>NC_064620.1:43796875-45040937 GCF_023898315.1 Schistocerca nitens
CTCATCCCCTGTCTTTGTCTGCCAGGAGCCATCTTTTTTGCACACCATATGTAACAGGGATGTCCAAGAACTATCTGATCTAGTCGCAATACCAGCTTTCAATAGCTTCTTGAACTCCACTTTTATTGCCAGGAGCCTTGTCTGGTGAAAGCCATCTCAGACAAACAGTAGCAGGCTCACCAGTTGATCTGCAGCTATGGTGCACTGTCAAGTAATGACACTTCCCATCAGTGGCAATCAGATGGCTGAGCACTGCAATTCTAGCAGTATGCCCTCCTTCATTGTAATAATTGTCTTGTTCAGCCAAAAAACAGTTGGACCCACAGACAACATCATTGTGACAAACCCCAATGGTTTCTGCACTGTTGTATGGGCGCAATCAACTCCAATACAGATGACATGGTTGATGGATTGGCACTGCAGCTCACTGTATCGAAACTCCGGTTCATTAAATTCGATGACAGATGAAAATGAGACAAAAAATTCACACCAAATATAAGGTCTTTGACATTGACAATAATAAATGTCCAAGTAGGCTCTTATTGAAGACCCAAATACGTTGTCATTGCGTCAAAGCTCTGGGAGGAGAGGAGGAACAGTGCTACTGCCCAGGATGGCAAAATTTTAGTTTTAATATGGTTTCAAATGAATGAATTAAACAAAATAATAAAAGTTTTCCATAAATAAATAAATGTGAGAGTAAGTTGGTGATGATTTCAGCCATAAATTCTGGTTTCTTCTGGGAAATTACATATAATCTCATGAAACAGATGATAAATGAAGTGCAGGAGTTTTGACACCGTGGGTGCATCTTTCAAAATAGCAGAGCTTGCTAATGGCAGTTTCGTCAACTCCATGTGTGCCTATAGAACACTTAAAATGTACCTGTGGCAGCTTGAAAGTTCCTGTAGAAGTGAAAAACTCTACAGTAAGGAAATAAAGATAAATGATAGATGTGATGACCTAATGCTTGCTATATAGCAGCCTTACACATCTGTGTCAGTATCATCAAGAAAAATACTTTATAATACATAAATAAATTTAAAAAAGTAATACCGGGTGATCAAAAAGCCAGTATAAATTTGAAAACTTAATAAACCATGCAGTAATGTAGATTGAGAGGTAAAAATTGACACACACGCTTGGAATGACATTGGGTTTTATTAGAACCTAATAGAAAAACAAAGTATTGCTAGATGCGTGAAAGATCTTTTGCACGCGTTGTTTGGTGATGATCATGTGCTCCGCCAACACTTTCGTCATGCTTGGCCTCCCAGGTCCCCAGACCTCAGTACGTACGATTATTGGCTTTGGCGTTACCTGAAGTCGCAAGTGTGTCGTGATCGACCGACATCTCTAGGGATGCTGAAAGACAACATCCGACGCCAATGCCTCACCATAACTCCGGACATGCTTTACAGTGCTGTTCACAACATTATTCCTCGACTACAGCTATTGTTGAGGAATGATGGTAGACATTTTGACCATTTCCTGTAAAGAACATCCATCTTTGCTTTGTCTTACTTTGTTATGCTAATTATTGCTATTCTGATCAGATGAAGCACCATCTCTCGGACATCTTTTGAACTTTTGTATTTTTTTGGTTCTAATAAAACCCCATGTCATTCCAAGCATGTGTGTCAATTTGTACCTCTCTATCTACATTATTCCATGATTTATTCAGTTTTCAAATTTATACTGTCTTTTTGATCACCCGGTATATGCACTACCTGTCACATGCCACAGTCTTGTGAATCGAGACATTGTGACTAAGTGGCATTTAACATAAAAAGTTGCATGGCATCCATCCCCTGCTACTCCCTCTCCTTTCGATCTGCCAGTAATACCATTCACATTGATTTTCTTTTAAGTTTTGTCTCATTTTCTTTACTTTCTTGGTATTGAAGCTATAATCAATAGATATTAATATTAATATCATATGGAGATAAAACTGTTTTGAACCTTCTTTTGGACCTGAAACAACTAACTGCACTGCACAAACTCTTTATTCAGTTTTGCCATATTTCAAACTTTGCATTTCAACAATTTTAGTTAGTGCTTAACTGTTACTTCTCAGTACAATAAACGAAATTGCTTTCAGAACTGCTTGTTTTGTACCATAAATCGTGGTGATGGCATGCCAGAAAGCACACCTTTTCGATGTCTGACCAGAGGCGTTTTTCCTATTTCTGTTACAGACACACTAAATATCCGCCAGTGATTTATAGACTTTTTCAACAAATAAAGCATATATAAGTCATTTGCTGTCCTGTGACCATCGACTTCACACAACAGAAAGCCTGACGATGTGGTTGACTGCAATACTCAGCTGTGCTGGTTGCTGCAGATCTCATACCGTCCACTCCCCTCTGCTCAGGGAATGAGAGAAAGTGAACAGATTTTAGTTATAAACTCCATGAGTGACATAACTTAATTTTTGATTGACATAATTATGAGGTGTATTCAGGTTACAACACTGCCAACTATTTTTCTCACAAAACTAATCACGTGAAAACTGTGAAATTTGTGTCACTTCTTGACAAATCTCCCTGCAGCCGTAAACATTTTTCATAATGTCAATTACATAATTCCTTGACCACTGCAAATGCTGCTATTAGGTGTCTGGCTTAACCACTGGAAAATCACATACACACCTCACTCATTGTTACACTCAGTGAAAATAAAGTCCTATTCTTCCCGTCATCATGCATAAGGATTTTGTGGTAACATGCTATGGATGCAGCATTCATGGCACCCACCTGCAGTTTTAAGTATTAAAAACATTCATTACTCTCGCTGCTGTTGCTAGAATTTTATGTGGTATACAGTGACATCTCTTGTCACCCATTCACAATGGGTGCAGACATATGTTAAAACAACCCACTTTTTAAAAAAATTTTTTTTAAAAAGTCTCTTTCCAGTCCTGAGAAAGAAAATGAGAGGTATCATAGCTTGGATGCACCCATAATTTTGGAGTTTCACTCAAAATGTTTGAATTGTAGACATTCCACTTCCGTTTTACTGATGGAGCCTCATACGTACCTCTGGCCTTAGATATCAAAAAGATGTGTGTCAGAGTGATATGTGCAAATAAGTCCTCATGAATGAAAAAGGTTCACAATATCTGGAAATGTGAGGAGGGGTCGGGGAAAGGGGTACTTGAAATTTTCGCAGTAGGTGGCAAAATCCCTGGAGTCAGCCCTGCATTCTATTTTCACTATATAAGTTTGGATGCATGAATCATTACTGCAGCGAGTATATGCTTTATTAATGAGCAGGTACAACACTCATCTGGGGGTAAACACTTACCTCAGACCTGGAATCTGCAAGAAAATTTTTACTGGAGATGAGGTTGTGGATGAATAATTTCTGTTAATGTTGCAATGCTAATGACATTGCATTTGCATGCTGCCTTTCATCCCTTAGTTGTGGACGCACACATTGCTGATGACAGATGTTGGCATGTTTTAACATCCATCTGTGGCATTTGGGTAATAGCGAGCTGCCTCTCCAAAATGCTTGTAATATCAACTCAGTTTTCCAGTACTCATAAAATCTATGCCAATCATTTTTCTGGCACATAAAATCCATGCCAATCATTTTTCTGGCACCCTGTCTGCTGGTCAGGAGTGTATGATGATAGCAGCAATGGAACTTGTACTGCTCTGTTGAGAGCTTTCATGTTTAAATGTGCAATTTGATCTTCTAAAAGTTTGACCTTTTGCTCTTTTGTTGGTGCATCTGCACTCATCACACGTTTAAGCGCTAGTTACGGCACTTGCTGCTTCAATGTACTTCAATGAGAGCTGTGTTGTGCTCTCAATTTTAGCGCATACAGAAATTTCAGACAGGTCATTCGCTACTGCGTCAGCCATCTGTGCCAGGGCCTGCAATCACAAATCTTGTGTTGTTATGGCTGTACAAATACTAGCTGGTAATTTACAAAGCCTTAGCACACATAGTAACTGTTCAGGCAGCAGATCAGGACCTGCTAAAGCATATAAAACTCACAACATTTGAGATGAGGAGCTGTTGTTCTAGCTTTTCATCATTAAAAGCTTTCTGCTGCTGAATCCCTGGCAAAAATGTGTAGCATTGCATGTGTGCCTGCTTAAGTGAGGTGTAGCAGTATTGTGATATAATACCTTCAGTTTCTTCTATCATTGCTCCCTCCAAATGTGCAACTGAAATTACATACCTGTCATGGCTGGTGCCATGTTGTGGAAAGATGCACTCTGTGTGCATGAATCACATCTGTGGATGATTAGGCCCAAACAGCAGAAGTTGAATATGACCCTAACAGGTTGTGGAATACACATCTTGCTCATTTTGTCAGTGGCTGCATGTTTCAGCATACCGTAGCTGAAGACATGGTTTCTTTCATTTTAAATTCAGTCTCTGGCATTTATGATGTTGCATTCATTACTATCACAAGAGGGGAGGTAATGGTGGTGGTGGGGGGACAATTTTCTGTTCCAAATTTTTTCTTAAAGGCTCACTTCACGGTCACCACTATGAGTAATTTGTCAACAAGAAATAATGCCCACATAAAATCTGCAGACATGACGATTAGTCAGTATGTTCTTTTTATTGCACACACACTAAGTTGTGACAAAGCAAGGAAATGCAAAGAATATCTAACAAAACTCTCTATCTATAATGAAGACACTCTGCTAAATCAGCAATTCATCTTCTGTCTGTTGTGTCGGCTACATGCACAGGGACTGATGTGACCACAAGCTTCTTGTCACTGGCAGATTCATTCGTTTTCTGGAAAAGATAGCTAACATGTAACCCAACATATGTTTGCAATATTATATAGCCTGGTGGAGTTGATTAAACTTTTTAACCACATGCTCCCAAGGAACCATGAAGAATTAACAATAAATTATCATTTAGAAAAAAGCAGCAATGTGACATCATAGAGCTTGTCCTTTCATCATCAGCTGCACGAAATACTTCAAAATTAATTTGTGCAGCTGTGGATCATCATCTGTGTCTGATCTTTCAGCTATGCATGTAAGTATTGCAAGATGAGGCAGGCACGTGACGATAACAACATTGGTCTATGTTCCTCATTGTTGTTCTCCGTGTTGTGGGAATTCAAATGATGTTGGAGTGTTAGGCTGTAGACAGTGTGATATCTGAAATTTGGGTCAGTCCAGGGAACATTCATGGATAGCCGAAGTGGTTAAGGGACCATATGCACAAGTGGGAAAACCCGGTATACATATTTTTTGTGTTTCAGTTGGGTGATAGATTTATATCTAACACAGCTGATGTCAAGGAATCCACAGTCAGCCAGTTAATTTCAAAATGTTTCAAAGATTTATCCAGCACACAGAGGTCTTCCCTGAGTACTGCCACTGTACTAGAACAGATGAAAAGAAGTGTCGTACATTTCAGATTATGCAGTGTTTATTTCATCTGAAACTAAAATCATCACTGCACCAAAGAAAGCTCAGTTGCAGATATTCAACCATTGCTCGAGTATGCTACTGACTGCATCCTACTCTGAACTGTATAAATTCTTTCAAAAATGAATCTACAGGACACACAGCTGAATAGCCAAGGACAAAGATAATTTACCATTTAGAATATAATGTCTGTATGTGTAAAAGATGATTTATTCAAATGATAAAATGACATAACATGTTGGAAGTAGCAATAGTGGCTGTATTTCTAAATTTTTATAACAAATGTGATATTTAGTATTGTGCAATAAAAATTTTATATCCACATAACACCATGAAGGAAGAGGTACATTTTTTTCCATAATAAGAAAAAATGAGCAGTAGATTTTATTCAGATTATTCTTAAATATTTCTTATGCTTCCTGCAGACTTCATGACGGTGGTTTCACAGACACAACTGCAGATGGTGAACCATCTGTTCCTATGTGGCAACACTGGTTGAGTGGTGTAGAAGAGTATATAATTGGTCCCGAGATGAAATTTGAAGGTATGTTTGATGTAATTATTTACAACTTGTAACCAATATTCTGATAATATGAATATCTTCAGGTGGCTTGTGATGGATGTAGAATGAAATACATTGTCCCTATGTATAATTTCACATGCACTCTATGATGTATTTCACAGTCAATGGAAAGAGTGAGGTCACTGTACAGTTAAGATATGTATCAGGCAATAGACTGGCGTATAGACAAGATTGAACTTGCAGTTTTGGACGTTTTGTGCTTCAGAGCTGACAGACTAACTTGGTAACTCGTACCTACCAGTCATAAAAAAGCTTTGTTCCCCCACCCTTACTCCACCACTTACTTATCCCCACCCTCCTCCACGATTGCTAACCCAATGTAACTCTAATGACCCACTTCAACACTGTTCTTCTTATATTCTTCCATGATTATTTCTACTATCTAGTGCTTGCTACCCTGTTGAGGTGGTGCCATGAAATGTTGTTATGTATTCACTAACAAACATATTTGATACATTAAAAATTTATGTAAAAATGTCCAAATTGTGTTATAGTCTATAGAATATGGAAAATCTTGAGAGCACCATAGAAGCCGAAAGAAATATGATTCAGTTCATGTTTTTGCATGATGTCATCAGACTGATGGATTTCGCAAACATTAGATATGATATTAATGCAGTAATTGTTTTTTGGAAACGTATGTTCTAGAAAACAATTTTTCAACAAAAACACTCAATTTTTGAAAATGTTTTGGTTAGATAAGAAATCTATTCACCAAGTGGTGGCAGGAGAACAGACATACAAATGATATTACGAATGCAAGCTTTCAGAGCCATCAGCCCATTATTCTGGCAGAAGGGTTGAAAGTGAAGCAAGAAGGGAAGGGGGTAGAGTTCAGAAAAGCCACTCAGAACCCTGTGTCAGGGGAGACTTACTGGACAGGATGAGAAGCAAATACTAAACCTCACCAGAAAACAGTTTTTGCATCTTATGTCTATTTTATGTATTTGTAAGATTATTACAGTTCATATGTTACTGTTTGAAATCGATTCACGACACAACACAACACGTTTTTCTATCAAAAGATATTTTAATTTTGTTTTCAAATCATTTCATTTCTGTGGCTTTGGTGAGCTTGGCAACTTGTTAAACTAAATGAAATGGTTGATAAGCAGAACTTAATCTGTAATTTTGGGTTTGTCAAAAATGGTTATTTTTTGTCCCAGTGTTGTGATCATGTGCATCATTATGGTATATTTTTGGGGGGCAACAAAAAGAGTGTTTACTTTGATAATTATGAAGAACATATAGACACTTTATGACAAGAAACTGTGGCTTACTCTGTGCATAGATCTTATTGTCTTTTCTGTAAATGCGCCACTCACCTCCATAATTTGATCACATACTTAAGAAATATATAAGTTGTCTCAAAACACAACTCGTAACACTTAGCTATGGACTATCTTTGCTGACTGCTAAGGAGATACAAGCTACTATTGATTTTTCTACATATAAAATTAATGTAGTTTACTAATAGAAACCTTCATCCACTCACAACCTAGAAACTTAAGTTACCATTTTCCACTGCCATGATAATACACTTATTAGTTACATTTGTCTGGTGACAGCTACCTGTTTTAAATAAATAAATAATAAATGGTTTATTTGTCCATAATAACAAAGATTTACTGGCTTTCATGTGATCATTGAAGTATTTACTTATTTTCATTATACTATTAACTGCTAGAGATACCAGGTCCTTATGCTCTGCCAGAGAGTGAGATTGTGGTGTTACTGCCTAGCTTATCATGCTGGAGTTACGGGGTTGTGCCATGCCATTAATATATAGGAGGATGAGATCAGGGCAACTATTGAGCACTGCTGTACACCATGTGTTAATGTTTCATTGATTGATTGGAAATTGATGACCTTATATCTTGTGTGTGTTATTTTTGTATTTTGCTTATGATTCATCAGGTATGTCGATGATTCTCCGATGTTATTTGACATACGGTATCTTAGAATAACCCATGGTTCACTGAGTCAAAAGAGTTTGTCAGGTATATAAATAGATATGCAGCCTTCCTCTTCTGGTCCAGCAGACAGTATACTTCATGCATTAACTATGTAACAGCTGTTGTGCTTGTATGCTTGAGCAGACATTTAGTACATTAAGGTGAGCAGTTACTCTAATACTGCAGTTAATAAAATAGGTAAGAGGTTCTGCAATCTTTTGAGCAAATCCTAATAATACAACTGAGTATGCCATCCCACCCTGATATTTGTTGTTTAACATTTGTATGTCTATCACCATGTGTTTTACATCTTTATTTACTTCCACAGATTTAATATCAACATTCTGTATAAGATTATCTGGTGGGGGTGGTCAACAAGAGAAATGAAATACTTAACCATAAGTGCTACCTCTAATATTTTTAATACTTCATTTCTGTGCATGTGTGTTGCTTGCTGAGTCAGTGTTCATCATCTTGATAGTCATTTGTCTCTCTGACTTTGCCATTTACCTGAATCCTAAGGTCTGCAGTTTATATTTTAAAGGTTTTCTTTGGCTGATTGTATTGTGTCTTCAAAATCTGCATAATAGTTGTGAGGTTAAGAAGGTTCAGAACACATATACTCTACCTGGGACTGATCAGACACTGTGGAAGTTCTGTAGTATTTTAAAACGGCCTTGCCTTCTCTGAAAGTGTGGCATTAGTGGTAAACAATATCCTATTTTTCCTCTTTTCTGTTATCTTTGAAGGTATTAGTGCTATAGATTTTCTGATTTTCTGTTGAGCAGTTTCTGGTATTATTGGCATAGATGAATTTTGAAATTCTCTACCATCAGACAGAAGTGCTCAGAATAATGAATACCTAATCTATCAAACAATGGAAAATCCAGGATGGAATGTAACAATACCAGAGAAGGGAAGTTGCCACTCACCATATAGCAGAGATGCTGAGCTGCGAAGGCACAATAAAAAGAATCATAGCTTTCGGCCATTTAGGTATTTGGCAGCAGTAGACACACACACACACACACACACACACACACACACACACACACACACACACACACGCACGCAACTTGCACACACATCTGCAGTCTCAGAGAACTGAAACTACACTGCGAATGAGGCTTGGGGGGGGGGGGGGGGGGGAGGGGGAGGGATAGTATGGTGGGAGTGACGGACAGTGAAGTGTTGCAGTTTAAACAGAGGGTAGGAGAGAAGGTTCGGAGGGGGGGGGGGTGGAGTAAGTAGCGGAAAGGAGAGAAATAAAAATAAAAGAAATTAAAAGACTGGGTGTGGCGGTGAAATGACAGCTGAGTAGTGCTGGAATGGGAACAGGGAGGGGGCTGGATGGGCGAGGACAATGACTAACGAAGGTTGAGGCCAGGAGGGTTATGGGAACGTAGGATGTATTGCAGGGAAAGTTCCCAGCTGCGCAATTCAGAAAAGCTGGTGTTGGTGGGAAGGATCCATATGGCACAGGCTGTGAAGCAGTCATTGAGATGAGGGGTATCATGTTTGGCAGCGTGTTCAGCGATAGGGTGGTCAACTTGTTTTTTCCACAGTTTGTTGGTGGCCTTTCATGTAGACAGACAGCTTGTTGGTTGTCATGCCTACATAGAATGCAGCACAGTGGTTGCAGCTTAGCTTGTAGATCACATGACTGGTTTCAAAGGTAGCCCTGTCTTTGATGTGATAGGTAATATTAGTAACTGGACTGGAGTAGGTGGTGGTAGGAGGATGTATGGGACAGGTCTTGCATCTAGGTCTATTACAGGGGTATGAGCCATGAGGTAAGGGATAGAGAGCAGGGGTTGTGTAAGGATGGATGAGTATGTTGTGTAGGTTCGGTGGACGGCTGAATACCAAAGTAGGAGGGGTGGGAAGGATAGTGGGTAGGACATTTCTCATTTCAGGGCATGGTGAGAGATAATTGAAACCCTGGCAGAGAATGTAATTCAGTTGCTCCAGTCCGGGATGGTACTGAGTTACGAGGGGAATCGTCCTCTGTGGCCGGACTTTGGGAGGTGGTGGGAGACTGGAAAGATAAGGTACGAGAGATTTGTTTTTGTACAAGGATGGGAGGATAATTACAGTCATTGAAGGCTTCAGTGAGACCCTCGATATATTTAGAGAGGGACTGCTCATCACTGCAGATGCGACGACCACGGGTGGCTAGGCTGTACAGAAGGGGCTTCTTGGTATGAAACGGGTGACAGCTGTCGAAGTGGAGGTATTGCTGGTAGTTAGTAGGTTTGATATGGACGGAGGTACTGATGTAGCCATCTTAGAGGTGGAGGTCAACATCTAGGAAGGTGGCTTGTTGGTTTGAGTAGGAACAGGTGAAGCAAATGAGGGAGAAGTTGTTGAGGTTCTGGAGGAATGTGAATAAGGTGTCCTCACCTTCAATCCAGATAGCAAAGATGTCATCAATGAATCTGAACCAGGTGAGGGGTTTAGTATTCTGGGTTTTTAGGAAGGATTCCTCTAGATGGCCCATGAGTAGGTTAGCATAGGATGGTGCCATGCAGGTGCCCATAGCCGTACCACGGATTTGTTTGTAGGTAATACCTAATCTACTGTAATTGGCATTGGAATTCACATTGTTCCTGATTGTTGAGTAATCTATTCTGGTGGGGTTTGTATAAGTTATTCTAGTGTCTTGAGCTGGCCACATTTATAAGAATACGTCAGCTTAATCCATTTTATTATTATTCTATTTGAATTTCTGTCTTTATTAAAGTCATTAAGACCAGTCTGACCAGCTACACTATTAAGTATGTCCAGAAAGTATATTATATCAGCATTTGGTGGGCAGTACACCCCAATCATTTTATATTTAGATAACTTACATATTTGTCCGTTACTGTGGAGCACAGCAACCACCATTTCTTCTGCACGTTCTTTGGAGTTATATTCTGGAATTGAAATTTTTTTTTAACTGCAACAGGTTCATGAACAAAAATTGTCAAACTGTCATCTTTATGGTGGTGTCTGCAATAATAACATAATATTGATGGTTTATTGATAGCAAAATCGATTTTCAATCACGTAGTGATCATCTTCAGTGCTGTGGTGTACAAATTAAACTCATAGGCACTGGTATCAAGCCATTATCAGTAACCAAAGCTAAGAAACGATCACAAGGAGTTCTTAGCTTTGGTTACTGATAACAACTTGATACCAGTGCCTATGAGTTTAATTTGTACACCATAGCACTGAAAATGATCACTATGTGATTGAAAATCGATTTTGCTATCAATAAACCATCAATATTATGGCCAACACTCACCTTTCATGTATATGGTCGTTGTGCACACAACACTCCATGGAGTCGTCAATCAATAGAATTAGACAACAAGCACTCTCTCTCTCTCTCTCATGAAAATGCAACTCACACCAGATGACCACAGTTTCTGGCTTCCAAGACCAGACCACTACTTCTTCTTCTTCTCTTCCCCCCCCCCCCCCCCCCCCCCCCGTAGAAGGTGGCTTGTTGTGTTGTGTTGTGTTGAGGAGGATCAGGGGAAGCAAATGAAGAAAATGTGTTGAGGTTCTGGATATGAATGTACATATGGTATTCTCACTCTCAATCCAGATGATGCCATCAGTGAATCTGAATGATGTAAAGGGCTTGGGATTTTGGGTGGACAGAAAGGATTCTCCTAGTGGCCCATAAATGGGGTTGCATAGGATGGTGCCATGCAGATGCCCATAGTCATATGCCGGATTTGTTGATTGGTGATGTCTTCAAAGGAGAAGTAATTGTGGGCAAGAATATAGTTAGTCGTGGCAAGTAGAAAGGAGGTTGTAGGTTTGGTTGGAATTTGTCGGGCATTGGGAAAGGAAGTGTTCAATAGCAGCAAGGCCATGAGCAAAAGGGATGTTAGTGTTAAAGAAGGTGCATGCCCATAGTCATACGCCGGATTTGTTGATTGGTGATGTCTTCAAAGGAGAAGTAATTGTGGGCAAGAATATAGTTAGTCGTGGCAAGTAGAAAGGAGGTTGTAGGTTTGGTTGGAATTTGTCGGGCGTTGGGAAAGGAAGTGTTCAATAGCAGCAAGGCCATGAGCAAAAGGGATGTTAGTGTTAAAGAAGGTGGCATCAGTAGTGATGAGCAGGGCATCATGTGGTAAAGGTACAGTAACTGTGGAGAGTCAGTGGTGGAAATGGTTGGTATCTTTTATATACGAGGGTAGGTTGTGGTTAATAGGCTGAAGATATTGGTTTGCAAGAACAGAGATTCTCTCAGTGGGGCACAGTAACTAGCCACAATGGGGTGTCCTGAGTGGTTGGGTTTATGGACTTTAGGAAGCATGCAGAAGGTAGGACTGGAGATAGTTGTAGGGGTGAGGAGATCGATGGATTCTACAGAGAAGTTCCTGAGATGGGCCTAAGGATTTGAGGAGAGTCTGCAGATCCTGCTGGATTTCTGGAATGGTATCACTGTGACAGGGTTTGTAGGTGGAAGAATCTGACAGCTGGAAAAGTCCTTCTGCCAGGTACTCCTAGCGGTTCAAAACAATAGTGGTGGTGCCTTTGTCAGCAGATATGGTTGTAAGTTCGAGATCAGTTTTTAGGTGATGGATTGCAGTTCTTTCTGCAGATGTAAGGTTAGCTTACATGTTGAGGGATTTGGGGAATGATGGTGGGGCATGATTTGAGGTTAAAAAAATTGTGGAAAGTTAAAGGGATGATTTCAGGGCAGTGGGGGTGTATCACAGTTGGATGGAGGAGTGAACTGAGTCAGGCAGGGTTCAACATTGGTCTTTGGTTGAATCTGACTGATAGGGCTAGTGGCAAAAACGTGTTTCCATTGTACGGACCAGGAGAAAGAAAGGAGATCTATGTGTCCTGCATAATTGAATTTGGGAGTGGGGAAAAAGGTGATGCCTTTGGAAAGGACTAATACTTTTGTGGGACTAAGGCTTCTGGAGGAGAGGTTCATGACTGTGTTTCGGGTCTGTTTAGGTTGTGGATTCTGTATGGTGGTAGGAGGGAATTTTTCAGGAAGGCATAAATGTAGTAGGTATGCAGGGCGACGTTTGTCAGCTATGAGGGAATATGGGGGAGGTTTGGGGGTTGTTGTAGAGGTGGTGAATAGCAGTAGTCCAAGGTGGGAGTTGGAAGTGAAATGGGATGGAGAGTTTTTGGAGGTGGCATTGTGCATGCTACTCTAATTCCTGGAGGTCAGAAGCTTCAATGTATGATATGATATGGGGTTCTGGAGGTCAGGAGCTTAAATGTGTGACATGGGATCCTGGAATTTGGGATTGGTCTGGAATTATCAGCCAGAGACTGTGGTCATTTGTATGTGAGTTGCGTTTGCGTGATTGTATGTGTTATCTAATTCTCATGAAGCACTGTTTGGCTGAAAGTTTTGTTTGGCAGTCTTTGTGTTGTGTCTATCTATGACTGAGCATCTCCGCCGTATGGTGAGTAGCAACTTTTAATTTCATCTGTATCTGATGAGTGAACATAATTATATTTATCAAGATTTCTTTTTAGCTCTGAATTTTAGTGTTTTATTATTTGTTTGTTATTGGCTACTTGAATTAAATATTATTATTTCTTGGACAGAAAAGGCACATATTTTAATAGAATTGTATAATATAATCTACTGGAAGTAGATTCCATCGGGAGCTGTAAACTTTTCCCACTTTCGGGTAACAAATGTATTTTAAAATAAAAATGTGTAGGTTCTTTTAGATGATCTGCTAAGAGAGCCAGTTCTTGAGATGGTTAAAATATGAGAAAGTCCATGCTGCATGAACAAAAACAAATGGTAATCAGAAGGGGTAATGTCTTGTGAATAAGGCAGGTGAGGTAAGATATCCCATAAAGTCCCTTCCGCATTTCTTTCACTCAGTTTGCAACATGTGGTTTGACATTGCCATGAAGCAGAATGACTTTGTCATGTCTCCAAGCATATTGCAGACGTTTTTGTTTAAGGTTGCAATTGACATTGAGTAATTGTGTCTCTTAGCCATCAATATTCACTGTCTGACCTAGTTGCAGCAGCCCATGGTACACCACACCAATCATGGTGCATTTTGTCACTTACCTCAAAATCATTGTCTTTGTAGCATCAAAATTCAATCTCTGGATAATGTTTCTGACAGATCATGCATTCCATGTGATTCCTCAAGCAAACAGTGACTTTCTGCTGCAAATTTTTTGTGATGAAAGTGGAAGAGTGACACTTCCTGCAGATCTGATTTGTAGGTACCTAATGTGACACATTCAGTACACTAGGTACCTAACCTGACACACTCAGTACTCTAAATAGGTTTATTATTTTCACTCCACATGCTGATCTGGAACCCTAATGCTTCTGTAGTTAAATAGATCTCATGTTGCTCTCTGCTATAATGCTCTAGTACAACTACTGCCCTCTCTTCATCAAAAACAAGAATAAATTCAAATTCTCAATAACAATGCCAGTGTAGCTATTAATGTGACACTGGCACATAGGTGATGGCAATGTTCATGTTATAAAGTATTTAAAATTTTGAGGAGCTGTTTTGCTATCCCTTTCCCAGACATTTTTGCCACCAGCTATAATTTCAACTTGATTGCCTTTCTTTCATTTAATCTGCTTCTGTGGTAATTTTTTCTACTGTTTACGGAACATGGTACTAGGTTCAACTTTCATGAACATCCTCTGTGTGCAAATTTTTGCAGGTGGATGTAGAGGGGCCTCTTCCATGATGTCAGTATAATGTAGGAACATCTTTGCACCTCGTAGCATCAGAATGTTCTTATATGGAGTTTTGTCAGAAGTTTTATTACCACATTTTGTTTTGTATCTGTTGGTTGTTTATCACAATCATGCTCTAGTGCCAGAAATTTATTTTATGCCATTATCACTGCAGATATATGGGGTGGTTGTAATTAAACTTTTGCTACTTGAGCCAGTGTAGATGGAAAACTATTTACTGTGTAGGTACCACAGTTTATCGGACTGATGTTCAGACTGTGTGCTGCAGGATTTCATTTTTAGTAGTGTTAGTGTCATGACTGACCATTAGGTACTGGTACAGTGATGTAGAATTGTAACATTTGCATTAGTGTGCATTACAGTTGCAAACTGTAAATGTAGGTCTGGATAAGATGAACAAGGCTTTACTTGTAAAACTGAATTTTATTAAAACAACAGCAATAGTGCTGCTGCTATTCACAAGTCTCAATGCATTAGAGGAATGTGGAGAGGTCCTCTTTCTGTAGCACGGTTGAAGAACATTATTCAGAATCTTGAATTAACTGGCAACTTTGGAATTGCTGCTAATAGAAGCCAGCTGTCGATTGCACCACAAATTGTCGAGTAAATTACTGTTGCCATGCCTCAGAATGCTGTATGCAATGTGCGATCTTTAAGCAGTACACAAGCTGTATCTTGACAGCTGAACATTCCATGGTTCATCATTTGAAAACTGCAGTGAACGGCTGTGAAATGGGTCTCTAATAGTGTCTGTGGCTGTCTTTGATGCAGATGGTCATCACATTGAGCAATATTTGTAACCTAGTGCATGAATTTGGTATGCAATTAAAAAATGTTACCCTTTTGTGCAGAGATTGAACTGTGTTTCTTTCAGTGGTTTATTTATCATTTTTCTTTTGCATATCCTTACAGATGTTTCCACAAAATTTCATTGTCCTATAGTCACTTGTTTTTCATGGAGACCCTCTCAGATAGTGGAAGTTTAATAATAACCACCCCGTGATTACTCTTCTTGCTTCCTTTCATGGTTTGTTAAGTACATGCTGTATTTTCTTTAAAGAAGGATCATTATCAGTTGTACTGTCATGGGTTAGGTGACATGACCAAGTTATAAGTATTTATTTTCCAGCTCTTGACATTTTGTCACTGCTTTTGCATATTTGGAATTCTCAGTATAATATGCTATTTTGACTGTAACATGTTTTTCAAGGCATTACCATCACATTATGTAATGTCCCCAAAACTTTCTTGTTCTCCAGATCTCTTCCATGTCTACAACTGTCTTTCATGACATAAATGGGTAGTAATGATTTGTGCAAAAGTCTACCTGGCAGTTTTCACTTTCATCTGTTTCCTCAGCCCACGTTCTCCTAGTATTTTCATTCTCTTTTTTTCCTGCTGTCGGTTCCAGGCCTCTCTCTTAATTAAATTTTGGTTTCCCTTAATGTTGTGAGTAATTTATTTTATCCCATCATACCTCTCATCATCATCATCTGTGAATATAGTAAACATATAGACTTTTACTATTATGGCTGGTGCTGGCTCTGTGTCTGTCTTGGTTATGATATCACATTCACTATTTTTGTTTATAGCAGTTGACTCACAATAGGATTTTTTTATTTGTTACTAGACCTACTCCTGCATTAACCCCACATGATTTATGTTGATTACCCTTTTCTCCAGGATTAGAAGTAATTTCATTGCTGCCGCCATATTTCACTAACTCCAATTATATCGTATAACACCAACCTATCCATTTCTCTCTTTAAATGAAGGTGTCTGACATTCTGTGCTCATGGAAGTACACTCCTAAGAAGTCTGCATCAATTCAAAAGGTGGGCTGATTTTATCTCTGAAATACAGGGTGTATACGACCCGGGAGATCCGGGAAAAACCCGGGAATTTTTTCATCTGGGAGAAAACTGGGAAAAAGCCGGGAATTTTTTAGAATTCCGGGAATTTTTCATTGTTTTAGTTTTCAGTTAAATTTTTGTGATTTTTGACTGGTAAGAACCAATATTCTAACAAAGGATATTAGTGTATCCCGCTACTGCAGAATAATACTGCAGCAACAAAACGTGAACGAGAGAAAAACAAAACGAAAATAAAACTTAAGTTGCAAAGGAAATGTGCCATATACAACAACAGAACAGTGCTCATATAAGTGTCTGCCAACAGCAAAGTGTGTCATAGGCTTTAGGAAGACTATACAGTGCTTCGTAACAACAAATTGCCTCCAATGAGCATGACGTGATAACTGTTTAAATTAGATTCGTTTGAGCAGTTGTGGGCGGGCTCTTACGCATGCGCAGTTGAGTAGCGTTTCGGTAGTACCTTCTCCCACTTCTGGTTACAGAAGTGTGGCTGGGCGCAACTTCTTAATATTGCCCCGGTTCGGAAATATAGTAAATCTGGTGCTGAGGCACAGAGCAGTCTGAGTTGTGGGGAGGTGGATCGTCTCCCTGTGACCTGTGTTTACATTCAGTGATTTTGTTGTTTCCTCTTCGATTATTGCTCTCATGTTAAATGATAACAAAACGGATTTTTGTGGCCGGGAGCTATCAAATGAATTAAAATACATTCGCATAGTTACGGAAGGATAAAATATGTCATTAGTTTCAGATTTTATTTCCAACTTTCTGACAGTCAAGCATTGATCGCTTTGCAGAACAATGAAGTTATTTTTGCCGTTTTGCTAAAGAGACTTGGCTTTTATTAATCTTTTCTGCTGAGACAGTCAATTTATTTGAAATGAAGTGAGGGAATAAGGTATAGTTGTAGGTAAACAAATATCGATATTTATGGCGCTCTACGCCACATACCCCCCCCCCCCTCCCGACACACACACACACACTCTCTCTCTCTACCGCACAGTATGGAGTAAGTCCCTGTCCTGTTGGAAGTTAGGAAGGTAACGTACAGTTCTTCTGCATCAGGCGGAAGCGGTCGATTGGTGGGAGACGGGGGGTTGAAACCCAGTACATCGACGGCGAATTCAGCAAGCGACGCCAGTGGCTGAAGACGACATCCCGTCCTGGAGTGGAGGTGTAGCACTTCATCAGCAGGCAGACGGAGAATCACCTTGCCAGAAGGCCTAACAAACGCACGTAAATTGCCACACGCAGCACTTCTGCTCAATTTAAAGCGGCGCACCACACGAGAATCTGCACTTCCTCCCTCAACATTGTCACATGCGAGTACCACACACACCGTATCGCCATCTACGACAACAGATAATATATGTATGTCATCGGGGTGTACATGTGTTGTGTATTCTTGGGTGGCACCTGTACGAGCAATGGTAGGGAGGCAGGGAGGTGTGGGAAAGCCATGGCAGGGGGAAGCATCTGCTAAGAAGGGGGTGGCAGGTGCACTTGACTGCGCAGGCGACAACCTTGGGCGATCAGCTGACAGACGAGGGAGCGTGACCGAAGGCAACGAGGAGCCAGTGTGGATTGAATGGCATGACAAAGAGCTGTCACACGAAGATGTTAACACAATGGTAGAATCCGAGTGGTTGGCAGTTCGACTGCGAGGGCTGTGAGGAGTGAAACCCCAAAAAGATTGGCCACTAGAATTAGATGAACGCAGAGAAGGAGCAGTGCTTGGAAGAGAAGCACGCTGTGGAGAATCAATACCCTAATGCATGGTGTGAGAAGATGGATGGCCGCTCGAAGCAGGAGTGGGAGAAATAGGGGCAGAATCAGGGAGGTTCACCTGAGGCTCAATGAAAGCTGGTTTCGTTCGGTTGAGTGAGACCGTGGTTACAGAGTCTTTTATGAGGAGATCCATGTTATTCTGAGAGTGTTTGATGACCTTGTAAGGACCTGTGTAGGGCGACTGAAGCGGGGCTTTGATTGAGTCGTCTCTGAGAAACACGTACTCACAAGAGTCTAGCGTGCGTGGTACGTACACGCGCGGCGTGGAGGTGTATGAGCAGCCGGAGGTGGCGGCTGAATTTTGCTGCAGTGCAAGCGCACCCGCTCGAGAAGTGAAGGGAGTTCAGAGGGCCGTGGAAGTGGGGTCGGAGTGACTAATTCTCGAGGCAAAACCAGAGGTTGGCCATACACAAACTCGGCTACGGAACCCTTGAGGTCTTCCTTGAAAGTCGCACGAAGGCCAAGAAGCACGAAGGGCAGTGCCTCTGTCCATAGTGAGTCATGGCAATGCAAGGAAGACCTTAAGGTGCGATGCCATCGCTCGACAAGCCCATTGCTTTGGGGTTGGTATGCAGAAGTATGAATTTTGACAATACCACATATTTTTCATAGGTCAGAGAAAACTGAAGACTCGGATTGTCACCCCCCGTCAGTGGTGAGGTAAACAGGTGAGCCAAATCTAGAGATCCACGAATCTAAGAATGCTCGACTTACTGTCTCAGAGGTACTGTTTGGAATAGGCACAGCCTCAGCCCACCGAGTCATCCTGTCAATAGCTGTAAACAAGTAACGGAAACCCTCGGAGGAGGGCAAAGGACCTACGAGGTCGACATGAACATGGTGAAACCGGCCTGGCGGTTGGCAAAACAGCCAAGGGGTGGGGCAGTGTGCTATTAGTGACTACTGCAATACATGACGCGGCACAACAGTCATATGTCCGTGAAGCGGAGCAGGCAGTGGCGGACGGGCAAAGCTGTGGCGCTGAGGGCACGGAAGTACTGGTGTGCCAACTGCTCGTAGGCTGCGTAAAGGCCGCACGCGTGTTAACATGGGCGAGGTTGGTACACCGGTTCTTGGTAGAGGGCCGTGCCACTACAAGTGCTGTAGGTGCGAGTGGGCGTGGCCGAACAGCAGATGGCCGTAGTTCATTGCCACAAGCTTGGGAAGTTAATTGTCCATTCGGAACGCAAGGAGCATGAGCACTCTGGCATACACAGTCATTACAAGAGGGGGTGCTGACACAGTTTACAGAGTTCACAACATTGCCGTTAACGTGTGTGGGCATGGGAACACCAGATTGGCACGGATTGACCTTGTCTGTAGTGGACGAGTCGTCTCCTTGTAGTGCCGTGAGGCGTTGTTGTGTGGCGCAACTTCGAAGACTTGGCGCACTCCACTAGCCACTTGTTTGTCCAAGATTGCAGCTCCAAGGGTGGGGTTAAATACTTCTTAGCACAGCACACCTGTTTGGTGTTAGCCGAACTGTCACTCAGCGGAGCGAAAGGAATATGTTTGTTAAGGGGGGAGGGGGGGGGGGGTAAAACACAGTATTTTGCACAAAATCTAGTGACAACTTATTGTGCTTGAGGAAATCAATTCCGAGAATAGGTTCTTCAATTGTTGACACTAAAAACGTCCACTCCAGCTTGCACTCGGGTGAAAGTTTCACTGTATACAAAGTAGAAACCGAACACTGTAGGGTAGACAAGTTCACTGCACGAAGTACTGTTTTGTGTGGTTGCACCTTATTGGTTGCTAGGCGAACCGGCAGCAAAGAGACGTCTGCGCCAGTGTCTACCAGAAAACGTACACCTGATTGTAAATTGCGAACATAGACTCGACCATACTTACTGCTGTTGTCCGAAACGGAGTGCAACGTTGGATGGTGCCCGTTCTTTACATCGCAGGAGGTGGCACCATAGCCTACCTGCGGTTGGAGTTTGGGTAAGAACACGGTGACTGGCATTTGCGAGCTTGCTCCCCTAATCTTGCGTGGAAGAAACAGTAAGGTTGGGCGGGCCTGTGCTCCTGTGGGTAGTTGCTAGGTGACGGAGTATGTGACCCAGAGTCTTCCACAGAGGCCGATGCACTGTCGTTGCGGGGAGTTGAAGGTGCAGGCAGGGTGGCTAGTTTAACAAACTTGTTATTAGCAGCACCAGACAAGGGCGTGGTGTCAGAAAGCATCTTAGTGCGGTCATGTTCAGAATGCAGTGCACGGAGCTCACTTTGCCTGGCGGAGTATGCTCTGTCGGCGGCGCGTAAACGTTCATTTACTGGCCTATCTTCATACACAGAGATTGCAGTCTGGACAGGCAAAGGCAGCTTATCAGTCCAGATTTCTGCGAGCGTGTCATCAGGCATAACGTGCTCATCGACGAGAAGACGGATGCACCGCCACAGCTGGGACGGAGACCTGTCACCGAGACGCTCTTCGTAGATAAGTTGTCACACATTTTCTCTCCTGGTTTTCGAGACGCGCTCCAGTGTCGTCTGTTTCGCCACATCATACTTCTGTGCTGGGGGAGGGGGAGGGGGAGGGGGGGGTGCTTTGACCAGATCATAAAATAAATCGACGCGGTCGTGAAGATGGTTCACGAGGCAGGCGAAGCGTGTGTTGTCGTCCAAAGCACAGACATTGAATGTTTGCTCAACCAGGTTAAACCAGAACTCCGGGTGAGCGGGTTTGAAGTCTGGTAGTTTCGGCAGATTCGGCACTGCAGTCACTGCGGAGGCGCACCTATTACTTCGGACGGAAGTAGAGCATGCAGAAGATAGCGAGTCCGAAATATTGGCGTCCCGTAATGGCGGGAATTGCGAAATTCACTTGACGCCGAGGGGGGGGGGGGGCTGGCTGAGAAGCGATGGACGCTCGAACGGTGTGACGATCGTAGTCAAGATGTGCATTCTCATTGACGTGGTAGCTCGGAGAGAAGCCACAAGTACTTAAGTACGCCGGTGAATGTCCGCTATGCACTCGACCATGAGTGGTGGGGCTGGTTGTAGATGTCCGAGTAATTACTGTCCAGCACAGAATTGTTGATTTGATTAGAAGCAACACAAGGATCCCACACACGTCCACTAGGATGCACACTCGGTGTGATATTTGCTGTTTGGCGAGCATTGAGCACCTGTTGACTAGCCGGTGCGAAAGGATACACACGTGGCGGGAACTGATTCGAGTTTGAATTTACTACTGGACTTTCCAAAGTAGCAAAACTTTGCTCGATGCCACAAACTGTATTGAATTGTGCGTTCGACACAGGAGTAGGAATGTTCCGAACAACACTCTGTGGAGAACATGTTGGAAGGTCTAGGCTAACAAAGCCAGAGTCCGCGACCGTTGGCGGTTGGAAGAAATGGCTGAAGGATTCCGAAGAGTCTTGCGGCATGTCCACTATGACGGCAGGAGTGCTGGAGAGATGTTGCTGAAATCCGGGCGGCGGTGAGTGCTGAAAGGCCATTGTCTGGAGCTGAACAAAGGCCCTCGTGATCGTGAAGAAACCCTACACGGTAGGTGCGTAAATAACCTTCGGGCGGTAACTCGGACGCGTATTACACAAAAAATGGGGTCACCAGTGAGGGAATAAGGTATAGTTGTAGGTAAACAACTAGAATTCTCTCAGATACAGATTTATTAGCACTTGACTTCTACACAGATACAAGTCCGGAGGCTAACACCTTTAGCGTCCAACATCCTGCCCAAAGCCCTCTCCTCAAAGATAGCACACTTACACACTGAACAAATATCGATATTTATGGCACTCTAATGCCACAGAAGTGTTTAATTTCACACTATTGGCTAGTTTCAACTGTTTGCCGCATTTCAAATGCATATGTGGCATTATGCCATAGTAAAAAACCAAACATAATACAGTACTGGTACTCCAAGAAAATTTGCATACGAATGTGCATTTTAAGCCGCATTGTGCATTTTAGTATGGTTCACGAAATTCCAATGCTCTTGAAATATCCTCTGATGTCTTGTTTCTTTTATGACATAATGTAAGATCTCTTAATGTTTTACACAAACGAACACACGGGGTTCCTGCGTCATCGTAGCTGTGCAAGTGCGGTGACACTTGTTATCTGGCACTCTTTGGCAACTGCTGAAACGAACCTATTTCTAAAAGGTCGTGGGAAAATATTGCGAATGGTGGTTTGAAAAGCGTTACATTCAAAGCAAATTTCCTTTCACACAAGATAACTATGTGCAAGAATGTACGATGAATTTCTTAAATCACAGAGAGTTTGACTCTCATTTAAAAATCAACTCTTTGAGGACGACCATCTAGAAGAATTTCGAGCCCAGAAGATCAGACATTTACACCGTTATTAAAAAATTTTCCTAGCACATTTGTTTGATGTATCTTAAAGTGTAACACGCGCAAAAAAGATCAACATTTTATGTGGAAGCTTAGCTTTTCTTCCAGCTTATAAATCTTAGAGACCAATATTATAAGTGAATGCTAAGTATATTAATTTAAACCATTAACTATTCTTATTTATGTTTTCGCGCTATTTAAGAGTGATCTTGCTATTGGCTGACTGCATTACATGTCCTACGCTGTCATCACCTGGCGAGATCACGTGACATGAGCTGTGACTGGCTTACAAAAGCGCATCGGAATCTCGATTTCAATGCTTCAGAAAGTGACATGCAGTGTTTGGTGGAATTCAAATTTATACCGTCGTATCTTCGTAATACGAAAATAGGCAGCGTACATGTTGCTGCACATCAAAGATCTTTCAAAACATGTTTTTCTCCCCTGAGTTTCGTTTTCTAAAGTGCCAGTAAATTCTACGTTGATATATAAAATCATAAACATCCAAGGACTGATGAGGTTTACAGTGCCGAGGAACACGGAAAAAGTGTATTTTCACTCGGGAGAAAGTGTATTTTTAACCGGGAAATTCAGGATTTTTTTTTTCCTTGTCCACGTATACACCCTGAAATATTTTACCCAGTAGTATGTCACCCTCATTAATCCCTGCATCAGAGCTACATGTCCTTAGAAATTATAATTACAGTAGTTTCCTCTTGCTTTCAAATATTTGCAGTACCAACTTGCATCTGCATTAACTATTAATCTAATTTTTTAAATTCTTTACCGCACTAGCTAGCTCTCTTCTGTGTACCTCCTCCTGCCCATCACATGTTTTCTTATTGGCTACTTAGAAACCAGGCCTCCAGAATTGCAGTATTCAATTATTTTATCTTGCTTGTGCAATTATTAACAGAGTTAAGAAGCATCAAAGTCTTTTCCAGGTTTTAGTAAATTAAATTAACTTTATAATATTTTACCTTTTAATTCTGACATTGGATATTTATTTTCAGACATTGAAGTACCTACAATCGACAATGTTCGATCAAGTGCATTGTTAGCCATACTGGTAACATGTGAACACCAGGTTCTATGTGTGGGACCTACAGGAACAGGAAAGTCAGTGACAGTAGCATCAACACTTTCAAGAGGCTTGCATCGCCGCTTTCTTTGTGAATTCCTGGCCTTCTCAGCACGGACATCAGCCAACCAGACACAAGATCTGATAGACTCAAAATTGGACAGGAGGCGAAAAGGTGTTTTTGGGCCACCACTATTGAAGCGACTTGTTTTCTTTATCGATGACCTTAATATGCCAGCCCTGGAAACATTTGGGGCACAACCACCTATTGAACTATTGCGACAGTGGATGGATTTTGGAGGTAGGTCTTGAAATGATGGTGGTAGTAATTGCTTCAGAAATACATGGAAATATTTTGTAGTAAATCTGTGTGTGTGTGTTATACTTATTTTGTTAGTTAGTCAGTTGGGTGATTGATTTGGGTGAAGGGGACCAAATAGCGAGATCATCAGTCCCATCAGATAGGGAAGGATGGGGAAGGAAGTCAGCTGTACCCTTTCTAAGGAACCTCCCATTATTTGCCTGAAGGGATTTAGGGAAATCGCAGAAAACCTAAATCCGGATGGCTGGACTCGGGTCTGAACCATCATCCTACTGAATGTGAATCCGGTGTGCTAACCACTGCACCATCTCGCTCTGTAGTTATTTTGTACACCACTATGTAGAAACATGTAAATTTTATGTCACAAGACTCAAAATTTGAGCTCCACACCAAATTATCCAGGAGCTAATCATACAACAATGCTGCCTGTAAAAGTAGAGAATACTTAAAATTTTGTGTGTGACTGGAACAGTAATACCTCCTTCACTTGCTAACATAAAGATGCCCTTTATAGAATCTCACAAGAATCAGAACAATGTAATTCCTAGTTTGTTAATATATACCTTGACCGATTCCACATCCAAAAAAGTACTTCTTCGTGATGGCATCTGTGGAACATGATGAATGAATGAATGAATCAGTGAAAGTTCTCATTAATATTTCACCTTGCTCTGAAATGAATAGAGAACATGATTTCTTCACCAATTAATATTCCATCAAAAGATTTAAAACTTCAGTGACTATAAGTACAGGGCTATTACAAATGATTGAAGCGATTTCATAAATTCACTGTAGCTCCATTCATTGACGTATGGTCACGACACACTACAGATACGTAGAAAAACTCATAAAGTTTTGTTCGGCTGAAGCCGCACTTCAGGTTTCTGCCACCAGAGCGCTTGAGAGCGCAGTGAGACAAAATGGCGACAGGAGCCGAGAAAGCGTATGTCGTGCTTGAAATGCACTCACATCAGTCATAACAGTGCAACGACACTTCAGGACGAAGTTCAACAAAGATCCACCTACTGCTTACTCCATTCGGCGATGGTTGCACAATTTAAAGCTTCTGGATGCCTCTGTAAGGGGAAATCAATGGGTCGGCCTGCAGTGAGCGAAGAAACGGTTGAACGCGTGCGGGCAAGTTTCACGCATAGCCCGCGGAAGTCGACGAATAAAGCAAGCAGGGAGCTAAACGTACCACAGCCGACGGTTTGGAAAATCTTACGGAAAAGGCTAAAGCAGAAGCCTTACCGTTTAAAATTGCTACAAGCCCTGACACCCGATGACAAAGTCAAACGCTTTGAATTTTCGGCGTGGTTGCAACAGCTCATGGAGGAGGATGCGTTCAGTGCGAAACTTGTTTTCAGTGATGAAGCAACATATTTTTTTAATGGTGAAGTGAACAGACACAATGTGCGAATCTGGGCGGTAGAGAATCCTCACGCATTCGTGCAGGAAATTCGCAATTCACCAAAAGTTAACATGTTTTGTGCAATCTCACGGTTTAAAGTTTACGGCCCCTTTTTCTTCTGCGAAAAAAATGTTACAGGACACGTGTATCTGGACATGCTGGAAAATTGGCTCATGCCACAACTGGAGACCGACAGCGCCGACTTCATCTTTCAACAGGATTGTGCTCCACCGCACTTCCATCATGATGTTCGGCATTTATTAAACAGGAGATTGTAAAACCGATGGATCGGTCGTGGTGGAGATCATGATCAGCTATTCATGTCATGGCCTCCACGCTCTCCCGACTTAACCCCATGCGATTTCTTTCTGCGGGGTTATGTGAAAGATTTAGTGTTTAAACCTTCTCTACCAAGAAACGTGCCAGAACTGCGAGCTTGCATCAACGATGCTTTCGAACTCATTGATGGGGACATGCTGCGCCGAGTGTGGGAGGAACTTGATTATCGGCTTGATGTCTGCCGAATCACTAAAGGGGCACATATCGAACATTTGTGAATGCCTAAAAAAACTTTTTGAGTTTTTGTATGTGTGTGCAAAGCATTGTGAAAATATGTCAAATAATAAAGTTATTGTAGAGCTGTGAAATCGCTTCAATCATTTGTAATAAACCTGTAAGTATACTTCATTTCTGACCATATATTTTTAATGGAACTAAAGCACAGGATGGGAAAAGTCCAATTGGGTTATTGTGTTCTGGAAACCATCCAGGTACATTGTTGGCATATCCACTGGGGACCAGCATGCAAAATTCCTGAAAGGGGGGGGGGGGTTAATTATAATGAGATAAACAGCAACACTTACACCACCAAAATAATTCCATTTCAAGAACAATTTTTCATTAGATTACTAATAATAATGCATTGTACTTCATGAAGATCAGTTAAATTTTTAATATCAGAAACAATTGATTGGAAATATTGAATTCACTGTGGTGGTTTTGTATAGAGTGGCAGTTTTGATTATGTGCTTGGCAACTCCATAGTGAGCAGTGACAGAAATTGTAAATGGTGCTGTCAGTCTATCTATTGAAAACAGAGGAGATAATACTGAAAACGGACACAAAGAAATGTACCAAAATTGGATTGATTATCCAGTTCTTTAAATGTGATAATTTTAATGCTAATATACCATCATTAGATATGATGGTATCACAAGATTTGGTGAGTGAAAATGTGTGGGAAAATATGATTAAAATACCTAGAAGTGATGAAGCAGTCTCAGAGGTGGAGTATTTGTCCTTTAATTAGATAAAGTTATAGGCAACAACAAAGATAAATCTACATCATCAAAGAGTGACAGTGCAGTAGGAAATAACTTTTCAACATCCTGGATGAAAAATCAACCATGTTTAATGTTTACTACTATTAATGAAGAAGACCCATTAGTGATGATGTTTTGCTGTGCTTGTGTTAAACATGCTCAGCAAGTGTGTAAAACAAATAGAACTTCATCTGGTCAAAAGATAGTATAGCAAGGAAGAATACAAAAAAGAACCTTAATGGCATATATAAACATAAAAAAAGTGTTATTCAGATTGTATACTGCAGGAAAAAATATGCAGAAAGCAAATACATGTTTCTACATGCACAGTAAATGCTTGTGAGCTATTTTAACAAACAGGAAGGAAAAAGTAAGATGCAACTGTTACAGTGTTGTAATCAGTTTGTGGCTACAAAAAGAAAGTGTAGTTTTCATGACTATCAAGATCTTATACAGCTACCAATTACAAATGTTGTAGACATGGGAACCCATCTTCATACAGATAATATCTCAGCAACAATGACTAATTGTATTGTGGAACAATTTCTTTTAAAATTAGATAATTTCTTTGAAACTGGCTGACCTTTTTCCCATTTTCGTGGACGTGTCAGCTGATAATTTTTCTGAAAAACACTTGAGTTTACATACACGAATAAAAAAATAACACATTCTACTGTTTTTGTGAAACAGTATCAATGGAAAATGCTGGCACAGAGTCCCTTGAAGAAAAATTTATCCAAGCTTTCTGAAAAGATGGCATAGGCATGGAAATGTTTAAGGAAATATCTATAGAATTTGATTGAGATAGAGCTGCAAGTTTGCTGGTAAAAAAGAAAGTGCTGCAGCTAGAATTTGGAGAATCATATACCCACACCTGATTAGTGTACACTGTAGGATGAATCCTGTTTATGAACAAGTTTTTAGTGTTATAAATTCTGTTCATAGCTCTCAATGCTTCTTAGATGAACTTAATAAAATTTTCAGTAAACCGCATACAGCTGAAAAACCTAAAAACATCGTGGCATCCTTATGCAACACAGCTTACCTGAAAGTTAAAAAGCTGTCATATATGTTGGATTTCTAGTGAGAAGGATGATTAATTGGCAGTATTCAAAGTTTTTAGTTGTATCATGCACTTCTTAATCGCAAAATCTGAAGTGCATGAATTATGAAATAGAGATTGTCGAAAATTGGCAAGGCTTTATAATAAGCTTCCCTGAGAACAAATTTTCTATTGATGGATTTCTTATCAGATAAATCATGTGATCTGTGTCCAATTACTGCAGCAATGCAAAAAGGGTATGTTTCCAACTGTGAAACAGCGAATAAAATTAATTCCACAACACAAACTCTTAAGTATATGCTTGTTAAGGATGACCTTTAGTTGAATTAATGCAAAGAAAATCACATAGTGTACCATAACCTCCAACCTGAAGAGTAAGCTGAAAACAGAGTATTTGACAGAATAAGAGGACAAATAATCCAAGGTTTAATAAATGAACTTAGAAGGCATTCTTCACATAATGTGATACAGTGTTTCTCAGTTTAATGGTAAAAGTGGATTGTACAGTAACTCTGATGTATATAAAGCAGCTCAGTTGCTTGGTTTGGATGGTGACACTGCAGTGGAGGGATTATAAGTCAGGTTGTCTAACCATAAATGTTTTCCCTGTTTTTGAACAATGAATATGGAAATTCAGTTCTGTGCATCTCTCAACTGCCACACATGGATGAGGTGTCAGCATTGCTCATAGTGTCAAACCTGCCAAAACAATTGTCTGTTGGTGAACCTTTACAGTCTCTAATGACAATTAAACCTGATAGGTCACCATTGAATTTGTGAGATGTCTTTACATCTCAGATGTGCCGCCTCCAGATGTCCTTCAGCAGGTAAGTCTTACTTGCTAAAGTAAAGGACCAAGCAGGAGCTTATGACTACAAAACTTTTCTTTAAGTTAAGCGTAATTTTGTTTGACATATTTTAATATCTGTAAGTCTTTTAAGCTGACAAATTATTCATGCATGCATTTATATATACTTTTAACTTTCCATACCATAATTTTTTCACTCAGCCAAATTTTACCAATATCACACAGTGCTGGAGATTTCTGCTACTGGAATTAAGTTACTCCTTCAGGCTCTAGTTGTTGCACTGGTGGGATTATGACAGGACTAATAATTATATAGTGAGCAACATTAATCCATCCATTAATCTATAAGATATTCAAAGTCCACAGCAAGCTGTCACAGACACTCGGCCACTTTGAGATGTCTCAGAGATGTATTTGGGGCTTTGGTCCATAGACTTGTATTAGACAATCATATACTGGAAAAATACCAATTTGATTAAACATTTGTTTCAGTTTCTGAAAATGTAACATGTGACTGTAATGCACTGGCAGGGGTGGCTTAGAGACTCACATGCACTGAATGTGTGCATTATGGCTGCCTCGAGTGTAGTCTACACCACCTGCACCTGCCCGCCAATGAGCAGACGGGTGCCCGGGAGTGCCTGTGTCCTAAGGGGCAACAATGGAACATATTGATCTAGACCTTTAATCGTCTGCAATATGAAGTACAGGATCACTGAAATTCATTCCATTTATGACATTAGTGTAATGCCAATAATATCTTCTTTTTTGTACCAAATGCATCAAAATGCAATTTTTTGTCCAGGATCATAAGCTACCATCAGTTACTTGAATTGTGATAATACTAATTTTATATCTGTATATGGGGGATGAGTGATTATAAGATATAGGTGCCTGAAGTCCTACTGGGTAATAGATAAAGGAATGTCACTGAAATCATATATCGATTATGACCCATCTGGATAGCCGTGCACATTAACATGCCACTTCAGGATTGAGACAGGCTGACTCTGGATCAAATTTAGAAAATTTAGGAAACGTACACACACTTTCATGTAGGAAACACTAGGTGCAGACATTTGGAGTATTGGCATATACTTTCAAAACACTGTGCCTGGCATCGACAGAATGCATTTCACCAATTGTAGCAACTTAGAGGGAAATCTGAGGAAATCCTACTCTTTTTCAACAAATGAGGCAGAAAAAAGACATCATTTCATGTTGGAAAGATGTAATTTTGATACCGCTGAGTTGAACATTTTCATTCATTATTATATTATTGCAGTGGTTGGCTGTCTCGCGAAGACCTTGTAGTGGCTGCTATCTCATCTGCAGTACCAACTTCAAACAGGATCTTAATCACTTCCAGTGTGGCTTCAGGAGATACCATTCCATTGCTGATAACCAAACTCAGTTGAAAGTGGCTGCATAAGAAACATTTTTATGCAAGCTATAATTAATACCCTTTTGATTTTAAATGCTTAGGAGATCTACATTATTATTACCTAGAGAGACCTTGGACAGCTCCAGCAATAAGGCGTCTGTGGATATCCTCACATTATTATGCAGTCCTCATAGAAACAGTGTTTCTTCATATAAGAAATAAGTGAATTTCTGACAGACTGATTCGAACAGGAGGATTTTGGCACTCAAGGTAGAATCTTAGATGTTAAGGACTCAGATTTTGTGACTTAATAATTGATTACAGTTTGACATGACTACCACATTGTAGGAATATTTATACTGGATCTCTTAAGGTATTTGTTACGTGAAAGTTCTTTAGTTATAGGTCATAGAGAACAGACAAAGTAATTCTGCTCAAATTCTGTCAGATGTTGATATGATGGCAGATGCATGGGTGCCAATTTTTTGGTTCATATCTGAAAATCAAGTGCACTGTTTGGAATGAGGAAATGACAGTTGCTTACAGGACTAATCCCTTAGTCATCCTCCGCAAAGGTACTATCAAGCAACCATTTTTCATATAGCAGCCATTTCTCTGGGTAATACAGCTTACAAGTTGTTTGGTCACATCACAATCACTAGTTTCAGTCTTGCTTACCATCTCTCAATTGAAATGCTTTTTATAAATAACTTGCATGTCACATACCCATCTGCGACACTTCCCTTGAGAAACATAGTTATCAAATGTCAGTATTTACCAAGAATTAATACCAACTGGCACCTTTGATGCTGAACAATGCACCATCTATTGAAGTGCAGAAGAAACTACTCTCTAGAAATTAGTTAATGTGTTTATTTTTATTGTCTATCTGTCAGGTTCTGTGGGACTATTCAAGACAGCTGCTTGGCCATGGAATGAGTTAGTACATAGTTTATGGTATGCTTATAAGAATTTTTGTAATTGAAATAGTTTTTAAAAAGTTGTGAGAGAGTATATGAATAAATAACACATTAAAAAGTCTTCAGCTGCTGGAAGGAACTCTTGTGCTAAATAGGAATAGTGTGCCACAAGGAACATTTCAAGTTGGATTTAAATACTTAGGGTTTATTACTCAATTTTTTCAGTACTGCTGGAAACTTAACTGATGAAACCTAATGAATAGTTCACACTTTCCATACTGTGCTTAAGAAAGTGTTATCCAACTGCATATTGTTTTTCCATACAGCTTTCACTGAATGAATGTTGCAGTTTCTTCTGAATGAGTCGGTATTGTCAACAACAAATCTTGTGAGGGAATATATGTACAAGTGTGGCACATTTGGAATTCCAAGACACTTGAACAGCAGCTTGCATGTCATTCATGGCCTGGCACCACAGATCTGTCTGATCACCCTAATCTAAGTTAAGAATATACTTGGTGAGTGCACAGCATTTCCCCTAACCATAACACCATACAAGATAATAGAGTGAAAGTATGGTAAATAAATAAGCCTTTGCATTTCAGGGACAGTGGAGATCATTCTTACAGTTAAGACAGAAGCATTCAGCTCCTACACAAGATGTTAAATGTGATACTTGTACCCTCATTCCTAAGAATTTAAAATGATTGACTTGACTTTCACTTTTACAAGAGTTTCATGTCACAAACAGTATGCTTTGTGTTTTGTTGCAGTTAACAACCTGTTGCAGAAGTATTGCTTGGTCTACACATTCAAAAGGTTTATCAAATAAAAGAAAATAGCTACTGTCCCCAATATGTCATTTAGTCCTGATAGTGCATTACACACAAAAGAATACATTGCATATTCTGTGGATACCAGTTACCTGAAACCAAATTGTGAGTCTTGCAGGAAATTGTGTACTGATATGTGCCCTGATCCTCTTGAGCATTCCTTTCTCAAAAACTTTTGGAAACAGTAGTAGCAACAAAACTGATCAGTAATGTGTCTACATTACATCTTTCACCCTCTTTATGAAGTGCTTTCACTTGTGAGTATTTCAGGTTGTTAGGAAACTGATCACATATAAAAGACATAGTACACAGTTGATAGATTACAGAACTAAGCTTCTCGTCTGCACAGACTCTCTTAGTGCTCTACAGGCTATTCAACAAATCAGATTGGGTAGTTCAGATGGTTCAGGACACTATACTTATTCTGCAAACGCAGAAGAAACATGTGGCCTTCTGCTGGTACTTGGGAATCGAGGGAATGTGGAAGCTGACAGAACAGTGAAAGCAGTGTGAGGAAAACACTGCAGTTCATCACAGTGTACTCCCCCAGACTATCACATTATGGGTAACAAAGAGAGTGATGGCTAAGTGGGAAATTCACTGGCTGCAAGTGGGCAATAAAAAGCTGTGGTTGGTCAAACCAGTTATTCAACCATGGTGCACTTACTTCCTTTCACACTCAAAAGACAGACGATGTTGTCTTCACTTGCCTCCAAATCGGATACAACCCAGTGACACATGCTTATCCCTTGCAGCATGGTGACCACCAGAATATGGTGCTTGTGGTCTGGCTCTCACAGTATTAGAAGTAGTAGTAGAAGTAGAAGTTTATTGTCTCATAACATACAACTTCAAGCCATTGACTTTAAAGTACAGGAGACTCATCAAAACACAAAAACTGGTTTACAATTTTCCTTATAATACCAGTAATATAATATACAGTACTGAATAATTACTTAATTAAGCAGTTAATAATTTTTCTTCAAAAGTAACAAACTTTTAAGATCAACAGTCCAAAGTACTTGCTCTCTCCTGCTCAATTTTTCAAGTTGTCATTTATGAATTCTTCTGCGGAATAGTAACATTTCTGCACTAGTTTCTCATATAAAGATTTTTTCAGTGTTTCTAAATTCATGCTGAGCATTTCTCTTCCTTTCACTTTGTTATAAATTTTCATACCCACATAATGTGGAGTTTGAGCATAAAGTTTTAAATGGTGGGTGGGCAGCTTAAAATTATTTTGATTTCTGGTGTTGTAATCATGTTGAAAATGATTTGCTACAAATAAATCAGGGTTACTGTGTACAAAGATAATCAGCTCATATTTGTATAGTGAGGGAACATTTAGTATACTCAGATTTTTAAGGAGTGGGCGACATGATTTTCTTCACCATACATTGTGCATATGTCTAATGATGGTTTTCTGAAGTTTTAGTATTTGACATATGGTTTGAGTTACCCAAAAATACAATACTATACCTTATTACTGACTCAAGTAGCTGTAATATACTACTTTTCTTATGCCCATACTGGTAGCATTGTACAATATTCTCATTGCAAATGCTAGGCTATTTAATTTATTTTCAAGGTACTGTATGTGTGATCCCCATGATAGATTTTTATCTAGTTGCATTCCTAGGAATTTCACACAGCTAGCTTCCTGCAAATCCTGGTTTCTGTGACTGACCTGAATATCATTTAATTTTGTTTGTTTTGTTTTAAATTGCATTAACTGAGTCTTTTCCATGTTTAATTTTAAGCCATTTAAATCAAACCAGTTATCTAAGTTTTCTAAAGTATTTAATACAGTTTGTGGAATTTGATCTGTAACGTTACTTACAATGATTAAAGATGTGTCATCTCCAAATAAAACTGAGTGACACTCAATATTAAGTGGCAGATCATTTACGTAAAACAAAAACAGAATGGGACCTAAGGCAGAACCTTGGGGTACTCTATATGAAATGGTTTTCCAATTTGAAGTATAAGTTCCTCTCTCTGATGTTATAACCACTCTTTGTCTTCAGTTGGTTAGATGGGATTTAAACCATTGTAATACTGTGCCCCTAATTCCATACTTTTCCAGTTTACAGAGTAGCAAGGAGTGATTCACACTATCAAAGGCCTTTGATAGGTTACAGAAGATTCCTGTGGCATGCAGTGAGTTGTCTAGAGACGAGATAATCAGCTTTGATCACTGATCATAATGCCTTTGATTTGTTTTCACTATCCAATATAAATCTATTATTTGCCAGTTCTTTGGCTGCCTTTTCAACATTTTTTAAAAATATGTTTGTAATCTTTTGCATCATGTGTCATGTTCTAACTTCATGTGTGTTGTATGCTGATAGGAAGGAAGTCTTTGGTCTACTAAGACCCTTAAATATCAGTTCTAGACAATGACTAGACAATATCAAGAAAATTGTTGACATTTTAGTGTGTTTTTGAGTGGCTGTTTTATTTTGGCAGTCAACCAGCCAGTTTATGCCATAAGCTGTTTTATTTTTTACTAGTAATGTATGACAATGACCTGAACAGATATACTGGAGTATGTATACTCTCTGATGATGTAGTAATTGATTGATAATTGCCTGTTTCCTGAAGCTGCATGTGATGTAGTTGTCTTGGAACAACATCTTTCAAGAGTTCTATATATTTACCTGGGCTTATAGAACTGGTTTAACTTTCCAACTATTGACAATAAGTGATTATTAAATATTTTACTCATCTCTGATGATCACTAACAGTTTTAGCCTCACAGAGAGGTATAATATGTTGAGCCACCCACATTCTGCCCTGATACTTCTTTCACAATTGACCGTATAGTTTTAATTTTATTCTGAGAGCTTTCTATTCTCTTAGTGTAAAATATTGTTTCAGTGTGTCTGATGACATTCCTCAGCACTTTGCAGTATTATCTATAGTGAAATTCTGTTACTTGGCTCTGACTGTCCTTCACATTTTGATACAATTCCATCTTCTCCTATATAATATTCTAGTTCCATTAGTTATCCACATCATTATCTTATTAGTACTGCCATTTTGTGATGGATGGATAAGAGCTACTAAATAACTGATGAAGGTATGATGAAATTTATGTGTGTCATTCAAGTTATCAGTATTGTAGACTTCTTGCCAAGTTGGCCCTTTGAGATAGGATTTATATGTCTGTATTGTAAGTGGACTCACTCTAAATATTTTGTTTACTACTTTAGGATATGACACTGTTTTGATTCCTTGTAGTATTACTGTCTTTGCATTATTGTCTGACAGATCTTTACTAATTATTCTCACGTTGTGACCTTCAACTAGACAACAATCTGTGAGGATATTGTCTACTGCCATGGCGCTGTTTCCCTTAATTCTAGCTGTAAAAGTACACTGTTTGTACCAGGTTGTAAGATTCAAGTAAATACACAAACATTCTTTCCTCTGCGGAATCAGTCAGAAAGAATATATTGAAATCACTATGCAACATCAACCATGTGCCTTTCTTAATAACTGAGTGTAGTGCAGTATCAAGTCTGAATAGGAAAACCTGTAGTCTGTCCTGGAGTATCTGTAGAGGCCTATAAGGGAGTATCTGTAGAGGCCTATAAGGGAAAGTTCTTCCTCCCCCGCCCCCTCCCACCCCCCACCCTCCCCGCCTCCTGTACTCTCCTCCACCAACCCCAAAATTCTGAACTCTCCCACACAACCTTCTAATATCTGTTCTTTACAATGTTTTGATTTGTAAACTCTTTTGAATGAAACATTATACATAGCATAAATGGCCACTCTTGCCTTTCGCAATGAACTCCTTGCTTGGAAATCAGATAAGATATACCCCTTCAGAGGAAGGCTTAGTATTTCTTCACTATGTAAATGATGCTCGACAGAGCTGTATTTAGGCAGGTACAACATAAGCAGCTGCTCAGGGTGGCGAAGTTCTGGGGGCGGCAAAATATAGTCATTGAAAAATTTTTTATGTGGTTTAGTGTTGATTGCATCAGCATTCAGGCATTCAGTAATTTATTGGGAAAATGTTGGCAAATGTTTGTGTCTGTCATTAAACTCACATTTTACTACTAGTCCACCTGTATAATGTCTTCCCTGTATGAACACATTAAGGCACTGTCAAACAGGGATTGTGTAGCCTGTGCAGTCTCTGTGCTGTATGCATTTTTTTTTTTTTTTATGAAACAGGGCTTTAGCTCATGCTAGACTGCCCTTGCTTGTAGCTGGCAGGTTGTGATTTTCTACAGAATCCATAGTGAGCATGTATGCACAAGATGGCAGCGGGAACAGAAAGTCTGATTGAGTTGGTGCATGCAAATGTATTTTTGCATGATGTACAACACTGTGATTATAAAAATGAGATGAGAAAGGCAGCAGCAAGGAAGAAAATTGACATAAGTGCATATCAAGTACACACTTCTTCTTTGTTTGTGAGTAAATGCCCAGTTGCATGATGTAGCACCAGTACTATACTATTCAGTTGAAATAATAATGTCCTTACACAATCTAGTGGACCCTGAGCATGACGTGTGAGCGAGAGCTGAGTGTGGTCGGCACGTAAGTGTCAGGTGGGGATTGGCTGACAGGTGGGTGTAGCTGTGTGTTTCTAAAGTGTGCGTGTATCCTTCCGATAAAGTCTGGGAAGGAGGAGGAATCCCTGGGAACTTGGGGAAGAATTAGTTCCCCAGGTAAAATTGGGTTTTCACCGAAAATGAATTTGGGAAGTGTCCCCTGTAAATCTTGTTTAAATGTAGAACGTAGGCCCAGAAACATCCAAGGAAGTGCGTCAGACCAGAGACAGTCGTTGCACCTGAGTGCAGTTTTAAGGGTGCAGTGCCATCATTCCACCAACTCATTGCTTTGCGGGTGGTAGGCTGTCATATGGATCTTTTTAATAGTGCAAAGATTACAGAGAATTGTAAAAAGTGGAGATTCGAACTGTCGACCCTGGTCGGTTGTGACGGTTGACGGACAGCCAAACCTAGTGATCCAAGAAGAAATGAATCCTTTGGCCACAGTTTCTGCTGTGATGTTGGGTAAGGGGACAGCTTCCACCCAACGAGACATTCGGTCTATTGTGGACAGGATATGCCTGTGGCCCTCTGACGGAGGCAGGGGACCGATAAGGTCGATATGTACATGACAGAAATGTCCTTTAGGGATGTCAAACTTGCCAAGTGGTCGAGAGGTGTGACGTCCTATTTTGTTTCGTTTACAGGAAATGCAGCTGTGTGTCCATATTTGACAGTCCTGTTTCACATCTTTCCATATACGAGGTGCATTCAAGTTCTAAGGCCTCCGATTTTTTTTCTAATTAACTACTCACCTGAAATCGATGAAACTGGCGTTACTTCTCGACGTAATCGCCCTGCAGACGTACACAGTTTTCACAATGCTGACGCCATGATTCCATGGCAGCGGCGAAGGCTTCTTTAGGAGTCTGTTTGACACTGGAAAATTGCTGATTCAATAGCAGCACGGCTGATGAATGTGCGGCCACGGAGAATGTCTTTCATTGTTGGAAAAAGCCAAAAGTCACTAGGAGCCAGGTCAGGTGAGTAGGGAGCATGAGGAATCACTTCAAAGTTGTTATCACGAAGAAACTGTTGCGTAACGTTAGCTTGATGTGCGGGTGCGTTGTCTTGGTGAAACAGCACACGTGCAGCCCTTCCCGGACGTTTTTGTTGCAGTGCAGGAAGGAATTTGTTCTTCAAAACATTTTCGTAGGATGCACCTGTTACCGTAGTGCCATTTGTAACGCAATGAGTAAGGATTACACCCTCGCTGTCCCAGAACATGGACACCATCATTTTTTCAGCATTGGCGGTTACCCAAAATTTTTTTGGTGGCGGTGAATCTGTGTGCTTCCATTGAGCTGACTGGTGCTTTGTTTCTGGATTGAAAAATGGCATCCACGTCTCATCCCTTGTCACAACCGACGAAAAGAAAGTCCCATTCATGCTGTCGTTGCGCATCAACATTGCTTGGCAACATGCCACACGGGCAGCCATGTGGTCGTCCGTCAGCATTCATGGCACCCACCTGGATGACACTTTTCGCATTTTCAGGTCGTCATGCAGGATTGTGTGCACAGAACCCACAGAAATGCCAGCTCTGGAGGCGATCTGTTCAACAGTCATTCGGCGATCCCCCAAAATAGTTCTCTCCACTTTCACGATCATGTTGTCAGACCAGCTTGTGCGAGCCCGAGGTTGTTTCGGTTTGTTATCACACGATGTTCTGCCTTCATTAAACTGTCGCACCCACGAACGCACTTTCGACACATCCATAACTCCATCACCACATGTCTCCTTCAACTGTCGATGAATTTCAATTGGTTTCACACCACGCAAATTGAGAAAATGAATGATTGCACGCTATTCAAGTAAGGAAAACGTCGCCATTTTAAGTATTTAAAACAGTTCTCATTCTCGCCGCTGGTGGTAAAATTCCATCAGCCGCATGGGGCTGCCATCTCTGGGACGTATTGACAATGAACGCGTCCTCATTTTAAAACAATGCGCATGTTTCTATCTCTTTCCAGTCCGGAGAAAAAAAATCAGAGGCCTTAGAACTTGAATGCACCTCGGAAAACGCTCGGTGACGAGGCGAGTGGTGGCTCGGACACCGGGGTGGGCGAGATTATGCTAGGCGTCAAAAACCTTTCAGTGCAGCTTGGGCGGGAGCAAAGGCTGCAGAATGCCCTTAGAAGAGTCGCACCACACTTCGTCCGAAATGCCATGGAACTTAGCCTTGGTAAACACGAGTGAAGATTGTGGTTCCGTGAGCAGAACCTGAGTGTCCTTGTCTGAAGCCCTGGCGAGGTCGGATAAATCAACGTTACTTGAAACAGCAGTTATCCGTGAGAGGAAATCAGCGGGGATGTTCTCCATGCCTTTGATGTAGCGTACTCCCGTAAATTGAGAGACCAGGTTGAAGTGGCAGAAACGTTGGGGGGGAGGATCCTCTGGCGGGTTGCAGAAGGCATCCACCAGCAGTTTGTGATCAGTAAGAATGAAGAAAGGACGGCCCTTGATGTCAGTGTGGAAATGTTTGACGGCTTTGTACACCGCCAGAAGCTCTCTATCAAAAGTGGAATATTTCTTCTGTGCTGTAGACAGTTTTTTTGGAGAAGAAATGAAGTGCTGAAACTGTGTTGACTTTGCCCTGTTGTAATACTGCCCCGACCGTGATGTCACTGGCATCTGTAGTGATGAACAAATTGGCAGACGGATCAGGGTGGGGGAGTATGACTGCGTGAGCTAAAGCTGTTTTAAGAGCCCTGAAAGCCTCTAGCATGGGTTCAGTCCAACGGACTGGTTTAACACCGGAAATTTGTTTGGCAGAGAGTGAGTCCATCAGCATGGCCTGCACAGCGGCGGCAGAAGGTAGATGGCAGTAGTAATTTATAGTACCTAGGAAACACCTGAGTTCTTTGTACGTAGCTGGGGGTGGCAATGACACGATAGCCTGCACATGGGATTTGGGAGGTTGTATTCCGTCTGCGGATACAGTGTGGCCCAGAAATGTCACAGAAGACTGATGCAATTGGAATTTTTCTTTGTTGACCTCGACACCGTTGGATGCCAAAGTCTGGAGGATAAATGATCTTCGTGGTCTTCAGTCGATTTGCTGAATATGTGTATGTCATCCAGGTATGCGAAACAGAACTTGAATCGTCATAAGAATGAGTCAATGAAACATTGCCACATTTGTGTCGCATTCTTTAAACTGAATGGCATGAAGTTGTAATGGAACAAACCGAGCGGCGTGATGATCGCAGTCTTTGGAATGTCTTCCGGCATTACGGGAATCTGGTGATAAGCATGTTTGCAGTCAATCAAACTGAAGATTGTGCCACATGATAATATATGAGTGTAACCATTTTATGTTTGGCGCAGGGTAATTTTCCATGACAGTGTAAGCATTTAAATGTCTGTAATCACCACGCATCTACATCTACACTCTACAAGCCACCTGATGGTGTGTGGCGGAAGGTACCTCGAGTACCTCTCTCGGTTCTCCCTTCTATTTAAGTCTCGTATTGTTCATGGAAAGAAAGACTGTCAGTATGCTCTGTGTGGGCTCTATACATAGGAGGGAGCAACATACTGCTTGACTCCTCAGTAAATGTATGTTCTCAATACTTCAACAAAAGCCCGTACTGAGCTACTGAGCGTCTCTCTAGCAGAGTCTTCCACTGGTGTTTATCTATCATCTCCGTAATGCTTTCACAATTACTAAATGATCCTGTAACAAAGTGCACTGCTCTCCATTGGATCTTCTCTATCTCTTCTATCAACCCTATCTGGTACTGATCCCACACTGGTGAGCAGTATTCAAGCAGTGGGCAAACAAGTGTACTGTAACTCTTCAGGCTTTCCTGGCGATCTAATGACATCTTGGGTTGTCAGGTGTTCTGCCGGATATCAGCGTCGTACTTGCACTATATTTGGGTCACGTAGCTCGTAACCTTCATCAGGTGTGACCTGAGACTGCTGCTCGAGTGGACCTGGTCCAGTATTTATGCCTATGGCCTTCCCCCTCCACCAACGGCTGCAGGCAGTCTCAGGTCGCACCTGATGAAGGTTACGAGCTACGTGACCGAAATATCGTGCAAGTATGACGCTGATATCCGGCAGAACACCCGACAACCCAAGATGTCAAGTGTACTGTAAACTACTTCCTTTGTTTTCGGACTGCATTTCCTTAGGATTCTTTCAATGAATCTCAGTCTGGCATCTGCTTTACTGACGATTAATTTTATATGGTCATTCCATTTTAAATCACTCCTAATTCCTACTCCCAGATAATTTATGGAATTAACTGCTTCCAGTTGCTGACATGCTATATTGTAGCTAAATGATAAAGGATCTGTCTTTCTATGTAATTGCAGCACAGTACACTTGTCTACATTGAGATTCAATTACCATTCCCTGCACCATGCATCAATTCGTTGCAGATCCTTCAGTACAATTTTCCATTGTTACAACCTCTCAATATACTACAGCATCATCCGCAAAAAGCCTCAGTGAACTTCCGATGTTATCCACAAGGTCATTTATATATATTGTGAATAGCAACAGTCCTACGACACTCCTCTCTGGCACAGCTGAAATCACTCTTACTTCGGAAGACTTCTCTCCATTGAGAATGACATGCTGCATTCTGTTATCTAGGAACTCTTCAATCCAATCACATAATTGGTCTGATAGTCTATATGCTCTTACTTTGTTCATTAAACGACTGTGGGGAACTGTATTGAATGCCTTGCAGAAGTCAAGAAACACGGCATCTACCTGGGAACCCGTGTCTATGGCTTTCTGAGTCTCGTGGACGAATAGTGCGAGCTGGGTTTCACACGATCGTCTTTTTTGAAACCCATGCTGATTCCTACAGAGTAGATTTCTAGTCTCCAGAAAAGTCATTATACTCTAACATAATATGTGTTCCAAAATTCTACAACTGATCTACGTTAGAGATATAGGTCTATAGTTCTGCACATCTGTTTGATGTCCCTTCTTGAAAACAGGGATGACCTGTGCCCTTTTCCAATCTTTTGGAACGCTATGCTCTTCTAGAGACCTATGGTACACCACTTCAAGAAGGGGGCCAAGTTCCTTAGTGTACTCTATGTAAAATCAAACTTGTATCCCATCAGGTCCAGTGGCCTTTCCACTTTTGAGTGATTTTAATTGTTTTTCTATCCCTCTGTCATCTATTTCGATATCTACCATTTTGTCATCTGTGCAACAGTCTAGAGAAGGAACTACAGTACAGTCTTCCTCTGTGAAACAGTTTTGGAAAAAGACATTTAGTATTTTGGCCTTTAGTCTGTCATCCTCTGTTTCAGTACCATTTTGGTCACAGAGTGTCTGGACATTTTGTTTTGATCCACCTACCACATTGACGTAAGACCAAAATTTCTTAGGATTTTCTGCCAAGACAGTACATAGAACTTTACTTTCGAATTTGTTGAACGCCTCTCACATAGCCCTCCTCACTCTACATTTTGATTCGTGCAATTTTTGTTTGTCTGCAAGGCTTTGGCTATGTTTATGTTAGCTGTGAAGTTCCCTTTGCTTCCGTAGCAGTTTTATAACTCGGTTGTTGTACCACGGTGGCTCTTTTCCATCTCTTACGATCTTGCTTGGCACATACTCATCTAATGCATATTGTACAATGGTTTTGAACATTGTCCACTTTCTTTATATTCTTCACATTCAAAAAGAACCGTTGTGTTTGGTGACGAGGTGAATTGGTGGAGACCAATTGCTGTCCAATGGCTGTAGGACGCCTGCCTCCAGAAGTTCGTTAATTTGCTGCCAGGCCACGTGCAACTTAATGGGGTTGAGGCGTCTAACCTTGTGTCTAATAGGAGGGTCAGCAGTGGTAATTATCTTGTGTGTCATTCCTTCAGTGATGGAAGAGACTGAGAACTGCACAAGAGGCTGAGTAACATTCTGACGTGGAGTTTTGGGACGAGTGAGGCACGATGAGGCGTAGCCATTAGTGTGAGTGGGAAAAGGCAGCACGAAAGTCACATGCCTATTACAAAAGTGCTGCATGTGCTTGTTTGTAGAGGTCAGTTGCATGCGCAGCACGGAGTGGAGTGGGGCGTGCTGTGACTGTATGTTGTTAACTTTGCCTTGGGCAACCGGTGCGGGTGAGAGAGGTACTGGCATCGCACGAGGAAGAGCGATGGCCACCGAGTTGCTTGGCTGGCACGCGGGAGAGAGGGAATATTTATCAACAAGTGGGGCAGCTGCTTGCATGTGGGCGTGGTAGTGCTGTGCGAGTGACTGTTATTAGAGACTCTGCTTGAAACACAAGGCACTGCATGTAGTGGGCACTTGGGCAGTGCAGAGATCACACACAGTGAATGTTTACCTGATGAGTGTTTGAACTGATGCTTCGTGATGAAGTTTGATCCGGTGAAGGTGTGGTGTCACAGCCAGACACCACACTTGCTAAGTGGTAGCTTAAATCAGCCGCGGTCCATTAGTACATGTCGGACCCGCGTGTCGCCACTGTCTGATCGCAGACCGAGCGCCACCACACGGCAGGTCTCGAGAGACGTACGAGAACTCGGCCCCAGTTGTACGACGACGTTGCTAACGACGATACGGACGAAGCCTTTGCTCTCATTTGCCGAGAGACAGAATAGCCTTCAGCTAAGTTAATGGCTACAACTTAGCAAGGCGCCATTAGCCTTACACAGTTTGATAGTTATCGTATGAAATGTCTCATCAAGAATGCTGTATTCACAACAAGGATAAATAAAAGTTAAGTATTGAGGAGCTGCGTTCTTTTCTTATTAGAATTCACTACTTATCCTGTTCCAGAATTCACGCCCGTCAGGCGTTAGATAGCGTGCATTTCGGCCTCCTCTATCTACAAGGTGTTGGCACATACACCAACACATCAGAAGGAACTACAGATTGCAGTTTCAACAGCGAGGTGCGGGCTGCAGCGAGCTCGTTGTAAGTGTGAGCAATGTGTTGTTTCATCTTATCATTCTCCCAGCAGAGGTGCACTGCTGAGTCATATTCTGAAAGTGGGTTAGTGATGCAGGTCACAATCTCGCCCACGAGGGAGGAACACTTGCGAACTAAATCCCATGTTGCAGCAGAAATGGAGTGAGGAGAATGGGTGCCAGAGCACGGTATCTGAGTGTTAGATGGGTGGTGTAACACTGAACACTGGACTATGTTCGGGTAGAGCTTGTAATGGGACAAAAATTCCATACCGAGAATAGGTTCGTCGATGTGGGTGATGTAGAAGGTCCACGGGAAATGCAGAGAAGGGGATAGGTGCGCCATCAGTTTCACAGAACCGGCAGTTTATAATGTTGACTCGTTAACAGCTTGTAGGAGTGACTTTGTCGGTGAAAAGATGGTAGGAGCCAACGATTGGGGTATGATAGGCATGTCAGTGCCAGTGTCAATTAGGTAGACAAACTGCAATGAAATGTCTGTCACGTATAAACGACCGCTCAGCCGAGGGGGCGAGTGGACGGACTGCAATATTAGGGGATGCCTGTGAAGTTCCCCGCAGGACTCGGTGTCACTTAGTTCCTGTGGTCAGCATTTGGGTGTTGGAAAGGTAACCTGCACTTATTGGCCTCAGCTGCAAAAATCTTGCGGTACCAACAGTACGGATGAGCTGGATGTGGTGGTGGCAGTGACAGTGATAGCGGGGAGGCTTGTCCTCATTGATCTGTTCTGGGATGTAAACCGGGACATATGGATCTTAGGGGAGTCTTGAGTGCTCGGAAAGAGGATAGAGTGAACGAGTACTGCCTGGCGGCGTAGAAGGCGTGGAAGTGGAATGGGCCCTGCCCCTGCCTGCAGGCGGCCAGTAAACAGGAGGTTTAGTGTCACTCAGCGATGGGGGATGAGCTGGGTGTTTCTGGCACAGGAGCGCATACAGTTGATCTGCGATGCATAGGCGAGAACCGATAGACTTGAAAGAGTGTGGCAGTAGGTGTATCTGTAGGTCGGTAGGTAACTTGGCAGACCATACCATCCACAGAGTGACGTCTAGCATCGTGTGTTCACTCATGAGTAACCTGAGGCGATGCCAAAGTTGTGACGGAGTGCAGTCCCCCAGGTACTCCTCATACAGAATCTTGATTATCAGTTCCTGTGGCGACCAGGCAGATCGGTCCAATATCGTTTTCTCGGCGAACTTGTACTTTGGTGGTGATGGAGGTGAAAGTAGGAGATCACAAATTAAATCCGAGTGGTCATGAAGGAGTGTGACCAAACATAGGAACTTGGAGTTGTCATCAGTCACTTGATGCAGCTCAAAGAGGTGCTCTGCCAGTGCGAACCATGAAACTGGATTGTCCTCATATAGGGGAGGTAGCTTGGGTAGGCAGCCTGGAGGTGGAGATGAAGGTGGCTTTGGCATGTCTTGGAAGGCCTGCAGTCCCGCTGCACAAGAGTTCATGCTGGGATCCGGCATCACCAGAGCGGAAATGTTACTAGCGCACACGTTTGGAATAACGGCCAATTGTAATGTCTATGAAGACGCCCAAAACCATGATGCGGCAGGCACGGTCGGTACCGTGGGAGTGAATGTGCGAGCGGCGCGTAATGAGGGCCCGTAAACTGGACTGGAAATTGCAGGAATAGCACTGACATTGTGACATTATCCAACTCGAAATCACAGAAGGAGCAAGCAGTTGTATGGTCGGAATTGAGGCCTCTCGTGGGTGAGTGGCGATGAGGTGGGGGGGGGGGGGGAGAGGGAGGGGGGGGGGGGTGGTTGGCTTGGAGCTTAAAGTGGCAACAATGAGAGTTTTCCATGCACCCTTCGTGGTAGGACCATAAAACAGTGGTGAAACCTGTTGGCAGTCGCACTGTCGTAGTACAATGTTGATGGGTGAAGAGGCTTTGTTGGATGCACTTGTACACACGTGGTCGCGACACTGGGCTGCCAATCTGGTGAGGCTGGCGTAGCTTGGTAATAGTTGACTGCGTGTGCGTTTTGCACAAATGGCAGCATTGCACACGGCACTTCTGTAACCGATGTCATGGTGCGTAGAGGATCAAAGAACGTGTATCAATTTTGGTCCCTTTGACCTTCATACGGGTGATCGATCATCACACTATTTAGTAGATTGTCCACTTTTCACTTGTTGTTGTGTGTAATCTGGCAAAACGAAACCTGAGTCCATTGTTTGAGGTAACTGCGTAACACTCGGTAGTAGAGGTTATCCTCGTCGAAGATCGTAGATCATTGTCTGTTAGCTGCAAAATGACCGACAGCAGAGGTTTGTGTTGGCCTAGTCGTAAGAGCTGGGCCTCCAAATCTTCGTAAAGAATGTTTGGTGATGTAGCCATGGCGTCGGATGTGAAACCTGTTGATTCTATACAACCAGCACGGAAGATGTAGAACTTTTTGTCCTGGGTCACCAATGTGGGATTCTGGATATGGATCGTAATATACGTAATAAACAGTTTCCAAGTTTTCTATATACACATATATTTTACCATAAAGACTGATAAACATGAACACTGCATGAAGTACAAAGGCAGACTGGATTAAACATGGCAGCTCATCAGAGCAGTTAATATTCCAAAGATTGTAATTTGTGTGGTCAATGTGACCTATCGATGCCACATTGTTATTATTATTTACATTTTATGGCCTTAATTGGGCCACTATAGACAACTTTATACAAAGAATTTTTCAGTTTCCTTTCAGCCCAGTACTACTTAATTCTCTTGAATCTTATCCTTCTTTCTTCATCGGAAATCCTATTGTCTGTTTGTTGACTCTTGTTTGCAGTCTGGTTTATTTGTCTGTGACTTTCCTGATTTTGTCAGTTTTGTTTCTTAGGTCTTCCAGTGAAATCTGTGGCTCATCAATATCTTCCTTGATTTCTGTAATCCACTTAATGTTGCACTTACTATTCCACAATTTTTCTATTATTCTCCTGATGATCCTGTTCTCTGGTGTTCTGATTAGATGTCCAAAAAATGATACGAGTTTGTTCCTGCTTGTACTCATTACTGGTTCTATTTCCTTGTAGACTGTTTCATTTGTGGCTATTCTCCAGTGTCCATCTTTCTGGTATGATTTGTTGATGCACGTTCAGATGATTCTTCTCTCTGTTTTGAATATTTTGTCTGTTTGTGCAGTGTTAGTTGTTTTGAAGATGGTTTCACTTGCATATGTTATTTCTGGTTGAGTGACTGTTTTGTAGTGTTTTAATTTTGTTGCTATTGACAGACTCTTTTTGTTGTAGATGTTCATGGTGATTTGTTGTGCTCTAGTCAATTTGTTTATTCTGTTATGCCATGTTGGCTTTTCATTGAGGTTATATGTTATGATTTCTCCCAGATATTTAAATTTATCTACAATTTTGATTTCTTGGTTTCCTATGGCAGTTTTGTTTATGAGTGGTGGGTCAGTTAACATGACTGTTTTTTCAAAGGATATTCCAAGACCAATTTTCTGTGCTATTTCCTGTAGTGAAATAATTTGTTGTTTGGTTTCCTGAATACTGTTGGACAAGAGAGCAAGGTCATCAGCAAATCCTAGACAATTTAAACTTACGTTGTCTTTGGGTCTTCCAATTGAGATGTTGTTTGTGTTACTCCTGTACCATTCCCTCATTATGTATTCTAAAGCACAGTTGAACAGCGGGGGTGCCAAGCAATCTCCTTGTCTTAAACCTGTTTTTATGATGAATGGCTCAGAGAGTTGCCCCCTGAACTTGACTTTTGATACAGTGTTGGTTAAGGTGAGTTCTGCCATTTTGATTAATTTTGTATGAAGCCCAAAATTTCTTAAGATTTTTAACATTTAAGTTCTATGGATACAGTCATATGCACTTTTAAAAAGTCCACGAAGGCTATTACAAGAGGTTTATTTCATTTCTTGTAATATGCTACGGCTAATTTTAAAGTGATGATCTATTCTGCACAGCTTCTCCAAGGTCTGAAGCCTCCTTGGTATTCACCTAATTCTTCCTCTAGTTGCTCTTTGATCCTCTTGTATAGGATTCTGGAGAAAATCGTGTATGTGCAGTCCAAGAGAGATACCTCTGTGATTATCTAGGTTGCTTGTATCTCCTTGTTTGTGGAGTGGGTGGATTATGGCTGGATTATGGCTGTGGTCCAGTGTTCGGGAAACTTTTCTGTTATCCAGAGTTTTGTTAGGGCTATGTGTAAGGATGTTTGAACTGTATAACTTTCATATTTCCACACGTCTGCAAAAACTTGGTCTTCTCTGCATGCCTTATAATTTTTCATCTCTCTTAGCACTGTTTCCACCTCTTGGATTATTGGAGGATCTATGAGATCAGGTGGAATCTTGATGGGTGTGTCTGTATTAATTGCTAAAAGTTCCTGGGGTTCTTCACAATTCAAAAGTTTACTAAATGCTTTGCCATGATTTCAGCATTTTCCTTGTCATTATGTGCTATTTTTCCATCTTCCCTTTTCAGCATTAATGTGGGAGAGGCAAATTTTTGTAGTTGTCTTCCAAACATTTTGTAAAAGTCTCTGGAATTGGTTTTATGGTAATTTTCTTCTATTGAGTTGATTAAATCTTTCTGTGATTGTCTCTTGGTTTGCCTGATAAATTGTGTGAACTTTTTCCTGATATTTTTTAGGTTGGTTGCATTTTCTTCTGTTTAGTGTGTTTGAAATTTTAACCATGAATGATGTCTTTCTTCATGAATTTTGTCACATTCTGTTTTCCACCAGACATGTCTTTTGCATGGGTTCAATGGGGCTAAATTTTCTGCTTGTTGCCTCAAATTTGAACCAGTTCTTCTAAATTATCTGTCAGTTTTATGTTTTGTGTGACTTCTCTATATTTATCATTTCTAATTAATTGGTGGGGATCGAAGTTCCTCTTTCGTTTATTGCACTTTGGTTTCTTTTTTAGAGGTGTAAACGTAATTTTGATTTTGACAATGTAATGATCTGAACCTGTATCTACCCCTCTTAATACTTTAACATTGTAAATTTCTCTGTGGAAGAATTGGTCCATAAATACATGATCCAGTTGCCATTCTCCTTTTCTCCAATCAGGATGTTTCCAAGTTTTAAGTTTGTTTGGCCATCTTTTGAACTATGTGGACTTTTAGATCAGTTTGTGTTCCCTACAGAGTTCAACAAGTCTTTGACCATTCTTATTTGCTTGTTTATGTGGAGCCCATTTCCCAATGATATCCAAGTAGCCTATTTCTTTTCTCTTCCGAGTTGGGCATTGAAGTCCCCTAACAGGATCTTAACATTGTTAATATTTACTTGGTTTATTGTTTAGTCAAGGAGATACCAAAACTTTTCCACTTCTTTCCTAGTCTTTGTTAGAAAATTCTTTTCATTAGTAGGGGCATGGGCATTAATGATGATGGTATAAATTTTGTTGGATGCTTTTAAACTCAAAGTTGCAGTTCTAGGGGATATGGCTTGAAAATCTTTAATTTAATCTATTATTTTCACATTGACTATAAACCCAGTTCCAAATTGGGGACATCTTTTCGTAACCCTTATTCCAGATTTCCCATTGTAAATGTTGTGTTAGCAGAAGAGCCAACACCATGTTACGAGTGGAGGCTGAAATGCAAGTGTTTTAGCTCACGCAGATTGGCGTGAGGAGTGAAGAACTATACTGACGTGAAGTCTGGAACATGACAAGGAATGAGAATTCAGAAAGTGAACGTAATTAGTTTGATACTTAACTTTAATCCATTAATGATGAACGTCGCTCTTGACGGTACATGAGTCACAATATTATCTGTTCAGAAGACATTCTTGAAGATAGTACTTATAGTAACTGAATGTGGCACCTTGCTAAGTCATAGCGAATAACGTAGCTGAAGGCTATGCTAAACTTGTCATCTCTGCAATTGAGAGCATCTGTAGACAGTGAACCATCGCTAGCAAAGTCGGCTGTACAACTGGGGCGAGTGCTAGGGAGCCTCTTGAGACTAGACCTGTCGTGTGGCGGCACTCGGTCTGCAATCACTGATAGTGGCGACACACGGGTCCGACGTATACTAACGGACCGCGCCAGATTTAAAGGCTACCACCTAGCAAGTGTGGTGTCTGGCAGTGACACCACATTCCTCCCCCGCAAATCGGCGGACGGTTGTGGTATAAGGCCTCCGCCCGCCGTGGGGAGGACCCCATGTTGACGTATGCGACGAGGTGGGGAGCCTAACAACAGGCGAGGCTGTGCCACCCGCACCCTGCCATTTGGACTGCGGGGAGCTATGGAATGCCTGAAAACCTACTCCAGGGTGCACGCCAACATGCGGTGTCGACATATGGTCTGGAGCGGGCAAGAGTTCCATGTCGGAGGACAACTGGTCCCGGGGAGCGATCAGTGGTTCGTGACCCAGGGGGGCGCCCGGCGGCTGCAGCGACGCATCCACTGCGGGCATTGCCGGTGGGAGAACAGGTGGCGGCGGCGGTGGCAGCGCGTCGCCATGGGGCAAAATGGAAGGCAGCGTCGGTAACACCTGGGACTGAGGCGAGCCAGTAGATGGGTCCCCAGGGTGCTGACCGGATGGCACCGTCGCTGAAAGTAGACGGCAAGTGGCAGATCCCGTGCGACGACAGAGGCGCAGCTGATTGAGACGCCAGCGCACCTCACCAGAGGCCCCCAAAACCAGAAACATAGCGCATCCGAGGCAGCGAAGAATGCGCCCTTCGAGCCAAAGCCGTGAACCTCGATAGTGGCGGTAGTAGACAATGTCGCCTGGGGCAAAAGCAGGTGTCTGCCGCTGCACAGGAACCTGATGCAGCGGATGTAGCAAAGACATCAAGGTGCGATGATGATGGCGACCGTCGAGTAACTCAGCCAGTGAGCGACCATCTCGGGGCTGAGAGCGATACGAGGACAAAAAGAAACACGTCCTCCCGAGAATGCGACTTTTTCAACTTCAACTTCTGCGACTTGAAAGTCCTGCCCTTCGTTCAGTGGCACCGTTTGACTGTGGCGAAAATGGCGCGGGCGTCAGATGTTGAATACCATTGGCCTCGCAGAATGACTGAAATTCTGCGGACATTAATTGTGGGCCATTGTCGGAAACAATTGTGTGTGGAAGACCTTCAATGCACAAGATAGCAGATAACGCTTGGATGGTGGCAGATGATGTCGTGGAAGACATCCGGACAACAAAAGGAAAATTACTGAATGAATCTATCACAACCTACCATCAAGCATTCCAGAATGGACCAGCAAAATCGATGTGTAAGCGTTGCCAAGGGAAAGTGGCTTTTGGCCATGCAAAGAATTTCCACAGTGGTGCTGATTGTTGTTCGGCACACACCATGCAAAAAGAGCACATATTCGTAATCGTGGCATCGATTCCTAACCAAGTACAGTGCTGACGAGCAAGTTGTTTTGTTCTCACTATACCCCAATGTCCTTGGTGGAGAAGCTTTAAGACAGAGGACTGTAATGAACGTGGGACCACGACCCTGGACTGATCATTATCAGAACGCAACAGCAAAACACCACGTCGAACAAAAAGTATCTCCTTGTGAGCAAAAAATCGGCGAACCAACGGGTCCCCGATTCGTGACTTTGACAAGGGCCATTGCATAGCAACAAAACGCAGAATGGAAGCAAGGACTGTGTTGACAGTTGTGGCTGTAGCTACACGACGAAAATCAATCGGAAACGATACGACCATGTCATCAATTTCCAAATCAATGAACATGCAAACACGTTTGGAGGAATCGAATGCCCTATCCTCAGCAACAGGCAAACAGGAGAACGCATCGGCATTTCCGTGCTTAGCAGTGGACCGATACAAGATATCGTAGCGGTACTGCGAGAGGAAAATAGACCAGCGAATGAATTTCTGCACTGTACGTGGAGGTACAGGCTTGTTCGGATGAAAAAGCGAAGTCATTGGTTTGTGGTCTGTGATTATGGTAAAGTGATGACCATACAAAAAGTCATGAAACGTTGTAACACCAAATACGAGAGCCAATGCTTCTTTCTCGATCTGTGAATAATTTCTTTGCGCAGACAAGAGTAATTTGGACGCGAAGGCAATAGGGCGATCGTGTGATCCATCTTTGTGCGCAAGCACAGCACCGATCCCGAAATCCGATGCATCCACCATCAACAAAAGGGGCTTCTGGGGATCGAATGGCATAAGGCAAGTATTGGAAGGCAACGCCGATTTCAACTGGCGAAAGGCGCCTTCGCATTCTGTCGTCTACACGAACGGAACACCTTTACGGCGTAAGTGATGAAGTGGAGCTGAAATGGAAGAGGCATGTGGCACATATCTGTGATAATAGTTGATTTTTCCCAACACGCTCTGTAGCTGCTTCAAATTCTGCAGCGAAGGCAAGTCTTGTATGGCACGGAGGTGCGTGGGACTGGGATGTATGCCTTGGGAATTTCATGATGTGTCTTGAAATTAATTGAGAGTACGATTCCTTTTTGGCTGACCGTATAGCAAGGTTTGGTAACCCTAGAAAAGGATTTATTTCATACTTGTCACCAGCAACTTACAGAGATTTAATACATCTTATGGAGAGTTCAGTATCCCAAAAAGTAATAAATTTATTTCTTTTAAATATTTTCCTGTCATAGTAGAATCTACACCATATATATCCCATAACGAGCAGTTAAGTATAATAACCAGACACGTAAATTAAGATGGGCTGTATTCTATGAGAAATGCAGATCACAATGGAGAGGAGCTCTGTGAAGCAGTTTTGAATCCTACAGAGCTACATAGACTGCAGATTGATAACTGCAGAGGTCATTCATACGATAATGCAACCAACATTTCTGATTCATATTCAGGCTTGCAAGCAAGATTCAGGAACCAAAACCCGAATTTTCTTCATTCTATGTTCGGCTCACTCGATGAATGTAACTGTCTCATGAGAAGCACAATGCTGCTCTGCTGCAGAATGGTTTTTTGAGTTAATTTAAGGTTTATACAACTTCTTTGCAGTTTCTACAGGCAGATGGAACATCTTGCAAACATTTTTTGATTTTGTGAGTATGACACTGAAATCACTGTCTACAACAGAATGGTACGCCCATGAGGATGCGATGAAGAGTTTGAAAGCAGATTGGAAAACTGTGTTTGCTGCGTTCAGAACAGTTTTAGAAAATGAGGGTGGCATAGTTAAATGTGAAGCTCAGTGGCTTCTTAGAAAGTAGTATTGAGGTAGCTTTCATGACATCAGTGTGGGGGTTGTATTCTGCAGCAGTTTGACAAAGCAATGAAACACCTGCAAGGTGAACATGTATACATTTCATCTTATGTTGAAATGTATGAATCCCCTACAGAGTTTTAGCTGAGCTTTTGACGTCTTTTTCAGTTCACAAGGATTTAGGTAAAAAGAAATGTAGGGAGATCAGGACTTTGGAATCAGCTGCTGAGAATCAAAAAGGAAACATGAAATTAAATGCTAGAGATTCTTTGACGAATGATCTGACTCAGAAGATGAACGCATATGTCCTGAAGAACAAACATGATCAGATTGTGTTGAGATCCAGAGAAAAATTAGTATGTTGCATTCTAAGATTTTGCAAACTCTTCAGGATGAGTTACAGAAGAGGGTTAATATCCACAAAGGATATAAAGACATTCATTTCCCTCAAACACTCAGTGAATTGACACATTGGAATAACAAATGTCAGATGGTGCATTTCTGCCATACAATCCCAAGGTGACGGACAGAATTGGCTATATATTGTGCAAATACAGCTTAAAGAGTTTTTATAAACTGGCGAAGAAGATCAAGGCAAAGGAGGAAAGGGACCTACTTCCAATGTTGATAATATACCAAATACCATGTACATGTGATCAAGTCTGTGTGGGAATGACTGGATGATCAGTCAGCACCAGGATCACAGAACATGAGTGGCATTGCAGGTTTGGGGCTCGTGAAGAAGTCAGTGTTGACGGAGCATGTGCTGTGAGGGACTACAGAGTAAAATTCACCGACATGGAAATTCTTTCTATAGAGAAGAGCTATTACACCTGCTAGTTCAGGGAAGCTATAGAAATACACAAACATGTCAATAGCTTCAACAAGAAAGAAGAAAGCCTCTATGTGAACTGATCCTGAGTTATGTGCTGCAGAGAATGATTTTTGCAGGTAGCAACAGGAGATCCATAGCGGATAAGATCACAGAAAAACCTTTGGAAGTTGGTACACCAGGTACATATAATCTGTGGCCGCGAGCTGGACTCCAGTCTACCACCAGCAATGGAGGGTGAAGTTTTTGCAATGCCAGCCACTCATGCTGGTGAAATGCCACAAAAATTATCAAACAAATGTTGACTGAGGGACCCAAAACAGAAAGCCAATAGGCAATTTGTCTCTCAAACATCAGCAAACTAGAAGTGGTTCAAATTTATGATGCTGGAGTGAAACTTAAGAGCCATCTATAATTCTGAGAGAAAACAACTTTGATGAAGAACGTATCTGCTGTAAAAGCTGCCTGTTGTCCATGAAGAAAGATGATGGTGGCAAGTTGTTCTCTCTTCCATTTCTCTATTGAATGAATGTTAGTTTAAAAAAATTGGTGATGTCTGTCCAAATGTGTACACTGCACTCAAAATTTATATCTATGCTCTGTCGACAAACTGTCTAGCTGAAAGGTCCTTCTGTGTTTTAAAATGGATTAAGAACTACCTGTGGACAGCAGATAATCAAGAACAACAAGTCAGTCTTAGACTACTAGCCGTAGAATCAAGCATGACAGTTAGTGAGATTTTCAGCAAATGATAAACAAATTTGCATATACAAAAGGAAGGAGGAAGTCATTTCTTTAACTTCTCTGTATTTAGGAAAAGGTCTGTTAAATGGTACTGTATCATGCATTTGGGACTGACTAAATTTCACATTTAAATGAAGTAATTTTTGTAGGATATTAAACTGTATTGAGTTTCCTTGTATTTTTACCATACATTGTGTCGAAGTTTGATGCTTTTGTGGTAATTTTTCAATAAAAGGAGCTGTTGAAGTGTGGCAATTATTTCATGATTTTTTAATATTTAACTTGCACGTGTGCTTCGCTTTATGTGTTATTTAAATACTTAAGTAAAGTTCAGGACTGAACTTAATGATTACGCAGCTGTAAACAAATATCAGTAATGCAGTTTAGGAACAGGGCGCATCAAATAATAATACTGCATAAGGATGTCATACACCCTAAATACAGCCATGATGTTCTGAGAACCAAATACCCCAATGTCAAAATCTATTAGCTGTTGATCTATTTTACTCCTAATTTCCATAACATTTTGATGGAATAAGCTTACTGTGTATTCTGTTCTGCAATCCCCATTTATTGAATTAACTTTCAACTTTAAAGGGACCTTTCTCAAATAGGGCATTCCTCCCACATGACTTATCCTTAAAAAAGGTCAATATTGCTGGAGTTAGGCTCAAGTGTGCCCGTATCCACCCACTGCCCCACTGCGTTGTCGTTTATAAGTAATAGTACCACCAAACACACAACCATATAAGAGCACAGAAATGTTACTAAATTTTGAGTGCTAATCTTTCTCCAGTTCAAGTACACCCAAATAATCACAAGACACCCAAACATGTCAAGGGCACAGTGATGTGCAAAAGTAAAAAGTCACAGAGGCCTAGAAAAGATTTAGCAGACAGTGTTCTCCTGATGATGCATGTAGAAACTCAAAGAAACAAATTGATAAAGACAGCAGCCAAGGAGGCTTACGTGATTCACTCTTTCTGGCTTCATACAGTAACTTTGCTGTTGCCCAGGATCATGCACAAATGAGAGGAAGAGTGGCTGGAATTGAAGGACAGTAAGATGTTGTTGATGAAACTGTTGTCTGTACTGTAGTCCCACTGAGCCATTGAAGTGAAACAGAAGCTGTTAAGATACTTGTTTTGGACATCACTCTTTGATACAAGGATACCTTCGCTGGTGAAAGAACTAATCAATATACAGTGCTTATGGCAAACTGATCTCAGTATGCCACTGTGTTTTAGGATACGCATTAGCTTCTGAAGTGATGCCTACTCATGAAATGGCAAAGGACGTGGCTTGTGTTTTGATATTCATTAATTTTTGATTAATTTATCATTATATACCTAAACTGATTGAAGGAGAATTTAATTTACTGTGATGGCTACATAATCAGTCTGAAAATTTTATGAATTTCTTAACCAGTTGGCTGTATTTTTAAGAATAACAAACTTTTTATTACTTTTTTGTTTTTCTGAAATGTGTATGACTATTTAGCTGCTGGTTGTTTTATTTACTTACATATGGTTGATAATCACTATACACTGGTATGTGTCCTATCATTAAACCATCTTCATCTCTTGGCTTATTTTCCAGAGAAAGAAAGAATTCACTTTGGTTATTTAAGGACATTGTTGTTCCACAGGTTGGTATGATATAAGAAACATTGGTGAATTTCGTACACTTGTGGATGTGATTTTTGTTGGGGCCATGGGCCCTCCTGGTGGAGGACGGAATCCAGTCACTGCTCGACTTCTCAGGCACTTTCATTTCCTCAGCTTTCCTGAACTTGAAAATACAAGTAAGGTAATTAATCCAGTCACTGCTTGACTTCTTAATTGCTTTCATTTCCTCAGCGTTCCTGAACTTGAAAAATACAAGTAAGTTAATTAATCCATTAGTGCCAAAAAAGAAGCATTTAATGTAAAAAACCAATTTTACATTTCTAGATTTAATATAATATACTCTAGCATGTGTGCAATAATAAACACTGTTGAGAGCCATACGTACACTTTTAAATTGAGTGAAACAAATTAACATGTGTTCAAATTATAAATAAAGAACGAAAACAACAAATTACATCTACATCTTCACCTACATCTATATTCTGAAAATCATCGTGAGTTGCATGGTAGAGGGTACATCCCATTGTACCAGTTACTATGGTTTCTTCTCATTCAATTCACATATAGAGCACAGGGAGAATGATTGATTGAATGCCTTTGTGCATCCAGTAATTATTCTAATCTTCTCCTCAACATCCCTATGTGAATGATACCAAGGGAATTGTAGTATATTCCTAGAGTCAGTTCTAGAAACTTTGTTAATAGACTGTCTCGGGATAGTTTATGCCTGTCTTCAAGGGTCTCCCAGTGCAGTTTCATCCTGCGACCATTCATGCTGCCCTTCTCTGTATATATCCAATATCCCCCATTAGTCCTGTTTGGTACAGGTCCCACACACTTGAGCAATATCGTAGGATGGGTCGCATGAGTTATTTGTAATCAATCCCCTTTGTAGACTAATTGCACTTCCCCAGTACTACCAATAAACTGATGTCTCCAGAATGAAATTTTCACTCTGCAGTGGAGTGTGCGCAGATATGAAACTTCCTGGCGGAGACTCGAACTCCAGACCTTTTGCCAAGTTCGAGTCTGGGTCTGGCACACAGTTTTAATCTGCCAGGAAGTTTCAAACTGAAGTCTACCACCTGCTTTACTTACAGCTGAACCTATGTGATCATTCAATTTCATATCCCTAAACAGTGACTCGTTAATATTTTAGTCATAGGATATATTTGTGTGTGTGTGTGTGTGTGTGTGTGTGTGTGTGTGTGTGTGTGTGTGTGTGTGTGTGAAGTTCAAATCAAGGGATCTATGACAGATTATGGTTAGAAGAGGGACTAACTGAACCGCAAACAAATTTGGTATAGTATCTGGGACTAAACTGAACCGCACGTTTGGTATAGTATCTGACAGGGATTCAATCGGGCCCTGGAGCTTGTTCGGTTTTAACAATTTCAGCCGTTTCTCAACACCACTGACACTGATACTTATGTCATTCATCTTTTCAGTGGTACAAGGATTAAATTGAGCAATTTTCCTGGATCTTCCTTCGTAAAGGATCATTTGAAAACAGAGCTAAGTGATTCAGCTTTTGCTTTGCTCCCTCAATTTCAGTTCCTGTCTAATTTGCTAGTGACTGGACACTAACTTTGGTACATGTGACAGTGTTTACAAACAACCAGAATTTCTTTGGGTTCTGTGAAAGATCATTTGACAATATGCTACTATGGTATTGATTGAAGGCATCGTGCATTGCTCTCTTGAAAGCAAAATTAGTTTCACTCAGCATCTCTCTATCTATGCTCTATGCTTTGTTTTACACATATTATGCAGTAGTCTCTATTTCTTTAGAAATTTTTTTACAGTGACTGTATACCACAGAGGTTCCCTTCCATGATGTACTGTCCTACTGGGTACGTATCTGTTGAGTGCTTGGTCAACTATTCATTTAAACTTGAGCCATAGTTCCTCTCTGTGCTTCTACCCTCTGCTGAAAGTTTCAAGTTCCTCATTGAGATATGACACTACTAATACTAAGTTTACTGAATGTGTGTATCTTTCTGCTTGGTTTAGTTGTCATTTGCACTTTGGTAATCATTGTTGCCACAACCACATTATGGCCATTGATACCAGTTTTGATGTGGACATCCTCAGAGGTTAGCCCTGCTTGTTGCCATTAGATCCAATATGGTTCCAACATGGGTGGAGTTCCTAACTATCTATTCCAGGTAGTTTTCAGAGAAGGCATTCAGTACTGTTTCACAGGATGTCTCATCATACACACCACTTACAAAACTGGACTTGGTATGATAAGCAGCAAAACATTCAACACACAATTCCACATAATGTTTCTTGCACTGGTATGTAATGGTGTTTTACAGTTTATTCCAGCACATTGTCTTCCTTTGAGTTCCTGTATTTTCACAATCTGGTGGTTCATTCCATTGAACCAGAGCTTATCTGCTACAGTACTGGGCTGTGGTGTTAGTCCAGATCCTTTCAGTGGTACCAAGTACCTCTCCAATAAAGAACTGAAAAGAGCCTGGCATCATTTCCTGTTAGGAATATTTCTCCTATACTGATTCGCATTTTGGTCCGTTCGATCAGTTTCACCAATTGCTTGTAGTATTCTGTCGGTATGAAGGGTTGAGGAATTTCATGGGGTCCCTTGACCGCTGAAAATATTTTTAAAGACTAGTTACTTGTTTCACAACAGTTGTATATGATGCCACAGAAACAATCGAGATGTCATACAATTTATGCAGAAACAGACCATTATCATCTTGTTGCTGCAGATTGAATAGTGCATCTTTCATCTTGCTACATTTCCTTCTTATTTGGAAGGGGGCAGTTTTTGGGGATATTATATTCTCTCACAGTTCCAGTGCTCCAAAACCTTGCTCTCTTGTTGCATTTTTAGACAAGCATCTTTTATTATAAAAGTCTTCAGTTATAACATATATCCTTTCCATTTTACATTCCCTTTCTTCTATAGTAGCTTTTTCCAAACTACTTTCTTGGATTATCTCCCAAAAACATTTAAATTTTTTTAACCTTCTTAATTTGGTCAATGTCTGTTTTCATAAGTCACTATTATTGTTGTAAACAAGAGCAAGCATTGTAAACAAGTTGTCAAAATAGAAGTGAAATGGTGATTTCATTTCTGGAGGTAAATCTTCAGTAGTTTTTATGAGAGGCACAGTTGCTTTGCTGAAACACTTCCCTGCCTTGGGATCATGACTAGCTGACCAGTCTGAATATGCATTGAAGTCCATCAGGTAACCACAAGGTATTCTGAAGTTGATTGGTTTACCTTGAATAAATTGTTTCGGGCCATGCCTCCCGAAATACCTGACCATGCTTTCATCATAGAACAAATTCTGTTCACGAACAAAATATTTGGAAATCTCTCTCTCTCTCTCTCTGTCTCTGTCTCTGTCTCTGTCTCTCCCCCTCCCCCCCCCTCTCTCCACCATCCCCTCCCACTTTTTTTTTTTTAAACGTAGGCCTACTCCCTAAGGACTAGATTTACTAAGAAACATTTCATTTCCTCAGTGAGACTTCCATAATTACGATACACGGCAATGTAAAGATCTCCACATACAAGCTGTAACAAGGACCCGAAGCCAGAAACATGTATGTAATCAAGGCATCAAACTTTTTAATGCACTACCAAAACATATCAAAGAGCTGGAAAATGAGGATAAATTTAAAACTGTTCTAAAGAACCACATGTTTGACAAATGCTATTACAGCATAAGCGAATATCTCTGCGCAACTGTATAAAATATATGTTTAAGTTAATGTGACAAATGAAATTACATCAGTGCATAATAAATTATGTTATAAAAACACTTATTAGTTGTATATTGTATTAAACATAAGATAGATTAATATGAATTCAGCACAGATACAAATTTTGTAAAGATATTATATAGTTGTTAAAATGTACCCTGACAAATCCTATATCACAAATGTGATCATTGGGATGATAATAAATAAATAAATAAATAAATTACAGAAGGATCGGGATGATTCTTAGATAAAGCATATCTTCATTTCCCTGGGTAATTACATTGATAACTTCATCGATGAATAGGTCAAATAACTCAAGTGCACTACAGATATCTTGTCACTGGAAAGGGGAAATGTTAAAATTCTTTACAAAATCTACTGTAATCCATGTGCCCATTTTATCACAATGAACGGTTGTAAACCATGGTGGTTGGAGCAAGCATAGCCATTGGTACTGAACCAGGCCTGTATCATTTTACAAGTTTGATGTTTGTGCTGCATATCATTCAAGTAATGTCTTTTCTCCATTTGAAGTTCTAATTTCAGATTCAGCAACAAGTTGTCTTGACTAAGACTGTCAGGAATTGCCCCATCTTTGTCGTACCAGAACCCCACCAATCACTATGTTTGAATTAGTTGTTGCAATGAAAATGTCTTGCACATTGTTCATTTCCAAATACTACATCAAAAGCTTAAAGATGATGATAATGATGATGATAGTAGTTTCTGAAAACAGACATTGACCAAATTAAGAACATTAAAAAATTTAAATGCCTTGGGGAGATAATCCAAGGAAATAGTTTGGCCAAAACTGCTCAAAAGAAATGATACATAGAATGGAAAGGATATATGTTATAATTGAAGACCTTTATAATAAAAGATGCAGGTCTAAAAATGCAAAAATAAGGCATCATAATATTGTAATGAAGTCAGAATGTCTATATGCGAGCATTAAACTGTAAATGAGAAATATTAGAATTTATAGAAAGTTGAATAATAAGGAAAATATCAGGCCCATGAAAAAATGTGGAAGGTTGTAGATTATGAAGTAATGATGAAATTTATTGAAACATAGAAAACATATCAGAAGTAGTAATGAGAAAAAAAGACTGTTTTATAAAAAACATGCATATCAAATACAAGAGAGCAGAGTAACCAAAAAGTTCTTCAAATATTTTTGGGATAAAAAGTCAAGTTGGATCCATAAAGTGAAATAGGATTTAGAAAAAATAATAGAGAAGCTGAAGAAACAATTGACAGAGAAGTGTTTCAGGAAAAAGTATTGAATATGGAAGGACTGAGGCATAGAAAAATGAAGAAAACTGTTCTATAATTGACAAAGACAGGAAGAAAAAGGACAAGGTTACTATAAATGATATAAATGATCGAAGGAATTTCATAGATTTGCTGTAGCTAAATTATTTCCCATATTATCACAGGGCTTTGCATGCACACAGAAAAACTCAAAGTTTTTTTTCCCCACAAGTTCTCCATATGTGTCCACCAACCTAGTTGATAATCAAGTTCTTCCCACACTCAATGTATCTATTGAAAAGCACTGTTGATACAAACTTACAGTTCTGGTAGGTAGGCTGACAGAGGAGGCAGATTCATGCATTGTGCCTGTTCACTGCACCATTCACAAAAAATCCAAGTATCTGAATTTGTCAGGGCTTGTAGTAATTGCAAGCAGTAAGACTTTACTTGCAATCATTTGCTTAAGATCTTCCAAATAGTCAGTTGTGGTATATTCAGCTCTCTGCTTCCTCTGTTTGTCAACTTCTTTAGGCTACTTGCGACACCCCTGCACATGTGATCAACAGTTTCTTCACTCACTGCTGGTCGACCCGTTGATTTCACATTGCAGAGGCATCCTGAAGCTTTAAGCTGTGCATACTATTGCCAAATGGAGTTGGCAGTGGTACATCTTTGTTGAACTTCATGTACATTGCACTGTTGTGGTAGACTAGTGTGAATGCATTTCAAGCACAGCATACACTTTCTCGGTACCAGTCACCATCTTGCCTAATAGCTCACTGCTGTGCTCCGATGACAGGAATCTTAAGTATGGCTGCAACAATACAAATTTTTTGACTGTTTCAAACAACGAAAATTCCAAGTTGGAATATCAACAACATAAGGAAAAAATAGATTGCTACTCAAGGTGACAGATTGAAGTGAAAACAGACACAATGAAATGACACTTACACATTAGCTTACAGCCAAAACCTTCATCAGAAGGGGAAAACACACACACATTTATTCACACAAGCAATCACACCTCACACACGACTGCGACCTCCGGCAGCTTGAACCAATCAGAATGGATGTGTGTGTGTTTCCTTTTCTGATGGGAAGCTTAGGGCATTATATATGGCAGACAGGTGAGCACTGGGCAGGGAAAAATAGACAGGTCATAAAATAAAAGATTATGGGAAAATAAACAGTAGTGGCGGTAATGAGCTAGACAGAAATTACTGAAAAAAACTCTGTGGAAGAGTCAATAAGAGTGGAAATTGTAGGACACTATGCATGGTATACAGGTGAGGCCTGGGAAGGGAAAAAAAAGGAAAGAAAATAAAAAGTTGTGGAAAAATAAAAAACAGTGAATGAAGGGAATAGTTACTGAAAAGAAATGCTGAGACCACAAAAATCAACATAAATTTAGCCCAGGTGGGCATGTGGGTGGGAAGAACTAAGTAGTTCCCACGTGATGAGCTCTGAGAAACTGATGGTGGGAGAGAGAACAGAGATGGCATGTGCAGTGAAACAGGCACTTAGGTCACGACTCTCATGTCGTACAGTGTGCTCTGCAACAAGATATTGTGTGTTGCTGGTACGCTCTCTGTCTGTGCCCATTCATCCCATGTGATAACTTGGTGGTAGTCAACCAATGTAGAACACCGAACACTGTTTACATGACTGGTACAGCACATGTTTCACAGCTATTTCTTCTGCCTTTGGTGGTAAACATTTTGCCTGTTACAGGACTGGTGTAGGTGATGGCAGGAGGGTAAAACCTGATTTACAATGGGTATGGTCACATTGGTAGGAGCCACAGGTTAGAGAAATTGACCGGGACAGTATTGTGGAAATTGTGAAAATATGACAGAATGGGCCTCTTTCAGGGCACAATTTTAGGAAGTCATAGTCCTTTTGAAGTAGCTGACTAATACAGTCAAGACCAGGATAGTGCTGACAAGTGACTAGAGGCGCACACCTACATTGTATTTTGAAGGGATCAGCAGTGCCAGGATTGAGTTTGATGCCCTGAAACCTACTTTTGAACTATTCTGATAGGATAATTATATAGAGTGAAGGCTGATGTGAGAATCGTGGCGGTGTTGCTGTAAAGAGTCTGCATCTGAACAAATATGTTTGCCTTTAATGCAAGAGCTGTATAAGAGGGAAAGTTTGATATTTAAAGGATAGAAACTGTCAAAATGTGAGTACTGCTGTTTGTGCGTAACCTTAATGTGAACATACAGGGGGAAGACAAAGTGCAGGAACACCACACACCCAACAAATTACCATACCTAAGATGGTGTAGGAAAACTGTTGGCATTCAAAACAGCTTCCCATCCATCTTGGAATGGATAAATATACATCCTGTATGGTGTGATGTTTAAAGTTTTCCCGGCGTACTGATTGTTCCATAAAAACACCATACATCCTGTATGGTGTTCAGAGGGAACTTCTACCATTCTGTAGGTAAAATAGTGGCTAGTTCAGATAACACCGCAGGAGATGGGTAGCAATTGCTCACCACACCACTGAGATCTGGTGGCCGGGGGAGATGTGACAGTTCATCTTCATGCTCACAGAACCAGTCTGAATGATGCAAGCTGTGTGAACTGGGGTTCTGTGATTTTGGAACACAACATTGACATCAGGAAACAAATATTGTACCATTGGATGACCTGATCAGCGAAAATGGTCACATAATCCTTGGCAGCAAGTCAACTTTGTAGAGTAACCATGGGGTCCAAGAAATACCATAATATGATTGTCCAAATCACCAAACCTCTGCCAGCTTTCACTCTTGGCAGCAAACAGTCTGCATCATAGACTGGGGATGGCATATGCCAGGCAAAAACTCAACCAGAAGTTAGAAACAGTGTGAAACAAGGCTCATCTGACCAAATGTTTTTCTTCCATTGCTCAATAGCCCAGGTTTTATGGCTATGGCACTTCGTTTTCCTGTTACAAGCATTTAATCACTAACATGCGGTTTTGAAATTCCAGCTCTCCCTGCAACTCCTCACTTAGTGGATTTTTTGACATTGGCATGGTGCTGATTGGGTTTGTGAGTGCAACATACAGTTCTACAGTGACTTTTTCAGATGTTGATCTCTTACTTTTCGCCACAATCCTTTTCATTGACCTTTGTTATGATCACTCAGCTCACAATTTTGTCCACGTTGTGACTTAGCTTTTCCTATGTGCCTTATAAATCTTTGATATGGTGCCTCTTGAAACACCAAACACTTCAGTTACCTTGGTTACAGAAGCACTCACCATATGACCACCAACAATTTGCCCAAGTTCGAATTCACGTAGCTCTGATATACTGCACTAGCAGTTGTGACCACAACTGACAGTAGCAACGTATTTAGGGCATTGCACAGGTGCCATTCATGGTCAAACCTTGACAGCACCACCTGCAAGCTTCGCTAGCATGTGTATTATGTTTAATCAAGCATTTGTTGTGGTGTATCTATATTTTTGTCCAGCTCCTGTGAGTGCATAGCTGACACTTGCTGTGGATGAAGTTATCATCAAGGATTTCACATAGCAAAGATGTCATCAGTGTATCTAAACCAAATCAGGGCTGAATGCTTATAAATCCCCCCTCCAAGTGGTACATGAAAAGATTGGCATAGGAAGAAGCCAGTCTGATTCCTGTGATCATACATCTGATTCTTTAGTTATTTCATATTCCATAGATCATTTTATCGAAACAGTGTAGAATGGGTCAGTTTATAGGATATGTAAACACGATTTGTTAACATTAATGAACATATATTTTTTAGTTGTACTCATGCAGTTATGCTTAAAAACAAGGTTTTTTTTTTTTTTTTTTTTTTTTTTTTTTTTTTTTTTTTTTTTACTGTATACCAGTTTTTAAATAGAAATTCATCCACAGTGTAGAAAATAAGTTGTCAAGGAGAAAATATTTTAGGTTAGACTTAAAATTTGCTTCGCTGTCTGTCAGATATTTTATTTGATTGGGCAAATGATCAAAGAATTTTATTGCTACATATTGAACTTCTTTCTCAGTGTCTGACAAGTTTAATAATGGGTAGTAAAAGTCACTTTTACATCTAGTGTTGTAAGTATGGACCTCGCTGTTCTTGCCAAATTGTGGTTATGATGAATTTCATAAGCAAATATATGTCTTATGACACTGCAGTTAAAATGCCTAACTTACAAGTAGCTACATGACATCAATCACTGAACACTGCATGTTATTCTTACTGCTTGCTTTTGTGCAATCAGTACTTTATTTATGTGTAGTGAGTTACCACAGATAATTATTCCATAAGACATTATTAAGAGGAAATATGTCAGGAGGTCAGTTTGTTTGTGTACAAGATTAGCAATTATATGAAGAGCAAAAGTAGCTGAACCTAATTGTTTGAGAACTCAGTAATATGCTTCTTCCAGTTCAAGTTTTCATCAGCATGTACACCCAGAAATTTGGAGCAGTCTACCACATTTACTGACTCCTGGTCATGTGTTACGTCAGTTATTGGTATGACTTTACTTGTTGTACATAACAGAATTTTTTTTCCTTCCCCTCCATGATTAGGGAGAGTCCATTTCCTGAAAAACACTTAATAATTCTTGGAATTACTCTGCACAACTTTATGCATTCTGTTTGATAAGTATGATTCAAACTGTGTGTATTTAAGTAATCAGTTCCATAAAACTTGAGTTTTTGTAAGAGAGTATCATGATCTGCACAATCAAACACCTTGGAAAAATCACAAAAACGCTGTTATAACGTCAAGTTTAACAAATATATTTCAGAACGACACAACGCATATAAGTCAGAGAGTAAGTTGACAAGCAAGACATGTGTACACGTTAGCATTCGAATGAGCACTGAGTCCCAGTCTAGTGTCCGCTGCTCGACTGACCGCTTAGGTGGCGCAGCTGCTGCATGGCGGGCAGACAGCGCCGCACATAGAGGACGCGCGTAATTGTGCGGCGGTGCTTTGAATGATCGGCGAGTCACAACAAACACCAACTTGTGATACTTTATTATGTAAGGCTCGTACTATTTGAAGAGCGAATGTGTGAATAGCATTCCAAGTTGAGGAACCTTCTGGAATCCAAACTGTGACGTGCTAAGTAAATTGATTCTACTTAAATGTAAGACACCTCTTGAGTACGTTACTTTTTTGTATATTTTGGAAGATGTCAGTACAGATACTGGTTGATTATTACTTAAGCTTGTCTTCTAATCTTTATTATGAAAAGGTTTAACAATAGCTTATTTTAATCTGTCTGAAAAAATTCCATGTGTCAGTGATGCATTGCATATATCACTAAGGCCCATTACTTATTGGGTTGGAACAGCTTCTCAGAATTCTTTGTGAAATTCCATCAATACCACATATGTTTTTGTTTTTTAGAATTTTTATAATTATTTTAATTTCTGTGAAGGATGTTGGTGCTGCTTCTAGTTACTTAATGTTGTGTGGAATTATATTTTTAATACACTCATTTGCTTCCTCAGCTGAATCATTTTAATCATATTTTTGCTGCCACAATTAGAAAGCAATTATTAAATGTACTTGCAATTTGTAAATCCTCAGCCACAATATTGTCATTTAGTTTAACTAACACAGTATCTTGTACACTGACACGCTGTCCTGTTTCCCATTTGACAATACCCCATACAGCTTTAATCTTATTATCTGGATGACTAATTTGTCTGGACGTACATATTTGTAGATATTTTAATGATTTTCCTTCAGATGATGTGATGAAATGAAATGAATTGATTGTATGACACTGATGGGTGGGAGTCCCCACCTGGGGTTGTTCAGCTGCTGAGTTTCAAGTCTTTTCAGTTGACACCACATTGAGTGACTTGCTTCTCAGTATGATGATGAATTGATGATGAGGACAGGGTATTGAACCCAGGCTCACTGCATGGCAGGCAAATTCACTGACCTCACAGCAAAAGACAATATTATAATATTTTTTTTGTTATTAATCAGTATCCTACTACCATACTGCACACAAGGTGGAAAATTGACTGGTGAGATTAGTTAAAACATCCAAATAATGATTCTAGTTCATTTTTACCATCCGTATCTTTTAAGAAATCTATATTGAAATCTTCACAAACAGCTAACTGTTTCTTCTTGTCTGACAGATAGCACAGTAATGCATCTTGATGTATCTTAAAAATCTGAAAGTTTCACCAGAGAAGCATTCTGCAGTCAACAACTCTCAAACTTGTGTTTCTAGATTCTAATGTACACAAAAAATATATGTTTCAGTAGTTTTGACTTTGTGTCCCAAATTTACACATGTATGCCGGCCAGTGTGGCCAAGCTGTTCCAGTCGCTTCAGTCTGGAACCGCGCGACTGCTACGGTCACAGTTTCGAATCCTGCCTCGGGCATGGATGTGTGTGATGTCCTTAGGTTAGTTAGGTTTAAGTAGTTCTAAGTTCTAGGGGGCTGATGACCTCAGCAGTTAAGTCCCATAGTGCTCAGAGCCATTTGAACCATTTTTGTAAAAGAATTTTTATTTTTGATAAAAATAATTTTGTTACTCTACACCTGGGACTCTATATATAGAAACAATAATAATATTTTGTGTTTCTAATTCAATTGAGCAGCTTTCAAACACTCCTTCATATAGAAAATTGAAATTGTGTTTTACTTTATACTCTACAGAGTTATTTACAAGAATGCATGAGCCCCCAAGAGTACTATTTGTTCTACAAAAACTTGAGGCTACATTGAAATTTTTTAACTTATTTAAAATTATGATACTATCTTTTGTAAGCCAATGCTCGTTTAAACAAACAATTTAAATATTTTTACATTCTGAGAGTGAAATTTGTAGTTCAATTTTATTCATTCCTTCATTTTGATAGTTTGTAACCATGCCATTTATGTTCAAGTGCATTAAAAAAGTGCTGTTCTTTTGCCTAACGTTTCAAGAATAGCTTTCTTTATAGGATTTTTACACTTCCTATTCTTTTTTTCCTTATTTACAGTTTATAAATTAATAACTGAAACAAATTTTAATAATAGAACAATATTTAATGAAAATTTAGTCGATATTCATATGAATAAAACAAAAATTTTGTTTAGTAAACATATTTATATTGGAATGCCCATACTTGATGCATTGAAAGAAATAATGTGTGATTTTGACTATGGAATAGAATAGAACAAAATAATTTGATTGATTGATTGATTGATTTCTTTATTAATCCATGTAACAATTTACATTGTGTGGATTTCGTCAGCAAAATCATATACAATACAATATACCTACACTTATACACATAAAATTTGTATTTACACACATTTTTGAGGTATCTTAAATTAGTTTTATATCCTTGTGTAATTTGTAATTTTCTTATACAATTTTTGATTTCCTCATGTATTACAATGGAGGCTACTTTAATTACACTACATGTTTTAATTCAGATAGTCCATTACTGCGTAATAACTTTTATTTAATAAAAAAAATTTTAGTTTTGTTTTGAACTGTCCGATTTTATTGACATTAGGCCATTAAGGCAATAGACAAAGTCATACATATAATACAATGTAATTCATGTTGCAATAGAACAATAGGTTTGTTATTCCAGTGTAATATTACAATTGTTGAAATCCTACAAAGTCATACTTATAACACAATATAATTCCTGTTGCAAAAGAGCAATAGATTTGTTATTACAGTATAATATTAAAATTAACAAGGTCATACACATAATAAAATATGTAATGTTGCAAAAGAACAATAGGTTTGTTATTACAGTATAATATTATGATTGGTGAAATCCTAAAGTCATACTTATAATACTATATAATTCCTGTTGCAAAAGAGTAATTGGTTTGTTATTACAGTATAATATTACAATTGATGAAATCCCTTATGTCGTGGAATGGGTGGGCAACTAACCAGTCATACAGTGCTTGTTTGAATGGTTGCTCTGGTAAATCTTGCATGGCTAGTGGAAATTTATTAAATAATTTGTGCTGCATTAGTTCATAACTGTTCAGTGATTTTGAGAGTATAAATACACCTATTCGTCCTCGTGTTGTAGCAATGTATGTTTTCTCTGTGTTTAGCTGCGGGTAGCTTCTTTTTCGTATAGATTAAGTCATAGTTTATGTATAGGTTTACTTCTGTCATAATTTTTTGGTCAGAAAACACAGGTTTACAGTGTGCCTAATTACCCTAATAGCTTTCTTCTGCAGTAGAAGGATGTCACGCACACAACTGGAGTTCCCCCATAAAATTATACCATAAGTTATTATGCGTTGGAAGAATGAGAGATAGGATATTCTAACATAATTTTTAGGTACAAAATCCATTAGTCACCTTAACAGATAGATTACCACTAAGATACTTGACATGTTGACCACAAGATAATTTGTCATCCAAATATACCCCTAAAAATTTAACATAACTGGGATCATCAGATGGTAGCTTGTCTTTTAGACTAAATACTATCTGCTGAGTTTTATTTTCATTAAGCAAAAATCCATTTGCTCTAAACCTGTTGATGCTTGAGCAATTGTCTCTGTAACACAAGTTTTAAGGCTATTGGGGTCATTACTGCTGTCCAGAAAAGTTGTATCACATCTGCATATAGTACAGTTTTTGATTTAATACATGACAGCGGGTCGTTAATCATGATTAGGAACAGGGAAGGGCCCAGTACAGATCCCTGTGGAACACCTGCCTGAACTAGTTCTACACTGGACAATTCTTTGCCAACATGCTTACGGTTCTCTAAAAATGATCTTGATAGATAGGCTATTACCTCTAACACCATAGAAGTCCAGTTTTTCCAGTAGTAATGTATGTTCTACACAGTCAAAGGCTTTGCTTAGGTAACAAAAACTGACTTGAACAAAGTCTTTATCCTCAAATACTTAATGGATGTATTTTACAACAGCATCTATCACATCAATTGTTGACATGTTGTTCCTAAAACCATATGAGATCTACTAATAATTTCTATATTATCAAAGTAATCAGATAATTGTTTCTAAATTGTGCATTCCAGAACTTTAGAAAAGGATGGGACTATGGAAATTGGCCAGTAACTTGCGGCAGTCTTTATGTCCTTTTTTATAAACTTGAACTACCCTAGACAATTTAAGCTCATCAGGAAAATATCTTTCAGCAAGACATTTGTTTATACAATGTGTACACTATACTGCCTATGACTTTCTTCAGTATGTTACAGGATAAGTCATATTGTCTACACTGTCTGATGATTTTATCTGTTTCACTATTCTTAATACAAAACCTGGTGAGACCTCAGAGAAACTGAAGATACTTGTATTTGTTTATGATCTACAACTATTTTTTGACAGTAAGTGTGATGAGCTAATTTTGGGTGTAGCAATACCTAAACTGATTTAACAAAATAATCATTGAATTTCTGGCGAGAGATATTAATTCTAACATTTCTTTCATCTTTAGCAACACTATTTATTAGCTTCCAAGCAGCTTTGCACTAGCTGGTGGATTTCTCAATACTTCTGATATTTTGTGCTTTTTTGGCTTCTATGATTGCTTTTTTGTATTCATTCCTACATGTAACATAGGCTAGTTTAGCTTGATTAGTCTTCAATCTACAATAAACATTGTGCAACATTGTAACTTGGTTTTTCGGATTGGTCAGCTGTTCTGTATACCATGTATTTTGTCTTTTTGGAACTTTAGTTTTCAAGACTTGATCAGTTAGGCCTACTTTGAATTTCTTTGTTGGAATGCAGTCATTAAAGTATGCCAGAAATACTTTAAAAAACCTATAAAATAGTATATTTGCTGGCAAATTGTTACTTAAGGTATAGGTTGTGTCTCGATAACACTGGCCAAACCAGTCTCTGTCAGCAAGGGAATTACAAAATCTATGAATTTTTTCATCTGAGACAGGTCAGATGATCACAATTTTTGGGGCAGGCTTAGTTATACTAGTCTTATGAGGAGGGAACCTACTTGTATAATTTAAGGTTACAGAACTACAGTATAATCAGAAAATGCAAACTCTGACACATCACATGATTCATCTGTTGTTTTAAAATTCACAAAAATATTGTCAAAACATGCTTATACTCTTGCGGGCCTATTATTGACACAGTGTAAGTTGGATTGTCTTAGTAGATTTTGAAGTTCAGCGACACTACGTTTGTGTGTTGTTACATCAAGATCTGAATTCAGATCACCACCTATTACAATATCATAATTTATCCATCTAGTTTCGCCAAGTACATGTAACAGCTGGTCCAGTTTCTCTAGAAATACACTGATGATGCCCTTAGGTGATCTGTACAGGGTTATTACCAATAACTTAAAACTGTCTAAAACTATACCAGCAGCTTCAAAGCTCAGTTCATCACACAAATAATCTAGATCCAGTCTATTGATTGAACATCTAAGTGACTTGTTAACATAGATTGCTACATCACCTCTTAAATGCAATTTTCTGCAGTAGATATTGGCTATATTATAATTATCAAATTTAACGAATCTTAGGTCACTCTCAGTAGCCCAGTGTTCACTCAAACACAAAATATCAAACCCATTTTCTATTCCAAGATTATTGACAATAAGTTCCTTATCCCTCACTCCTTGATTGTTAAGATAGCATATTTTAAGATGAAATCTGCCCCCAGGGGCTCAGCATTCATTTTCTGGGTACGGGCTTGGCGACCCCGGGGTTCCTGAGCTGGGGACTGGTAAGCGCCGCCAGTCCCCTGTCACCGTAAGCTCTGGGCATACTTCGGCAACCACCGTGTGGTGCAGTGGTGGAATGTTGTGTGTCTCAGGGAATGGAGATCTTGGCTTGACCGCCCAGATCACAAGGATGGAATAAACCTCTATAAACAACCCCTCAATCTCAAGGTGTGCTGCGGGCTGATGAGATGCATGGCTGTTGAGGTGGAACAGTCATTAGCGGGCAACCTCTGGGCAACCTGCCGCACCTCAGTTGTATAGGGCTTACCTAGGCACGCGGGGCTCTGTCTAGGTGGACTTCTAGTTCCCTAGCTGCTCGTGGGACCAAGATGGAACCCTCGAACTTTTATTCTTCTCCTCCCAGCGGAAAGGGTGGACCGCTGGTGGGTTCTAACACCCAATCCAACAAGAGGGCTCATGTAGCCAGTACTCCTGATTTAGTTACTAGTAACAGAATGCAAACTGCTTTGCAGAATGTGTTCCTCATAATTAAAAGAAAGGAGGGGAGTTTCGATAAAGTTTCACCATTTTATATACAGAAAGGCTTAGAAGGCATTGCTGGCACCTTAAAATCTGTCAAGTCATGGTAGCTGACAGCATGGACCTTCCTGCCCCTTCCCGAGTCCAATCTTGTGCACTGCCCAGCGCTGCTACACCCCCTACTGCTTCAGATCTTATCGAACAACTCCGCCGCCCATTTCTCCTCCTGGGCAACTACAATGCCTGTCATGTCCTGTGTGGCTCCACTTCTCTTTATGCTCAAGGTCGAGTTTTGGAGAGCCTCCTGACATCTCAAGTGTTGTGCATCCTCAACACTGGTACCGCGACTCATTTCTTTGGTGCTACTGGGTCATTGTCAGCCATTGACCTATCTTTCTGCTCTCCAACCCTCACCGACACTGTTCACTGGGATGTCATTGACGACCTTCATTCCAGCGATCACTTCCCCATCCGCATCCATCACCTGGATGGTGTATTGCTGGAGTGGAGGCTGCCATCTTGGCTGATTGGCAGGGCTAACTGGCCACTGTTCAGTCGATTGGCTGTCTTTGAACGCCACAACAGCGTACAGGAATGGGTGGATCACATCACACTTGTGATCCATCATGCTGCTAACCTGTACATACCAAAGTCTTTTGACCCTCTTAAGCGGCACCTTGTGCCTTGGTGGACAGAAGAGTGCCATTCAGCCATCCGGGACAGGCGTGCAGCTCGATGACGATTTAAATGCCGCCCAACAGCGGTCAATCTTACCGCCTTTCAAATCGCGAGAGCCAGGGCATGCCGTGTCATTAAGGAGAGCAAGAAAAGGTCATGGCAGAAGTTCCTGGACTCCATCAACCGTTCCACTTGTTCCACTAATGTATGGGAAGCCATCCGGAGGATTTCCAGTAAACGCAGCCGTTTACCAATAGCTGCAGTCCTAAACCAGGGATGCCTCCAAACGCCACCCAGATCCATTGCTCAGATGCTGGCAGAGCATTTTGCACAAAGTACTGCCACTGCAAATCAGGATCCAACGTTTCGTCGCTACCATGCGACTGTCGAGAGAGCAAACTTGGACTTTCGGTCGAACAGTTCTGAGGCCTATAACTCCCCTTTCTCCATGTGGGAACTTGAATCAGCACTTACTGAGACTTCTGATACTGCACCAGGTCACAACCGCATCCGGTACTCCATGCTTCATCATCTGCCAGTGGCGTCAAAGGAAATCCTCCTCGAATGTTTTAATCTCATATGGCAGACAGGAGTGTTCCCCACCTCGTGGATGGAGGCAATTCTCATCCCTCTCCTCAAACCAGGAAAGGACCGCACATGTCCCAGTAGTTATCGGAGTATCGCCTTGACGAGCTGTGTCGGAAAGACCCTGGAACGGATGGTTAACCGTCGTCTGGTGTGGCTGTTAGAAACCACACAGCTCCGTAGCCGCTCTCAGTGTGGATTCCGAAAATTTCGGTCCACGTTCGGCAAACTGACCCTCCTAGAGGCGGCTATTCAGCAGGCTTTCCTACGTCAGCATCACTGTATTGGTATCTTCTTTGATATCAGTAAGGCATATGATACTACTTGGAGACACTGTATTCTTGCACAACTGCATCAATGGCGCTTTCGTGGCCACCTCCCCATTTTCATTCGGTCTTTCCTGTCTCAGCGGTTTTTTCGGACCTGAGTTGGTAACACACTGTCTGATCGCTTTGAGCAAGAGAATGGTGTTCCCCAGGGCAGTGTTTTAAGCATTACCCCCTTTGCCATAGCCATCAACAGTATAACGTCTACAGTGAGGAGTCCAGTACAGTGCTCATTATGTGTGGACGACTTTGCTGTTTTCTGTTCCTTCTCCAGTGTTGCAACTGTGAGCCGTCAGTTGCAGCTAACAGTGCGGCAGTTAGGTGAGTGGGCTGCAAAGATGGGTTTTCGGTTTTCTGCCGATAAGTGTGTTTGTGTTCATTTTAATTGTTCTCGTCATCTTTTTACTTTGCCTGCCTTGCATATGGGGGATACTGTCCTACATTTTAGAGACACAGTGCGGTTTCTGGGCGGCCTAATTTTTGACTCCAGGTTGTTATGGCTGCCACACCTACGCGACTTGAAAGCCAGAACCCTGAAGGCACTGAACATCCTCAACTGCCTCAGCCACAGGTCTTGGGATGCGGACAGGGCGTGTCTCCTTCAGTTTTATCGAGCTTTTGTGCATTCACGGCTGGACTATGGGTGCACAGTGTATGGGTCAGCGAGGCCGTCTTATTTGCAGATCCTTGACGTTGTCCAACATGCTGGGATTCGACTGGCCACGGGTGCTTATCGGACCAGTTCCATACCCAGCCTCTGTGCTGAGGCTGGGGAACCACCACTTACCATCCAGCGGCAGCTCCTGCTGGTGCGCCAGGCTTGTAAGTTTCTTGCAGCTCCCACCTCGCCTGCTCACCGTCTTGTTGCTCATCCACCTCTGGACCACCTTTTTTCCCACCGTCCCCGGGCTACGTTGCCGTTTGGGATCTGTGTGCAACGTGTTCTAGAGTCGCTCGGTGTGGAGTCTGTACACCCCCAAATCCTGGGTTTTAACCGCCTGCCACCCTGGTTACTGAAGAGGCCCGGAGTGATTTTAGATTTATTGCAGTACAAGAGAGATTGCACTCCTGCCATCATTTTTAATGCAGCATTTTCTGCCATTTTATCTGAGCACCACGACTATGTAGCTGTTTTTACGGATGGGTCGAAACAAGGGGATTCCATTGGTTGCTCTGTTGTTTTTCCGGATTGTGTCCTCAAGGTCCGACTGCCTCAGACTTTTACTGTCTTTGATGCAGAATTGTCTGCGATCTTGCAGGCAATGGAGCAGATTAGACATTATTCCTGTCCTAAATTTATTGTCTGTTCCGATTCACTAAGTGCCCTTCACTCTTTGCAACATTTGTATCCAGCAGATAAAATAGTCCAGACCATCCAGGATGCCCTCCTCCACCTACAGCAATTGGTGAAGGTGGTGGCTTTCTGCTTGGTTCTGGGGCATGTCGGCATTGCTGGGAATGAAAGGGCAGATCTCGCAGCCAAGGAGGCATGTCTCAATCCATAAGTATCTCAGTGTGCTATACCCCTGCACGCACTCACCTCACTGTTGAGCTCACGAGTCATGCGTCGGTGGGAGGATGAGTGGCTGGAAGTGACTGACAATAAGCTCCGTATAGTCAAGCCCAGAACACGTGTGTGGTGTACTTCCTTTCAGCCCTGTCGACGGGAAGAGGTTCTCCTCACTCGGCTTCGGATAGGCCACATCCCTATGACTCATGGCTTCCTGCTCCGGTGGGAGGACCCTCCAACGTGTGGTGCTTGTGGCGTCCAGGTCACTGTGTGCCACGTTTTATTGGATTGCGTTTTATTATCTGACCAGCGGGCCACAGCTGACTTGCCAGCAGACCTGCCATCTCTTTTAGGCAACACTCAGATGAATGTGGTCAAAGTTTTAAAGTTCTGTGCCATATCAAATGTTTTTACAAAGATTTTAGGGAGAGGATCTTAATTTGCTCACTGTGTGACAAGCTCGCCCATATTTTACGTAAGTGGCCAGCCAATGACAATTTACTGTGGCATTCTTGTTGCTACGTTTTCCCTTTCCTTACGTTCTACTTTCTTGTGTCGCATTTTCCTTCTTTTCCTGCTTTCTTTGCGTGTGTGTTTCAGTTTTATTAGGTCTGTCGACATTCGTTTCCTTTAATGTGTGTCAGTTCGCTGATGACCTCAATGTTGATCGCCCATTGGCCCCAACACACACACACACTCACACACACAAGATGAAATCTGTCTTGTCTCACAGATGTACCATTATGGTGAGGGGCTATTAAATCTCCTGCACTATTTACCTTATGGGCTTCTTGTCCTTGCTGCCTTCGACTAAAAAATCGTTCAGATTTTATGAGACCAAAATATGAAAAAAATATTGAACTTTGTTATCTAGATACTGATAGTTAAATCTATAATATAAAAACTGAGGATTTTTATGAATGTATGAAATCAGTGATTCATTGTTTTAATGAAAATATATACTTATAAAGTTGGTGATAAAGAAAATAAAAAGTAAAAAGGGGTAATTAAATGTGTTGCTAAAAATAAAATATGTTTAGAAGATTATAATGATTGTTTATTTAAAATAAAAAACAATATAGAACCATAAATTTAATGTGAAGTGAGAAACATGAAATTTATTCAGCTGAAGGCAGTGAAAAATCTTTAAGGCCTCACAGCGATAAAAGATATTTTTTGGGAAATAAAATATGTACATTACTGTATGGTCATTATTTAATTATAAATGTATAAAATTACCTTACTTAAAAATTTATGAATAATTTTTCATTATGTATATAAATAATATTAATCATCTTCAGACAGTATTATTTGGTGTCTAAAATGTAAGATTGTTAAAAAGTTTGTAGGTGTTTGAAAGTGGCCCAATGATAATATTCACGAAGAAATAATTAATGAGTTACATAAACCAACGAGAAAAAACTTAACAAGAAGAAATGTTATTTTGTTATAGATAATTAATAGCAAGCCAATCTTTTAGAAATGGGTTCAGGTAATTTAAAAGTGCTTTCGAAAATAAATAAAGGATATTGATATTTATTAACTATAATATATGTTTTCTCAAAATTGCTTGGGCTATTTCAGTTAAGGATAAAACAGGTGAAAATGTAACTGATTCTTTTGAAAAAAATTAAAATAAAAAGTCCATGAATTTCCAAACAGGTAATGGAGAAGAATTTTAAAGATAAAGATTTTCAAGAACTTATGAAAAAATATAAAGTAATCATTTTTAATCTTTTACAAAATTAAAAGCATCTGTTGTTGAAAGATTTAATAGAACATTAAAAGAAAAAAAATGTGGAAAAAATTGAGTTACAGAGAAATTATAAATTGATCAATTTACTTTCTAAATTAATTGCTGAAATAATAGTACAAAATATTCAACAGTAGAAATGAAACCAATAAATGTAAATAAAGAAAATGAAAAAAAGTTATTGCAAACTATTTAACAAATTTCGAACCTTGGAAGTATAAATACAAAGTAGGTGATAAAACTAAGAGCAAGTAAATTTTTGCTAAAAGCTGCAAAACTAATTGATCAACAGAAATTTTCAAATTTGAAAAAGATATTTATGCTGATTCTATTACATAAAAATTAAGAGATTTTAATGGAGAAAAAGTTAATGGAAATTTTCCTGAACTGAAACTACCAAAACTAATGATCCAGATGTGTATCTTGTTGAAAAAGGTATAAGAAAGAAAAATGATATAGTTTTTGTTAAATGGTTTGGTTTTGATAATTCTCATAATAGTTGGGTTTCAAAAAATAATGTTATAATATAAAATAAAAAAATTATTTTCCTAACATTGTTTATTATTATATTTAATGATTCAATTTTTTAGAAAAGTTGATTATTAATTTTTTTAATACATGGTAGCATTCAAATCTAACATTTGTAAAAATTGTAAGATTGAGTAATCAGTTGATAAATTTACCTCACAGAAATATTAAAAGATGGTTATAGAACAATGTGTAGAATTTGTTTAAATGAATATCATAAATATATAATAAAAATCAAATTATCTCTGTTCATGAAAAATTTGTCTCTTAAGTATTATTGCAAAGAACATTTAAAATGAATTCCGAGTGATGAACATTCAAATATATTATCATCATTTGAAAATGATGAAAACATAAAAGATTTAGAAGAATGTATAAATTCAAAAAAGTGTGTGAATCATTTTCATTGAATCAACTGTGGGTTCTTGGTGAAACATTGTTAATTCACTAAACAAACAGTGGTTTTTGCCTTCTTTCACAGATTTTATCATGGTGACTGCACAAACAACCTAGGTTTCGTGTTATGGTGCCCAGGAAATTTATCCCCCCCCCCTCCCCCACCACCACCACCACCCTCCCCATGGACCTCAGCTTAAGAATAGAAGACAGTAACCATAAATTTAAAATTTAATGAAAAGACTCCTTCACTGTCACATTCATCCCAATTTTGTACAGCAAATAAACATGCCGCATTCCACCACATGATCCTTGGTCTCCTTTCTATCCCTATGTCCGAAGAAGACTTTGACTAGGAATTTAATACAAAAAATGGCTCTGAGCACTATGGGACTTAACATCTGAGGTAATCAGTCGAACTTAATACAGTTAAAACAATAGGCACAAATAAAGAATTTTACCACAATATCATTGACAAAATTTGATGTAAAAGGATGAAGCAGTAAGCGAGATCCCTACTCTCGCCAATGGTGCAGATTACTTTTTATAGGGAAAATGTCAAACATGATAAGTAATTTTTGAAGGCAAAGGGTTTCTCTGTGATTTTCCATGCCCCTCAGAAACAGGTAGTTGCTTGTCCAATGCAAAAGACAAACAATCACAAAAAGCGGTGTTTATAAGATTATTCTTGCTACATTGGACAGATGCTGAGGTCAGTCTGCACCAGGCGTTAAGAACGTCATAGAAGCTGGAGAATGAAGAAGCCTTTTTCAGCCTTTCTACATCTACATCCATACTCCGCAAGCCACCTTCTATTCCAGTCTCGTATTGTTCGTGGAAAGAAGGATTGTCGGTATGCTTCTGTGTGGGCTCTAATCTCTCTGATTTTATCCTCATGGTCTCTTCGCGAGATATACATTTGCAGAACATTGCCTCAACAAAAACCACAAATACATAATAGATGTACAAGTCTTACACTCAGACAGTTAGGAACTTTTTTTTTATGTGTACATCACCACACACATGTTATTGAATGAGCAGACCCAATTCATTTACTCACATCTTTTAGATGATATCATAACTCCGGGATAATAGTAAAACTTTGGGACTGAGTCCATCAGTAGAGTAAAAGTTCTTGGCTTATGCACAACTTTATTCATAGGCACGTTTAGTCATGTTAGTATAATTGAAGAATTGTGTAATTCCATATGTAATTTGTTAAAAATTGTCATTGAAGTGATTTTACATTGTGCCAAGAATCAATACATTAAGAAGTTGAGATGGCTGTCTGCCTGATCATCATGTTTATCTGTGCATTATCATCTTTGGAATCAGTATTGTACTTGAAAACGGGGTTATACCCGAAACCTAGGCAAAAAACAGTGTTTGTTTGGATAAATGTATAGTTGTCAAGAAATTAAAGATTTAAATTATATTTATAAAAAATCAAACAACTAAAGATAACTATTCAAAGAAATGTAAAGAGTATATTCTAGAACATATCAAAAATTTAAAAAAAAAATAATTCTTTATAAAAGGGTGTTTCTAAAGTTTTTGAAGAGCTATACAATTTCAGTATAAATTGTATGTTAAAAGAAATATCAAAGTTGTTATTTGATACATCTGCAAAACTGTTAATTACTGCAAACACCACATATTATGAAAAACATATTTCTCAAGTTGTATTAATGTTATGAGTTTAAAATAAGGTTATGATGGTTGGGAATATAGCTTAGGAACAAAGAACATATAGCTGATTTATTTTTTAATGGAAAACCTAAGTATATGAAATGTGAATTTTTTTTAAAAATGAAAAATAAAAAGATGTATTATATTTTTTAGAAATGGATAGTAAAATAATTTTATTAGAGTTTTTAGAAATAAGAAACTAAAATAATTAAAATATTAAAAATTAAAAAAAGTGTTTGTATTTTAATATTTTATTTATTTATTTATTGAGATTTTCCTCTATAAAAAGGTTTTTCTCCAACATAACTTATCTCCACAGGATGTCCCTCCAGGTGTTTCGATCTTGTGTATCTTCTTCCTCTGCACCAAGTCTTCTCATTGTTGATCGTACATTTTGGAGCCAGGTAGTCATAGGGTGTCCTCTTTTCTCCTTTCCCTCTGGTTGCCATTCCAGGATCATTTTCAGAATTCTGGCTTCCTCCGTTCCCCTTACATGCCAGTACCATTGTAACTTCCTTCTATCCATCATGTCGTGTATACTTTCTCTTACTTCCATTCTCTTTATTATTATGTCGTTACTTACTTTCTCTTTCCTAGAAATTCTTGCTGATCTTCTCCAGAAGTCCATTTCTACTGCTTGCAGTTTTTTAGGTGTCTTCAGATTTACAGTCCAAGTCTCCACTCCATACATAACTATGCTCTCTGGTATCAATTTATATATGATATTTTTGGTTTGGTTTATTACATTTCTGCTCCATAAGTTTGAGTTGAACATCCCAATGGCCTTCCTTCTACTGCTAATTCTTTTATTAATTTATACCTCTGATTTTCCCTGAAACTCTAAAATGGATCCCAAATAACAGAAAGTATCGACCTTAATTTTCTTTCTCTCTATGTATAAGACATCTGGATCATTAGTGAGGTATTGTGTTTTCTGGTAATTAATCATCAGTCCTCACTTTCTGTATTACATTGCTAATTGGTTACACACATGTAATTTGCATCCTCTCCATCTTGTGCTATAACTACTTGATCGTCAGCAAATAGTAGTTGATGTAAATAAGCCCCATCTTTAATTTCTAGCCCCATCCCATTGCATTTATGAGACCATATCTGAAGACTGACATTATATCGATTTTAAATAATGTTGGTGACATGGGGCAGCCTTGTAACAGATCCTTGCTTGTTCTAAATTTCTGGGAAAATGTACTACCAATTTTCACCTGACATATGTTGTCTTAATATAATTCTTGTGTTATATTAATTAAAGGACCCTTTATGTTTGCCAGATGTAATGCTCTCCAAAGTAGTTCTCTTGGGACAGTATCATATGCTTTTTCTAAATCTATGAAAATTAATTCTAATCGCCCAAGATTCCAGTTTTTCCTAGGCATTTTATTAGTGTTTTTAGAATTTTAATTTTTCCATGTGAGTGAGGAGCTAGCCCACTCCACAACCCCCAACTGGGGGCCAGATAATTTATTCTCAAGGTTTTCTTCCTTTAGCTTTTCATAAGCCAATATTGTCACAGAAGGAGCCGAGTAGCACAGTCGTCATACTGTAGGGGTTATGATACTAGATTGTTGCATGCAGCGTCGTGAATTCAAAACTCACATGCACTGTACAATTTTAATTTCTATATTCGGTTTGAGTACATTCTAGAAGTATCCACAAATGGCAAGAATCTTTGTACTGGAATGTTCTGTAGCTCTATGTATACCGTATGTGTTCTGGCCAGAGGCAGTTCACTCCACGCTCTTGTATGTGCAAGTGCTGAATAAACCTTCGTTAAGTGAAGTTAGTGTTTGTCATTCATCTACTTACACCTTCCTCTACGTGACATTATTCTGGTGGAGGCGCTGGGTATTGGAACTTGTGATACAGCACATTATCCACGACACAGTGGCTCCCATCAGGCCACGAGAGAGCCACCATTTACGTGGCGAGAAACCCAAGTTTGAGTCATATTCAACTGATCGCAAGCTATCAGAGAAGACAGAAGAAGAAGAGGAAGTCACAATGACAGCAACTGTGTGCCACCACATGAGACATCCTTCGGGGTTCTCTGGTGACGATGGCCAAGATCCAAACAAGTGGCTGAAGGTATATGAGTGTATAGCCAAATTTAACAAATGGGAAGACACCGTGTGTTTGGCTAACATATTTTTCTACTTGGAGGGCACTGCCAAGCAATGGTATGAGAGCAACGAGGACAAGTTCACAAGCTGGGAAGTATTCCAGGCGGAACTGCGTAAGTATTTCGGAGACACACAATGACAGAAGTGCAAGGCTGAAGATAAAGTGCAGGGCACAGTGTCCAGGAGAAATGACAGCATCCTACATTCAAGACGTCTTGGAGCTGTGTAAAATAGTGGATCGTCGAATGAAGGAGGAAGATAAGGTTGCAAATCTCATGAAGGGTGTTGCAGAGGACATGTATCAAGCCCTATTCTTGAAGGAAGTTTCGACAGCAGACGACTTCGCAAGATGGTGCCAGTATATCGAGACAATGCATAAAAAAAGAATTACACGCAAGAAGTTTCAGTGGCTTCCAAACTTCGTATCAGTGTCTGTGGTGGAGGAATAAACTGATTTCACAAGTGTTCTTTGTCATATAGTGAGAGAGGAAGTTCAGAAGGCACTAGGATTGCACAGCGAGCAATAACTGAGACGCTTCAAGACATCTTAAGGGAGGAAGTGGAACAGACATTGAACCCAACCTCTCATCCTTCACTTTCCTTGTTGTTGTGGTCTTCAGTCCTGAGACTGGTTTGATGCAGCTCTCCACGCTACTCTATCCTGTGCAAGCTTCTTCACCTCACAGTACCTACTGCAACCTACATCCTTCTGAATCTGCTTAGTGTATTCATCTCTTGGTCTCCCTCTACGATTTTTACCCTCCACACTGCCCTCCAATACTAAATACCTTCAGCCACTTTCCTTTAAAATGGTAAAAAAGTTGAGACCCAGGCGAAGTTACATTCCTACAATGTCGTGTGAGGAACCTGTTTGGGCACCAAGGAAAACTGATGTCTGGAGAACCCAGGATAACCAACCAGTATGTTTCCACTGAGGACGGCCGGGACATGTGATGTGCTATTATCGAGAAAGGTGGCAGATATTTGATGATGCCCACGCCAGGAGACAGCAGACCAATCTTAGCCGATGCCAACTACGGGACGATGAAGATGAACTAGAAGATGTGGCTGCAGGATGACATAGGTCACCATTGCCACAAGCTAGCCACTGGAGATGATGCTCCCCAACATGCCGATCCTGGTCTCCATCACCATTTAGAAGCTCCAGCCAATCACCTAGCTGCCGCAACCTGGAAAACTAAAGGGTGTGACCTTCCTTGGAGGTGAGGCCGCCGAAGAGAAAAATCCTCCACTGTCCATTACTACAAAAATGATAGGGAACTACGTCAATATCCTCATGGATGGCTGACCAGCCCAGGCTCTTGTGGACTCTGGAGCATCATATTCAGTCATTTCAGAGAAGTACCATTGCCAGTTGCAGAAAACCGTATTTGTTGACAACAAAACATCTCTGCTGAAGCTGGCTAATGGGAAATATGTAAAACCTACAGGAAGACGTGTTATTCGTTTGGGTATAAGTGACCATACACAGCCCTTGGAATTCATTGTCTTACAAGAGTGTAGTCATGATGTCATTCTGTGATGGAACTTTTTGAAAGCTTCTCAAGCAGTTATAGATTGTGGTCGCTCAAAGATTATGCTAGACGAGATGAGATACTGTGGACAGGAAGATGCACATCCGCTTGCATGGAGACTGTGTGTGCTGGATGAAGTGATCATTCCTGCAGTCAGCGCTAGAAAGGTAGCTGTCATGTGTCATGCCATGCATCAACCCATGGATCTTGTAGTGGAATGTAAGAGAAGCATACAACCGAAGAATAACTTGGTCATCCCAGCCTCTGTCATCTTGTTTAAGAATGGATTCGGTGAATTGTGGATAATTAACTATCGCTGAGAACTGCACATCCTTCCAAGACACATGTGCGTAGCAAATGCCGAGCCATTAATTGCAGAAAAGCTGAGCGTCATAGAAACCTCCCTTGCCGAGTCTGTGGGTGAAATTAGCACTACCACTAAGAGACAAGATCTACACGCTCAACTATCACCAGATCTCACTAAGGAACAACATAAGAAGCTACTTGCCATTCTTCAAGACTTCTCTGAATGCTTCAATCCACAGGTGAAGAGCAAATTAGACAAATCGACGGTTAAGCACCGGATTAGCACTGGAGACCATCAACCAATAAGCCAGAGAGCATACCGTGTGTCAGCAATGGAACGTCGAATAATTTGTGACAAGGTAGAGAAAATGATGAATAATATTCAACCTTCACAGAGCCCATGGTTGTCACCAGTGGTTCTTGTCAGGAAGGAGGACGGCAGTTGGCGCTTTTGTGTTGATTACAGGAAGCTTAATAATATAACTAAAAAGGACGTTTACCCTCTTCCAAGAATTGACGATACACTAGATTGTCTGAAGGGGGCTAAGTTTTTCTCAACCAAGGACATGTACTCGGGATACTGGCAGATCGAAGTAGATGAGGCTGATTGTGAGAAAACTGCATTCATCACCCCTGAGGGCCTTGTATGAGTTTAAGGTAATGCCGTTTGGTTTGTGTAATGCACCAGCAACTTTTGAACGAATGATAGATAATCTTCTAAGGCACTTGAAGTGGTCGATGTGTCTTAGTTATTTAGATGACATTATAGTGTTCTCAGAGACATTTGATGAACACATAAAAAGACTGAGGGCCAGTCTTAAGTGTCTCCACCAAGCTGGACTGAAACTTAATCCAAGAAAGTGTCTGTGTGGAGCAAAAGAAATCAAAATACTTGGGCATCTTGTGTCAAACGAAGGTGTGCAGCCAGACCCAGAAAAGGTGAGAGCTATAACGGAATTTCCTATTCCTAAAAGTATCAGATATGTGAGAAGCTTCCTCAGATTATGTTCTTATTGCCATCGTTTTATCAAAGACTTTTGTATCAATGCCAGGCCACTCCAAGAGCTGTTAAAAGCTAATGCTAAATTTATCTGGGGTGGTGCTCAACAAGATTCTTTCGATTTGTTGCGAAAAGCTCTGATGACTGACCCTGTACTTGGTCTGTAAGGTGACAGAGCACCTACAGCACTACACACAGATGCCAGTGGGTATGGGATCGGTGCTGTTCTGGTGCAGATTTTGGCTGGGAAAGAGAAAGTTATAGCCTATGCTTCTAGGACACTTACAAAAACCGAGAGAAACTACTCAATTACAGAAAGAGAATTTCTTGCTGTGTGTGGGGCATGTGCAAATTTTGACAGTATCTCTATGGAAGGCCATTCACAGTTGTTACAGACCATCATTCACTTTGTTGGTTGACAGGTCATAAGGATCTAACAGGACGACTCGCCCGGTGGGCACTACGTCTTCAAGAGTATGACATTACCATAGTGTACAAAAGTGGAAGAAAACACCAAGATGCCAACTGTATCTCGAGAAACGTTGTGTAAGACCATCAAGACTTTGATGAAGATAGTGACTGTCTCACTGCACTCCAGGATCTCTCTGCTAAGCAGGAGGAGGACACCAAGATATCTCAAATTATGCTTGCCTTAAATTGGTCAGAGGATGTGAAAGGACAATTTAAGTTAGTTAATGGATTATTTTGCAAGAAAATCTTTGATGTGTTTGGAAAGAGGTAGCTACCAGTGATTCCTAAACACATGCGCATAGATGTTCTACAGAAATTCCATGACACACCTGAGGCCAGACATTTAGGATTTATTGAGACATACAATAGGATCCACAAGAGATTTTTCTGGCCAGGTTTATTTAGGAGCGTCCGTCACCATGTGTTGCTCTGTCGAGAATGCCAGAGGAGAAAGGCAGTTCCTCAGAAACAACCTGGCCGACTCATACCAGTTCCACAGCCGAAACGCCTTTCCTGCATGTTGGGATTGACCTCCTTGGGCGATTTCCAACGTCTGCTAGTAGCAATAGATGGATTATTGTTTGCACTGATTATCTGACACGCTATGCCACTAAAAAGGCCTTGAAAACAGCCAAAGCATTTGAGGTAGCCAAATTCATCGTAGAAGACATTGTAGTAAAACACGGTGCCCCAAGGTCGATAATTACAGATCGAGGGAAAGTTTTGCAATTGAATCTTGTGACAGAGATAAACTGTTGGTGCAACATTACTCATCACATGACGACTGCCTACCATCTGCAAACTAACAGGCTTACTGAACACGTTAATAAGAACTTGGCCAACATGCTATCAATGTTGAGCAGAGCAAGTGGGATGAGGTGATACCTTTCGTGATGTTTGCCTGCAACACCACCAAACAAGACACCAGAGGATTTACATCATTTTCCTAGTGCATGGGCGTGAGCCAATGATGACGATGGACACTGTGTTTCCGTTACATCCTGATGACGTGGACAATGACTACATTGGCCAGGTGTTAACCAGAGCTGAGGAAGCTCGGGAATTAGCTCGACTCCGCATGCTGCAGGCTCAAGAAAACGATCGCAGAAGGTATGACGCGAGCCACCGCCCTGTTGTCTACCGGCCTGGTGACCTCGTCTGGATCTTCACTCCTGTTTGGAAGGTTGTTCTCTCTGAGAATCTCCTCAGGAGCTACTTTGGACCTCATAAGGTTGTAAGACAGTTGTCTGATGTTACTTATGAAATTGAAGATTTCGACCCCATTTTCTTGAGCCTGCAGCGTGCGGAGTCGAGCTAACTGCCAACCAAGCTTCCTCAGCTCTGGTTAACACCTGGCTGATGTAGTCATCGTCCACGTCATCAGGATGTAACGGAAACACAGTGTCCATTGTCATTGTCGCCTCACGCCCAAGTACTAGGAAGAGTGGTGTAAATCCTGTGGTGTCTTGTTTGGCGGTGTTGTAAGCAGACGTCACGAAAGGTATCACCTCATCCCAGTTACTTTGCTCAACATCGACAAACATTGATAGCATGTCGGCCAAGGTCTTATTAAGGCGTTCAGTAAGCCCGTTAGTTTGCGGATGGTAGGCAGTTGTCATGTGATGAGTTATGTTGCACCGACAGTTTATCTCTGTCACAAGATGTGATTGAAAAACTTTCCCTCGATCTGTAATTATCAACCTTGGGTCACCATATTTTTAGTACATTGTCTTCTACGATGAATTTGGATACCTCGAATGCTTCGACTGTCTTCACGGCTTTTGTAATGGCATAGCGTGTCAGACAATCAGTGCAGACAATAATCCATCTACTGCCACTAGCAGACATTGGAAATCATCCGAGGAGGTCAATCCCAACGTACTGGAAAGGCGTTTCGGCTGGTGGAATTGGTATGGGTCGACCAGGCTTAAATTGTCCTTTCACATCCTTTGACCGATTTAAGGCAAGCATAATTTGAGATATCTTGGTGTCCTCCTTCTGCTTAGCAGAGAGATCCTAGAGTGCAGCGAGACGAAATCTTCATGAAAGATCACAGATACGGTCCGTATCCTTTGAATGAAGCTCTATAAGGATCCTGCAACCCGGGCATTAATTCGGAGCTCCAGCAACAGGCAACAAGCAGAAAGGCAACGAAGAATGTAGTGACAAGGGAAGTTCTAACAAGATCACTGCCAGGGCGAACATCAGTCATTGGGAGTCAGAGTATGTGGGACCGATAACTCGTTCCTGGAATAGGAGGACGTAACACCGAGAAACTGTTCTCTTATGGATGGAGCAATCCCGCAGAAGAAGCTGAGTAGCGCAGTCACCATAGTGTAGTGGTTATGATACTAGATTGTTGCATGGAGGGTCGTGAGTTCAAAACTCACGTGGACTGTATAATTTTAATTTCTATATTCGGTTTGAGTACATTATAGAAGTATCCACAAATGGGAAGAATCATTGTACTGGAATGCTCTGTTGCTCTATATATACCGTATGTGTTCCAGCCAGAGGCAGTTCGTTCCATGCTCTTGTATGTGCAAGTGCTGAATAAACCTTCATTAAGTGAAATTAGTATTCGTCATTCATCTACTTACACTTCCTCTATGTGACAATATCATGCTACAAGGCAGCAGCTGCTAGTTTTGGCCCACTCTGGGTATTTTATTGCCCCAGTACCCTCCATATCTGGTGAGTGTTACCCTATCCGCCACCTAAGAAGGTGCCCACTGGGAGACTAGCAACTGCATACGGGTATTTTAATATTTAATCTCAAAGAATATTTTTTTTTCATGTGCGGGTATTTCAGTGGTTTTATATTCAGTTAAAATTAATAATTTTAATTGATATATTTATTGAGGTAATTCAGACAAATTAAATGATTAAAATAGATTAATATTAGCACAGTTTTATTTAAAATAATTTTATCGAATAAAATTAATTGAATAATGATAAAATGGGGCCTACACACATAAAGTGTGTGAGGGCCCTATTTTATCTCTACTGACAAATTCATGCCTTCTGTCTGTCATGGATGGTGAAAGATAGTACAAGATCGCTGAAACATCTGATAGGAGTTTTTACAAAACATAAGAAAATGAATAGTTTTCATTTTTTCCTGCTATCTCCAAAGGCTCAATTGCTGTGGGCAATACTACATTTTAATCTTTGCTGTAAACTACTTAGGGGAATTAATGAACAAAAATAAAGAGAGAAATATAAAACGTGTACCCAAATAGGTAAACCAGCATAAGTCCCAATATGGAAGCTGCTCACCATGGTACATATTTGTGCAGTGTGTGTCTTACAGGCTTGCTGAGCCATCATTATTTTCACTTCAAAGGAGATGCTGGAATGTGAATGTCTGCTGTCAACATTGTGTACTGCACCCACATCTGACTAGAGGATTCCAGCTGTCATCCTGATACACAGAAAGACAACTTCAAACAACTGAGAAATAGTAAGGACTTGTTCCAAGCAGGAATCTTCAAATTGAATCTCCTGTTGACAGATCTCTTTGTCAGAAACCAACCTAATGACAGCTGTCCTGACTATAATTCAGCATAAGACACTTTGTACAGAGTGGTAACAAACTGACTCTTCTGACCAAGACCCTATAAATCTGCTGCCCAAACATGGTACATTAGGTGAGGTTGTACCAATAGAACTCCACCATTTATAAAATAACGTAAGCATGCTATTAATGTTAAGATGTCAGTAAGTTAACAATTTCATTAAATGAGAGGAAAGTAGGTACTTGAAATAGTGGCAACCTGCATAACAAGTGATTCATACAGGGAATTATGTACAAATTAAAAAATATATATATAAAAAAAATTGATAATATTGGTGTCTGTTACCTTGCAGGCAGCGAAGTACTGCCATAATTGCTTTTTGTATGCCTCCCAATCCTCTGTCCTCTGCAGACTCGTAATAGGTGGGAAAAGAAGGCGGGTGAGTTGGCAGCTGTTGTGGTTTGGCCATCGGTCCTATCAACACACTATTGAACGCAGTGTTGGGTTCCTGCTGCTGCAACTTCGAATGCTGTTGGCTCTCCAGTTGCTGTTGAAGTAAGTTTAGTAACACCTCAAAGAACGCACTTGTTGTCATTGTCTAATCATTGAGAAACGTGTGCAAAAGTCCAAACACAGTGTCATCGCTTACATCGTAACTCCACACACAAGTAATGCCGAGCAGTTGAGAATAAGTGTCAGAAATGCCTTACAAGTTCCAGAATAGTCAAGGCAATGTACGCAATACAATTCAGAATCGGAGCAGAGTCCAAGTAACCACAGTGAACATACTTTTCTGCGGGGCAAAACGAGGATAATGGAATGTAGTCAAATTAAATCGGGTGATGCTGAGGGAATTAGATTAGGAAATGAGACGCTTAAAGTAGTAAAGGAGTTTTGCTATTTAGGGAGTAAAATAACTGATGATGGTCGAAGTAGAGAGGATATAAAATGTAGACTGGCAATGGCAAGGAAATCGTTTCTGAAGAAGAGAAATTTGTTAACATCGAGTATAAAGTGTCAGGAAGTCGTTTCTGAAAGTATTTGTATGGAGTGTAGCCATGTATGGAAGTGAAACATGGACGATAACCAGTTTGGACAAGAGAAGAATAGAAGCTTTCGAAATGTGGTGCTACAGAAGAATGCTGAAGATAAGATGGGTAAATCACGTAACTAATGAGGAGGTATTGAATAGGATTGTGGCACAACTTGACTAGAAGAAGGGATCGGTTGGTAGGACATGTTTTGAGGCATCAAGGGATCACAAATTTAGCATTGGAGGGTAGCGTGGTGGGTAAAAATCGTAGGGGGAGACCAAGAGATGAATACACTAAGCAGATTCAGAAGGATGTAGGTTGCAGTAGGTACTGGGAGATGAAGGAGCTTGCACAGGATAGAGTAGCATGGAGAGCTGCATCAAACCAGTCTCAGGACTGAAGACCACAACAACAACAACAACAATTTGTTTGACAGTGAGCACTGATCAGTGGGATGGCGGCATGCACAGGCCACATGGCAGAGCTGTTTTCTGATCTTTGATCATGCCATCACCAGGTTGCCTGCCCTGTGCTGCCTGGCACCAGCAAGTTGAATAGTGATGGCCTGCTATGGTGCCTCACACAACTTTATAGTGATGGCGAAAGAGATGCCAATATGTGATGAGCTGAAACTAGTAAATTAGCAAAGTATGAAGTTGAAATTTGTGTTACATACTAAGGTTGACAATCCCTTGGTGGTGTAAAGAATTTATGCATCAAAACCTGTAGATGAACAATCCATATACATACACAATTAAGTTTGCACGGAATCCTCAGCGTGTGAGTCCTACTAATATTTGCTGGTGTTCTCCCCCCCCTCCCCCAACCTGTCACCCATTCACCCCCCCCCCCACCTCCCCTTCCCCCTCTGCTGCCCCACACACCTATCTTCGTATACTATGTATAATGCATTTAGCTCTCTGCTCATATTTACTCTTTCATGGTTTTCTTCTCATAATTTATGTCTTGCTTATTACCTTATCATCCCGGGAGATCCGGGAAAAACCCGGGAATTTTTTCATCCAGGAGAAAACCGGGAAAAATCTGGGAATTTATTAGAATTCCAGGAATTTTTCATTGTTTTAGTTTTCAGTTAAATTTTTGTGATTTTGACTGGTAAGAACCATTACTCTAACAAAGGATATTACTGTATCCTGCTTCTGTGGAATAATACTGCAGCATTAAAACATGAACGTGAAAATAAAACGAAAATAAAACTTAAATTGCAAAGGAAATGCGCCATATAACACAGTGCTTGTACAAGTGTCTGCCAACAGCAGAATGTGTCAAAGGCTTTCAGAAGACTATGCAATGCTTCATAACAACAAATTGGAGTTGTCTTGTTGTCGTGTATGAGTATTACCTTCTCCCGCTTCTGGCTACAGAAATGTGGCTCTTGGCTGTGTAAGCAGCAGTAGCAGCAACCAGCCACATGGTGCCCAGAAAAATTTTACTGGCACGCCCAAGCTGCCAGATTCACACGTGTGCAGCAGGCCCGGATCTAGTGGGGAGTGAGGACAAACCGGGGTATCTGAACCGGGCGGCAATTTCGGGGGGAGGGGGCAAATTCATATTCTTGAGGAAAAAAAAAAACCTTGTTTCACAAAGCACCTAGCATCCAGCGCATGTCGGTCTATCAATTATTCATATGATTTTGAAACGCACCCCTGCTGCTTTTTGAACACATTCTAAGTTGATTTCTGAATGAATTATGAGTTGGTTTTTGAATGCGTGCATAGTGTACGTGACGTCTTTGCCAGGGGAATCCTCGTGACATTTAGAAATAAACTTTCCTGCAGACAAAACAGGACGGGGCTATACGAGCTGAGCGGAATAAAGCCAAACCGGTGAATGCCAAGTGCAGCTTGTTTATGTGGTTGATTCGGTTTGCGAATGTTCAGTGTTGTTAGGGGAAAGCTCACCAGATATGGTGGGTACTGGGGAAAAAAATACCCGGGGTGGACCAAAACTAGCAAGCCTCTGCCCCTCTAACAAGGGAAGGGGGTTGGCGGCAGGAATGTCATCCGGCTGTAAAAACATTCCCAAAACAAGAGGAATGATGGGTGCTTCTCAAGATAAATGTTCCGGAGTAATAGCCTCCCATTCGGATCCCCGGGGGAGGAGTTTTGCAAAGGATCCAAAGGTGTTCAAGATCAGAGTGGGAACTCTAAATGTGGGAACAATGACAGGAAAGGGAACATAGATAGTAGACATGATGCAGAGGAGGAATATAAAGTCTTTGTGTGTGCAAGAGTCAAGGTGGAAGGGCAATAAGACAAAGATCTTAGCTGAAGGCTATAAGCTGCTTTATAGTAGTGCAAGCCCGGAATCAAGAAATGGAGTTGGAGTTATTCTGCACAGAGAGCTTCAAGAAGAGGTATGTGAAGTCAGCAGAGTAATTGATAGGATCATGTGTGTTAAGATGATGTTTGGCGGAGTAATGGTAACAGTGCTGACAGCCTATTCACCCCAAACGAGATGTTCGGAGGACGAGAAGGAAAAATTTTGGAGAGATTTGGATGGAGTAATGGTCGGAATACCAGAGAATGAAAGAGTAATAGTCGGAGGGGATCTAAATGGTCATGGCGGAAGGAAAGGTGGGGAAGAGAGTTGGCATGGAAGATGGGGGTATGGCGAGAGAAATGAGGAAGGAAAAAAGATATTGGAGTTTGCAGTGGCTTTTGGTCTAGTGATTACGAATACCTACTTCCAAAGAAAAAGAGAAAAACTAATAACATACAGGAGTGGCGAAAATAAAAGCCAAATTGATTACATATTATGTAGAAGGAAAAATAGTGGGGAGCTGCGAAATACTAAGGACATACACGGTGAAGGAATACCAACACAACGTAAGTTGATTGTAGCAGATTGTGAGTTGAAAGTATGTAAAAGACAGGGGCACATAAATCAATGTGAAAGGAAAATTAAGTGGTGGAGATTAAAGGATAAAAATTTGAGAGAGGAGTTCAGTAAAAAAGTACTGGGAAAGGTAAAATTGGCAGAGTGTGTGCAGGAGTGGTGGAAAATAAATAGTGCTGCTATAAGGAAGGCCGGGGAGTGTTTGGGTTAACATCTGGGAGAGGGGTGCCAGAAGATAATGAAGCATGGTGGTGGAATGAAGAGGTGCAGAAGGTTGTGAAGGAAAAGAAAGATGCTAAGAGGAAGTGGGATATGTCCGGAAGTGCTGAGGATGGGCAAGCATACAAAAGTGCAAAGGAGGAGGCAAAACAAGCTGTGGCTAAAGCTAAAGCTAAAGCTGAATCAGTAAGGGAGGCATACGAACAACTACAGAAAAATCAGGATATGAGACAAGTGATACGGATTGGCAAATCAAGAGATAAAGCTTCTAAGGATCTAACAGCAATAAAACAAATGAAAGATGAAACAGGAATAATTCTGGGGTTGAATTATTTTGAGAAATTGCTGATGAAGAAAATGTAAGAGTGAAAACTGAGGAAGGAGGGGCAAACGAAGGATTAACGATGGATATAAGTAGAGATGAAGTTGAACGGGCAGTTGAAAAGATGAAAAATGGAAATGCAGTTGGCCGAGACCAGATCCCCATTGAGGTATGGAAGTGTCTTGGTAAAAAGGGAATTGAACTCCTTTGGGATTTAATGAAGAAGATTTGGTGACAGGAGGAGATGCCAGACGAGTGGAGAACTAGTGTACTGATCCCAATATGTAAGGGGAAAGGTGATGTGCAGGACTGCAGTAACTATAGAGGTATTAAACTGATGGCACACACAATGAAAATTTGGGAAAGAGTTATAGAAGCAAGATTATGCAAGAAGACTGTGGTGTGTGGAGAACAGTTTGAGTTCATGCCTGGAAGGGGAATGACTGATGCAATACATGCTATAGTGGAGAGACATGGGAAGCTACATGCCGATCTACATATGGCTTTCATTGATTTGGAGAAAGCATATGACAGAGTCCCAAGGGATAAAATATGGAGAAGCATGAGAGAGCAGTGTGTGACAGGGAAGTATGTGAGGTTAGTGAAGGAAATGTACAGAGGAGCAATGACACAGGTGAGAAGTAGTGTGGGAATGACAAACGAGTTTCCAGTAAAAGTAGGGTTACATCAATGGTCTGCGCTTAGTCCCTACCTCTTTGACCTGATTATGGATGTGCTGGTGAAAGATGTGAAGAAGGAAGCACCGTGGAATATGATGTTTGCGGATGATGTGGTTCTTTGTGAGCAGAGCATCGACAGAATTGAGGAAAAGCTGGAGGACTGGAGGAAGGCACTAGAAGAAAGAGGGATGAAAATTAGCAGTACAAAGTCAGAATATTTAGCACTGAAGGATGTGCAGATGAGGTCTTGCAAGATCCAGGATGAAATGCTGAAATCGGTCTGCAAATTTAAATACCTGGGGTCGTACATACAGAGGGATGGAGGACTGGAAAGCGAGATACAACATTGAATAAATTGCGGTTGGAACAACTGGAGGAAAATGAGTGGAGTGTTGTGTGACAAGAAGGTGAGCATTGGGTTGAAAGGGAAAGTGTACAAGTCGGTGGTAAGGCCTGCTATGATATATGGGGCAGATACATGGCCAATCACAGTAGCCCAGGAAAGGAAGATGGAAGTGGCGGAAATGAGGATGCTGAGGTGGATGTGTGGGGTAACAGAATTAGAAATGAATTTATTAGAGGAGCTGTGAAAGTGTGACTCATGCGGAAAAGATACAAGAGAGCAGACTAAGGTGGTACGGACACTTACAGAGAAGAGTATATCAGAAACAGAGTTGAAGATATAGAGACTGAAGGAGCGAGAAGGAGAGGAAGACTGAAGATGAGGTGGAAGGATAAGCTATCCGGGGACCTACAGGAGAAAGGATGGAAGAAGGAAGAGGCAATGGATAGAGAACTATGGAGGAGAAGGATCCAGAAGAGCAACGCCGACCCTACGTGACGTGGGACAAGGCGACGATAAAGAAGAAGGAAGAAAGTCCAGTTTTTCTGAAGAGTTCTTGTTCTCATGGTTACAAATAATCCTATCCAGTATTAACTGCGAGGGGTTTTCTAAAAATAAAAATAAAAAAAATAGAAAGGGGGGGGGAGAGCAGACTGTCAAACCGGCCGACTGGGAGCAGAAGAGGCACAACAGGACATTTTAATTTTCACTGTTCTGAAATAGTTTGATGGAATCCATTACAAAATATACAGGTTTGAGCTCCACAAAGCAAAATACAGTGACGTGCAGTATAACAGTGTTGTTTGAAGATGCGTGGCACCTCACTGCACACTTAAGACGAAATGACGTGTCTTACATATCCTCGAAGATATATCTTTTATGTATCAGGCTCTTCAGAATGATGTGCACTACAAAATGAACTTATTTTTGAAAAGCCTTTTTTTTTATTTTTGACATTCTGATGCGCAGAGCAGGTCTCTATGTGACCCGTTTTTACATTTAGTGATTTTTGTTTCCTCTTCGTTTACTGCTCTCACATCAAATGAAAACAATATGGATTTCTGTGACTGGGAGCTATCAAGTGAATTAAAATACAGTCACATAATTACAGAAGGGCAAACTATGTTACTAGTTTCAGATTTTATTTTATTTCCACCTTTCTGACAGTCAAGCATTAATCGCTTTGCAGAAAAATGAAGTTATTTTTGTCGGTTTGAAAAATAAATTTTGGCTTTTATTAAACTTTCCTGCTGAGGCAGTCAATTTATTCCACACTATTGGCTAGTTTCAACTGTTCGCTGCATTTCAGGTGCACGTTTTCACCATCTAGCACGTATGGCATTATGCCATAATAGAGAACCAAACATGAGATAGTACAGTACTGGTACTCCAAGAAAATTTACATCCTGAAAACCACACTGAAAATTCTGTGCCTCGTGATGACTGGGTGTTGTGTGCTGTCCTTAGGTTAGTTAGGTTTCAGTAGTTCTAAGTTTTAAGGGACTGATGACCGTAGCTGTTAAGTCCCATAGTGCTCAGAGCCATTTGAACCATTTTTGAACCACACTGAAAAGCTTTATATCTGGTCGAAGCCTACATCATTGAGAATCTGGACATACGAATATGCACTGTAAGGCAAACTATGCATTTTAGTGTGGTTCACGAAATTCTGATGCTGTTGGAGTATCCTCTGATGTCTTGTTTCTTTTATGACATAATGTAAGATCTTTCACTGTTTTACACGTACGTACATACGGGCTTCCTACATCATCATAGCTGCGAAAGCGTGGTGATGCCTCTTATCTGCCGCTCTCTGACAACTGCTGAAATGAATCTATTTTTAACAGGTCACGGGAAAATATTGCGAATTGTTGTTCGGAAAGCATTATTTTCAAAGTAAATTTCCTTTTACACAAGATGAACTATGTGCGAGAATGTATGATGGATTTCTTAAATCACAGAGTGTTTGGTCTCTTTTAAAAATCAACTCTTTGTTGATGAGCCATTTAGAGGAATTTCGAGCCCAGAAGATCAGATTTATGTCTGTATTAAAAATTTTGCTGGCGTATTTCTGTGATGTATCTTAAAGTGTAACATGTGCTAAACAGATCAACATTATAAGTGAAAGCTTAGCTTCTCTTGTAGCTTATTAATCTTCAAGACAAATATTATATGCAAAAGCTTTGCTTCTCTTGTGTCAACACTATGTATATTAATTTAAACCATTAACTTTTCCTGTTGGTGGAATTCGAATTTATACTTTCGTAATACGAAAACATGCAGCGTACATGTTGCTGCACATCAAAGATCTTTACAAAACATGTTTTTTTTCCCCTGAGTATCGTTTTCTAAAGTACCGGGAAATTCTACGCTGCTGTATAAAACCATATCCTATCAAAGGATAAGTTTTACAGTCCCGAGGGAAAGTATACTGTCACTTAACATGGCAAAAGCGTATTTTCACCTGGGAGAAAATGTATTTTTGACCAGGAGATCCAGGAAAAATCCGGGAATTTTTTCTCCTGGTCTGTGTAAACGCCCTGTCCACCTATAAGGTCTCAGGTGTTTATATCTCACCCAGTGCAGACATCAACAATTAGTCTTTCCATCTCACCCTGTGCAGTAAGTATCCCCTGACATGGCGTTGTGGATGACTATTCCATAACTCTCACCATTTCCTAAGTGTCACCAGTCCTTTTCCTTCATCCCTCCTCCTTTCCCTTAAGTCCTTGCACCCAAAGAAGGGGTCACTGGTTACAAAGCTCACACTTCTCTTGCATGTTTTATGTGTGTTTCCTCTTGCTGCCACTTGGTGAGATTTTTTAATCTGACCATATAATATTTTAAACAGTGATTATTTTTGTTGATATAAAGTGTTGTTTAATGGTTATACTCTCTGTAAGGACATGTTGTCATTAGATTCAGGCTGTAGGAAAAAATGTGTAATTCAATTGCCAATTTTTCCCAGTAGCGGCTTCTCATCACTACTAACACCAGTATGAAAAAACATATCTTCAGTATCCATTAAATAAGCATGAAAAGGTTATAGAAGCTCCTAGTCCAAAAAAATAAAATAAATAAAAAATAAAATAAAAAATAAAAATAAAAAATCAGTAAAAGGCCGGTCCTGTTGTGTGCACCATTAATGTAATGCTGGACACTTAATATCAGTTAGTGCACAGAATAATCTACTTTCAACTACTGAATAGTAGTGAAACTATTTGTTTGCAGATTATGGTTTGCATTGGCATGAACATTGCAGAAGATAGTAAATTAGATGCTGTTTGGTAGGAGTATTGCAAATGACATAATTTTCATCATAGATTTCTCATTACTTACCAACCAGTTCTTTAAACAATTTATGTGCTATGTTTCTGCACCTATAGCTATATTATATGAATCATTACAGTGCACATTTCAGAGGATATATTTTATTTTGTTGTCTTTTAAGAGTTCTTCCCATCCCATCTTTATCTTCTCATCTTCAGAAAAGAGATGTCGAAGGCTGAAGAATATTTATAGGTTCAGTCCTGGAAATGAATTCTAGGAGGTTTTCAGTTAGATTGTCTTGAAATATTTTGTGTCTTTCTTTGTATGTATATCAGTTGAGATGTTCATAAAATGTATACCTTTCCCCTTGAGGCAGCAAAGCCTACAACCATACACACTGTTGTTTTTGCACACTTGATATACCCTACTATTCTCTCTTAGTGTGGACCCCAAATGCAGCCTGCACAAGACTGTTGTAAGCAATCAGTTTTATGGACAAACCATAGTTTTCCACTCTGCTATGAGTGAAATAAAGGTCCATTTACTTTTTCAACAAACAATGTGCAATTTTTTTACTTGATATTACTGTGCAAATTTAATCCCAGATATTTGTTGTACGTAATTGATGCCAGTAGTGGTTTATTTATATTGTAGCCAAAGGAATGCAACATTTTTTGTGAAGTGCTTTGTAGCCATACATTTCTCTACATTAAGGGCTAATCGCCATTATTGTTATCAGGTTGATATGTTGCCCAGGTCTCGGTATTAACATAATTTCTATTGTCTAATGGTTTGTTGTGTGCTATCACCCTAAGAAATTCTAAACTGCTAATAATGAAATTTGGTAATGGAATGTTCTGGTGGAATATAAGCAATTTAGTAATAGCAACTCACCGAATAGTAGAGGTGCTGAGTCTTTGGCACATAAACAAGACTGAAAACTTTACTAATTTTTGGACCATGCTTTTTTCTATCTAGGGTAAACACACACACACACACACACACCACCAGTAATTTCTTTGCTCGGTATTGTCTGCAACCATACTTCGCAAACCATTGAGGAGTCCATTGTACTCCACTTGATCAGATCATTCCTGCATTCATTTTATATCTTCATTATGGTGTTCAATTTTACTTCTATGTTCCCATTGAAGCAAGAAACATTGCTTTTGGGAAGGTAAGAGACGAGGTACTGGCGGAAGTGAAGCTGTGCATGGGTAGCGTAGTTGGCACTTGCCCATGAAAGGCAAAGGTCCTGAGTTCGAGTCTTGGTCTGGCACACAGTTTTAATCTGCCAGGAAGTTTCAACTTTGCTTTTGGTTTGCCTTATTTTGTTTTTAGGTTTGTGTATGCCAGTTCTCCTTGTGACTGAATCAATTCAATGATTTGACATTGCAGTTAAATCAGCATCTTGAATTTACTTGTCCAACTAACTCAATGACTTGTCCAACTACCTCATTTTTTAATTTGATACAATTTTCTACACTTGTTTCCTTATCTTCACAGTTGTTATTTTCATTATCAACATCATCAGTCTCTTTCACAGCCACATTGCCCTTAGCTGCAATGGATTAAATTTGTATCCTCCATAACATCACTTCTTCACCTATAACAAATTATTTACTGTAGTAGCTGTCCCATCACTTATTATTGCCTTGTATAGTTGAAAAGTACCCACCTAATTTTAATTTTGCCCAGTTATTTACAGTCAGTCATTTAAAGCACTGTCCTGTCCCTGTACTTTCTCTGTGACATTGAAGGACACTTTTTCGAATAAGTATATCAAGGTTTACTGTTCTAAAAATTATTTTCCAACTATGTCATGCATGCAATCCACATATCTAACAAAATGATCAAAAAGTTATAATGTGAACCTGTAGTGAAGTAGGCTTATGGGAAACCACAATGACAACCTTATATGTCAAAAGAACAGAACTCTTTTTGCCATTTAAAATTGATAGTGTCTCCTTGATCTGAATATTCACTCTGGCTACTATTATTTCAGTTAAGTAACACCATTGTATTTTCCAAATAAAGGTATATGATGAAGTAATAAAGTTGCACACTGCATTTAATAATATTGTGTACTAGTTCAAAAGTATACATTGATCTTCATACATTAGATCATGTTGCTTTCTACCTCACTACAGGTTGTTATCTTTTAGATTTACAAAAAATCTTGTGGGACTGTTGCGTTGTCAATATCTTATGTCTTAATTCTGATGTTTAACATTGAATACCACAAGGCACAAAATTCATGGAATCCTCAAACTCTCAAAGCATTCCATCTGGATGGATGGAAATGGGCCATGCGACATAGACTGAGGCGAGTGGTTTTGATGAGTGGATTGGGTGAGGAGCAAAGGGAGGTATGGAGTGTGATGGAGACTGGAAATGGGAGGGAGATTTGGAGATAGGGAGTGAGATGGAGACTTGCAGTGGGAGGGGGGTTTGGGGAAGCGTGCTGACACCTGGGAGGCAGGCAGCAGGTTTGCAGTATAGGATTGTAGGATGGAGAGGCAGCACAGAATAGGAATGCGAGACTCTGGCACTGCCATCGGTGAGTTTGTGGAGGGCACAATGACACTGCTATGGGGGGAGGGCCTTGGGAGGGGGTGAGTGTACAGAGGAAGGGGAGACACTGGACAAGAAGGTGTCAGTACAGAATGAGTGAAGTTGAGGTCAGGGGCAAGGTGGAGGTGTATGTGGTATATGGGACTAGTGGAGGTTGATTAAGTGAAGCAGATGTTACCCCCATAAAGCATCAATGCAGTCCTTAATATGGAATTTTAGCTCCAATACCTATTGGACTAAAACAGGAAAATAAAACATTTTAACTGAAGATGGTACATTGCTAACAACAATGTTCCGAACCAAAACTGTGTAACATCTGTTTAATGCATCCCTGTACATTTTAGTCTTCAGAATTTTGCATCTTTGACTTTGTAACAGATAACTGAAGTAATTGCTGTGACACCTACATTTATTTTCTTATTTTTATAATGATTGAAGCATTGTTTATTATTAATAAATATTGTTAATAAAAAATATGTATTTGAATATTGTCTGTAGTCAGAAAATATTTTCTTCTGTATAGGTTCGAATGTTTGGAACAATTGTGTCATCATGGCTTGGCCGTTGTTCTACAGTGGACAAAAGTATGGAAACAGCGGTTGTATCAGCAACAATGGCAGTGTATAGTGCAATTGAATCAGAAATGAGGCCTACTCCTGATCGTACCCATTACACATTTAACCTTAGAGATTTAGCACGTGTTTTCCAGGGCCTTCTAATGCATGTACCAGGAGAAATTAAAGTAAGTTGACTGAGAATGCATAATACTTTCCTAAGTCCTACATCAAATTATCTCAAAACTCTTAGGTAGTATTGTGTTGCAGCCTTTGAGCTGCTAAACTCGGCAATAAATTAATTAAAGGCTGTAATAGAGTATTTGCAAACTGCCACCAGACAGTTAATTATAAATTCAGGTAATTTCTTTGCATTTATGCATACATTCTACTTAATATAACCATTTTCTAATTTTGTGAAGTTCCATATATGTGCCCAGAACCACTATTTATTTTTTGTTAATTGTGGTTATTTAATTCATGAAACCTGATAATTACATCAATGTCTTAATGCCTCAGCATCTATATTGAACTTTCTAACAGTGGAAAGTACAGGATGGAATAACAGCAATATGGAAACGATATATTACTACTCACTACACAGAGGATACATTGAGTCATGAAGAGGCACAATGAAAAAGAATGTTGGAAATGTTGAGCTTTTGGCCTGTGTCCTTCATCAGAAGTAGGAAATACACATACATTTACAAGGCACAGTTCACACAGACACAGCCAATCTCTGGATGCTAAGGCCCAATTGTAGCTGTGCCTGAGATAAGCAGGGGGAGGAAGTGGGGGTACAGAATAGACATAAGGTGAACAATGGTAGGGATAACAGGGTGGGAATGAGTAAAGATGTAAGTGGTGCATGTGGGAGCAGGTGCAGGAATATGGTGGGGCAGGAGAAGGACAGTATCTACATGCGTTGGCAGGGTAGAAGGTGTGTGTAGTACTGTAATGGGAGCAGGGAAGACGATAGATAGGTAGATAGAGGACAGGAACTAACAGAGATTGATGCCAGGAATGAAGGATATGTTGCAGGGAGAGATGTGCAGTTCAGAAATTCTGATGTTGGTGAGGAGAACACAGATGGTACAGGCCATGAGGTAGCCATTAAAGTGAAGCACATCACGTTAGACAGCATACTTGGCAACTGGCTGGTCAAACTGCCTCACAGATAGTGTGTTTGCTGCTGTTGGTAGTAGTTTATCTTGTAACAAAAGTTGCAGGTAGCGTGGGTAGTTGTTCTGCTTGACAAACAGAATAAATTAATAATTGGTTCCTTTTACCAAATCCCTGCAAAGATGATACAGTTGCTGATCATTTCAAAGAAATCTTGAGTCTCATTTCAAATAGGTACCGGTACCCCACTCATACAGTTATAAGTGGTGGTGAATTCAATCTACCCTCAAAACGCTAGTGAAAATGCATGTTTAAAGTAGGTGGTAGGCCCAAAGAATCGTCTGAAATTGTACTAAGTGTTTTCTTAAAAAATTATTAGTTCAGGAATCCATTCAATGCATAAATGATTGTGAAAACATACTTGATCGTTCAGCAGCAAATAATCCTGAGCAAATAGGAAGCATCGAGATGGATACAGGGCTTAGTGACCACAAGGTCATTATAGCAAGACTTAATACTGTACTTCCATATCCACCAAAAATAAAAGGAAAATATTTCTATTTAAAAGGAAAAGCACATAAGAATTTGCTTGATGTCTTCCTAAGAGACAGTCTCCACTCCTTCCAAACAAACTGTGTAAGCATACAGTCACAAAACTTGCAGACTTCAATCTTTCATCATCATTCTCTAGAATTACATCCAGTCATGGAGGGTCATGTATATTTGTTAAAACTGGTATTGATTATTGTAACATAAAACCCATTGAACTGTTAGGTGAAAAGAAAGCTTCTGAAGTATCTGCAGTTGAACTCTCTGCATTAAAATTAATAATCATCTGTGTATATAGGAGCCCTGATGTGAACTTAAATGATTTCTGTCATCAACTCTGCAGCTTTAAATACTATAAAAAACTTCAACAAAACAGTGATTATATGTGGAGATATCAATATCGATTTTCAAGAAATCTCAAAAGACCAGCAAGGCGTAATGGCCCTACTGGAAACATATAACATAAAAGCCACCATAGATTCTCCTACAAGAGTTACACCAACAACTAGCTCAACAATTGATCAGATATTAATAAACACAAATGTTAATCACAATTTCTGTGCCGGGAATCTTAATACTGGCTTCAGTGATCACTATGCACAATTTATTGCTTTACACACCCCAAGTGAAACAAATGAGAAAGAGGAACTTGTAAAAGAAACAAGAAAATTCACCAACAAACAAATAAACGTTTTTATACAGAGACTAAGTGAAGAAACCTGGCACGAAGTGTATACTTGTGAAAATACCAACAAAAAGTTCGAAAAATTTATGGAAATCTTCATGTCATACTATGAAGCTGCATTTCCATAAAAAATAAATAAATAAATAAAAAGTCAACCTAACTTCAAAAAGAACAAATGGATTACAACAGGTATTAGAATCTCTTATGCACAGAAAAGAAGATTACACAATATAGCAAAGACACAGAACATGCCTCATGAATTTCATTTGTACCTGAAGAATTACAAGAGGAACCTCAAAAATGTTGTAAGGAAAGATAAAACACTGGCAAATGACAAATACATTGAAAATTCAAAAAAACAAATCTAAAGCTATATGGGAAGTTATAAAAAATCAAACAAGTGAAACTGAACAGTATAAAAATATAAACTTATGATATGAAGGACAAATGATTTCTTGCCCAACAAAAATTGCAGGGACCTTCAACAAATATTTTGCAAGTGTGGTGAACAGTTGGTGAGTGGACTGGAAGAACACAACAGAATATTTATTTATTCTTTGCCCATGGACTCCAGCTGAAAATCCAGCTGAGCGTATTGGGTGTGTCATACAATAGGCTGTTAACATCAAACTTGATTTCATTATATATAAATGAAACAAATAATTAAACAGAAATAGTCTATAAGCATACAAAGGTATTACATGTTTCACTTTATATATACACACAAATCCAAACAACATACAGAAATGATAATTTTTAAAGGTACATTTCAGTAATGATATGTTTAAACACATTCTTAGTATTCACCCAAACTGTATATACATTTCTCTGTGAGATATAGTTTCAAATGATGGTTAAAACATTTTAGGTCTGTTTCTTTTTTAATGATTTTGGGGAGTTTATTAAAAAACCTTTTGCCTGCTTCTTCAGGGGCAGTCATAGACAGTTTTAGATTTCTGTTTATCATGTAGTAATTTTCATTTCCTCTTGTACCGTGTTTGTGTACATCTTTATTTAGGAGGTGTTTATCGCTTGACCTTACCGCCATTATGCTTTGGTATATGTACAGTGAATATACCGTCATAATATTATAGTGTACAAAAGCTTCCCTACAGGTCTGTCTTGGTGGTATTTTTGCAATGCATCACAGTGCCCTTTTCTGAATTGTGAATATTCTTTTTAAGTAGCTCACCTCCATCATCCAATAATGTGAGGAACGTGTCTACATCGTTCCTTTCACCCACAAATACTGAAGAAATTTTATCAATTATAAAAACCTTGAAAACAGGGTACTCATGTGGAATTATTAAAAAATGCTGTCTTATGTTAGCTGAACCCTTGACACATTTGTGCAACACCTCACTGGTATCAGGAACCTTCCCTTCATGCTTAAAAACAGCAAAACAGAAACCACTGCTCAAAAAAGGAAATCCAGAATGTGTTTCAAATTATAAACCAATAGTCCTATTGCCTGTATTTAAAAAAAAAAATTAGAATTTTTTTTTTAAATAAGACATTGTCTGATTTCCTAAATAAAAATAACATTTTCTCTCCCTCACAAATGGTTTCAGGAAAGGCTGTTCAACTGAAAGTGCAATATTTGAATTTCTTAATGAAATCTGTACTAAACTGGATGCAAGTGAGTTTGTGACAGGCATATGTCTTGATTTATCCAAAGCTTTTGACGTCATTGACCATAATGCCCTGCTGCAGAAGCTTGACCTTTTAGGAATTAGAGGTACATCCAATGAGTGGCTCAGGACATACCTATGTGGTCACAAACAGGTGGTTGAAGTGCAATATACTGACCATAACAAAATCGGCTACTACTATTCAGGATGTGCAAATGTGAAATATGGCGTCCCTCAAGGATCAGTATTAGGACCCATTCTGTTTCTCCTCTATGTCACTGATCTTATGTACAACAAGTATTGCCAAACTACCCTCCAATTTGCAGACGATACAAGCTTCCTTGTTAGTGGTAAAATAGAAGAAAAACTAGAAGACTCCACTACCCAAACAATGAACAGGGTAGAACTGTGGTTCAGCTATAACAAGCTAATTATAAACAAAGAAAAGGCAGTAGCACTGAACGTCTATAATCCAAAAGGAAGACACCACCCAAATAATACAAATAGAACTAAGGGACAGAGTTCTTGAAAGTGTTGACAGCACAAAATTTCTGGGACTCTGGCTCCAGAACAACACAAAATGATAGTTACACATTGAATATTTGCAAAGAAAATTAAGCAAAACCTTCTACCTGATAGGGATCTTAAAAACTTGTTGCAGCAAAGCCAACCTGTTAAATGTGTACTACTCCTATGTGCATATTGTAATTAAATATGGCATAATATTCTAGGGCAATGCAACAACAAATATTAAACTTTTCAGGATGCAAAAGAGAATATTAAGAATTATTGAATGAGTAAACAATACAAAATCATGCAGACCCATATTCAAAAAACTGTCAGTTCTTCCTTTTCCTTGCATTTTTATCTATGAAACATCAGTTTTCATCATTCTATATATTGATAGACACCCAGATATCTTATTAAAAAAATGAAAATATATATGCATACAATACAAGGCAAAAATCTGACCTTCATATGAAACAGGTGAGAACACATTATGCCAAAAAGGCACTCTACATACTGGGATAAAGATTTACAATAATCTGCCTAACCGTTTTAAATCAGTAGGTAAACTCAGTAGTTTTAAGGCTGAACTAAAGGCATACTTAATTGATCGTTGCTTTTCCAATCTGACAGAGTACCTACAAACCAAACAACAAAAATAAAGATGCATTATGAATATTCTACTTTGTATGTTGCCTCTAATGTTTGTTGTACAAATGATTCTTTGCTAAATTACTTCAATATCTAGTCCTTAGGAATGCAATACAAATGGTATTTTATCTTGTAAAGACCTAACCATGTCCAATATCCTTGTATATATTCTATACATGTAGGATTTGAAGAACTAATTAATAAGTACATCAGTTGTGGCTTAAATTTAAGGAAATAGTATTGACAGCAGTTGAGAGACTTATATAAAATAAATTATTAATAAATGGAACTGATCATGCATGGTACTGAAAAAGGTCAGAACACTATTACTTAAGCAACCAAAAAGCAAGCTTTGTTTAAAAGAATCCAAAATCTCCAAGACTGGCAATATTAAACTGAAGCTCAAGACTGAGTACTGTCTTCAGTGTGAGATGCTTTTGATAGTTTCCAGTTGCAAACTTTGTCTCAAAATCTGGCAGAAATTCCAGAGAGCACCTGGTCATATGTAAAGTACAGCAGTTGTAGGACATAACCAATACTTTCAATGTACAATACCAATGACAGTATCACTAAAATGGAGTTACTAAATATGGTCGTCAGATGTTCCTTAACCAGAGAAGACAAAGTAAACATTCCAAAATTTGGATAAAGAACAGCAGCCAACGTGAGTAACTTAGAAACAGATATCCTAGTGTAGTGAAGCAACTTACATCAATTGGTAAACACAAGTCCCCTGGTCCAGATTTTACACCAGTTTGATTCCTTTCAGAGTATGCTGATGCAAAAGCTCCATCTTAGCCATCATATACAACCCTCTCCCTTAAAACCCACATCATTTCGTCTTTCCCTCTCCTTCCCTCTTTCCTGATGAAGCAACTGTGGGTAGCGAAAGCTTGAAATTTGTATGTATGTTTGTGTGTTTTTTTAATTGAGTCTATCAACATACCAGCGCTTTCTCATTTGGTAAGTTACAGCACCTTTGTTTTTTATATATATTTTTTTCCCATGTGGAATGTTTCCCCCTATTATATTCATATCATTAATTTGAACCCAAAAATTATGTTCGTTATTGTCACTGTTGCATTTTGAAATCTTTTCTGTCATCTTACTTTCTCTTTTTGTTTGTGCAAATAGTTTCACTTTGTATTCACCTTCCCTTTTTACCGTAATCTATCATACAATTTTATCCTGCATATATATACTCTATAATACATAACTTACTTCCAAACCATAACAAAAAAAAATTTTTACCACTTTCAACATTATCACTGCTATAAAATCCACTGTTCCCAGTTTACAAACTTTTCTTGTGTAACCTCGTGAATACTATTGCACAGCTTCAGTTCCTTTCACCTATTAAACCACCATTTCGGCTAGTTCTGACAACTTTTGGTTTATTTCCATTCCCGTTTTTCCCACATCACTGATCATTTTTTAGCAGCTTCCCACAGGTTTTAACGTTATTATTTCTTCGTCAGACAATTGTTAGGCTCATTTTCATAATCTGCCACCACATAACCACTCCTTTTAATACATTTACACGCAGTTTTTCGAAATTTTCCCGAATTTCTCCGCCCTTTAACGTGTTTTGGAGGTTAATACAACTACCTGACCTTTGTGCACATCGTTGTTTACCAAACCAATTTCACCACAGGATCAACATAGCTCAGCTTTAACCAACACTTTTTCGACTTTTTTCACACCAGAACTCCAGTTGCTTACTAGTTCACTTTTATCTCTCCCCATATATTTTTATTTTCATTTTAGCCTCATGTTACACTTTCCACCATCTAAATACCATGTCAGCCTCACAACATCCTCACAACGACCCCATTAAGTTTTATTTACATTCCCTCCGCAAACATGCCTTCACCTTAGCCAGATTACACTCCCATATTTTATTTACTCAGGCTTGTCTGACACTTGGCATTACCCCCAAAGGCCTCACACTTAAACTTCCCATCTCTGGCTGTAACCCTTCTTTCCATCAGTCCCTATACCAGTTCCAAACTGAACAATCCATAGCCCTCACCTGCTTAATCCTTCAGCTATACATCAACTCAGCCAACGAACACACCCGTCAACTCCTATCCCTAATCAACGTCCTCAATCTTTCCTCTCCCACATCCACACCGGCTGTTCAGAGCATCCTCCTACAGGCCAACTGCAAATTAGAACAGCACGTCGCCCCCCACCTCAAAAAACTTTCCAATCTCCTGGTTTCCCACCTCCAGAAAGGCAACTCTTTCACGCTCCACAACCTTTCCAACAAACCTCAACCTCCTCTTATTGCACACAGACCCAGTCTCTCCCATCTACTCAATCTCCCACTTCCAGCTCCATTCCCCCCAAAACCTCAAAATTCTAATCAACACAATCTGTAACCACAACACCCCAAATCAGTAGTTGACCTTTCCTCCAAACCTCTCTCCCAATCCGAAACCTCTGTCTTATCCAAAGGCCTCACCTTCAGCCCTACTCCCAGATTCAACCAAACAGCCCTCGTCAATGATTTACTGTCCTACACTCGTAGTCTCTGCTGGAAATATCATTTTGCCACGAAGAAAAATAATCCTAATCCTACTCCTAATGATCCAACTCCCCAAGACATTATCCAAATTGAACCCTGCCTGGAACAGTTCCATCCTCCGTCACAGCGGGACCCACCTCCTCTTCCTCAAAATCACCCTCTCCAAACCTTCCAGGAATTACTCACTTCCAGCCTTACCTCTCAATCTTTCTTGAAAATCCTTAATCCTCCTCCCAACTTCACCACAGCTGAAGCCCAGGCGATCTGTGATCTGGAGGCTGACCGATCCATCGTCATTCCTCTGGCTGACAAGGGTTCCACAACTGTGGTACTTGATCGTTGGGAGTATGTGACCGAGGGACTGCGTTAGCTTTCAGACAACACTACATGCAAAGTTTGCCATGGTAAATCCATTCCTGATGTCCAGGCGGAGCTTCAAGGAATCCTCAGAACCTTAAGCCCCCTAAAAAACCTTTCACCTCACTCCATCAACCTCCTGACCCCACCGACACCCCACACCCCTACCTTCTTCCTAAAATTCACAAACCCCATCATCCTGGCCGCCCCATTGTAGCTGGTTACCAAGCCCCCACAGAACGTATCTCGGCCTACGTAGGTCAACACCTTCAACCCATTACATGCAGTCTCCCATCCTTCATCAGACACCAACCACTTTCTCGAACGCCTGGAATTCTTACCCAATCTGTTACCCTGGAAACCATCCTAGTAACCATTGATGCCACTTCCTTATACACAAATATCCCGCACGTCCAGGGCCTCGCTGTGATGGAGCACTTCCTTTCATGCCGATCACCTGCTACCCTACCTAAAACCTCTTTCCTCATTACCTTAGCTAGCTTCGCCCTAACCCTCAACTTCTTCACTTTTGAAGGCCAGACATACCAACAATTGAAGGGAACAGCCATGGTTACCAGGATGGCCCCCTCGTACGCCAATGTATTTATGGGTCGCTTAGAGGAAGCCTTCTTGGTTACCGAAGCCTGCCATCCCAAAGTTTGGTACAGATTTATTGATGACATCTTCATGATCTGGACTCACAGTGAAGAAGAACCCCAGAATTTCCTCTCCAATCTCAACTCCTTTGGTTCCTGGTCCTACTCCAAATCTCATGCCACTTTCGTCGACGTTGACCTCCATCTGTCCAATGGCCAGCTTCACACATCTGTCCACATCAAACCCACCAACAAGGAACAGTACCTCCATTATGACAGCTGCCACCCATTCCATATCAAACAATCCCTTCCCTACTGCTTAGGTCTTCGTGGCAAACAAATCTGCTCCAGTCCTGAATCCCTGAACCGTTACACCAATAACCTGAAAACACCTTTCGCATCCTGCAACTACCCTCCCGACCTGGTACAGAAGCAAATAGCTAGATCCACTTCCTCATCCCCTCAAACCCAGAACCTCCCACAGAAGAACCCCAAAAGTGCTCCACTTGTGACAGGATACTTTCCGGGACTTGATCAGACTCTTAATGTGGCTCTCCAGCAGGGGTACGACTTCCTCAAATCCTGCCCTGAAAGGAGATCCATCCTTCATGAAATCCTCCCCACTCCACCAAGAGTGTCTTTCCACCATCCACCTAACCTTCGTAACCTCTTGGTTCATCCCTATGAAATCCCCAATCTTTTCACTCCCGGGATTGGAATGAGTCTTTACCCTCTCCCTTAAAACCCACATCCTTTCGTCCTTCCCTCTTTGGTTTTTTATTTATTTATTTACATCCTGAATCTTTGTGGTACATATACCATACCTTAGATGTTGGACAAAATGATATTACATTAATATACTGTTACATTGGTGTACACATTACATTTATAAATTGTTACATTTTTATATTGCTATATTGTTACATTACATTTTTATATTGTTACAACCAACTTATTTTTCAAGATACTGTGCTACTGAGTAAAAACAGTTTTCCAAGAGATATGATGTTACAGATTTTTTAAAGCTATGGATTTTGTTTATGGCCTTTAGGTTACTTGGCAGCTTATTAAACAAATGTGAACCTGAGTGATATACACCTTTCTTGCACAGTGTGGTATAACAATGATGTCTGTGTATGTCACTATTTGCCCTTGTATGGTGTTCATGTACAGATTTATTTTGAATAAATACATTTCCATTTTTTAGCATGCTTTTTTTTAGGAACATTACAACTTCTAGTATATAGATACATGGTAGGGGTAGAATCCCCAGTTCTTTAAAGAATGGTTTGCATGATTTTCGGCTGTTGGCATTTTTCATTACCCTCACAATCTTTTTTTGTTTCCGGAATGTGGTTATGCAATGAGGAGAATTTCCCCAGAATATGATGCCATATCTTAATAGGGAGTGTATGCAAGCGTAATACACTGCTCTAACTGTTTCAGGACTTATGTTGTTCCATATAATCCTCATCGCATAAGTCATTTTGGATAGTTTAGAATTTAATGAAGTGATGTGGGAATTCCATTTAAGATTGTCTTGTAAGTAGATGCCAAGGAATTTTGCTTCAGTGACACTGTTAATTCTTTGGTTTTCCATTGACATGTTTGGTTTTAATGGGTTTTTATTTTGTTGTGTATGGAAGTGTAAGATGACTGTTTTTTGAGGGTTTATCAGTAATTTATTCCTCATAAACCACTCTGAGACATTTTCACTTGTGACTTTAGCATTTAAACTTAGAGCCATTTCATTTTCACCTTCAATTAGTATGCTTGTGTCATCTGCAAATAGCACTGGTTCGGAGTGTTGAACGTGTAGGGGGAAGTCGTTTATGAAAATTAGGAAGAGAAAGGGACCTAAAATTGAGCCTTGTGGTACACCATGGGTTAATGTGGAAGGTTTCGATTGATAAGCTTGGAGTTCGTTTTTTCCCATGTGTTTTACCTCTGTTATCTGAGAGCGATTTTCTAGGTAGGATTTCAGACACTCGTGTGGCAGGCCTCTTACACCATACCACTCTAACTTTCTTAGGAGAATTTCATGGTCTATTAGATCAAATGCTTTTGTTAAATCCAGGAAAATCCCCGAAACCTTTTTGTGATTATCCACTGAATTTAAAATACGATTTATGAGGCTAAAAGTGGCTGTTTCAGTACTGCACTGAGGCCTGAAGCCATGCTGACATCCTGAAATCATATTTTTTTTGTTAAAGAAATCAGTTAGTTGTAGCAGAACTAGTTTTTCAATGATTTTTGAAAAACCTGATAGGAGTGACACAGGCCTATAGTTGACCATCTGCTGCCGATCGCCCTTTTTGTAAAGGGGTACAACTTTTGCAGTTTTTAACTGTTGTGGGAAAATACCATTTGATAGTGAAGAATTGCATATATCTAGCAGTGGTGCGAGTATCTGTTCAGCTGATACTTTTATAATATAGTCTGGCACATCGTCGACTCCGGCTGAATATTTATTTTTTAATGACTTTATACTGTTTAACAGTTCTTTCCTACTTATTGGACGGAGGAACATGGATGTATTTGTTACACTATTTCCAGAAATTTCCTGTAATATTTTGTTTGATGTTTTTCCCATTTGTTCCTTCACTAACTCACGAGCAATATTGGTGTAGTAAGAATTGAAGTGGTTAGCAATTAATTTTGGATCAGTGATCTTGCTGCCCGCCTGTGACAATACAATATTTTTGTGTGTTTCCACCTTTCCAGTAAGTCTCTGTACCGTATTCCACATTGTCTTAGCTTTGTTTGATGATTCCATAATAAGTTTGTCATTTTCCCTTAATTTTGCTTCCCTTATTACACGACTCAGAGTTAACTTGTATTTTTTGAAGTGGTGAGCAAATTCAGGGCTGCTATCTGTTTTTGATAGTGCAAAAAGTTCCCTTTTTCTTCTACATGATACTTTGATCCCTGATGTAATCCAAGTTTTGGGTTTGCTGGGGCCTTTACAAATTATTTTCTTTTTTGGAAATGCAATTTCGAAACAATGTCTGTAAATTTCCATGAAATTATCCATCTTTTCATCTGTGTTGTAACTGTTGTAGATTTTATTCCATGAGTGGGTACTTAGCATATGTTTGAAGTGCTCAATGTTTTGCGTGCTGAATTTTCTGTTGTAGATAACACTTCCATTCCTAGACAAATCAACACTTCCGCATACGGCAAGTAGCTGTGCATTGTGGTCACTGTAGCCGGTATTAAAGTTTTCTGAGGTGTGCATGTCAGTGTTTACAAAGATCGGATCAATAAGTGTAGCACTAGTTTTTGTTACGTGTGTAGGGGAGTTTATTTTAGTGCACAGGTTATATTCTTGAATAATATTAAGGAATTTTTCTTTTTGGTGGCTGTGTGTTAAGAGGTCAATATTAAAATTGCCACACAGAACTATAGTTTTGCAAGTATTTTTAAGTTTCCCTAGTGCAAGGTCAAGTTTTTTAAAGAAAATGTTTACATTGCTGTTGGGTGATCTGTAAACACACATTATTAAAGTTTTTCCTGGTGTTATTTCAATAGCTGAGGCTTCAAAGTGTTTTTCGCTTCCTAAGTGATGTACACAGTCTATTATCTTATAGTCTATGTTTTCTTTTACATAAATGCAGCTTCCTAATGAAGCAACCTTGGGTTGCGAAAGCTTGAATTTTGTGTGTGTGTGTATCAACATACCAACGCTTTCGTGTGTGTGCGTGAGTGTATACCTGTCCTTTTTTCCCCCTAAGGTAAGTCTTTCCACTCCTGGGACTGGAATGACTCCTTACCCTCTTCCTTAAAACCCACATCCTTTCGTCTTTCCCTCTTTTTCCCTCTTTCCTGGTGAAGCAACCATTGGTTGCGAAAGCTTGAATTTTGAGTGTGTGTTTGTGTTTGTTTGTGTGTCTATCAGCATGCCAACGCTTTCGTTTGGTAAGTTACAGAATCTTTGTTTATAGTGAGTGAGAGAGAGAGAGAGAGAGAGAGAGAGAGAGAGAGAGAGAGAGAGAGAATCTGAACTAACTTAATTTAATCCTTAAACATATCCAAAGGGCCTCAAAAACAACACCTGAGGAATAAGGCAGTATTGTGAAATTATTGAAGCCCATAGGAGCAATAGAGTTGAGGAACATACAGAAATCGTCGTGGATATTTGGCAAACACAAAATCTCCCAGGATGCTGGAAGTGTCTGCTCATCCACCCTCTCCACAAGGTGACAGGGCATACCTGGTAAATAACCACAGAAAGATCTCTCCTTCAAGTCATATACGAGTTATTTTCAGTAAGTTTACTTTTGAAAACACAAGCATAGCTTGAACATAAGACCAGCATACGACCCGCTAATAGCAAGCCTGCTTTCAACCATGCCGCTTATGCATAGTTCTTCAAGAAGGCATATGACTTTGTTGTTAGACAATCCCATTTTGATATTGTAGAAGGACAGTGACTAGACTCAGAGAGTAAGCCTGAGATATAATTTAAGTAACTGATTATTGGTTATGGAAGCAAAGTCAGTCGAACATCTAACTTGATATCATGTAAATTATGTTTTTGTTATGTATAAGAAACATTACTAACATCAACACAGCATTGCTGATTCTGTAGATATGGAACAAACCCTCTGAAACTGTATTTTCAGATGCCTGTAAGAAACTCATATTTTGAATGTTGAAATCAGATAAGTCCAGTACCCCATATTTTGCTACCATTAATTGAGTATAACAATTAAAGATCATGTTAGTATAATAAGCTTCATGGAGGACATACTATTTTGGCTAATTACAAAATTGTATTGATTATAGACAAACCAAACTGCCATGGAATATCAAAACCCAATTAAATGGTGTTTTCAAACACACTCATTTTCAGAAAAAACAGAACATGTACATTAGTACAGGACATGTACATTAGTATGTTTTGAAGAAATGATTAGCCTTTAAATCATGTTGGCCTGTGGGTTCAAGGTAAACATCAATATCGCAGCATAACACCACCTACCGGTGAAACGTACCTACGTCTCTTGTTGTTACTGAAGGTAATGGATCAGTGTGACTTGTGCAGATGTGCATGATACCTTGAAGATGTCTTCACGAACTGTACCTTCAAATCAGTGAATCTGAAAGAGAGCACATTATTGACATGTTCCACATCCACGAAGATCTCCTCAGCACAGATCTATGGAACGAAAACTAATCTAATCTAATCTCATAAAAACATATGCATTTTGAATCAAGAAATATATTTTACATCATAACTGATGTTTCAAACATGCTACATAATGTTTAGTTTGAATAATTTGTTTATTCTTTTGGTCTGACAAATACCATTTTCCATAGAGCGTTTCTCTCACAATGATACCACAGCAGTAATGGAGTTGACATACTTGGAAAAATGCAACATTTTCATTTCCCTTAAGAAATTTTCATTCACTAAGATCCTAGATTTTTTTTTTGTTACTAACACCAGTTGCCTATAATAACAATAAAGCACTCCATCTTCAGACCACAAGGGGCCCATTGGGACCATCCAACCATTGTGTCATCCTCAGCTGAGGACGCAGATAGGAGAGGTGTGTGGTCAGCACATCACACTCCTGGTCGTTATGATGGTTTTCTTTGACCGGAGGCACTACTATTCGGTCAAGTAGCTCCTCAATTGGCATCATGAGGTTGAGTGCACCCCGAGAAATGGAAACAGTGCATGGCAGCCCAGAAGGTCACCCATCCAAGTGCCGGCCATGCCCGACAGCGTGTAACTCCGGTGATCTGACAGGAACCGGTATACTAACAATAAACAATAAAATATTTTCAGTCCAACTTCCCCTTGTGTCCAAATTTGTTTTCCAAATTGCACAAAAGTTTCCCAAATGACAGTAATTGAAATCTATTTATCTTGAACTAATCAAAACAGCAGTAGTACAACTTAGCATACTATAATTCAAGGAATCCAGATTTTAAAAAAGTTCAAAAAGAGCATGAAGATTTTCTCGTTTCCCACTTTGCTTCACATAAACATAAACACATCTACACCTACGTTTACACTCTGCAAACCACTATGAACTGCATACCAGAGGATATATCCCATTGTACCAGTTACTCAGGTATCTTCCCGTTACATTCAAGTATGAAGCGCTAGAAGAATCATTGTTTAAATGCCTCTGTGTGTGCTGTAATTAATCTAATCTTGTCCTCAAGATCGCTATGTGAGTGATACATAGCGGGAATAATATGTACCTAGAGTCATAATTTAAAGTCTGTTCTTGAAACTTTGTAAGTAGCATTTCTCTCTTTGAGGGTCTGCCAGTTCAGTATCTGCAGCTTCTCCGTTACCCTCTCCAAAGGATCAAACAAACGTGACTATTCTTGCTGCCCTTCTCTGTATACATCCAATACCCCATATTACTCCCATTTGGTATGGCTCCCACACACTTGAGCAATATTCTAGAATGGGTCGTATGAGTGATTTGTAAACAATCTCCTTTGTAGAATGATTGCATTTTCCAGTGTTTTACCAATAAACTGAAATCTACCACACACCTTACCCACAAGTGAGCTTGTGTGATCATTCCATTTCATGTCCCTACAAAGTGTTACACCAAGGTATTTGTATGAGTTGGCAAATTCCTACTGCAACTCATTGATATTATAGTCATAGAATACTACATTTTTTCGGTTTGTGAGATGCACAATTTTAAATTTCTGTTTAAAGCAAGTTCCCAATCTTTGCATCACTTTGCAATCTTATTAATGTGTGATTGACAGGGTGTATACGACCCGGGACAACCGGGAGATCCGGGAAAAACCCGGGAATTTTTTCATCCGGGAGAAAACCGGGAAAAACCCGGGAATTTTTTAGGATTCCGGGAATTTTTCGTTGTTTTAGTTTCAATTTAAATTTTTGTAATATTGACTGGTAAGAACCGATACTCTAACAAAGGATATTACTGTATCCCGCTACTGCTGAATGTAACTTCAACAATAAAACATAAACGAGAGAAAAGAACGAAAATAACTTAATTACAAAGTAAATGCGCCATATGCAAAAACGACTCATAGTGCTCATGCAAGCGTCTGCCAGCAGCAAAATGTGTCAAAGGCTTTAGGAAGACTATGCAATGCTTCAAACAACAAATTGCCCCCGATGAGCGTGAAGTCACAACTGTTAGCACTTAGCAGTTACGAGCGGGCTCATGCGCATGCGCAGTTTAGTCGCGTTTGAGCAGTAGATTCTCCCGCTTCTGGCTACAGGAATGTGACTATTGTTTGTGCAAGCAGTCGCAGCAAGCAGCTAGATGCTACCGGGAAAATTTGTTTCGCAAAGGACCTACCATCCAGCGTACGTTTGCCTATCGATTATTTTGAAACTCTTCCCTGTTGGTTTTTGAACACATTTTAAGTTGATTTCTGAATGAATCATAAGTTGATTTTTGAAAGCGTGCATAGTGTACGTGATGTGTTATAAATAAACTTTCCGCAGACGAAACGGGTCGGGGCTATTCGAGTTGAGCGGAGTAAAGCCGAACGGATGATAACAATCGCTGTCTGATTATGTGGTTGATTGGGTTTGGGAATGATCAGCGTTGTTATAATTACTAGGGAAATACATAGATTCAGACTATCAGAATGGAAATAAACGACTGACAGGAATAACAGGCGAGAAAGATGACGTACTATCTTCTCGGTGTACCCAAGAAAATGAAATTTTGACAGAAAATTTTTGGCCAGGTCGCTACACTAGTAAGGACCAATTGTACTGTACCCGGCTAGCAGCCGATTAATTCTAGTAGTAACGCGGAAAACGTGTTGTACGAACATGTAACAACGCATAATCGGAGAATATTCGCGGGATAACTAAACCTGTGATTCTGGCAGGATTAGTGAAATTAATCAACGAACAAATTTTGACAATTGTAGGAGTAGCTGCAGAATTGGTGATGACATAACACAAATTATGGAAGAATAAGACGATTCTAAGTTATATAAAAATTTCGTAATACTACTTTTCGATCTCATACTTGGTGCGTATGAATAAAATGTGAAACTATTTCCTAACATAAATCTTTTTGCTTGTAGTAGGTCTAATATGCATTAGATAGTGGCACTTCGTGAAATATATTCCATCGTGTTTTAAAAATGGCCATTTGTGCCAAAACAGTCTCGTTTATTTGGTGTGTCATACAAAATTGCTCCAACATGAGAAAGGCCTCTTTTGTTTTATCTAGCAGACAGTGACGAAATAGACGTAATCAGATCGAGAATCCACACCAGTCTTGGGTATTATTTGTGTTAACAGCTTTCTCAGTATTAGATAACAACATTTCGATATTTCATGTAGTGAATCGTCTGACGAGCTTTGATGAGGTAATAGCTTCTTTCGCAGAAAGGAAAGCATACCATGTAAAGCTGTAGCAAGATTAGAGAGAGAAAAAATATCTAGGAGCTTGAAGAAATGTGTACTTTCTTGCTTGTCTCTCTTCTTTGTTGGTTTTTATGTATCCTATATTTAATGTTGTGTCACACAAAACAGCAAGTTATTAGCTAATAGGCAATAAATAGTGCAATTTTTCTGAAGATTTGTTGTTTTCCCGATTACAAATAATCCCAGCCGTTATCAATTGCGAGATTTTTTTTAAAGAGGGGTAGACTGTCAGACCGGCTGACTGGGAGCAGGAGATGCACCACAGGACATTTCAACTTCAACTGTCCTGGATATAGTTTGATGGCATCTATTACAAAATATACACGTTTCAATTCCACAGAGCGAAATACGGTAACGTGCGATAGAAGAATGCTTTATGAAGAGGCGTGGCACTGCGCTTTGGGACCCTTAAGACCAAATAACATGTCTTACATATCCTCGAACACATATGTTTTATGTTTCAGACTTTCAGAAAGATGTGCGCTACAATATGAACATATTTTTGAAAATTCGATATTATTATTATTATTATTATCTTTTTTTTCCGGTGTTTACATTAACCGATTTTCCCGTTAGCTTACTCTCAAGTCAAATAAAAGCAAAACAGATGTCTGAGGCCGGGAGCTATCAAGTGAATTAAAATACATTCTCATAATTACGGAAGTCTAAACTATGACATTCGTTTCAGGTTTTATTTCCACCTTTCTGACTGTCAAGCATTAATCGCCTTGCAGGTCAATGAAGTTATTTTTGTCTGTTTGCTACAGAAATTTGACTTTCATTAATATTTTCCACACAGGCAGTCAATGTATTTGAAATGATATGTTCAATTCCACAGTACTGGCTAATTTCAACTGTTTGCTGCATTTCAAGTTCACGTTTTCATCTTCTAGCACGTATGGCGTTATGACATAATAAAGAACCAAACATGATATAATACAGTACTGATGCTCCAAGAAAAGTTACATCCCGAGAACCACACTGAAAAGATTAACATCAGGTCCAGGTCTACTTATTGAGCATCTGGACATACGAATGTCCACTTTAAGTATGCACTTTAAATGTGCACATTTTAGCTATGGTTCACAAAATTCCGATGCTCTTGGAGTATCGTCTGATGTCTTGTTTCTTTTATGACATAATGCTTGATCCTTCAATGTTTTAGTCGTACGTACATACGGGCTTCCGTCATGGTAGCTGCGCAAGTGCGGTGGCGCCTGTTATCTGCGCTCTCTGGCAACTGTTGAAACGAACATATTTCTATGGTGGTTCGAAAAGCGTTACTTTCAAAGTAAATATCCTTTTACGTAAGTTGAACTATGTACGAGAATGTACCATGAATTTCTTAAATCACAGAGCGTTTGACTCTCATTTAAAAATAAGCTGTTTGATGACAGTCAGCACTAAGTCACCACCAACATCCTATGCAAATATCCCGTAAAGTGCCACAAATCAGTCAGCCCACGACATCCAAGTGGAAACAGCAAAAAATGTGCAGCCACACTCCAAATCAGTAGGTACCACTGGAAACTGAGACAAGATCTTCAACACGAAAACGCAGACCTCCAGCCTACAGCCAGGATTTTTTATGGGCAAGAAGGCCATAAGCTCCCTGCTAGCAGCAAACCAAAGGAAAACAGGTGCAGAGCAAAATTTTCATGAACCAAAACTACAAGAAAACCCGGTGACTGGTGACAAAAATCATCCCATTGGAAAACAGTCACTATTACTCTTTAAAATATTACACCATAATGTGCAGTCAATGTTTAATAAGTTACTAGAAATAGATCTCTTCCTAAAAACAAAGCCACACTTAGATGTTCTCTGTATTACTGAACACTTGTTAACAGAAGACAAAATTTAAAAAAAAAAAACACTTGGCGAATTTACTCTAGCTGGTTATTCTTTTCGGAACAAAAGTAAGGGAGGTGGTACAGCAATGTAAGTCAAAAAAATGTTTAAGATACAAAAGCCTCACAAAGTACAATAATATGCAAATAGAAACAGACTTTGAATTCTCCTTAATTATCTTAACAGACCTATTGATACTGAATGTATGTAGAGCCCCTGATGGGAACATCCAAACCTTCAAACACTCCCTCGCAGCACTACTCACAAAGTTCACTCACTACACAAAAATCTATTAATAAGTGGAGACTTTAATATTGACTTCCTCACACCTGGAAAAAACAAAGATGAATTGTTGAATATTACAAATTCATTCAACCTATCCCAAACTGTAAACACACCAACCAGGATCACAAAAAATTCAAAAACAGCTCTAGATCAGATTTTCATAAACGCGGACAAACTACACCACTCAATCGAAGTCATCAGCACAGGTTACAGTGACCATGAAGCCCAAATACTAACAGCGAATTTAAATTACATACGACAATATCCCACAATAACTAAAATGCAAAGGCAATTTAATGATGATAATATAAGGCTTTTTAACTATCTGTTAAGGGCTGAAAACTGGGCAGAGGTCTATAAAGAAAATGATGTAAACTACATATTTAATTCCTTCCATGAAACATTTCTCCACCACTTCAATACTGCATTTCCACTGAAATCCAGGAAAATCGGAAACAAACACACAAACTCATGGGTAACAAAAGGGATAAGGATTTCCAGCCAAAAAAACGTGACTTAAAAAATCACATGATGTCGATGATCAGTTTAGGTCATATTGTAAGACCTATTTTGCAATCTACAGGAAAGTTATCCAACAAGCAAAAAAATTATACAATGATAAATTTATAAAGGAATCTAACAATAAAATGAAATGCTTGTGGACAGTTGTAAAAAATGAAACAAACAGTAAGCAGAATGTTATAAACAAAACATTAAAACTAAACCTAAATGATGAAGTCACATCAGATCCCCAAAAAATAGTAAATGGTTTTAATGACTATTTTAGCAAAATAGCAGAAAACCTGATAAAGAACAACTGCCACAGACCAAATACTCAACACCAAACACTAATAGAGACCATACTAGTACAGGCATCAATGTTTCTTCACAAAGTCTCCAATACTGAAGTACTTACAGCTATAAAAGGACTAAAGAATAAGTACTCCAGTGTTAGTGACAGTATTCCTGATTTAATTGTAAAGAAATGCGGAGAATCCATTGTAGAACCCCTAACCCACATAATAAATGCATCCTTTACAAATGGAGTTTTCCCTGACCTACTAAAGACTTCTAAAATTACCCCACTTCACAAAAAGGGCTCTAAAAATGATATAGCCAATTTCCATTTCCAACTTTAGCCCATATAAACAGGTATTCATCTGCATTCAATTTCTTCTTTCTTCGAGTAGTCAAAACAAATGGCATACTTGGAACCAGTGTACCATATGGAACTTTAGCTAAGGGTCCTGTAGTCTCAGCTATACTCCATGTCTTCCATGTCAAAATATTTGCATCTGGGAAGGCTTCAAGGCCACCATAATCTGCATGGTTGCCCCATACAACAGCAAGCGTGAGCCATGTACTACCTCCAAAAACTGCTTGCACATCACATGTAAAGTTCAGACAGAGTCCTCGAAAAACATTTGGACCTCCAATGAGTTGTTGTTTATTGAACTGTCCAGCCAAATCAATATCTATAGCCCTCAAGCTGCGATACACAGGAACGCTGCGCCGCCAGCGACGACGCTATGCACGTCGCCTAGGCATTGCTGTGGCACGTTAACTCAGCTCATTCTCAAAAATATTTGAAAAATTATTTTACACCAGATTGGAAGACTTTACTAATAAACTATCCTTATTGACAAAACACCAGCATGGTTTTAGAAAGCAAAAGACAACTACCACAGCTATTTATGAGTATCTCAACAAAACCTTAAAAGCACTGGATAGTAAGGAAATCACTACTGGTATCTTTTTAGATTTATCCAAAGCCTTTGATGTAATTGACCATACCATACTTCTTAAGAAGGTAGCAAATAAAGGTATAAGAGGAATTGCAAACAAATGGTTAGAATCTTACCTGTCAAACAGATCTCAAAAAGTTGAAATTAATTTTGAAAAAAAGAATACAACCACCCATCAATCTACTGTCCACTCCTCTGACACAATGCCTATTAGATATGGTGTGCCACAAGGCTCAATCCTGGGACCCATACTGTTTCTGCTATACATTGATGATATAAGCACAAAGCTTGCTACAGGACATACCACACTATTTGCCGATGACACGAGTATACTAATAACGGGTTCTGATACAGAGGACCACAACCAAAAAATTAAACCGCTTATGTCGTCACTCAGCAAATGGTTCAACGAGAACAAACTGATTATAAACATACAGAAAACAATGTACATCAACTTCAGACTCTCATCCCATAAACAAGAAATGCCTGATGTGATTCTAAATAACCAAGAGCTTATGTGTGTGGACTCTGTCAAGTTTCTTGCCATATGGCTTGCAGAAAATCTTAAGTGGGAGACTCACACAAATTATATCTCAAAAAAGCTGTCAACTGGGGCGTGTTACATTTTAAGGATACTCAAAAAATCAGTCACAAAATCTGTTCTCATACATGTATATTATGCTTACTTCCACTCTACATTACAGTATGGAATCAAATTTTGGGGCAACTCACCTGGAGGTAGATATATTTTCATAATGAAAAAAAAGGCAATACGCACAATATGTAATCTAAGACATAACGAATCATGCAGACAACATTTCAAAACAATTGGCATTATGACACTGCCCTCTGCTTACATTTATAATATCATCTCATTTGTCAAGTCATACCTGTTAAACAATGACTGCACACTAAAATTCAATGGAGATATTCATAACTATGCAACAAGGCAGCAATCTGACCTACATATGATTCAATCCAGAACCACCTGCTACCAAAAAAGTGTTTTAAATGTTGGGATACAAATGTATAATAATTTACCCAATTAAATCAAAGCAACAAAGAACCCAAGAGCCTTCACACATAAGTTAAAAAAAATATCTGTTGGACCATTGCTTTTATGCAGTTGATCATTTTTTTGAAAGGGGTTAAAAATGTAAAAAATATGATAAATGTTCAATTAGGTCTGAAAATTATATACTGTGCATGTCTATGAAATACACTGGACTACTTTACTATTACATTTGTATTGGCTGTTTGTATTTTACCATACAACATTTGTATTTACTGTTTTGTTAAAGATAGCTAACTTCCTCATTGCAAAATAATGTAAAATCAAGTTATTAAATATTACCTGCAAATATGTTCCCTTGACCTATCCAATATCATATGTACAACATTACATTTCTATGATTTGTGTTAACTGTTTTGTTTAAGATAGATAATTTCCTTGCTACAAAATAATGTAAAAATCAATTTGTAAAAATTACTTGTAAATAGCTCTCTTGACCTATCCAATATCATATGTACAGCTGTACAATACTATGATTGCCTGGATCAATAAAAATACAACACAATACAATACAAAGCCATTTAGAAGAATTTCGAACCCTGAAGATCAGACATTTGTTATTATTAAAAATGTTACTGGCACATTTCTGTGGTTCTTAAAATGTAAAATGTAAAACACGCAAAAAAGATCAATATTATATGCGAAATCATAGCTTCTCTTGCAGCTAATAACCTTAGAGACCAATATTATATGTGAAAGCTTTGCTTTTCTTGTAGCAACACTGTGTATATTAATTTAAACCATTAACTTCCCCCTCTTGTGTGTTCATGCTACGTAACAGTGATGTTGCTGTTGGCTGACTACATAACACGTGTCCTATGCCCTGAATATCCGCTGTCATCTGCTGCCGAGATCACATGACATGAGCTATGACTGGCTTACAGAAACACATCGCAATCTCGATTTAAATGATTCGGAAAGTAATATGCGGTGTTTAGTGGAATTCCATTGTATACTTTCATAATACGAAAATACGCAACGTACATGTTACTGCTTATAAAAGATATTTCCAAAACTCGTCTTTTTCTCTGAGTTTCGTTTTCTAAAGTGCCGGGAATTCTATGCCTGTATATAAAACTGTAACCATTCAAAGGATTGATAAGGGAAAATATACTGTCACTTAACACCGAAAAAGCGTGTTTTCACCCTGGAGAAAGTGTATTTTTAACCGGGAAATCCGGGAATTTTTCTACCTTGTCCACATATACACCCTGGATTGAATATCTATGCAGCGTCTTCCAGACAGTACTTCATCATAGATAATTGCATCATCTGCAAAAAGTCTGAGAATATTATTAATATTGTTTGCAAGGTCATTAATATACAACATGAACAGCAAGGCTCCCAACACACTTACCAGGACACTCACAAAGTTACTAGATTAGATTACTTTTTCATTCCATAGATCCGTTCTGAGGAGATCCTCGTGGATGTGGAACACGTCCCTTTTTTTATGTTGAAATAACAGTACTAATAGTATGAGTATATACAATACATAATTTGTTTATATTAAAAAATTCGTCAATGGAGTAGGAGTTGGCCACTAGTAAGTCGTTCAGGCTCCTTTTAAACTGATCTTTATTTGTAACTAAATTTTATATGTTTGCTGGCAAATTATTGAAGCTGAGTGTTCGTGAGTAGTGGACCCCTTTTTGAACTAAAGTAAGTGCTTTTAAGTCCTTGTACAGATCATTTTTGTTCCTGGTATTGTATGTATGAACTGAGTTGTTTGTTGGAAGAAGAGATATATTATTTAGGACAAATTTCATTAAGGAGTAAATATACTGAGAGGTAGTAGTTAGTATACCCAGTTCTTTGAAGAGGTTTCTACAGGAGGTCCGTGAATTTACTCCACAAATAATACATATGGGAATCAGGTCGCTTAGCTGCCGTAATAACCTGAACACCACTTGTATGAAACTCGTATTTATTCTAACTGCACAATTACACATATACACACATAAACAAGCCTCGCGAGCGTCACCGGTCGAAACGTAAACACAACTGCACAAAGGCGTGCGCCAAGACCGGCGTCCTAAGAGTGTGTCAGTGCGCAGAGATACAACTCTGCTCTATTCTGGTGGTCGATGACCGCCACAGAGCCACACCCTTCCAGTGCGGAGCACAGTGAGAGGAGGTGATGTAGGTTGGCGTGGTGATCAGTCCGTTGTGATGAAGTCGCGGTGCCACGCCGGTGGGCGTAGCGGGTCGCCGAAACGGGAAACTGGGATCAAGCGGCCCGGCGATGTGGGGGCATGGTGTGCTGTGAGTGGCATGCGAATGCAGAGGTGGACGTCCTCGTCGATCGAAGCGGTGATTGCCGCCTCCTCCACGTCTGTCGGTACCGCAAACATGTGTTGGAGTGTAACTTGGGCGGCTGAATTGTCCAATGTGCGGAGGGGAGCGTGCAGGACGAACAGTGTCCCATCTCGTAGCTGGAGAGACAGGTCGTTGACTGGAAAAGGTGACACGTCGAAGTGGAAAACGGCGATGCTGGCGTCGTTGGTCTGCGTCGGCCAGTCGACGGAAACAGTAAGGTAAGGTGAGGGGAGGGAGGGGTGAAACCTTCACACGCGACCTTTCCTGCAGCCTCTGAGCTGGGGGGAGAACACGAACCACTGGTGTCACACGCAACATCACATGCATCGTCACACACGTCACGGGTACCGGAGGGGGGGTTCGGCCCGTTTGAGGTATTAGAGATGGAAGGTGGCACGAGAGTGTGGTCGGGGTGGAAGTTGTATTCTGAAGTTGCCTCGTCGTTGAGGCGCCAAGCTGGTTTAAGGTGCGAGACGGACACACTATTTTACTGTTGCACAGACTGACAAAGGTCTGCGGCGAGCGGCTTATCACATTGTGTGGGCCTGAGTAGGACGGGTGTAGTGCGGGTCGTACCATATCATCGCACAGCATCACGTAATCGCAAACGTGTAGGTCTTTCTGCACGAAGACCCAAGGGACCGTGTGTGCTCGTGGGGGCGGGCGGCGTACATTCGCGGCGAAGTGTCGGACGCGTTTTATAAACGTCGGAAGTTCTGACTGCGGGGGAGGATCGGAATCCTCGATGAATTGTGCTGGGAGGATGAGGGGTTCCCCGTACAACAATTCCGCTAGGGAGGCTTGCAAATCATCTTTGTTAGCTGAACAGACACGTAGTAGTACCCAGGGGAATGCTTCAGACCAAGATCTGTTGTGGCACATCAGCGCTGCTTTTAAGGTGCGGTGCCAGCGCTCGACCAACCCATTGCTTTGCAGGTGGTAGGTGGTTGTACATAATTTGTTTGCACCGCATAATTTGCCAAAGAGCACAGCTTCAAATTGTCGTCCTTGGTCCGCGCGATCCAGGAGGCGATGAAGGCCCATGTGACACAGTCGGCGGTAATGTCTGTTATTGGAATTGCCTCCAGACTAACACAGTTGATGATAGATAAAATGTATCGGAAACCCTTGGAAGGAGGGAGCGGTCTGACCAGGTCAAGATGGATGTGACGGAACCTGCCTTTCGGTACCTCAAACGAGCCCAACGGTGGGTATGCGTGACGGCCGACCTTAGCGCGTTGGCAAGGTATGCGTGCCCGTGTCCAGTTTTTGCAGTCTGCTCTAATGCCAGTCCATATGAATGGCTCTGTTATGAGGCGAGTTGTAGCCTGAATATTGGGATGTTCTAGGTCGTGGATAGCGGCAAATAACTTACGGCGCAAGGCGGTCGGTACTAAGGGGTGGGCAGTACCTGTGGAGACGTCACAGAGGACTGGTGAGGCCGAACCTGGAATTTGGCGGGGCTGAATTGAGAGCGAGGTGGACTGGCTATTCAGTAACTGTTGAATGTCGTCATCCGCTTGTTGCTGGGCAGCTAGGTCGTCGAAGTACCAAGAAAACGAGATTGTACCGACCCGTGACATGTAGTCAGCAACGACGTTATCCGCACCCTTGATATAACAGACGTCTGTTGCGAATTGACATATTAGGTCCATGTGTCTGAAACGGCGGGGGGGTGGGGGGTGGGGGGGGGGGAAGGTTGGTTGTGGGACTATGCACAGCGTCCGCCAACGGTTTGTGGTCTGTATATATGGTCACTGACCTACCCTCAATGTCCTCTCAGAACTGCCAAACTGCCTTGTAAATGGCAAAGAGTTCTCGGTCGAAAGTGGACCACTTACTTTGGGAGGCTGACAACTTCCGCAAGAAGAAACGAAGTGGTTGTGCGGAGCCTGCCACCTGCTGCAGGAGCACAGTGCCGATAGCAGCGTCGCTTGCGTTAGCTGTGATTGATATTGGGGCGTCAGATACTGGGTGCGTGAGCGTGACAGCATTTGCTATTGCCGTTTTTAGTGCACCGAGCATGTCGTCGCCCCACGGGACCTTGCGGAGCCATGAAGTATTCTTTCTGATGAGTGCGGCGGTCAACGGAGCCTGTAGAGATGCGGCGTGTGTGATGTGCCACCGGAAAAAAATTATCATCCCTAAAAAGCGACGTAGGTCGCAGTAAGTCTCAGGCAGGGGGAGGTCGCGTATAAAGGTGACTCTGTCTGACGTGGGGCGGGTCCCTTCTGCGGAAACAGTATAGCCCAAAAATGTCACACTAGCGGACCGCAACTAAGATTTATCGTCATTGATTTGGACTCCATTCTCGGCGAGAATACTAAGAACTGTTGATAGGGGCTGTTCGTGTTCCTCGAGCATAGTTGATGAAATGAGAATGTCGTCCAAATACACATAACAGTATGGGAGTGAGAAAAGGATGGAGTCGATAAACAGTTGCCAAGTCTGTGCCGCGTTTTTGAGGCCGTACGACACGTAACAGTATTCATACAGTCCGAAAGGGGTGATAATTGATGTTTTAGGGATGTCATACTGGAACTTGGGGATCTGATGGTACGCTTTTCGGCAATCAAATACACTGGAAGCGCGTGCACCGTGGAGTTGTTGGGCGAAATCTTGCATGTTTGGTATAGGGTAGTTGTCTAAAATCGTTCTGGCGTTCAACTGTCGGTAGTCGCCACACAAATGAAATGAACCATCCTTCTTGGGCACTAGATGGATAGGCAAGGACCAATTGCTGTTGGGTGGATGGACAATACCTGAATCTAACAGCTTCTGTACAGTGGTTTTTGCATGCTGTAATTTGGTGGCATTAAGGTGTCGAGCCTTGTTGCGTACTGGGGGCCTTCCTTAGTTTTCAAACGGTGACAGGTACTGTTAGTAATCGCGCCTATCACCTGCGGGGCACCCTGGGGAACCACACTGGGAGTAGGTGGGGTAACATGTACTACATTAGAGGTAGGAATGTCACTGACCTGTGGGAAAATGCATCGTTGCGGAGGTATCTGCCACTTGGTGGAGTTCTCTTGGGAGTATCCTCGCGGTGCGGAAACGTCCCCTGCTGCCTCCCGTGTGTGTGACAGTTTGGCTGACATGGTGGTGATCAGCTGTTGCAGGCGCGAAGGTCGGTGATCTCGAGGCGCTGGGTTGTCAGGCGCGACTGGGCGGCGGAGAGCTCTGTCGTGAGATGGGCGCGTTTGGCTGTCACGGTGGGCAATGTATCACAGTGTGTGGCAGGGGGCGGGGGGAAGGTGGCGAAAATCCCTGGTATACTGTTGCCGGAAGCGTGATGCAGGAGGGCTGCTGCCTCAAGGTCTGGTGAGAGCTCGAAGTTATGCAGGAAATCCATACCGATAATGGGGCAGTCGGCATCCGCGAGCAAAATGTCCAGGTGCAGCGTAAATCAGGAGAGAGATTTAGTTGGAGTTTGGCTGAACTGTGGACGCAAATTGCTGAATTGTTGGCTGCTCGCAGTGGCACGGTGGGCATCAGTGTTGAAGATGGGGCGCTCGACTTAGGGATGACGCTAGCATCGGTGCCCGTGTCCACCAGGAAATAGAGCGTGCTTGCCCTGTCGTGGATGTACAGTCTGCCGGCATGGTGGGCAATAGGGGTGGTCAGTCGATAATGTTTTTGGCGGACTAAATGGCCGGTGCGAGTTGTGGAGCCTATTCTGACTCACGCTTCCCGTTTGGGTGGTTGCAGGGTGCGTGACAAGAATGCGCAGTGTCGCCGAACATGATATGATACCAGCATAGTGGGTATGCTGGGTGTTGTGCCTGAGACGGCAACGTCACGTGGCGTGTTCTGTTGCGCCCGCATGGAGGTGGGTGGGGCAACCGGTCGAGGAACTGTAACAGGTAAGGCCGTCTGGCCACCAGGGGCTCCATCGGTTGTTGCTGCGAGCTGCGAGCCCGGCCTCTTCCGGCTGGCTGGTGAAACGTAGTAGACATGACGGCAGTGTTGCCAACATTCGGAGTGTCAGAAAAACAGGAGGACGTGACCTGGCGATGTTTGATGATGGAATATGCCTGGTCCGCCAGTCGTAGTTTTTCCTCCAGAGCGGCGTTTTGGTAAGCCAACAGGTGTAGTTGGAGGTCTGGCGGTAATTTCACAAGCCACAATGCCCGGAGTGCGAGGTCGGGGAGTTGCTCCTTGCCCACCTTGGCCCTCAAATGGTGCCAAAGTTGTGAAGGCGTACGGTCCCCTATTGACACGTCGTGAATTATGTAGTGGATGGCTTCTGCTGGAGGGCACGATAAGCGCTCGATGATGCGAGCTCTTGCGATGGCATATTTGTGCCGGCTTGGTGGCGAGAGCAATAGGTCACTGACCAGGTCTGGTTTGTCGTGGAGGAGGGTAATTAAAGAAATGAAACATGCGTCACCTCCCCTCACTCTGTGAACATCCAGAATATTGTCCACTAACACAAACCATGGTATAGCGTTGTCCTTCTGTAGATGTGGCAGCTTCGGAAACTGCCCTACAGGTGGCTGCTGTGGTGTTGTGGGAAGATGGCGATGGGGAGGCAGCGGAGGCCTGGAAACTGGTATAGGGTCGAGTGTCTGTACTATAGCACAATTAGGCCTCTGACCACACGACACACACGGCACAGGAGCAAACGCGGTAGGTGCAGGCGCCGCGGCTGCTGCAAACGCGGTCGCATGCTTTTGGTATGTCGGGAGCGTGGCCGTATGCGCTTTGGGCCAAAGTACCTGGTCGTGTGTCAGGCTGGTATGTAATATATTCATACGGGATGTTGCTAAGCACTGTGGTGAGGGAAGTTCTTGTTTCACCTGCGGTATGAAGTCCGGAAACTGCCACGCGTTTGGATGCACTGCAACGTGTTTGGGCCACGGTGTGTGGACTGTACTAGTGGGGTTATGTTGTGCACACGGGTTTAACACTGTACTCGGAGCCCTTGATGGCTGAATTACCGGAGATTGGTCCATGAATGAAATTGTAGGCAAACTCATGGCGAGCTCCCGTCACAAATCACGTGGTGGTTCATCGGTGCGTAACGGTGGCAGGAGGAAAGATGAGAAATGCGTGTACCGTGATTGTATCGAAAAAGTCCAGGGTCAACACTATGGGAATCAGGTCGCTTAGCTGCCATAATAACCTGAACACCACTTGTATGAAACTCGTATTTATTCTAACTGCACAATTACGCATATACACACATAACCAAGCCTTGCGAGCGTCGCTGGTTGAAACGTAAACACAACTGCACAAAGGCGCGCGCCAAGACCCGTGTCCTAAGAGCATGTCTGTGTGCAGATATACCACTCTGCTCTATTCCGGTGGTCGATGACCACCACATACGATTAAACGCTTTTGGACTCTGAAAACTTTTGTTTGACTTGAAGAGTTACCCCAAAATATTATACCATATGATATTATGGAATGAAAGTAGGCAAAGTATGCAAGCTTTTTCATTTTTATGTTGCCTATGCCTGCTAACACTCGAATTGCAAGTACAGATTTGTTAAGGTGTTTCTGCAGTTCTGTGGTGTGCTCCTCCCAACTGAATTTATTATCAAGTTGTAATCCCAGGAATTTAAGACTGTCAACCTCTTCCATCTGCTCTTCTTCATACTTTATGCATATGCCGGGTGGAAACCTCTTACAGGTTCTGAATTGCATATAGTGAGTGTTTTCGAAGTTTAATGTCAGCTTTAAACCATTTATTAATATCCATGAAAATATCATTAGCAGATCTTTCTAGAACTACACTCAACGTACTATCTATTGCAATACTTGTGTCATCTGAAAACAAAACGAACTCTGCTTCTGCCAGTGTAACTGATGAGAGATCATTAATTTCCACAAGAAAAAGCAATGGCCCTAAGATGGATCCTTGTGGGACACCACATGTAATTTCTGACACCCTTTGTTTCCTGTTAGCGAGGTAAGACTTGAACCATTTTGCAGCACTGCTCGTGACACCATAGAATTCTAATTTATTTAAAAGTATGTTGTGGTTCACACAATCAAATGTCTTTGACAAATCACAGAAAATACCTGCTGCTTGTAATTTGTTATTTAATGAATTAACTACATTTTCACTGTAGGTGTAAATAGCCTTCTCGATATCGGAAACCTACAGAAATCCAAACTGTGTTCTTGATAATATGTTATTTGTGGTCAGATGGTTGAGAAGCTCCCTGTACATTACTTTTTTCTAAAATTTCTGAGAATGCTGGCAAAAGTGAAATCGGCCTGTAGTTTGATGGTATCTCTTTATCACCTTTCTTGAATAGAGACTTACCATCTGCATATTTTAGCCAGTCATGAAATGTCTCAGTTATAATTGACTGGTTACACAAGTAATTTAGAATTGTACTAAACTCACAAGAACATGCCTTAATTAACTTTGTTGATATTTCATCGTAACCACTAGAATGCTTTGTTTTTAAAGATTTTATTATGGAAATTATTTCTTTTGGTGAAGTGAGTGACATATTCATGTACCTGAAGCTATTTGTAAAGACTAGTTTCAGATATTCAAGGGCATTATTTACTGATCCTGACAATCCCTTCCTATCAGTAACGGATATAAAGTACTTGTTAAATAGATTTGCCACACTATGCCCATCGGTTACTAATGTTTCATCTACCCTTAATGCTATTTGCTCCTGTTCCTTTCTGGTTCTATCAGTCTCCTCTTTCACTATATCCCATATTGTTTTTATTTTGTTCCCTGACATTGCTATCTTCTCATAGTGCATTTGTTTAGATGTTGGAATTACTTTTTTTAATATTTTACAGTATTCCTTGTATTTAGCCAAATCATCAGCATTGGAGCTATTCTTGGCCGACAGATACATTTTCCTTTTTGTCTTACAGGAAATCTTTATTCCTGGTGTAGTCCATGGTTTTATTATAGACTTCTGTTTAATTTGAGTAACTTTTAGAGGAAAACAGTTTTCGAACATGGTACTGACATTGTTCATGAATGTGTTATATTTTTCATTCATGTCATGAGCACTATAAACATCTTCCCAGTTCATATCTTTGAGCAGTTTTCTAAAACACTCAATTTTTGATTGATTGACTACTCTTCTGTACTCAGATTTAGCAGTCTTGATAATCTGCTTAGAATTTATGTCTAAAACCGGGAGCTGCATGTTATGATCTGATAGTCCATTTAGTACAGGTTTTATTATACGATTTTGTTCCTTTGATTTGTCTATAAAAATGTTATCAATGGCTGTCCTTGAGGATTTTGTGATCCTAGTTGGAAAGTTTACAGTATGAGTTAGATTGAAAGACAACATTACTAACTGCAGTAAATGTTTACTGGAAGATTGAATTAGAAAATCTGTATTAAAGTCACCAGCAATCAAAATTTCTGTGTGTCTTGCTGTTAAATAACCCAAAAAGAGCTTCTAGATGATTTATGAATAGATTATAATTTCCTGCAGGTGCTTGGTAAATAGTTACTATTATATAGGATCTGTTATGGAACTCTACTTCTGTTGCACATGCTTCTAGATACAGCTCTAAACAGAATTTATTAATGTCAGTGTTCTTGAATTTATGGCAGTTTTTAATAAATGTGGCAACTCCTCCTCCATCCATATCTACTCTGCAGAAGTAGGAAGCTAGTTTAAATCCTGATATGTCTAACATATCTATAGCAGTGGTCACTTTATGTTCAGAGAGGCAGATTATGTCAATTTGGTTAGATGAATTCATTTCATCAATACAAATGAGTAGTTCATCAACTTTGTTTCTGAGTCCTGGAATGTTCTGGTTTAATAAAGATAACTGATATTGCATACTAATTGGATTATAACTGCTTTGGCGAAGACTACATCTGACAATGACTCTATATCCGAGATAACATGCTGTGCCCTCCCTACCACCTCAGCCCAAACACAGATTTCACTTGATACCCGTATGATCATATATTTGATAGTAGGTGTAGATGTGGTACTGAGTCAAATGCTTTCCGGAAGTCAAGAAATACTGCATCTTCCTGACTGCCTTGATCCAAAGCTTTCAGTATGTCATGTGAAAAGTGGGAGTTGGATTTCACATGATGTTGTTTTCGAAATCCGTGTTGTTTGACATGCTGGATGTCATTCTGTTTGAGATAACACATTATGTTTGAGCTCAGAATATATTCTAAGATTCTACAACAAATCATTGTCAAGGATATTGGACGTTTTGTGGATCACTTCTACTACCCTTGTTGTAGAAGGATGTGACATTTGCTTTCTTCCAATTACTAGGACGGTTTTCCGTTCAAGGGATGACACCATTAGCCCCTGGAGCTTTGTTCAGTTTCAGCTGTTTCTCAAAACCACTGAGACTACCACTTACAGTGAGTCCAAAAAGTATTCATCTAGCTGCATATCTTTTAGAAAAAAAAGTCTGTATAACATGAAAAGAAATGTATACAAAACCTAAGAGCCACTCATCTAAGAAGTACCTCGGTAAGTCATTTTGGTTGAAAAGCAAGGAAAGAAATACATCCAAATCAACAGCAAAGTTAACAAAATAGAAAATGTAATACAAGAGCTAGTTGATAAAGTATTCATCCACCATCAGAACATGTTGAAATTCTGTGTGCAGTGATTAAATTATAACGCTGACCCACGGCACATACTAGAGTCAACCATGCTCGGCCCCACTCCATCACCTGTTGTGGTTCTGAACAGCACCAATATAGTGCAATTAGCACCATGGGCCATAAGAGTAGTGAGACGACGCTGATCGAAAGGAAACTTATTCTGCACTTACATAATGAGTGAAATCTTCTTACGAGATTGCTAAAGTAGTCGGTAGACCTAGATCAACGTTTAAGTCGATAATAGATTAATTTTGCGCAACAAACGTATTAAGAAACCAACAATGTACCGGATGCCCTCAATCTTTGACTGATGCAGACATGATATTTATCATCAGGGAAATGAAGAAGAAACCTAAAATCAGCACTCCTAAGTTGACTGGGGAGTTAGAGTCTAGGGGAAAGAAGGTATGTGCCAGCAGAATTAGAAATACCTTCAAAATGTATGGATATCACTGCCAGGTAGTGTGCAAGAAATTTTGGGTCAGTGAACAGAATCGAAAGAAACATCTTCATTTTGCAATGGAACATAGATTCAAAAAGGAAGTCTTCTGGAATAGAGTAATATTTTCTGATGAGAGTAAATATAATGTATTTGGGTCAGATGGCAGGTGAATGGTGTGGCGTAAGAAGAATGTGGAGATGTTGCTACGCAATATTGTGCCAATGCCGGTCATTGTGGCCGAGCGGTTCTAGGCCCTTCAGTCTGGAACAGCACTGCTGCTACAGTCGCAGGTTCAAATCCTGCCTTGGGCATGGATGTGTGTGATGTCCGTAAGTTAGTTAGGTTTAAGTAGTTCTAAGTCTAGGGGACTGATGACCTCAGATGTTAACTCCCACAGTGCTTAGAGACATTTGAACCATTCTTGTGCCAATGGTTAAACGCAGTGGTAGCTCCTTGATGGCGTGGGGCTGCATGAGTGCTGCAGGTGTTGGAAAATTACATTTCATAGAAGATACAATCACTCACCATATGTATATCAACATTTTAAAGGACAATCTGAATCCTAGTGCTGAAAAATTAGATCCGCAAGGAAATTACATTTTTTAACAAGATAAAGGCTGTGGCTCCTGTACAATACCCGAAAACGACTTAACACCCCTCCTCAGAGCCCAGACATTAATCCTATTGAACACCTTTGGAAAGTAATTGAAGATAGCATCAGGAGAAGAAACATTTCTAACAAGACAGACCTAAAAGAAGCACTTCAAGATGAATGGGACGAAATTCCAGTCTCTCTGACGGCAAACTTGGTCAAGTCGATGCCCAGATGACTACAAGCAGTAATAGCTGCAAAGGGAAATCCCACTAAATATTAATTTTAGTGACTGAAACCATATTTTCAGATTGTAAATTAAAAACATATGAGTGGATGAATACTTGTTGAGGTAGCCCTTGAATAAATTCTCCATTTTGTCAAATTTGTTATCGGTATGGATGTATTCATTTCTTTGTCCATCAATAAAAATGACTTACCAAGGTTCGTTGCATATGACTGAATGTTCACATTTTATGTTCCCTTCATTTCTTGTGACATATACTTAGTTTTTTGTTAAAAATTACAACTAGACAAATACTTTTTGGACTCACTGTATGTCACTCATCTTTTCAGTGGCATGGGAATTGAACTGGGGCAGTTCTTGTGGGTAATACTTTGTAGAGGAGCATTTGAAAAAAAGAGTTAAGCATTCTAGCTTTTGCGTTGCTATCCTCAGTTTCAGTTCCTGTCTCATCTGTGTGTGATCGGACACTTCCTTTGGTGCCACTAACATACAGTCAAAATTTAATACATACAAATAGTGTTTCACATGTATAAGGTTTCCCAATGTAAAGAATAATGAACCTTATATTTTGCTTTCCATTTGCTATACAATTAGTCATTTCAGTGTGTTTATTTGGTGCTGTGAGATCATAAGACTACTACATAACTACACCATTGTCTTTTATACTAGTGTGAAGAAGAAGATAGATTGACGGTAGGAGACAGTTGTACAAGGATAAATAAATGAGTAGGAGAAAACATGCAGTATATAAATTTGTAATTACTGAAGTAACATTGCAAGAACATCAAGGCCCTGGGCTTGCTGCACCCAAATCACGAATAGAGTTTGTGATCCTCTGAGAATTTTACTGCTGCAACTCCTCATCAATATCCTGGATTCCACCTATTCAAAGATTGTTTCTGTTTCAATGCAAGCCCCAGTTTTACTAGTACTCTGTTTGGTGTAAACACAACACCATGCCAAGGAAAATATATAAACTGTCTTTGAGCTGAGCTTTTTGTTGATCTGTAGCAAAGCATGTAACACTTGACATAAAAGTTTTCTGGGTATGGTACTGCGTCATTGTGTGTAAAACTACTGCTAGAGAAAAACCAACGTTTCTGCCACAGTTGCAGTGGCCTTCTTCTGGGTCTACTAGTGCCTTCTAGCTATGCAATGTCCCTTATATTTTGTTGTTACTGTTCATTGTGCATGCCATTATGTCATAATTTTAAAAAGATAATTCATTTCATTGGTCGCTTCAGGAAGAAGGATAGGGAACTTTATTTTAATAGGTTATTGCAATGGAGGGTGAGCGTAACCTCTGTTGTCTATTGGCTCTTGTGTTATGTACCATGCTTTGTGGTCACCGTCTGTGGTCCTTAAGGGGATACGCCTCTAAATGGGCTGCGTTTTTAGCATTATCTTCACCCTCATAGTGCAACTGATCTATAAATGAGAGAGAGCTCAAAACTCTAACACACAATTAGGGTCATTAGTCAAAGAATTTCCCAAAAAACCATTGAGATACTTATTATATCTTGATACTGACAACAATATTTATAATAGTATAAAAAATGAAACACTATTTCACTGCGGTATCATTTTCTTTGGAACCACTGACTGTACAGCTTGGAAAAAGAGTCAGAGTACAGACAACATTCACATTAGTGTTTTATGCCTCCAATTTCCTTCCCTGATGCTGATCTGTGAAAAATAAAAGTTATTTATTTTACTACAACAAAATTGTTTTAAAATGTTCCTCAAATATCACTGACATCATCATCATGTTATAAATTTTTCAGGAAATAGTAGGCAAGGGAGGTAGACGAGGTGAGTTTAACTTCAGTCATTTAGGGGAAAAGTGTAGCTACCCGAATGATGAAAATTCAAGTTTTTGGTAAATCGCAAAAGAAGATTTACATATTTATTGACTTACCACTATGCTCATTTAGAACATTCTAGCTGCATACTACAGTTATCCTCCTGTTTCCTTATCCTCCAACTCTTTCTCTTCATTCTTTTATTTATCCTAGATTCCTTGGTAGAAGCTTCTGCAACTGTCTCTGCTTCGCTTACCTGCCGCTTATCAATAGCAGTTAGAACTAAATGCATATTCCTTCTCATCTGGATGTTCAGTTTCCTTATAACATTGATCCTTGAAATTGCACCATCATTGATTGTTATTATTGCATCCATTACACCAATTTTCAGCACCGTCAGCTCAACACACAGTGTTGGGTATTCTCTCCCATATACAGCTGTTGAAGCTTTCATTTGCATTCTGACAGAGACCACGCATACATTTCCTAAGTAGATTCTTATTTGTCAGATCCCTATGTATAGGCCTAATTACCTACATTACAGAAGGTGGTAGGGAATGCTTGTGGGTATATTGTATGCCTGTAGCATTGCTCAACCAGTACTTGCACCACGAATGTTCCCTGTTTGGATACAAACCATGCTGTGGGGTTTCATCTGTTGACACTCTGTAGAACCATGTTGCCCAAACAGCTCGTCTCATGTTCTCCAAATCTCCTACATTTCTCCTTATTGCTAGTCCATAATATTGAGTCAAAGAATCAATTTCACTTTTTGTTAGATGACCTGGACCACCTACATGTTTTCCGTCTGGCAGTTTTTTTCCACTGAAGTCTTTACATAATTTTCTCAGCTGAGCTCCCATTCTTTTTTGTACATGCCCAACACATTCAAGCTTTTCTATTAGTGTCCCCATATGGTCTGTCCATTAACAACAGGTAGTATGTTGTTTACAGTCTCCATCCCCAAGGTAGCCTATATACCTCACACCATGACTGACCTCTGATCTTCTAAAAATTTTTATAACTCATTTCGTTTCCATGTTTTCACTTGGGCCATCAAAGTTCTTTACACAAACATGGGTGCCAATAAATTTACTTGAACAACCCTGGCAGTGCTTTGTTAGACATTGATAATCTAGTATCTTGCCAGATTCAGTAAATGTGGCAGTTACAGCCCCATTCAGAGAAGTATGACCTCTCTTCTGCCAAGATCCATCAAATGCTGCTACAGCATCTGTATTCTCAGACAAGGCTACTGTTTCTTCTGCTGCTCTTTTCATTGAATGTTCACATACACCACATAAAGCATTATGTATTAATTTACTGTATCTGTCAGTGGAGGTGGAGGCAAATCCATCACTGCACAAAAAGTCTGGGCAGCTCTCCTTCCCCTTCCAGTATATCGCATTGCATAAGCAAGCTGAATATTTACACTGTAATGTCGACTATCAGTTACTGTCAAATTCATAGTATCACTGTGCATCTTACATGAGTTACAAGCAATCACTAACCGATTTGAAAGACCCTTCCTTGCTGTAATGTCCTCATAAACGTCAGTACTACCTTCACAATTGCAGTACTTACATTTCACAGCATTCTACAAAAGTCTTGACAGAATATTTAGGTTCGCATTAACATTTCCATCATTATTGCTCCTCACAATACTACTAGGCTTATTCATCTTACATTCAGAAAGCAAAAGTTTATGTCTAGAAGCACTGCCTGTAGACACAGTTGACATGGGCGACTTTTGAAGCTACTGATGCGCATTATTCGGTTGTGTGGAACTGGTTGCTACAAAACTTTTGTTTGGGGCTAAATTTCTTTACTCTCGGCATTTGTAGCACAGGAAACAGACACACAGAAACAAAACAACACTTAATAACTACAAAACCACACACATATGAAATTCCGAAATCATATATTCTCAAATCTTTGTTTACATTCAAACCATAGCCTTCTAGACATGCCTGTAGTTTGGTTGTGGGAGTTAGTGCCTTCTAGAATACACCTGTGTTAACAATCCGTAACTAACAACAGAAAAAAATGGAAGAACAAAATAATGCATAATGTACTCTGACACACTTGAAACAGACAGATGAGCGTAGCCCCTGTGCAACATTATGTTCAACCTCAATATTAGAATGAATGGAAAATGATAATGCCTATAAACTATACATTTTTGAAATCAGCATGAAATGCTCTTTTCTATAGGCCAAGAAAATTTTTTCAAATTTTTTTGTCATTTTCACAAGCATGTCCCCTTAGTGACCAATGAAATGAACTATCTTTTTAAAATTATGACGTAATGCCATGTGCAGTGAAAAGTAACAACAAAACATAAGGAACACTGTATAGTTAGAATACACCAGTAGAGCCAGAAGAAGGCTGATGCAACTGTACCCAAAACGTTGGTTTTTCTCCATCAGTAGTTTTATACAATATGATGTGGTACCATACCCAGAAAACTTTTATGTCAACTGGCTCTGGCTGCGGAAGCCTATGCAATTACGTGTAACACTCATTTGACAGAAACCTTTCCAGATTGCAGTTTGTAACTTTGTTGATCTGTCATTGAAGTCAACATTTGCACAAATCGTCACACAGATAAAGTTTAAATTTTAAATTTTGTGAATAATATGAAATTACCACCATTGTTCATCGTGCACACTTTTTCAGTATATAGTTCTGCTATGATTTCACATCTGCTCTTAGATACCATTTTCCTAACAGTTTTATAAGTGTAAACTGCAGCTGTTCCACTTTGTACAATATCTGGTGGAGCTGTGCTAACACAAGATTCTTCCACAACAAGAATACTACTTTCCACAACCATATTCTCTAGACTGAGTTCCCTGTTAATTTTATTTAATATGCAGTCCAAAGAATTATATGCTTCAGTAAGTTGGTTGCATATTATTCATGAGGTATATTCTAAGTTTTCTAGTCTTGAAACTAAATGATCACTATTGGATTTTATTTTAGATGTAATAGGTCACTGTTAGATTTCATTTGGTCACTGTTGGATTTCATTTGGTCACTGCCATCTCTCATTTCTGTTTGCATATCTCCCAGTTATGCTAAGATAATTCTTAGTTTATCATTCTGGGCAGGTTTTCTATCAACTTCCACATCTTTTACAGTGTTAAAAATACCCCGAGTTGCATCTGATACTCCTCCACCCCTTGCTTCACTTTCAGCTTCTTTATTGTCATTCATTTCAGCTATATTTGAGAGCATAATACCTCACAAAATACCAAAATTAAGGTCCTAGGTGTATGGAGCTTCTCTTTTCCCCTGAAATCTCATGCAAAAAGCATTTGATTGTGTCTTTAGTTTCATTTTCGTATAAATGTAGAAAACTGCACTATTAGTGAAACAAAGACTCCTCAAAACCAACTGAAAAATACAATGGCAAGAAAGGTACAACAGGCTATGATTAAATAATTCTTCTAGATGTGTACAGGCACCATTTAGTCAATAACCTGTGCTGCTTGCTGTCATATTACAACAAGGTTCCTGAATTCTGTTGATTGTACTCCACTTCTCCTTGTTTGATAAAGAGCCATGGCTTGATATTTTTCTGAAGATGCTGAGATTTCAAAGCTCCTAGCAATTGCTGCTTGCTTTGAAACTTATTGCATCCAATCTTTCAATCTTTCCAATCTGTTAGTTTTTAGAGCAACTTTCCATCTCAGTGCTGCACTACTCCTTAGAAGTCAACACTTTTAAATTTTTGTGTTATTTGTATGTTACACATTTCTCCAAACTTTTTTTTCAGAGGTATTGAAAAGAATCAGATGTATTGCCAAGTTTTTATATCCAAAAGCTTTCATAGCAAGTTCCATTTCCATCACTGATCTTGTACCTATTGAGTACTTCAGAGGGACTAGGAGTAAAAAAGCATGATGTGCTTTGTCTTGCTGAAACTATTGAAGCTGATGCTGCTACATTTATTGCTGTTGTGGGTCTGTGCTGAAGAATGAGAGATGACCTTTACTGCTGTTGCCAGAATCATTGCTTTTGTTGGTTGATGTTGAACTGTATTTTTTGGTGTAAGTAGCTGATGAGTCACCAAAAATTGTTTCATTTATTCATAAATCCATTGTATCCTTGCACTTTACTTTGGAATGGATTTCAGTGATATTTCATCCTTGTTTTTGTGGTCAAATGTTTGTGAGGAATGAAAAAAAAGACCCCCTAGAAATTCACAATTACACAATGGATTTTTGACCAGCTTTTGATAGAAAAACTAACAGCTGTAAATGGACAAATTGGGTATCAAATTGACCAACATGAGGTCTAGTTATGCAAACCAGTGTTTACTCACTTGGGATTAATTGGGGTAATTAGGTAAAACTTAATTAGTGATTTAAGGGAAATTGTTTTCTGAATTTTCTTAGATAATGAAAGAATGGGAAATGGACAAATGGGGTATGGAATTGATGAGTGGGCTGTCTAGTTTTCCAAAAATAGAAAAAAAAAAAAACTTGACTCTTGTGCAGAAAAGAGTGCAGTATTCTGCTGCATCCATTTTCAATAAGCTACCACAAGAACTCAAAAATCTTAGCAGTAGCCCAAACTCTTTTAAGTCTAAACTGAAGATTTTCCTCATGGATCACTCCTTCTATTCTGTCGAGCTCTTGGAAGAGCTAAAAAATTAAGCAAATTCCAGTGTTACATTGTTGATTTTCTTTATTTAAACTTAACGACTTGTCACCTGAATATGTTTTTTTATATTTCATTTTATCTGTTTCTAATATTGTATTATAATTTCATGTATTGACTCGTTCCATGACCATGGAGACTTCTCCTTAATTTGGTCCCACGGAACAATAAATAAATAAATAATCAACATAATTAAGAAAAACTTAATTAGTGATTTGAGGGAAAACTGAATATTTCACAAACCGCTGCTGCTAACTCTGTGAATGAAGTGTTGAAAAGTTCATTTTTTCAAAGCTTAGCTATTCTGTGCATAAAAAGTACGTTGGTAAGAAATTTAACTGCCAAAAACTTGAAAATAAAAAAAAAATTGAAAACAAAGGTCAAATGTTGTGTGAAATGATTTGTCTAAAGGTAAGAAATAAAATTGATTTGCGATACGTTTGATGTGCCTTTGAATTCTTAGTAGCTCTTAGTTTTTTTCCCCCCTGATATTGCTGCTATGTTATTTGTGTGTAGTTCCATCCTGAAGATCTATGAACAAGCAGCACTGATGAATATGTATTGATCTCTCTCTCCCCCTCTCCCCACCTCCCTTTTAACTCTCTTCTTCCCCTCTATATACCTCCAACCAACCTGCCCCCCCCCCCCCCCCCTCTCACACACACACATGATAGTTGTGTCCTATAACAAAGATCACATGACTGAAAGAGTAAAAACTTAATATTTATTACAGGATGCCCATCATATGTTACGCTTGTGGTATCATGAATGCTGTAGAGTGTTTCAAGACCGCCTTGTGAATGACCAGGACCGAGGTTGGTTTGATCAGCTGCTAATCCAGCACATCGAAGCAGACTTTGAAGCAGATCCTGATGAAGTTTTGGGTGACAGAAATATACTGTTTGGTGATTTCATGGATCAGATGGCAGATGTTCGGATGTATGTAGAGATAACAGATATGGCTAAGGTCAGTGAGGCATTTGGAGTATTTTACAATAAATTCACATACACTTTGCAATTCTTTGCCCACTAAGCAGTATGTGTAAATTGGCTTGTGAGGAATCTGTGGTACATTTCATGTTTTACATTAAGTATTACTCATACACATCTTCATTTAAGGGCCACATACATAATATGACAGAAAATGAATGTTGTCTTCAAATAAAATCAGTTCGAAGGAAGTGGATCAGCAGTAATTTTGTATCACCCCTTTATTTCTAAATTCATGGATCAGCTCTGAGGCATGCATATATTTCAACTACAATGTGTCTAGACCATCAAATCCTGTCTTCCTTAGTTTTACTAAACAGATTTAAAACATCAGCACCCTGGAATCCATGATGTCATCTAGTGTGATTGTGGAGGTGAAAAAGCGTGAAAGTGAGTTCAATTTGATCTCAGATTGTTTTTATCTATTTCTGTGTTTTCTCTGTTTCTTCCAATTTGATAAGGATATGGATAAACTCGTCATTGAGTGCCCTAAACCGCAAACGCACACACAAAAGCAAACATTTTTGTAATAAGAAACCTTCTGTTTACCAATGATGGGTTTTCACAGCACTTCTGAGTAACCTGTATATGTGGTGGTATGTCCCCATGCTCAGATGCAGATTTGGATCCATTGTGAGACACCTCTGATGAGATCATCACCCCCTGTCCACATTATTCCACTCTTCACTGGTGAATCTGCATATGTCGTGTAGTGTACATGGTCATTGTTGACATCCAAAAACAGCTCATTTCAATTGATTCCACACGTTTGATTGGGTTCATGTCTGAGGAACAGGCAAGCCACTCCATTCTGGTGAACCTAGCATGCTGAAGGAATGAGCACATGTGTTATTCAGCAATATGACATTATCACCAAAATGTTGGTGATACAGAGCTACTATTGCTTGCAAAATCTTGTCCCTCTATAGTAGATCAGTGAGACTGCTCTGAACAACCACAAGAGGTATTCAGTGGCCGCATATAATGCCACCCCACAACATAACTCCGCCACCACCAAACTACACATGTGGGAGACAGTGTTGGGGGTGATCAATATACCCTGTTGTCTCTAGACATGTCGTCTGTGATTAGCAAGGTACAAACAGGACTGAGTTACATCAGTGAACAGTGTCCAGTGTCAATCCTGGGCTGACCATTCTGCATGATTTCTCACTCATCTGTAACGGAATCCATGGTGATGTGATGTATGATGTGATGCTTGTCATGGTTGCTGGGATGGATATTTGCATCATGCAATCTTAACCTAACAGTTTGATGCTATATATGACACCCTGTGGCATCTTCAAATGCTGAATTCAGTTGGAACACTCAGCCCATTGTTTGACTCAAAAGTCATAGATATTGATCATGCAGTGCACCTGTTAAATGGCGATTACCTGTGTGGTGTAAGTCCTCAACATTAATTGTCCATTGGAACTGATTCCATGTCCACACCACATCACTTTGATTCTGGTGCACACATTGAGCAACTTCCCTGGTTGACAAGACTTATGTGCTTAAATTAAGATTATAACCCTATCATTGGTCGTGACTGGCCTTCATGGTGTGATGGATATTTACTCTTCTCTTCTGCAGACGCCTCTAATGCATCGCTACTGTTGCTTTACTTCAATTGAATGGCTGCATGCATTCAACTGTCATGTATTTTTATGAACCATGTCAGGGATGACCTTCAGATTGGTGCAGGAACAGTTACAATACCAACACGCCTGTATGACATATCAGGGTGATGCAAAACATTTGTTGATGTGATGGAGTACGCATGGTGTGTTTACGGAAAAGGTCAAACAAATTTTGTTATTAACTGCCGTGTACACAATTGGTTCATTTTGATAACCAGAGACATGAATGAGATGCTGCATCTGTAAAAAGATGTCATCAGCAGTTGCTTGCAACAGTTCCGATGACATCTGAGCAGTATGTTCATGTATAATGGCCTTCAGATCAGGTAGAGGCTGAATGTGTCCCAGGTAAATACTTTCTTGAAGATGTCCCCCAGAGCCAAAAGCCACATGAATTCTGATCAGATGATCTTCAAAGCCATACAAGCCTCTGGAGATAAACCATTTGTGAAAGGTTACATTAAGCAGATCTTTCACCGGGCAATCAACATGACATGTTGCCCCATCTTGCGTGAAAGAAGCAGCTTCTGCACTGTTGTAGTCTTCCAAAGCAGGAATCACATGCTGTAGGAGGACATCTCGATAATGTGCAGACATCATGGTATACGTGAACCAGGAATAGAAGTGCTTGTGAATACACACCACACTGTCACATACAGCAAGTGCTGTAGCTCTTTGTGCACATCATGTGGTTTGTCAGTATCCCAAATTCACCAGCTCTGTGTATTCACTGCTCCCTGTGGTGTAAAGCGTGTTTCGTCACTCCATAGAATCTTGCGTGGCCAGATGTCATCAACTTCAATCTGTACTAGAAACCAAAGGGCAAATTTAGAAAGTTGCTGCAGATCACGAGGTTTCAGTTGCTGCACCATCTGGATCTTGTAAGGGTATCAGTGTAAAATAGACGACAAAACTGTCCATACTGTTAATCATAGGCTGGACATTTCTCCTGACACTGCTTAAGCACTAGCACTATCCTGGGCATGTGCTGCATTGTCATTTACAGCAAAAGCAAGCTTCTCAGTTACTTCCACCGGGATAGGACACCTTCGTCTTCCAGGTGCCTTAAAAAGGTCATCCATGTTTTTGGATTTCATTATTATCTTCTTTAAATCATTTAATGACATCGAGCCTCTCAGACCTTCCAGTCATCGGTATTCTCTCAATGCAGCACTGTAATTTACATAAAACAGTTTCAGGAACAGTGCACTGTCTCTCTTCTTGATAATCCTACTGTTCACTCATGTTTTGGCTTGTCAAATGACAGGTTGAATGAAATGATCGTCTGGCATTGTTGGCCAGGATGTCCCATTCGGGTTTGGTCGCCAAGTGCAAGTCTTATTTCAATCGGCCGGCGCCACATTTGGCGAATTGCGGCCAATGATGAGGATGAAATGATGATGAGGACAACACAACACCCAGTCCCCGAGCAGAGAAAATCACCAACCCGGCCGGGAATCGAACCCGGGCCCAGTGCATGGGAGGCAAACATGTCACCTCCCAGCTAAGCAGGCGGACACAGGTTGGATGTTATACTGTAATACAAATAGTGCACATCACCAGATTTTCACTTGGTAGCCACAGTTGGAACTAATGTTTTACCAGTGTAAATCGGTTCTGCATTAACACATTAGCATTCTACCAAGTTTTGCTGCCATACAATAATTACAGCCCACACTGGACCTCCATGAGTAGCTGCACTTCAATTATAACCACATAGTATTGATTCTTTTGTGATGTTGACAATGTTACATAAATCATGCATAGTTTCAATTTGACCAGTTACAGAATTAATTAGGTGATGTCTTCACTTATAAATACATAATTATTTGTAAGAGTTTTTTGATGAAATATTCTGCTTCTTTGGCAGGTTGACGTCTCATGTTTGTTTGTTAGTTTTAGTTTCCCCACTTGAGGCCAACAAAATGATTTCTTCAAACAAACATTGATTTCATCTGCTGGCATTGATTTTAGAATAACTGGAAATGTTTGCTGAAAATGCACAGAATAAGTATGCGATGCATCTCCTATTAGTTCCAGATTACCTCAGGGATCTAGAATATTCTAAAATCTTCTAGAAGTTTCTGTAACATTGTGGAACAGTCTACAACATTCTCCAACATTCTAAAAGGCACATTTGTGCCTGAGTCCCCACTTTCTCACTTGATTCCAAGCTGCTTCTCCACCTTCTGATAAGAAGTCCATTGGTGCAATGCCCTCTTTTGACTCAGATCCAACCTATATAGTTCCATACCAAACCTTCTTCTTGGATGGGGGATAGAGAGCTAGGATACCATAAAACCACCATGGGGCTGTGAGAGTGTGTGGTGGAATTATGGGGGCAGGTGCAGACAAGCCACATTTTCTTATACTATGTATTTGAATTGTAAGTATTAACTTACATCTATTTCTGATAATACTCCCTGTCCACATTCTCTGTAACATGGAGCACTGGGTCATTGGGTGGTGTGAAGTATTCTAATACATAATATCACTTTCATGCTATAGAGGATGCAAATTGCATATTCAATGAACATTATTCATAATATTAAAACTGTTCTGTGAAACAAATTAAATTTATTTGTTGCAGCTGTCAAGAGTTCTTGAAGAAGCTCTCGCTGATTACAACTACTCAAGCACTGCACCAATGCGCCTTGTACTTTTTACTGATGCAGTACGACACACTTGTCGCCTGGCACGGATTTTACGGCTTCCTCGTGGCCACGCACTTCTCCTTGGAGTTGCAGGTTCTGGCCGACGGTCATTGGCACGGCTGGCTACTCATGTTGCTGGCTTGGCTGGTTCTGAACTGCAAATGAGTCGAACATATGGTCTGTCGGACTGGCGTGATGATGTGAAGTCTATGCTCCTGAATTCTGGTGTCCAGGGTCGACAAAGTGCATTCGTGTTCTCAGATACTCAGGTTAGTAATAACAGTGGCAGGTCATGTAAAATGTAGAAACAGTTAATTTGGTTCGAAATAATATTTATAATGCTGATGATGCTAATTACATAATTACATGCAGGGTAATTCAAAAAATATATATAGAAACTAGCGAAGAAACCAGACATTTCCCAGACATTTATTTATAGCTGTGCATCCATGCCTGTACCATGCAGCATTTGGTCTTGTGCTAATGTTTATGACACCATTTCTCCTGAACTATGAGTCATGCACTGTCATAATTTTGTAGGTATATTCAATGGTATATGTGGATACTGTCTGGCGAATGAGTTGCAAATGGAATTGCTAACAATGAAGTAATAAATTTAAACATCATACATGATGCAACAGTTTTTTGTACATCACATTGTTTATATCTCATGAATTGTGTGTCTTATGACAATATTATGACAAGAATAGTTGCTACTCGCCATATAACAGAGATGCTGAGTCGCAGATAGGCACAACTAAAAGACTGTCAGAAAGTAAGCTTTCCACAAATAAGATCGTCATCGGAAATAGACAAAATACACACACACACACGCATGACCACAGTCTCTCTCTTGTCTGAAAGAAAGGTACATGTTTACTTGAATTTGGTCCAGTGGTTTGTATTAAGGAACACCACATGTAATTAATTCCTAATCATATGAAGACTGACTGCCTACTGCACGGGTATTTCACGACATCCTTTGTTTCCTGTTAGTTAGGTAAGACTTGTTTTGTATCACACCTGGAAGGTGGCGTGTGGGTCTGCTCCTGTAAACTGAAGGGTTGGCCGAATGTAGGAAGTGAGTAAGAGCAGGAAAAGGTGAAAATCTCTTGGTACTGCTCTTAGAAATGGTTTTACTGTATCACAATGTTGACTGAATACATAACTTTGCACTGAGGTGCGAAGCCTTAGACCCGTCGTAAGTAGTACATAGTCTCAATAGCAAGCTGAGGTTGAAGTGATGTTTCCAGGCCATCAGCTCTTGATGAAATGGGCAGAATCTGCAGCGGAGCTCATAGATCTGCACAGCGCCTGCTAGAGGGCGCTATTGTCGGTGTCTGTCGTAGTGCCAACTTATGAACTTGCCACTATGCCGTGGCATCATTGCTATCGATACCACAACTTGAACCATTTTACAGCATTGCCAGTGACACTGTAATATTCCAGTTTACTTAAGAAAATTGTGTGATTCACACAGTAAAATGCTTTTGACTGGTCACAGAAAATGCCAGTAGCTTCCAATTTGTTATCTAATGAATTAAGTACATTCTCACTGTTTGTGTAAATAGCCTTTGCTATATCGGAACCATTAAGGAACACAAACTGTGACTAGGACAATACATTATTTGCAGTTAGATGCTTAAGGAGAGACTTGAACTCGGCCTTTTCAAATATTTTTGAAAAAGCCAAAATTGGTCGGTAGTTTTATGGCATCTCTTTATCCCTCCTCCTTCTAAAAAGGTAGAACTTCCGCATATTTTAGCCAGCCTGGAAATGTTCTGCTTATAAGAGATTGATTACACAAATAACTTAAGATAGAACTCAACTTGCATGAGCACTCTTTGATTAATTTTGTTGATATGTTTTCTTAACCACTAGAATACTTAGATTTTAAGGATTTTGTGATGGGCGCTGCTACTTTGGGAGATTTGAGTGTCATTTCCATTTCACTGAAGTTATTTGTAAAGACTGGCCTCATATCTCCTATGTACTGTTTACTGAACCTGCTGTCAGTAGTGGAAACAAAGTACTTGTTTAAGAGGTTTGCAACACTACATACACTTGTTAGCAATGTCTCATTTATTTTCAGAGCCATCCGTTCCTTTTCCTTGCTATCCCCACCAGTCTCTGTCTTCACTATATCCCATATAGTGGCTATTTTGTTGCCTAATGTAATTATCTTTTTCTCATAATTAAGCTGCTTAGATTTCTCATTTACTTGCTTCAGTATTTTGCAGCTGTCTTTGTAATGTGTTACAATGCTAACATCGGAGCTGTTCCTAGATGGTAGATACAGTCTCGTTTTTGTCCCACATGATATCTTTATTCCTTGTGTAATCCATGGTTTATTTTTAGTTTTCTGTTTGATTTGAGTTACCTTTAGGGGAAACAATTTTTGAAAGAGTAAGTAACTTTATTAATGAATTACTAGTATTTTCCATTTGAGTCGGAAGTATTATAAACATCTATCCAGTTCATGTCTTTGAGCAGTCTCCTAAAATTCTCAATTTTTGACTGATTTATTACCCTGCTGTACTCAGATTTAATAGATTTTTTTATCCTGACAAGTTTCATTGTTTAATACAAGATCCTGCATGTCATGATCAGATAGCCCATTTACTATTGGTTTTGTGATATGACTTTTTTTTTTCTAGGTCTGCCTACAAATATATCATCAGTCGCAGCCTCAGATCATTTACATACCCTAGTTGCAAAGTTCATTGTAGGAATTAAATTGAGTGACAGTATTACTGATTGCAATAATCGTTCACTGACAGAGCTTTTCAATAAATCCACATTAAAATCACTTGCAAACACTATTTCCTTGTTGTTTACTGTGAGATGTGGAACATACAAATGCACACACATACATAAATCTATTTTTATAATATGTATGGATTACAAAAGGCTGTAACTGTTTAATGCATCTTTGATAAGATTTACAGAGAATGTGAAAAGTTCAAAATTTAGCTTGTTGTGGAAGCACAGAAAACTAGAGTTAGTATGTGTATGTTGATCAATAAGAGAAAAGTTCCATGTCAAGAGTGTAAATTGCATATTCTGTACAGAAAGTATTGTGCATGTTAGAATTTAACAGTTAAACAATGAAAATTCCCTGTTGGAATATCAACAGTGTTATGAATGAAAATTCCCTGTTGGAATATCAACAGTGTTATGAAAAGGGTAGATTGCTGCTCACCGAAAAGATGAAAGGCACAGCAAAAAGACTGTTATACATTGAACTCTTTGACAGAGCCAAATAGGATTGAGCAGGAGTGGCTGGAGATAGCAGTAATGGTGGGAGGTGTTCTTGCTACTGTGAATGTGGTGTATTTTCCTTTCTGAAGAACGCTGTGGCCGAAACTCAGTGTGTAACAGAATTTAACATTTGATGTTCTGTCATTACCGTTCAGAGAAGATTTCATCAGTGGTAGCGTCAAACACCTCCAAATACCAGAAATATTTGCAGATGGCATCAGCTGCGGAAAGAGAATGTTTGTGCAAAGGAAAAACTACCAGCCAGCCACTTATATCACCACAAAACATTGAAAAAATTTGCCTTTAGTTTGAACGTTGTCCACAGAAATTGACATATGATTCCAGTGGAGAATTATAATTCTACAAAAAATGGTTTGCATGCTCTCTAAATGAAGCTGAAAATTAAATCATATATAGGAAGACTATGTTAAACATATGAATTATGCTACAAAAATGTTGGAAGCCAAATGGGAATTAACATTTCCTGCTCATCTCAATTTTAATGATGAGGCAAACTACTACATAAACAGCAAGAGCAATGAGCACAATATTTGAATATGGGGTACAGCACAACTCACCAAAAGTTTTATTCATGGAGATTAGAGTGTCAACAACTATTTATCTAGACTTTTTGACAGAGCAAGTAGGAACCATCCAGTAGTTCTTATACCATTCTTGGCAGCAACATAATTTTTTTCTTCAGTTTTATGTTTAATACATATACAAATGTCACAGAAAATAGCAATTTTGAACTTGAGAAGTAAGAGCTACCCTACCTTACACCTGTGGATTTCTTTTCATGGCATTAGGTAAAAACTTGGGTGTGTGTTCCTCCTTTGCCCAAAACAATTCAGATTTCAAAATATACATTTCTAATGTGCTTTTATTGGTGACTCCACGTATGCTTCAGATGTGGGGCATGAAATAAATGATCACATAGATCTTGAGCCTGTGACCAAGGATAGTCGTGTAGAACACGTGTAATTTTTTCTGTCGCATTGACATTTTTTCCATTTATGCTCTTGCTTTCTCATTTCAAATATATGTTGTGTGAAATTTACAATGTACATGAAATGAGAATTCTGAAACGTACACTTTGTTTTCTCTACACATCATCTGTCCCTCAGTTTGTGATTATTGGTCTTTGTTAATTTGTTTATGCATTCACAGATCATTTTACTATGGTATTATACATGGGGCAGAAGGTGCTTAGAAAGGCTGGGAGCAATGTGCTTAATTACACCTTAGTGTTGAGACCAACTGGGGTAAATACTAATGTTTATTCCAGATGTTGTATTGAATTAGTGGCTGCATCCATCTAGATTATCTGTATGAGACACATAAGGATTGATTGACTGCTAAAAGAGTGTTGACTTCAAGGGTCTGTGATACATTATCAGCATGTAAACTTGTTATGTTGATGTCTTGCACTGAGAATTTAGAGGCATATTGGACTGGGTTGAGTCTGCTGTGTGCATATCTCTGCCAAGGCTGCAGAACATATGCGCTGCATAGGGCAAAAAATTGTTTATAGTGATATGAAGTACCCTCTGCAACACACTGTACAGTGGCAAGTAGAGTACATATGTAAATGTGTATGCTTTCAGTGAATCACAGTATGACATCATAAATACTTACAACTTGGTAATGTGCTTTTCAGCCTTAAATCACCCTGAATGCACACCTGTAGATATTTTATCTACATTTCAACTTAAATACCCCTAGATCCATAATTCTAGACATTGTATGGTTGTGATTATTCACAGTAGCTAATTGTAAATAAAACAATGGAAAGTACAGGTTGGAATATAAACAATGTCATGAAAACGATAGGTTGCTACTCACTGTAAAGGAGACATGTTGAGTTGCAGACAGGCATGACAAAAGACTTATACATTTAAGCTTTTGGCCAAAGCCTTCTTCAGAAAAAAAACACAAGCAAGCACACATCATGCACACATGAGAACCATCTCTGGGTGCTCCAGTCGGACTGCAGCTGTGTCATGTTGGACGTAAGCAGCATTCTGGACTGGTGCAGTAAAGGGGGATGTGTTGCAAGAATAACTGCCATTAGTGCAGTTCAGAAGAGCTGGTGGTGGAGGTGAGGATCTAGATGGCAAGAGTGATGAATCAGCCAGTGAAATCAAGTGTGTTATTTCCAGCTGCATTTTGTGCCACAGGGTGGTCCATTTTGTTCCTGGGGTGAGATAAGCCTATAACAGGACTGGAGTAGGAGGTACTGGGTGGGTAGATGGATTTGACAGGTCTTGCACCTGTCTCTCCCACAAGGACACGATTCCTGTGGCAATGGGTTGGGATTGGTGGTTGGGTTGGGTGATGAAACACCACTTTAGGAGAGTAGGAGAGGACCGGGGGGGCGGGGGGGGGGGGGCTGGTGGAGCTTTGGTAGGATTTCCCTCCCCTCTATTCATGACATGATGATAGATAATCAAAGCGGTGATGAGGATGTGGTTCAGTTGTTCCAGGGTGGTTTTGAGTGATGGAGGGAGTGCTCCTTTGTAGCTGGTTCTTGATAGTGGCGGGAGAATTGGGGAATGTGCAGATACAGCATAGGAAATCTGTTTGCGGACTAGGTCCGGGGTATAGCATCTAGGTGTGAAGGCTTTTGTCAGGCCTTAGGCATAATGGGCAAGGGAGTTCTTATCACTGCACATATCCCGCCTCCAGGTGGCCAGGCTGTATGGTAGGTATATTTTGGTGTGGAAGAGATGGCAGCTGTCGAAATGCAAGTACTGTTTGTGTTTGGTAGGTCTAATGTGGACTGAGATGTGGATGGGGCCATCAGAGAGGAGGAGGCCAACATCCAGGAAGGTGGCATGCTGGTTTGAGAAAGACTAGGTGGGCAGGTTGTGAAGGAATGAGGATAGGGTGTCTTAGCCCTGAGTCAAGATCATAAAGATATATCAATGAACCTGAAGCAGACCAGTGGTTTGGGTTTTTGGGAGGCTTGGATAATTTCCTGTAGATAGCCTGTAAACAGATTGGCATAGAAGGACACCATGCGGGTGCCCATGGCTGTTCCGTGGATTTGTTTGTCTATCTTCTCTTCAAAGGTGAAGTAGTTATATGTTAGGATACAGTTAGGAAGGTGTGTAAAGAATGAGGTAGTGGGTCAGGAGAGGTAGTGTTCAATAGTGGCAGGACTGTAGGTGTGAGGGATATTGGTGTATATACAAATGTACAGGATATAAAGTCACTCTCATCTTCATACCTTGATCTCTTTATCAAATCATCCTTAATCCCAAAAGATGGCAATACTCTCATTTCCCATTAATCATCTCGCCTTCCCCCCCCCCCCCCCCCCCACACACACACACACAAAATATCTTCATTATTTGTGGTATGGAAAAAAAAAGAAAAAAAATTTAACTACCACTTCCTCATTGTCTACATTGCTTAAAAATAATTTTCTTATGTTGTGTTTCATTGTTGTGGTATGTGAAATTATCTACATTTCCTTGGAGCCAAAAACTAAATAACAGGACTCCGTCGTCAGGCCAGGAATGGCCTACCGGGACCATCCGGCCGCCGTGTCATCCTCCGAGGAGGATGCGGATAGGAGGGGCGTGTGGTCAGCACACCGCTCTCCCGGCCGAAAAACTAAATAACAAGCAAATGAAATTTGCGTGAAAATATAGACATATAAAAATGTAACCTTATGCTTGCCATCCAAAATGCCAATAGTTTCTTAGTACATGGGAGGTTAAATAAATTCATATTACAGTAACTATTACATTATTCTGTGAGACAATTATCCATAGTAAAATAAAAATAAAGATCCTACTTCTTACATATTCAGCATCATCTTTCCATTCCAGATTTGAGATTTAAATATTGGTCATGTATGACATTAACATTTGTGTTCAAAATCTACTGTTTTTTTAATCCGTCTGATAAGTGTGAATATTATACTGGCGTACATTATTCTTGTTGTGTGTTATAGTCCACGTGTCATAGACAAGGATATGAATTCTTATGGTCATTTGTCAACATTTTTTTCTGTTAATAGAATTCATCTCAATAACGAGCAACAATTGGCGCACGAGAGTTGCATTTAATTCGTTCATATTTGGTATAGCCTTAACCACCTTTTTCCTAACAGAACAATATCAACATTATCTTTCAAGCCTTCAGTTCTCTCAACCCAAAACCGAACATTAAATAGTCTCCTAATTATTCTGCTACAACTTAACCACGATAGCTGCTTCTTCTGAGCTCCAAAAATAACTAATAAATCATTTCTTCCCTTTCCTCTCCATAGCATAACAATCCATTCTACATAATTTGCACAGTAAATAAATAGCACAGTTCCTTTGCTGAATAGCAGTTGCCTTCTACTCTCTTAATGATACAAATAACAGTCACACACCATGATGAGACATACAAAATGCTTGCTTACCAATGTTGTCACCTGTCAGTAAAAATCTTTTCTTCCTCTCCTTCTACTTTCATGAAACTTGTCAGCTTTTGTTAACCTGAATTTCATTTAAAATTAAATAAATTTCTTCAGTACTGCATCTGTTTATTTACTTATTCACACTACTTCAGTGAGTGAGGTGGCGCAGTGGCTAGCACACTGGACTTGTATTCAGCAGGATGACGGTTCAATCCCACGTCCGGCCATCCTGATTTAGGTTTTCCATCATTTCCCTAAATTGCTCCAAGCAGATGCCGGGATGGTTCCTTTAAAAGGGCATGGCCGACTTCCTTCCCTGTCCTTCCCTAATCCAATGAGACCGATGACCTCGCTGTGTGGTCTCCTCCCCAAAACAACTGAGCCCATCCACACTACTTCATTTTCAGTGTGCCCAGCATGTAGAGTTAACCCCAAGTAAAGTTCCATATTTTGCTTTGCTGTGACGTATCTCATCATATATTTTGCAAGGCCAGTTGTCTCTTTTCTCCATGGTACTCTTATCTTTTCCTCAGCAGTATATAACTCTACTCCATTTTTAACTAACCACTCCATTTTCAATAGATTTTGCACACCAATGTTAGCAGCAACTAACGTAGATCACATAAACCACATATTTTTAATATGAAAGCCCACTAATGGTTCTTTCTTTAGCTGTGTTCCTTCCTTGTCCTTTTACCCAGAGTTGCATAAACGACATACTTTCAATAGAAAATTCCACTGATGTTTCCCTCCTTATATTGTACTTGTTCTGTATCCAAGATACTTATTTCTTAAAGTGATTGAAACATTTACACGCAGTAATATTTATGCACAATGAAATGGCAGTACCGAGTGCAGACATAGTTAATTAAAGAAACCGTATATCAGGCTGGAATACATAGTTTCCACTAATGGATGCTGGATCTTTGACTCCTTAACAATACTTCTTTGTGCAGTTTTAAGTTTTCCATCATAATTGGGCATTCTTGTATGTCTGTGATCCTTCTTAATTACTCTCTAATACTCAAGGTATATGGAGGTTTGTAGAACATTGTATTCTCTTTCATCTTTAGTCTGCATTCAAACCCTGGGATAATTCCAGGGCTTTCTAAAAAAAACTTATCTATATTGGTTAAACACTTGTTCAAACTTAAAAATACTTCCCTTATAATTATATCTTTTACAAACTGTTCTTCCTTCTTATTTACTACCTCATTTTTAAAATCAGTCACTGCTATAGTCATTTGGCATACATTTTTTTCTAAATTCTGCTCTTCCAATGCCTGTTGATCAGGCAAAAGTTTACACTTATTTTCATACCCCAATGAAGACAATGATTTGGTTTTTCCTAAACCAGTCCATTCCCAGCAAAATTTTCTCTCCTAATCCCACTGCTACATACACTGTCAGAAATGCATTCATTCTGAACAGATTTTTATGTTAGCTTTTCCCTTTACCAGCCCCATTGCAAACTCAAGTCACCCCATGCAAAATCAAACCTGAGTGAAAGCTGCTAATTATTGGGATTAAGCCGATATTGTTAATAAGAAATAACAGTAAAGAATATATATATATTGAGAGGGCAATGTCAAAATACCTAGACTAATGAACAGGGGTCGACAAGAGGTTTAGCCAAAAATATCCTTTTATAGTGGGGAGAGTTACCCCAAAATATAGTACCATATGACATAAGTGAATGAAAATAAGCAAAGTAGACTAATTTTGGTGCCGAATGATCACTTACTGCAGATACCATTTGAATGGTAAAAATGGCAGCATTAAGTCTTTGAACAAGACGTGGGCTTTCCACAACAGTTTACTATCTATCTCAACATAGAAATTTGAACTGTTCAGTTTCACTAATCATATGCCCATTCTGTGAATTTAAAACATTGGGTTTTGTAGAATTGTGTGTTAGAAACTGTAAAAATTGAGTCTTACAGTGATTTAGCATTAGTTTATTTTCTGTAATAGTAGAGGGCATATCATTTATATAAATAAGGAACAGGAGTGGCCCCAACACTGAATCCTTGGGCAGCCCCCCCCCCCCCCCCATTTGATCATACTCCACTCAGACCCCACATTGCATCATTATCAACTCTGCAAATAATTACCTTTTGCTATCTTTTGTTAAAGTAAGATGTGAAATAATTGTGAGGTACTTCCCGTATTCCATAATGGTCCAACTTCTGGAGCAGTATTTTGTGATCAACACAATGAAATGCCTTAGTTAAATCAAAAAATATGCCTAATGTTCGAAACTTTTTGTTTAACTCATCCAGTACCTCACAGAGAAAAGAGAATACAGCATTTTCTGTCGTTGAACGACTTCTAAAGCTGAACTGTACATTTGATAGCAAATTGTGTGATATAAAATGATTAATTAAGCTTACATACTCAGCCTTTTTAAAAACTTTAGCAAACACTGATGGCATAGGAGTAGCTCTAAAATTGTCTACATTATCCATTTCTCCCTTTTTATAAAGTGGCATTACTACTGAGTAATTGTTCATGAAACTGGCCATTCTTAAAGGAAAAATTACAAATATGGCTAAGTATATGGCTAACATTTGCAGCACAGTACTTCAATATTCTGCCAAGCACTCCATCATATCCATGAGATTCCTTTGTCTTCAGTGATTTAATTATTGACTCAGTCTCCCCCTTGTCAGTATCACAGAGAAATATTTCAGATTTCAGTCTCGGAAAAGCATTTTCCAAAAGGGTTATATGATTCCCTACAGAAACTAAGTTTTTGTGCAATTCACCAGCAATACTCAGATGTTGTTGATCTGGTCTTCAGTACTGAGACTGGTTTGATGCAGCTCTCCATGCTACCCTATCCTGTGCAAGTTTCTTCATCTCCCAGTACCTAGTGCAACCTACATCCTTCTGAATCTGCTTAGTGTATTCATCTCTTGGTCTCCCTCTATGATTTTTACCCTCCACGCTGCCCCCCAATGCTAAATTTGTGATCCCTTGATGCCTCAGAACATGTCCTACCAACCGATCCCTTCTTCTTGTCAAGTTGTGCCACAAACTCCTCTTCTCCCCAATTCTATTCAATACCTCCTCATTAATTATGTGATCTACCCATCTAATCTTCAGCATTCTTCTGTAGCACCAAATTTCGAAAGCTTCTATTCTCTTCCTGTCCAAACTATTTATCGTCCATGTTTCACTTCCATACATGGCTACACTCCATAAAAGTACTTTCAGAAATAACTTCCTGACACTTAAATCTATACTCGATGTTAACAAATTTCTCTTCTTCAGAAACGCTTTCCTTGCCACTGCCAGTCTACATTTTATATCTTCTCTACTTTGACCATCATCAGTTATTTTGCTCCCCAAATAGCAAAACTCCTTTACTACTTTAAGTGTCCCATTTTCTAATCTAATTCCCTCAGCATCACACGACTTAATTCGACTACATTCCATTATCCTCGTTTTGCTTTTGTTGATGTTCATCTTATATCCTCCTTTCAAGACAATGTCCATTCCGTTCAACTGCTCTTCCAAGTCCTTTGCTGTCTCTGATAGAATTACAATGTCATCGGCGAACCTCAAAGTTTTTATTTCTTCTCCATGGATTTTAATACCTACTCCGAATTTTTCTTTTGTTTCCTTTACTGCTTGCTCAATATACAGATTGAATAACATTGGGGAGAGGCTACAACCCTGTATCACTCCCTTCCCAACCACTGCTTCCCTTTCATGTCCCTCGACTCTTATAACTGCCATCTGGTTTCTGTACAAATTGTAAATAGCCTTTCGCTCCCTGTATTTTACTCATGCCACCTTTAGAATTTGGAAGAGAGTATTCCAGTCAACATTGTCAAAAGCTTTCTCTAAGTCTATGTAAGATAATTCGTAAGGTCAGTATTGCCTCACGTGTTCCAATATTTCTACGGAATCCAAACTGAGCTTCCCCGATGTCGGCTTCTACCAGTTTTTCCATTCGTCTGTAAAGAATTCGTGTTAGTACTTTGCAGCTGTGACTTATTAAACTGATAGTTTGGTAATTTTCACGTCTGTCAACACCTGCTTTTTTTGGGATTGGAATTATTATATTCTTCTTGAAGTCTGAGGGTACTTCGCCTGTCTCATTCATCTTCCTCACCAGATGGTAGAGTTTTGTCAGGACTGGCTCTCCCAAGGCTGTCAGTAGTTCTAATGGAATGTTGTCTATACAAGGGGCCTTGTTTCGGCTCAGGTCTTTCAGTGCTCTGTCAAACTCTTCACACAGTATCGTATCTCCCATTTCATCTTCATCTACATTCTCTTCCATTTCTATAATATTGTCCTCAAGTACATCACCATTGTATAGACCCTCTATATACTCCTTCCCTCTTTCTGCTTTCCCTTCTTTGGTTAGAACTGGGTTTCCATCTGAGCTCTTGATATTCATACAAGAGGTTCTCTTTTCTCCAAAGGTCTCTTTAATTTTCCTGTAGGCAGTATCTATCTTACCCCTAGTGAGATAAGCCTCTACATCCTTACATTTGTCCTCTAGCCATCCCTGCTTAGCCATTTTGCACTTCCTGTCAATATCATTTTTGGGACGTTTGTATTCCTTTTTGCCTGCTTCATTTACTGCATTTTTATATTTTCTCCTTTCATCAATTAAATTCGATATTTCTTCTGTTACCCAAGGATTTCTACTAGTCCTCATTTTTTACCTACTTGATCCTCTGCTGCCTTTATTACTTCATCCCTCAGAGCTACACATTCTTCTTCTACTGTACTTCTTTCCCCCACTGCTGTCAATTGTTCCCTTATGCTCTCCCTGAAACTCTGTACACACTCTGGTTTAGTCAGTTTATCCAGGTATCATCTCCTTAAATTCCCACCTTTTTGCAGTTTCTTCAATTTTAATCTTCAGTTCATAACCAATAGATTGTGGTCAGAGTATACATCTGCCCCTGGAAATGTCTTACAATTTAAAATCTGGTTCCTAAATCTCTGTCTTACCATTATATAATCTATCTGATACCTTTTAGTATCTCTGGGATTCTTCCATGTATACAACCTCCTTTTATGATTCTTAAATCAAGTGTTAGCTATGATTAAGTTATGCTCTGTGCAAAACTCTACCAGACGGCTTCCTCTTTCATTTCTTAGCCCCAATCCATATTCACCTACTATGTTTCCTTCTCTCCCTTTTCCTACACTCGAATTCCTGTCACCCATGACTATTAAATTTTCGTCTCCCTTCACTATCTGAATAATTTCTTTTATCTCATCATACATTTCATCAATTTCTTCATCTGCAGAGCTAGTCGGCATATAAACTTGTACAACTGTAGTAGGCGTGGGCTTCGTGTCTATCTTGGCCACAATAATGCATTCACTATGCTGTTTGTAGTAGCTTACCTGCACGCCTATTTTTTTATTCATTATTAAACCTACTCCTGCATTGCCTCTATTTGATTTTGTATTTATAACCCTGTATTCACCTGACCAAAAGTCTTGTTCCTCCTGCCACCGAACTTCACTAATTCCCACTATATCTAACTTTAACCTATCCATTGCCCTTTTCAAATTTTCTAACCTACCTGCCCGATTAAGGGATCTGACATTCCACGCTCCGATCCGTAGAACACCAGTTTTCTTTCTCCTGATAACAACGTCCTCTTGAGTAGTCCCCCGCCCAGAGATCCGAATGGGGGACTATTTTACCTCCGGAATATTTTACCCAAGACAACACCATCATCATTTAACCATACAGTAAAGCTGCATGCCCTCGGGAAAAGTTACGGCTGTAGTTTCCCCTTGCTTTCAGCAAAGCCGTTCACAGTACCAGCACAGCAAGGCCGTTTTGGTTATTGTTACAAGGCCAGATCAGTCAATCATCCAGACTGTTGCCCCTGCAACTACTGAAAAGGCTGCTGCCCCTCTTCAGGAACCACACGTTTGTCTGGCCTCTCAACAGATACCCCTCCGTTGTGGTTGCACCTATGGTATGCCCATCTGTATCGCTGAGGCACGCAAGCCTCCCCAACAACAGAAAGGTCCATGGTTCAGATAGTGATTGTTAAATACTGTACATATATCTGACTTATCCATAACAGATATATTTTTACTATTAACTGACTATGTCATTGATCTTGTGCTGCTGACTGGACACTTTCTTCACAACTAACCATATGGTTTTAATTTTATCCTGTGAATTAGCTAGTCTATTTCCATACCACATACTCTTTGCCTTCCTAATAACATTTTTAAGCACCTTACAATACTGTTTGTAATGGGCTACCATACACTGTGTGATCAAAAGTATCCGGACACCTGTCTGAAAATGACTTACAAGTTCTTGGCGCACTACATCAGTAATGCTGGAAATCAATATGATGTTGGCCCAACCTTAGCCTTCATGACAGCTTCCACTCTCGCAGGCATATGTTCAATCAACTGCTGGAAGGTTTCTAGGGGAATAACAGCCCATTCTTCATGGAGTGCTGTACTGAGGAGAAGTATCGATGTCAGTTGGTGAGGCCTGGCACAAAGTCGGCATTCCAAAACGGCCCAAAGGTTTTCTATATGATTCAGGTCAGGACTCTGTGCAGGCCAATCCATTACAGGGATGTTATTGTCGTGTAACCACTCTGCCACAGGCCGTGCATTATGAACAATGCTTGATTGTGTTGAAAGATGCAATCACCATCCCTGAATTTCTCTTCAACAGTGAGAAGCTAGAAGGTGCTTAAAACATCAATGTAATCCTGTGCTGTGATAGTGCCACGAACAAGGGTTGCAAGACCCCTTCATGAAAGACACGACCACACCATAACACCACTGCCTCCAAATTTTAATGTTGGCACTACACATGCTGGCAGATGACGTTCACCAGGCATTCACCATAACCACACCCTGCCATCGGATTGCCAAATTGTGAACCATGATTTGTCACTCCACACAGTGTTTATGCTCCTTACACCAAGTGAGGTGTCATTTGCCATTTACCAGTGTGATGTATGGCTTATGAGCAGCCGCTCGACCATGAAATCCAAGTTTTCTCACCTGCCACCTAACTGTCAAGTACTTGCTGTGGATCCTGATGCAGTTTGGAATTCCTGTGTGATGGTCTGGATGGATGTCTGTCTATTACACATTACAAGCCTCTTCAACTGTCGGTGGTCTCTGTCAGTCAACAGACGAGGTCAGCCTGTACACTTTTGTGCTGTATATGTCCCTTCAAGTTTCCACTTCGCTATCACATCGGAAACATTGGACCTAGGAATGTTTGGGAATCTGGCATACAGACGTATGACACAAGTGACACCCAATCACTTGACCACGTTCGAAGTTAGTGAGTGCCGTGGAGCGCCCCATTCTGCCCTCTCACGATGTCTAATGACTACTGTGGCTGCTGTCATGGAGCACCTGGCAGTAAGTGGCAGCCAGTGCACCTAGTATGAAAAGCACTTGATTTTGGCGGTGTGCGGATACTTTTTATCACATAGTGTAGCTTGATTGCGACTACTTCTAACATTTTGATGTAATTCCCACTTTGTTCTACATGATATTCTTATCCCACTAGTCAGCCACCCAGTGTGCCTTATACTCCTCAACATTCAAATATCTGCTTTGTGCAGTGTCATGAGATGTCTGTGGATGCAAACAGAATACTGTTTTTTACGTACATGACCAGTCCCCCACTCCACAAGGAACTCCTTGAAAAACAGCCAGCTAATCTGCATTCTGATAAAGAAAGCCTCTGAATTGTCCAATTATTTAAGTGGTGCTCTGATATACCAATAATGTCGGAGGCTATATCTATAAGCAGTTCACTAACTTTATCTCTAATACCTCTTATATTTTGATGAAATGTGCTAATTGCTTCTCTACTTGGATACCTGACCTCCTCTGAAAGTGATTCCTTAGTTAGAGGGACTTCCTTTAAGCAGGTATACCTATCAGCTGACTTCAATCTAAAAAATGTGCAGCTCTAACACCAACTACTACAGGAATTTTTCAATGAGTGATCTCACCACCACCCACTACAATGTCACCTATAAGCTTTGCCAGCCTTCCCTCCTCATACCTATTGAGGCGCAGGCCATGCCTAATGAAACCTGACCTATTGAAAGACTCACCTGGCACCACTGCAATGTGACCCATGCCCTCTGCCATCAGTGCCTTCTCCTGCCCCATGTTAACACGACTAACAGCCGTGAGGCTAATCATGATGCTGAAACAGTTGCACAAAATGCACATTAGTGCCACCAGTTTAAGTAGCTATCTTTATCAGGTCACCACCTACATCATATTCCCCAACCCTATCTAGACTATTCCCTGCTCCACCCAGAATCACTTCCTGGACCTCTTGTGTAAGATTCCTGCATAACTCCTCTATGCTGCTCCACCCAGAATCACTACCTGATCCTCTTTCGTAAGATTCCTGCATAACTCCTCTATGCTGTCAGTCACCTGAGCCAACCCTGCACTAAGCTTGACAATGCTGGTGACCTGGTGCTCACTCCCCCAACACTTCCTGCAACTGCTGGCCCTCACCTCTACCGTGTGAACTATGTAGCAGCAGAACCTTCTTCTTTCTGTTAAACTTTGCAACTGACTTAGACCTCCTACCTGCTGAGGACTGCTGCATGTTTCCTGCACCTACAGCTACGAGAGGCTCCGCTCCACTCAACTCTGACAATTGGTCAAATCTATTGCATCAACTCTGTGTCATTGACACATCAACTCAGCTGAGGTTTTGACAAATAACAGTTCTTTTGACTCTCGTTCTTCATGAAATTTTACAAAACCTTAGTGCTATACCTCTTTATTGGGTTATGTGTTGTCAACACAACTGGTTCCTTCCTAGGGTGGACACTCACTAATTCTCACACCTTTGGTAGCCACTGGCTCTCTCCAAAGCCTATTAGTGTCTGTTGGCACTTGGTATATTCCTCGATTCCCCAGACGTGGGCTGACTTCCTTTTCTCCTCCCATTCTTACTATTACTATTAATTTTATCAATTATTATTACAGTTCTGGCTTTGGTATCCCTCATTTCTGTTATGGTAAAACCTATTGTTTCCTCTGCTATTCTTGTTAGTATTTTACTGTTTATGTACCATCCCCTCATAACTGACTTGATAGGCAAGCTCCTCCTAGTTATTCTCCTTTTTTATCCAGGTCTTTTTTTGACTACTACATTATTATTATAACTACACTTGACAAATTTAAGTATTTAAGTTGATCAAGGAATTCTAACAATTGCTGGGCACTTTGCCAAGTTCTTCCTATGAGTTTTTCTCTAGCTATTGCGGGTAACCTATTGATAAATTTTCCAAGCAGGTGTGGCTCATAAATACCTTATCTGAATATTTTGCCAGATTGAGATGCCATTCCATAAAATTCCTATAAGCAACCCACATATCTGTGTAACACCTGGCCCCAGCAAGTACAATATTAGTTTCTTCCATGCACCCTCTGACCAAAATTTTGACTTAAACATTCTTTTAAACCTCTCATAAGACTGAAATCTATCTACACTCAGCAGTCTTCACTGAATGCACTTATCTCTAAATGATTTTTCACAAGATATATCTTTCTTTTGTAGTGCCAAGCTACAGGCAAGGTTTCATGAAAAGCCTGGGTGGGTTGTTCCTTCTCAGTCAAAGGTCAGAAATTTCTTATTTACACCTCTTCCCATTTCAAACCTAAATCCTTCCCAGAATTAATTCTCACAATCACTCACTCCTGCTTGAGGAGCACTACTTCTAAAATGTACTCTTCCTTCATTTCCCTCTAAATGTTGCTCTAAACACCCCATATAATTTCCAGAATGATTTGCTAGTAGCCTAATCTTCTCTTGTAACAGAATCTCATTATTCATTTTCTTCTCTAAGAAATTCCAGCACTTGTTGGACATGCTGCCTATGTGTCTTAAGTTCACTGGTCTTATGTTGTAATTTTTCAAACTCTCTTTTATTTTTGCTCCATCCACTATTCATTCCAATACCACCTCATTCAAATACATGACTTGATTATTGATTTCATATAGTTGTTCCATAAAATAAACTTGCAAAGCGTGTGCTTAAACTCTTCCTCACCTCCCTACAATTTCGTAACTACTTCTTTTATGTTATTACCAATTTTTTTCTTTTACTCTGCGTCATGTAATAACATTTTATTACTTGCTAGCAAATAATAAAAAAACTCATCACTTGCCATTTTGTTGAAACTGGAAAATTGCTTCTAAATACAGAAAGTAAATTAATTATATAAAATAAATACCAGCTGAAAAATCCCTGTCAGCATATAACAAAGGCCTGTATGCTCCTCTTTGAAATCCTCAGACAGAAAAGTAGGGGACCAGCTGCCTCAATCCCCATTCCTCTGTCTGTGATGTTGCAAGCAGGTAGTTTGATTGCTGCAGTATGGGGGTGAATCTGACAGCTCAGCTGTGGGCCAGTGTGAATGTTTGTTGGTGGGGGAGGGCGGGGGGGGGGGGGGGGGCAGCTGTCAGATAGCTATGACAGGCAAGCCAAGTGGAAGTAAAGATGACTAGCAAGCTGTAAGGCCCAGCGGTCATATCAGGGTTTTTCCAGGCAGGAAGAGGGATGTGTTCAGTGACGTGGTTGCAGAACAAGTCATCACTTGTATGTTGTGATTTAGTGGATGTTGCTGGGAATAATGTTAAATCTGCACAAAGTGATGCCAAAACTTGCACTGGCGATACACAGTTTGGTTTTTCAATGAGTTATTTGTCTGTGGCCACCATTCACATACATTGTGCTTCTCTAAAAAAGTAATTCAGATGGATTTATATAAAACTTAGTCAATCTGTTTTGAGCATTTTTATTACCCTTTGGGTTTTTGACATACAGAGCTAACCCCAATACATCTTTTATTAAATTTTTCAATAATGTCTCATTGCTAATATAAGGCTTTGTAATCAACATTATTATGTTGTGTTGCTGGGCTAAAGAGTGACTGTGTATGGCTGGCAACTACCAAAGTTAGTGAGCAATGCTGAGAGGTAATGACCGTACATTGCCCACACTCTGGGTAAGGGGTGAAAACGACATACTTCTCGTCAAAAGTTTTGGCATCTGAACACATCTGCAATCTTTTAACACAGAGCATTCTAAATCCTTTTACCCAGTCTCTCTTCTTTGTGAAGCCCTCATACTCTGCACGTCCCTCTCACTGCCAGTGTGTATGCGTGTCTGTGTTCCACTGCCTCATTTTTCTCCCGCTGACTTTTTCTCTTGTCTGTTGCTTCCACTGTCACTGTCTTCTCCATTTTTTTACTCTTCTTTACCAGTGTCTCCTCTCTGCCACTTTCACTGTCTCACTGCCATTGTCTTTGTCCCGTTTTTTTTCTCTCTCATTGCCACTGTCTCTTTCTTTCTCACTTACAGTCTACTGTGTTTTGCTGCGCCCTCTCCATGCATGTCCTTGGGGATGGTTTCTGAAGGTTTTGACCCCTAGACTGGGAATCTTTAAGGGTATAGGGGTTGGGAGAAAGTGGACAAACTTCAAATTTTTTCATGTTGAAGGTCACTGGTTGTGGGGGGAGGGGGCGACAGGTAGGAAAGGGGGGGGGGGGCAGTCCCAGACCCCCTAAGCCTATGTGTGGCCTCCACTCATCATCTCCCTTTTTCATTGTTCTTTTGTTCCCACTGCTAATATCTTTATCCTCATCTCTTTCTCTTTTACTGCCACTGTCTCTCATAGACCATCACTATCTCTCCTCTCTTTGACTCCCACTGCTATTGTCTTCATTAGTCTCTCTCTTTCAATGTCATTTTCTTCTTCCACTTTCATTGACTCCTCTCTCTTTCTCTCCCACTGGCACTTCTCATGTCTCTTCCACCATCACTGTCTCTCTGCTACTCTCTTTCATCATAAAAAAGTGCAAAAAAAAAAAAAAAAAAAAAAAAACATTATTTTCATTGAGGAAGGTGAAATGTGAATTGAGGCAGCTTGTTCGTCGTGTTTTCTGTTGAAGTATTTCTCCTTTTTTGTGCTCTGACAGGAGCATTTTTCAGCTGGTTCCCTTCTTTTCCTTGTTACAGCAGGGTGTGCTGCTTATATATAAAATGAATTCTGTGGGTCAGTAAAGTTTTGGCAGTTATTTATATTATTTGACACATTTACGTACTTTGATATATATATATATAAGGTTAAATTAAAATTGTCTTCCATCCAAAGCAAGTTAAATTTACACTACTTTACATAAAAATGCACATTTTTAAATTACACTTACAGTATATCAAAAAATGCAATGTTTGATTTGCAAGTACAAGATATCTCTTATGACAAAATCATTTTTTGTTAGCTGTTTACACTGCCAGGCTACACCATCAAATAATTTCCAGGTCTTGACAGCCTGCATAGGTGTGAATTGCTATGTATTCACTACATGAGTTGAAACCACATTTACTCCTCATACGAGATATTACATGCTTGAATATGGTAACTCTGAACCTCTGGACCTGAGTAACAGATAATGATATTGAAAAAAGAGTCACAGTTCTCTGAGTACATCATCTTGACAACATATGGTAAACATTTTGCTGATTTGTCATGAATAGAAATTGTAGAAGTGGCCATCCTCACTGTTGGTATTTTTGGTACTCAAAAATCATGGTTTTTCAGGATTTTCTGAGGAACTGTCTATGAACAAATGGAGCTTTTATGAGCCATTTAAGTCCCACCATAATACAAAATAACCATCTTGTTTGGACTGGAGAAAGTGTGTAATGTTTAAATTTTGAACCCATCTTCTGATAAGTATACAAGTGGTTGCTAAGCCAAGGGCTGGACACCTTACCTTTTTGATCAATATAATCCAAGATATCACCCCCTGAAAACCCACATTTTTGCATGTACCGTTTTGGAAACTATTGGTACAGTGCACTTTTATTCACAGACTGATTTTCAATTCTACTAAAACTGTAATATCACTACACTGGTGAAATACTTGAAAATACAAATTATTCAGTGGTACTTTCAGTGCCAACTTCACCTTAGTTTGTACCTGCATGCTGTAGTCTATCAGAAGTAGTCTTTTTATTTGCAACAGACAGACCTTTTTTTCTCAGCTGACAACAGTGTTATTTGTGTCCTACACCTGCTGTCTGTGTCATGTTCAGACTATCATGTATCCCATTCAGCTGCAAACAGATCACTCATGGGTGTATGTCATTATTTAAAACTTCTTTCCTTATGCAGATGATAAAATATTAAGTTATATTTTCATTATCAGATTGTAAAACACCTGAATGTTTGTTACAGATTCAGATCTTAACAAAATTCATCCTGTCACAGTCTCCCAAAAATTATACTCCACAAAAGAAAAACTTTTTGAAATTTTAGTGGCGATTATACAGTACGACAGCTGCTGTCTGCAAATTGTAGAGAAACAACAGATATTTAAGTTTTTGAAGAACACTTCTTGCATCTCCCACGTCACATGCGAGGAGGCCAGGACAAATCACCACTGTCACAATACAAGTCAAACCTTTGAGCAATTCTTGTGAAACATGTTTATTTACCTGGGGACTAGACACCAAGCTATGCTGCTTTCTGAAAATAGATACATAAGTGGTCCTGACGTGTGTGCAATGTGCTCTGAACATCAACACACTAAAAATATTACTTACTAAAAGCTAAGACTGAAATCTTTAAAGAATAATAACATGCATGAATTTAAATAATGGAAAATGAGCCAAAGTATTTCAGGTGACTTAATTATATTGCCATTCAGAATAAAACAAAATTTTGGTTAGAGTAGCTTCGAATATTTTGCCATTTCTCAATGATATTTCCTTTTACAGTCTCAGAATAAAATCCTTTTTCATGTCCATAAGCTCACAGACTAATCTCTATTTTAGAAAAGTCCAGAGTAGCTACTCGTAATAGCAAAACTCAGAAAATTAATTAAGAATAAGTTTCTTTGTTACATAGCCATATCAAAGAATAAACCTTTTTACAAGTATATATATATGCTACTCATTAAAAAAAAGCTCTCTAGTCCAGTTCTAAGTTTATTTTATACATTCACTCAGAAATGTCATTCTTGTCTTTGTTCCATGACGATCTCTGTATCAAGTCCTCCTTAATCTCAATAGATGGCAATACTCTCATCTGTCATGGATCCCCCCCCCCCTCCCCCCTTCCTCTATACTTATATAGTTTAAAAACATTTTACTTACATTCCATTTTTTGCTGCAAGAAATTATCAACATGTTTTTGGAGGCAATAACTACACAGCTTGCAAATGAGAAGTGCATAAAGAAATAGATCTGAAAAAGTTTTATCTAGCATCAGCTTGGATTCAACTGATCTCAGTTGAGTTTCCAGTGGCATTTGACTTGTTTGTATTCGTGAATCATTAAATACAGTTTCACTGTCAGAGACCGTTAGCTCTACTCCAATTTTCACATTTCATTCTTCCATAAACTACTACTACTACTACTACTACTACTACTTCTGCCAGCTGCAATAGCTCCCTAGAGGATGTGGCAGGGTCTTAGCAGAGCACAATGGTGTTGATAGCACATTAATTCCTTCTGCACTCGGCAGCAATTGCAGCCACAGTGTAGTGTTGTCTTCTCTTGGCTTGTAAACTCCAAGGTCATCAAAGGTAACATCCACTATACAATCACTAAACTCGCAAAAAATTATGAACTGTTTTCACTGTTCATTTAATAGGATATATTTACTTCCTGTTTCATATACTTTTTCTGTGCCTACTGAGTTCAGTATTTACATGAACTACTTTCTCTTCTTTTCATAGATGATCCACACCATATGTGGAACAACAACTTTACAAACCTGCCACCCAACACATCTCTGTATACTTGAGTATTGATTGAACCTACATTATACACTACTTGCCATTAAAATTGCTGCACCACGAAGATGATGTGCTACAGATGCGAAATTTAACCGACAGGAAGAAGATGCTGTGATATGCAAATGATTAGCTTTCAGAGCATTCACTCAAGGTTGGTGCTGGTGGCTACACCCACAACATGCTGACATGAGGAAAGTTTCCAACTGATTTCTCATACACAAACAGCAGTTGACCGACGTTGCCTGGTGAAACGTTGTTGTGATGCCTCGTGTAAGGAGGAGAAATGCGTACCATCACATTTCCGACTCTGATAAAGGTCGGATTGTAGCCTATCGCAATTGCGGTTTATCGTATTGTGACATTGCTGCTCGTGTTGGTCGAGATCCAATGACTGTTAGCAGAATATTGAATCGGTGGGTTCAGGAGGGTAATACGGAACGCCGTGCTGGATCCCAACAGCCTTGTACCACTAGCAGTTGAGATGACATGCATCTTATCCACATGGCTGTAATGGATGGTGCAGCCACGCCTCGATCCATGAGTCGACAGATGGGGACATTTGCAAGTCAACAACCATCTGCACGAACAGTTCGACGACGTTTGCAGCAGCATACAGCTCGGAGACCATGGCTGCGGTTACCCTTGACGCTGCGATGGTGTACTCAATGATGAACTTGGGTGCATGAATGGCAAAGCATCATTTTTTCGGATGATCCAGGTTCAGTTTACAGCATCATGATGGTCACATCCATGTTTGGCGACATCGCGGTGAACACACGTTGGAAGCATGTATTCGTCATCACCATACTGGCGTATCACCCAGTGTGATGATATGGGGTGCCACTGGTTACACGTCTCGGTCACCTCTTGTTTGCACTGACGGCACTTTGAACAGTGGACGTTACATTTCAGATGTGTTACAACCTGTGGCTCTACCCTTCATTCGATCCCTGCAAAACCCTACATTTCAGCAGGATAATGCACGACCGCATGTTGCAGGTCCTGTACGGGCTTTCTGGACACAGAAAATGTCCGACTGCTGCCCTGGCCAGCACATTCTCTAGACCTTTCACCAATTGAAAACGTCTGGTCAATGGTGGCCGAGCAACTGGCTCGTCACAATACGCCAGTCACTACTCTAGATGAACTGTGGTACCATTTTGAAGCTGCATGGGCAGCTGTACCTGTACACGCCATCCAAGCTCTGTTTGACTCAATGCCCAGGCGTATCAAGGTCGTTTTTACGGCCAGAGGTAGTTGTTGTGGGTACTGAATTCTCAGGACCCAAACTGCGTGAAAATGTAATCACATGTCAGTTCTAGTATAATATATTTGTCCAATGAATACCCATTTATCATCTGCATTTCTTCTTGGTGTAGTAATTTTAATGGTCAGTAGTGTACTATCTTCTGTTGCTACACCAGACATGGTCAGCGAGTGACTGGGTAGAAGCAAGTGACCCATTTAGTGATGTTACATAGGACCACAATTTTCTCAGGTTTTGGCAAGATCTTTTCACTAAAGTATGACTGTGAAAGTTGTATGCTTCAAGCATTAATATTTTTATAGGCACACAAATTTAAACAAATTTTTTTCCTGTCAACATTCCACATTCATTTTTGAAATGAGATTCCAACAATCCCTGCTTCCTCAGCATTTTACAAATTTTATTAGTAAATCATTGTGTGTCCTTTTCACCCTTAATCCACTTACTCATTACGTACTTCTCCAAAGCATGCTTTACAATCAGTTTAAACTATGCCTATAATTCTCCTCCATCCATCATATTGGAACCAAGTTATGTCCATTCTTTGTGTAAGTAGGATGATAATAACAGCTTTTCCACTCTCTCCTGCCTATATAGTCTTCTTGTCTCATTGTTGTAACCACTGTCTCTATGGTGCCATCATGACACTAATCCCTGCCTATTCTGACCCTGCCGATAAGGTGAGGCCTGTTTGTAGTTGTAAGGTCTAAAATGTTTCCATTGCACGTGGATTGTCGAACTAGCTACTCAAGACTGATTTTGGAATGTGTGCTCAGAACTACTTCACAAGACTCTCTGTCCATACCGCCTGCAGTGAATCTATTGATGTCCCGGCCTATACTCAGTATTGCATGAAAGGGGTTCTCCTGCATTACTGAGGCTAGACTTTCTTTGAATAGTTCTACAAATGTTTGATAGAAGTCCCAAGGTGGTCACTAAGATTAATGACCCTACTGTACTTACCTGATTGTAAGATGAGGTTTTTTCCCGTATTCGTCAGTCGAAAAATACATCATCTTATATTCCCCAGTTAATCCTTGCTGCTGAAGTTAACATTTTTATGTTGTTTAATAGATTATATAGGAGTCATATATTTACACATGAAACTTTGACTGTTGAGGTTACATGCAGATTTATTTTGAAGGACTCAAAGGGGCGGGGGTGGGCAAACAATGCTCGTATTCCAACAGCCTCAAGATTTCTCGATACACCAAAGCACTTGATACAGTATCGATGTTGCTTGAAGATCATTTGTCATTTGACTTTCATGGTGGGAGTGCAAGAGATACACGAGAAATTGTGGGCTAGCCACTGCAACAATTTATTGCTCTGTTTAAAATTTGACAATTTTGTGAAATGCAAGAGGAAATAGCACAAATTTGTATCATTTTACAAACTCATGTTGTATTTTAACAGGTTTACAATAAATCTCATACATGTATGGTTACCATGTTCAAGCATTAATGCTGCTGTTTAAATAACGTAACATTCAATATTTGTTTTTTATTATAAGAGAGCATAATGATTTACTAAGAAGGTTGCAGATGAAAAATTCAGTGAAATTCAGTTGCTGTTCACGTATTGGAATAATGGAGAAACACATTACCAGCTTTTAATTAGCTTTAGAACACACACAGAAATTGAGACAAGAAAAAAGAAAAAAAAGAAGGAAAATTGATCCAGATTAATGTCTAACGAACAAAATAATTCATATTAAACCGACTATAATTATTGTCATGAGAATAAATTACATCAGCAAGAATCGTCGAGGAGTTAGTTCAGCAGATCGCGAGAGTTCGGGAACTGGTCTGTATTGTGATTGCGATCTTTTACTTATGTGTTAGTTGCTGATGTTACAGAGGACTTGTACCCTACTAAATATTGCAGTCCATGATTCACAGTTGCTCAAGCACAGCAATACTGTAGGGTTTAGGGGGAGGGGGGGGGGGAGCAGTGATACCAGCATGACTGAACTGAGTGTGGGGAGGGGAGCAGTGAGCGGGCAGCAAATCGTGTCATGTTGCCAATCATGGGAATGTATCCCATGTACTTTGTGGTTTTAGGAATGTCTACCATGTTTAAGCTGCAGTTTGCATGAATCCATTTGTAGTCTGAATTGAACTGACTTTAAAATTGGACAAATACTCAACAACAGTATCCGTTCCTGTAGGAGATGGTATATGTCTGTACAGGGGCTGTGGTGTATATACGTGTTGGTACTGCAATGTTGTCGATGTGCACCATGATGTATGTTGGGGAATGAAAGAGAGTGCTGGTTCTACACAGGCAATGAAAGACAGTTAGGCAAACAATTTGTTTGGATGCAAGAGCCATTGTAACATTCTCACGTCAGTGTAGAAGTGAAATCTGATAAGTATTCAGGTAAAAACGGCTGTAGTCTTAGGTCCCATGGTAACCTCAACCTCAGAATCTCAACATATTCAGAAAAAAACAGCCAAATATTTGTGACAACAATGATATAAATTTCACAGCTGTTCTATTAGGATGATGATGATGATGATGATGATGATGATCGAATCGAATGTCATGTGACTAGGGCCTCCCGTCGGGTAGACCGTTCACCGGGTGCAACTCTTTCGATTTGATGCCACTTCGGCGACTTGCACATCAATGGGGATGAAATGATGATGATTAGGACAACACAACACCCAGTTCCGGAGTGGAGAAAATCTCCGACCCAGACGGGAATTGAACCCGGGCCCTTAGGATTGACATTCAGTCGCGCTAACCACTCAGCTACCGGGGGTGGACACATGATAGCGACATCACAGATGACAGGGTTAGTAAGCGAAAAACGTAGAAAGGAAAAAGTCCATAAACTAATGTGAACCATTTCTTTTCATTTATTTTATTTCTCCTTGTGTTATCAAAATGTAGTCAACCAATAAATGGCATCAATTTAGGATAAGTGTAATGTTAATTTTTTAGGCAGATACTTTATTTAAATAAAACATTTCATGATTTTGGTTACTCAGAATAGTTTAAAAATAATTTTTTCACAAGACACCCCTGAAGAAAAGGGTACATATTAACAAACAGGTTTGCCTTATATTCCGGTAAATACAGTGTATGATGATCAGTTATCAATAGGACCTGAAAATGCAACATCTATTTCTAGCAAAATTTGCATGTATTTTTGGCAAAATGTGCATATAATTTTTTTGTTTATAAATGATTAGATGCACAAATTTATGTTGTCACACTATGTGCCTGAAAACAAAGCCTTCATGTGAAGAAATTGTGTAATAAAAAAGACTTTTCACTGGAATGTTTACTTTTGCAAAAACTAAAATAGTTTTTTCCCTGCCTGCCTCCCTCTCCCCAGAGGCCCAAAATGATCTTTGCTTACTTCTTTCTTAGGGCTTCATTTTGTTTATGGTGAAAATCAGCCGCATTTTTCCACCAGTGAACAGAGTGCTTCTCTGATTTAAATATTTCTCATCTGAATTTTGTAAACCAACTTCTCAATTCTGCTTCTGGTTCATCATGTGTTTGCTCCAGTATTGATTCTGAAAATGCAGTTATAGTTGCCCGATTTCAACTTCAACAACAGTTTTCACTCTCTTGTGGTCAGATTATCTTGTTATAAATTTTTCTTAATGTGGATGCGGAGTGACTTTTTGTGCAGGAAAGGAGAAGTAGAAATAGAAATATTAGACTGAGTATGAAGTTGCCTAAATCTAATAGTTAATTAAAGACAGTCAGCCATTGTGCTGACTGAATCAGGAACGGGAACAGCTAATTTCCTGTTGTTATATTTGACAATTCTAGCAAAACTTCTTCAGCCCTTAATATGTAGACAAGAAAGTAAACAACAATTTGCAGAGTTGGTTTTTTGTCACGTGGGAGATAAAGTGATTATACCAACTTTTGAACTGTCGGAGTAGACAAATGGAAGTGTTTCTATGTTCTAAGATGCTAAGTCCTACAGCTGATTCCTGTGTTGTGTTACACAGTGTTTATTAAGACCATTCAGCCACCCAGGGCCAGTTTAAAGCTTAAGTGACACAAACCGCCACTTAGAGCACCAAGCTGACAGGGGCACCTTAGGTGCCACAACAGTACGATTTCTGTACATAGTGTATCACAGTAAGTAGAAGAAACTGACATAGATGAAAGTATACAGAGGGAAATGGGGAGTCAAAGGATAATTTTCTTCTGTAGAAATGTTCTCAAATTGGCCCTGCTACCAACCACAACTGACATTTTCCAAGACCATTGAGTGCACCAATACGTCAATGCATTCATGCAGTTATTATTTTGCAAACCCATTCTTACACATATTATTTCACCAAATTGGGCTTCGCCAGATGATATGACTTACTAGTAACTGAAATAGTGTTATGTTTTTGATATTTTTTGGGGAAAATAAATCTATTTCAAACAATCTCCAAGAAAATAGTTCATCTGGATACACTTCACCATGATATAGCATTTACCAGGTAACTTCACATTTTGAGGCATTGGATCCATAGTTGCATTTATCACAGAATGCAAATTTTTCAGGTCTGTAGTTAGAATAAACTATTTTACATGCTCTCATTCTATGAGACACCATAGAGATGTTTGGGACTTCAGCAAGGATGTAACAGCATAGCTTGGGAATAAGCAACTGCACACCAACACTTCTGCTCTCGACCCTTTTCCAACCAACTGTTGGTGATCAAAAATTCTTCTCCAAAAATGTTTCAACCAGCTACCTCTCAACAAACACCATTTATTAGTATCCATTAGCAACCTTGAATATGGGGACAAATAGACAAGAAGTAGTTTATTATTCTCATATTTCAAAGAGTCCTTTTATCAGCAAGTATAACAATGAAATGAAAATCTGTTACTGAAATATGATTTGTTTCTGAATCCTTGCCACAGCACTAATGTAGCTCAAAAATTGCTTTATATGTTTACAGATTAAGTTGGAGTCCTTCCTAGAAGATGTTAACAGTATTCTTAACTCCGGTGACGTCCCTAATTTGTATGCAGCAGATGATCTGGAACGCATAAACCAGAAAATGCGTGGTTTTGTGACAGAGATGGGACTCCCACCAACCCCAGCTAACCTATTTTCAGCGTATGTGAAACAAGTTCGCGCCAACTTCCATTGTCTTCTGACAATGAGGTAATTGGTAATAATTTATCAGATTGTGACTGGTAAAACTTGCTTTCGTGTTTTATTAATCACAGGGAGTTTTTGTATACTATTACAGAATCTGCTTTTAACAATCTATTGTAGGAATCATTATATTTATTGTAATCATATGTGAGGCAATGCTGACCCTACGACTTATCTTAGAAAATAGATTAAGGAAAGGCAAACCTACATTTCTAGCATTTGTAGACTTAGAGAAAGCTTTTGACAATGTTGACTGGAATACTCTCTTTCAAATTCTGAAGGTGGCAGGGGTAAAATACAGGGAGCGAAAGGCTATTTACAATTTGTACAGAAACCAGATGGCAGTTATAAGAGTCGAGGGACGTGAAAGGGAAGCTGTGGTTGGGAAGGGAGTGAGACAAGGTTGTAGCCTCTCCCCAATGTTATTCAATCTGTAAATTGAGCAAGCAGTAAAGGAAACAAAAGAAAACTTTGGAGTAGGAATTAAAATCCATGGAGAAGAAATAAAAACTTTGAGGTTCGCCGATGACATTGTAATTCTGTCAGAGACAGCAAAGGACCTGGAAGAGCAGCTGAATGGAATGTACATGGTCTTGAAAGGAGGATATAAGATGAATATCAACAATAGCAAAATGAGAATAGTGGAATGTAGTCGAATTAAATCGGGTGATGCTGCGGGAATTAGATTAGGAAATGAAACGCTTAAAGTAGTAAATGAGTTTTGCTATTTGGGGAGCAAAATACCTGATGATGGTCAAAGTAGAGAAGATATAAAATGTAGACTGGCAGTGGCAAGGAAAGTGTTTATGAAGAAGAGAAATTTGTTAACATGGAGTATAGATTTAAGTGTTAGGAAGTCATTTCTGAAAGTATTTGTATGGAGTGTAGCCATGTATGGAAGTGAAACATGGTCAATAAATAGTTTAGACAAGAAGAGAATATAAGCTTTCGAAATGTGGTGCTACAGAAGAATGCTGAAGATTAGATGGGTAGATCACATAACTAATGAGGAGGTATTGAATAAAATTGGAGCGAAGAAAAATTTGTGGCACAACTTGACTAGAAGAAGGGATCATTTGGTAGGGCATATTCTGAGGCATCAAGGGATCACCAATTTAGTATTGGAGGGCAGCGTGGAGGGTAAAAATCGTAGAGGGAGACCAAGAGATGAATACACTAAACAGATTCAGGAGGATGTAGGTTGCAGTAGGTACTGGGAGATGAAGAACCTTGCACAGGATAGAGTAGCATGGAGAGCTGCATCAAACCAGTCTCTGGACTGAAGACCACAATGACAACAACATGAGAAAGAGTAATTACAAGCCGAGCAATCATATTTTACAGTAGGTTATTTGTCCTTCAAATGTATGCAGCTATGATTCTGTACAAACACACTTATAATGATTTATGCAAAGGGCTGTTAAAGGGTAAGAAATTGCTGACACTCCAATGAATACATTCTTCTAAACTGTTAAACAAAGATGTACATATTTATAACACCAGGAGAGACCTTGACAAAAGATGCGACAACGGCTCCTAACACGTAGGTATCAGTTAATTTAACAAACTTCCAAAGTACTGAAAAAAGGGAAGCTGCTTTTTAGTAGCTTTGAATGAGTTTATTATTAATAAGCATTAGAGTATGACAGAAAGTGTGTCAGAGGAGTAGCAACAATGAAAGGAAAGGGATAGATTGCTACTCTCCATAAAGATGACATGTTGAGTTGTAGACTACCATAATAAAAAAATTGTTAAACTGTTAGATTTCAGCCGAAACGTTCTTCAGAAAAGGAAACACGCACACCATTCACACAAGCAAGCATGCCTCATGCCCACGTAACCACTGTCACTGGCAGCTTGCATCGGACAGCCAGAGAAATGTCAGAGGAGTAGATTATCTTCATTTATGCCGTATTATTTATAAGTAATTGAGATATCTGTGTTTTGTAATTGTACCCAGAAAGTCATGACATGATTTGAAATGTATGTTTGTAATTCAGGACAATTATTGTTTTCATCTAAGGAGAAAAATAAATAATAGGTGACTTGACCAGTCAGTAAGCATACAGGATAACCAGCTTACATGAAGAGAACATACCAGTTGCATCTGTAAGATGAGGTGCATCATTTACATATTAAAATGTAACAACTGCTCCTATCCTGAAAAATATCTACCATGCTTAATCCATGTATGGGGTTGAGTTTACATGGAGAGAGTTTTCAGCCTCCAGAGGACACCAGTTTCAATAATTGTGAATGCAAGTAAATATCAGTTCTGCAGGATCTTTTTCATTAAGTATAATTTACTAACTGTGTATTCTATGTTCTTTGGTAAATACACTCCTGGAAATTGAAATAAGAACACCGTGAATTCATTGTCCCAGGAAGGGGAAACTTTATTGACACATTCCTGGGATCAGATACATCACATGATCACACTGACAGAACCACAGGCACATAGACACAGGCAACAGAGCATGCACAATGTCGGCACTAGTACAGTGTATATCCACCTTTCGCAGCAATGCAGGCTGCTATTCTCCCATGGAGACGATCGTAGAGATGCTGGATGTAGTCCTGTGGAACGGCTTGCCATGCCATTTCCACCTGGCGCCTCAGTTGGACCAGCATTCGTGCTGGACGTGCAGACCGCGTGAGACGACGCTTCATCCAGTCCCAAACATGCTCAATGGGGGACAGATCCGGAGATCTTGCTGGCCAGGGTAGTTGACTTACACCTTCTAGAGCACGTTGGGTGGCACGGGATACATGCGGACGTGCATTGTCCTGTTGGAACAGCAAGTTCCCTTGCCGGTCTAGGAATGGTAGAACGATGGGTTCGATGACGGTTTGGATGTACCGTGCACTATTCAGTGTCCCCTCGGCGATCACCAGTGGTGTATGGCCAGTGTAGGAGATCGCTCCCCACACCATGATGCCGGGTGTTGGCCCTGTGTGCCTCGGTCGTATGCAGTCCTGATTGTGGCGCTCACCTGCACGGCGCCAAACACGCATACGACCATCATTGGCACCAAGGCAGAAGCGACTCTCATCGCTGAAGACGACACGTCTCCATTCGTCCCTCCATTCACGCCTGTCGCGACACCACTGGAGGCGGGCTGCACGATGTTGGGGCGTGAGCGGAAGACGGCCTAACGGTGTGCAGGACCGTAGCCCAGCTTCATGGAGACGGTTGCGAATGGTCCTCGCCGATACCCCAGGAGCAACAGTGTCCCTAATTTGCTGGGAAGTGGCGGTGCGGTCCCCTACGGCACTGCGTAGGATCCTACGGTCTCGGCGTGCATCCGTGCGTCGCTGCGGTCCGGTCCCAGGTCGACGGGCACGTGCACCTTCCGCCGACCACTGGCGACAACATCGATGTACTGTGGAGACCTCACGCCCCACGTGTTGAGCAATTCGGCGGTACGTCCACCCGGCCTCCCGCATGCCCACTATACGCCCTCGCTCAAAGTCCGTCAACTGCACATACGGTTCACGTCCACGCTGTCGCGCCATGCTACCAGTGTTAAAGACTGCGATGGAGCTCCATATGCCACGGCAAACTGGCTGACACTGACGGCGGCGGTGCACAAATGCTGCGCAGCTAGCGCCATTCGACGGCCAACACCGCGGTTCCTGGTGTGTCCGCTGTGCCGTGCGTGTGATCATTGCTTGTACAGCCCTCTCGCAGTGTCCGGAGCAAGTATGGTGGGTCTGACACACCGGTGTCAATGTGTTCTTTTTTCCATTTCCAGGAGTGTATGTTCGAAAAATTAGACTGTTGAAAACAGTATAATGGAGATATTCATAAACACATGTGCCAAAGGGAATAATGTGTGCAAACTTTAAAACTGTGTATTACGTCAGATGCATAGATGCAAGTCCATTGTAAAAAATATGGCTCTGCACAAGAGAAAATGAAAATTATTTAAGTAAAAATTAAATAAAAGATTAAATTATCATAGTGCTGTTAGAAGAAGGATGAGGCTTAAAATAGGAAATGAAGCAACAGAATGGACAATAAGAAAGTGAGACACTGGGCTGTTGCTGAACACTAGATCTCCAAAAAAACACAATAATAATCTATGTGAGAAATGCTAGAAACATGACAGAAGCATTAAATATCCTAAATGTGACAGGTAGTTACATTTTCGTTGTGAAAACATAGACCTGTTACTGACTGTAGATGAAAAATCTGTGAAGGAGAGGAAATTTAATACATCCATTAACAAAGCAAGTACAGAGTTACTAAATAGACAGTAAGTGCACAGCAATGATAGTGTTTATATGTTAAAATGAAGACACCCAAATATCATATGCCACTGTGACTATTTTAAAAGATGACAGTGGTATGAAACCTCATGATGACTAGTATAAAGTACTCACACATGGAAAGAGCTTCCAGATTCATTGAAAAATCAACAAAAACATCTCAGACAGAGAAGAGAAGGGTTCTTATGCTATCTGATAGCTGTGGAAGGTATTTATTTAAGTTGAATAGTTCATAGCTCAGTGCAGCTTATAGTGTGAATGCTGGATGTACCATTCTTTTTAAGTGATAGGTTTTGTTTTTCTGCTGGCTAAATATTTCAGCCAAATTGATACACTAATGGCTATAGTCTGCTCAAATGACATAGAGACCAGTTCAAACAGTAAAAGTGTTAGAAACAGTGCTATTGCAGTCCTTTCACCACTTAAGACATGTGACAAATCTAATATGTATGATAAACCAGAGCTATATACTAATAATAAATTATTTAATAGTGTAGTGGTGCCACCTGATGTCACTGCAGAAATGAATAGCTGGTGCAGCCCCACTGAGGATTGCTGTGGTGGCTTTACATAGGGAGCACATATCATCAGGAACAACCTCTGATGAGACCACACAAGATATCAACATGTAAGCTGTCCCAGAGCCAGTCTGAGTCAGTGGCGATACAATATGTGGAGTTTATGGCAGATGCTAACAGTGTGGCTGTTGTGTGTATAGTGTGGGATGAACTTTGATATAGCGTAAACTGGGCCTTGCTTCAGAATAAGAGCTTAAACTGTTTCTGAGGAGCTTCTTGTATACAGGATGGTAAAAAAATTCCATACCTTGAGAGAATCTGAGTAGACGGAGAGGATGGGTGCAGGGCGGGGGAGTCAACAGGGGTTCCAAAAGGCACACCATATGTTCATCATTGACACTGTGAAACACATCCCATATACTTCAAGGCTGTTGCTATTACATCCAACTTCCAGAATACAGTAAATAAATGAGGACACATTCCTCTGTTATTGTCCGTGGGTGCAGAATACAGTAAACATCTGTTAATGTTACTGTAAACCATATTTATGTTTTGGCCATGTGGAGTGCATACATCGATGGCAATGGAACCACATCGTGTTTTGATAAGTTTGTGAAATGTTTTCACAGTGAAGTTTCATCTTTGAACTTATCAGCATAATGGAAGCCTATTATTCCACACAGGAAATGCAGATTTTACAGTACTGATGCCATCTTCATCAACTGCACCCACTGCACCGCTCGCAGCTAAATAAGAGTTGGCAGTTTTGAATCTACCACCAGCTCACTGTTAGGCAAGCATCACTCTTCCATTGCTAGTCAATCTGACAAGGAATGGATCACTGAACTGGAGGGCATGACTAAGAACTGTAAATTTAACTGTTCTTGTGGAGCCTCATTTCAAGATGAAATGCTTCCTGATGCTTTTATTCAAAACCTTGCTGATACTAGAATACAGCCTGAGATTCAAAAACATCACAGTCCTTGTCTCAGTGACGCACTTAAAGTAATCAAGGCTCAGGAAGTTCAAGTTAATCTGCCTGTTGTTGCTACACTGACCACGGATAATCAGGTACCGCAGTACCTAGAATTTTTCAATTGCTTTTGACCTGACAATCATTGGCAACACTTTTGTATTGATTTTTCTGGTCTTTTCTGGAGCAGAAGATGGCTCATTGTTATTGATGCATGTAGGAAACCACCTTTTGTTATTCCAGTGCAGTCTATTACTAGTGCTAGCACTATCAAAACACTCACTTCTGTCTTTTTCTTACAATGATTGTCACAAACAATTGTTTCAGACAATGGTCTGCAGTTTTCTTCTATATAATTTAAAAATTTTGCCACCACTCTCTCATTAATCAAACAGAGAGGCAGAACCATGCTTAGCGTTCTAGAGAAAATGCTTTGTTGTTGTTTCTGAGCATCTTTTGCACTATACCTGCTGACAATGCTTTGCTAGCAGAATTCTTACATAGTCATCACCACCCCACTTTGTTGCATCTCTTTCACCCTAACCACTCTGTTTCTCATGTAAACTTTCCAACGAAGTTCTGTATGAATAACAAGGTTTCCTATCATGCCTATAATAAGCCTTCCAACTGGGAAACCAGCGTTTTCACTCAAACATCTGGCCATCCTGATTGTATCTTTCATGGCACATCTGGCACCCATCTTCAGCACCTAAATGATTTCATTCCCGTGATTATAGTAATTCTACCATAAAGATTAGTTTTTAAGACATGTTGTCTGCAACACAGTCTGCTGCACTGGAGCAAGCCCTCGCTGGTGCCTGACAACCAGGTGTGTGGGTCTCCCGATGGCTGTGCCATAGAGATCAACCTCTGCCAACTTCCACAGCTGCCTTCTTCATAGCCACTGCTGCAGCCACAATGCCTGTCACTGTGATGGCCATCATAGACATCGAGCATACACCAGCTGTACAAAATTCTGCGTCCTCAACATTGCCAGTGCTGCACCCACGTGAACTCTCGGATGGACATCTACCTCCAGATTCTCGGCAGATGTTCCTGAATGTTTGTAAGGTGAATGTCGGGACGCTTGTGGTTGGTGCCATTGTGCCGCAGCCAGCTGCATCAGCAGTGGCACAGCACAGACCTCCTGCTCGTAATCATCCATACCATCATTGTGTATTCACAGTACACAATTTTATTGGGAAAGAATGTGGTATCAGTGGCATCTTTGTCAAACTACTGCAACACATCATGTGCCACCCACAGCTAAGTGAGAGATGGAACTTTTAAATCTGCTGCCAGACGAGCGTCAGTCTTCCATTACTTGCAGTTGTTCATTGGTTGGCAGTTATGCCACTGGAGGACACAAATCCACATGACCTAACTGCTCAAGACTCTGACTGGCTGGCACATCTTTTTAAGCAACCACAATTCTGAGCTTGTCTATCATATACAGTGCATCTATAGACTCACCAGCAGTAGTGTGGAAGACTGCAGCGAGGGCAATACATCGAACATACTGATCTTAAAAGATGTAAATGAGGTGTGATCAAAAAGTAAAGGAAATTTTTTAATGTTGTGGGCTTTATACAACAAATTTTCAATTTTTTTTCCTTTCTTTTTTGTTGCCACATATGTTCCTGGTGTGTGTTTGCATTTTCAGCCATTTTGAATATTTAGTTTATTTTTACGAGTTGCAAAAGGTTTTACATGTTTTCGAGTGCTCAGCAGATTTTTACTTTCAAAAAAGATTGATCAAAAGAATCTGCATGAAATATTGTTTGAGTTATGGAATAGAGTGCAGCACCGCATTTGAAATGTTGCCTGTGTCATTTGGCAAATCTACTATGAGAAAGACAAGTGTTATGAGTGGTATAAATGTTTCAATGTGGGTCGAGAAGACATTGAAGACCACGACTGCCTTGGATGCTGTAGGACATCAGGTACTCTTGACAATGTAGAAGTAGTAAAGAAAATGGTTCTTAAATATCACTGAATCACCATCAGAGAGGTTGCTGATGATGTCAACGTATCATTTGGCTCATGCCAAGCAATTTTTTCAGATGTTTTGTGCATAAAAGGTGTAGTAGCAAAGTTTGTTCAGAAGTTGTTGAATTTTAACCAGAAATGATGTCGCATAGATTAGATTAGATTAGATTTACTTTCATTCCAATTGATCCGTAGTGAGGAGGTCCTCCAGGATGTGGAACATGTCAGAAAAACAACAATACATGACAAATATTTACAACTAAAACAAATAAGCTAATGTACCATTCCACAGGTCCCAAGTGGAATGATCGTCATTTTTTAATGAACACTAAGAGTCATTTTACAAATACTAATGCACTGAATTTAAAATAAAAAGTTTTTTATTTATTTATAAGGTAATACAACTACTGTAATACTTATTTACAATGAACACATTACTGCACTGAAATGATGCAGAAGTTAGATTATACTAACACACACACAAATTTTCAATGAACACATTACTGCACTGAAATTGTGCAGAAGTTATGTTGTACTTATATACAAATCAGTTGGTTTTACTAAGAAATTCATCAATGGAGTAGAAGGAGTTGGCCACCAATAAATCCTTTAGGCTTCTCTTAAACTGAATTTCATTGGTTGTTAAGCTTTTTATGGCTGCTGGCAAGTTATTGAAAATGTGTGTTCCTGAATAATGCACACCTTTTTGTACAAGACTAAGTGACTTTAAATCCTTGTGAAGATTATTCTTATTTCTAGTATTGATTCCATGAATTGAGCTGTTGGTTTGAAAAAGTGATATATTTTTAATGACAAATTTCATTAAGGAATAAATATATTGGGAAGCAGTAGTTAGTATCCCTAGTTCCCTAAACAGGCTTCTGCAGGATGTTCTTGAGTTCACACCGCATATAACTCTCACTGCACGTTTTTGTGCCCAGAAAACTTTAGCTTGGCTTGATGAAATACCCCAAAAAATAATCCCATATGACATTATGGAATGAAAGTAAGCATAGTATGCCAGCTTTTTCATTTTTATATCCCCTATGTCTGACAAAATTCGCATTGCAAACAGAGATTTGTTAACACGCTTCAGCAGTTCTGTGGTGTGCTCCTCCCAGTTGAATTTATTATCAAGCTGTAATCCCAAGAATTTAACACTGTCCACTTCTTCTATCTTCTTGTCATCGTATGTTAGACATATACTCTTGGGACACCCCTTACAAGTTCTGAACTGCATGTAGTGTGTTTTTTCAAAGTTTAGTGACAAAGAATTGGCTAGGAAACAGTGATTAATGTCCACAAATATTTTATTGGCTGATCTTTCTAAGACTACATATACATTATGTAGGAATTGCTAAATGAAGCTCACAATGATCCAGAACTTATAAGGAAGGTTATAACAGGTTATGAAACGTGGGTATGTGCAATGATGTCGAAACCAAGCCCAGTCATCCCAGTGGAAACTCTCTGAAGAGCCAAGACTGAGAAAAAATGTGGTAAGTGTGATCACATTTGAAGGTTCTTCTCACTGTTTTCTTCAATTACAATGGGATAGTGCATCATGTGTTCCTGCCTTATGGTCACATGGTTAATAAGGAATACTACCTGGAAGTACACACCATTTGTGTGAAGCAGTCCAAAGAAAACAACCAGAAATGTGGCAAAACCACTCGTAGAAATTGCATCATGGTAGTGCTCCCACTCACACATCAGCTCTTTTTTGTGTTTCTTTTTTTTTTTCTCAAAAAAACAAACATTCTGTGTTGCCTCAGCCATCATACTTTCTGGACATGGCCCTCTATGACTTCTTTATTCCCTAAGCTGAAGAGAACCATGAAAGGACATTGTTTTGCCACCACTAATGTGACAAGAACAGAATCGCTGAGGGAGCTGAACACCATCACAATATGTGAGTTCCACAAAGTGCTTCCAAGATTGTAAAAATCTTTGACACAAGTGTATTATATCTGAGGGAGATTTCTTTGAAGGGGACAAGGCTGATGTTTATGAATAAATAAAGAGTCTTTAAGAAAAACAAAAACTCCCATTGCTTTTTGATCACACCTTATTTAGGTGTATCGGCATTCTAGACTATTTTTTACTTTCAGTAGTGTTACTATATTGTAAATACCTCAGGGCCACAGAAGATCCCACAGCATTCACAACTATGTATAACTGTTATTAAACTACTGATAAAACTGACATGATCTTCAGTTGCTTCCATTTCCTAGACCATGACAGAAGACAATATCTGCAATTTCCTGTGTGGTATAATAGGTTTTCATTGCCTGGTAAATGCAAAGATACAACCACACTGTAAAAGCATTTCACAAACTTATCAAAACACAAACGAGTCCATTCAAACTGATGTATGCTGTGCATGTACTCAAAACTCTGAATACAGTTTACAGTAAGGCAGTAACAGATGTTTAATACATGCTTTATCCATGGACATCAACTGAAGAGTGTCATTTATTTACTGCAGTCTGTAGGTTGTTTGCAATAGCAAAGAGCTTGCAGTAGAAGAGATGTTTCACAGAAGCGTAGTTGAACAAGTGCTCCTGTCTCTTAAGTTATACATTTTATAGCACCTGTTTACTTGACATTTTTGTCCTGTTTAGCTCCACACTTCCATCTCTTAAAATGCAATAAAATTAATCTGTTTTTAAAAAAGTTCTAACAACTTCTAGGAATATGTAATTGTTTTAGTAACAATACAAGAGAAGGAAAGTTGCTACTCACCATATAGCGGAGATGTGTGAGTCACGATAGGCACAATAAAAAGATTCATACAATAAAAGTTTTCGGCCATTAAGGCCTTTGTCAGCAGTAGACACACATACTAACATAAACGCAACTTGCACACACGTCTGCAGTCTCAGAGAGCTGAGACCACACTGCGAACAGCAGCACCAGTGCATGATGGGAGTGGCGACTGGGTGGGGGTAAGGAGGAGGCTGGGGCAGAGAGGGGGAGGGATAGTATGGTGGGAGTGGCGGACAGTCAAGTGTTGCAGTTTAGATGGAGGGCAGGAGAGAAGGTGCGGAGGGGGGAGGGGGTAAGTAGCGGAAAGGAGAGAAATAAAAGAAATTAAAAGACTGGGTGTGGCGGTGAAATGATGGCTGTGTAGTGCTGGAATGGGAACAGGGAGGGGGCTGGATGGGTGAGGACAGTGACTAACGAAGGTTGAGGCCAGGAGGGTTATGGGAACGGAAGATGTATTGCAGGGAAAGTTCCCACCCGCGCAATTCAGGAAAGCTGGTGTTGGTGGGAAGGATCCATATGGCACAGACTGTGAAACAGTCATTAAGGTGAGGGATATCATGTTTGGCAGCGTGTTCAGCAACAGAGTTTGTCGGTGGCCATTCATGCGGACAGACAGCTTGTTGGTTGTCATGTCTACATAGAATGCAGCACAGAGGTTGCAGCTTAGCTTGTAAATCACATTACTGGTTTCACAGGTAGCCCTGCCTTTGATGGGATAGGTGATGTTAGTGACCGGACTGGACTAGGTAGTGGTAGGAGAATGTATGTGACATGTCTTGCATCTAGGTCTATTACAGGGTATGACATTTCTCATTTCAGGGCACAACAAGAGGTAATGAAAACCCTGGCGGAGAATGTAATTCAGTTGCTCCAGTCCGGGATGGTACTGAGTTACGAGGGGAATGGTCCTCTGTGGCCGGACTTTGGGAGGTGGTGGGAGACTGGAAAGAAAAGGTACGAGAGATTTGTTTTTGCACAAGGATGGGAGGATAATTACGGTCAGTGAAGGCTTCAGTGAGACCCTTGGTATATTTTGAGATGGACTGCTCATCACTGCAGATGCGACAACCATGGGTGGGGTAGGCTGTATGGAAGGGGCTTCTTGGTATGGAATGGGTGGCAGCTGTCGAAGTGGAGTTATTGCTGGTGATTAGTAGGTCTGATATGGATGGAGGTACTGATGTAGCCATCTCTGAGGTGAAGGTCAACGTCTAGGAAGGTGACTTGTTGGGTTGAGTTGGACCAGGTGAAGCAAACGGGGGAGAAGTTGTTCTGGAGGAATGTGAATAAGGTGTCTTCACCTTCAGTCCATTTAGCAAAGATGTTATCAATGAATCTGAACCAGGTGAGGGGTTTAGGATTCTGGGTTTTTAGGAAGGATTCCTCTAGATGGCCCATGAATAGGTTAGCATAGGATGGTGCCATGCGGGTGCCCATAGCCCTATTGTGGATTTGTTTGTAGGTAATGCCTTCAAAGGAGGAGTAATTGTGGGTGAGCATACAGTTGGTCATGGAGACTAGGAAGGAGGTTGTTGGTTTGGAATCCATAGGGCATCTGGAAAGGTAATGTTCGACACCAGTAAGGCCATGGGCATTAGGAATGTTAGTGTACAGGGAGATGGCATCAATAGCGACGAGCAGAGCACCGTGTGGTAATGGGACAGAAACTGTGGAGAGTCGGTCGAGGAAATGGTTGGCATCTTTTATATAGGAGGATAGGTTCTGGGTAATAGGTTGAAGGTGTTGGTCTATGAGAGTAGATATTCTCTCAGTGGGGGCACAGTAACCGGCCACAATGGGGCGTTCTGGTTGGTTGGGTTTATGGACTTAGCAAGCATGTAGAAGGTGGAGTGTGGGGTTTGGTAGGAGTAAGTAGAGAGATGGACTCTGGGGAGAGGTTCTGGGATGGACCTAAGGATTTGAGTTGTGACTGGAGATCCTGCTGGATTACTGGAATGGGATCACTGTGGCATGGTTTGTAGGTGGAACTATGTGACAGCTGACAGAGTCCTTCTGCCATGTAATCCTTGTGGTTCAAAACAACGGTGGTGGAGCCTTTGTCAGCAGATAGGATTATAAGGCCGGGATCAGTTTTTAGATGGTGGACTGCGGTTCTTTCTGTGGATGTAACGTTAGTTTGCATGTTGAGAGATTTGGGGAAATGATGTTGAGGCAAGGTTCAAAGTTAAGAAATTCTGGAAAGTTAACAGGGGGTGGTTTGGAGGCAGTGGGGGGGGGGGGGGGGGGGGGGATCACGGTTGGATGGAGGAGTGAAATGAGTTAGGAAAGGTTCAATATTGGTCTTTGGTTGAGTCTGATTGGTCGGGTTGACAGCAAAAAGTGTTTCCACTGCAGGGACCGGGAGAAGGAGAGAAGGTCTTTAACTAGTCCTGCACAGTTGAATTTGGGAGTGGGGCAAAAGGTGAGGCCTTTGGAAAGGGCTGATATTTCTGTGGGACTAAGGCTTCTGGAGGAAATGTTCATAACTGTGTTACGGGTCTGTTTAGGTTCTGGGTTCTGTGTGGTGGTGGGAGGGAGTTTGGGAGGGTGGCGTAAATGTAGTAGGTCTGCGCGACAGGGTTTGTCAGCTATGAGGGGGCGTGGGGGAGGTTGGAGGTAGTTGTAGAAGTGGTGGACAGTGGTACTCCGGGGTGGGAGTAGGAAGTGAGTAGGATGGAGAGCTTTTTGAGATGACGTTGTGTGTGTTGCTCAAGTATCTGCAGGGCAAGAGTTTCAGTGTTTGTTATGGGTTCCAGGAATTTAGGATTGCATAGCAGGAGAATTTTGCGGATGGAGAGAAGGTACTGGAAGGAGGATTGGGCTTGGTTGATATGGTTTTGCAGGACTATTTTGGTCAGGCCAAAGGATTGGCGGAATCTGAACAGGTGGAGGTTATTGTGGATGGAGGGGTGGCAACCAGAGATGGGTAATTTGGTGGTAAGGCCATTAGGGGGGATTTCATGAGCCAAACAACAACGCAGGAACAGTATGTGGGACTGGGATCTGGCTAGGAATAAGGAAACTTTTCTGTATTGACGCAGATGGAAGGAGCATGGATCCATGGTGGTGCAAAAAATACGAAAAATTACATAAGAAAGTAAAATTATGTCCGAAAAATTACTCAAAAATACACCCAAATATGTGTGGAAATTACGAAATGGATGAACAAGGGGGAAAAAAACGAGATGAAATCTGAGGAAGACAATGATAGTGGAAGGCGAAAACTCACTAAAATTTGTGAGAAATTACAAGGGTCAAAGTAGAAAATTACTAATCAATAATAAATATATGTATATTACTGTGTGTAGCAGGTTTAAGGGCGGATAAGCGTTAAGGGGGACGGCAGATACGACTGGAAGAGGTGGATTTAGTGGGTGCGAACAGGCATAGAATGGGGAAAGTGTGGGGGGTGGGGAGAGGTTCGTAGTTAGAGATGTAAGATTGTGTGGCACCGGAAAAGTGCAACAGATAACATGGAAAAATCCAGGAATTGGCACAGGGAGTGTGATTAGTTTGAAGGTATAGGCTTCATTATATCGGTGGGAGTAATGTTGGACCTAAGATGCTGCACTAACAATCAGCGTGGTCTTCAGGCCATCTTTTTCTGGTGGCCGAGATGGTTGATACAGTGTGGCTCATAAGTAGAGCATGGAGTGCAGTTCGTAAGGCAGCAAGAGAAACATAGGAAAGAAAAGAAAGAAGGAATGACATTGAGTATAGCAGATGTGAAAGAATATAGTTACGAAGGAAAACAGCACAAGGTTAGGATTGAAGAAAAGCCGTCAGGCATAATCAAACAATGGAAAATCCAGGATGGAATGTAACAATACCAGAGAAGGAAAGTTGCTACTTACCATATAGTGGAGATACTCAGTCACGATAGGCACAATAAAAAGATTCACACAATTAAAGCTTTCAGCCATTAAGGCCTTTGTCAGCAGTAGACACACATACACACATGCGCGCACACACACACACACACTCACATAAACGCAACTTGCACACACGTCTGCAGTCTCAGAGAGCTGAGACCACACTGCGAACAGCAGCACCAGTGCATAATGGGAGTGGCGACTGGGTGGGGGTAAGGAGGAGGCTGGGTCGGGGAGGGGGAGGGATAGTATGGTGGGAGTGGCGGACAGTCAAGTGTTGCAGTTTAGATGGAGGGCAGGAGAGAAGGTGCGGAGGGGCGAGGGGGTAAATAGCGGAAAGGAGACAAATAAAAAAGAATCTTTTAATTTCTTTTATTTCTCTCCTTTCCGCTATTTAACCCCCCCCCCCTGCACCTTCTCTCCTGCCCTCCGTCTAAACTGCAACAATTGACTGTCCACTACTCCCACCATACTATCCCTCCCCCTCCCCGCCCCAGCCTCCGCCTTACCCCCACCCAGTTGCCTCTCCCATCATGCAATGGTGCTGCTGCTCGCATTGTGGTTTCAGCTCTCTGAGACTGCAGACATGTGTGCAAGTTGCATTTATGTGAGTGTGTGTGTGTGTGTGTGTGTGTGTGTGTGTGTGTGTGTGTGTGTGTGTGTGTGTGCGCGTGTGTGTGTATGTGTGTCTACAGCTGACAAAGGCCTTAAGGACCGAAAGCTTTAGTTGTGTGAATCTTTTTATTGTCCCTATCACTATATGGTGAGTAGCAACTTTCCTTCTCTGGTATTTTTACATTCCATCCTGGATTTTCCATTGTTTAATTGTTTTAGTATTTAGAAATATCTTACAAATTACTGCTTCTAGAAGTTGATTATCTACAGTCAAGGATTGTAGATTTCCATTAGCAGCATGGCAGGTAATAACATTCATTGTAAACTGGCCTCAAGTATTAAAAAAAATAAGGTAATTCTTCTTCACTGACAATTGCTTGTGTGATTATTTAAATATTAAGAATGACATTGCAGATAATACAAGCTGTTGTGTGTAATCTGGAAAGCAATAAACTTTACAAAGTAATGGCTTCTCTGTCGGTTTTGATATGTAAATAAGTGCAGATAATATATAATAATTAAATGATAACTATTAATAAAGTTTACGTAATGAGTTTGTGACATCTGCTTCTCTTAACACTTGGTTGCCTTCATTCTTTCTTTATACACATAAAACTTAGATCCCCCCTTCATAATGAGACCTATTAAACATGCTCAGTGAATAACTGAATCACGATTTTAAATGTCAAATAATGCTTTACGATGTTGTTGCAAACTGGTCTTATTATTTCAGAACAGAGTGTGGCAGTAATAATTTTGTGTAAGAAATTTCCTAATTTTTTTTTTATGAAATAACCTGATTAATCATTTCTCTGCTAACAGTCCCATTGGAGAGGTGTTCCGTGCACGTCTTCGACAGTTCCCTGCCCTTGTTAATTGTTGCACAATTGACTGGTTTAGTGCATGGCCTGAGAGTGCTCTTCAGGTGAGGCCAATAAAACATCATAGCTGTGTTTATAATTGTAGTACAGATACTTTCTTGTATTAAGAAGTGTAGTGTGCAGTGTTGCCTGTGTTTTTAAATTATCAAATAATCTTTGGATTTTATTTTTATGTCCTAGTTCAGTTAATGTACTGCAAGAACTGAGGAATACGTACTCAACAAGAACTTCCATAGTTATAAGGGACGCATTCAGTCTATAAATGTATTTTTACTCTTTCTTCATGCTTCTCTCCCTCCATTTCTCTTCTGACAAAAATTCCATCTGGAATTGTTTCACCATCTATCAGTTGTGGTGACATAGGTGTTAATAAAATTATGTTCTCAATTCCTTTCCCGGTATGCAGAAAGACATACTAAGCTCTTTAAGGATGGCTACTGTCCTCCAAGCATAGTCTGCCAATAGTTGTTTCTTATCATATCTGCAGATGCACCCAATCCTCCAGTCATTCCCATGAGAGAACAACAGCTGAGCTCCACTTAACTACCCACATTCTTCACAGTGACTACTTGTCATCATGCCTGGAAAGATGATCATCCTCATCTCCGTGCCTCACAAGTCACTCTTTCTACATTCACATTCTCCTCTCCACTGTCTTCCAGTTCATTGTGTGCCACACACTACTCCTGCAGTGTTTACCATGATGAACCAACTGGTGTCACATTGCTAGTATGTCTCATTTCTGTCTCTCCCTCCCAACCATCAGCGGTCCTCCCCTTCAGCCTTTAGCTGCCCATGTCACCTCATTTCTCTGGACATAACTATTCATCCTAAGGTCTTCGAGACACACATCCATGAAGCTCTCGCTAAGTTAAGTGATAAGTAGTGAAATAAGAGCTAATTTAGTTAACATTACATTTTAGACCATTGCTGCCTATTGAAGGCTTTGCTTTTCTGTGTGTATTTAGATGGAAAAGAAAGTGTTTAGTAAAGGCTGGTAGTCATTAGTTTTGTCTACATTCTAGGTGTGAATTTTGTGCATGTGTTGATCTTTATTTTTTGCTATACTTAGTGGTTCAAAGTTAAATTAATTCATGTCTGTCATATGGAGTTTAGGTAGTTAATTAAAACTTTTGAAAGTAAATTTAAAAGTTTCTTTACATTAGCATTCCGTTACATATTACAGGTAACAAAACTTCAGTGCTCTTGTGCCAAGTTATTCTCTGCTTTTGTGTAAATTATTCTGTCAAATCTTGTGTGACAAATGTGGTGGTTGGCGTAGAAATCTGAAGGAGGGGGTGTTCTGTGAAGACTGTAGGTTATGGTTTTATTGGGGTGAATGTAGTGGTCAGGAAAAACAGTAGAATATGAGGCTCTTCCATAGCAATGTAGATTATGTAGAAAGGGCGGGAAAATTGCTTAACGGGAGGCTGAATTCGAAAATGTGAATTTGGAAGGGAGGAAAAAGAGAATGTGCCTGAAAAAGGTAGCAAGCAAATGGCGAAAAAGGGATACTGTTGAAAAAACTTTCTAAATTCAGTTAGTAAATCAGTGTGGCTTCCTATCTGAAGTAGCGGAGGAAGGTCCTCATCCAGAAGTAGTTGAATGTAGACTAAAGCAGAATATTAGCTTAAAGAAAAAAGACAGGTCGGGATCAAATCAGAATAGGAAAGGAAGAATTCTGCTTCTAGGTAGCAGTCATGGGAGGGGTGTAGGTCAACAGCTTCAGGAGAAATTAGTTGCAGGATACCAGGTCACAAGTTTTGTGAAACCAAGTGCTAGCCTTAGCCAGGTGACGGCCAGCTATGCAGCGACTTTCAGAAGGAAGATCAGGTAATTATAGTTTGGGGAGCAGGAAACAGCCTGACTATGAATCCCGGATATAGTATTAGGAGTGACCTGGATAAAATAGGAGCAGAAACTGGGCACATAAATGTGTGCTTTGTGAAGGTTTTTCAGCGCCATAATTGGCCCTGGGTAAACACTGCTATAAGGCATGTCAACACTGAACTGAACAGGATTCTCCAGACATGGCCAAAGTCTCAAGTAAGTGTTGTTCCAGTTGATGCTATTGGCAGATGGGGATACACTACATATGGCTTGCATCTAAATAGAAAGGGGAAAGATATGTTAGCTTCTCTATTAGCAGATACTGTAAGGGGGCCACAGTCGCACAAGGGGACCAGACAGACAGGTTTTTTAGGTTACAGCCAAAGTCCAGACAGATAACAGTCAAGAAAAATAGAATAAAACAATCTTCATGTACAGTAAATAGGGATAAAGCTAAGGGATAGTATCAACTTAACTTCATCAAAATATCAGGGGAATAAAAAATAAAGTAGATGAGTTGTTAGTGTGTTTAGATTATCTCAGAAATAAGAATGAGATTGATATACTTTGTTTGTCTGAACACCATGGAGCTGTAGGGATGGATAGTGTCGCCATAAATGGGTATAATTTAGCATCTTACACTTGCAGATCTAGTATGGATAAAGGAGGAGTTGCCATTTACACAAAACAAGGGTATAAATACAAAACAGTAGAAGTAAGCAAATTTTGCATCAATCAGCACGTTGAAATTTATGCATGTGAACTACTCATAGAAAATGTAGTGTTAATACTAGCAACAGTGTACAGACACCCGTTAGGAGATTGGGAGCTATTAATAAAAATGTTTGACACTCTATTATGCTGTCTGTCAGACAAAAAAGAAGTTATTAATCTGTGGAGATTTCAGTGTAAATTTACTAAGCAGTTCTAAAAAAAAAATTTAACACCAAACAGTTTTTGTATGAGACGGCAAGAATTAGTAAAGACTCAGAAGTAATTTTACACTATTAAAATATTGTAACATAATGAGAAACGTTGTTAGAAAATCAAGAAATATCTATGCTAGAGATGAAATTAACAACTCAGGCAATAAAATCAAATCAATATGGAATGTTGTTGGAAGGGAGACAAGAAAAATAACTACCGGGGTAGGTAGTACTACTATTAAAGAGAATGAGACCATCTTAACCAACAGAACACAAGTAGCTAATGTATTTAACAACCATTTCTTAAGTGAAAGTGAAAAATTTGGTGAGAATAGTCCAAAAGAAAAAGACAAGCAGTACATGGAAGAGTCATTTTTGAGAAATCTTAGCCAGATTAATTTTCATCTAACATCGTATTGTGAAATAAGGAAAATCATTAAATCTTTGAAAAATAAATGCTCTGTTGGAGTGGATGACATCTGTAACAAGACATTAAAACAATGTGGAGCAGTTACAGCTAATGTTCTGAGTCACATATGTAATACATCACTAACTCAAGGTAATTTCCCAGAAAGGTTAAAATATGCAATTGTCAAGCTTCTCTACAAAAAAGGGGACACCATAGATGTCAGTAATTACTGGCCAGTATCCTTGCTTACAGCAGAGTATAATGTACTCAAGAGTGGTTAGCCATCTGATCAGTAATGGGATTCTTAGTACATCACAGTTCAGACTTCAAAAATGCTGTTCCACTGAGACAGCGATATACGATTTCAATGCCCACGTAATAGAGTCTTTAAATGCTAAAATGTCATCAATAGAAATTTTCTGTGACTTCTGCAAAGCATTTGATTGTGTAACCGTGACATTATGTTACAGAAATTACAATTCTATCGTATTAATCGAACAGCATATGAGTGGTCTAAGTCATATCTACAGAACAGTAAAAAGGATTCTTTGTATGGTTTAAGTAGTTTAAGAAAGTTTGCCACTTCATCTAACTGGGGTGAAATTACATTAGGTGTTCCAAATCGTTCAATCATGGGTTCTCTTCTGTTCTTGATATATGTGAATGACCTCCCTTCTTATCTGTAGCAGGAAACTAAACTGGCACTGTTTGCTTATGGTACAAGCATCATTATTAATCCAGTAAAAGAAACTCCTATAGAAAATGATAAAATAACGTCTTTGGAAAAGTTATTAATTGGTTTTCTGCAAATGGGCTTGCTCAGGACTTTGAAAAAATACAGTACAATCAATTGTCTGTTGCAAGGAGTACAGTTCCTTCAACAGGAGACAGTAGCCAGGGTAGAGCATGCTAAGTTTTTGGGCACACATATAGATGAGAATCTTAATTGAAAAATTCATATTTTGGATCTCCTAAAGTGAATAGGTTCAGCAACTTTTGCAATCAGAATAATTGCCAATTTTGAGGATATAGAAATTAGTAAGCTAACATATTTTGCATACTTTCATTCTATGATGTCATACAGAATAATATTTTGGGATAATTCAACACTTAGACAAAAAGCATGCGCTGCTAAAAAGAAAGTGGTTACAATAATGTGTGGGGCTCATAGTTGCACATCTTGTAGGCATCTGTTTAAAAGGTTATGAATTCTTACAACAGCCCCACAGTACATTTATTCAGTAATGAAATTTATTCTCAACTGTTATGATGATGACAAACAAGTCGTCACCAATGTCGACTGGTGACCAGTGCTAAATAAAAACGTATAAATCACAGCAGGTTTGTCGGTAACGTCGATAAAGTGTTGGCTGCATGGTCTGGATCTGCAACTATTAAAATAATTAGAAACCATTGGTAAAAAATAATATGTATTGTACTTAACTGGTTGTACAGGATTGTTCTTGGCTGCATACATATAATTATAAATATATCTAAAAACAAAGATGATGTGACTTACCAAACGAAAGCACTGGCAGGTCGATAGACACACAAACAAGCGGAGGCCTCACCGCCTTGTTAGAAGTTGCTTCCTATTAGCTGAAGGCTGTGCTGCTTTACTACTTGATGTCCCAAGCAAGAGTGGACAGAGCGTGCTAGAAACTTGATACCGCCTTGTTAGAAGTTGCTTCCTATTAGCTGAAGGCTGTGCTGCTTTACTACTTGATGTCCCAAGCAAGAGTGGACAGAGCGTGCTAGAAACTTGATACAAGCTGCGGAGCGGCTCTAGCGGCACTGGTCGCGACTCGCAGGTCCAACGATACTAATGTGGACCACGGCCGATAACTGCAACCCCTAACAAGTGTGGTATTGAATGTGGATACCACATAAACAACATGGACCAGTTTAAAAACAACAGTGATATTCATGATTATAATACCAGAATAAAGAAAGACTTACAGTATCCTCTACTTAACCTACCTTAGCACAGAAAGGGATAAAATATGTTGCTGTAAAACTTTGGCAATATATTACCACATGATATAAAATGTCAGACAGTAGTAATAGTTTCAAAAATAAACTGAAATCATATCTCCTTGACAACTCCTTCTATACCATAGATGAATTCTTGAATAGGAGTACATAAATCTTTAGGTATAATATATGTATTTTGTGACATTTAAGGGAATGGGGTAGGTAACAAAAATTTTAAGCTAAATGAAAAAAAAAAATCCTTTGATTCATGTGTGCATTCCTTATGCACTTGACACGTTCCACATCATAATGGTTACCATGAGATTGATCAATGGAACATGTAACTAACTGACTAACAAACTAACCTGTCTCCACTGTTGAGCTACAGCACCATGTCTTTATGGGGGGGGGGGGGGTTGCAGCAATGTAACTCTCTCTCTCTCTCTCTCTCTCTCTCTCTCTCTCTCTCTCTCTCTCTCTCTCTCCCTCCCTCCCCCCCTCTCTCTCTTTGTGTGTGTGTGTGTGTGTGTGTGTGTGTGTGTGTGTGTGTGTGTGTGTGTGTGTGTGTGTGTGTGTGTGTGTGTGTGTGTGTGTGTGTGTGCAGTATTGATAAGCTTTGAAGGAGGATGTCATCAGAAAGCAACATTTTCATTCTTGTTTAAGCGATTATCAACTTCTTAATACCTTGGCTACATGGTAAATTGTTATCTTTGATTCTTCTATTATCTGTGTTTGATAGCCATAAACCATATACTGACTGTTAATATCGAATTCAAAAAATTCATTTTACTGCTGTCACTCATGTTTGTTATATTACCAGAAACATCCACGTTAGTAGAGAATAGAGTTAAACAATGGAAAATCCAGACAGAATAATGACAGTGTTATGAAAAGGATAGCTTGCCACTCACCATATAGAGAACTTGTTGAAGTTACACACAGGCACAACAAAAGCACTGCTCTACATTTGAGCTTTTGGCCAGTAGGACTTCTTCTAAAGTAGAAAACACACACACGTTCATACAGTCACAACTTTCGTACACAGGACCACTGTCTCTGGCTGCTTGTATTGGCTGACCATTGTAACAGCTGCCACATTCACAAGGTATTTTATGAGTTCCAAGAATACTGAGCCCAAGGGTGTCTTTTACTGGGAGTGGCATCTCTAATTTTCTTGGATGTAAAAGTGGCTCATGAATAAATAAAATTTCTACTACCAAATAATAATAAAACACTATCATCTCACACTACACTTTCACATTAATTTTTTTTTCTGGAAAACTTTCCACTTAAGCTCTGCAATGGACAATACTAACATCTTAACCTGTTTCTTAGCTCAACATCATGGTCATTATAACTCAGTTTATTAGGCAAGGAAATGGAATGATTTAGTACACAAAATGGAAACTAAACGTAATTCTCATGGTCCTCAATTCAGTAATAGTGTGTGTAGTGATGGATTTTGAGATGTGAAGGAACAATGTAACACTAGTTTTAACCCAAGGGATAAACAGAATCAGGTTGGCCTATTGTTAAAAGACAGGTTGTATATTCAGTAATTGGATAGATGAAAACCCAGTCACCAAGTGGCAGCAGGACACACACATAAAAGGAAGTTGTAATTATGCAATATTCTTGCAGCAGAATGGTTGAAGAGGAAGGAAGAGGGGTGAAGGAAAAAGACTAGAGAGGTCTAGTGAAAGGGGTAGATTTCAGAAGAGTCACCCAGAACTGCAGATCAGGGGGGACTTACCAGATGGGGTGAGAGGGAAAGACAGTGTTTCCTTCTCATGCCATCTGGTAAGTCTCCCCTGACGCACATTTCTTGGATGACTCTTCCAAAATCTATCCGTTAGACATCTTGAGTCCTTTTCCTTGACGCCTCTTCCTTCCCCTTCAACCCTTCTGCCGGAAAGAGAAGCCACTGGCTCTGAAAGCTTGCATAGTTATTACATCATCTCCTGCTGCAGCTTGGTGAAGTAAATTTTTTATCTATCCAGTTACATTATATTGTCAAAAATTTATTGTTTTCGTTGTTATATTAGGTTGTATATTCAGAATGATTTATGCTTTAATCCCCATATGGGCACCTAGATTTTTGTTTTCTGTGATTTGCCGGAGGCAAATTCCAAGATGATTCCTATTATAAGGCCATGACAATGTGTCTCATCTTTGTCAACCTAGACCTATAAGTTGTAAATGACCGTATGTGTGACAATGTATGTTTGCCTCATTAAGAGGAAACATTTTTAGCCACCCAAGATTCTAAAAATCTTGTTTGTGCAGGTTAAATTGATAATACCTTAATGTTCTTGATCCAGAGCCAAGACATGATATCTTCAATCCTCCACAGGCTCAATATTCTCTCTCCCATCCAATTCACCTGGGCCTCCTTAGCAAAGTGTGCCACTTTCTTGAATGATGACCCCTACATCTCCAGTGACTCCCAAAAAAGTTCTGTCCATATCACACTGGCTGACCATCCATCCACAGTGCCTCTATTATGAGATGTACCATTCATTCACACTAATAGATCATTCCCATACAGTTGGTCTACCCATGACTGGCACATCTGCTTTGACAAGCAATTCCTTTCCCAGAAGGCTGTATTCACAGATAGGCACTACATTCCATGCCTAGTCCACAAACAAGTCTCCCATGCCTAGTCCACAAACAAGTCTCCCATGCCATATCCTCACATCCTCCTAATTTATACCCACCCCAAAAAGCAACTTCAAAAAATGATCCCATTTTATTATCCAGTATTACTCCAATACATTAACCACTTTCTTTGTCAAAGTTTTGGCTATTATCATGTCCAGAAATGAGTGGCAGATTACTCAAAATCCTTTGCACCCCTCTGCTGCCCTAACTATCTGTGAAATAACTTGGTCCATCCTGAACCAATTTCTTGCCATATCAGTTACATGACTCTGGAAGACCTACTGCAAGATCTGTTCTATACTAGTAAATCCTATTCCCTTCCCATCCCATCACAGGCATATCATATGGTATCAGAGACAGGACCACATATCGTGACTGCTGTGACTTCTGCTAAGTGTTTTATGTAGCCCACACAGTGGCAGAAAACACTGCTTGAGTACAACATACTTGACTTCCATGGATATTCCTTAACATATAATCTTAATGCCAGTGATACTAGATAAAGAATCAGTGTTCTCTTGAATGCACAGAGGTTTTGAATAAATTAAAGGTTACTAGATGGCTGGGCTGGGTTGGAGAAGGAGATGGATAAAGGTTTTGTGCTGTAGATGTGTACAGCCAAGATGCTGGGCATATCAGCTCTTGTATTGCTGTTAGAAAATGGTAACAAGTATTTGATATCCAAGGAGAGGTATTGAGGACATGAGTGACTGAGAAACCAATGAAGAAAATCTAATCACATCCATCCTAACTGAGCATAGGAAGGACTGATGTAATGAAAGAACCAAATGTTACACACATGTTGTATGCAAGCACTTATGGTGTGATACACCTCTTACTATTGAGCCAATTATTCAATTGACAAATTCAAGTGACATATTTTTAGCAAGTGTATATCATGTAAAATTAAAGTTGATGGAGCGGTGTTCACATATAATCTGGCAACAAAGATACTCATGATTATTTTATGTTATGAATTGGGGAGTCAGTGTGCAGTTTGCTGCCTGGAGAAATCGTTTGTGCAAATTTGTTCTCTCAGTAATGTAGGTGATATCAGGCTTGTAATTGAACTTTTCATGTTTATTACAATTCACTTCTTTTGCACAAAAACAGAGTGGAATAAAGATTGACAAAACTTTTACTACATGACAAAGTTTAAACTTCTTTGGCATGGGCCTTAACAAAATTTTGATACATGTACCACAACTATAGTTGCCTCTGCACCTCCGCCTTTTATATAATCCAAGAATTGGAAAATTTATTTGCTGAATTCATTTATTAAATAAATTAATTTACAATGATTAATTCTGACTTTCAGTTCTTTACGTATTTCATTTGATTACAGATACATATACCAACTTGTACATCTTGTCTTTATCATGAAATATGAGTTTTTTGCATGAAAATTGATTTTTACAAGTCATTTAACAGTACAAAAAATATACATTTAATTATCTTGTTATATGTGTTTTATGTTCCTAACATTTACACATCATACTGTTCCAGAATACAGGGTGTCCCACTCAAACCTCCCTGATTTCAAAGATCCAGGGAAAAAAACTACAATAGATACAACAATGAAAAATGCACCACATTTTAGAGCATCTCAAAGAACTCATTTATTCATTAGCAATACACCTCTACATGTGAACCATTTGCAACACGAAGAATATTGAGTCTATATTAAGTTTCTTGCGAAGTCCTTGATAACATTTCCTCTATTATTGTTGCAATTGCATTAGTGGTACAATGTTGCACTTTGGTCACATACATGTGGTCCTTTACAAATCCTCACATGAAGAAATCAAGCGGCATAATGTTGGGGGAATGTGGTGGCCAGGCAATGGGTCCTCCACATCCGATCCAACGATTGGGAATTTTCCTATCCAGGAACTTGTGAACAGCTGTTGACCCAATGCCGCGGAGCTCCATCTCTTTGAAAAATGATGTTGGGTTGCAAGTCTTGTATCTGAGGGTAAACAAACTGCTGCATCATGTCCATATTCACTGACCCATTCACTGTTGAAAGCTACCTTAAAACCGGATGTCAATGAGTTATCTGTGAATCGAAGTCATCGTAGAAATAAATGCTCTCATGTGGTACATTGTTTATCTTGTTAACCATAATTTATATGCTGATGACATTTAGTTGAATCTAAGCACCAGCATTAAAAACATTGCCGCCATCATGTCAGGTATGGATGACAAACTTTTTTCAACATCATGATAGACAAAAAATGTGGATCTAAAGTTAATCCTAAGAAATCACAGGTCTTCCTAAGCTGACCAGTGAACACCTTCATGAAACAATCCTGTACATATACGAAGACGCTGGTGAACTACATGATGCAATGTTGATCGTGGTACATCAAGTTGCCTAGATGCTTGATGAATTGACTTACTTGGGGTTCTGAGAAACGTTTAATGTCCTTCACTGTCTTTTATGAAACTCCGTAACGTGCACCACCAGAATGTTTCAGAATACGTCCTGTTGCCAGAAACTTCCTATACCATTCCTTAATTGTTTTCACATCAGGTGGATCACATTCATACACACGACAATAATTTCTTTGCACAGTAATCGGCGATTTTGTTTCTGCTAACCACACTACTGTTTGCGCGCACTGCTGTGGAGTCGCCATTTTCACTTCATGAGACCATGCTGCACTCTGGTGACCATACTTGGCACTTCTGATGAGGGATAATAAATTCTTTGAGATGCTCTACAATGTGCTGCATTTTTCATTGTTGTATCTTCTTTGGTTTTTCTCTCCTGGATCCTTGAAATCAGGGAAGTTTGAGTGGGACACCCTTTATAACGAAACTGCATAGTTAGTTTTTAATAGAATGATTCAGAATCAAAGGAAACATGAATATAGGTTCCTGTTTGCAACATAATCTTCAAACTTGACTCTGTCAATCAAACATAGTAGCAAAATGTATCTAAAAACAAAGATGATGTAACTTACCAAACGAAGGCATTGGTATGTTGATAGACACATAAACAAACACAAACACACACACAAAATTCAAGCTTTCGCAACCCATGGTTGCTTCATCAGGACAGAGGGAAGGAGAGGGAAAGACGAAAGGATGTGGGTTTTAAGGGAGAGGGTAAGGAGTCATTCCAATCCCGGGAGCGGAAAGACTTACCTTATGGGGAAAAAAGGACAGGTATACACTCACACACACACACATATCCATCTGCACATATACAGACACAGGCAGACATATCAAATATATATTTTTCCCACGTGGAATGTTTCCCTGTATTATATTCAAAACATAGTAGCGAGTTTTACAATTATTGACAATTTTATACTGCATAGTATAGTTTGGAGAAAGAAATCATGTAAGCTACATTCCAGAAACATACAAAATTTCATGTGAGAGTTCTTAATAACTGGTATTGCACCGTTCATACTGTCCAACTGCGTTTACCATATTACAGTGGCTTCATCAAGTTTTCACTATATGTTGTATGTTGATCTACATTATAGTAGTAAAGATGCAGCAGGATTAGTTATTGTTCTATTTTTGTTGGGAATGTTTTTTCTCTAAAATGTTAGTTTGGATGTAGAAAGGAGACAGAGGTTTCCTACATGCTATGACAGTTAATTATTTCTCATCCAAGATCTTTCACTGTTCTTTGATAGGGAATTGGACACCACAAGGATATAGGAGAAATTGTTTCATGAAGGTGTTCACTGGCCAGCTTACGAAAACCTGTGACTTCTTAGGATTAACTTAAGATCCACGTTTTGTGTCTACCATGATGTTGAAAAAAGTTTGTCATCCATACCTGACATGATGATGGCATTGTTTTTAATGCTGGTACTTAGATTCAACTAAATGTCATCAGCATATAAATGATGGTGAACAAGATAAACAGTGTACCACATGAGAGCATTTATTTCTATGATGACTTCAATTCACAGATGACTCATTGACATCTGGTTTTAAGGTTGCTTTCAAACACAGTGTTGCACTGTTTGAGAAAGTCAGCTGTTTCATTTTCGTAAGTAATATATGATAATCAACAGATGGAAAGCGGTACCAAAATCATGCAGTGTTAAAATGCTGACTTCTCACCGGTCTGTGACGTGTTTCATTTCATCAGTCTCTTTGTTTAATGCAGTTGCTGAGGGATGATGTTTCTGGGAACCTGATTGGTGTTTGTCATGGATTTTATAAGTTTTAAGACAGTCAGTTATCTACTCATGAAGAATATATCCAAGGCTTTAGGTGGTGTGGGTAATAAGCTGACAGTCTGTAGTCACCTAATGCTTTTGGGGTATCATTCTTGGGTTCTGGTCAAATTAAGCTCATCTCTACTCATTAGGATATGCATCACTGATGAGAGAGAGATTGAAGATGTCTGTAAGAACTGGAAAATAATATCAGCAATGTTTTAACCATACCTATGTTCACTCACTATTTACTACCTCAGAAGAGATTCTCATAATTGCTTTTTATTGTGTGCATGTATGGCCTTATTTATAGAAAAATGTGTGGTGAAGATGCTATCTTGAGGATGATAATTTATCATATTTTAAGAATTGACTGTTGTTGAGAAGAAGTTATTAATTCATCTGCAGAAGCTTGAAAGACAGCATCAGAATTTTGGGTTTCTTACACCTTACACAGTTTTCTCCACAATGTTGCAGGATTTGATCCACTGCATACAGCTGAGCTGGTGTACCTTTACTCCCGTCATGCTTTTATTCCACACATGATTTCTCCTTACTGTCTTGTGTTTTTTGTTCCTAATCTGTAGTAGCTTTACATGCCCAGTATCTTGTAAAAGTGATCCATGGATAAATAAATCAACTGCTGCCACTACTACTGCTACTACTACTGCACTTATGTATTGACTTTAGGCTATATAAATCATACAACCAGTGTTAATTTCAAATTTAAAATGTTTAATGTATAATTGAAATTGAACTAGGCATACATCTCAACTCTATAAAGTGCCAGAAATGTTATGTGTATTAAAATATTCTGGGCTATTATGCCAGGGTCTGATGAATTTGTTATTGAAACCCAATCTTTCATCCCAATCTGTGGAGGTATGAAGATGTCCTCCGCAGATGGGGAAGAAATGTTGGGATTCAATAAGAAGTTCATTAGGTCACTGCATAATGGCTTGAATATTTTAATAGTTCTGATATACTTCAACTGGCCACAATGTCATGTACAGTACAGTTTTCTAGGAAACTGTAATTAATTATATGACTAGACATCAATACTTGGAGTAATTCCATAAATCATATTTGACAGAGTTTGAGACTTCATACACACATATATAAGCTTGATTAAAACCATCATCAATTTTTAATAAATCTTAAAATATCAATACAGAGATACACATAATAAAGAAGACCTGGAAGGAGAAGTGTGACCCAAATGTATAAAATATTGAAGGAGACCCTGAAAAATATGTGCTGTTACAGCTTGAAAAATATGTGCTGCTACAGCTTAGAAGGGGGGGGGGGGTTTCTTCTTTTTTTTTTTTTTTTTTTTTTTTTAAATATTTGATTATTTTGTTAGTCTGTACATAATGTTAGAATTGAAAAATCACCTCTGCCACAATCTTTGATTGTATGAGGCATGTTATTTCATGATAAAGATTTAATTTGACACAGTAAACACTGCAACTAAACTGTCAGCATGGCATATATGAAAACATTTGACATATTGTCATTTGATATTAATCATATTCATGTATATTACAATCACATCATAGTTACTTAATTCAGATACACTCAGTACAGCATTCACATCGCACAGCAGAAGAATTTCCTTTGTACACAATGTCTTGTGCTTGCTCATCCATGACTGTGTTATATGATTCAAGTCAGGTACATGATAATATTTTCCTTGATTGTGAGCCATAAGAAGATGTACTTTTTATTTTCTTTGCAGTCTGTTGCTATGCGGTTTATGGATGAGATGCCAGAACTTGATGTTACCGAAGAAATACTGAATGGTATTGTAATCACATGCCAGTACATGCATCAAAGCTCAGCGGATGCTAGTGAACAGTACCTACAGGTTTGTAATTCAATAGTAACTTCTGCACATAAAACCATTAGTTTTTCAGTGATTGTGCTTATATTCGCTTACTATAAATAAGTTGATGTATATACCTAATAATAACAGTAAGATTGGATTAACTTTGTGTGCTACTGTAGTACAGCTGCATCCCACTCTATTGCTGCCACACACTTAGCAAAAAGCTGTTGAACACACACACAGAGATATATATGAAAAGAGGAGGAGGATGACGAATGAACCATGTTGTATTCAACAGTAAATAATACTTTCATGGTCATATGTTTATGTTCTTTATCTGCACAATTTTAAGGTTCTTCTTAAAAACATCCCATTATATTTTTCTTAATTCGTTTGTTCATTCATTCATGGTATTCCTTTGATCCCATCAAAAAGGAGAACTTTCAGGCATGTGGATCGAGTAGAGGTATTCATTAACAAAATACAAATTATGAAAAATGTAATAACAGACTAGCACTATACCATTTAATACTATTTGTTTATTTATTTATTTTATTTTATTTTGAGCCAACATCAACTGATTACAAAAAAAGGTTTTTTTTGTTCCAGTCTTCTGGATAAGTCAGAGCCTTACTTACTAGGGTTACATATTATTGGCTGGCACTTTTATCTACACAACTTTTTCTAAATTTAGTTGAGAGAACAGAGTTACATATATGGACTATACAGAAAAAAAGTTGTTATTGCCATACTTAGATTAAGGAGTCTACAGTTTGTAGCGGGACTTTGAATTTCGCCGCGCTACATTCGTCCCCTCAGATATAAATATCCCGTCGCAGCAGTATGAGCGCTCGACGGCAGAGAGAAAATACCAAAATTGTAACCTTTTTTGTTTTTCTATCCGTTTTTTCAATTGTCTCTTGATAGCAGTAGCTTAAGGCAGACGTGAGCTGATTAAGACGAATAAACTTATTAATGTGTAGACATTGTGGAAGTTATTATGAAATTCGGAGGATGGAGAGAAGCAACTAAAATAAATTGTGTTTAAGAGCAAGACGGTTTTGTGCACATTATAAATTCCTGGACAATGAAACTTACTGCAAGATTTCGGAGCCGACTTTTCACCCAGAAATGAAGGAGACGCCGCAAGAAAGAAGACAAGTTAACCTGGTGAAGGATGATTTATCTACGCCACTTCCCCCTGTCAGTTACATTCTGTTATTCTCTGTTCCTTTTCAAAAATTTTGTAGTGGAAATTGGTTTAACTTTTGCTCAAAAACGCCACAAGGACCACCCCAACAATAGATTTTCTGTGATACGAAGTCCGATCTGCATTTCTTTCTTTCTTTCCCTTTTTTCACGGTCACTCTTTTCCCATTTTATTTTTTTTTATTAACCACTAAAACTGGCTCCCGCGTCAGGACGCAATTTTCGGATGTGTCGTTTTTGAGCAAATTTGAAACTTTAATTTGTATTTTTTCCCAACAGAGAATATCCAAAAAACCTGAACTTTAAAGGGTAACTAAAACACCAACTTTATTGTACCTAAGCAAATGATTATACAACAATATTGTAAAGAATTTTCGTAACTAATTCAATCTGTTTTTCTTTTCATGGCATATATTGATGCAAAAACCGTTATTTTGAGACCTTTTGGTGATTATCCGATGGAGATGTATTAAGAAAATCCATATTTGGACGAATACGATTTACGCAGAAGTGATTGACCAGCCGCTGCAGGACAGAAAATTTAATGGTGAGTCACACAATTATGTTTCATTCAAACATTCAATAGCCAACTGCAGAATCCATTTTTCCCTTTCCACGCATCCTGTAGTTTTCTTCTAGATTTTTCCAAAATTATCTATCTCTATTGTAGTTTGTGGTAATTATAGTATTGTTGTAGCTGCATATGAAGATCGTAAATTTGACCGCCAAACAGTCATTTGTTACGAAAAATTTTGTCCGCCCTGCTGCATCTTTCTCAACCATTGTTTGCAATAGAGCAATCATTTACACTGACGAGAAAATATTCAACCCAAATTTGAGTCAAATCTTTATTAATCAGACTTGTATTATTCCCTTTTTGACTTACTATTATACATCCTATTACAATGGAACGCGGTAAGGTAGAGATAGTTTCGGCAGATGAGTTAAGTGAAGTAGATTCATCTTTCAACCAACAAGAAAGTCCGCGTTTCCCTCCATGGACGAGTTCACAGATCAATGCAATGATTTTGCCTCAAACTCGCAACATTTGTGATAATACACAGATGGCGACTTTAAATGACGAAATGTGTAATGGACGCGAGACTAGACCGTCAGCGCCATTGTTAACATCAATGTCAGAACCGAATATGAGACAAATTCAGCAATGTGACACAAATCGGACACAGGAGACTGACAAACTGGACCGACTATTCGAGTTATTTGCAGACATGAAACGAGACGTTAGTCAGAAAATTGACGCAAAACTGGACGCACTTGGTCAGGACTTTAAACAAAGGCTAGATAAAAGCGACGAAAAATTTGACGTATTAAACCGTACTATGACCGAAAATTTTGAACGAACGACAAAACAGATGACAGAATTAAATAACACCACTCAAAAGCTCAGCCAGCGATTTGAGACACTGTCCGATCGAGTCACTAAACAGGAAGAAACTTTGGTTACATTCACACACGAAACAAAAAACAACATCAACCGATGTGAGAATCAGTTAACTCAAATAGTTAATGTGCAGCAGGAAGTGAACACTCGTGTGGAAGAGTTAGCTCAGGCCCACACTTCAGCTAGCTCCACCCAAGAAAAGCTGACTGAAGAAGTGGGAAATATTACCCAACAGCTCACAATGGTAGTTCTTGAACAAACCCACCTCAAAGAAAAGATAGAAAAATTAGAAGACCGAGCGGACCTCGCGTCACTAAACAACGACACCAACATTGCCGAAAGAATTGTACATGAATGTAAATTGTGTGACGACTATCTGGACAAAAAACTTGAAACAATTACACAGGACATACTTTCAAAAACAAAGACACATGTTAAAGACGGGCCAAAAACTACAGAAGACGAAGTGACAAAATTACGAGACAATGGTGTGCCGTGTTTGGCGATTGGTGCAAACGCATCGCTAGGAAACGACAAAACAGCTAAAACCATGGCTAATGACACAGACAGAACACCTATTGTGGAATCACCTATTTCCAATCAAAATTACAACGTGCCGCCTTCTTTTCCACCAAACGAGCAATATTACGACACGACACCTAGAGTAGCAAGTGACACAAACTACGTCAATACAGTTATGCCAACCGGCATGGCCGATGACACGTTTGTAAGACATGGGCATTTCCAGACATTTTCCAGTGAGGACAAGCACAAAGTCCACCCTATTGTGTTTATTAGATCATTTGACGGTGTTTTTCCACGTAGTTGGTCAGAAGTCGATAAAATCAGATACGTCACCAATCTCATGAGAGGACGAGCAGCTAAGTGGGGTGCCGCTATGAAACGGCGGTGCCTTACGTTTGATCAGTTCGAACAAGCCTTCTTGGACGAATTCTGGTCCGAAAATGAGCAACAGAGTCTAAGGAGAGAAGTGTGCAACCCGGAGACCTATGACCCTAAAAAAGAGACATTAAGACAATACTTTGAGAGGTACCTAGACAAGACACTGTACTGGTCCAAACCAGCCGACTTGCCAGCTATAATTGACACTTTAAAGAGCCACTTACCCTTTCCATACAGAGACAGATTAATAGGAGTACCGGAGAATGACGTTAAGACTTTCTTAAACTTCTTAGATCAAATGGACGTAGTTTACAGAGGCGATTCACGCCATTCAAATTTTATTCATATTAGTAACCAAAATCAGCACCCACCCCAAAGGAACCGTAGTGACGGTGGTTGGTGGAACCATCCGTCCGCGCCGCGACACAATACGATGCCAGCGCGCGAAACATATTCAAATGGAAACGTGTATGACAGTAGGAACAACCGCAGATATTCGTGGAATAATAATAATAATAATAATTATCACCCATATCAAAATGGTAACTACAAGCAAACTGAAAATTACAGACAGTACAACAACAACAACAATAGGAGACGTGAGAATAACCGGTACAACCCGGGCTACTTTGACAGGAACGTGACATATAACAGACATAATTACCACCAAAACATTAGCAATCCCAACAATCACCGACAGAATATGTGGAACACACAAAATTCACGCATGACAAATCATAACCCTCCACGGAATCCGCCCCCGTTCCCTAGTACAGTTATGCACTCCCCGCCACGAAGTAGCAATAACAATTGCGGCGCGCCATCAGCTGACGCGTGGGCGCCAACCGGCCGGAATGTAAACATAGTGGAGCTGGTCAATGAACCCGGCCAAACACAGCAGACGACGGAAAACAGTCGCCGACCGAGCTAAGCGCTCGTGCTACGGTCGTGAGGTGTTGTAAGAGCGCAATGGCTGAGACGGTTTGTTTCCTCAGGTACGATGACAAAATGACAGCAGAACAGGAATTAACCGACGAGATAAACATTAAATCAGGCAGTTGTGTAAAAGAATTCATACAAGCTACGGCATGGGTTAAGTTTAACGAATATGATGTACAAATTTTATTCGATACTGGTGCTGCTGCAAGTGTGATGTCAACCGCATTCTATAATGAATTGAAACAAATTATAAACATACCTACATTACCTGTACAGAATTGCCACGTGGTTAGTGCCACAGGTACTAAATCTAAGAACATACGCATGCAAGCCCTTGTTAACTTCACATTTTCCAATACACAGTTCAAGTGTAATTTTCTGATTGTAGACAAGCTTATCGTACACTGCATCCTAGGGATGGATTTCTTGAATGAACACAAAGCAATCATAGATTTAAGTAATGGCATATGTCAATTATCCGTAGGAGAACAACTAATTAATGTTGAACTTAACAAGACGATTGAACCACGACAAAAACATTACGAAGTAAGTCAATTTCAATTGATATATCCTACCATAGTTAGTGTATGTAATTTAACACCTGAAGATTCAGACTATCAGGAGACTGAGCAGGATTTATTGTATCAGAAATGTGTCGAATCTGACTATTTAACGAAACAACAGCAAGAAGAATTGTACAAATTATTATGTGATTATGCACAAGTTTTCAGTGAGAGGCCTGGTGTAATCAAAGGTTATAGCTATAAAATGGATGTTAAGCCACATAAAACTTATTGTAGGACACATTATAATATTCCATGGGCGAAGAAACCTGCAGTTTTACGTGAAATCGAGCGTATGTTGACCTGGGGTGTCATAGAAAAATCACATTCCCCTTATTGCAGTCCTATCCTGGCGGTAGGCAAGCAAGATGGAAATGTCAGATTGGTGCTAGACGCACGTGAAATCAACAAAATTATTATACCCGTTAACACAAGACCCGTCAACTTGGATGAACAGTTGCTAAAATTTTATAATGTACAATACCTAACTAATATTGACCTCCGCTCATCGTACTGGCAGGTGTCCCTTCACAATGACAGTCGTAAATACACTGCTTTCCTTTGTGAAGGACGCAGTTATCAGTTTTGTGTGTTGCCTTTTGGTTTGCGCGTAAGCGCGGGCGTGTTCATCGAGGCGCTTGACGCCGTTCTCGGCCCGTGTTTGTTGTCACGCGTCACGGCGTACGTCGATGATATTGTCGTGGCAACAAATACGTGGGAGTAACATATTGATCTGTTACAGCAAATTTTATTTAAATTTTCACAAGCTGGAGTCACAGTAAATCTTTCGAAGTCCAAAGTAGGAAGGCGTGAAATCAAGTTTTTAGGCCATATTGTCTCGCCGGAAGGTATTCGTCCCGATTCTAAGAAGATTGATGCTATTCGTAATTGCCCTCCTCCACAAAACCGCAAACAGTTGAAAGCATTCTTAGGTTTATCTTCTTTCTTTCGGAAGTTTGTTTCAAAACAGCTTCTGAACAGCTCTCACCTGCTAACTTTACTGAAAAAGAACGCAATTTGGAGATGGACAGAGTTTTGCCAAGCTGATTTTCAGGCTATTAAAGATGCATTGGTGAACGCACCCCTCCTCTGCCACCCTGACATGACGTCAGATTTCTGCCTAGCCACGGATTCGTCATCATACGGCCTTGGAGCTTTTCTATTTCAAATTCAATCCGAATCAAGACAATCTGTCATCAAACCGATAAGTTTTGCGAGCCGCACGCTCACTGAGTGCGAGAGGTCGTACTCGGTGACGGAACGGGAGGCTCTTGCCATTATTTGGGCATTCCGTAAGTTTCGCTACTTTCTTTGGGGTAAACATACTCGCATATACACAGACCACCAAGCCCTTTCTTTCTTACTATCATGCAAATTGCTTCATTCACGGCTCACCCGGTGGTGCCTTTCACTCCAAGAATACAGCTTCGAAATTATTTACATTAAAGGTAAATCAAACGTAGTAGCCGATGCCCTGTCCCGTTTGCCCCAAGGCATACAGGATTTTTCGGAACTTTCCGAGCAAACATCAGACTTTAACATCTTACTTATGTATGATGGTACATACGCCCCATACTACCGCAATATGTGCAAGAACTTTGCTTCACTTCAGGACAGCGACCCCAGGTGGTCAAATATCAAAAAGAAATTACGTACAGATCCTTCTTCACATTTACAAAAATATTACACGATACACAAAAATGTACTTTTTCATAGGCGTACCCCAGACTCGCACCATTGGTGTGTTTGTCTACCCGACGCGCATGTTGACGATTTTATTCTGTTCACACACAAAACTTGGGGACACTACGGAGTCACCAAATGCACTGATAAAATAGTACAGTACTGTTACTTTCCCAATCTGCGTCGGAGAGTGTTGCAAATTGTTCGTAAATGTATCATCTGCCAAAAAGCAAAATTTTCCAACCGATCATCTTTGAATGAATTACATCCTATTGTACCAACCCGACCTTTGGAGATAGTATCGTTGGATATCGCCGGACCTTATCCCAGAGCTCGTGGAGGTGTGAAATACATCGTTGCTGTATTTGATGTCTTCTCAAAATACTTAAAATTGTTTGCTATCCGCACTGTCAACGCATCTGCTATTACTAGACGTTTGACTAACAGTTACTTTACAAGGTTTGGCAAACCCCACAGCATTATCACGGATAACGCACCCTATTTTACGGGAAGAAAATGGAAATCTTTTGTTGCCACACATAACATCAAACATATTCTTACATCAGCATTTCACCCAGAAGGGAACCCTGTAGAAAGGATTTTTAGAGAGTTTGGTCAATTTATGAGAGTACATTCACCTCGTAAACACACAAAGTGGATCGAATTTTTAGCACCCTTTGAGCAGATAGTAAACAACTTGCCTCATGCCTCAACAGGATACCCACCACAGGAATTATTATTAAACAAACCTGAACAGAACAAGTGGGCTATGCCCATTCCAAAGCTAACCGCATCCACAACACACACACCTTTGGAAGAGAAAGTAAGACAGGCATACACTACGTTGTGCAATAAAGCCAAGATCAGGAAAGAGAAGTATGACAGATATGTTACAAATACACAAACCTATCAGGTTGATGACCTTGTTCTTTTGCGTTCACATCCCAAGTCTACAAAGTTAAAACAACTGAACAGAAAATGGCAGCTATTATATTCAGGTCCTTTCAGAATAGCAAGCATACCTCACCCAGGTTGTTACTCCCTAGAATACCCGCTATCTCACAAGCCGAGGGGGCTGCATCCCCACAGACATTTGAAACCCTTTGTGCACTAAAACAACATAATATAATGATAACTAAGTTGAACATGAGCAAGTTGCTGTGAAAACGAGATCATAAATATTTGTATTGAATACACGACACATTAAGTTATTCAGCCTAAGAACACAAACATTCATTTATGGAAATTATATACTGCAGTTACACTTGTATACATAATTATGAAGAGAATGTAAACCCAGGTGAGAAAAGATATTCATGTAGGAATGAGATCTACACAGGTTACATTTGTTGTTAATTGTAAATTATAAGGTGAATCAACCATTAGTTAGTTATTTCAAGGCACTACAATGAGATCAGTAATGACATAGGTATGTAGCAGAATGAATGAGGATGTAAGAATGAATGAGTTAATATTTAAGTTAATATAAGAAGGTAAGTTACTGTGAAGTTGATGGAGACAAGAGATTATTTGAGGAAAATATTATTGGAGTTTTATGAGAATGGAAGTGCCAAATGGCCCCACGTATGTGATATATTAATGTTTGATGAGGAATATGTTTAATGTATAAGAATATATATATTATGATGAATATGTGAATAAGGAATGAGTGAGAATGTTTTGGTAATATTGTGCTACATGGAGAAGTGAGTAAACAGTCTACATCTTTAAGATTACATAAGAATTTCAGTTTGAGAGAATACATTTGTGATGAGTTAAAACACGTGAGTACAAGGCGTTAAAGGTGAATCTCTTTACAGTGCCCTCGAAAATGAATGAATGCAAGAAAAGCAGAGTGAACATAATGATGATTACAGCTGTGGAAAGAAGTTTAATAAGAATGTAACTTGGAAACACGTTAGCCTTAATTTATTGCAGAAGTGTAACTTGGTAACCTTTCGTTAAGTTTTGTTAAGCCAGTGTGTGGAAGAAAACATTTCTAGTTAGTGCTCAGATAAGGAGAATGATATTTTAAGGAACTTAAGTTGAAATACAGTTTTTACACAGCCCTCATGTGAATACATTTGTATAGAAAAAATTTTTTTTTACACAAGACAGAAAACCCTGAGGAAGCAAAAGATAGAGTTATTAAGGCCGTTTTGCGATTCGTACAACACCTCCACTTTTTCAGGCAATGCAAGGTAAGTAAAAAGGAGCAGTGGCCACCCGTGCAGCCGACATCGAGCAACGGACACTGAGAAAGAGACATTTTACTGTCAATTATAATACTATGTTCTTTATTTATGTTTTATACAAAGAAATGATATATATACACCACATACATGATGTTTAACCTTCACTAAAGTAGAAGAAAGTTCATGGTTGAACTCTTGAGAGGAAATTTGGTATGTTATTATATAATACACATTATGAGAGAGACAATCTCTGAGAGATATATTTTCCATTTGTATAGACGGTATCCACAAGAAGTGGAGATATCGAGGAAGTACTGAGCAGATATGTGATTTACTCATGCAAGGATTTGTTAAGGTATAATACACTTAGTCATATGAACAGTCAGAACACAAACAGAGAATCTGTCATGACGTTACACTACACAGACTTGACGTAAGGACACTTACATTTACCCATGATTTGGTAAATTGTAAGTACCTCCTTTCACACACCCCTTGAAGGTGATGCAAACGTTATAATGTATTATGTTCTCTTTTTTTATGTATTAGCTGTAGGATTTGGTAGTTTATAGGTAGTGAATAGTTTCTTCCAGTCTTTCTTTCTTTCTTTCTTTCTCCATTATCCTACCACCTCCTGCAGCTGGGTGTTGTTTGTTTATGGAATGTAAGAATATATTGTGTGACAGTAAACTTTCAGGTATGAATTAAAAGAAATGAAGAAAATTGAGAATGGCATTACAAGCCTGGTCAACCACTAGCCAAGATATGGAATTAAAAAAAAAAAAAAAAAAAAAAAAAGCCCGTGCTTTTAAATATTAAGTCTTATATCCCTTGGCACACCCAAACCTGAATAAAAAATTAATACCCCAATAAAAGAAAGCCAATGGGACTTAGTATAATTTTTTTTTAGTATAGATATTTCACATGCATATTCTTGTAAATTTATATGTATTTGTATATGTATAAAAACTTTGCATATTGTCAACATATTTTGAAATGTGACCACGGAATGTAAGCTTTCAGAATTAACGATGTAAACATGCTTGGACAAAGTGAGCTTTGTTAAAATGTAAATATGGCAAAAAAGTGTTACAAACTGTGTTAAACAGTGAACGTTATAAACGACGAATTTTGTGTTGTTTATGAAACTTATGTTGCATAAACCAAATAACTGTCTGTAAATCGATATAAACTGCAATTTACTTCGACGATAATGAGGATTTTCACACTGCAAATGAACGTTTGTTGGCAAGTGTAAACAATGTGGTGAAACACCTACCTTTGCGAACATCGACGCCGTTGTTCCTGGCCGGCCTTCAGATGCTTTGGAGACTATAAACTCAGCACCTGTCGTAGGCGATGTGGAGGCTAAAAACTACATCGACCATATATGCCCCGGGAACAATAGTCATGAAAACGCACAAGGACCTGGAGTGTTGTGTCGTAACAGAAGACATAGACATTGCTTCAGATCACGCACACGCTCAATCTTATGGTGTCACCGGACTTAACACGCCATTTATGCTGGAATAACAACTTGTAATGAACACTTTGTGAAAGTGAATACTGTTCAAGACTGTCATAACACAGCAATTTTGAAACTGCCGCACGCGAAATTCAGTGATGCTACTGCGCGTGCGCAAAGACTACGTGCTGCCAGAGATGCATTGGGAAACCAACGCTGGGAGCACACAACATTAACTGCGCTGGCGAGCAGCTTTTTCAAACAAACTGTATGTAAATATATTTATTAATTGTGTACAAAGGATCCAAACTGTAATAATTGTATTTAGTATATAGACTTAGAAAGTAAGATAATCCCCTATGAATGCACGTGGCCTTTCCTAAGAAAATATGTATAATTGACATTTAGGTATATCTATTCTATTGTTTGCTAGCCTGCCACGCTAAATGTTTTAGCGTGACAGTCGAGGGGGCGATGTAGCGGGACTTTGAATTTCGCCGCGCTACATTCGTCCCCTCAGATATAAATATCCCGTCGCAGCAGTATGAGCGCTCGACGGCAGAGAGAAAATACCAAAATTGTAACCTTTTTTGTTTTTCTATCCGTTTTTTCAATTGTCTCTTGATAGCAGTAGCTTAAGGCAGACGTGAGCTGATTAAGACGAATAAACTTATTAATGTGTAGACATTGTGGAAGTTATTATGAAATTCGGAGGATGGAGAGAAGCAACTAAAATAAATTGTGTTTAAGAGCAAGACGGTTTTGTGCACATTATAAATTCCTGGACAATGAAACTTACTGCAAGATTTCGGAGCCGACTTTTCACCCAGAAATGAAGGAGACGCCGCAAGAAAGAAGACAAGTTAACCTGGTGAAGGATGATTTATCTACGCCACTTCCCCCTGTCAGTTACATTCTGTTATTCTCTGTTCCTTTTCAAAAATTTTGTAGTGGAAATTGGTTTAACTTTTGCTCAAAAACGCCACAAGGACCACCCCAACAATAGATTTTCTGTGATACGAAGTCCGATCTGCATTTCTTTCTTTCTTTCCCTTTTTTCACTCTTCTCTCTTTTCCCATTTTATTTTTTTTTGTATTAACCACTACAAGTTTGTAACAGTATTCATATCTGACATTCAAATATTTACAGTTTGTGACACAGTCTAACACCTGAGATTACATATATTTCTAGATACATGGTCTTCCATCATACGAGTGTACTAAATCTAGAAACTCGTCTATTGAATATACAGGATTGTTTACGAGCCATAATTTTAATTTCATTTTTCATTTTGTAATGGGCAATTTGGAAATATTAGGATGGAAAATTCAGTAGTTTTATGCCTGCATAGTGAGGGCTTTTCTCATAAAGTGTTGTTCTATGAGAGATGATGTGGGGTCTCTCTCTACCTCTAGTGTTATGATCGTGTATTTCTTTATTAAGTGTTTTGTTATTGTTTACTGCCATAATGATTATCTTCAGCACATACAGGTTATGAACAGTTAGTATTTTAAATTCTTTAAACAAATTTCTGCAGGACTCCCTGGCACATTTCTTTCCCATAATTCTAAGTGCCTTCTTTTGTAAGGTAAGTACACTTTTCGTATTACCTTTACTGCTGGATCCCCATACCTCTATCCCATAACTTAGATGGGATTCAAATAGTGCAAAATATATTTGCCTCAGAGTGGTGATGTTGCAAAAAGGTGTCAGTTTTCTTAGGACATAGATGGTAGTACATAGCTTTTTGCAAATATCATTCACATGATCAGACCAGTTTAACTCTGCATCTAGTGTCAGGCCAAGAAATTTGGTTGAGTATTGTTTTTTAATGTATTCGTCACCCATTAAGATTTGGTTTTCATGAGTTTTTTGCCTCCCAAGATCAAATTCAATATAGACAGATTTATTTGTGTTTAATTTTAGTTTGTTTTCATTAAAATACTGCAGAATTAAGCCTGCTGGAGTATTGGATTCCACTTCGAGCTGTGAATAGCTTGGATTGCTGCATATTAACGTGGTATCATCTGCATATAAGATAGCTGTTGCATGGTTTGTTATGGACTGAATATCATTTACATAGATAATAAAAAGAAGTGGTCCTAATATCGACCCCTGTGGGATACCAAAATTTATGTCAGTGGTGTTTGATTTGTATGTTCCCTCTGTAGTGCTAATAGACACAAACTGCTTCCTATTTGTCAAGTAGGACCTCATCAGATTATGTGCTGTGCCTCAAATGCCATAGTTCCACAGTTTGTCCAGCAATATGGTTGTATCAACACAGTCAAATGCTTTTTGTAAGTCTAGAGAGATGCCACATACATGTTCTTTATTATCTATTGCTTGAGTGACACCTTCGATTAAGTTTGTTGCTGCTGTAATGGTGGACGACCCCTTGACAAACCCATACTGCCCCTTAGAAATCACTTTTTTGCATACCAGGAAGTTCCAGATTCTTATGTATATTACTTTCTCAAAGATTTTGGATATTATTGGAAGAACAGAAATGGGTCGAAAGTTTTTTACTAAATTCCTGTTTCCTTTTTTGAAAATAGGCACAACTCGGGCAATTTTCAACTCATCTGGAAATAGACCATCTTCCATATGAGAATTGATAACTGTTGATAAAGGTGATGCAATTTTATGTATACATTTCTTAAGAGTGTCCAGACTAAGACCATCATATCCTGTTGCATGGGAATTCTTTAAGCTACTCACTATTTTAATTATTTCTTCTTTACTTGTTGGCATCAAAAATATACTTCCTGACACTGGTGTTCCTCTGAATTTGTATTTATGATTTTTAAGCTGATTGTTTATGCTGGAGCCAACAGAAGCAAAGTAATTGTTAAATAGATCTATCTTATTCTGATCAGTTTCTATTGTGCCGTTTATCAGCAAGTGATTTTCAGTTGTATGGTTCCCAGATTTACCTATTTCTCTATTTACTAGTGACCATGATGTTTTGGAGATATTATTTGTGTTCTGAATGACACTTTCAAAATGTTTCTGTTTTTCTGAAATTAGGAGGTCTACATAGTATTTCTGATACTTTTTGAATTCTTCTTTTAATTTTTTATTGCTCAAGTCATTTAACATAGCATACTCATACCATCTTAGTTTTTCTCTAGCCTCAGTGACTGAACTTGATATCCAGTTTCGGGTTACAGCATGTGACTGAATTCTCTTTTTTATTAATGGGCAGGCTTGGTTAAGAATGTAGAATAGTTCACTTGAGAATTTGCCATAACTATGAAGTGTCGTTAGAACACTGTTCCAATCCACATTCCTTAGCATATTATTCAACTGAGTTATATTTTGGTCTGTATTCACCCTAATATATCTGTAGCAACTGTGTGTAGGAACCTTTTTTATGTGCACACTTAGTTCTACTGCATGGTGGTCTGACAAAGCACTTATAATAACAGAAGATGTAAGATCGTAAAGATGAATACCAGTGGTTATGTTATCTAGTGCAGACTGGCATGTCTCAGTCTCCCTGGTTGCAGTGTTTATCAGGTATCTTACATTATATTCAAGCAGAGTATTCTTGAATAGTGTAGTGTGTAACTTATCTGCTAATACATTTATGTTGAAATCTCCTATAATTACTAACTTGTTCAGGTGTGATATAAAAACATTCTCTATCATGTCACAAAACATTGTTAAGAAAACTTCAAAGTTTCCACCTGGTGGTCTATATAAACATATAACATAAATTTCATCATTTGGTATCTTTATACATGCTGCACATAATTCAATTGTCCCTTCTAATGAATATTTACTTACATTTACAGAATTAAAATCAAATGTGCTCTTAACATACATTGATACACCCCCACCTCTGATAGTAGATCTGCAAAACTTATTAGCTAGTACCATGTTTAGAGGTTTAAAAAGTTCTAATTTGGCATCAGATAGCCAGTGTTCACTAATACCAAGCACATCAGGCATAGTTTCATTTACAAACACGTCTAATTGTTCATATTTCTTGCTCAAGCCCTGTACATTCTGGTGGATTATTTTAAAGTTGTAAATACCTTGTAGATTTCTCTGCTTTACTGACTTAAATAAGGTATTTTGTGGTGTCATACTCCATTCCTTGCCCTGGCGAGGTACCAAGAGTCCTCCAGAAGGACAGGTTTTCTGCACCTTGTAGGTCGTTCACTGGGATATGGTGAGTAGCTTGCTGGTGTAGCTCCCGGTGTCATTGATGCTGTCATTTCTGTTGTTGTTGTTGTTGCTGTTGGTGATGATGATGGTGTATCTGTTTCTGATACTTCACGTGTTGGTTCTGTTGTTTTTGATATGCTTCCTTGTGAACTACTAGCACTTGGTGTGTTTTCTTGCAATGCCAGAACATCACACTTGTCTTGTAGTGGTGATGCTTCATTTTCAGATTCACCAAGTAGTTTGTGGGTCTTGTCCTTGAGGGGAATTACGTTCGAAGTGTCACAACTTAGTTTCGTGTTGGCATTTACTGTTTCTATTATTTATGCAATTACGAAATTTTTTCCTAATCTATTTAAGTGGAAACCATGTCTAGTATGGTATCTCCTTCCTAGTTTGCTTATATCAATGAAAGTCACATTTTTGAATCGTTTGCATATCTGTTTCATCTCACTATTTGCACTATTTGTGCTTTTACCAACTAAATTTAACCTGGTAAATAGAAGGAAAGCTGCTGTTTCCTCAGTTGTTTTAAACTGGTACTGTTTATCTTCAGTTTTAGTTTAATCAGGTGCCTGAAGATGATGGAGATGCATTCCATCGAAACTTTGCTATGAGACAATGATGTTACTCGCCTGACAACCCGTGAAAACTTCATATATGAAATTTGCCAAGAAAGCCTGCACTCACATACCACTTCTATTTGTCAATCAGTGGAAACTCCATATTGGAATATCAACAATGTAGAAAAGATAAATTACTACTTAACATAAATATGACATGTTAAGTCAGACAGTCACAGTTAAAAGACACTTACATGTAAGATTTCAGCCATAGCCTTCAACAGAAAAATAAAGAGAAACACACACCATTCATTCACACTAGCAAGCACACCTAAGCCACACATGGCAGTCAACTCTGGAAGCTCAGACCAGGATGCATTTCTCATGCAACTCTACAATGAAAGTGCCAGGAAATTTTGCTCCTTGATTCGAGATAATGAAAAAATTTGTAAAAGGATATCCTTCAAATTATTTTCTATTAGTTTCTGGGTAACATGTAGTTTTGACCTCTGTCAGAAGTTTTTTTTTTCTAAGAATGTGCCAGTTCCAGTGTAGCCAGCTTTCTCTCATTTTGTTGGCTTACAAAATAGTTCATCAAATTTGTAGTTTCAGAGAAAACTGCTGCTTTAGAAAACTAATTTTTCTCTAAATCCTTACCCAACTCACAAGCTACACTTCACAGTGACAGTAATCGGGTTCTGAAGGTGACCTGTATTACAAATTGAAACTTGGAAGTGCACATCTGTTACTCCATATTGCGGATTGTAACATGCTTGAATTCTCTGTGGTGTGTTGTGTATGAAGTGGTTCAGACATTGCTGTTGAAGCATGTATTACTCTTGACAGCTGCCTTCTCAGGAAATTCAGTGTGTGGGGAGGACTCCTGTAATGACACACTGCAAGTTTCAGTTGGTCCCAAGGTATGCTTAACTCAGATTAATATCGGCAGATACCATAGACCATTCCATTTGGTTGATACCTGCTTTGTGGAGGAAGATGTTCAGAGGGTGTGCATGGTGTGCCTGTCCATTATTGTCCTTAAATAGAATCCTATTATTGATGTGTTGACTTCAGTGCTTGACATGGGGCTGGAGGATGCACTTTTTTGTGTTGTTGTTGTTGTGGTCTTCAGTCCTGAGACTGGTCTGATGCAGCTCTCCATGCTACCCTATCCTGTGCAAGTTTCTTCATCTTCCAGTACCTACTGCAACCCACATCCTTCTGAATCTGCTTAGTGTATTCATCTCTTGGTCTCCCTCTACGATTTTTACCCTCCACGCTGCCCTCCAATACTAAATTGGTGATCCCTCGATGTCTCAGAACATGTCCTACCAACCGATCCCTTCTTCTTGTCAAGTTGTGCCACAAACTCCTCTTCTCCCCAATTCTATTCAATACCTCCTCATTGTTGAGGGTATTCGATTAGGAAATGAGACACTTAAAGTAGTAAAGGAGTTTTGCTATTTGGGGAGCAAAATAACTGTTGATGGTCGAAGTAGAGAGGATATAAAATGTAGATTGCCAATGGCAAGGAAAGCGTTTCTGAAGAATAGAAATTTGTTAACATCGAGTATAGATTTAAGTGTCAGGAAGTCATTTCTGAAAGTATTTGTATGGAGTGTAGCCATGTATGGAAGTGAAACATGGACGGTAAATAGTTTGGACATAAGAGAATAGAAGCTTTCGAAATGTGGTGCTGCAGAAGAATGCTGAAGATTAGATGGGTAGATCACATAACTAATGAGGAGGTACTGAAGGGGATTGGGGAGAAGAGGAGTTTGTGGCACAACTTGACCAGAAGAAGGGATCGGTTGGTAGGACATGTTCTGAGGCAACAAGGGATCACCAATTTAGTATTGGAGGGCAGCGTGGAGGGTAAAAATCGTAGGGGGAGACCAAGAGATGAATACACTAAGCAGATTCAGAAGGATGTAGGTTGCAGTAGGTACTGGGAGATGAAGAAGCTTGCACAGGATAGAGTAGCATGGAGAGCTGCATCAAACCAGTCTCAGGACTGAAGACCACAACAACAACAACAACCTCCTCATTAGTTATGTGATCTACCCATCTAATCTTCAGCATTCTTCTGTAGCACCACATTTCAAAAGCTTCTATTCTCTTCTTGTCCAAATTATTTATCGTCCACGTTTCACCTCCACACATGGCTACACTCCATACAAATACTTTCAGAAACGACTTCCTGACACTGAAATCTATACTCGATGTTAACAAATTTCTGTTCGTCAGAAACGCTTTCCTTGCCATTGCCAGTCTACATTTTATAACTTCTCTGCTTTGACCATCATCAGTTATTTTGCTCTCCAAATAGCAAAACTCCTTTACTACTTTAAGTGTCTCATTTCCTAATCTGATTCCCTCAGCATCACCCGACTTAATTCGACTACATTCCATTATCCTCGTTTTGCTTTTGTTAATGTTCATCTTATATCCTCCTTTCAAGACACTGTCCACTCCGTTCAACTGCTCTTAAAAGTCCTTTGCTGTCTCTGACAGAATTACAATGTCATCGGCGAACCTCAAAGTTTTTATTTCTTCCCCCTGGATTTTAATACCTACTCCAAATTTTTCTTTTGTTTCCTTTAATGCTTGCTCAATATACAGATTGAATAACATTGGGGAGAGGCTACAACCCTGTCTCACTCCCTTCCCAACCACTGCTTCCCTCTCATGCCCCTCGACTCTTATAACTGCCATCTGGTTTCTGTACAAATTGTAAATAGCCTTTCGCTCCCTGTATTTTACCCCTGCCACCTTTTGAATTTGAAAGAGAGTGTTCCAGTCAACATTGTCAATAGCTTTCTCTAAGTCTAAAAATGCTAGAAACATAGGTTTGCCTTACCTTAATCTTTCTTCTAAGATAAGTCATAAGGTCAGTATTGCCTCACGTGTTCCAATATTTCTACGGAATCCAAACTGATCTTCCCCGATGTTGGCTTCTACCAGTTTTTCCCTTTGTCTGTAAAGAATTCGTGTTAGTATTTTGTAGCTGTGACTTATTAAACTGATAGTTCGGTGATTTTAACATCTGTCAACACCTGCTTTCTTTGGGATTGGAATTATTATATTCTTCTTGAAGTCTGAGGGTACTTTGCCTGTCTCATACATCTTGCTCACCAGATGGTAGAGTTTTGTCAGGACTGGCTCTCACAAGGCTGTCAGTAGTTCTAATGGAATGTTGTCTACTCACGGGGCCTTGTTTCAGCTCAGGTCTTTCAGTGCTCTGTCAAACTCTTCACGCAGTATCGTATCTCCCATTTCCTCTTCATCTACATTCTCTTCCATTTCTATAATATTGTCCTCAAGTACATCGCCCTTGTATAGACCCTCTATATACTCCTTCCACCTTTCTGCTTTCCCTTCTTTGCTTAGAACTGGGTTTCCATCTGAGCTCTTGATGTTCATACAAGTGGTTCTCTTATCTCCAAAGGTCTCTTTAATTTTCCTGTAGTCAGTATCCGTCTTACCGTTAGTGATACACGCCTCTACATCCTTACATTTGTTCTCTAGCCATCCCTGCTTAGCCATTTTTCACTTCCTGTCAATCTCATTTTTGAGACACTTGTATTCCTTTTTGCTTGCTTCATTTACTGCATTTTTCTCCTTTCATCAGTTAAATCCAATATCTCTTCTGTTATCCAAGGATTTCTACTAGCCCTTGTCTTTTTACCTACTTGATCCTCTGTTGCCTTTACTACTTCATCTCTCAAAGTTGCACATTCTTCTTCTACTGTATTTCTTTTCCCCCTTCTTGTCAATCGTTCCCTAATGCTCTCCCTGAAACTCTGTACAACCTCTGGTTCTTTCAGTTTATCCAGATCCCATCTCCTTAAATTCCCACCTTTTTGCAGTTTCTTCAGTTTTAATCTACAGTTCATAACCAGTAGATTGTGGTCAGAGTCCACATCTGCCCCTGGAAATGTCTTACAATTTAAAACCTGGTTCCTAAATCTCTGTCTTACCATTATATAATGTATCTGATAGATAGAGCTGCGTGAAAGATCGATAGCTGCTACGTCATGGAGATCTGTGGCTGCGGCTCCCTGGAGGAGGCTGTGGAGGCTGCCTCTTGGAGAGTATGGTGCTGCATGTCCTGCGATGCGGGCTGACCTGCGTACTGGTTGTGGTGGCAGTATGGGTGGGACCAGTGGCATTGGTTCGTCTTCATTGGTGGCCATCGGCTGGTGGGGTGGCGCTGGAGAGGGGCTGGGTCGGGCAGCTGGTCCGTCGGCTGCGGCTGCTGTGTTGGAGGTGCTGGTGGCGGCAACTGATGACCTGAAACGTCAACCATGCAATGAGTAGATGGCATTAGTGAAGGAGTCTGTGTAGGTGGTCGGGAATGGGTTGTAGAGGTGGTGGTGGTCCATGTTGTAGGGTGCGGTGCAGGTGTCTCAGGGTAGCGAGGACGCAATTGATTTCGATGGCGATGGACTATGTGGCCATCCAAGATGACATCAAAACATTCGCGACACTGGGAATGCTGGATGACGGTGGACAGCCAACCTGCTTTAGTGCCAAAACCTCAGGTCCAGACTAAGGAGCCGGGGAAGAACTAGGACTGTCCAGGAGGAATTGGAATTCTTGGAGAGCCAAGAGAAGATGAAGGAGGGTCCTGGGTTGGTGGCCATGGAGTGCTTCTGCTGGGCTTTTGTCCTCTATCAGAGTGGCTCGATCGGAACTGAGGAATAGTGTCAGAGCATCTTCAAGGGAGTGGTCTTTGGCATATTTGAGCATTTGTGTCTTGAAAGTTCTGACCAGGCGTTCCACTTCCCCATTGGATGGGAGATGGAAGTGCGGGGTGAGAAGATGCTGGATGCTGTTGTCGGTGCAAAAGGAGAGGAATTCCTGGCTTCGAAATTGTGGTCCATTGTCCGTGACTATGGCTTTCGGTAATCCTTCCAAGCAAAATATTTTTGTGAGGGTTGATAAGGTAACGTGCATGGTGATTGCTGAACACTGAATGATGTATGGGAAATGGCAAATTCCTTAGTGACTAGGAGGTATTGGTGGCCCAAAATGGTCCCGCGAAGTCAAGGTGGAAGTCTTCCCAGGGACCGTACGGCATAGGCCAGTGAAAGAATTTTTGGGGGTGACGAGGCAATTGTTGGGCACAGACGGTACAGCGCTGCACCATCTCTTGTGTTGTCAGACATGAGGCCAATCCAAAAAACATGCCTTCTTGGGAGGGATTTGGTGCGAACAATCCCCCAGTGCCCTTGGTGAAGAATGTGGAGGATGGTCGGCTGCAGGGATCTCGGAATGATGACCCTCGGTTCTGCTGAATGTAAGCGAAGGAGGACTCCATCCACCACCGAAAGCTGGTGTCAGATGGAATAGCACAACTGGAGGTGGCATTTATCCTGAGGAGGCAGCAAGGATGGCCAACCATGGAGAACGCGATGTTGGACGACTCGGAGGAGGGAATCTTCTGCGGTGGCTGCAGCTACTTTGACAGCTGTAACGGGAAATGCTTTCAGGGCCTCTTGGACGTCATCATCAATCTGAAAAACGAGGAGGTCCAACTGGTCAAAAGCAGGGTGTGGACCCTGTGGTAGACGCGACAAGGCGTCCGTGTTGGCATGCTGGGAGGTGATATGGACATGCATGGTGTAGCGAAATTGGGATAGGAACAACGCCCAGTGCTGGAGTCGTAGGGATGTTTTGGTCAGTAATTGCGCGGAAGGCGCAAATAAAGAGAGGAGCGGTTTGTGGTCAGTAATAATGTGAAAGGGCTTGCCATAGAGAAAGGGATAGAACTTGGAACAGGCAAAAACGATGGCAAGTGCTTCTTTCTAGATTTGGGAATATTTGATTTGTGCTGTGGAGAGAGCTTTCGAGATGTATGCTATGGGGCACTCTGTGCCATCCGGCAATTTGTGAGACAGGACGGCTCCCACACCATACTCAGAGGCATCTGTAGCAAGTATCAAAGGAAGATTTGGATCATAAGGCATGAGGCATGAAGCGGATTGGAGCTGCTGTTTGAGGGTATGGAAGGCGGTCTTGCAGACTGGGGTCCAACAGAATGGGACATTTTTGCGGCAGAGGTGGTACAGGGTTGCTGCCACTAGAGCTGCAGAAGGAACAAATTTCCTGTAATATAAAATTTTGCCCAAGAAGGATTTCAACTGATGAAGGTTCTGGGGACGGGGCAGGTTGTTAATGGCGTCGATATAAGAGAAAGATGGAGAAATACCATTCTGGGAAATGATGTGACCCAGATAGGAAATAGATTGTTGGAAAAATGAACATTTAGAAGTATTACATTTCAGACCTGCAGTTCAAAGGCGGAGGAAGAGGAGGCGGAGGTTGGCTATGTGCTCTTCGGAGGAGGGCCCCGTGACGACTATGTCGTCTAAGTAATTTATACAGCCCAGGATATCAGTGAGAAGTTGTTCAAGGTATCTTTGCGAGATTGCAGGAGCACTGGCTAAATCGAACATGAGTCGGTTTAGTTGGAAGAGGCCAAAAGGAGTATTTATAACAGTGTATCGTCGGGAGGAAAGATCAAGAGGAATTTGGAGATATGCTTCTGCTATGTCAATTTTGGTAAAGTAGGAGCCCCCTGCCAATTTGCGAAAAAGATCTTCTGGTCGTGGAAGGGGATAGTCGTAAACGAGAAGCTGTGGGTTGACTGTAGACTTAAAGTCACCGCAGAGGCGAAGGCGGCGGCCTGGCTTCTGCACGATGACTAAAGGCGCGGACCACAAGCTGAACTGCATGGACTGGAGAACCCCTTCATCTTGAAGACTTTGGAGTTCTTCTTTGAGTGGCTGTTGTAGTGCCACTGGTACCTGACATGCCTGGAAGGAGCGGGGCCGGGCAGTGGGACGGATTCGGAGCGAGGCCTCAATGTCCTTGACACAGCCTATGCCTGGTGAAAACAGGTCCTGGAATTCATTACAGAGTGCATCAACTTCAGGAAAATGAACGTGCTGAGACACTAGGTGAACATTGTCCACAATGGAAAATCCGAATAAGCGGAAGGCGTCCAGTCCACCAAATAAGTCTGCTGTGGAGGAATTGTTGACAACCAGAAACGTGACTGGACGGTGAACCGATTTGTTCTTGAGCCGTGAATTGTCCTAGGAGAGCTATCTCTTGCTTATTGTATGCCAGTAGGCGCTTAGGGGCTGGAGAGAGGGGTGGTGAATCAATGTTGGCATGTTGTTGTTGTTGTTGTTGTGGTCTTCAGTCCTGAGACTGGTTTGATGCAGCTCTCCATGCTACTCTATCCTGTGCAAGCTTCTTCATCTCTCAGTACCTACTGCAACCTACATCCTTGTGAACCTGCTTAGTGTATTCATCTTTTGGTCTCCCCCTATGATTTTTACCCTCCACGCTGCCCTCCAATACTAAATTGGTGATCCCTTGATGCCTCAGAACATGTCCTACCAACCGATCCCTTCTTCTGGTCAAGTTGTGCCACAAACTCCTCTTCTCCCCAATCCTATTCAGTACCTCCTCATTAGTTATGTGATCTACCCATCTAATCTACAGCATTCTTCCGTAGCACCACATTTCGAGAGCTTCTATTCTCTTCTTGTCCAAACTATTTACCGTCCATGTTTCACTTCCATACATGGCTACACTCCATACAAATACTTTCAGAAATGACTTCCTGACACTTAAATCTATACTCGATGCTAACAAATTTCTCTTCTTCAGAAACACTTCCCTTGCCATTGCCAGTCTACATTTTATATCTTCTCTACTTCGACCATCATCAGTTATTTTGCTCCCCAAATAGCAAAACTCCTTTACTACTTTAAGTGTCTTATTTCCTAATCTAATCCCCTCAACATCACCCAACTTAATTCGACTACATTCCATTATCCTCGTTTTGCTTTTGTTGATGTTCATCTTATATCCTCCCTTCAAGACACCATCCATTCCGTTCAACTGCTCTTCCAAGTCCTTTGCTGTCTCTGACAGAATTACAATGTCATCGGCGAACCTCAAAGTTTTTATTTCTTGTCCATGGATTTTAATACCTACTCTGAATTTTTCTTTTGTTTCCTTTACTGCTTGCTCAATATACAGATTGAATAACATCGGGGAGAGGCTACAACCCTGTCTCTATCCCTTCCCAACCACTGCTTCCGTTTCATGTCCCTCGACTCTTACAACTGCCATCTGGTTTCTGTACAAATTGTAAATAGCCTTTCGCTCCCTATATTTTACCCCTGCCACCGTTAGAATTTGAAAGAGAGTATTCCAGTCAACATTGTCAAAAGCTTTCTCTAAGTCTACAAATGCTAGAAACGTAGGTTTGCCTTTCTTTAATCTTTCTTCTAAGATACGTCGTAAGGTCAGTATTACCTCACGTGTTCCAGTATTTCTACGGAATCCAAACTGATCTTCCCCGAGGTCGGCTTCTACTAGTTTTTCCATTCGTCTGTAAAGAATTCGTGTTAGTATTTTGCAGCTGTGGCTTATTAAACTGATTGTTCGGTAATTCTCACATCTGTCAACACCTGCTTTCTTTGGGATTGGAATTATTATATTCTTCTTGAAGTCTGAGGGTATTTTGCCTGTTTCATACATCTTGCTCACCAGATGGTAGAGTTTTGTCAGGACTGGCTCTCCCAAGGCTGTCAGTAGTTCCAATGGAATGTTGTCTACTCCGGGGGCCTTGTTTCGACTCAGGTCTTTCAGTGCTCTGTCAAACTCTTCACGCAGTATCGTATCTCCCATTTCATCTTCATCTACATCCTCTTCCATTTCCATAATATTGTCCTCAAGTTGGCATATGAAGTGTAATTAATCAAGGATACTGCTGCACCTGTGTCCACTTGCAGACGCATAGGCTTGTCATTGATAGTGACGTCTATAAAAATTTTGATGTTGAGGAGTTGTCTACCTGGTTGACGTCCATTGGGGTGTCGTTCAAGCCGTCTGGATATGGCCTGGGTTGGCGGTTGCTGGAGGTGGTTGTTTTTGCGCGACAAACGGACGCTAAATGGCCTTCCCTGCCGCAGTGTGCGCATTGCGCCCAGCGGTCTGGGCAATCTTCTCTATCATGTGTTGAATAGCATGTAGGGCAGGTGGAGACGATCCCCACGACGACGTTGCATGTTGTGTTGTTGCTGCAGTGGCTTCTGGCTCCAGCTGGGATGGTGCGACTCGGCGTCTTGTTGTGGAGGTGGTGTCCGACCGTGGCGGCGGTGGGAGTGTGGCGTTGAGCCCTGGATTGCTGCGACAGCTTCGGTGTCTGTCATGGCCTCATCATGTATTGCTGCTACATCTGCCCAGTACTCCAGTCGACGATCGGTGGCCGTAGAAATTTCGAACTTATAGTCTAATTCTATGACCTGCTCGAGGGACAAGTCTTCTACTTGAGGGCGTCGTGGCGGAAAGCAGCGTCTGGTGCTGCCTGTATCAAGTGGTCATGCACCATGTCATCAGCCTATGATTCCTTGGAAAGATGTGTGTGAAACTTACATTTTCTGCTTGGGACGGCGGTGGCATCGCGGGGCGGTGGGGGCTTCAGATTTCAGCAATCAGTTGTGTTTGAGTTTCCAAAAACTGGTGCAGATGTCCTTGAAAGAATTGTTGCCATTCTGTAGGTGCTGCTGTAGTAACCATGATGTTCGTCGGTTCGTTCCACTATACTCGTCCCTACTGGAGAATACTCAGTATTGTAGAACACTCAGTATAATGTCGTTTATTGAAACTGAACTGCTCTTCTCAAACAATCACTGTGTACACACAAAAACAAATAACTTGTAGATGACTATTCATCAAGAGCGTCGGTGAGGTCCGTCAGAGCTGGTCCTAGCTCGGCGAGGAACTGGCTGTACTGCTGCGGCGCTGGCCTTATAAAGCTGGCGGAGTACTCCAACTTTCCCTGTATCTGTGAGGCGACCTCTGCAGAAAAAGGTTCGCATTAGTCTCCAGCAAGTTCTGTTTGTTTTGAAGAATTGTTTTCCTCTTGGTTGCGCCTGCAAGTGCTTGTGTACGTTATATGGTACACAGGGGTGTCTTGAGTGTAGTCTGCCTGGCAGGGGCCGTCTGTGGCAGACGTAACACATTCATCATCTGGTGTTGTAGAATGTAAATGACCACTTTGAGACAGATATATTTTGTGTCTCATGATAGGAACTGGATGTCTGAACAACTTTGCTATGGTCAGTAAAATTTTTCTTGGTTTGTGACCACATTGTCAGTATGTAAAACTACCAATGTTTTGGTCACTGTTGCAAATGACCTCCTTCAAGTTGTCTGTAAACAAAAACACCTTGAAGAACATTGACCAAAACGTTGGTAGTTTTACATATTGACAATGCTGTCACAAACCCAGAAAAATTTTGACTGTGACAATAGCTGCAGAAGCCTACATTTATATTTAACTTTGCTATGGTGTAAGCCAATCTGGTAAGCAACTTTGGAAACTGAAGACCTTCCTGCAGTAAAGTAACAATTTATGTATGGTCTGAGCTTGAAGTTACCGTTCACAAACTGTGCAGTAAACACAGGCAACATTTCCCAGTTCAAAACTGGATAATTTGGCCCACAGCTTGCTCTAATAAAATGTCCTGAAAATTAAGATCTATATTTACCTTCACTACCCATGTGGCTGTATGTAATGATTTGCTATAGTCAAAAAAGTTTTAAAAATTAGCATCTGAAAAAAAAGAAAAAGGAAAAAAAAAACACAAGCTGTGCAAGTCATGAGAGTGACATAATACTTTTATTGTGCAGTTCATGACTAAAAGAAGAGATCAGTTTCTTGGACCTACCTTGAGACATCAAGTAATTGTCAGTCTGGTAATGGGTAGAAGTGTGGAGAGATAATAATTGTATAGACAGATCAAAATATATTGTAAATGTAATGATTTTTAATGCAAATTTTGTAGCCCCGTATACAGAGTTACTTAAAGTATATTTTGTGTGTTTTGTATGCCTGTCACTTGTCTTATTGGGTCAGGTTCTTTAATATGGGGATTTTCTGTAAAATGAGAAAAGTGTTTTGCTCTAGACACTGTTGTAACCCATTATGCAGACAGTATGGTCCTCCTGTTAATTATCTTTTCAGTTTGTAGCATTGATTTTTTTTTTCCTTTTGTGAAATATTCAAAATATTTTATCTCATAACTATTTGCACAGTGCTTCACACTTACATTGCATGTTTTAACAGGAGTTGTCACGACATAATTATGTGACTCCCACTAATTATTTGGAGCTTCTGTCAAGTTTTCAGCGACTATATGGTACCAAAAGAGGAGAATTGGCAAACGGCATTAAGCGGCTTCAAACAGGTTTGCTCATTAGTCTGATTATTTTAATCATTTTATACCTAAGGTTCTTATCATTTTATTACATACTCTGTGTTTTAAAATTTTGCAATTTGCACACAGTTATGCAATTGTGTGTTAGTGAATAAAAGTCTGTTACCACTATTGACATGTATGAATATAACTACCAAAATTCTGATGGTCTCCATAGGGCTTGACAAGCTTCTGAGCACTGCTGAAGAAGTGAAGCAACTTCAAATAGAGCTAACAGCAATGAGACCAGCTCTTGAAGTAGCTGCCAAAGAGGCTGCAAAGATGCTGGAGAAAATAGCTGAAGACACTGTGAGTACTAAAGCCCAAAGTATATCTTTTCAGTTCAGTTTATTAGTTGGAATGTGCCATTGCAGTGCTTGCAAACAGGATGCACCTCTGCTTAAAGCAATCAACTAGTGAAATTCTAGCTATATAATGGGAGCAGGCACTGTGACTTATGCATATTTTCTGCAGTGATATAGACAACAGCAGATGAGAGTTAGAAAGATTCCTTTACAAAGTTCATTTCTCAATCTCCACCGTCCCTTAATGTCAAGTTTTATTTTAATGTAACATAAAACAACATAAACAAATGAACAAAGTTGCTGCTCACACATAAATAAAATTTGTCTTATCACCCATGTAAAAAAGTGTCAAATGTGAAGTATGTGACATTTATAGACATTTTTGCTGTATTATTTATCACAAGTGTCTAAATGTACACTCTGGGAGTAGTCCGCAGCTCGTGGTCGTGCGGTAGCGTTCTCGCTTCCCACGCCCGGGTTCTCGGGTTCGATTCCCGGCGGGGTCAGAGATTTTCTCTGCCTCGTGATGACTGGGTGTTGTGTGATGTCCTTAGGTTAGTTAGGTTTAAGTAGTTCTAAGTTCTAGGGGACTGATGACCATAGATGTTAAGTCCCATAGTGCTCCGAGCCACTCTGGGAGTAGTTTCTGTGCTAATGTGCATTTTGGATTATTGCACATCTATAAAAAATCGTCCCAAACAGGGATCTGGGGAATACATTGTGTAAATGAATGAATGTACTTATTGTTACCATCATTGATTGCATTAAGATTTTGTACTTGCTCTTGTCAATTTGAGTAAATATGTTGGCAAGCAGACAGGGGAAAGCTGAAAGGAGCGAAGAGTATATGGATGGTCTGAACAAGGAGATGTACTTGAAGGCAGAATCATAGAAATGGAAGAGGATGTAGCTGATGATACTATGAGAAGAATTTGACAGAGCACTAAAAGACCTGAGTTGAATTCCGAAGAAAGCAGGTGTGACAGCTGTGAATATTACCAAATAATCAGTTTAATAAGTCATGGTTGCAAAATACTAACATGAATTCTGTACAGAAGAGGAGAAAAACTGGTAAAAGCAGACCTTAGGGAAGGTCAGTTTGGATCCTTGAGAAACATAAGAACACATGAGGCAGTACTGACCCTACGATTTCTCTTAGAAGAGAGGTTAAGGAGAGGCAAACCTAAGAGAATAGCATTTATAGACGTAGAGAAAACTATTGACAGTGTTGTCTGTAACACTTTCTTTGAAGTTCTGAAGGTAGCAGGGGTAAAATACAGGGAGGGAAAGAAATTTTTAACTAATATAGAAACCAGATGGCAGTTGCAAGAGTCAAAGGGCATGAGAGGGAAGTAGTGGATGAGAAGGGAGTGAGGCAGGGATGTAGCGTATCCTTGATGTTATTCAATCTGTACATTGACTAACGGAAACCAAGGAAAAATTTGTCTTGGGATTTGGGGGAGAACAGATAAACACTTTGAGGTTTTCGGGTCACATTATAATTCTGTTGGCAAAGGATTTGGGAGTGCAGTTGAATGGACTGGACATTTTCTTGAAAGGAGGATATAAGATGAATATCAACAACAGCAAAACAAGGATAATGGAATGGAGCCGAACTAAATTGGGTGATGCTGAGGGAATTAGATTAGGAAATGAGACACTTAAAGTAGTAGACGATTTTGCTATTTGGGCAGCAAAATACATGATGATGGCCGAAGTACGGAGGATATAAAACATAGACTGACAATAGCAAGAAAAAAGCTGAAGAAGGGAAATTTGTTAACATTGAATGTAGATTTAAGTGTTAGGAAGTCCTTCCTGAAAGTATTTATATGAAGTGTAGCTATATGTAACTTTGAAACATGTAAATTAGAGAGATTTAGACAAGTAGAGAACAGAAACATTTGAAATGTAGTGCTACAGAAGAAGTCTGAAAATTAGATGAGTAGATCAAATGACTAATGAAAAGGTATTGAATAGAAAACCAGAATCAAAAGGATGTAAGTTTCAATAGTTGTTCGGAGATGAAGAGTAGTGTGGAGATCTGCATCAAACCAGTCTTTGGACTGAAGATGTTGTTGAGACATGTAGTATATGTTGCGAAAGGAGGAGGCTAATGAATGCAATCAATTTCTTCCTTTATAAATAAAGAATCTTCAAAATCTCATAAGTTAGTGTGCTTTCTTTAGCTTTGCATCTACATCCATTCTCCACTAACCACTATTAAGTGTATGTCAGAAGGTACTCCCTGTCATACACATATTTGGTTGTTTTCCTGTTCCATTTGTTAATGGAGCATGAGAAGAAGGGGTGCATAATGTTATGAGAAGTCTAATCTTTTATTCAAACTCAGGAAGCAGGCTATTGTAGGATAGTCGTCATCTGCCTTCAGTCATCTGCCAGTTTAGGTTTTCCAGCATTTCTGTGACATTCTCCCATGAAAAAATTAACTGATGTCTACGACGTGCTTTACTTATGACCAAATGTATTTGATTATACCATTTCATATCTCAGCAAATTGTCACAGCCAGGTATTTGTATTAGTGGACTGATTCCAATGTGAGTCATTGATATTGTAGTCATGGGATACTACTTTTCTGTTTTTTCTTTGTGTGTGTGTGTGTGTGTGTGTGTGTGTTTGTGTGTGTGTGTATGTGTGTGAGTAGTAGTAGTACAGAGTGGTTATAAGTAAACTTTCACTACTTGGGTCATTGTAGACAGAAAACTGTTTACTCTATGGATACCTAATTTCATAGGCATGATGTTCAAACTATGTTTTGCATGATTTGCATAGTTAGTAGTGTTAGTATCGAGACTTACCATTGGACGCTGCTACTGGAATGATGATATATCTGGTTAAAATCAATGTGCATTACAGCTGCATTCAGTCAGTATGGGTGTGGTCACAAAGATCACCAAATTTGAACCTTTGTGATTTCTGGCTGTGGGGTTGCCTAAAGGATGTGGTTTATTAATAGCATGCTAACACACATTGGAAGTTGAAGATGGGTGTAATGGGGAAGGTCACTAGCATCCCACTTTCCCACTTGAGACGTTTTTGGCAACAGTAAAGCAATCTCTAGTGCAGTTCCAGGCTGTCATGGATGCTGATGGTCATCACATTGAGCAACATTTTTAATCTGGAACGTAAGTATGCTACACAATTAACAAACATTACCCTTTCTCATGGATATTAAAATGTGTTTCTTTCAGTGGTTTATTCATTACTTCTGTTCTGAATATCCTTACAAATGGTTCCACAAAGTTTTATTGCCCTACAAACATTCATTTTCCATGAGGGCTCTTTCAAGTTGCCAGTCTTTACATCCCTTTGATACGTTAAGATCTCACTGATATCTGAGGTTGCTATTAATACTGTGTGCCAAGTCATTAATGTACTACATGAACAGCAGTCTCCCAATACATTTCCTTAAGGCAAATCTGAAGATACAGCTAGAGCTATTGATTATTGTGCATAATAGATAACATGCTGCACCCTCTCTACCAAGAAATCGTCAGTCCAGTGACAAATATGTTTAGTAACCATTAGTATGGTAGCAAGTCATAGGGTTTTCAGAAGTCAGTAAATACTGTTCCACTTGATTGACTTGATCCATTGCTTTCATGATTGTCACGTGAAAAAGTACGAGTTGGTTTTTAAAGGGCTAATGTTTTTGAGGTTTGTGCTGTTTGACATGGAAATTCAAGTTCTCATTAAATTTGACAAAAAATGGATGTCAATAATTTCGATGATAGTTTTGTGATCAGTTCTGCTATCCCTTTTTTTAGGCAAATGTGGCCTGTGCTTTCATCAATGTGCAATTTTCTGTTTGAGGAATGTTTTGCATTTTATGATCAATAATTAAACTCATCCATAAAATCTCTTTAGGATTTCTTCACTTTTAGAAGTTTCAGCTGTTACTGTCTCTCAAACTAATATCTATATCACTTTTCTTTGCTATAGTCCAAGAATTAAAATGAGGAAGTGTTTCTGGATACCCCATTGTAAAGGAACACATGAAAGTGGAATACAGTAGTTGTGCTTATTCAATGCAACTTTCACTTTTGGCTCCCATATTATCCCTCAGTGTCTGGCCACTAACTTTGGTGTCTGGTTAACCAGAATTTCTTCAGGTTTTGTCAATAAGTTTCCACTACAGCAATTTTTTAAGGCCTCACATGTTACCCTTTTGACAGCCAAAAACATTTAATTTAGCATTTCAGTCTGTGTAGTGCTGTGGTTTGTTTTACACCCAATGTGTGGAAATTTGTATAGAGGGGCTGTGTACTATGGATGGTTTCCTCCCATAACTAACTTTATAACTGGGTACCCACCTAAGCAGTGTTGGTTAACTACTCTTATAAATTTTAGCCACAGTTCCTTACAAGCTCCTGTCCAGATTTTATGCTTCCAATATTTAATACCACATAAACTCATTGCTTTTTGTTTGACACTAAAAAAGCAGTGTCATATCATTGGTGTTTATTTTTTTAGGCACTGGGACATGTTTCATTTATTTACAGGCAGTAGCAGAGGAAACAAAGATAGTTGTTCAAAAGGAAGAACAGGCAGCAGCTGTTAAAGCTGAGGAAACACAGGCCATTGCAGATGATGCACAGCGTGATCTTGGTGAGTGTTGTATTATTTGTTTTATTTTAATTATTAGCTATCTTACTTAGATACCAATTCTAGAGTTATAAGTGATACAACATGGGCATTGATATTTCCATTAACCTATTTAAGAGTGTAAGTGGTGATCATAAAGGACAGTCCCAACTCATAAATGTAACACAGATCTTCTTCTAGACTCTTTTTAAATATCAGCATGTTAGATAACTTGTTGCAGTGGTATTGTCTTTGGAAAAATGGCTAACACTGCCACGTGTACACTGGGCTCTGAGGGAATTTCCAAATGCTAAATGAAACCCTGTTTTATATACTTAATGCTGTGCAATGTGTCCACATGCTTAGCTGAGTGGTAACGTGCTTGCCTCCCATGCAGAGAACCCGGTTTCGATTCCCAGCCAGGTTGAAGATTTTCTCCTCTCGCGGACTGGGTGTTGTGTTGTTATCATCATCATTTCATCCTCAACCGCAGCATGCAAGTCGCCCAATGTGGCATTGACTATAATAAGACTTTCTGGCTGAACTTCACCAGTTGGGGCCTCCCAACCAGCAATGCCATATGCTCATTTCATTTTTGCTGTGAAATGTGTTTGGAGTGAAAAAAGTGGGTACCAGCACAGTTAATTGCTGTAAAGAAACGTCAAAACAAAGATCCTTGTGTATCGATGTAATAAATACACCACTCCACAATGAGAGAGTTCTTTTGGACACTTTGCTGCACTTCACAGTGGTTCCCTCTATCTTCAACCACCACAGGTTGTTAGATCATGAACAAGAAAAGCTAATAAGACATTGGCTGTAGTTGAAAAGTGTTAGTGTTACTTTGAGTGACTCGTATCATCAACTAATGTGTATATTGACTGCCCTTATGTATGTATGTATGTATGTAGAGCTGTGCTACTCTACTGTCTGCAATTCTAGGCTGCATTTTTACAAGCCCCTGTCCGCAGCTCGTGGTCATGCGGTAGCGTTCTCGCTTCCCTCGCCGGTGTCTGTGTATGTGCGGATGGATATGTGTGTGTGTGCAAGTGTATACCTGTCCTTTTTTCCCCATAAGGTAAGTTTTTCCGCTCCCGGGATTGGAATGACTTCTTACCCTCTCCCTTAAAACTCACATCCTTTCGTCTTTCCCTCTCCTTCCCTCTTTCCTGATGAAGCAACCATTGATTGCGAAAGCTTGAATTTTGTGTGTATGTTTGTGTTTGTTTGTGTGTCTAACAACATGCCAGTGCTTTCGTTTGGTAAGTCACATCATCTTTGTTTTTAGATATATTTTTCCCACGTGGAATGTTTCCCTCTATTATATGCATAACTTATTTATTTATTTAACATGGCAAGATTAGGACTGTCAGGTCCTTTCTTATATCCAACCAGGTGTTCTGTATACTAAGGCAACAACAGTATTTTGAAAAGGATAGACTGCTACTTACCCATAAATATGACAAATTGAGTTGCAGACAAGCACAATGAGAAAACTGTTGCACAAGAGTTTTCAGCCAAAGCGTTCTTCAGAGAGAAAAACACAGTGCACGTCATGCATATAACTGTTATCTCTGTCCACAGAGGTGAGAATGCAGCTGTGTCAGGTCAAATGAAAGCAGTAATCTGGAGTGGAGTAGGGAAGAAGGAGGGATAGCAGGTCGGGGGATGGAACTTGGCACTGCTTGGAAGAGCCTGCAGTGATGAGATGGTGTTGGGGCAATGCTGCCAGGCATATCATGAGTGAGTCGAGGGGGGGAGGAGGGGAATGGTGGGTGGAAAAGGAAAGGATCAGAAAAGGATAAAGAACCAGTTAGTGCATTGGCATAGAACCGTTCCCAATGAAGGTGAGGGGACATGAACTGAGAGGATGTGATAAAGGGTGCGGAAACTGTTGGGTGGAGGGTGTCGCGACAGTAGCTTATCATAGTGTGAATTTAAATATGAAAACAATCAATGACTGATAAAATTATTTAATTGTATAGATAAAAAATCTACTCACCAAGCGGTGGCAGAACATACACATAAAAGACTGTTATGATAGGCAAGCTTTCGGAGCCAGTGGGTCCTCCTTCAGGCAGAAGGATTGAAGGGGAAGGAGGAAGGCTGAAGGAAAAAGACTGGAGAGGTCTAGGAAAAGGAGTAGATTTTGGGAAAGTCACCCAGAACCATGGGTCAGGGCAGACTTACTGTACAGGATGAGAAGGAAAGTCTTAATTTTTGGGAAGTCCTATAACGATGACAGAATGAACTGCTTCAACATTTTCTTAAAAGCAGCAGAGCACTGAATTGTGCGAAAAGTGCAGGGTAGATGTTCCACTGGCAGACAGGAGTGAGGATGAAGAAGTTTGCAAACGTTTTTATTCTATGAATGGGCACAGCTAGGATACTAGGAAGGTGAGACCTTGTGTTTGTATTATTGGAGTGTAGCCATGTATGGAAGATGAAACGTGGACAATAAATAGTTTGGACAAGAAGAGAATAGAAGCTTTCAAAATGTGGTGCTACAGAAGAATGCTGAAGATTAGTTGGGTAGATCACATAACTAATTAGGAGGTATTGAATAGAATTAGGGAGAAGAGAAATTTGTGGCACAGCTTGACTAGAAGGGATCAGTTGGTAGGGCATGTTCTGAGGCATCAGGGGATCACCAATTTAGTATTCGAGGGAAGCGTGGAGGATAAAAATTGTAGAGGGAGACCAGGAGATGAATACACTAAGCAGATTCAGAAGGATGTAGGTTGCAGTAGATACTGGGAGATGCACAGGATAGAGCAGCATGGAGAGCTGCATCAAACCAGTCTCAGGACTGAAGACCACAACAACAACAACTGTTGCTACTCAGTCCTTGGGCAAAAGTAATAAGAAGTAGTGAGAGCTGCCTTAAAGCATTGCATTAGCAGCCTGGGGCCAGTAGGTGCCAGTGTGGTGATGTGGGTCACAAAAACAGACACACAAAAGGGGATTGTGAGATGAGGATAGTTGAGTGCAACAATAAACTGCACCATGCAAAGGTAACTGGGTAGCGAGCAGGTTGATGTCACCACACCAGGGCAAGTATCATGTTATTGGCAATGTGCCTAGGTACTGGGATTTAGTGAAACAAATGACACCAGAGGCTTATAAATAAGTCTGAAATTTGAAATGGGCCATTTCTCATTGCCAGAGACCAGGAGCACCACTATGATACCGAAGCTATGCTGGGCATTGAGACAACTGGACGTTGCCTGCAGTAGCTGTGGGCTTGAGACAGGGCTGTACCTGCTGTCAGCACTTAGTTCTTCACAGGACTTGGTGTCACAGCCCTGCCAACCTGACATCTGTGCCTGCTGAGTTTCTCGTAGGACTTGGCACCTTAATGTCAGCTGATATCCAACTCCTGCCAGAGAACAGTGAGTCAAACCCAACGCACAACTGTCTCCACCTGCCACAGCGGTGAAGGGAGCCGAGTGAGGGGCCACCAGGGCTCTGCACTAATGAGGGAAGTGGTGCACCACTGATGTCAATGGCCGTTGCCTCCAGAAGACACTGACCTGCCACAGGCCAGCCATCAGCAACATAGGGGCCTGATCAGCATTCAGGTCGGAATCCACTGCCCATGCATCAGTGCTGACTGGAGCAACTGAGAGGGAGGCGGAGGCATATGTGCCTGCTGAGGCACGAGATGTAATGTATTGGAGTTAAAGTGATCCTTTATTGTCAACAATGTTTCCACTGGATCCTCCAGCCCAACACTCACTTCTCTTACTCTTTAGAGTGGTGTCAGGAGCAGCTGCAGCTGCTGACAAGATCAATAACTGTACATGGTTGGTGTATACGACCTTTCAGGGGTGCACCAGAGGCAATTCCATGAGAGGTACTAGTGAGGGCAAGGAAAGAGGCAAAGAAGAAGTGGGAGGATGAGCAACAGGAGAGGGAGTTCCAGGTACCTCATGCTCAGTGTGCACTGAAGCCAAGGAAATAACTGATATTTATTGTGATTTCTGAATATTGTTCTTTTGTATGTAGTATAGGGCGTTAACAGTTTAGATAAGGTTCTGTGTTGATTTTAGGGTAGGTTATCATTAGTGTGTTAAGACTTGCTATTCAGAGACAGCAGGCTTCTGGGGGGAAGGGAGGTGATACAGATTCCTATCCTCAGTTTGTCGTATGGGAGAACAGCCGGAAGAGAAGAATGCTAGTTTTGGCAGTGCTATGCCTCTTCACTGGGGACAGAATGGGGCTGCTGCAAGATCATAACCTGAATGGTGGAGTCCTATTTTCCATGCAGACAAATGTTGTGTTATTCAGTCACAGTCCGCCTCCAGAGCTGAGTTGTCAGTGTGGTAGAATGCCATTCAAGGGGCCTGGGTTTAATTTCTGGCAAATTCGGAGATTTCCTCTGCTCAGAGTCTGGGTGTTGTGTTGTCTTCCGTATCATTTCTTCCTCATTGGCACACAAATCACCAAAGTCTTGCACCAGATGACTGGTCTACCTGATGGGAGGCCCTAGCCATACACACCATTTCATTTCATCCAGTCACAGATAGTCATTAAGTTTAGTGTTTAAAGTGTGGAACTTGCAGAGTGAAATTAGGCAGTGGAGGAGGTCTTCTCAGGGGTACAACACTAAGCAGTTTCAAAGGAGCACAGGAAGTTACTCAGTGCATATGTATGACTAAAGGAGCAGATAGCAGACACAGAAGGAGATTGGAATGGTACTGCACGAGTCCAGGAGGACACCAGACACAAGCGATATAAGCAAATTGAACAAAACTGTGGAGGCCGCAAGGGGGTTAGTAGAGGCAAATAAAATAACTACGGAATGGGAATCCATGCAGATCATGAACTTCGAGAGCAGCAAGTTAAGTTAAGTGCATGCTTCAACAGCATACTAAGGATAAAAGGATTATGCCAGGGCCTCATCCAGCACTCTAAACTCGGATTTGGAAGTGATACAAACATAGATGCAAGTATCAGGTGCAAGAATAATGATAACAAAACTGCTGCAGTCACTAGGATATAGTATCTGGGATGCAAGGGTGGAGTTAATGATCTTGCAGGAACCTTCCCGTCATGCGTTAGATAGGCAGTTAAGCCCACTCTTGCTGTCAACTAAACAGTATCTGAAGGGGTTGTGAAAGGTACAAGGTGACCAGAATGACAGCTAGTAGCATAGCCAAGCAGCCAGAACTTGCTCGTCTACTATCGTGGTACTATGGTGGGCATAACAAGGGATTATGTGGGGTTGTATGTACCAGTAAAGATACCAGTAGTGAGGAAGGATGCATTGTTTAGGTGTTACACAGTGCACACTTATCTATTGAAGTTAGTGTCAGTTGGAAAACTTGTGCACTTGAGAGGGGAAGGAATGCTACTATTGGATTTGCGGCATATGAGGATTGATATGTGGTGATCACAGAGGATGAGCTTTAGCAATGTCAGAGCAGGGTAGTAAGCATGTGCCTGACTTGCAAGATAGCAGTAGGTGGGAGCACATCATGCAGTTGTTCTGAGGCAAAATGGATGCACGTCCTTCCCAAAAAGGGGTGACCAAATCAGAATCTTATTTTCAGAGAATGAGTTTTCATTGGATATACTCAGTATACAATGTCACAGCAGCATAGTTGTGCTGATCAATGGAAACTCATGGGGGCAAGACGTTTAGAGCTGTGAGGTGGTGGACTGTTAAACAATGGGACTATGTGTGATATTATGGGACCCACATTTCATTTCCAGCTACTATAATGGGGGTTACTCTGTCGAATGTGACATAGCCACAGCTGTATTGGTAAGATAAACCTCTAGATGTATTGTCCAAACAAAATCATGCCTTACTTTATGACACCTGGGAATCAAGCCTGGACTATTCACTAAGTCAGGTGATAGCAACATATGATGGGCAGATCACTGCAAAGTAATTGTTGCAGCATGTGGAACTGTATTGGGCTGGTGGATATTAGGTAACCATGACATGTGTAGCATTTTCTATCCTCATAGTGACTCTTTGTTGTGCCTAGATTTGATGTATTTGAAATGACAAGCCGTGTGAAAACCCAATCCAGGAGTAGTTCAAGTTCTTGTAGACTGGATTCCCCAAGCAACGGATGAAAGGTAGATTAACAAAGTTGCTGATTAATATAGTAATTATGTAGTAGTTAAGAGTAGCTGATTTAGTATTATGTGTTTGTTTTACAGATTAAGGATAAAGGTGATCCGGGCCACAGTAAGAATAAGACCTGAGGGACTCATCACCGTGGAGGGGGACAGTGCAGTGATGCAACCCGGTTTTTAAACAAAAGTAATAAGTCTTTAGCAAAAGTAATAAGAATGAGTAAGAAATTTGCCATAGGGCATTTCGTTAGCAGCGACAGGCTTATAAGGCCATTGTGGCAATACGTGGGTCACTATAACATACACACAAGAGGATTGCGAGATGAGAATAGCTGAATGCAATAGAAAACTGAAGCACCTTCACGAGACTTGGTGCTATGACCCCACTGTCCTACCGTGTGCACCTTCTATCACCAGTGCTGCATTCCAAGTGACAACTGGTGCCTCAGCACCAGCTACTGTCTGACTCCCACCAGAGGGAAGCAGGTCGAATACCGCACACAGCTGTCTCCACATGCTGCTGAGGTGACTGGAACAGAGTGAGGGGCAATCACGTCTCCACACCACCATGAGAAGTAACACCACTGATGTCAACAGCCATGACCTCCAAAGGCTGTCACTCAATCACAAGCCTGCTGTCAGCATAGCACGGTGCCTGCTCTCTGTTCAGGGTGGAAATAAGTTTCAAAACTTTCTAAGGGTGGTAGGCAGACGGAAGTCTTGTGGCACTCACCGCTGTATTCTCTGTGCAGTTTAAATGCTCATTCAAAATTACACATAAATCTTCACCAATGAAGACAGATCATCATTCATCTAAGCAATCACAGTATTTATACCTTTAGGTCAGGTACTTGGCCAGAGCTGGAGGTTATTGGTGTAGAAATGTTATTACAGGAAGACAAAACTGATGAAATATCATGGACATACAAGGGAAACAAATGTAGGCCTAATTGGACCCCTGTGGCACTCCAAGATCATGTTCCCAGTACAATTTTTCATTACCATAGACATCACTTTGATTTCTGGTTTTCAAGTAACTGTCAGACCACTTCTTCATGGTTATATTTCAAGCCACTTCAATGCGCTGTCTGACAAATTTAGCTGTCACATTTTTGTGACCATTATATCAAAGTTGACAGTATAAAAAGATTTGCTGAAGTTTACTAGTGGCAATATTGTGGTTTCACAGTTGTCCATAGCTTATCTCAGGCCATCAGTTACCTTGATTAGTGCAGTGATTGTACTGTGGTGTTTGTAAAAACTGGACTATTATTTGTCAAATAAGTAGAATCACACAAGTGTTCAGTAATTTGGCCACTAACAATATATTCTATGCCTTTGGGAATGACAGATAGTATGCTGATTGATTGGTAATAACATGCCAATTGTGGGTTTTCAGTCTTAGCGATAAGTCAGAGTATACTTCTTTTCCATGAATTTGAATATATTTCATTCATGAGTCAAAAATTAAATATGCCTATTAAGGCAGGTATTAAGCTGTCAGTGACATTCTTGATCATGGGTATGCTAATACCATTGTTGTTTATCACTTTGTAAGAGATTCTCACTATCAGTGTTCGTGTTATGTTATGTTTATTGTTGTGTGTTTTAAGTGGAAAGCTTTCTGGTTCGTTATGTAGTTATGGTATTCTTGTGGCTGATAGTTCATTGGTGCGTGCAAGTTTGTAGGGAAGCAGCCTACTCACGCCATATAAAATTCATATGCTTTCCATTGTGTGCCAGCCTAGTCCGCTGTAAGTAGCTATGACATCAGGAATGTTGCGAAATACCTTAAAAATAAAGTAAATAATCTGAAATGTTAATATCATGTCAGGAGTGGTGCTAAAATAATAATGTGTTAAGTTTCAGTTTTCAGAATTTGGACGTTTTACGTAAAAATCATCGGTGCAACAGGAAGGAGCTAGAAACTTCAGAATTTATATTCGGATTCCTTTTTCATTGTAATTTAATAGAAACAGCATGCTGGATCTCACAAAGTGATATTTTGGTTGAAATTCATGATTTTCTGTTTTGTGTCCTAAAAGTTCGGAAGCAAGATAGATTAAGTAAGTGATTAGATAAAGCTAGGAGTTTAGATTTAGGCATAATGGAGATACGCTATAATAACAAAGATGTGAGAAGTTTCAAAGAGGTAGTTATAAAACTATAGCTGTAGTGTTAAAACTACAGCTGTAGTGTCTCTCCAAAGGGCAAGTTCGGAGTTCATCTATTGCATGTAGTACAACTAAATGAATTCTCTCGTCAAAAGTATTTAACCTAGCCACATTAGAATTTTGTTATAGATAATTACCTGTATGCTGATCGCACAATTAAATCAAGAGCTTCATTGGCCTTCAGTGAATGAAGCAGTTAATTATTTAGTAAATTGAAGTGGTGGTTTGCTAGCCCAGCGGCTAGTCAGTAAGGCAAATGTTGTCGGCTGCTACTTCGGCGGTCCGCACCGTGGCTATGTAAATAAGAGCGTGCAAGCTAGAGTAAGGCCACAGTTCTCTTCTAGGTTCATATCAGAGTGCACTCCGTGTCAGAAGCCGCATCGCATTTGTGCAGTTGCCAGGAACAGCCTTGGATGCCATATTACGTAACTCGATATGCACTTAACAATAAGGTCACATTGGGGTAAAGTGCTAATAGTGGAATGACTTCAGTGATTTATTCTCAGTTTGCGTTTGTCGTATTTTCACGTGTCAGTGCAGGACGGACTTTCTACCTTTACTAGCGTGCCGTTTGATGAGTGTTAACATCAAATTTTGGTAAACATTCACTTTGAACATTTACATTGATAACGATTATTGAACAGTTTCATTATCTAAGGATATTAGGATCCATGCAATAGACTCTGAACAGCTCTGATAGTACAATAGCTGATAGGGGTAATCTTCTGTCTGGAATTTTATGCTTTATCGTTTTCAGAATATAGTGAATATTGTTATAGTAAACTGCATTTTCTATGAATCCCAAACATCATCCTAAATCCTCAGAGTAATGAACTTCAATAATCAATATTCTCCATCAGAGTGGGCACAGTGGACTCTAATTACAGGCATCACATTTTTGCTAATCACTTGCCTACGTGATAGTTAGAGAGCCTGTGTAGAGAACAGCAACAAACATACGATAGGAAACAATTCTTTATTTTCCACCCGCCGCCCCACAAGTTGATAGAGAGCAGAGAAATTCATTCAGTTCATTGCCTGAGACCTGAAAAGTGGTTGCTGATTTTGATTTTCAAACAGCTGAGCTACAGAGATTCTTCCACAGAGTCGCTATTGCCATATTACTGCATGCGTAAGAATGAGCATGCCTGGTTTTGGCATTGTAAATGCATTGCCTCACCATGCTTCATAGCTTTCTGTATTCTCCACATCCGTTGTGTTTCAGAGTTGCCTTATATCACCCGTGAGCAGTATCCCTGTTGTTCATCATTTGATGTATTTCTGTTGTCAGCCAAGGAGCAGGAGATTTTCTTACACAGGCTGTGTATAGGAGCATGTATGTTGCATAGAACAGTGAGTTTGTGCATTTTACCTTCAATTGTGGGCTCTCTGGTTATTTGATGCCACGAGGTTTCTGAGCAGTTGCCTGTTTGAGTGTCATGATCTATTTGTTTAGTTTCTACAAGTTATATGTGCAATTTGATTTCTGTGGGCAGCACAGAGTAGGCCTTGAATATTACATCGTATGCTCAGAGGCCTGAAGCTGAAGTTTGACCTATATCTGCTACTCTACCGCCCCCCCCCCCCCCCAGTCAAATGTATAATAGTGTGACTGTGAACTTAATGGTGTGTAGATTATAATGGAAGACTTTTCATATAGTTGCAACTAAAAAGTAGGGATTGTCTCTCAACAAGTCTATGTTCTGGTCTCCCATTATGATATGTTTGTATTGACACTTATTTCAATGAGCATGAATTTACCGGTAGCCTGTCTTTCTTTGCTTGGGTTTGATGTGCTTAAGACTTTGGGATCGGTTTGTATATAGACTCCGACACCCCTGCCATGTTTGTTTGATCAGTCCATCCTGTATATGCTGGGAAATGAACATATGCAGCGGATATGTGTGGTTTTAGCCATGTTTCAAACAGGATAATTATATGAATGTAGAGGTGGAGGGAGAGTAGACCCAGTTCTTTGTAAAGTGCAGATAAAGGATGGATGTTGGAATGAGCTACTAACAGCTCTGACACATACTGCTGACCTTTTTGGAGGAGGTTGCCTGACAGGTAAGACCTCGAGTATGCCTCTTCCTGCAGAGTGAAACACTGACCTGTATTTCTGGGTTGCCGTGTTCCTTAACCAGTGGTGTCCAAGAGGTTTATGCCCTATAGCAATTCTTGCTCACAGCACTGAAGCAGCTGAAACAAGAGGTTACGATTTTGCGAGGTTAAGGAAATATAGCTGAAATAGTAATTAATATGAAAAGTTAACCCTCTATATTAAAGGATGAAACATAGTGTGTTGTACAGTTCAGGGTGGCAAGGGAGAGGTGTGTTATTTACAAGGCTGATGCTGCCAGCAGAGAAAAATAAATCTAACAACTACAAAATTAAAACAGAAAATGGCAGTTAAATTAAATATAACTGAAATAACACTGATTGTAATTTTGTTCTTGGTAGTTTGAACAAAGAAGGTGGGTGAGTGATGTGACCAAAGAAAATAGTAATAATTAGTGTACTGCTATTACAAACTGGTAGAGAAATCTCAGGGAAATTTCATTCATAGCTGATGCATTGGAAGAAATATACTCTATACCCCTTCATGTAAGCCTGTATGGGTCTAATTTAACTCTTGGTCATTATGTAAGATACAATTTGGAGACAGTAACATTAACCTGTATTAGAAACAGGGCATCTCTAACACACACTCATGCAGATTGATATGAAAACCGGTAATGAAGTACAGATATTTCTCAACTCATGTCTTCTTCCTTCATTAATATTACTTTATAAAAATCCCTGGCTAACAAGCAGAAATTTTTGAACCAAGGTTTTGTAAGCAACCTCATTTGTGCATTAATTACTCTTCTGTATGATTTTACTAATAAATCTGGATCAGGATCTGGTCACATCTAGATTTTTTTTTAAATGTGATCATTCTAGCTTAAAACCTTTCACGTGGCTAATCAATGATCACATAGTAATTAGATTACAGGCATCACATGGCATCTATTTATGTTCTAAGTCAGCTGCTGATCTTTTTACTAAATGTTTATAAGGCCCAAGTCTCTCTACAGTTTGCAAGAGTTTCCGAAAGATATCGGCTGCCGGTGTACAGCTGTATCTTTGAACAGCCTTAGAAAGGTAAAACTATTGCGTGTAAGTATGTATGGTTGGGATCTCTTCCCAAACCACTGATCAATTTGAACCAAATTTGACACAGAAACAGTAGGCCTAATGAGTATCAGCACTCTGGGGTTTATGATCTTCTAGCTCAAATAGGAGTGGAGATACGGGCAAAAACATGGTTTTTCCAGTCTCTGCATACAGGCTGCCCTGCACAATAGGATATTGTTTAAGAATGGTATTGGCCTACCAAATCAACCTGCTTTGCAGGGCACCCTACATTCAGGGGCAAGAGACTGTGTTCTGGTTGCTGACATGTAGGCTGCCCTGCATGAGAAGCGTGCTGCACTAGAGTAGTATCGGCATGCTTTATTGACCTGCTTTGCATGGTGGTCTGTACATTTGGAAAAAAATCAGTTATTTTCAATACCCTCATGAGTAGTCTGCCCCATAAGACAAACATTTTGTTGGGAGTAGTATCAGTCTATTTTATTGAACAGTGTTGCAGGGGCTGCACATGCTGATAAGCAAGGCTGGGTACTGGTTGAGATGAATAGAGGATGGCATGGACATTGTGAGGGGGAGGAGGAATTGGACAGAGAGGAGGAGGGAGGGAGGGATGCATGAGGCAGGTGGAAAGTGTAGAAGGTTACTGAGCAGGTGGAAGAGGAAGATGGGGAGGTAGAGATGGAAAGAAAGAGTGGGAGTAGGGTATGGTCAGAGGGAGGTGGGAGGAAGATATGGTGACACACAGGGGTGGAGGAAATGGACAAAGAGGGGTGGAGGAGGAGATGAAGAGGCAGAGAGTGGGGAGGAGGTAATAGACAAATTGAGGTAAGAGGAAGAGGTGAACAGGTAGAGGACAGATGAGGCGTGCACAGAGAGGGGCAGAGACATATTAAATATATATGTCGAATTCACATGTAGGCAGAGCCAGGGGCAAAAGGTTAGCATGTATAAATATAACCTCTTTAGTGCAGTCAAATGTTCCAATATTCCGAAGCATGGGTGAGTATTTTTCATGCAAGGGGACAGGCAGAACTGTATTGAATTTTTTTAGGAATCAAGAAATGCACCATCAACATTGAATCTGCCATTTGCTTGACTGAATAGAGCAAACAGTTTCTCAAAATTAATACATGTAGAATCCATGTTTGTTCCTACAGAGTAGTTGTTTTGTCTTCAAAAACAGATTTACACATGCAAAAACTAGCAAATTGTTGAAAAGTGTCCAACACTTACTAATTGAAACCAGTAAGAGAGAGTGAATATCTCAAATAATTGCGGTCATATGAGGTGCTATCCAAAATTTTTGGGACTGGTGCTGCCATCTGTTGAAAACCTTACCTTTGGACTAATGGTCACCATCACCCTCGAAGTTGTTCCCATCTGCACATACACACCAGCCGCAGTGCTTCTGCCACTGGTCACATGTTTTCTGGAAGTCTTGTTCTTTGAGGGTGTTTATCACTGCCAGCAATGCTTCTTGAATCCTCTCTAGAGTGCCGAACCAACAGCCTTTCAACTTGAGTTTCAGTTTTGGGAATAGTGCGAAGTTGCAAGGTGCCAAATCTGGTGAGTATACGGTAGATGGGGGTACAACTGCCATGTTGTTTTTTGCCAAAAAGGCCCTGGTGAGCAAGGATGTGTGACAGGGCGCATCTTTGTGATGTGGCAGCCAGTTCCCTTGATGCCAAAGTTTGGGCCGTCATCGCCGCATGCTTTCATGGAGCCACCACAAAATGTCACAGTAGTATGTGAAATTCACTGTTTGCTTGGGTGGGACGAATTCTTTGTGCACAATTCCCTTGCTATCAAAGAAAACGATGATAATGCTCTTCTCTTTGCTCTTCACCTGTCTTGCTTTTTTTGGTCTTGGAGAGCCCCGGCTCTTCCACTGGGATGATTTTTGCATTGTTTCTGGGTCATAACCATAAATCCAGCTCTCGTCGCCAGTGATAACCTGTGACAAGAAGGTTTGATCATCAGATGGTGTCTGATGAAGGTCTGTGCACACTTCAACACACTGTGCCTTGTGGTCGGGAGTCAAGATCCTTGGCACAAATTCTGCAGCAACACAATGCATGCCCAGTTCATCAGTCAGCATTTGTTGACATGTCCCATAACCGATACTCACTTCATCTGCAAGGTCTTGAATGGTTCGACGCCGATCTGCACGATCCAATTGTTGAATGCGTTGTGCGCCTAACGGGCCTTCCAGTGTGAGCATCATCTTCGACGTTAGTACGGCCGGCCCTGAACCGAGCTTGCCACTCAAACATACGCATATGGCTCATGCTTTGTCCCCCATACACTTGTTGAATCATTGCAAGGGTCTCCGTAGCACTTTTCCCGAGATTCACACAGAATTTGATACACATGCGCTGTTGTGTTTGCGGATCCATCATAAAATCGCCGCACACCAAACACAGAGTATTACAGAAATCACTGTGGACACACAACACGTCCTCCCAGCTAACAGCTCTCACCACCTAGTGGTGCAAAGATCTACTACTGTCCAGACGGCAACACCAGTCCCGAAAATTTTGGATTCCACGTCATAGACTAATGTAGACTTATCGTATCAGTATTTCATTGCTGTTGTACACAGCTGAACTGCTTTAACTATGTTTTGCATTTTTCTGATTTCAGTCCTTTGGGACTTAACATTTGTATATGTGCACCATTTCAGATGAGGCAATGCCATTGTTAAATGCAGCTGAAGCCAGCCTTAGAGCATTGAATAAAGGAGATATCACTGAAGTCAGAGCACTGAAAAAGCCCCCTGCAGGGGTTCATCTTGTTATGGAAACAATCTGTATTGTCAAGGATGTCAAACCAAATAAGGTAAAAATACATTGAAGATATTTATAATTAATTTGTGACAAGTTATTTTTGTTACGGCTTCAGAATGGTATCTCATTTCATTCTTGAGTTATTGATTTTTATATCCCATGGACAGCCACATGGAACACACCCATTTCTGTCCCTGCACATGGGGGAAATATGTCTGCATCTACATAGATACTCCATAAGCCACCATAAGGTGCATGGCAGAGGGTACTGTATACACTACTTGTCATTTCCTTTCCTATTCCACTTGCAAATAGAGTGAGGGCGAAACGACTGCCTGTATGCCTCCATATGAGCACTAATTTCTCATATCTTATCTTTGTGGCCCTTAAGCGGAATGTATAGTGGTGGCAGTAGAACTGTTCAGCATTCAGCTTCAAATGCTGGTTCTCTAAATTTTCCAATAGTGTTTCTTGAAAAGATGTCACCTTATCGCAAGGGATTCCCATTTGAGTTCTGAAGCAACTCCGTAACATCCATTGTTCGAACCTACCGGTAACAAATCTACCAACCCGCTTCTGTACTGTTTCAATGTCTTCCTTCAATACGACCTGGTACGGACCCCAAACACAAAAGCAGTACTCAAGAATAGGTCACACCAGTGTCCTGTATTTGGTCTCCTTTATAAATAAACCACTCTGTCCTAAAATTCTCCATATAAACTGAAGTTAACCATTTGCCTACCTACCACAGTTCTCACATGCCCATTCCACCTCATATCACTATGCAACATTGTGCCCAGATATTTAAACTTGATCGTGTCACGCAGGACACTAGTAATACTGCATGTGAACATTACACATTTTTCTGCAGTTAGGGCTAGCTGCCATTCATTACACCAACTGGAATTTTGTCTAAATTGTCTTGTATCTTCCTAAAATCACTCAACTTCAACACATTGTGAGCAAACAACCACAGACTGCTGCCCACCCTGTCAGCCAAATCATTTATGTATGTAGAGAACAACAGCATTCCTATCACACTTCCCTGGGGCACTCCTGACGATACCCTTGTCTCTGATGAACACTCGGTATCAAGGACAATATACTGGATTCTATGATTTAAGAAGTCTTCAAGCCACTTACATATGTGTGAACTTATTCAATATGCTCATACCTTTGTTAATAGCCTGCAATGGGACACCATATCAAATGCTTTCCAGAAAACTAGAAATGTGGAACGTACTTGTTGCCCTTAATCCATAGTTCTAAGTATATCATGTGATAAAAGGGCAAGCTGAGTTTTGCACGAGCAACGCTTTCTAAAACCATGCTGATTTGTACACATAAGCTTCTCAGCCTCAAGAAAGTTTATTATATTTGAACTGAGAATATGTTCAAGGATGTCATTATAACAACCTTCATATTTCATAAACAGTTCAAGATATGTGAACAAGGTTTTTTGCAAATGATAGCATGCAAAGAGGCACATATGTTGTATGATAAATACTTGTATTCTCCGTGAAATGTAAGTAACTCATCCACAGCAGTGAGAGGTCAGCAGCTGAGGATGCACATTTAGTCCTCAATAGCACTGTAGGAAAACCGAAGCGGTGCATGTATAGGCATCGACAGCACCTTGTGAGTGGCTGAACAAGACGTATATAGACATCCACAGCAGTGGAAGAATTAATCTTGCAAAGAAAGTGATATAAAGAACTTTGTTATGTATGGATCATTCTGTTACAAGGCAGTGCTACCAACAATATGTAACTAAATATCTCCTTTGGGGTGTAATTCAAAATGGTCACCTATTTTCTGAACAGACCTTGTATAGGAAACTATTTTTCATGATCACTTTTTTTAGAGAAAATACTTCCACTTAACTTACAAAAATTCACTGTATATCCACATCAAGATCTTTTGGTTTTCTTGTTTTTATATTTTATTTTTCGTTTGTTGAATGATGTTAAACACCTCATGATTGATCTGGAAAGATCTTTAGATTTATAGTACAAGAACAGTGTCAATGTCATAAGAACTTTCTCAATGATTTTAAATATCCACTGTAGGCTGTCAGATTCCTTATACAAGATGACCTTTGTTTCATCATATACTTTTGGCCAGTTTAAAGCTGTGGCCATGTCAACATATCATATTAATGATATCAACAAAGCAAAAAGATAAATCACTCATTTAACATTGTCACAGTTTGCATATAACAATAACTGTTAAATTAAAGCTGTGTTGTTGATATATGGGTTGTATTCTAAAACTAAATCAACAATGGAAAATCCAGGGTGGAATGTATCAATATTAGAGAGGAAAGTTGCTACTCACCATATAGCGGAGATTCTGAGTCGCGATAGGCACAACAAAAAGATTCACAAAATTATAGCTTTAGGCCATTAAGGCCTTTTTCAGCAATAGACTCACCATAACACACACGCACGCACACACTCACATGAACGCAACTTGCACACACGCAAACGCAACGTGTGTGCAAGTTGCGTTGACATGAGTGTGTGTATGCGTGCGTGTATGTGTGTCTATTGCTGACAAAGGCCTTAATGGCCAAAAGCTACATGTGTGCAAGTTGCGTTTGTGTGAGTGTGTGTGTGTGTGCACAGACGTTGCGTTTGCGTGTGTGCAAGGTGCATTTGTGTGAGTGTGTGTGTATGTGTGCTGTTGCTGACAAAGGCCTTAATGGCCAAAAGCTACATGTGTGTAAGTTGCATTTGTGTGTGTGTGTGTGTGTGTGTGTGTGTCTCTCTCTCTATTGCTGACAAAGGCCTTAATGGCCGAAAGCTATAATTGTGTGAATCTTTTTGTTGTGCCTATCACAACTAAGCATCTCCACTATATGATAAGTAGCAACTTTACTCTCTAATATTTTAAAACTATTTAGTGCTAAGTGGGAAGAGACTCTTGTTCTCACATGCACACTTCAAAAATCTGCATCTGTAATCTTGTGCATCACTTACTGCACACAGGAACACATTTTGTAATATCTCATGAAACTAAATTACTGCTAACAAGTGGTAAGTGATGTAACAGTAATTGTAATTTGCTAAATGTAAAAACATTAAATTAGTGCTTTACCTTTTTGCTTTGTTGGTATTATTTTTAAACTGTTGAAAATGGCCATAGGCCAAAACTGGCTTGTAATGTAATGTACTACATGATGAAACAAAGCTCATCATTGATAAATAATTTGACAGCCTCCAATGGATGTTTAAAATAGTTTTATCATTAAGAAATTACATCAGGGCTGTGGACCCACACATAAAGTAATTAATGGTGATAAGAACAGTTTGTTCATTTGGCACATCTTGTTGTGTTTGTGTAGACAGGACAAACTGAAGATGCCATTAATATAAAAGGTAAAATATGTCTGAAATGTAGGTATTATCGTTCAGCAGATATTTATATACATGCTATGGACAATATTTACAGTAAAAAAGGAACAAAGAAATTAATGGAATTGTTAAGAAACCTTTTCGAAAGATGTTTAAATGGGGAAGATGTCCCAAATGATTTGAAAGTAGGATATATTTCAGTGATACATAAAAAAGGAGCGAAAGATGAGTGTAAAAATTATAGGGGAATAACAGTGACCAATACCTTCAGTAGATTATATGGAAGAATTATTAAATATTTGTTAGAACAAGAATACAAAGAAAAGGAGGCTGAAGAACAAGCAGGTTTTAGAGCTGGAAGATCAACAATTGATCATATCTTTTGCCTACAACAAATTATTGAAAAAAAAAAAAAAATGGTTCGGGCACAATCTATACATTTAGTATTCATAGATATAGAAAAAGCCTATGATAGTGTGCCTTTATCCAGTTTATGGAAAGCTTTAACATCAATAGGAATAAATCCAAGAATAATTAAAGCAATTCAAAATTTATATAAAAATTCTGTTTCAAAAATAAAAATTGGTAAATATCTATCACATGGATTCCAAGTCACAAAAGGATTACGTCAAGGATGTAGCATCTCACCTACATTGTATAAAATATATACAGAAGTAACTTTACAGAATTGGAAGAAAAAATGTCACGCTATGGGAATACCAATAAATGATAGAACAATATACTCGTTACAATTTGCAGATGACCAACTGATTATAGCCCAAGACTATGAGGACATAGAGTATATGACCAGAAAATTGATTCAAGAATATAAAAAATCAGGTATAAATGTAAACATGAATAAAACAAAGTACATGGTAATTGGTGGAGTGAATGGAGACTTAATATTAGAAGAAGGGATGGGAACAATAACAGATACTGAGGAATATAAATATTTAGGTGTGAAAATTACAAATGATGGGAAACAGGACAAAGAAATTAGATCTAGAATAAATTCTGGAAAGACGACAATCTCTTTATTGAATGGAATTCTCTGGGACAAACACATAACAACTGATAACAAAATAAGGATTTTTAAAACGATAGTTAGGAGCATTATTACATATGGTTCAGAAGTGTGGACAACAAAATGGCAACTGAAATCAAAATTATTAGCCACAGAAATGGATTTCTGGAGACGTTCAGCAAGAATATCAAGACGAGAAAGAATAAGAAATGAAGTAATCAGAGACAAGATGAAATGTAAAAATTCAATTATTGATTTCATCAAGCACAAACAACTTAAATGGTATGGACACGTCAGACGAATGGAACAGGAAAGGCTACCAAAATGGGAATTGAAATAAGAACACCGTGAATTCATTGTCCCAGGAAGGGGAAACTTTATTGACACATTCCTGGGGTCAGATACATCACATGATCACACTGACAGAACCACAGGCACATAGACACAGGCAACAGAGCATGCACAATGTCGGCACTAGTACAGTGTATATCCACCTTTCGCAGCAGTGCAGGCTGCTATTCTCCCATGGAGACGATCGTAGAGATGCTGGATGTAGTCCTGTGGAACGGCTTGCCATGCCATTTCCACCTGGCGCCTCAGTTGGACCAGCGTTCGTGCTGGACGTGCAGACCGCGTGAGACGACGCTTCATCCAGTCCCAAACATGCTCAATGGGGGACAGATCCGGAGATCTTGCTGGCCAGGGTAGTTGACTTACACCTTCTAGAGCACGTTGGGTGGCACGGGATACATGCGGACGTGCATTGTCCTGTTGGAACAGCACGTTCCCTTGCCGGTCTAGGAATGGTAGAACGATGGGTTCGATGACGGTTTGGATGTACCGTGCACTATTCAGTGTCCCCTCGACGATCACCAGTGGTGTACGGCCAGTGTAGGAGATCGCTCCCCACACCATGATGCCGGGTGTTGGCCCTGTGTGCCTCGGTCGTATGCAGTCCTGATTGTGGCGCTCACCTGCACGGCGCCAAACACGCATACGACCATCATTGGCACCAAGGCAGAAGCGACTCTCATCGCTGAAGACGACACGTCTCCATTCGTCCCTCCATTCACGCCTGTCGCGACACCACTGGAGGCGGGCTGCACGATGTTGGGGCGTGAGCGGAAGAAGGCCTAACGGTGTGCGGGACCATAGCCCAGCTTCATGGAGACGGTTGCGAATGGTCCTCGCCGATACCCCAGGAGCAACAGTGTCCCTAATTTGCTGGGAAGTGGCGGTGCGGTCCCCTACGGCATTGCGTAGGATCCTACGGTCTTGGCGTGCATCCGTGCGTCGCTGCGGTCCGGTCCCAGGTCAACGGGCACGTGCACCTTTCGCCGACCACTGGCGACAACATCGATGTACTGTGGAGACCTCACGCCCCACGTGTTGAGCAATTCGGCGGTACGTCCACCCAGCCTCCCGCATGCCCACTATACGCCCTCGCTCAAAGTCCGTCAACTGCACATACGGTTCACGTCCACGCTGTCGCGGCATGCTACCAGTGTTAAAGTCTGCGATGGAGCTCCGTATGCCGCGGCAAACTGGCTGACACTGACGGCGGCGGTGCACAAATGCTGCGCAGCTAGCGCCATTCGACGGCCAACACCGCGGTTCCTGGTGTGTCCGCTGTGCCGTGCGTGTGATCATTGCTTGTACAGCCCTCTCGCAGTGTCCGGAGCAAGTATGGTGGGTCTGACACACCGGAGTCAATGTGTTCTTTTTTCCATTTCCAGGAGTGTATATCAAGAACAGTAAAGGACCTAAGACCGAACCCTGTGGGACCCCGTACTTGATAGCCCCCCAGTTTGAGGAATCTGCTGTTGTTTTAACATTACATGAACCACTTATTTCAACTTTCTGCATTCTTCCAGTTAAGTATGAATTAAACCATTTGTGCACTGCCCCCCTCAAACCATAATGATTTAGCTTATCTAAAAGAAATCCATGATTTACACAATCAAAGGCCTTTGAGAGATCACAAAAAATACCAATGGGTGATGTCCGGTTATTCAGAGCATTTAATATTTGATCAGTGAAAGCGTATATAGCATTTTCTGTTGAAAAGCCTTTCTGAAAACCGAACTGACATTTTGTTAGTACTTTATTTTTACAAATATGGGAGGCTACTCTTGAATACATTACTTTCTCAAAAATTTTTGATAGAGCTGCTCTTGAGCAGCTCTCTTACTGTGAAATATGGTCAGTAACTCAGTTTTTGATAGCAAGAAATATGAGGGTAGCAGGAAATCATCAACAAATGTGTGTGATGTATGATTCCAATAGTTATAGCTAAGTACATAAGTAGGTGAGACTATTCAAAGGCAGGATGACAAACAACATTGATGAGCACTGTGTAGGTTAGACATATGTCATCACTTATTATTTATTGACTACAGTTGACAAAAAATTGCAGGAAAAAAGATATTTGTGTGATTGTTAGTGATTTTTTCATACATTTTTATGTCCACAGTTATTGTGACAAATAATGTGACCTTGGTCTTCTTGGAATTTATTGCTTCACGCTAACGCTATATTGATATGGCTGCCCAGATGGAAGGTACACCTTAAATATTTTGGTTGGGAGCTAGTTAATCACCCATCATTATGTTTTGTTCCTTACAGAGATTGACCATTGCTTCTTTCAATATCTAAAGTAGTTCCTTGGTGATTGCTGTTTTAACAAAATGGTAAAGAAGTATTGCTGTTGAAGCATGGTTTTTCCCCACTGTTGGCAGAATACTGTGAGGAAAGGTTAGGGTAACCGATATACCATTATTATGAAAAGGAAATGCTACTCACCATATAGCAGAGATGATGAGTCACAGATAGGCACAACAGAAAGACTGTCAAGACTGCAGTCATGTGTGTGAGTTGCATTTGTGTGAGTTTGTGTGTGCGTGTCTGTCATCTATTGGGTGCATTTCTGTCATCTATTGCTGACAAAGGCCATACTGACTGAAAGCTTTATTTATGACAGTCTTTTTTTTGTGCCTATCTGCGACTCAGCATCTCCACTATATGGTGAGTACCACATTTACTTTTCATAATATTGTTACATTCCACCATGGATTTTCATTGTTTGATATACCATTATGATATAAATAAAGGTTTAGAAATATATTAAAAATTAGATAAAACTTTAAATCTGATCATTAATTGTAACTAATTACTTGTTTTATGTATAAGTAGCCAGTCTGTTTCTTTGATAATACTTTGAAATTGAATTCATTTCATGCAGGTCCCAGGAAAAGGTATTGGTGAGAAGATATTGGACTACTGGGAGCCAGGAAGGGGACTCCTTGCAAATCCAGATCACTTTCTGAACTCACTCATGAATTTCGACAAAGAGTCAATAACAGAGGAGATTATCAACAAGCTTGAGTCATATATAGTAAATCCTTTATTTCAGCCAGAGAAGATAATAACAGTGAGTTACTGTACTTTTATCATTATAGTCAGATGGTATCACATTATGTTACATATCACTCTATGTAACATTCTTACACTGTTTTTAAAAAATTTGCTCCCTTTCTGTTTCTTTTTGCATCTGTTCTCTTATGTCTTTCTTCAAGTCAAACGTTGTTTCATGCTGTATCATGTTTCTTGTAGTATTCAAATATATTGTACTGTGACAAATTATACAGCATACTGTCATCTAGAAAAATATTATTTAACTGATGAATGGATTATATTGTAACATTGCACAAACACAATGCTATAATTCCACAAACCAACATTTAACACTGAAGTGTTTCATAATCATGAAAACGTTAGAGTGGCCAAGGACCAGGTGCACCACCTGATATATGACTATTTGCAGACGGCATGTCACTTGCTTCTCTGTCTGTTCCACTGTGAGGTGGCCTCTTTAGAACAGCTGTGGAGGTGCATGCTGTTCAGTTATGTGCACTCACTGTATATGGTTTTGACAGTCCTTCCCCCTTCGGGGAAAACTTCTCATCATGGAAATGTCCATTCTTCATTGGAAGGAGATGAGTGCTGGAGCAGGGGTTGTGACACCACAGGAGAATACAATCTGCAATGCTGCAGGCATGGACAGGTGTGCCACCCACTCATACACCAGAGACCATAGGGGAGCAAAGTGATGGAGGCACTGTACACATGTCCATCTTCGGGCAAGCACTCAACGATGGAGGCAGCAGAAAAGACAAAGGCAGTGGTGGCTGTGACATGGGCCATGGAGATGGAGGCGGCCTGTTTGCTAAATATTCTGTCTGGCAATGGCAGTACCCAGAACAAAACTGGTGCATGAGTTGAAGGGGGCATAGACCATGCTGTGGGTGTTGGTGCGAATGGTAGAGGCAGACTCGGAGGCAGCACGGTCTGTGTTTTGTATTCGGTCATGTGTGGGTGAAGCTCATCGTAGTGGCAGGACACCAAGTCATCAGAGGTGTGCACAATGCAGAGGCAGCAGCCTTGGGAATGATGGACAACCACTGGTATCCAGTTAGGATGCTGGCTTAACCCAAAGACCCAGATGGCGGAGCCTGGATGGAACCACTTTGAGGTGGGTACCTGCAGTGTCTGGGTGTCGGCTGGAGCAGATGAAACAGTGTAAGGGGCTGGCAGCCATGAAGCAACTCCACCCAGCTATAGTCACCAGAGAATGTATAGATGCTCAAGAATCTATTGAAGATTTCCCCAAGAGAAGATTGCATGATGAATCTTTTCATTTCAGTTTTGAAACTACAGACTAGCCACTCAGCATCATTTGACTGAGGGTGAATAGGGGGCCCTTAACATACTGAATGCCACTATTTGTAGAAAAATCTTCAAAATCTTGAGACACAAACTGTGGGCGTTGTCCATCACAAGCATATACAGTAATCCTTCCAAGGAAAAACCTTTGCGAAGGCTGAGACTGTAGCTGCCATGGATATGGATGTTCAGTGAACTACATAAGGAAATCTTAAGAAAGTGTCAACTACAAAAACCCAAAAGGAGCTAAGGTAGAGCCCCAGAAAATTAGCATGAATATGCTCCCAGGGGTGCTGGAGAAAGAGAGATGCATGGTGCCACCTAATGGATGGCACATTGTGGGCGGGCTGACACAGCATGCATGATCTCATTGTGAATTCCTGGCCAAGACACATGGTGCCAGGCCAGCAGTCTTGTATGAGGATCGCCCCAATTGTTCAGATGCAGAAGACACATGATGTCCCGACACAATGTTGATGGGATCTCAACTTTGGGTGCTGACTCTTCAGTACTCAACAGGAGCACACCACCATGAACTGAGAGGCAGTGGCAGAGAGCATAATAATTATGTGAAAGATCCAATGCGTGCCCCGATGGTTTACCCAGCAGCCATGGTGGAAAAATTGACTAAATTCTGGAATGGGGTCAGTCGACAACTGAGAAAGAGTATCCGCGTTAGCGTGCTGTGCCGTGTGGTAGACATGAATGTCATAGTTATAGCATAACAAAAACAGAGCGTAGAATTGCAGGCAATTGTCCTCTTTGTCCAGAAGAGATGTCAAAGGATGGGAAAGAGAAACTAGAGGTTTATGACCAGTAATAAAATGAAATTTAGAACTGTAGTGGAAACTGTGAAATTTTTTGGGTGTGTACACAATAGCAATAGCTTCTTTTCCTAACTAGGAGTACACTGTTGCACATGGTTCAGTGTTGTGGAAGCATACACAGTAGGGCATTTGGAAACATCCATGTATTTGTGCATAAGAATGGCCCCATAGCCATACTGGGAGGCATCTGTGGCCATAACAAGATGTAGACCGGATCGTAAGGTAACCAAGCAAGGTGCTGAATGTAATTTGGGCTTCAACAGGGTAAAAGCACTCTCGCAGGCAGGCAACCAGTGAAAATGAACATCTTTACATGAGAGAGCATCAAGAAGAAATTTATGGTAGTACCCAATCTTTACAGCATTGACATGTTGAAGTAAAGGCTTGACACAAGCACGCAAGACTTTAAAACTGAGGTAGATTGTAGACAGCTGAAAAAATTGCATTTTGTCCAAATTATGTTTCAGCCTGGCAGCCTGCAGCACCATGAATATGGCACAAAGGTCCTGCAGGTGTTCATCTGTTGAGGAACCAGAGACCACAGTATCATCTGGATAGTTAATGCATCCCAGCATGGAGGCCGAGAGTAGCTCCAAATATTATTGGAAAATAGCAGAACTACTAGCAATGCTGAATGGCATATGTTGGTATTGGTATAACCTAAAGGGGGTATTCACTACAAGAATATGTTTGGAATCATCATCCAAAGGCAATTGCAAGTAGGCTTCTGACAAGTCTATTTTGGAAAAATATTGGACTGTGACTAAGAATTCATCCTAAAAGGATAAGGTACAGGTATCAATAACAGACAGTGAATTTACAGGCTTCTTAAAATCACCTCAGAACCAAAGGTTCCCATTAGGCTTTGTGACAATTACAACAGAATAGGCCATTCATTAGAGGTGTTTGTAGGGAACCTGATCTGAGACCAGATGCTTTTCATCAGAAATAGAGAATCCAAAAGGTCTGAAGGCATCTAACCCAAATAAGTTTTCAGTATTGGCATTATCTACCACTAGAAAGGTCAAAGGCTTAGGAGGAGAAACCACAGTGGCTACTTCACATAAGTTTCTATCTGATTTCCTGCTTCCTTAGATACTTCAAAATACTGGACAATGTTCAAAATCGCTGTGAAAGAGGGATTTTCACATTGCAAGGCATGTTCACAAACTTCTCTGTGAGATGCCAAGCATATTATAGCATGTCAGGTCACCACATGAGTCCCAGTGAGCTTCTGTAACAAACTGGCTATGACAGCTAAGCCCATGAAGTTCCACTGCCCAAGCTCTGTATGACTATTGTGATCCTTTTGACAATGATAGAACTCAACACGAGCAGCATGAGTATGTACATGATAATTTGAGAGCAACTGGCACATTTCATCAATATAAAGAATGGCAGGTTCCTGTAGAGGAGCAAGCTGATACAAAAGGTGATGAACATGAGGAGAAATTCATCACAGCAAGAAAGGCTTATGCACATTGTTGTCGAAAACACCAAAAGCTTGGAAATGTTGCCAAAGACTATTTTCTGTATGCGTCCCAATTCTCCACATCATACGAAGGAAACGGTAGGGGTTGTGATAATGGTGGTTTACCCTGGCATGACAACAACAAAGCTGTCAAATTGTTTAGTGCCATAGTGAAGTGTTCACTAGTCATGAAAACATTAGATCAGTTGAGGGCCTGGCATGCGTGCTTGTGTACAGCTGTTTGCATTAAACTGCAATTGTTTTCCATTTCCTTGTTTATTTGAGTGGTTGATGTCAATTTGTTCCTTAGAGGCCTGTAAGTTAGCAGATTTTGGTTAACAGCGGAAATATCTTTTTGAGCATTGTGTAATTTGTAATTTGAAGAGCATCGATTTACCAAATTTGATTTCATTATTTCCTATAAATTGTATTACAGAGAGTAATTGTTAATATACTGTATTGGCAGAATGCAATGTAAACTCATCATAGTTCACAGTACTTTGCTTTTGAAGTGGTGCAAGGGGCTGGTACCACATTTGAAATTGGCACTCCCATCTCCTTGCAAGCATCAAGCATCTGTCTTTGCTTTTGTTCAGTGACCAAAGCCTAGCTCCCATGTCCTACTTAGTCTACCCTCTTGATCTTAGTTAAAATGGTATGAGTCTTGTCTGCCTCCTTTATAATGGAGTCCTGGTATGATGACACAAAGACCCTTGTCTCTCCAGGCTGTATCTTTTGTTTATTTTACAGCTGATATTCATCAACTACCAAATTCTAAACGCTCAGTGCAGTACTCAGAAAGAGAGGAAATCTTTAGGCCTATATAGATGCTGCTGCATTCATAGAGGCATGTGCAGATGTAGTCAACTTTATCAGGCTGTAGCATATCTTGTATCTTGGAATTAGGCTGGAATACTGGCTGAATCCATATTTCTGCAGCACATGTCCCACTTTGCTAGTCATCATCTCACAGTGTGGGAAGACTGCATCTGGCTTGACCTAGGTTGAATCATAGGGCTCCCTTCACAGTGTTCCACTTTATGTGCTAATAATGCTGCCAGATGTTTCATGAGTCTGTAAGTAGACAAACTGATGACACCAACAGTTGGCCTAAGATGATGCCTTCCTTGTGTATGTTTAGCAATGTGTAAAGGCTCAGTAATATTAGTATCCTTTAATAGATTTCCTGTGTTTCTGACGATGGACTATGTCAGATCATGATTAAGCTTCTGGTACATACAATCCTCTAAAAATTGCTGCATTTTCTAGTGGTAGTCTTCAGTATTAAAAAGAAAGTAGGCTTTCTTTCACTGATTGCCAAGACAACCAAGTCATCATTTTCATGTGAAAATCTTAAGCCTTGCCATCCTTTCACCTAATATTAGAGTGTGCTGAGTATATGTGACACTGAGAAAATCTTGAGAAGTGTACTATACCTGAGTAGAGTAGATATAAGATTTGGTTTGAAAAGACATGTGTTCCCATATTGTTTGCATGTGACTTGCTCATCCTTAAGAACATTATCACTTTTGTTAATTATCCTATGGCTGATTTTGTATTTCTGACACTTCAGAACCCAAACTATGACATACTTGGGAATGTTTTGTTTATTCAATAAATCATTAATCTGTCTGTCATAACTGATACTAATATATTTGAGATCAATGACAGCAGAGAGGTGGATTTGTTCTCCTACCTTTCTTTAGAGAGGCACAAACGTTGCCTCTTTCTTATACTCTGGCAAGTTACCCGATATGAAAAATTTATTTATTATATCTGTTAAGGGAGCCTGTACATATTGTATTCATTTTTTAACACACAGCTTGCTACTTCGTGTAGGCCTGCTAACTTTTTTTATGCTCTGGTGCAGTCGTTGTAGTAATGTGGAAATGACTAAGTTGTAAAATATTCACACGCCACTGCGGTTACAGTATAGTGTATGTGGTAAAATTGTACTATCCAAAACTGGCACCATGTGATGCACCATGGGCCCTAGATGACAGGGGTGAACAACAGCTGCAGAGATGTGTACAGGCTAACAGACACGCAAATGTTGGGCTACTGACCATCCTGAAGAACCAAGGGCTTACTAACAGTGTCTTTTCAATGACCATTCAGTGGACATGCTGTGTACGTATTTTATGGACTGTTCAGACTATAAGATACACTTTTTTCTTTGAAGAATTGCCTCCAAAATTCAGGTGCATCTTATACTCAAAATTAATATAAATATGTCCATTGTTTGGTTTAAAATTCCTCCCAGTCTTAAAAATGGCCATATATTTGATGCTGCGGGAAACCTATCTCTATCTGGCAACATTGGATTCAACTGCCTGCAGCAGTGTACTGATGCAATGAAGGTGAGCTGCGATGATTCACAAGCTTACCAACACTGTATCTGTCCCAAACCGCTATCAGAAACCCAGACCACTGTCTAGCTTGTGATGCATCATTGCAATCGACAGTGCTAGTGAACTTGGCTTGTGTTATCGGTAACGGTACAATATTTTTGTTAGCGGCTAATTTCATAATGGAAAAAAAGGTATTTATATGATGCAGACTACAAATTGAAAATAATACCATATGCAGAAGTACATGGAAATAGTGCAGCTGAGTGGCATTTCGGTCCTCCACCAACAGAAGCAAACCTTTCACTATTGGCAGATTAGTAAAGAATAACTGGAAAAAATGAGAAAGACTTAAGTTTGCAAGTAGAGGACTAAATAAATGTAAAGCGGCCAAAACTAGAAGATGATGTGCTGAAATCGATTCAAGGACACTGTCAAGCTGGCACTGGAATTAGTACAAAAATGATTCAAATAAATGCTCATAAGCTAGCACTACAGTGGAACTTAACACATTTTAAGGGTTGAGTTGGTTGGTGCTACAGGTTTATGAAGCGCCCTGGACTTAGCATGTGAACCAAAACCAAAATATCTCAGAAAATGTCACAAGAGTATGAAGAGAAAATGTTTATCTTTTCATCCCTGTATTATTCAACGTCAAAAGAAAGCTATTGTGGAACTAAGCCAAATAGTGAATATCGACAAAACTCCTCCGACATTTTATGTCACAAGTAACAGAACTGTTGCTACAAAAGGTGGTAAAACTGTAACTATAAAAACAAGTACACATGAAAAAATGCACTTCACTGTTGTCTTTTCATGTTGTGCTGACGGTACTAAACTTAATCTAATGATTATTTTCAAACTAAAACAAAGCCAAAACCTTCTGAAATACTGCCAGGTGCTGCTGTTCACATACATGACTAGGGTTGGATGGATGAGGCTGGTATGAAATTATGAATTAAGAGAGTGTTGAAGAGAAGGAAAGGTGCTTCATTGAAGAAGAATTGTCCTCTTGTGCTAGATCTGTTTAGTAGTCATTTGAAAATTCTGTGAAAGAGAAATTGAGACACAGAAATAGAGAGCTTGGTGTTATTCTGGGAAGATTTACTTTGGATGAAATCCAACATGAATTCATGCTGAAGGGAGTATTAAAATAACCTACGATCAAAGAAGTATGTCAGTGGATAAAACAGTTGTGATCTAGAGTGAGAGAAGACATTATTGTTAAGTCCTTCATGAAGTGCGGCATAAGTAATGCTCTCGGTGGTAGTGAAGACCATTTTATATATGAAGAGGACAACAATGATGATCAAGAGCAAGAAGAAGAAGAAGAAGAAGAAGAAGAAGAAGAAGAAGAAGGAATCTGTGGACAATTTTGAGGGATTTCAAAGGCCATTTGAACTTTATAAACTAAGATTTTTTTTTAGTTTGGCTTTGCAATCTAATAATAAAAATGTTATTTAAAAAATGCTTAAAAATTAAGGTGCATCTTATAATCTGCAGCAAATTGTTTCAATCCAAGGAACAACATCCCAGGAGCAGAAAGTAGAACAAGGCGTGCCCCAAGGTTTGGTCATAGCCCGACTCCTCTTCCTCATTTTTGTAAATGATCTAAGTGAAGTTGGTGAGACACAACAATTTGCAGACGACTCCACTCTTATTGCCAAAGGGGAAAATTCTGCCCAAGCAGTCATGAAGTCTGATGTACAGTTCAAAAATGCTAAAAAATGGTTCATCACCAACAAGAAGAAAAAACCCAGCTTATATGCAGCCTTAGAAAAAACACATACACTGACCATATAGAATCTGTGAAACTGTTAGGCTTAACAATAGACCACAAACTCTCATGGAATGGACACACTGCGCATGTATGCAAGAAACTCTCTCATGTAATATACCTCCTATGAAGACTAAAAAAGTGTTTACAGAGCAGTTTCTGATAACTGTCTACTATGCTTTGTTCCATAGCCACATTTTGTATGGATTACAGCTATTGGCTCATTCGGTAGGCTGCAAGGACGTGCTGCTACTTCAAAATAAGCCAATAAGAATTATTACATTGAGCAGCAGCCAGGAACACTGTAGACCGTTATTCAGAAGATTGGGAATAGTGACTGTTTATAGCCACTACGTATTATTATGCCTCATCCACATAAGGGAAAACCTAGACACCTACAGCAAGAGGCATAACATCCATAAACATAATACCCACAGCAAAGAAGACATAACTCTACCAACCCGCCGACTGTCCAAAACAGGAGACAGTTTTCTGGTGATGTCTGTGAAGATGTTCAACAAACTACCTGTTAAATTGCAGACCCTGACAGTGGACAACTTCAAGAAACAAATTGCTGAAGGCCTAAAACAATGCTCACTATACTCAGTCCAAGAATTCTTTGACTATGAAGAAAACGAATGGACACAGTGAACATAACATAGTCTATATACGTTACCTGTATAAAGTTTAGATGTTATTCTGTAATTCATTATATTGTAACTCAGTTGATTGTAACTTTGACACGGTCTGTCCAGCCATGGCTGGTGAACGGTGAAGACCTGGTATTCCGTAAAATAGGGTACAGGCCTAATAGGATACAGGGCTCCGCAGCAGATACTCGTTCATGCATCCATGTTGACTGCTGTTCATGGGCGATGAACACAACTGGCTGCCCACTGAATGGTGACAGGTGGCATTTTCAGATGAATCACGTTTTATGCTCCATCAGATAGATGAACATTGGCATACACAGTTTGAAGAAAAGACACCCTACTACAGTCATTGAAAAGATCCAGGTCGGAAGAGGGAGCAATAAGGTGTGGGGAAATTTTTGTGGCCTTCTCTAGGTTATCTCATCATTCTGAAAGGCACAATTGGTCAGCACAATATGCAGTTTGTTTTTCCTCAGCACAATGGCATCTATCAGCAGGACAGTGCAATGTATCGCTCAGCTTGCAGTGTACATGTGTGATTCAGAGAGCACCAGGATTAGTTTACCGATCAGGCAGTTCAAATCAGCATAGAAATCTAGCACAGCTGACCATGGTACTGGAGTTGGCATGACTCCACATCCCTGTTCATATCTTCCAGAACCGTATTGACTCTCTCCCTGCACATCTCACAGTTGTCTGCCTGCAAAAGGTCGTTATTCAAGTATCTGACGGGTGGACAGTGTGATACCAAATGACACACAGAATAAAATGCCATAGACAAATCTAGAAAAGCCCCAGTCACTTTTTTCTTGTATCGAGTCTGTTTAGCAGGTCAAGGAAAAAATTTGATACTGCTGTTATTGTGAATCTTCTTTTCTGGAATCCATGCTGAGAATTGTTTACTAAGGTTATTTGCAGAAGAAAGATTCCATTTAACAACTTGCCAAGTGTTGAAACCAACGAAATTGGTATGTAATTATTTATGCCACCGGTTGTTCCCTTTTTATACAGTGGACATATCTCAGTAATTTTTAAGAGTTCATGAAAGGTCCTCTGGCCAATTGGACGGTTTATTAAAGGTGTTATTGGTTCTATTAACTCATTTTTGCTTTCCTTAAGTAATGTAAATGATATGGCATCCCATCCACTGTATGTTTTTATTTTGAATATTGACATTATTTTCATTACCTCATATTCTATTATCCTCCTAAGGAAGAATGAATCCCTCATTTTAACTGAGTTTATTTGTAGTCCTGGTTCAGTTTCTTCTTTGCATGACTTAACGTAAATGATTTATGATAGTCTCATGTACTGTCCATGGCTCACTCATCAGCATCTGATTTTCTTCTAGTGATGATGTTGTTGTAGATGCCCTTCTTACACTCTTGACAAACAGGGACATGCCAAAATTTTGAAGGATTTTTATGTGCGTGCTACTCATTTCATCTGTGATATTTGTGTCTCCACTCAAAATTATGTACAAGGCTAATAGTAAAATTGTATTGTGTTTTTACATTGTTTAGGAACATCATTATTTCCTTCACATTACCTGTTTAGTTCATCTTCGAGCATTACCAGACTAGTAACAACCACTTACAGCAAATGACTGTAGCAGGTTTTAATAAAAGATTTAATTTTCATGCTAACTGCATTTTTTTTACATCGTTGACTTTCTACGCACAAGTAGAGTACAGGAGTTGAATGATTGTTAGTACTATCAATATGAGGAGCTTGTAATATCTACTTCTCTTAGTTAGTTTGCAATTTAACTTGTTAAATGTGCTTGAAGGATCTTCTTTATCATTTCTATATGAGTGAATGAGCACACATGCCAAGCATATATTCCTTTCATTTGATTTTTTAAAACCCTTTTCACTGTTTTATATTTAAGTTCAGTTTGGGCTTTTATCTTGATTAGTAATCACATAAAGTGTCCATTATTTGTAATTTTGCTTATTAATCTTTATGATGTATATTGTTTCATTTACCCTTTTATAGGTATCAAAGGCATGTACATCTCTTTGTATGTGGGTGCATGCAATGTACAAATATTATTTTGTAAATAAAGCTGTGGCACCTAAGAAGGCAGCTCTAGCACAGGCAAAGGCAGAACTGGAGGCAACTGAAAGAGCATTAGCAGCAGCCAAAGCTAAAATGAAAGCGGTGAGTAGAGAGAGAGTTTATGGCACCATTTACATAGCTAATGTAACAGCTAGACTGTATTTTTATTTCATCCTGGACTTTCCACTGTTTAGTTAGACTATAAAGTGGTAGAAACAAAGTATTTAAAGTATTTAAGTGTTTAAATCAAAGAATATACAAAGGAAATCAAGGAAAATTGGTATCTAATGTCAGTCTGTATTTTTTTAACCGTTTGGTGATAATCAATGGAATAAATTACAGTTTTACATATACCCCACAACAAACAAAACATACAGGACTAGCTCTATACTATCCTGTGTAAATAATGTGTGGAATAACATTATCAAGATGAAGACTTTTACTAGAATGTGAAATAGCATTTAAATTACATTATGTTACATTAATACTTGTTCCATAGATCATTAATACAGCATTTTCTAATGATGTGCAATGTGTCAATTTAATGTAAGTTTAATTTGCACAAAATAATCTCCTTCTTTTTTATTTTTCTTCAATTACTACTTCATATCTAAAAATTAATCCATTGAGTAGAAGGAGTTGTCATTCAGAAATTGTTGTAATTTGTTTTTAAATGTTGGTTGGCTATCTGTCAGACTTTTAATGCTATTTGGTAAATGACCAAAGATTTTTGCGGCAGCATAATTCACCCATTTGAGGAAGGTCAGATTTAACCCAGAATAGTGAAGATCATCCTTTCTTCTAGTGTTGTAATCATGCACTTTGCTATTATTTTTCAATTGGGGTGGGTTATTATAACAAATTTCATAAGTGAATATGTGTGTTGTGAAGATATTGTGAATATCAGAGTTCCTTGAACAAATGTCTGCAAGGTGATCTTGGGTGGGATCCACCTATTATTCTGATTACACAGTTTTGTACAGTGAATACTTTTTCTCTTAATGATGAATTACAACAAAATTTGATGCCATGTGAAAGCAGTGAATGAAAAAAGGCACAGTAGGCTAATTTACTGATATGCTTATCACCAAAATTTGCAATAACCCTAATAGTGTAAGTAGCTGAATCTAAATGTTTCAGCACATAATGAACATATCTCTTCCAATTCAGTTTCTCATCAGTGCACACACACACAGAAATTATGAATATTCTGCCTTAGCAACAGTTTTCTGCTCAAACACTATATTTATCAATGGTATTACACCATTTACTGTGTGTGTGTGATGTAACTTACCAAACGAAAGCGCTGGCATGTTGATAGACACACAAACATACACACAAAATTCAAGCTTTCGCAACCAATGGTTGCTTCATCAGGAAAGAGGGAAGGAGAGGGAAAGACGAAAGGACGTGGGTTTTAAGGGAGAGGGTAAGAAGTCATTCCAATCCCGGGAGTGGAAAGACTTACCTTAGGGGAGAAAAAAAACAGGTATACACTCGCAACACACACACATATCCATCCGCACATATACAGACACAAGCAGACATATGTAAAGGCAAAGAGTTTGGGCAGAGATGTCAGTCGAGGCGGAAGTACAGAGGCAAAGATGTTGTTGAATGACAGGTGAGGTATGAGCAGCGGCAACTTGAAATTAGCGGAGGTTGAGGCCTGGTGGGTAACAGGAGGAGAGGATATATTGAAGGGCAAGTTCCCATCTCCGGAGTTCTGATAGGTTGGTGTTAGTGGGAAGTATCCAGATAACCCGGACGGTGTAACACTGTGCCAAGATGTGCTGGCCGTGCACCAAGGCATGTTTAGCCACAGGGTGATCCTCATTACCAACAAACACTGTCTGCCTGTGTTCATTCATGAGAATGGACAGTTTGTTGCTGGTCATTCCCACATTGAAAGCTTCACAGTGTAGGCAGGTCAGTTGGTAAATCACGTGGGTGCTTTCACACGTGGCTCTGCCTTTGATCGAGTACACCTTCCGGGTTACAGGACTGGAGTAGGACCGAGCGAGATGGCGCAGTGGTTAGCACACTGGACTCGCATTTGGGAGGACGATGGTTCAATCCCGCGCCCGGCCATCCTGATTTAGGTTTTCCATGATTTCCCTAAATCGCTCCAGGCAAATGCTGGGATGGTTCCTTTGAAAGGGCACGGCCGACTTCCTTACCTAATCCGATGACACTGATGACCTCGCTGTTTGATCTCTTCTCCCAAACAACCCAACCCAACTGGAGTAGGTGGTGGTGGAGGGTGCATGGGACAGGTTTTACACCAGGGGCGGTTACAAGAGTAGGAGCCAGAGGGTAGGGAAGGTGGTTTAGGGATTTCATAGGGATGAACCAAGAGGTTACGAAGGTTAGGTGGACGGCGGAAAGACACTCTTGGTGGAATGGGGAGGATTTCATGAAGGATGGATCTCATTTCAGGGCAGGATTTGAGGAATTGGTATTCCTGCTGGAGAGCCACATTCAGAGTCTGATCCAGTCCCGGAAAGTATCCTGTCACAAGTGGGGCACTTTTGGGGTTCTTCTGTGGGAGGTTCTGGGTTTGAGGGGATGAGGAAGTGGCTCTGGTTATTTGCTTCTGTACCAGGTCGGGAGGGTAGTTGCGGGATGTGAAAGCTGTTTTCAGGTTGTTGGTGTAATGGTTCAGGGATTCGGGACTGGAGCAGATTCGTTTGCCATGAAGACCTAGGCTGTAGGGAAGGGACCATTTGATATGTAATGGGTGGCAGCTGTCATTATGGAGGTACTGTTGCTTGTTGGTGGGTTTGATGTGGACGGATGCGTGAAGCTGGCCATTGGACAGATGGAGGTCAACGTCAAGGAGAGTGGCCTGGGATTTGGAGTAGGACCAGGTGAATCTGATGGAACCAAAGGAGTTGAGGTTGGAAAGGAAATTCTGGAGTTGTTCTTCACTGTGAGTCCAGATCATGAAGATGTCATCAATAAATCTGTACCAAACTTTGGGTTGGCAGGCCTGAGTAATCAAGAAGGCTTCCTCTAAGCAACTCATAAATAGGTTGGCAGACGAGGGGGCCATCCTGGTACCCATGACTGTGCCCTTTAATTGTTGGTATGTCTGGCCTTCGAAAGTGAAGAAGTTGTGACTCTCACGAAATTCAATAATTCTTGTTTGTTGAGTGCAATTACTGTACTTCTAGCATGAGAAAAAAGAACTAGCTTTGCATCTTGATGAATACAGAGTGGCAGGTCGTTAACATACTGGGTGATCAAAAAGTCAGTATAAATTTGAAAACTGAATAAATCATGGAATAATGTAGATAGAGAGGTACAAATTGACACACATTCTTGGAATGACATGGGGTTTTATTAGAACCAGAAAAATACAAAAATTAAAAAAATGTCCAACAGATGGCACTTCATCTAATCAGAATAGCAATAATTAGCATAACAAAGTAAGACAAAGCAAAGATGATGTTCTTTACAGGAAATGCTCAATATGTCCACCATCATTCCTTAACAATAGCTGTAGTCGAGGAATAATGTTGCGAACAGCACTGTAAAGCATGTCCGGAGTTATGGTGAGGCACTGGTGTTGAATGTTGTCTTTCAGCATCCCTAGAGATGTCGGTCGATCATGATACACTTGCGACTTCAGGCAACCCCAAATCCAATAATCGTACGGACTGAGGTCTGGGGACCTGGGAGGCCAAGCATGACGAAAGTGGCAGCTGAGCACACGATCATCATATAGCATTTTCTGTTGAAAAGCGTTTTTGGAAACCAAATTTAAATTTCGTTAGTACTTCATTTTTACAAATATGTGAAGCTATTGTTGAATACATTACTTTTCAAGAATTTTGGGCAAAGCTGTCAAAAGTGAGATGGGTGGTAGTTGTTAGCATCAGACCTAAACCCTTTTTTATGCAATGGTTTAACAATAGCATATTTCAGTCTATCTGGAAAAATGCGGTTTCAGTGAGCTATTACATATGTGGCTGAGAATCCTACTTAGTTGTTGGGAACAGGCTTTTAGTACTGTTAGAAATTCCATCAATTCCATGTGAGCTTTTACTGTTGAGTGAATTTATTATTTTCCTAATTTCAGTAGGAGAGATGGATTGAATTTCTATTTTATCAAATTGCATAGGTATTGGTCTTCCACATACAGCCTTGCGTTTTCTAATGAACAACTGGATCCTATTGTCTCTGCAACGCTTAAAAATAATTATTAAAAATATTTTGTACTTCTGACCTTTTTTAACAACTTTTCAGTGAGTTTGATAGATATACAGTCTTCCTGTGCTCTTGGTTGCCATCTTTCCCTTTTAATAATAGTCCAAATTGTTTTATTTGTGTTATCAGAGGTGCTAATGTCAGACATAATGCACATACTTTTGGACTTTTTAATAACTTTTCATAATACAATGCAGTAGCTTTTGTAATGTTTGACTGTTCTGGATCATTACTCCTTTTAGCTCTAAGATGCATTTCCCTTTTCTGTTTACAAGACATTTTTATCCCTTTAGTAAGCCATGGCTTTTTTGATGGTTTATTACAATTATGTTTCACTGTTTTCTTTGGGAAACTGTCTCCAGTTATACTCGCAGAGGTGTTGTGAAAAAAGTTAAATTTTAAATTAGCAGCAGGTTCCATATATACCTCATTCCAGTCTAACTGTTGGAAGCGTTCCCTAAAATTTGTGATTGTTAAATCATTAGTTGAATGCACTATTTTGGAGAAGTATTTAGCATTACTGTATGGAGCTATGTCATAAACTGAAACTAGCTGTGCATCATGATCAGAAAGACCTTTCTTAACAGGAAAAGTTATTATTTAACTAAATTTATCATGGTCTGTAGAAACTTGCTACTTACATATGCTGCTTCTCTGTACTACCTGAGGAGGAAAACCAATAACTGACGTCAAATTGAAAGAACCAAGTAATACTTCAAGGCCATGCTTTCTATCAGACTCTTTCAGGAAATCTAAATTAATATCCCCACAAATAATAATTTGCATCCCTCTGTCTGACAGCACAACAAAGAATCCAAAATGTCCCAGTGGGGAGCTATACACAGCTACAGTTACCAAAGTACCATTATTTAGTTTAAGCTCACAGGCACTTGCTTCTGTAAGTTACTCTACACAAAATTTTTTAGTTTCTAACTTTTCCACACTGTGATAAATTTTAACGTATATGGCAACTTCTATCTCCATAGTGTCTCTACTTACTTATGCAGAAAGTTTATATCCACCTACATTTACCTTTTCCCTTATCTGTGAATGTATGATCCTCAGTTCCACCCTCAGTTTCTAATTCTTCTAAACAAACAAGGAGCTCATGTATTTTTTTTTCTCCTGATATTGTGATGCAGTATACCAACATTATTTTTCAATGTACTTTTATGAGAATATTGTGATATTTTAACATCTCTAGTACCTGCCTGTCTGAGCTTCTCATTAAGTTTAATTTCATTCAATGTTGAATCACAACACACGGATTTTAGCCTAAAATAGAGATACTTCCATGAGTTTCAGTGCCCCACCTAAAGATTTCGCTATCATCCTATCCAATTTACCCTTCTCTTTCCTATTGAGATACCATGTCCTGTGAAGCCTCACCTACCAATAGCATCACCAGAAACCAAACCTATGCCTGAGAAAGTAGCTGCCTGAAGCAGCTGATCTAACTCCATACTGACCCTCCTGAGAGAGCTGTTATAGTTTCTGTAATCACTACAGTATATTTAACTTTTTCTTTGGCCAGTGGCTGCTAATATTGAAAAGTTAATCATTTTTTTAATACTAGAAAGTTTCATGAAAGCAAAATTATGTTTTTGGCTAACAACGGAGATAAGGGAGATCCATATTTGATGCTGCTACAGTGAGATCCATATTCAGTATATAATAAAAATAATTTCTGTTTGTAAAGAATGTTTGATGTTAAAAAAGTGAGGAATATTACTAAACAGTATGTCTCACCCAGTACATTAGTATTGTTCAGAGTCCATTTTTTGAAAATAAAATGCTATCAAGTAATGCGACCTTCACACAGTACACACTTTTCGATTGATAATTGAGTATCAATTTGTGCAATGAAGATAATGTTAATGCTGTTTGAATAATTTCAGTGGTATAAACGACTTTTATTTTCTTCAGATAGGGTTCTGCATTATGCACTCTTTCCCCCCAAACGATTAAGAGGTTGCATGTGCAGTACTGCGCTGATGTCACTTTAGGTGTGGCGCTCACGCAACCCTCTAGTTTTACGAAGGGTTGTACACGATTTTACTCTGCAGACACTCACAGTGTCTGAAGTCTTGGACCCAGTTCAGTGTTATAGCTTTCTTCACTGATAGTTTTCTGTTCATGTTATGCCCAGTAATTTTCACATTTTCAGTGGCAATAAGTGACACATTAATATGACACATATTCAAGGTATCCAGGAATAGTTAAGTTGCTAACAGCAGAAAATACATCACTAAAAATTGCAGAGGGAGACAAAGACTTGACTATGGTATTCAGTTTCAAGTGGATTTAAGATGGAGCAGTTATAGAGGTGAAGCAGCTGCAGGGTATAGACTGGCACAGAGAGCTTCATATACTAATCTTTTGACTGAAGACCACAACAACAACAACATATTTTATAAAGAAGCTGATTTGGGGTAGTAACATTGGTAGTGATATGTGTAGTATCAGAAACACAAATAGTCAAAACACTCGACTCTCTTTTTCTGTATGGAAGCTTGTAGATGGTGAAGTAAACTGTGTAATTTCTATATCCAAGTACTACTCAGCAATATGGTATAAACAACATCAAATCTCACATGTAAGCACACTATTCTTAGTCTTTCTTGTAACTGCAGGTACTCGATGGCCTTAAACTGCTGCAAGACACATTAGAGAAAACAGAAGCTCATAAAGCTGATCTGGAGGCAAAGATGAAACTTTGTGAGGAACGAATGGGACGAGCAGTGAGGCTTATATCTGGACTTGCAGATGAACGGGAACGTTGGGGTATATCAGTGAAAACTCTCTCCGAATCTGTTATCAATGTTGTTGGAGATGTGCTGCTCAGTGCAGGTAAGGAATAAATTTCTCAATATATCTACATATGTACCTGACAAAATAATGACCAGATATCTGTTTTCAAAGTTACATTTTTCACTAGAGGTGACAGTCCTACTTGATGAAAACAAACAGTTTGAACAAATTTACGACCTTTTCTGAGAAGATACTGACTACATACATAAAAAAAATATGTGGCTTCTATGTGGTCTGTGCTTTCATTCATCACTATAATAGCTGAATAAGTACACCATAAAATAATTATATTCATTAGAGTAGAAAAACTCATATGTGGCAACTTAAAACAAGTGAAATTGACCCCCCCAGATACCAGAAGTAGCCATGTTTATATGCCAAATGGAAGGCTGTGTGCAACATTCCTTTGTGTCTAGAATGATAAGAAAGTGAAATCATATCTTCACATCAGTAAGCAGCCATGATCACAAGCAATGAGCTGATGACACATATGTTTGTAGGTAAATTTGTATTTCATCAGCTTGTATTTTTAAACCTGATTGAATTAGCTGAGGACCGAACAAAATGTGTGCTTTGTTTTAGATGAAGTATTAAATTAATAGTAGTGTGCAACATCTTTGGAAAATGTACTGCATAACAGTAATCTATAACATATTTAGAAAGTGTAGAGAATTTTACAGAATAGTACTACAGTATGTGTAAGAACTGTCTTCATACTTGAGCAGTAGCAAAACTGCAAGAACTGACAGATGTTTATCTGCCAAATTTTAACACTTTAAAATATAATTTGTATTGTTTTGTACTTACATAAATACACAGGCTTCCACTGCCAGTTTCATTCTCATTGGAATACCCTATATCTGCGGGTTGCTGGATGCCGGTGCACACATCAGAGAAACAGGCGAGAAACAATGACGACTCGAGTTGGGAAGACCACTTGCGGTTGGGACTCAAACCCACATCAGAGTTGAGCAACAGGGCAGACAAAAGGACAGACCCGACACAGCAAGAGCAAGGGACTAGCAATCTAGGCTGCAATGAAGTGTGATCAACTTTCAACAAAATGCTGTCAACAGATCAAGTACAAGACACAATCCAAATAGAGACACCAACTTTCAACAAAATGCTGTCAACAGATCAAGTACAAGACACAATCCAAATAGAGACACCAGAGAGGTATACCAATATCGAAACAAAGTTGTTGGTGAGTAGCCAGTGTGTAGATAGTAATGAACTCTATCAGACAAAGTACACGACTGACTGAGCAGTTTAGGTATGATGGTATTTATGCCAGCTGCATGGAGCTCTGTTGACCAACGTATTCACAAGGCGAGACAGTAGCACACTCGCTAGGCGAGTGCAGTACTGTGGCAACACTGCCCTCTATCGGCCATTGAGATCCATTTGTTCTGGGGGCATTCAACTTCTGCCTTGCCCAATACCAGAGGGTCCTTCTAGGTGTATTGCCACAACATTTTATAAAACAGTGAAATAAACCAGTGTTTCATCCGAGTTGTAGTGGCTGTCCTCAGGGCAAAGACTAGAAATACTTTGAATATGATAAATTTCCTTGACTCAGGAAAATGCCTGTCCACAAATCAGCACAGATCCAGAAAGCATCATGATACTTGTCTTGCCCTTTCATCATAGGATATCCTGTAAACCATAGATGAAGTGCAATAGGCAGAATTCCAAAAAGCATTTGGCACAGTATCTCACTGCAGACTGTTAATGAAGGTATGAATGTACAGAATAAGTGTTGTGACTCGCTGATCTTCCAAAGTGCCGCCGCGCAGTTACACACGTCCTCTACATGCGGCGCTGTCTGCCAGCCATGCAGCAGCAGCGCCACCTAAGCGGTCAGCCAGCCAGTGGCCGCTAGACTCGGACTCAGTTATGATTTGACTGTTAAAGTGTACACACGTCTTACTCTGTTTACTTGATCTGTGACTTTCATGTATTGCATCTTCCTTGAAATATATTTGTTCAACTTGAAGTTATAACAATAAGTTCTCAGATATATGAGTGGCTTGAAGACCTTTTAAGTAACAGAACTCAGCCTGCTGTTCTGGCTGGCGAATTCTCATCACAGATAAGGGTATCATCAGGTTTGCCCCAAGGAAGTGTGATAGGACTGCTTTTGTTCTTTATACACATAAATGATGTGACAGATAAGACTGAGCAGCAGTCTGTGACTGTTTGTACAGGAGGACTTAAAAAGAATGTGTGTTTGACATGTTGAATGACAGTTTGCTCTAAATGTAGAAAATTTAGGTTAATGAAGATAAGTAGGAAGAAAGAAACCTGTAATTTTTTACTATGGTATGGGTGATGCGCTGCTTGACACTGTCATGAAGATTAAATATAGGCATAACATTGCAAAGCAAAGTGAAATGGAACGAGCACATAAGATCAGTAGTAGAGAGGGCAAATGATAGGCTTTCTCTTATTGGGAGAATTTTAGGGAAGTGTAGCTCATCTGTAAAGGAGATCACATATAGAATACTAGTGGAATGTGCTTTTGAATATTGCTCAAATATTTGGGGTCCGCACCATTTCAGAGTACAATAAGGTATTCAAGCACCTCAGAGGTGTGCTGCTAGATTCGATCAACAATGAGTGTTACATACTTGTTTTGTGAGCCTAAATGGGAATATTTAGAAGGAAGACAATGTTCTTTTCACAAAAAGTTATTGAGAAAATTTAGAGAACTCAGCATTTGTGACTAATTGCAGAAAGATTCTACTTACAAGGGGCAATACACAAGTAATGCAACACATCTGTCTTTTTTCTGGCCATTTTCAGTTGAAAAAATGTGTAATTTGGAGGGGGACGTGTATTCCCACTTCAGCCACTATAATTTCATGAAGTTCTAAAAGATAGCGGCACTATACGTTGCCTTCAAAATGCCATCTGTAACAGAGGTAGGGTCCAAGCAAAGAGCTGACATTGAGTGTCTTTTGGCAAACAACTGTAGCATCACAGATATTCACACGCACTTACAGAATCTCTACTTAGACTTGGCAGTGAACAAAAGCACTGTGAGTCATCATCGCAACAAGGTCATGAAGACATGTCTAGTCTCTCACATGTTGGCTGGCCAAATACATCTGTGATTCCTGGAGTGTTTGAATGTGCGGACACTCTCTTTTGAGGTGGTCGATGGATCACAAACAGACTCCTCACAGCTCAGCTGGATATCTCTGTTGGTAGTGCTGACATACTCATCCACCATTTGGAATACTCCAGTGTGTGTTCCGTGCCACTTAACAGATGACGATAAAGAGCAACAAAGGACCATCTGTGCAGAATTATTTGAGTGCTACAAGGCTGATTGCCACAATTTTTTCTCGAACATTGTCACAGGTTATGAAATATGGGTTCATCATTTCAAATTAGAAACAAAACAGCAATTCATGGAATGGTACCACATCACCTCTCCTCCAAAGAATAAGTTCAATACAGCAGCCTCAGCCAATAAAATCATGGTGATGGTCTTCAGGGACTCTGAAGGGTTTATTGTGTTTGATGTCCTCCCTCAGAGTGCAACGATCAACTCTGAAGTGTATTGTGCTCTATTGCCACGAAACTGAAGAAACGTCTTCAGAGCGTTCATCATGTCAGAAATGCAAACGAACTTCTCCTTCTCCATGACAGTGCAAATATGCACACCCAAGAGGACTGGGCCTGTTGTTTTCCATCCACCCTACAGCTTGGTTCTCACACCTTCCAACTCGATCTGTTTGGCCCAATGAAGGATGCACTCTGCATGAAGCAGTATGTGGATGATGGGGAGGCTGTTGATGCAAGAGGACATTGGCTCTGGCTCAACTATTAGAGTGGTACCATGTGGGCATTCAGCCCCTCCCAGTAGTGTGACATAAGATCTTCACAGTGAACAGAGATTGTGTTGAAGATTAGGGTTTTGTTGCAAAAGAGTGGGGAATACTATGGTGTGTCGGAATCCTGAACAAAACCAACCTCATTTTTTAATTAAAAAAGAAAGTGTTGCATTACTTGTTGAAGGCCCCTCATACATTTCGCACCACATAGGACCATGCAGACAAAGTAAGAGAAATTAGAGCTCTTAACCTTTTGCAGTGCACCACATGGTGGCTTGTGGGTGTCTGTACATAAAGATTAAAACAGACATTTTACATTTTGGTAAATTCTTTTGACAAAATTTTGATCACCATATTTCTCTGCTGAATGTGTAGATACTGTATATAGTTTACCCTCATCTATATAGAGAGAAATAACCACCATGATATAATAAGAGAAATCAGAGCTCACATGTAAAAATTTAGTTGTTCATTTTCCCATGTGATATCTGAGAGCGAAACACTCCAGAAATAGTCCGAAAGTGGTTCTATGAGCTGTCTGCCAAACACTTAAGTGTGAATTATAGAGAAATTTTGTAGATTCCATCAGGCATTGTGATGTTGCTCAATTCTGCAATTTCACCAGTTTCTTAGTGCCACTGATTCTCATATGTGCCATGCATCTTTGCCATTATGTGAGAATTAAACCACAGCTGTACTTCTGGATCCTTCTTTGTAAAGGAAAGCTTGAAAGCAGAGTTCATCATCTCTGCTCATGCTTTGCTTCGCTCAATTTCGGTTGTGAATGGCCAGGGGCAGTTGGCAGCTGTAGTGGGTGGTAGAACCAAGTTGACAGCATTAGGAGCCATTAGTATACCAGTTACCGGGTTGCAGGCTGAACAACATTGATTCAACACACATTTTATTAGTGAACCAGATTCAGCAAACGCTGTGTTGCTCAGCAGTAGCAACATACTTCAGGACATGTGCTGAAGGCAGACACTATGTAAGCAAGCTGCCTGTGGCCTTGGGTGCACCGCGGTAATGCCAGTGGCTGACTAGAACTTCTGACTCGAATGCATGTAGTGGCATGTGCACCATCTGATCACAGCTTTGAGCTGAGGGCAGGATGCACCGGAGGGTGTGGAATCCTGTCATGGAAACAAATCTCCATCAGTTCAAACAAATCTCCCACTATTCAGTTACTCAGAAAAGTAAATCTTTGATTGTAATTTGTGAAAATCAGGCAAGCAACAATAGACAGATTCAGTTGGAAACCATTTTAGATCAGTCTGCAGCAAGTTTTGAAATAAGTAAGATATGTGTCTGATAATAAGGGATAATGTTCTGCAGACACTTTAGTACATATTACAAGTGTATGTACCGACTGTTATCTAAATTTCCTGCCCTGGGAGTTTACTCAGTGATTCAGTTAACTTACTTTATTGTGCTTAATTGTGAACTTGTAATTTTTTTCAGTGAAAGTGTTAAATATCAATAATGGCTAGTGCAAACTGTGATAATAGGGTAAGACAATGGACTGTGTTGTTTTGAAATGATAGTTACAATGTACACAGTGTTTGTACTGATATGACAGTCAGATCTGAAGTACAGTGATGTAAGTGGTTTGTTCAGTGACTGTGTTAATTAGGTATTTACCATACACGAATATTTATGAATGATTATATCAGCATAATGTAACTTCACTCGAACAATATTGCAGGGCATCTACAAAGTGCAATATGTGGCTATTTGTTTATCTGTTCTGTAATTATATTAAATGAGACTCGAACTAGCCATAAACAGTCGTTCATTCAACATCTAAGAGCAGTTAAAGTGTGTGAACTGCAAATGTTGGTTAGGGCCGTATTATTGGTACTAGATTGGTCCCACCATCAACGTTTCAGCCATTTTTGATGAGGGTGCTGTTACTGAGGCTAACTGCGTGTGAGGATGTGTTCACTGCCAGGTCACTCAGACCCCAGGATGAGAGGGTCCTGGTGGTAGTCTAGTGTGTAAGGACAGCTATTGTGGACTAATTTGTGAGTTATACATATTATTAGACTATTCTAATAATAGAAAATGACTCAGCTGTAATCAATGAATAAATTAGAGTTACTCTGTAAGTAATTTAATGATAGAGGCACACTTGACCATGTTAATGTTACAAAGTGAAAAAATAAATGTATGGTAATGTTATGAAGTTATTTATGTACATGATTTCGTACCATTATCAAAACTGACCCTGTTCCAAACCTCGGTGGTGAACTTACAGGCATAATTTTCTGCAAGTTTGACATATCTGATAGATAATCATGTTCTAGCTAATCATTTTCCTACAAAAAATTGCAGCACATTTGCATATCCTGTGCACTCAAAGGGTCCTTCTGAATATGTTTGGCATGAATGTGTTTTATTATTTTCTTTTGTGATTTAATAACCTCAACCATTTCTCCATGTTCTCATTTCTTGTGCGAATCTGTTCCTGTTGTCATTCATTATTGCATTCCTTTGAAAATTATTTTACGTGTGTGCTACACATTTTCTACTTTTCCTGGTGATTTCAGGTGCAGTGGCATATTTGACACCATTCACTGACAGTTATCGTCGCAATCTCATATCGAAGTGGATGACTTTGGTGTCAGAACGTGCCATACCGCATACAGACAACGTCTCGCCAGTTTCTACAATGGGTGATCCAGTACTCATTCGCACTTGGCAGATCTTTGGCTTGCCAAGAGATACACTGTCAGCTGAGAATGCTGTTCTGGCTTTCAATTCCCGACGGTGGCCATTGTTTATAGATCCTCAGGGCCAAGCAAACCGTTGGGTGCGTAATATGGTATGTACAATAAATAAATAATTTTTATTTCATGTATACATGGATTTCTGCCTGTATAACAAATTTTAAATTCATTGTTCACATGATGAACAAACACTCAAGTGTAATTTTTTGAGAACTGGGATGCAAATTTTTTCCTAAGCACTGGCTTTGGAGAGAGGAATGAAGAGGGAACCATACTAGCGAGAGTAACAGGACACTACCTGATCCCTTTGACTGCTGTTGATGAAGTAACTTGTCATGCTTCACCTCTCCACAGGTACTGTTGTCAAATTGAAGTGCAGCCTATGGCTGTTTCTCGAGCGCTATCAATGACTTGACTTGAGCCTCCTTGCTGACCCCTGAGTGCTAATGACACGTATAGCCGTGACACCTACATCTACATCTACATCTACATGCATACTCCACAATCCACCATACGGTGCATGGCGAAGGATACCCCGTACCACAACTAGCATCTTCTCTTCCTGTTCCACTCCCAAACAGAACAAGGGAAAAATGACTGCCTTTATGCCTCTGTATGAGCCCTAATCTCTCTTATCTTTGTGGTCTTTCCGTGAAATATAAGTTGGCGGCAGTAAAATTGCACTGGAGTCAGCCTCAAATGCTGGTTCTCTAAATTTCCTCAGCAGCGATTCACGAAAAGAATGCCTCCTTTCGTGTAGAGACTCCCACCTGAGTTCCTGAAGCATTTCCGTAACACTCGCGTGATGATCAAACCTGCCAGTAACAAATCTAGCAGCCCGCCTCTGAATTGCTCCTCCCTCAGTCCGACCTGATAGGGATCCCAAACGCTCGAGCAGTACTCAAGAATAGGTCATATTAGTGTTTTATAAGCAGTCTCCTTTACAGATGAACCACATCTTCCCAAAATTCTACCAATGAACCGAAGACGACTATCTGCCTTCCCCACAACTGCCATTGCATGCTTGTCCCACTTCATATCGCTCTGCAATGTTACGCCCAAATATTTAATCGACGTGACTGTGACAAGCGCTACACTACTAATGGAGTATTCAAACATTACAGGATTCTTTTACCTATTCATCTGCATTAATTTACATTTATCTATATTTAGAGTTAGCTGCCATTCTTTACACCAATCACAAATCCTGTCCAAGTCATCTTTTATCCTCCTACAGTCACTCAACGACGACACCTTCCCGAACACCACAGCATCATCAGTAAACAGCCACACATTGCTATCCACCCAATCCAAAAGATCATTTATATAGATAGAAAACACAGCGGACCTACCACACCTCCCTGGGGCACTCCAGATGATACCCTCACCTCTGACAAACACTCACCATCGAGGACAACGTACTGGGTACCTCTGATGTACCTGCATGCTGTTTAGGCATACAGCAGATTTTCCACTGCAAATCACAGTAACCTTTCACAGTTTTGTTCACTAAGCTGCGTCCAGCTATGTGGGTTGTGGTCTTGTTTTGCTTCATGTCATATTGTTCATGAAGATTGGCATAACAGTGTTTTTCTCATCCATTCTACAAAGAACATAACAAAATGGCATGATTGCACTGAGAGAGAGATCATAGAGATACTCATGAACATTTTAGAAGTAGCAAGTGAGCATTCCCCATCTGTTAACATCTTCCACTCCCAACAGTTATTGATTTTTTCTCAAGGTATTTTTTTTAAATCTCTGATACAATTAGTTATTGGTTGTGATAGGTACCTGGAAACCTGTAAATCAGTTATCAGGCAAAGTTCAGTTCAAAATCATTGTTTAGTTTATTCTTCTTACTGCACTGATTACATTGATACCATAGGTTTAGCTGTAGATTATGTTAATTAAAAGTTATAATTAATTGAAGTTAATACTGTAGTTCAATATGTGGAAAAAACCTGTAAGCTAATTAGCAGAATCCAGTATAATGACATACATCATATTTGAATGCTAAACATTCTGACCACCAGTGAAATATCTTATATTACCTGAAACTAATTAGCTTGTGAAATAATTAAATTTCTGATCAATAAGCAAACATCATTGCATGTTTTCCCATGACCACTGTTAGATTCTGATCTTCAACTACATGCTTTTGTTACCTTAATATGATGTACACCACTAATTATGTTATACAGATGTCATTAAAAATATAGATAGTCAGTGGAAGACATGGTTTTTGTCACTATTACCTTTAATGACAACACTGTATCTCAGAACAAATAATTCAGCAACACTTCAAGAATCACACCAAACTAGAGCAATCCAAAGTCCTTCAATCTCGGTGATCTCACACTGTGTTTTAGTTAGTCCTTTATAGGTTGATCTGTGTTGTTACATCAGCCCCTCCCCCCTTCCAATAATAAAATTCCTTTTTTATTTAAATCCAGAGCCACAGGTGTTTAAGGGAAATGGTGGTTTGTAACACAGCCAGTTCTTGTAGTCTTTGGAACCATCAGGGGTTCCTGCTGGTGGCAGCCAGTCTAGAGGGTGTGTTCCTCTGCACTGCACCACTTGGAGGTGGTGTGACAGGATGTCCTGGGTTGGTGTCCACAGGTGCCTCCTAATGTCCAAGTATGCTGGGTTTAACTGCTCAATAGGAACCGTTTCATCTCATCCATTACATTGAATTTTAAAGGTGTGTGCTCCATGCAGTAGGACCTTTCACAGGCCATTGTATAGGGGTATAACTAGTGGTTGTATAAAGTCATCCTGCAGTCAGACAAAGGGGACGCTGTAGAGGTTCTCATGTATAAAGACACTCCTGTATCCATGTAACAGAAGTGTGGATGGGTGATTTGGGTCATCATTTCTTACAGGTGTTGACTGAACTCGGTGACAGTGACTGGGAAAGTGGGTAGGAGGGGAGGTCTTGTTGGTAATTAGTACAGCTAGTAGGGGTAGCTGTTCACCATACATGAGCTGTGCTGGTGGATGTTGCAGATACTCTTTGATTGCAGATCACAGGCCCATCAGATCATTTACATATGAGAAGGACAAAGTGGATCAAAGTTTAAACCAGTGGAAACCCCGTGTATGATTTCTCCCACTCAGAGGAATTGGTTGAATTATTAAGTGCAATAATCTGCATTCTTTGGTTAGATATGACATTCATTGAAACTTCCTGGCAGATTAAAACTGTGTGCCTGACCGAGACTCGAACTCTGGACCTAGGTTCGCAGGAGAGCTTCTGTAAAGTTAGTAAGGTAGGAGACGAGATACTGGCAGAAGTAAAGCTGTGAGGACCGGGCGTGAGTCGTGCTTCGGTAGCTCAGATGGTAGAGCACTTGCCCGCGAAAGGCATTGGTCCCGAGTTCGAGTCTCGGTCGGGCACACAGTTTTAATCTGCAAGAAAGTTTCATATCAGCGCACACTCTGCTGCAGAGTGAAAATCTCATTCTGGAAACATCCCCCAGGCTGTGGCTAAGCCATGTCTCTGCAATTTCCTTTCTTTCAGGAGTGCTAGTTCTGCAAGGTTCGCAGGAGAGCTTCTGTAAAGTTAGGAAGGTAGGAGACGAGATACTGGCAGAAGTAAAGCTGTGAGGACCGGGCGTGAGTCGTGCTTGGGTAGCTCAGATGGTAGAGCACTTGCCCGCCAAAGGCAAAGGTCCCGAGTTCGAGTCTCGGTCGGGCACACACTTTTAATCTGCCAGGAAGTTTCATATCAGCACACACTCCGCTGCAGAGTGAAAATCTCATTCTGATGACATTCATTGGTTGGCTATACCACCAACTGCATATCTAGCAGAAGGTGGTGATTTGTACAGTCAAATGCCTTAGATGCTGTTGTTGTGGCCTTTAGTCCAGAGACTGGTTTGATGCAGCTCTCGATGCTACTCTATCCTGTGCAAGCCTCTTCATCTCCGAATTACTACTGCAACCTACATCTTACTGAATCTGCTTAGTGTATTCATCTCTCGGTCTCCCTCTACAACTTTACCCTCCACACTTCCCTCCAGTACTAAATTGGTGGTCCCTTGATGACTCAGAACATGTCCTACCAACCGATCCCTTCTTCTAGTCGAGTTGTGCCACAAATTCCTCTTCTCCTCAATTCTATTCAGTACTTCCGCATAGTGATATATCCATCTAATCTTCAGCATTCTTCTGTAGCACCACATTTCGAAAGCTTCTATTCTCTTCTTGTCTAAACTGTTTATTGTCCATGTTTCACTTCCATACAATGCTACACACCATACAAATACTATCAGGAAAGACTTCCTGACACTTAAACTTATACTCGATGTTAATAAATTTCTTCAGAAATGCTTTCCTTGCCATAGCCAGTCTATATTTTATATCCTCTCTATTTCAACCATTATCAGTTTTTTGCTGCTCAAATAGCAAAAATCCTTTACTACTTTTAGTTTCTCATTTCCTATTGTAATACCCTCAGCATCACCTGATTTAATTTGACTACATTCCATTATCCTCATTTTGCTTCTTTTGATCTTCATCTTACATCCTCCTTTCAAGACACTGTCCATTCCATTCAGCTGCTCTTCCAGGTCCTTTGCTGTCTCTGACATAATTACAATATCATCAGCAAGCCTCAAAGTTTTCATTTCTTCTCCATGGATTTTAATTCCTACTCCAAATTTTTCTTTTGTGATCTTTACTGCTTGCTCAATGTACAGATTGAACAGCATCAGGGATGGGCTACAACCATATCTCACTTGTTTCTCGACCCTTTTCATGCTCCTTGACTCTTTAACTGCCATCTGGTTTCTGTACAAATTGTAAAAAAGCCTTTTGCTCCCTGTATTTGACCCCTGCCACCTTCAGCATTTGAAAGAGAATATTCCAGTCAACAATATCAAAAGCTTTCTCTAAGTCTACAAATCCTAGAAATGTAGGTTTGCCTTCCCTTAACCTATCTTCTGGGATAAGTCGTAGGGTCAGTATTGTCTCACGTGTTCAAACATTTCTACAGAATCCAAACTGATCTTCCCCGATGTTGGCTTCTACCAGTTTTTCCATTCGCCTGTAAAGAATTCGTGTTAGTATTTTGCAGCTGTGACTTATTAAACTGATAGATAAGTAATTTTCACACCTGTCAATACCTGCTTTCTTTGGTGTTGGAATTATTATATTGTTCTTGAAGTATGAAGGTATTTCACCTGTCTCATACATCTTGCTCACCAGATGGAAGAGTTTCGTCATGGCTGGCTCTCCCAAGGCTACCAGTATTTTTAATGGAATGTCGTCTGCTCCTGTGGCCTTGTTTCAACTTAGGTCTTTCAGTGCCCTGCCAAATTCTTCATGCACTATTGAATCTCCTGTTTCATCTTCCTCTACATCCTCTTCCATTTCCATATTATTGCCATCAAGTGCATCACCATTGTATAGACACACTATATACTCCTTCAGTCTTTCTGCTTGCCCTTCTTTGCTTAGGATTTTCCATCACGAGCTCTTGATATTCATACAGGTGGTTCTCTTTTCTCCAAAGGTCTCTCTAAATTTTCCTGCAGTCAGTATCTATCTTACTCCTAGTGATACATGCTTCTATGCCCTTACATTTGGCCTCTAGCCATCCCTGCTGAGCCATTTTCCACTTCCCGTCCATCTCAGTTTTGAGACACTTGTATTCCTTTTTGGCTGCTTCATTTACTGCATTTTTATATTTTTGTCAATTAAATTCAGTATCTCATCTGTTACCCAAGGATTTCTACAAACCCTCGACTCTTTACCTTCTTGGTCCTCTGCTGCCTTCACTATTTCATCTCTCAAAGCTACCCATTTTTCTTCTGATGTATTTACCTCCCCTGTTCTTGTCAATCATTCCCTAATACTCTCTCTGAAACTCCTTAAACCCCTGGTTCTTTCAGTTGACCCATGTCCCATCTCCTTACATTCCTACCTTTTTCAAGTTTCTTCAGTTTTAATCTACAGTTCATAACCAATACATAGTGGTCAGAGTCCACATATGCCCCTGGAAATGTCTTAAAATTGAAAACTTGATTCCTAAATTTCTTTCTTACCATTATATAATCTGTCAGAAACCTTCCAGTGTCTCCAATCCTCTTCGATGTATACAACCTTCTTTCATGATTCTTAAACCAACTGTTAGCTATGATTAAGTTATGCTCTGTGCAAAATTCTACCAGACAGCTTCTCCTTCCATTCCCTACCCCACCTCCTCGTACAATCCATATACTTCTACTACTTTTCCTTCCCTTCCTTTTCCTAAAATCGAATTCCACTCCCCCATGACTATTATATTTTCATCTCCCTTAACTATCTGAATAATTTCTTTTACCTCATCATACATTTCTTCAATCTCTTCATCATATTCAGAGCTAAATGGCATATAAACTTATACTACTGTGGTAGGCTTGGGCTTCTAATGGTCTTCGGACGACAGGAGAGAGAGTGTGGTACCAGGGTGCAAGACTCACACGTCTCTCGAAGTTGACTCACATATTGTGTGCAGCCGATCTTCTTCTCGGGTCAGACAGCTGCATTGATCTTCACAAACTCTTCTTCTCTGAAGACTATAGCTGGTTAAGGGAATTTCAAAATAAACTTTTCTACTCTTGAAATGATTCTCTACTCCCAGGATACTTTTGTTCAAATCTGTTATATTTTCATCCCCACAATAAAACAACTTCACAAGATTCACACAAACGTTCAACTCTCGGAAGTCAACACCGTCTTAGATCATTAGAAACTAACAGACACAATTATAATGAGTTTGGTTTAATAACCACTATAAAATCAGTTCTTGCTTCTCCCAAGTCCAACATCTGAAAGTCAAATGTAAGTGTCTTTAGTTCAATACATAATTCATTTGTTCACAACAATACAGTTGTTACACTGTCAAGAAATAGTGCATGCTTGCTCCTCGTACTAGACATACAGCTTCTCAGGCACACACTGCAACCACTTGTCGACGCCGATAGACTGTCGCTATTGCTGTATTCTCCTGCTACACGTCCATCCTGCACACACAGAAACCGGCGGTGAAGTAGACACATCTCCACTCTCTCACCCTCATACATAAAATATTGGGTGTTCGAGACGGTGGGAAGCTGAGTGTGTCTAGAATTTACACAGAAATTCTCAGGGCACTACAGGCTTCGTATCTATCTTGGCTACAATAATGCATTCAGTATGATGTTTGTAGTAGCTTATGTGTGTTCTTCTTCTTCTTCTTCTTCTTCTTCCCTTTTTTTTATATATTTAAAAAAAAACTACTCCTGCATTTCTGTTATTTGATTTGGTATTTATAATCCTGTATTCACCTGACCAAATAGCTCACATAAATTACCAAGCTTTGCTATTTTTTAAAATTTGGTAATGAACATGTAAATGGGATTCACAGTGGAGCAATTCTTCTGATACCTGAACTGTGATTTGCTGAGCATATTATTGTTGCTCTGGTGGGATACTATTCCAGAACACATCACCTTCTCAAAAAAATGTTAGAAAATGATGTCAGTACTGAAACAGGTTGGTAGTTATTAACACCTCTTCTATCACCTTTCTTAAAGAGGGTCCCCAGCTTGCGGTCTAGTGCCTAGCATTGCTGCCTCAGGATCACAGGTTCCCAGGTGTCTGTCAGCCAGGTCGGGAATTTTCTCTACTTGGCTACTGGGTGTTTATGTTGTCCTCACCATTTCAGCATCATTTGGGAAAGTGATGAGAGTAAATTTTCCAAACAAACAAGAAACTCTTCTACCTTATTACTCAATCCTTTTAGATTCTGATGAAACATGCCACTCTTACTTTTGTCTGTATTCAGACATTTTGTGGAGCTCTTCTGTTATATTAATTTACTTCATAACAGGATGCCAAACTCCTGATTCTGCCCTAAAAAAGTACCCCACTGATACCAGTAACCACAGGGATCTTGCTTTGTGCCATGGTGGGGCAGGGGGGATGGAGGCCCTTACTGTTCTGCAAGAATCTGAGCCAGCCTACCTTTCCCCCTCTTATTCAAGCACAGACCATGTCTAGTATATCCAGTCTCCCACTGCAGCAAAGGGCATTGCACTAATATGAGCTTTTGTTTCAGTCAGTAGCAGCCCACTCAACTGTGTGTTCATACAGCTCACAGCAGTGTTAACCAGGGTCGGTCATGGTGCTGCGGGACTCTTCACATGTGTGTGTGTGTGTGTGTGTGTGTGTGTGTGTGTGCGCGCGCAGTTGCTACTCCCATTTTATTTATATGACCTCCAATGCTGTAATTCCTGTCTTCAGCCAGGCCATTCCCTGCTCCACATACTATGATTACCTGATCTGCTTTTTCAAAATCTTTACAAAAATTTGATATGTTCTGTCATCTGGCTAAGTCTGGCACTTGAATCCACAGTACTTGTGACCTGGTACCCTGTTCATAATTTTTCCTGTGACATGTGGCGTACACCCTTGCCATTGCTACTACCTAGCAGCAAGACTTTATTCTTCCTCCTGTCTTTTTGTACCAACCTACACTTTGTTTGCTTGTAGTTTGCAGCATCCTACTTTGACCTACAGCTGGATGCAGCTCTTCCCCTTGTATTTCAGGTAAAAGGTCACTTATTAGATACTGTGAGCTTAAATGTATATGAAAAAGTTGAATATCTCTTCCTCTCTAGCTGATGTTTATTGAAAGAGATGTAATGTGTACTGCAGTTGGTGAATCTTGGTCCGTTATGCTACTGTCTCATAGTCTCCATTTTGATGTTCAAGAAGTGAAGTGGATAGTGGAAAAAAAGTAATTTTGGAAGAAGTTTGTTTGTTATCAAAATGAAGGAAGTCATGACAAGTATATAAGGAGTAACAGCCTCTGATGAAATTCTTATAGTGAATTCATAGTAGTATTTCTAGATTCCTACTGTTCTCCATTCATCTTCCACAAATGAATGAAGAACTTTTAATAAGATTTGCATTAGGCATAGTCCATACCAATTGAGGCAGGCTAGGAAAAATTCTCACCTTCATAGTCTTGAATGTTATTGAATTTAGCATATGTTAAAATGAAGGACTAAGTAAGGAACATATATTTTTTTCTCCAAAAAAAATTTTGTTCCGAGATACAGCCCTCCAAAGATGACACTGTGTGTACCATTTTGAAGATGCAAATTTTGGAAAAAATTGTTAAAATGCTGTTTCTCTGGAACAGTTCTAGATATTTTGTTGTTTTTTTTATTTGAAAAATAATTGCTTTATAATTACAAAGAACTCATCCATTTGGACTTATTTGTCGAAGTTCTTGTACTATAGTGTTCTGAACTTTTTTGTAATTTATGGATTTTTTTCCTCAAAAATGCCAATCCATAAAATTTTGATTTTTTTCTGTTGATTAGTACCATACAGTTCTACCTTCCCTGAACAGGAGAGCTTCCACTTTTGGATTGAACAGGTTTTATAAACAATTGAAATTTTTACCATACATAAAACCTTTTTTATTATCACATTATCACATAACAATCTAATGAAAATCAAAACCTAGCCTTATTTAACATAATTTTAGTTTTGAAATATGAGTAAAGACAGTCATTTTTCAAACATTTCAAATGGTTCCAAAATGTATGTGAAAGGTCCAAAGACTTAAAGGTTTCAATTTATACAACTTCTGTGCACTCAGTTTTGTACTGAAATGAGCCAGTCAATGAACTAAAAAAGTGTTCCATTACTTCAGTATCTTCCTTTGATATATAGTGACACCTGCCTGTTGAGCCAATAGGAACTGGAGCACTTACAGTCTTCAAAACATTGTGAACAGGAAGCCAACACTGGAGGCATTGTTGCTGTCCATCAGCTGGAAACCTATATCCAGCAAGTGGTCCATGTGGTAGCATAAAGTTCACTACAATTCCATTTAACTCATATCTGGTGTCCATAACCTCTGCAATCCACCAGTCACAGTCACACACACATGCCACAAACATCCCCCTTCTTAGGTTGTGATTCTGAATATTATCCTGATGTTTCTGAGGTTTTGGCTGAACGAATGAAATTTCTTCTTTCTTCTTCTTTAAAGTGCATGCAATATGAATTCACCCATCACTTTGACTCCAAGAATGTGTCTTCTGAATTCCTTTCACAGGGGTAGTTTGTTTCGACCATTCTTCTTTTTTCTCCTCGTGGAATTCTTCAGTTTCCTCTTTGGACAAAAGAATGAAAGCTGTGGGTGTGCTATGGATGTGTAAGATTTCATGACTCTTGTAAAATCCACAGCATTCTGAATTGCAGCTGTATTTGGTCTGGAAAGATGGTGTTGTAGCATGATGCTTCAGCAGGCCACCTACACCATCACAAGGCCCCTTCCCATGACCAATAGCACTGCATACCCAGTCAGTTGGCACTAGTGACTTGCTCAGTTCAAACATCTGGTAACGATTTTAAAATAACTTGGAGCACAATCAGAAATAATGATGATCTTCTCTGCCCCTGTTTGCTTTTGAACAATTTTGCACATTGCTAGCAAAGCATGTGATGAATCATTTCATATGCCATCGCTTATAACTGTGAAACTTGTGGTCTCTCCCTTAATAATTGAAACCTGGTCATTACTCCAATGGGCACCCTTGTACTTCTTGTGTGAGAATTACAGACCAGCAAAATCTCAGTGAAGCATTAAACATAGTTCTTCAGCCTGTACACATCCTTTCACTTCTGCAGTGTGTTGTTGCAGTTTCTACAGATGCTAGTGTGTTACTGCTTTCACTGACCATTTACCAAGTTCATCAATGAAACTGTTGAAGGCAACAGTTTTCTTAATAAGCTTATTTTCCTCCAATGTTGCATATGTAATTTCTGCAGAATTGTCTGCTACATCTTCCAAGCCCAGTGTCTGTAAAGACAGTCCTTCCTTTTTATGGTTGTCACCACATTCTTGAAAGAAACAAGTCTCTCACTTTACGTTACAGACTACTAATGACTTCACACGCCCAATCAAGGTGTCATATGTCACGTGTTCCAGTAAGTTCTTCAAAGTTACCACACAAAGTTCAAAATTTGCATAGTACACACATAACCATCTCTAGGTGGGTGTTGAACTACCCACTTAGGTCGTAGTGCATAAAATTTTGATCTTCCAGTATGTAAAGTTGTATAGTTGTTCTTACAAATTGCTAAAGTTTCTTCAATACTGTGAGTCATGTACCTCTTTACTTTCACAACTTTTTGACCTAGAACTGTTACAGTTATAGTGTCTTTTTTTGTTGGCACTCTGGAGAGATCAGTCCCATTTATCTTCAAGATTCTATTTGAACTTGAGCTGCTTCTACGGTATGACCATAATAGGGATCTGTTCTTCCTAAGACTCTTTTTACAGACCTCACATGTCTTGATTTGTCTACCATGTACTTTGATACTGATGAAGAGTGGTTCAAAATTGTTTCCTTTGAAAATGTCTCTGGAATAAGAGTTAAAACTTGCACCTTTTCACTGTACGAAGCACAATATTCAACAGCTGAACTGATATTTGTGAAAAATTCCTGGTAAGAGGTGCAAGAGTGCTTTGGTTCATTTTCCTCTGAAGATGGAATTTCTACTTTGAAGAGTGTGGTCAGTTTTGCTGTAGTGTATTCATCCATAGCTTTAGTAATTTGTCTGCACTTTCTTGATGCATAGAGCTTATGACCCGACTTCACAGATCACAGTTTCTTAACAGGACTAACACCTGCCTCTTCAGTTGATTGACTCAGGGTATTTAATTCTTCCTATATTGATGGAAAATCTGCATCATCTGCACCATGGGAGGCTTCACCTTGTTCAGATTCTATCATTGTTGTTATTCTATCAAAACATTTAGTACACAAAATGTCATCACTGGAAACGTCTTCACTTTGATACAGAGTCTTCCAATGAGAACACTCATTCCCAACCTGAACAAAGTCTGCTTTTTGTTTGTCTTGCATATCACTCTTTTATGGTGATGCAAATAGTCAGCACACGTTTGTCTTGCATATCACTCTTGTATGGCGATGCAAATAGTCAGCACATTTCACTCTCCTGTGGCCCTGGTCAAAAGAGATTTCAAACAGTTTGTTTCACAAAACACACCACAACTGTGTCAACTGGCAAATTCCTCACGAAAACACAGAACTCACTGGATAGTCTCAGATTTCATAGAAGCCTCTTCAGTAAACAAATTAGCACTGAACAACTACAATACAGAAACCTGGCAATGAACAACCATGACAAAGAAACTGGCAAGAAACTAAAACAAAGTGTAAGAAATATCTGCAAGAATGAAAATGAAAAGAGATAACTGCAACAAAGAAAGTGATAAGAAATAACTGCAACAAAGACAATAAAAATAAACATTGTAACAAAGAAATTAGTAAGAAACAATTTCAGTGAAGACACACATTACCCTTAATAATAATATTTAAAATAAAACCTGTCTGACATAAAAGTGGAAGCTCTCCTTCACAGAGAATATAGTACTACATGATACTAATCAACAGAAAAAAATCTAACTTTCCTGGATTGGCATTTTCAGGGGGGAGGGGGGGATTTGGATTTTGTAAATTATAACAAAAATTCAAAAGGCGAGAGTAAAAGAACTTTGAAAAATATGTCCAGATTGTGTGTACCGTTGTAATCATGAAGCAATTATCTTTCAAATAAAAAAGACTCTTAACAAAATATCTAGAACTGTTACAGAGATACAGCATTTTAAAAAAATTTCTGAGTTGCATCTTCAAAATTGTGTTCGCAGTTTCACCTTTGGTGGCCTGTATCTCGGGGCAGGAATTTTTTTGGAAAAAACAAAAAAATGTGTGTTTCTTTCTTACTCCTGAATTTTAACATATGCTAATTTCAATAACATTTGAGACTATGAAGGTAACTCCCCTGCCTGAAGTGATACAGATTGAGCCACAAGCATGCAGTTTTGCGGTTCCAAGTGTCATTTCTTTAGATTAGATTAGACAATCATTAAGTTATTTCATAAAAGGTTTTTTCCTTGTGTGAAATAATTTGTGTTGATTTATTCTGTGGCCATTTAGTTAATTTAAGCATTGAATATTTCTGTGTTTTTGTTGGTACAGAATTTGTAGAGGTAGTTTAATCGTTTTGTGATTTTTAGGGAAAGGAGTCAGGTATGTCCATTGTAAGGCTGTCAGATTCAGACCTACTGCGGACACTGGAATCTGCTATACGTCTGGGCAAGCCATGCCTCATTGAAAATGTGGGTGCAGAGATAGATTCTGCTTTGGATCCAGTGCTTCTTCGACAAGTATTTCAACAGAGAGGCACAGATATGCTAAAGTTGGGCGATAGTGTAATACCTTACAACCATGATTTTAGGTTGTACATTACAACAAAACTTCCAAATCCTCATTACACACCTGAACTCACTGGCAAGGTTATGTTGGTCAACTTCACTCTAGTGCCAAGGTAAGTTTCATAGTTTAATATGAGGAGCTCTTTTAAAATAAGTTTCAATAAAATACAGGAAAGCCTGTGTTTAAGGAACCTTATTATGTTTTTTAACCTTGAACATGAATTATTTATTGTTGTGATGAGAAGTATAGAAACAGCATAAGCAGAGGAGTTGTTCAATTCATCAGGTGATTTTGATGGCGCAGATGATTTAAAAGATCCTACACCTGCAAAATCATTCCCTACTGCAATAAGGAGATGTAAAATGAGGAATAAAAAGTAACACCGTGTTCTGGAAGAAGAAAGGTGGTTGTGGAACCAATTAATACAATCATAATTTGGAAGTGTATCATAAACCAATTTCCAACATGGAGGATGAGGTGAAATCTAATAACATAGATAGTGAAAGTCTGAAAAAAGTGGAGGAAATATGGCAAGTACATTGCAAGCAGAAAAGCTGAGGAGTGGTTCCAAGGAAAGCAAACACAGAAAGATAATTACCAAAGACACAAGAGTAGACAAAAGATAATGTTGTTTTTGTTGTTGTGGTCTTCAGTCCTGAGACTGGTTTGATGCAGCTCTCCATGGTTCTCTATCCTGTGCAAGCTTCTTCATCTCCCAGTACTTACTGCAGCCTACATCCTTCTGAATCTGCTTAGTGTATTCATCTCTAGGTCTCCCTCTACGATTTTTACCCTCCACACTGCCCTCCAGTACCAAATTGGTGATCCCTTGATGCCTTAGAACATGTCCTACCAACCGATCCCTTCTTCTTGTCAAGTTGTGCCACAAACTCCTCTTCTCCCCAATTCTATTCAATACCTCCTTATTACCTCTAATCTTTAGCATTCTTCTGTAGCACCACATTTAGAAAGCTTCTATTCTCTTCTTGTCCAGACTATTTATCTTCCATGTTTCACTTCCATACATGGCTACACTCCATACAAATACTTTCAGAAACGACTTCCTAACAATTAAATCAATACGTATTTGGTTTCAGGTATAAAACTGTGCAACAATCTGTGAGTGTGACCATCCCTCCACTTCTATCTGCTTTGACATTTGAAGTGAGATGCAGTATTCGTAAACAAGTTTGCCTGGACACAAATGCAGGGCTGGATCCTTGAGCAGTTATGGAATCTAGGGGAGGCAACTATAAGGGACATTCAAAAGTTTCTGTTCAAAGGCCATACAGCCCAGAATTGGTATGCCAAGGAGGCAAAATTGCCATGAGTATTGAGGCAATCATCCCATCAACACACCAGGCTGAAGATACCCATTAGATAAAACACTGTGTCCTGCTTTGTGAGTAAGTCCATAACTGTCTGCGGCACATCCTAGTCCAGCAGGAATTGTCAACCTTTCAAGGCCTTTTTTAAGGGACTGAAGGTGTGATAATCACATAGGAAGATATCAGGACTAGACCTTGTGCTTGATTGTCTCCCATAATAGATGACGCTGGCCTCCCAGATCAACCAACATTTTGTGTTGAATTGCAACCATCATAGAACCTGGCGCACAATGATAGCTTAATTCTTCATTCTCTGATGGATGTCTATAGGTGTTTATCCTTTGGCAACCATGAAAAGAATAATAGCACATTGGTCATGTTCCGACACATTTGGTAAAAACATTGCTATGGTTGACATTTCTGCATTTCCTGGACGCACATCGGAAAGACACAAATGCCACATTAATCCCTAGCCTACATGTCTGTGTGTATATACCCTCATCAGAGTAACACTATGCATAATTGATGCAGCAGCGCCCTCTCAAACATAAAACTTTTTGATTACCCCTTACGTACCTACCACCCTGCACATTCAGACTAAAAACTCCTGGTTTCATTCATAACCTGTCTCCATCATTCTTAATAGAAGTCTTTGGATTTTGGGGAGAGAGAAAGAATAAAGAAACGTATAGAAATAGGAACAGTAGGAGAAATGTCAGTGACTAAATCTTGTTTAATGTGGATCTCAGCTTGTAAATAAGTGCCTCATACACTGTGAGTATGAAGTTGTTCGTCACAACACTTGTAGTGTGATAAAATTTCAGGGGACTGCCATGATTATAGTATACACCAGTTATGGCTTTGTTGCCAGTCCTCATGCCATAGTTTCATCTGTTATTGCAGCCATTGTGAGTGGCACCATATGTAATAGTTACTCATCCGTCTGCTTGGACATCGAGTGTTACCCATTTTGCCTCAGTTGATGTGTAGAGTCTTACGTGATTGTGCTTCAGTTGTGCATGTCTTGTGTATCTACAGGATACTCCTTAATTGCCAAATGTAGCTAACTGGATGCAATATGTGATGGCTGACAGCGATGTGAGGTACTCCAGTCTCTGAATGCAGAATGGCAGAGATACGGTACTCCGATCTTAATGTCCCAGGAAAGGTTTTACAGGTTGTGACAGAATGACATTTTAAAAATGTGGGGGATTGTAGAAGATGAAAATTTGAACATTTTGATAGAAGTGAACTATATCCAGAAATGTTAAATAATGTTTCTACATTCCCCGCTGGGCTGTTGAAAATCAATGCAGTACCCGTATGAGAAAGTACCAGGTGTGATTCTCAGTGAACTTTTGGGTCAGAATTCTTGGAGATCACCATATTTGGCCACACATCTTACCAGATCATTTGAATGGTGCAAGGTTTTTGAACTGTCTGGACTATGCCTTGCCTCAATTTCTGAAAGATGTTCCTTGCAATTGCAGACTGCTTTGTGGTTTCTGACCTCACCTCTCATGACATTTTCCTCTTGGGTTAACTAAGGTCCTTTGTGTACTAAGCACCAGTTGTACCAATATCTGAGTTTATTAAGCACATCTTTACAGCATTTGGTACAATAAAAGGTTAGGATGGAATCTTGCAGAGAATCACACAAAACATGATTAATCAGAGCACATTGTGTAAAGATGTTGATGGTTGTCACATTGAACATTAATTTTTAATCTACAGTGGTGAAGCAACAAATTAGATTTACAGTATTTGGCTGTACTCTACTGTCAGTAAATGCTTTTCAGAGTACAGTATTCTGGTGTTTCATTTAGCCTACCAAATGTGCAGACAGGACATAGTGCTGTGGAGACTGTATTTCACTTTTCTGAGTACAGGTTCCTTATATCAAAATGTTCAAAATTTCATCCTCTACAATCTCCCAAATTTTTAAAATGTCATTCTGTTGCACCCTGTACACAGCATCTTCTCAGTTCACTGCTGAACCTCCAAACAAGTTTTTAAAAAAATGTTGTGTGACTAGGGCTTCCCATTGGGTAGACTGTTCACCGGGTGCAAGTCTTTCAATTTGATGCCACTTTGGTGACTTGCGCGTCAATGGAGATGAAGTGATGGATGATTAGTACAACACAACAAAAATCCTGCCCCAGCTGGGAATTGTACCCGGGCCCTTAGGATTGACATTCTGTCACACTGACCACTCAGTTATGAGGGGCGGACAGCAAGTTCACTGAGCTTGGGATATAAAACCATCCCAAAAGTTCAGATAAGATTTCGGTAACTAGCTGTCTCACAATATAAAAAAAGGATTAAAATCTTGAAGGAATTCAGACATAATTTGTAAAAAGGGGCTCCACTGGTCCTAAAAACCACAAGCCAATAGAAATTCAGTGTTGTAGTTAGTTTTTTAAAATTAGGTACCATTGATAGAAGAAATTCACACTTAATCCTTTCAATGCTTAGTTCATGCCAACATTTCAGCTGCTGTGTGTAGTGTAACTCACCTAACGCCACTCCCAACTGTTCTGGCCATTTTTGTCACACAGTGCAGTGCGCCTATTGTGCTGAATTGTCATCACTGATGTGTCTGTTTATTTGTCTACTAATATTCACAAAACTTTACACTGAAGGAAAAGGTTATCTTCCATAAATTCTTTCAAGTATAGTGTAGACCAAGAAATTGGCTAAAACATATTCCCACACTGCTTCTTTTTCACCACTACTGCTATTCCTTCCTTTTGTTTTACATACTGCAACCGACATATTTTCTCCAGGTCAGATTGCTTTCCAAGATGATTCAGTAATGCGTGGAAAGTGTTTTTCTCATAGTTACACGATGTTTTCTGATAGTTACGCCCTTTATTTCGTTCATTCTTTGTGATGCTTCTCCAAAATTTCAAGTTAGTGGGAACTTGGACATAGACAAGTTTTTTTACTGTATCAAGAATGTATTAGACACATGTGTAGTGTGTGAAAAAATAAATTTTGTACCCCCTTTTTTTCAAATGCATTCATTCACACTTAGTAGGTCTGTTTTTCCAGTTGATCCTGTTCCATCTGTATGACATGTGGACAACATATGGATGTCTCTTTTGTCATGCCACTTGAACGCCATTAGTGTGGTAATCAAGATAATTTCCAGTTCTCTGCTCTGCAACCAGAGTTCAAAATTTTGCATCTTTTTTTCTATTCACAGAAATTTTACCTACTGCATTACTTTCTGTGCCATGCAAATAATGGAAGAGAACTGGATTTGTATGCCAGTTGTCAATGTACAATGTGGATCTAATTCCGAATTATGTTTCCATAAGTATTGTAACTACATTGTCCGTTTATTAGAAATCTTACTTAGAACACTTTACCTGCTGGCAGGTGAGTGCAGGAAACATGAAGCACTGTTTCCTCATTATCAAGGTGCTGAAGAGCCAGGATTGACTAAAGGCAAAGATGAATGCAAAATTCAACGTCTCTATCACTATTCATAAGTAACCTATCTACTTCTGAATTTATCAATCCTCTCTGCACACCTTCGAAGAGCTTCACAACACACTCCTGTATTGTAATCTGGATGAAAAGTGTGAATGGTAAATAGTAAAGTTGTTAGTATCACTATACTAAAGGGCTGTAGGTTACATTATGTATTCGTGTCACAAACAGCGAAATTAATATGTCCGGCATGAACTGGCGACATTATTGACTCCTCTGCATATGTCTTTTTGCTATCATGTGTGTGTGCACTTTTGTGATTGAGTACGCACTGAAAGCATTTATAGACTTAAGCAACACCCACAGTGTGAAAGGGTCTCTAGAATGAAATCAGAAAAAAAGAAGCTTTTACATACCACACAGTGGCAGGCATGAACATCAACTTAATGGTGACACAAAAGCTTCTTAATTTTGGAACAACAAAAACTCTCAGACAAGAGAGAAGAATCAAGTAGAGTGTAGGAAGAATCAAAAAATCAAGCAGAACATCTGGATCAGTAGAAGCCTGGCTGTACAGTACGATAGGGAAACCATCACTGAATTTGAAGTTATTGGGATGTTATTTGTATCTTCTGTGATGTTGTATGTGAGAATGCAGCATTCTCCTACAACAAACTCATTTTGTCTATGGGAAACAGCGTTTTTAAACATTTCCTGCCCAAATTTCAATCTAAAGTTATGAAATTAATGCCGTCTATAAGTATCTGTTATTTTAATATAGAATAGCTTACTTTATACTTTAACATTTGTGTTGACACAAAGCTGTATCCGAATTTTCAGATGTGTGTAGTACAATCATGGTATTGAAGTAAATATTTTAGTGATCTTCCTTTTTCTTTTGTTTACAGTGGCCTACAGGATCAACTGTTGGCACTTGTTGTAATGCAGGAACGGCCAGATCTGGAGGAGGCACGTAGTTCACTTATTGTAAGCAGTGCACAAATGAAAAATGAACTCAAAGAAATTGAGGATCGAATCCTGCACAGATTGAGTGTGTCAGAGGGCTCACCTGTAGATGACATTGACCTTATTGTCACTCTTGAGGCATCTAAAGTCAAAAGTGAGGAGATTAAGGTAAATAGATTCAATTTATCCCCCAACTCCCTAAGCCAGTAACTATAATATCTAATTTTCAATGACATTTTGAATAGGAATAAATGTTTCCAGTAATTAATGGCTGTATGGCTCAGTAGTGAACTGCAAAACTACATATCTATAGTTCTCGAGATTGATCTCCAGCCAAACCTAAGGTCTTTATCTGTCACCACTTATTTCACCTCTGGCACTGTTTCTTAATGTGAAAAATGCTGAGTTGCACTGTGGTTTTGTGTCCACACTAAATCTCCCTGTAACTGGCTGGATTAGTTAGTTCAAATGTTGTTCTCAGCCTAATGAAACACTGCAGTGTTTAAACCAACTGTCAGGGTGACGACAGCTTTACTTTTTTAGTTGAGGCATTGACTGGTGGATAGGCCCATAAACAAATGAAAATGTTTACACACACACACACAGAGAGAGAGAGAGAGAGAAATACCATAATTTTAACATAGTATATACAGATGGTTCCAAAATGGGGGACACTATTGGCTGTTCTGTCTTTTTATTCAATTGAATCTTTAGAATCCACCTCTTCAGTCAGCTTGATGTATTTCATACGAATGTCTATGCAAATCTGCGAGCAATGGATCACATGAGACATGACTGGGAGGCGAAATTCTTCATCTCAGTTCCCTCAGTATTCAACAGACCGTCCAGCACATTATGTGCCCAGCATATGAAACAGTCCAGAATATCCAGGACACGATTTTTATTTGCAAATAAATGGAAAAGAGGTGTCATTCTGTTGAGTACCTGAACCATTGGAAATTTGTGAGAATGGTGTGTCCAATTCCACAGCAAAGTGACCACTGATATAGATATGTTAGACATTTCAGGATTTAAGCTAGCTTCCTACTTCTGCAGAGTAGATATGGATGGAGTACGAGTTGCCACATTTATTAAAAACTGCCATAAATTCAAGAAAATTGACATTAATAAATTCTGTTTAGAGCAGCATCTAGAAGCATGTGCAACAGAAGCAGAGTTCCATAACAGATCCTATATAATAGTAACTATTTATTGAGCACCTGCAGGAAATTATAATCTATTCATAAATCATCTAGAAGCTCTTTTGGGTTATTTAATAGGAAGAAACAACGAAATTTTGTTTGCTGGTGACTTTAATACAGATTTTCTAATGCAATCTTCCAGTAAACATTTACTGCAGTTAGTAATGTTGTCTTTCAATCTAAATCACACTGTAAACTTTCCAACTAGGATCACTAAATCCTCAAGGACAGCCATTGATAACATTTTATAGACAAATCAAAGGAACAAAATCATATCATAAAACCTGTAATAAATGGACTATCAGATCATGACATGTAGCTCCTTGTTTTAGATGTAAATTCTAAGCAGATTATCAAGACTGCTAAATCTGAGTACAGGAGAGTAGTCAATCAATCAAAAATTGAGTGTTTTAGAAAACTGCTCAAAGATATGAACCGGGAAGATGTTTATAGTGCTCATGACATGAATGAAAAATATAACACATTCATGAACAATGTCAGTACCATGTTCGAAAACTGTTTTCCTCTAAAAGTTACTCAAATTAAACAGAAGTCTATAATAAAACCATGGATTACACAAGGAATAAAGATTTCCTTTAAGACAAAAAGGAAAATGTATCTGGAATAGCACTCACATAGTGCATATTGTAAAGTGTATGAAGCTTGCGTTCGAAAACATAAACGCACGAATATTTCGTCAGGCAGAACTACACAGCTCATAAGTACACTAACCTGCAAGTTTACTAATGTTTATAAAAACCATCTCATGAGCAATTAGATCTTGTAAAAGAAGTAAATCTTTCGTAAAAATACCATTACCGATATGACAACAAAATATTTCTTTTATTTCCCAGTGCAGCAAACGAATAACACAAACAAAACTAGGTCCAACCAAGAATGCGTGTAATCTGCCATCTGAAGATGGATTTGTAAAGGAAAATCCGAAACCGGTCATGGTCTGAAGATAATAAACCTTTTTAAACCATACATGTGGCTGGTAGCTGTTTTTTATATAAATTATAAACCGAAAATGTATCTGTCGACCAAGAATAGCTCCAATGCTGATGATTTAGCTAAATACAGGGAATACTGTAAAATATTTAAAAAAAGTAATTCAGCCATCTAAACAAATGCACTACGAGAAGAATATAGCAATGTCAGGGAACAAAATAAAAACAATATGGGATATAGTGAAAGAGGAGACGGGTAGAACCAGAAAGGAACAGGAGCAAGTAGCACTAAGGGTAGATGACACATTAGTAACTGATGGGCGTAGTGTGGCAAATCTACTTAACAAGTACTTTATATCTGTTACTGATAGAACGGGATTGTCAGGATCAGTAAATAATACCCTTGAATATCTGAAACTAGCCTTTACAAATAGCTTCAGGTACATGAATATGTCACTCACTTCACCAAAATAAATAACGTCCATAATAAAATCTTTAAAAACAAAGCATTCTAGTGGTTATGAAGAAATATCAACAAAGTTAATTAAGGCATGTTCTAGTGGGTTTAGTACAATTCTAAGTTACTTGTGTAACCAGTAAATTGTAACTGGGACGTTTCCTGACTGGCTAAAATATGCAGATGTTAAGCCTCTGTTCAAGAAAGGGGATAAAGAGTTACCATCAAACTACAGACCGATTTCACTTTTGCCAGCATTCTCAAAAATTTTAGAAAAAGTAATGTACAGTCAGCTTATAATGAATTCTCACTACTTATAATGAATTCTACCCTGTGAATGATGAAAGTCTATGTGAATGCAGCTTGCCGCTAACTTGGTGTAATTTCTTGTCTGTACAGCGGTGTATCTGTCGCCTTAATTACTCTTTCACTCTCACACATAAACCGGTGCAATAAAGTCAGGGCTTCGTGTTTTCTTATTAGGCTGATCCGTGAAAAGACAGACAAACAATTATGCTAATGGAGGATTCTGAGTAATTTCTCGAATTCCATTCGCTCTTTCTCTCTCTCTGCCCTTTATCTGTGTACAGTTTAAATATATTAATTACGTGAAATCAGCCTAGTAGAATCTCTGGTGGAGCCCTTCGTCTTAATATTCAGCGGCTGGCTTGCTAGAAAAGATCTTTACATTTGTTATTATTATTAAGCGCTGCATTCAGTTGGGAAAATCGATCGTTTGAACAGTTCGTTCAGTTTACGACAAATCTAAAATTTCAGATGTGGACGAAGCCTTTTTGGCGATTTATAAAAACTCAGAGATTGCAGGCTCTCTTCGTCACAGCTGAAACTTCCCAATTAATTACAGGGCCCAGACAATCATCAATGATTCAGACAGAGAGCTCATTCATCATTCACTCTAGTATAAAACGGTCACAAACCTTATTTCTGAGGAAGATTGTATATTGAATCCATTTCCGTACATGTTCCGTTTCCGTGGATTTTAAGTCTCATGCAATTTACTTTTACAGGTTTTTCCTTCTCTTTATCTATCACGCTAGCGGCACAAACTTTCCTATCTCGCTTTAGCGCGAAGAAGAGTAAATAAATCTCTTTTAGCAATCCGAAAATCTACCAACCGATACTTTCCGAAGCTGTTCCTTTCTCCCACTATAATAACCATGGAGCATACATCTCTGTACCTCTGTTGTTCCAAAGAATAAACGTACTAGAAAAATACCTTGGCGTCGACGAGCTGTCGGCGCATATATTACTAGGAAATCTGATCAGATACTTTTCAAACGTAAATAAATGTGGATGATTTGATTGACCATTATTAATTATTGTGTGGTAGAGGGTAATTTTCCGTGGGGAGATTACAATGCCCCTCGCAGCGAGCGAAGTTTGTGAGCTCAATTTTGATTCACCGAACACACTTCACGAGCTATCTATTAGCGTGGATAACCCGGAAGTGATGATTGTCAGTCCTCTGACTGAAAAAGAATATTATGTTTGAAACCGACTAAGAAAAGAAATGTTGAAGACAGAAGAAATGAAGAGACAGGTACTGCGGCTGTATTGCTTTTATGTGCATCTAGGTGTTATGTTTGCTGTGCACAACCGAGGAAGATGATCTTTCATGAACTGATGTCAGGGTCTACCCATTCTGGAACTTTCTTAAGCAGGGAAACCTTGGAAAACCTCTTAAGCTTAGACCCCCAGCCTACGGTACATAGAAGATAGGAAAGCCTATAGAAGAACAAAAATAATTTTGAAATTCATCTCTAAAGGAAAGACAGGGATCAATTTGTATCACGATTTGGAGAAGAGTGGTTTGTGCCTCTAGCAAAAAAACGTTTTACAATAAATAACGTGAATTCTCGTTTTACAATCTTGTTTCTCGGACAATATCTTGCGGTGCTAAACTCCCCCGGGTCTTGCATGTCCCCGACGTCCACATTTGTAGTCGGTCTTCTACGCGGCCCCCTTTGTAGTTGATCTTCTACGTGGCCCACAATGGGAAGAGTAGAAGGAACAGGGATACTCGAATTCACATGCAACATTCATTCCAAAAGAATTAGCAATGACCAAAAGGGAAACTCTTCCTGTAAGAGAACTGATTAGGTTGCACCGTCCAAGATTCTCCTTTTTGAAAGCAAAATCCTTATGGCTTCATGGATCCTTTTTGTTACGACGTACTTCAAGGAATTCCACCATTAACTAATGATGTTGCCAAAAGCATCATCCGATTTACTCCCGTTTGAATACTCCTTTTGACTTTGCCTCCCCACTTGTGCTTATAAGTCCAAAAGTTCTAACAGATTTTCTATCACTGATTTGTTCTTCGTAATTTAAAGGATTCATGTAACTTACTATAGATTTTGGATTCAAATCATCGAATAATGGAAAGTGTAGTTCATTTTATACCAAGACATCATCCATATTCCCTTGATAAGTCATATAATTTAGCTATACTCAAAACTTTTTATTCTAAATACATATATTTTTACGCTTGAGTGCTGAAATGTAAAAGTTATTAGCATTGAGGAATGTGGATTCACTTCTTTCATTTACTCTCTGATTCATACGGTGTTCATCCATGCTCATATATGGAAATCGATTTTTCACACAAAATTCCCAAACGAACACGAACCATTAAATTACTACTGAATCTATGAATATTACTTTCTTTAATCACTCATTAATAAATTAAAAACTCTTAACTTCTAATTACAACACCTATTTCTTTTAAAGTTCAACATGAATCCGTTTATCCTCGCGTTTGGTGCGAGTCTCTTACAAAGCATATCTGTGTTGTCTATATCGATTTTAATTCTCGCGCCGACGTCAACTGTTTTGCGCGGGAAATTATCTTTGCGGCGTTAACCGTCACTCACGATTCACTACCACAACACATTCCTTCACACGTTTACACATCTAAGCGTTCACATGAGATTATATATGAATATTCACTCGGAACCTCTTTTGATTATTCAGCGTCATTTGCGGGAAACATTTCATTCTTCTTGAAGGTCAGTTAGATCCTTAATCATTCTTGATGACATTAGCAATGCTAAAGTTCTATATTCACCTCAACACAGGTGAAGCCTATCTCCACTATCTTCTTTACAACACTCGATAATAATAGATAGTCACTATTTCTATACTCTATGTCACTGATTAACTATTTCAATTTAAAGGTTTCTATCACTACACACACACAGTTTATTGTTATGGTTTTTACGAGCGTTCATTTCTGTCACTCGGAACACCATTCCTCACTATCTTCTAATCTTCATTATATTGTTTTAAGTTGTTATGAGAAAATAACCCTTTTATTTTATTCGATCCCGGCTATGCTAACAGATAAGCTCCAGGATTCGGAATTTGTAGGATAATGTATGGTCCAGTATATAGTAACTCCCATTTCTTTATACTTTTCTTTATTACAGATGATTTGGTATGTCGTTTAACTAGTACCTTCTCTCCGACATGGTATGTCTGTACCCTTTTTATTAATTTGTCATATCGTTGTTTTCTTTGATCAGCCTTTTTCGTCATATTTATGATAGCTTGTCTTATTTTTTCTTCCCAAGGCATCTCAGTTTCCTGAGTTTTGGGGATATGGTCAGTCCAGAAGTTTTCCTCTTTTGCTTCGGACATCAATTCATGAGGTGTATATCCAGTTGAGGAGTGGGGCATGTTATTATATATTTGCTCAAACTCTTCCACATAATTTGCCCACGCAGTTTGTTTATTATGGCAATACGTCCTCATAAATCGATTGAATTCTCTAAAAATCCTCTCAACCAAATTGCCTTGTGGGTGGTAAAATGATGTTAATATGTGTTTCACACCGACTTGAGACAAAGTCTGCTTCCATCGGAGTCCCGTGAATATTTTAGCATTGTCTGTTATGATCGCCTTAGGTGTACCAACATGTGGAAGATAATTCCTTATCAATCTTAATACAATTACTTTGGCTGTAGCCGCCTTTATCGGGTACAGCTTTACATATTTCGTACACACATCGAGAAATGCCAACACATATTTAACACCACCTCTTGAAGTAGGTAACGGTCCACACAGATCGCACGAAATTAATCCTTTTGGTTCTTGTACTAATATAGAGCATAATGGGTGCTTAGTCCCTTTTGAATCCGGCTTTGTTTTTTGACAGATTATGCACCTCTTTAAGATCTCATGCACTCTGCGCTTTATGTTGGGAAAATAACAGTACCCACTTATTTTGTCTGCACATTTTGTCGCACCGAAATGTCCCCAGGTTAAATGAGTGAACCATACAAGTTTCTCTATTTGTGCCTCAGGTATACAAACACACCAACGGACTTTGTTTGGCCTTCCACAGCGGAAAAATAATACAGACAATTTGGCTGCGAGTATTTCTTCTCTTTTCCAAGTTAAGTTGTCTCGTCGTAGTTCACATGAAACAGAGAACAAAATTATTTTAACAACGTCCAAAAACGTGTCCTGTCACGGATTGGCCATTATAATGAATTCTCACTACTTATAATGAATTCTACCCTGTGAATGATGAAAGTCTATGTGAATGCAGCTTGCCGCTAACTTGGTGTAATGTTTTGTCTGTACAGCGGTGTATCTGTCGCCTTAATTACTCTTTCACTCTCACACATAAACCGGTACAATAAAGTCAGGGCTTCGTGTTTTCTTATTAGGCTGATCCGTGAAAAGACAGACAAACAATTATACTAATGGAGGATTCTGAGTAATTTCTCGAATTCCATTCGCTCTCTCTCTCTCTCTGCCCTTTATCTGTGTACAGTTTAAATATATTAATTACGTGAAATCAGCCTAGTAGAATCTCTGGTGGAGCCCTTCGTCTTAATATTCAGCGGCTGGCTTGCTAGAAAAGATCTTTACATTTGTTATTATTATTAAGCGCTGCATTCAGTTGGGAAAATCGATCGTTTGAACAATTCGTTCAGTTTACGACAAATCTAAAATTTCAGATGTGGACGAAGCCTTTTTGGACGATTTATAAAAACTCAGAGATTGCAGGCTCTCTTCGTCACAGCTGAAACTTCCCAATTAATTACAGGGCCCAGACAATCATCAATGATTCAGACAGAGAACTCATTCATCATTCACTCTAGAATAAAACGGTCACAAACCTTATTTCTGAGGAAGATTGTATATTGAATCCATTTCCGTACATGTTCCGTTTCCGTGGATTTTAAGTCTCATGCAATTTACTTTTACAGGTTTTTCCTTCTCTTTATCGATCACGCTAGTGGCACAAACTTTCCTATCTCGCTTTAGCGCGAAGAAGAGTAAATAAATCTCTTTTAGCAATCCGAAAATCTCCCAACCGATACTTTCCGAAGCTGTTCCTTTCTCCCACTATAATAACCATGGAGCATACATCTCTGTACCTCTGTTGTTCCAAAGAATAAACGTACTAGAAAAATACCTTGGCGTCGACGAGCTGTCGGCGCATATATTACTAGGAAATCTGATCAGATACTTTTCAAACGTAAATAAATGTGGATGATTTGATTGACCATTATTAATTATTGTGTGGTAGAGGGTAATTTTCCGTGGGGAGATTACAAGCTGCTCAGCCATCTGACGACTAATAACATATTATCAAGAACACAGTTTGGATTTCTGAAGGGTTCTGATATCGAGAAGGCTATTTACACGTACAGTGAATATGTACTTAATTCATTAAATAACAAATTACAAGCAGCAGGTATTTTCTGTGATTTGTCAAAGGCATTTGATTGTGTGAACCACAACTTCCATTTAAGTAAATTAGAATTCTATGGTGTCATGGGCAGTGCTGCAAAATGGTTCAAGTCATACCTCGCTAACAGGAAACAAAGGGTGTCAGTGCAAGGGACTAGTGAATTAAGTCATCAGTCATCATCATTATGGGAAGAAAATTACATGTGGCGTTCCACAAGGATCCATCTTAGGGCCATTGCTTTTTCTTGTGTTCATTAATGATCTCTCATCAGTTACACTGCCAGAAGCAGAGTTCGTTTTGTTTGCAGATGACACAAGTATTTAGTACATCGAGTGTAGTTCTAGAAAGATCTGCTAATGATATTTTCATGGATATTAATAAATGGTTTAAAGCCAACATACTGACATTAAACTTCGAAAAGACTCACTATATGCAACTCAGAACCTGTAAGAGGTTTCCATCCAGCACGTGCATAAAGTATGAAGAAGAGCAGATAGAAGAGGTTGACAGTCTTAAATTCCTGGGATTACAACTCGATAATAAATTCAGTCTGGAAGAGCACACCACAGAACTGCAGGAACACCTTAACAAATCTATATTTGCAATTCGAGTGTTAGCAGACATAGGCAACATAAAAATGAAAAAGCTTGCATACTTTGCCTACTTTCATTCCATAATGTCATACGGTATAATATTTTGGGGTAACTCTTCAAGTAAAACAAAAGTTTTCAGAGTCCAAACGCGTGTAATACGTATTATTTGTGGAGTAAATTCACGGACGTCCTGTAGAAACCTCTTCAAAGAACTGGGTATACTAACTATTGCCTCTCAGTATATTTACTCCTTAATGAAATTTGTCCTTAATAATATATCTCTTTTTCCAACAAACAGCTCAGTTCATACATACAATACCAGGAACAAAAATGATCTGCACATGGACTTAAGAGCACTTACTTTAGTTCAAAAAGGGGTCCACTACTCAGGAACACTCATCTTCAATAATTTGCCAGCAAACATAAAAAATTTAGTTACAAATAAAGATCAGTTTAAAAGGAGCCTGAAAGACTTACTAGTGGCTAACTCCTTCTACTCCATTGATGAATTTTTTAATAGAAACAAATTATGTATTGTATATATTCATACTATTAGTATTGTTATTTCAGCTTTTTATTTTTATTTTTTTTAAAAAAAAGAGCAGCAAGTTATAAGTATAGCTTTTTTTTAAAAAAAATCTCAAGTTGTCTGTGTGATTGTGTGTCAGTAACTTAATCTTGCACTTCAGTAACTGTAAAGTGTAGATTCATTAAGTCTGTAGCACAGTTGTCATTTCTTTTGAATAGCTGGTTACAAATCACAGTAAGGCATCACCCTCCATTGGTAACATGTCAGGAGGGTAGCAAATTGCATACTTAGGTTTATCTGTGTGCTTTTATAATTTAGTTATTAAGTTAGTTATGCTGGGGTGGATGCAATGTGTGTATATGGTGTGTGAATGCAGGATAAGCTGATCTCAAATTGCAAACAGCGGAAGACACTTTTACCGTTGTTTGAGAATGTGGTGTGTCATGTTGGGCACCTCAAGTGTTCCACCCATGGACTCTGCTGCCAATACACCTCACAGTGTACTTGTCACTGTGGATCTGCCCTCACCATAGGATGAGGGGTGTTCAGTACAGCAATCAAATCACTCAAGGGGAAGGATCAGCCTGGAGGCTGGCTGTCTGACCTCGCCCATTCACTCTGTGGGTGCACAGATGGCCACACCTTCACTAGGGTCTGAACAGTCACACACACAGGAAGAGGGGTTTGCTTCTTATTGGGAACTCCAATGTTAGGCGTGTTACGTAGCCCCTTACGTAAATAACATCCAGGGCCAGATAGAACTCCAATGTGCACTCAATATGTCTGCCAGGAGCCTCATCTGGCATGCGGAAGAGGCCCTGCCTGTAGCTATCGAGCATGCAGGTTGCAGTTGTCTGGAATTAATGGCTCATGTCAGCTCTAATGACTCTTATATCTTGGGTTTTGGGTGAAGACTGCTGGCCTAGTGGGTGGGCTGCATGCAGAGCTCACAATTTACAGCATAATTCCCTGAGTTGATCAGGATGATTCAGTTTGGTGCCAAGTAGAGGGTCTCAACCAGAGATTCCATGAACCATGGAACTTGCCGTTGGTGGGGAGGCTTGCGTGCCTCAGCGATATAGATAGCCGTACCGTAGGTGCATAGGTGCAACCACAACGGAGAGGTATCTGTTGAGAGGCCAGAAAGACGTGTGGTTCCTGAAGAGGGGCAGCAGCCTTTTTCAGTAGTGGCAGGGGCAACAGTCTGGATGATTGACTGATCTGGCCTTGCAACAATAACCAAAACAGCCTTGCTGTGCTGGTACTGTGAACGGCTGAAAGCAAGGGGAAACTACAGCCGTAATTTTTCCCAAGGGCGTGCAGCTTTACTGCATGGTTAAATGATGATGGCGTCCTCTTGGGTAAAATATTCCAGAGGTAAAATAGTCATCACATTCGGATCTCCAGGCAGGCACTACTAGAGGACGTCGTTATCAGGAGAAAGAAAACTGGTGTTCTACAGATCGGAGCATGGAATTTCAGATCCCTTAATCGGGCAGGTAGTTTAGAAAATTTAAAAAGGGAAATGGATAGGTTAAAGTTAGTGAAGTTCAGTGGCAGGAGAAACGAGACTTTTGGTCAGGTGAATACAGGGTTATAAATACAAAATCAAATAGGAGTTATGCAGGAGTACTTTTATAATGAATAAAAAAATTGGAGTGCAGGTAAGCTACTACAAACAGCGTAGTGAAAGCATTATTGTGGCCAAGACAGACATGAAGCCCACGCTTACTACAGTAGTACAAGTTTATATGCCAACTAGCTCTGCAGATGATGAAGAAATTGATTAAATGTATGATGAGATAAAAGAAATTATTCAGATAGTAGAGGGAGACGAAAATTTAATAGTCATGGCTGACTGGAATTCAACAGTAGGAAAAAGAAGACAAGGAAACGTAGTAGGTGAAAATGGATTAGGGCTATGAAATGAAAGAGGAAGCCGCCTGGTAGAATTTTGCACAGAGGATAACTGAATCATAGCTACCACTTGGTTCAAGAATCATGAAAGAAGGTTGTATACATGGAAGAACCCTGGAGATACTGACAGGTTTCAGATAGATTATATAATGGTAATACAGAGATTTAGGAACCAGGTTTTAAATTGTAAGACATTTCCAGGGGCAGATGTGCACTCTGACCACAATCTATTGGTCATGAACTGTAGATTAAAATTGAAGAAACTGCAAAAAGTTGAGAATTTAAGGAGGTGGGACCTGGATAAACTGACTAAACCAAAGGTTGTACAGAGTTTCAAGGAGAGCATAAGGGAACAATTGACAGGAATGGGGGAAGGAAATACAGTAGAAGAAGAATGGGTAGCTTTGAGGGATGAAGTAGTGAAGGCAGCAGAGGATCAAGTTGGTAAAAAGATGAGGGCTAGGAGAAACCCTTGGGTAACACAAGAAATATTGAATTTAATTAATAAAGGAGAAAATATAAAAAAAGCAGTAAATGATGCAGGCAAAAAGGAATACAGACATCTCAAAAATAAGATCGACAGGAAGTGCAAAATGGCTAAGCAGGGACGGCTAGAGGTCGAATGTAAGGATGTAGAGTCTTATCTCACTAGGGGAAAGGTAGATACTGCCTACAGGAAGATTAGAGACACCTTTGGAGGAAAGAGAACTACTTGTATGAATATCAAGAACTTAGATGGAACCCCAGTTCTAAGCAAAGAAGGGAAAGGAGAATGGTTGAAGGAGTATATAGAGCGTCTATACAAGGGCGATTTACTTGAGGACAATATTATGGAAATGGAAGAGGATGTAGATGCAGATGAAATGGCAGATATGATACTGCGTGAAGAGTTTGACAGAGCACTGAAAGACCTAAGTCGAAACAAGGCCCAGGGAGCAGACAACATTCCATTAGAACTACTGACAGCCTTGGGAGAGCCAGTCCTGACAAAACTCTACCATCTGGTGCGTAAGATATATGAGACAGGTGAAATACCCTCAGACTTCAAGAAGAATGAAATTATTCCAATACCAAAGAAAGCAGGTGTTGACAGATGTAAAAATTACCAAACTATCAGTTTAATAAGCCACAGCTGCAAAATACTAACACAAATTCTTTACAGACGAATGGAAAAACTGGTAGAAGCCCACCTTGGGGAAGATCAGTTTGGTTTCCGTAGAAATGTTGGAACACGTGAGGCAATGCTGACCCTACGACTTATCTTAGAAAATAGATTAAGAAAAGGCAAACCTACGTTTCTAGCATTTGTAGACTTAGAGAAAGCTTTTGAAAATGTTGACTGGAAAACTCTGTTTCAAATTCTGAAGGTGGCAGGGGTAAAATACAGGGAATGAAGGGCTATTTACAATTTGTACAGAAACCACTTGGCAGTTATACGAGTCGAGGGAGATGAAAGGGAAGCAGGGGTTGGGAAGGGAGTGAGACAGGGTTGTAGCCTCTCCCCGATGTTATTCAATCTTTATATTGAGCAAGCATTAAAGGAAACAAAAGAAAAATTCAGAGTAGGTATTAAAAGCCATGGAGTAGAAATAAAAACTTTGAGGTTTGCTGATGACATTGTAATTATGTCAGAGATAGCAAAGGACTTGGAAGAGCAGTTGAGCAGAATGGACAGTGTCTTGAAAGGAGGATATAAGATGAACATCGACAAAAGCAAAATGAGGATAATGGAATGTAGTCGAATTAAATCGGGTGATGCTGAGGGACTTAGATTAGGAAATGAGGACTTAGATTAGGAAATGAGACACTTAAAGTAGTAAAGGAGTTTTGCTATTTGGGGAGCAAAATAACTGATGATGGTCGAAGTAGATAGGATATAAAATATAGACTGGCAGTGGCAAGGAAAGCGTTTCTGAAGAAGAGAAATTTGTGTCAGGAAGTCGTTTCTGAAAGTCTTTGTATGGAGTGTAGCTATGTATGGAAGTGAAACATGGACGTTAAATGGTTTGGATAGGAAGAGAATAGAAGCTTTCGAAATGTGGTTCTACACAAGAATGCTGAAGATTAGATGGGTAGATCACATAACTAATGAGGAGGTACTGAATAGAATTGGGGAGAAGAGGAATTTGTGGCAGAACTTGGCTAGAAGAAAGGACCAGTTGGTAGGACATATTCTGAGGCATCAAGGGATCATCAGTTTAGTATTGGAGGGCAGTGTGGAGGGTAAAAATTGTAGAGGGAGACCAAGAGATGAATATACTAAATAGTTAGGACATATTCTGAGGCATCAAGGGATCACCAGTTTAGTATTGGAGGGCAGCGTGGAGGGTAAAAATTGTAGAGGGAGACCAAGAGATGAATATACTAAATAGATTCATAAGGATATATGTTGCAGTAAGTACTGGGAGATGAAGAAGCTTGCACAGGATAGCGTAGCATGGAGAGCTGGATCAAACCAGTCTCAGGACTGAAGACCACAACAACAGCTTGGATTTTGGGTGAAGACTGCCTGCCTAGTGTGTGGGCTGCATGCAGAGCTCACAATTTACAGCATCATTTCCAGAGTTGATCAGGGTGCTTTGGTTCGGTGCCAAGTAGAGGGTCTCAACCAGAGGTTTTCTCAGCTCAACAAATATTGAAAAGACAGATTAGGAGGGGGAGTGTTTATTGCAACCAACAAAAATATTGGCTCTGTGTTTGTTTTGAGTGTGACTGTGGAGTTTATGGACATGGATAACTGGTCTGGGTGCAATCATATAAATTGTTGGATGTTTTTACCTGCCAGCTGACTCCACTGTGACAGTTTTATAGTCTTCAAAGAAAGTCTACATTCATTAATATGGAAATACCCAAATCATGCAACATTAGTTGGAGTCAGCTTTAGCCTACAATGCATAGACCGGGTGTCTATGGATTTATTGCAAGGTTGTGGGCACATAGCCTCGCGAAGTACTTTTGAACATGTTTTCCAAAAATTATCTTGAGCACCTAGTTTGACAGCCCACAAGCAGTGGAAACAGATCTTGTAACTATAAACAGGACTGATGTTATTGGTGGTGGTGTCAGTGTAGATGCATGGATTAATGATCATAATGTTATCAGATCACAAGACTAGGAGATAAGCAGTTCTTAGCTTGCCACTTAGATAATGAATGGACATCATTTAGTTCTGATATGATGGAAGCAGAGGAATTATGGGCAACACTTCAGCAGTATGTGATGAGTGACTGGATTAAGGATGGAAAAGACCCATTGTCGTTTAGTAACAAAATTCAAAAAATGCTGAGGAAGCATAACTGTTGCACTCTCTGTTCAAAAAATAATGTACAAATGATGATAGCCAAAAGTTGTTATAGATTCATGCATCCATAAAAAGATTGATGTGCAATCCACACAACACCTACAACCATTGTACCTTAGCAAAGCACATAGCCAAGAACTGAGAAAATTCTAGTCTCACGTAAAGTGGTCAAGGGCTTCTATGCAGTCACTCATTGACCAATCTTGGGTGACAACAGAAAACAGCAAAAGGAAAGCTCAAGTTCTAAGTTTCTCATTGAAAACATCATTGACACATGAAGATCATACAAACAAACCATTGTTTGAGCATCACACAGACTCCAGTGTGGATGACATAGAAATAGACATTCCTGGCATAGAGAAGCAACTGAAAGAGTTGAAAGCAAATAATTCACGAGGTCCTGATGGAATAGCAATTCGGGTTTACAGAGAGTAGTCTATGCCATTGGCCTCTTACCTAGCTTGCCTGTGAATTTCTTGCCCATCACAAAGTGCCAACTGACTGGAAAAAAGTAGAGGTTGCTTCTGTATACAAGAAGGGTAAAGGAACAGACTTGCAACATTACAGACCAAAGTCCTCAACACTGGTTTGCTGAAAAATTCTTGAAAATATTCTCAGTTAGAATATAATAGACTTCCTAGAGATGGGAAAACTTCTGTGAACAAATTACCAAGGTTTTAGAAAGCATCACTCACACAAAGTTCAGCTTGCCCTTTTCTCACGATATCCTGCTAACCATGGATGAAGAGCAACAGGCAGATTCCGTATTCCTATTCTTACGTATCCAGTGTTTTGTCTTCAATGGCAAGTGTTTTTCATCAGGGACTGGGGTATTGTCCAAAATGCACCAGGAAAGTGTAATAGGACTTTTTCTAAATATATAAATGATCTGACAGGTAGGGTGAGCAGCAATCTGCTACTGTTTGTTGATGATGCCATAGTGTATGGAAAAGAGTCATCATTGAGTGACTGTAGGAGGATACAGGATGACTTGAAAAGAATTTTATGTGGTATAATGAATGACGACTTGCTCTAAATGTAAGAAAATATAAGTTAATGCAGATAAGTAGGAAAAACAATTCTGTAATGTTTGAATACAGCATTAGTAGAGTGCTGCCTGCCACAGTCACATTGATAAAATATGTAGGCATAACACTGCAAAGTGATATTGAAATGTAATGAGCACATAAAGACTATAATAGGGAAAATGAATGGTAGACTTCGGTTTATTAGGAAACTATTAGGAAAGAGTGGTTCATCTCAACTGTAAAGGAGAATGTGTATAGAACACTAGTGCGACTCATTCTTTAGTATTGCTCAGGTGTTTGGAATACCGACCAGGTCTGAATAAAGGAAGACAACAAAGAAATTCAGAGGCTTGCTGGTAGATTTGTTACTAGGAAGTTCAATCAGTATTTGAGTATTATGAACATGCTTTGTGAACTCAAATGGAAATGAGGGAAGATGGACACTCTTTCTGCGGAACACAGTTGAGAAAATTTAGGTATTGGCATTTGAACCTGACTGCCACTAATATACATTTTATGTAAGGATCACAAAGGTAAGATACAAGAAATTAGGGCTCATACAGAGACTTACAAACAGCTGTTTTTCCCTCGCTCTCTTTGTGAATGGAACAGCTAAGGAAATAACTAGAGATGGTACAAAGTGTCCTCCACCATGCATCTTGCAGTTGCTTGCAGAGTATGTATGTATTACAGAACATGTTTATGCTCATGAATTTCTGACATTTTTGGAGAATTAAAATCTCCCTTATAGAAACCAATATGGATTTCATAAACAGAGATATTTTGAAAACCAGATTGCTCTGTTTATCCTTGAAATCCAGAGCAGCATAGACATTGCCACCTAGGTTGATGCCATTTTCCTTTATTTGTGGAAGGCATTCAGTACAGTTCCACTCTGACATTAGTGAACAATAAGGAGCTTAGTGAGTATTGACCAGATTTTTGGCTGAAAATGAAACTCAACAAATTGTCCATAAAATAATGAAATTGACAGATATGAAGGTAAATTCAGGTGTGCCATAAGGGAATGCTGTAGGGCCATTACAGCTTACAATATACAAAATAATCTAGTAAATAGTGTTGGAAACTCAGGGAGGCTATTTGTGGATATTACTGTTGCCTATAGCAAGGCTGTGACACTAGAAGACGGCAACTGAATGGAGGAAGCCTTGTCGGTGATTGAAGACTGTTGCAGGGGTAAGGAGATGCCCAGCAAGAGGAGTTGTGTATCATGAGGAGGTTTCTGTTGAAACTTTGGGGGATGTAGATTAAATAAGATTTAGGGAACATATTACATCTGTCCACATATCTTGCAAAATGGTCAGACCAAAAAACACATAGAAATTAGAGCTTATATGGAGATTTATTGACATAATTGCCCTCACCATTCATTGATGGAACAGGAAGAGGGAGAAATGATAATGGTACTAAAAGTACCCTTCACCGGGTATAGGTATAGATGTATGAGGTTCATTGACATCAAATCTGGTCAGTGCATCTACCTTTGCTTTACACGTAAAGTGGCACCGTGTAACTGTCGGTTGGGTGGCACCATCTATTGGTAGAGAGACTGACCCGTGTGCACCATTTGATGTTGCATAGCACCAGTGTGGTTTCACACCGAAGAGAAGGTGGTCACACAAGTTATCATCTACTACCGAATATGCAGACGAGTAAGCAGAAACAACGAGGTATGATTCGAGTTTTGGTGGTGGAGGGAGTTGGAGGCCATGAGGTGTGTTGACAGATGAAGGCTGTGTACGGTGAGTACAGTCATGAGTCGTTCAAGTGTTGTGGAATGGCACAAACGATTCCTTGAGGGGCACGAGTCACTGGAAGATGATGCTCGTCCTGGACAGGCTCATCATGTCATCACACCGGAAATGGTTGCGGAAGTGAATGTTTTAGTCATGGGAACAACCACAGAATCACTGTGGACAACATCCATTGGTTACTGGGTATTAGCGTGGGCACTGTCCACACCATAATGCATGAACTTTCGAAAAATCTGTTTGCAGTGGGTTCCCCACTAACTGACCACCGAACAGTGCAATACTCAAATGGCACTGTCTTTGAGTTATCTGAAGGTGACGAAACATGGTGTCACCATTTAGAACCAGAAATCAAGCGTCAGAGCAAGCAGTGGAAATGTGCGACTTCACCACCTCCCAGGAAATCAAAGGCCGTGCACACCAGTTCTGCTAAGGTCATGATGTCCTTTGTTTTTGACCACAAGGGCCCACTTCTTGTCGAGTTGCTGGGACGGGGAAGCACTCTCAATGCCCATGGTTATTGAGCCACTTTTCAGAAACTTAGACAAGCCATCAAGTCGAAACACCAAGGCATGTTGTCCAATTGCGTTATCCTCGTGCATGATAATGCCTGCCCTCACACGGCCAATGCAGTGAAGACATGCAGCAGTTTCGGTGGGAAACACTGGAACATCCACCGTAAAGTCCCGACCTTTCACCGTGTGATTTTCATGTGTTTGGGTCTCTAAAACAAGCTATTCACAGATATCGATTCGCAACAGATGACAAAGTGTGTGACTGGATCTAGGCCTCGACCCGACAGCAACCTACTAGCTTCAAGGATGAAATCAACCAGCTAGTGTCGCAATGGGGTAAATGTGCCAGCAGTTTTGGTGACTTTTTTTGAGTGTGTGTACTGTGTATAACTACATTTTGGAGTTAACAAGATCATTACCATTACTTTACTCTAGTGACCAGGTTTCATTTGAATGCCCCTTATACATGTAGATGCAGATGTAGGTCTTAGGCAGCCACCCACTTGGTGCCATCGTATGCCAACCTATTCATGGGTCATCTAGAGAACTTTTTCCTAGCCACCCTGAATCCCAAACCCCTTACTTGGTTCAGATTCATTGATGACACTGTGATCTGTACTGAGAATGAGGACTTCCTACCCATATTCCTCCAGAACCTCAACACCTTCTCCTCAATTTGCTTCACCTGGCCCTCCTCAGCCCAATGAGCTCCATTCCTCGATGTCAACCTCTGCCTCACTGATGGCTCAATAAGTACCTCCATCCACATCACACTTACCAGCCTATAAAAATACCTCCATTTCAACAGCTGCTACCCATACCCCATCAAGGACTCCCTCCTATACAGCCTAGCCACCTGGGGTCATTGTCATGTAAGTAGTCTTCAACTAACAATAAACGTCCTGATGAGTGATACGAAAAAACATACATCTGAAAAGTGTGAACTGTCATGAAAAGCACGTATACTTTCGTGTAATAACAAAACTTTCCAAATATGAATATGAAAAAGCTAACATCTAACAAGTGTTGTGAACCATGATTGCTAAGAAAATTGCGTAATTTTGTAGATGATGGTCAGACTCTTCCAAATAAGTGGACTGCAATTACTACTGAAACAAGTGTTAGTGATAAACATGAAAGTGTGGAGTTTGGTGGTAACAAAGTTCATAAACAACACAGTGGTGGAGCAAACGAAACAACAGCAAGACACAGTGACAACAGAACCCAGAATCGGTCGCAAAAAAGGTGTGGCGTTCTTTTCTTAACAGACAACCATGGCAGAAACCTGGTGAGTATTTTACAAGACAATAACAGAGACTTCCAAGCAATGGGAAAGTAAAACTGGGTACAAGTATGAAAAATGTTACCAATGTCGACCTGCAGAAAAATATGAAAGATGAAAATGAGTATGTTGTGTGCAGAGCTAGTGCCAATGATTTCACAATAAACAGGGCATAAAATTGCTTAGCAAGGCAGGAAAAGTTCTTAGAAAATAAAAAATCTTGAAACACAATAGTTAGAACACTACATGATCTAATATACAATTTGTGTGTCAACAAGGAGATATGAAAATTGAACACCAAAATCAAACAGATGGGTGCTTCATTTGGAAAATGTAGAATAGATGACATAGGTAAAATGGACAAATGTCTATATACCAAATATGGGATGCATCTAAATTTCGAAGGCAAGACTTTTATGAGAGAAAATAAGCAAAATTATCACAGAGAAAAATGGCTTAAACAAAATTATCAATCACAAAGGTAATAGGGATGCTTTTTTAGAGTAAAATGTAGTAGTTTAATGCTTACATATCAGAATGTTCAGTATATAATAAATAAAACAGAGCACTTTAACATATACCTAAATGAAGCAAAAACACATTTCTTTGATAGCGAGTGAATTAGGTTTCAAGGGAGAGGAAGTGTATGGATACAGGCTAAGAAATTATGAACTGATAAACTTGTATTGTGGAAGGACACATCAAGTTGGAAGGGTAGGCATTTATAGCAGAAACAATATAGCATGTGATAAAGTCAAGTGGACTGATGATCTGACTAAAGAAATGGTACTTGAGGTTGCAGCAACAAATTTAAAACTAGGGAACAATAGCTTGATTATAGCAGCTCTGTATATGTCACCTGGAAGCAGTATTGAAGAATTTTTCAGTTGTCTGGAGGACCTGCTGGAGAAGACATCAGTGTACAAAAAACATGTGCTGTTTGTTGGAGACATCAGCATAGACTCTTTAAATAGTATCAATAATTATTTGTGTTATGTTGACTTACTTCAGTATTATAACTATTATCACATAAACTGAGAACCTATAAGAGTTACTGTAGAAGACAGACATGCACTGACCACGTTCTCACAAACATGACAAAGAACAACATAAATATAACCACTGTAGAAAAAAAACATATCTGACTACAGAGCCCTTGCTGTGGAAAGAGATGTAAGGAATGTAGATATAACTAAAAGTGATATGTTTATGTGTAAAAGAAAATTTAATTGTAATAAATTTAAGAGGGCATTAGCCAGTGAAAAATGGGAACTAGTTTAAAATGCAAAAATGTGGATGATAAATGGGAAAATTTCTGTAAACTATTCAATAAAACTTTTAATGAAACCTGTTCTTTAGTAATACAAGTAAACAAAGCTATTAGTCACAAAGCTGAGAATTTCCCTCCAGAAATCGTCGAACTGAGAGAGAACATGAAAGACTGTTACATACTGTTTAGAGATACTAAATTACAGTACTATTTAACAAAATACAAACTGCTCAGAAAAGGAACACAGAGATAAGTTAACTAGCCTTAAAGCTCATAAATATGCCTGTCAGATAAGCAACTCAACCTGTGTTAGTAAAACAGCCTGGAAAATAATGTACACTCTTTGACATAAAACTTGACCGGCGGCCGGCCGCTTCAGAGGCTAAGTCCGCGCCGATCGCGACATGGGACAAAAAAACTGGCCAACTCGCTAATTCTCTAAGTCCGGTTATCTGCACAATCTGGCAACACTGTAGACTGCGGCACTTCCTGGAGGAAAACTTGTCCCATGATAGAGGAACTCTAGGCTGATTATGCCTGTGGTCTAGCGGTAGCGTGCGTTGTTTCTGTTCATAATGGCAGTGGATCGAGAGCAGCTGGCATAAAATATTTTTATAGCCTCTTCTGTCTGAATGCTGAAGACGTGAATGTAATGGTAGCGCAGATTCAATCTATTTCGCTTTGTGACACACCGATATCAAAATTTTATCCAGTAACGATTTTGCGGCAGATTTCCTGCAGACTGTCCTCCTCTGGACGCCGTATGCGGCAAAGCTCCGGGATCCATTTGCTGGCTACAGGCAGCGGCCGTGGCGACAGCAGCGGCGCTGCACTCCCCCGTTCTTTATCGAAAGCGCCTGCTACCGCTCATCGCTTTTGATGATTTAAAACGCTTTACTATTAAATGTTGCTCCACAGAAAATTTCTACAATTTCCATTCACGCTCAAAAGCAACGGAGACAGACGCCCTGATTAGTAGGCGGGTATTATATTACATTAATCGGCAAGAGCTGAGTATGGCCCGAAATTAATTTTATAGACTGGGACGAAATTAAACCACCTCACTACATTCGATGAATTTATAAATGCTTCATACCTCGTGTCTTTTCCTTTCAAACTCAATTTTTTGTGCAACTTTTGGTCAATGTTTGGATGTTTTCGTCAAGCCAGAGTGAGCGTCTGTGGTGTATTTTCTACATTAGCCGTCGTGTGGTAGTGATATTTTATTCTTCTTCAAACTTTGTTTGACAGCTTTAACTCAGAACAAGTTTTCTACATGCATGTAATCAATAAACTGCATGTGCATTGTCAGACTGTCATAGGTAACATCAGAGAATTCGCATATATCGTTGATGATTAATTTCCCTCTCATGTTTACTATTGTTTTAACAACACTAAAGGAAACCTTACGAAAATTGTGCTCTGTATTATAAGAAATGAAATAAAACTAACCATGATAACCTTACGACGAAAGTATCTGTACACAAGCATGCCTCTATCGACACGAATTAGTAAAATACTACTCACTTAGATTTTGATTGGGTCTGTGTTTAATTGGTATGCTGTGTCATACTCAAGAGGTATGCAAATGTGGCATTTCATAAATATAGTTACGTATTCCTAGAAACCCAAAATTCGCTTGTCAGCAGCGGAAAGAGGCCTTACCTGTTGTGCAGCATTGTAAGTTTTTCAACATTGCACTATGAGCTGAAAGCATTTTCTTGCGATTTCCTTATTGATGTTTGATCTGACTGCTTGTAGCTCTTTCACAGAAGGGATAAAAACGTTACAGTCAGTGAGACTGGAACTGCGAACCGTAACAGACGCTTTTTCACACGTCAGCACGTTACCACAGAGCTGGCGAGGAGGTATGGGTCTGAGCTTCCTATTACGAGGCCAATAGTAACTAGAACTCGTAAACCGCTATTTGAAGGTCGAGATTAGTTGCGGTTTCCACCTGCAACGACTTTCCTGGGCTGAAAACCGTAAATTTTCAATCTTTTGTTACCCTTCAAGCGATAATAACTCAGATTATTCAATGGAAATGACAGGTAAAATCAAGTGAACTTTGAGGCTTAATTCCGTGCACACCAGGAAGTAACTCGTCGATCACAGAGTTGCCAAACATACGTTGCCTTGTTGCCAAATCTCAGTTACAGTACCAGCAGGAAGAAGACGAACCGATGTGATCCTACAGCGGTCTGGGAAGTGACCATAGCTGGTGTCTCCAAGTCGCGGCTGCTACGGCCTGGAATACGTAATGCGTCTGATTCGCTTTCTGTAACTAGGTTTAGGGACTGGAGCGTAGTTACTAATAATACTCAGAACTGACTGCAAACTGAGCATCATAAATCAGTAACTCTCATTGTTGTTTTTATATTTCTTTCGTAAGTGTACTCAAAACTAAGAAAGTCATTCACAGGCGTTTTCGTGCCTCGCCGATAGTCGAGCACAACATACAAATAAAAATAAAAAAGAATGTGTGTGTCTGTGTGTGTGTGTGTGTGTGTGTGTGTGTGTGTGAGAGAGAGAGAGAGAGAGAGAGAGAGAGAGAGAGAGAAAGAGAGAGAGAGAGAGAGAGATAAATAAAAAGCAATGAGAGAGAGTGTAAAAAATTGTTGTAAAGAAATTGAATCATGGTATTTAAAGAAATCTTTCATTAAAATGACACGTTCCACATCATTGCGAAATGTCGTATTCATGATCTATGGAACAAGAGTTAATCTAATGTAATGTAATCTAATCTAATCACATCATATTGATGATTAGCCATGAAGAGTCATGAATTACCGAAATTTTGGCCAATACCAGTAACCAAATCTAAACTTGAAAATAAAAGACGACAATTTCTGTAATAAACCGTGACTCCTATCAAGACCCTTTCGTCCCTGTTATCTAACCACGAAAGATGTCTGATATACCTCCATTCTGAAGTAACAAATTGTGCATGCATTTAAAGATGAAGTGCATGATGTGAAGTTCTGTGACGGAGATACGAACCCAACACGTAATCCGATTGTTAACTAAGAAAAATCAAATGTTACGTATCGGTTTTTCTTACGAGCCGCTAAGTGTCTGAATCTAAAATAAGGATACAAACTTTTGTGCCTAAGCGACAATCGAACTGCACACCTACCGTGCATCCACGAATATAGCTTAAGTATCAGTTGCTTACTCATGAACAGTAAGATGTGTGCGTGTTTGACCAGAAATAACGACACCTGTTGCGATTGTTGGAAACACATGAACAGACATTGAAATTGCGCGTTAATTTTCACTAGCAGGTGGGTGTGCACTTGATAAAGGTAGAAATTAAATTATGAATATTTTGTACTGGATCAGGTTTCAGACCCACATACATACCTTTGGAGGAGACCTAGAGAAGATTGTAGTCTTGGGAAAAGGAACGAAATGACTGAACTATACTGTTCCGAGAGATTCAGATCCTCGAAAGAGGAGATACGAATTCGAATCACAGTCCAGCACCAAATTTTTAAACGTCTCTAGTTCAATCAAGTACAAGGAAAATAAAAGCCTGTCCCTTTAAATGGCTATCGGTTCATCAAATAAAATAAAATTTTCTAATGTAAGTAAGCTTACTGGCGACTGTATTTCTGTTTACCATGGCTTCCGCTGTGTCATTTCCCAACGTAAACCGGCTCTGCCCAGTTGGTAATGAAGGAACGTGATGTTTAATGCGGATTCTGGATTATAACGTCTTTCTCTTGAGGTCACCAGAGGTAAAATAAATCTGTTTGTGCCTCTTAAAAGTAAATGCCTGAACCCACGCATTGCACCTGTGATAGCTCGTTCCACCATACCATTGTGGCCACATTACCCAGCCCCAAGAGTGTGCTGTAACGGATGATGTGCTTAGCTTACAAAATTAGTCACGGTGGAAAAAATGCGAGTCTATTAAATGGTCAAGTAGAAGCAAGCTTCTGACGCAGAGATTATGCTATTCTCATGTCAGCAGGATGTAAAGACTCTTCTAGGCATCATAGGCTGGATGTGAAGCCATTTTGATTTTTCACAAATTCAGCAAATTTCTTAAGTGAGGAAAATCCACTGTGAAGTGTGAAGTTACCGGATAATTCGATTATTACTGTTATTATTAATATCATTTTATTCATACCGCTGCTTTAACACAAGTGCTTGAACATCATTTAATGCCTTTTGGTCACTATAGATGTAGTTTCCCAAGAACAGGTTCTTTCCCTGTCTACGGAATCCTTTTCATGTTAATATCAAACACCAGCAATTACTCGTAGATTACTTTAAAACTAAAGTAATTGACGAAGACGTTACTTGGTAACAAAAACGCACTGCCTTTCTTCATTTACTTTCGCCTAGAAATGGCTATCGAGTACTGACAAACCAAAAGGCAAGAGATCTTACTGCCTTCCGATATACGTTGCTGTTAGTTCTTCCACATGATTTGGTCGACATGATGTTCAAGCACTTGTGTTAAAGCAGCGGTATGAATAAAATGATATTAATAATAACAGTAATAATCGAATTATCCGGTAACTTCACACTTCACAGTGGATTTTCCTCACTTAAGAAATTTGCTGAATTTGTGAAAAATCAAAATGGCTTCACATCCAGCCTATGATGCCTAGAAGAGTCTTTACATCCTGCTGACATGAGAATAGCATAATCTCTGCGTCAGAAGCTTGCTTCTACTTGACCATTTAATAGACTCGCATTTTTTCCACCGTGACTAATTTTGTAAGCTAAGCACATCATCCGTTACAGCACACTCTTGGGGCTGGGTAATGTGGCCACAATGGTATGGTGGAACGAGCTATCACAGGTGCAATGCGTGGGTTCAGGCATTTACTTTTAAGAGGCACAAACAGATTTATTTTACCTCTGGTGACCTCAAGAGAAAGACGTTATAATCCAGAATCCGCATTAAACATCACGTTCCTTCATTACCAACTGGGCAGAGCCGGTTTACGTTGGGAAATGACACAGCGGAAGCCATGGTAAACAGAAATACAGTCGCCAGTAAGCTTACTTACATTAGAAAATTTTATTTTATTTGATGAACCGATAGCCATTTAAAGGGACAGGGCTCTTATTTTCCTTGTACTTGATTGAACTAGAGACGTTTAAAAATTTGGTGCTGGACTGTGATTCGAATTCGTATCTCCTCTTTCGAGGATCTGAATCTCTCGGAACAGTATAGTTCAGTCATTTCGTTCCTTTTCCCAAGACTACAATCTTCTCTAGGTCTCCTCCAAAGGTATGTATGTGGGTCTGAAACCTGATCCAGTACAAAATATTCATAATTTAATTTCTACCTTTATCAAGTGCACACCCACCTGCTAGTGAAAATTAACGCGCAATTTCAATGTCTGTTCATGTGTTTCCAACAATCGCAACAGGTGTCGTTATTTCTGGTCAAACACGCACACATCTTACTGTTCATGAGTAAGCAACTGATACTTAAGCTATATTCGTGGATGCACGGTAGGTGTGCAGTTCGATTGTCGCTTAGGCACAAAAGTTTGTATCCTTATTTTAGATTCAGACACTTAGCGGCTCGTAAGAAAAACCGATACGTAACATTTGATTTTTCTTAGTTAACAATCGGATTACGTGTTGGGTTCGTATCTCCGTCACAGAACTTCACATCATGCACTTCATCTTTAAATGCATGCACACTTTGTTACTTCAGAATGGAGGTATATCAGACATCTTTCGTGGTTAGATAACAGGGACGAAAGGGTCTTGATAGGAGTCACGGTTTATTACAAAAATTGTCGTCTTTTATTTTCAAGTTTAGATTTGGTTACTGGTATTGGCCAAAATTTCGGTAATTCATGACTCTTCATGGCTAATCATCAATATGATGTGATTAGATTAGATTACATTACATTAGATTAACTCTTGTTCCATAGATCATGAATACGACATTTCGCAATGATGTGGAACGTGTCATTTTAATGAAAGATTTCTTTAAATACCATGATTCAATTTCTTTACAACAATTTTTTACACTCTCTCTCATTGCTTTTTATTTATCTCTCTCTCTCTCTCTCTCTTTCTCTCTCTCTCTCTCTCTCTCTCTCTCTCTCTCTCTCTCTCTCTCTCTCTCTCTCTCTCTCACACACACACACACACACACACACACACAGACACACACATTCTTTTTTATTTTTATTTGTATGTTGTGCTCGACTATCGGCGAGGCACGAAAACGCCTGTGAATGACTTTCTTAGTTTTGAGTACACTTACGAAAGAAATATAAAAACAACAATGAGAGTTACTGATTTATGATGCTCAGTTTGCAGTCAGTTCTGAGTATTATTAGTAACTACGCTCCAGTCCCTAAACCTAGTTACAGAAAGCGAATCAGACGCATTACGTATTCCAGGCCGTAGCAGCCGCGACTTGGAGACACCAGCTATGGTCACTTCCCAGACCGCTGTAGGATCACATCGGTTCGTCTTCTTCCTGCTGGTACTGTAACTGAGATTTGGCAACAAGGCAACGTATGTTTGGCAACTCTGTGATCGACGAGTTACTTCCTGGTGTGCACGGAATTAAGCCTCAAAGTTCACTTGATTTTACCTGTCATTTCCATTGAATAATCTGAGTTATTATCGCTTGAAGGGTAACAAAAGATTGAAAATTTACGGTTTTCAGCCCAGGAAAGTCGTTGCAGGTGGAAACCGCAACTAATCTCGACCTTCAAATAGCGGTTTACGAGTTCTAGTTACTATTGGCCTCGTAATAGGAAGCTCAGACCCATACCTCCTCGCCAGCTCTGTGGTAACGTGCTGACGTGTGAAAAAGCGTCTGTTACGGTTCGCAGTTCCAGTCTCACTGACTGTAACGTTTTTATCCCTTCTGTGAAAGAGCTACAAGCAGTCAGATCAAACATCAATAAGGAAATCGCAAGAAAATGCTTTCAGCTCATAGTGCAATGTTGAAAAACTTACAATGCTGCACAACAGGTAAGGCCTCTTTCCGCTGCTGACAAGCGAATTTTGGGTTTCTAGGAATACGTAACTATATTTATGAAATGCCACATTTGCATACCTCTTGAGTATGACACAGCATACCAATTAAACACAGACCCAATCAAAATCTAAGTGAGTAGTATTTTACTAATTCGTGTCGATAGAGGCATGCTTGTGTACAGATACTTTCGTCGTAAGGTTATCATGGTTAGTTTTATTTCATTTCTTATAATACAGAGCACAATTTTCGTAAGGTTTCCTTTAGTGTTGTTAAAACAATAGTAAACAAGAGAGGGAAATTAATCATCAACGATATATGCGAATTCTCTGATGTTACCTATGACAGTCTGACAATGCACATGCAGTTTATTGATTACATGCATGTAGAAAACTTGTTCTGAGTTAAAGCTGTCAAACAAAGTTTGAAGAAGAATAAAATATCACTACCACACGACGGCTAATGTAGAAAATACTTTTCTGACATATTATGGCACGATGCGCTCTCCCTGCACATCTTCGAGATGCATCTGCTGCCTGCTGTCTATTAAACCTGAATAGAACAAAATGTCACAGTAGTTAGCCCTTTTTCCACATGCGACTACTTTGGGTTGAGAAGTGAAGGGAATTATGTTCAAAGTTCCATTAGATTGATACCTTCAGCAGAGAGCAGAATTGCGTTTTAAAAAATGTAGCACTGAATGTATTCGAACTCGCGACATCTTATCTATGCTACAAGCTGACACGTAGCTACAGCAGCTCCAGAGCTCGGCAACTATTCCTCCAGAACTTTTGGATTCCACAGCACTGTGAGATTATGCATATGGCCAGGTCTTGACTTCTGAGAGACAAACAGTTACAGCTTTTCTTTTGGACTGAACGACGTTTTCTAATAACAGATAGCGCAATAGAATAGCTCAAGTGGAAAGGAACACTTCCTATTTAAACTTCTGCATCCTACACTGTTGGCAGTTGTGCGTAGGTGGCAGTTACGTGATTTTATTTCTGTGATTACAAAATAGTCGAATGTATGCACTGGGTAGCCGAGGCAGCTAGTTCATGGTGATTCGGTCAACCAAGTAAATGAATTTACTGAACATGCTGCAAATTACTACAGGGAGCCTGTGTGTCAGAATTCTCATCCAGTGTGGCGCAACTGCGTTACGATTGAAAAATGACTCGCAGAGAAGAGGATTTCGTGGTCTGTTGGAAGGATGGTAGGTTGTTATACCTATGGTCTGGGTTCGATTCCCACTTCCGTCAATGATTTTAGATAGGGAGAGACAGATTCCATTCTCTCCTGGCTACACCAAGTGAAGGACATATAATGGCTGCGTGGTCTGAAAATTCACATTAAAGATGATATTCCTTCTTTACCAAGTAGACGGTAGGTTGAACCACAATAAAGTCTGGAGTGGCGACATGTAGAAACTCTATCACCAGTAACCTTTCTTATACTAGTTATTTATTTCAAGTGACGACACAAACGCTATGTATGGTCACAGGACACTTATTCCATCTTTTATTTGAGCTTCTGTATGTCGATAAAATTGGTTCTAAACTGGGAATGCAACTCAGACCGCCCTTAACGCGGAATTTGATCCCTGCGTGGCAATACAGCTCGGCTACAATTTGTTGTTTGCTCAAAACTGCAGATTCCTCAACACCTTCACATATTACGCGTGAATGGGATCGAATCCTGGCCCGGCACTAAAGATTTAATTATGTATTATCAAGCTCTATCATGAGAACACCTATCTGCTGGTGGATAATAATTTTGATTTTTAATGTATTTTCATTCGTTGTCAACACTAACGATATCTGACGTTTTTAACTCCCAGTGAGACACAGAACTATTTGCGAGATGACTGTAAGTTCAAGATGCTATTCTGAGCAGCTGGTGGAATACAATTCGGTAGCTGACGTCTCTTTGTGTGTAGTCAACAACGATATGTGTGGGGCTCGATTCCCAGTGAGCGCTGAACTCTTCGTCATATTATTTCAGTTCGTCGTGTCATTTAATGTTCATACATATTCTCAAATAGCTGCTCGTGAATAACTTTAATGTTTAATGTCATTTTGTGTTAAATAGTTCAAATGGCTCTGAGCACTATGGGACTTAACTTCTAAGGTCATCAGTCCCCTAGAACTTAGAACTACTTAAACCTAACTAACCTAAGGACATCACTCACATCCATGCCCGAGGCAGGATTCGAACCTGCGACCGTAGCGGTCACGCGGTTCCAGACTGAAGCGCCTAGAACCGCACGGCCACACCGGCCGGCCCCCACCATCTGGTATCAATGCATTACCCTATCATCCATTATATATAATCATTTTTATAGTACACTTGATATTATAGATGAGTAGGACACAAGACAGGACATAGATAATGTCCGTTTGACGTCAACAGTGTATAACTTTTTACTTTTTTTGAATAGGACAATGTTCCTCTCCAATAATTTTTAGATTAGCTACAATAAGCTTACGCTGCAAGAGAATTCGCTTGTATTTTTCAATATGTGGTCTGTTGTCGGTTTGAAGGCCTTCCATAACATCGGCAACGTAGTGCAACTCCACCGAGGGCTGTCTGGAGTAGGGTGGAGATAGCAATGTGAAAGTTGCGAGCTGTCGAAGACGATCTTCATATTCCTAATGCGATTAGGACATCGTATACTCTTGACGACGTTTAGCACCTGTGCAGTCAGTCACCCAATTTCAGAATTCATTTTGAGTAATCCTGCTAAATTCCCAAAATATTGTCTTTTTATATTGATGAGTAATATGGATAGTCGTCACGTTCATGTGCCGTCTACAACGCAAATTTAATGTTACTATCCTAGGAACTAACCTGCAATACGTTTTGTATTTCATAATCGGAACTATCTGCATTAACCGTCATCAGAGCAATGTCAGGGAACAGAATGCAGCAGTGCCTTGCTACCTACTTGAGGACCTGCTTGAGTCGTGTTCTAAGGAAAGGGTAGTTGCTGGTTCACATTATATTACACTAGCGAGAAGTACCGACTTTTCCTTTTCTCTGCAAACATCCAGAACTAAATTCAGTAACTAAATGCCAAGAATATATTTGCATTGTGCCAACTCAAAGATCAATAGATATGGATATAGATATAGATACAGATTTTTATATTTAAAGCCATTCTCGTTCTGCGTTGGAATAAACATCATTCATTATTTGCTTGTTCTTGTTACGATTGTTATTGTCATTCTCTCACTCGCAAGAGTTTTCGCATTCCTATTTGGTATCGATGCACATGAAGAGTGGCTATGAAAGAAGGGAATACTGAATGTTACGTCATGCAGAATACACTCATTTACTTCGGCTCCTCGTGATCTACGCTACAGGAGAAGTGAGATACATAAAGTTGACAGTGTGAGGACAGACCTGGTAGCACAACTGTGCAACTACACAGTGTTACCAGATAAAATGGTGCTGCGGAATCGAAAGTGTAGTACGGACTTTGCCACAGTAGCAGACAGCTGGTAATTTAGGACCATGACCGTGGATTACACTTTGGTCAGTGCTGGTTAGAGTGCTGCAACTGTAAATGGAAGGCTTTGTTTGATAGTCTTATGCTGATGCTGTCTGAATAAATTATGCCATTGGATACAAAGCGGTTTAGTTTTGAGACCTAACCCACGAGGGGGGAAGGCACAGTGGTCTGCTTCAGGAATTCCAAGCAATAAAACACAAAAAACAACCCAGGAAGGGAGACATGCATTTGGAATCTGTTCATCGTTACGGGGTCAAACAAGAGGGTAACATTACTGAAACAATGATCGGGCTACTTAGTATATAATAGAGCATACAGGTTTCAAGGAGGAAACGTATGAAGACGCAGACTTCCTCGTTATCAATATGTGCGGCATATCTTTCGTGTTAACGAAAGTAAATTCCCGCTTTACCTCTTCTTACGTGTCAAATGAAATGAATGCAATGAGGAATAGAATATTTGTTGACTGCGTCTCTTCTTGCTTCCATCCTTACCAACATATTTCTTCATTCTCGTGGTAATCATGACATTCTATGTGTGTGCTGCAAAAGATTGCAAGTGGACAAATTCGACATTGAGGTGCAAAGCGTTATATTCCATTCGAATAAGCTTCCGGTGTATTTTTACTTCGTTTGTATTTTTAGATGATTATGAATGTTACGGAAAATTATCTCACATGCTTTATGTTGAATGAGAAACATTGAATGATCCGTTTTGCTTTCCCTACGTTGAAATGATATAATGTCGGCGTCAACAGCCTTCTTCCACGCCGGAAGCTGAAACTTGTATCATTCTGGATTAATGATAATTGAATGTCTCATATGTATACATAGCCCACAAGGCGACGTCAGAAACCATCAGGGGAGAACGCCGCATAAAAACCAAACGTGCGCGCGCGTCTCCACTCTGAAGAACCGTATCGGAGAATCACGGCAAGCATTTCGCTGAAGAGCTGCCTCGTCAGAGAGCCTAGAAATGGCAGCGTCGTAGCAAGTATTTGTCAACACTCTGATAGTGCATTTACTTCCGGGTGTAGGTCGGCGTTACCTCGCTAAATTCACTTGACATTCGTTTTCCAGATCGAAAACTCGTACGATATAATCTACTGCAAGATGACATAATTAGAAAGTATATCTAATTTCTGGACTCCAAGAACGGCGTTCTTCACATAAGTAACACCTGTTTGTATGTGCATTCGGGAGGACGACGGTGCAATCCCGCGCCCGGCCATCCTGATTTAGGTTTTCAATGATTTCCCTAAATCGCTTCAGGCAAATGCCGGGATGGTTCCTTAGGAAGGGCACGGCCGATTTCCTTCCCCATCCTTCCCTAATCCGAGCTTGTGCTCCGTCTCTAATGACATCGTTGTCGACGGGATGTTAAAACAGTAGCCTCCACCTCCTCTGTTCGTGTGTTTAAGGTTGCGTTTTGAGGCTCAGGCAAAATCGCAGTAACTATATTCCGCCTCTGGCCGCCAGAGTGTCGTTAGCTCAGAGGTTCCCTTGTGCGTTGCAGTGCTTGTGCTATAAGACATAGCAGTTCGAATCACGGTAGAAGCCGCTGACTATAACCTTTTATTTTCCATTTTAATTAATGGAGTTGCAAAGTGCTAGTAAAAATTTCTTATGCGAAATCTGAAGAATGCCTTTAAACATCAATCTTCGTCCGATTTCGACTTAGTAAATTAAGTTAATATCATTGATTTCTGCTTTGCAAATTCCAAGGTGCTTCACTGTAAAATAGACCCTGAAAAGATTCAAACCGACTGTCAACGATATAAATTTGAGCTTTGTTCGTCATATAGGCCTAACATGTCAGAAGGTTGTTTATGAAGTGCACATGTTCATTAATATAGTTCCCTTCTTCTAAATTTTTGCAATAGCATTTAACTGTAGACGTTTTCTAACACCGGCGCTAGCAATTCCTTTCCGTTCTCTGAAACCTTCAAAACGACAAATTTTTCTGGTTTAAATCTGATGACCTTAACTATCACTTCCGATCAACAATAAATACTTCATGAACCCATACATGGAACTCCAAATGTGCAGTGTTCCTGCACTGCTACAGAGCATGCATTGCAAGGTATTCACACAGTTTATCGCATAGACTTACCATAAGGAATGAAACAAGAACTGTAATACACTTTACACCACAGACGCTCACTCTGGCTTGACGAAAACATCCAAACATTGACCAAAAGTTGCACAAAAAATTGAGTTTGAAAGGAAAAGACACGAGGTATGAAGCATTTATAAATTCATCGAATGTAGTGAGGTGGTTTAATTTCGTCCCAGTCTATAAAATTAATTTCGGGCCATACTCAGCTCTTGCCGATTAATGTAATATAATACCCGCCTACTAATCAGGGCGTCTGTCTCCGTTGCTTTTGAGCGTGAATGGAAATTGTAGAAATTTTCTGTGGAGCAACATTTAATAATAAAGCGTTTTAAATCATCAAAAGCGATGAGCGGTAGCAGGCGCTTTCGATAAAGAACGGGGGAGTGCAGCGCCGCTGCTGTCGCCACGGCCGCTGCCAGTAGCCAGCAAATGGATCCCGGAGCTTTGCCGCATACGGCGTCCAGAGGAGGACAGTCTGCAGGAAATCTGCCACAAAATCGTTACTGGATAAAATTTTGATATCGGTGTGTCACAAAGCGAAATAGATTGAATCTGCGCTACCATTACATTCACGTCTTCAGCATTCAGACAGAAGAGGCTATAAAAATATTTTATGCTAGCTGCTCTCGATCCACTGCCATTATGAACAGAAACAACGCACGCTACCGTTAGACCACAGGCGTAATCAGCCTAGAGTTCCTCTATCATGGGACAAGTTTTCCTCCAGGAAGTGCCGCAGTCTACAGTGTTGCCAGATTGTGCAGATAACCGGACTTAGAGAATTAGCGAGTTGGCCAGTTTTTTTGTCCCATGTCGCGATCGGCGCGGACTTAGCCTCTGAAGCGGCCGGCCGCCGGTCAAGTTTTATGTCAAAGAGTGTACATATAAAGAATGTGGTAAACAGCAACTCATCAACACCCAAGCATAACATCAAAAGAAAATAACGATATAACGAATGATCCAAAAGAAGTGTGTGAGAAATTCATAGAGATGTTTAACACAATTGGCACAAATGAAACACGTGACTGGGCACCCAGTTTAAATGTTACAAAAACAAGCCAATCTTTTTTCATTGTTTCATGTAGTCTAAGATCTGAGATTCATATATTTTTAGAAAAAAGGGTCTTTCATCATACAAGTGTACCAAATCTAGAAATATTGAATACACCATATTGTTTAGGAGCCACAATGTAATTTCTTTTTTAGTTCTGTAATGGTCGATCTTGTAGTTTTATGCCTGCATAGCGAGGGTTTTTCTCGTAAAGTGTGGTTCAGTGAGAGATACTGTCGGATCTCTCTCTACCTCTAGTGTTGTGGTCATGTGTTTCTTTATTAAATGTTTTGTTACTGTTTACTGCCATAATGATTATCTCAAGTACATACAGGTTATGACCAGTTAGTATTTTAAATTCTTTAAACAAATTTCTGCAAGATTCCCTATCAAATTTCCTTCTTTAAACAAATTTCTGCAAGATTCCCTATCACATTTCCTTCCCATAATTCTAAGTGCCTTCTTCTGTAGGACAAGTACTCTTTTGATATATTCTTTAATGCCAGATCCCCGTATCTCTATCCATTAGCTTACAAGGGAACCTCCCCATCATACCCCCCTTGGATTTAGTTATAAGTTGGCACAGTGAATAGGCCTTGAAAAACTGAACACACATCAATCGAGAAAACAGGAAGAAGTTGTGTGGAACTATGAAAAAAATAAGCAAAATATACAAACCGAGTTGTCCATGCGCAACATAGGCAACATCAAGGGGATCTGAGTTCAGTAGTGCCGTGGTCCCGTGGTTAGTGCGGTAAGAGAGGTCCTCGGTTCAAACCTTCCGTCGTGAGAAAATTTTAGTTTCTTTATTTTCACAAAGCTATGATCTGTCCGTCCGTTCATTGACGTCTCTGTTCACTGTAATAAGTTTTGTATCTGTGTTTTGCGACCACACCACAAAACCGTGCGATCAGTCGACAAAAGGACGTGCCTCTCCATTGGGAACCGAAAACATTTGATCGCAAGGTCATAGGTCAACCCATTCCTCCACAGGAAAACACGTCTAATATATTCTATACGACACTGGTGACGACATGTGCGTCACATGACAGGAATATGTTGTCGAATCACCTAACTTGTACACTTGGCGAATGGGTAAAAAGATTCTTCTACCTTGCCCGATTTAGGTTTTCTTGTGGATGTGATAATCACTCCCAAAAAAGTGATGAAAACATAAGAGTTTGTCACATAAACTGCAACAAATGAACGCAACAGTTTCACAGTCACACGGTTTTCCCTGTGCTCTGTCAAAACGGATAATAATTGTCTGAAAATAAAAAATCAAACTTTTCAGTCGAGGGAAGACTTGAACCAAGGACCTCTGATTCCGCAGCTCCTCACGCTAACCATGGGACCACTGCGATCCTGAACTCAGACAATCCTTGTTGTTGCCTATGTTGCGCATGGACTACTCGGTTTGTATATTTTGCTTATTTTTTTCATAGTTCCACACAACTTCTTCCTGTTTTCTCGATTGATCTGTGTTCAGTTTTTCAAGGCCTATCCACTGTGCCAACTTATAAATAAATCTGAGGGGGTTGCTATGGGGAGGTTCCCTTGTTAGATGTAATTCAAATAGTGCAAAATATATTTGCCTCAGAGTGTTACTATTATGAAAAGGTGTCAGTTTTCTTGGGGCATATACAGCAGTAGATAGGTTTTAGCAAATATTTACATGGCCAGACCAATTTAATTCTGCATCAAGTGTCTGGCCAAGAAATGTCACAAGCAAAGCAACTCACAAGATACTTCGGTGTGGTGTGCCCCAAGGAATTATACTTGGACCTTTTCTGTTTCTTGTGTACTTTAATGATTTAACTGAGCCCACAAACTGCAAGGCTGTAAGCTATACTAATGACACATCTTTTTTCAGCTGGGACTGTGTTATGAAAACTTATTCAAACAGTAGTGAAATCAATTAATCAATTATAATTTTCTGTCAAGTTATCTTACTGCAAATAAGCTACTCGTATCTAAAGAGAAGACAGTGACAATGCAGTTTATGCTTAGCTATAATCACAACATAAATAGAACTCTATTTACACCCCATTGGCCCTGAGCTACACAAACAAACACATATTTTTGGATATAATTGTTGATGTCATGGAAAGAACATATAGACCATATGTGTAAGAAAATCAGTACAATTTTGTATCTACTGAAAAGGGTCTCAGCCTTCTTGGGTCTCAGCCTTCCTGTGCCATGATAGCTTGAGACAAATATACATCCGTATCTTCATTACGGTATTGAGATATGTGGTGGGCACCAGCTTTCTATACAGACAGACAGGGTCTTCAGACTACAAAATAGGCAGTAAGAGTGGTAACTAAGGTAAACAGGAGAGAGCCCTGCAGAGAAATCTTCAGGGAATATAAAATACTAACCATCTACTCTATGTACACCCTTCAGACAGTAATATTTGTGGAACAAAATCCAGAATACAATATAACAAACAGTAATGTACATAGGTACAATAAACATAGAAAGGAAAACTTTTACAGAATTGCAAGTCAAAAAAAGGCTGCAGGCCGTAGTGCACATACAATAAGAACCATCTTTATAACAGGTTTCCATGTGACCTAATGACAGCTAACATGAATACTTTAAATAATAAATTTAAGCATCTATTAATAGAGTAAAGCTGTTATTGAGTAGCAGATTTCAAGTTGTAGTATCCCTTTCTAAAACAGTGTACATAGCATAAGTTTGTTTTTGCAACACAAAAATGATAATTTCTGATCTTCACACACTATATCGGTGTATGTATTTATATTTCAAGTTATAAAGTGTCTCTATAAAACAGTGAATATAACATGTTTGTTTGTAACATGTTTGTTTTGCCAACAAAAAGCACAATAATTTCTGATCTTTACTATTTAGATTGATGTGTGCATGTATGTACATTAACTAAACCTTTGTATATGTGAATTAAAATCTGTGACAATGTCAAAAACCTGATTGTTATGTGGATAGCAAACAGACAAATAAATAAAAAATAAACATGTGCAATGATGAGCAGTCCTCTTGCTGAGGCCTTGGCAGAGCTGAATTACCATCCCCTCCTTGCACAGAAACAGATCTCCAGTGCCTTGTCTTCTCAATCACCCATCATACTTACTGACCAGTCACAAAGGAGTGCCTCCCTTTTCATGACTCAGTACACACCAGGATTGGAGTAGCTGAATCTGATTTTCACCAAGAGTTTCAGCTATCTCCCACTACGCCATGAAATGAGTAATATTCTACCTACCACTGACAGTGGTATTCTGCAGTCCTCCAGCCTATGCAAAATACCTGTCCAGCCAGCCGCATTCCACTGCTGTTCCTAACTCCTTGTTCAATGGCTCACATCCCTACAGAAGTGTCAGATGCAAATCCTGTCCCATAGGTCCTTCCACTACTATCTGCTCCAGTCCTGTCACAGGCATTTCGTATTCCCTTAACTTGCAGGGACACCTGTGAAAGTAGTCGTCTTCCATCTTAGCTGCAACCACTGTTCGCCATTTTGTATGAACAGCTACTGCCAAATTGTGGCCATGAGACAGCTGGACCACAATACCGGTTGCTTGACTTAGTGAGTGCTTCACAGCCTGTACTATCTGTATTCTTCCCACCAACACCATACATACATACTTACTGTTCAATGCTACAGCCCATTTTAGAGCCATGACATCTTTTGTCACTTCCGTCCATTCTTCTTTGCCCATTGGTTTCCTTCTCCAATTCCTGACTCCCATTGCTTTGATGTCCTCATCCATATCTTCAAGCTACTTTCTCCTTCTCCTTTTGAACTTTCCAATAAAGACTTTCTTGACACTCTTGAGTTTCTGCCATTCTCTGTGTGTGACCAACCCATCTTATTCTTCGTACTTATTCTGTAGCAGTTTTCCTCTCTCACTGCCCCCAATATCTTTCCCAAAATCTTCCTTTCCCATCTCAGTGACCCAGTGACCAGCCTTCTTCCCTTGTAGTCATCACCCAGTCTCTTAATCCATACATTTCTGAAGGGTTTAAAATAGTCATATATATTTTGATTTTTATAATCTTATTAACATTCTTTCCACTTGCTATCCTTTTTTGATTTTCTGCTGCTGTCCAATTATCTTCTCTTATTACCAAACCTAGATATTTAAATACTTCCACTATTTGATATTCTTTAGTGTTCATTTTAAATAAAATATTTTCAGTATCTCTACTAGGACCTCCCATCATCATATACTTTGTTTTGCCTATATCCTCTTCCAGTCCTAACTTCTGTGCTACTCCTTCCAATACAGCACCATTTCTTTCAAAGCTCTGATGTGGCTTGCAACTAAGGCTACATATCAGTGTATGCCTCCACCTGGATCTGCTCATTACATATTGATTACATTGAGTTCTTTGGCATTTCCTGAATTTCACTCCTCTAGTGCTAAGTTAAAGAATAGCACAGAGTTCACACCTCCTTGCCACAGCCCCCTACTTAACTTGAACTCACCTGATGACTCTTGTTATGTTCTGACCTTACAAACTGTTGCTTTCATTGTTATTTCTGCCAACCCCACTTATTTTAAGGGGATTCTAATATCTTTAATACTTTTGAGAATCTTATTCTTGTGTAGACTGTTGTATGCTTGTTTAAAATGAGTGTACAACAAATGAAATTGCTTGTCTCGATAAAAATAACTGGTCATTGTAGGTCTATTTCTTCTAAATCCCATCTCTTAATCTCCAGTTTCCTTTCCACCCTGCTTTCCAGTCAAGAAGATAAAATCGTACTACACAGCTTAGGTGTTGTATCTAAGAGAGTAATCCTGTGGGAACTGCTGCATTCTAACTTATTGCCTTTCTTACATAATGGCCAGATTATTCCCATGCTCTGAACTTTTGGAATTTCTTTCTTTGCCCATGTTTACTTTATTAATTCATTAATGGCCACTTCTATCTTCTTTCCCCAAAATGTTAATAATGCAGCCGTTCTGCCATCTTCTTCTGTCACTGTTATTATTCTTTAAGTTTTTAATTGCATTCTTCACTTTTGTGTAAGTCTGATGGTTTGACTTCCTGCTCCTCCACTTGTATTCTAATTCCAGTTATGAATCCAGTTCCTCTCGTTCCTCATTCAAGGCTTTCTCTCTGTTACCTCCTTCCTTTCCTTTGAGTAACACAGTAAAATACTTGTGTCATCTTCCCAAAGCTGTGCTTTTATCTCAAGTTAGTTTCTATCTTCATTCTGGTAGATGACTGCTCTCATTTGGAATTCTTTCTTCAGTTCTCTAGATTTTTCATAAAACTTTCGTATCTCATTATTGCCCCTCATTTTGTCCAACAATTCAATCTTCGCCCTTTCATTCTGGCTTTCTTCACACTGCATAACTTAGCCCCTCATTTCTTCTTCTATCTATACTCTTCCAACACTAGTATAGTTTTCCTTCACAGCATTCTTTGCCTCTCTTTATTCATCTTTTGAATTATCAATGAACACTCCTCATCAAAACATTTAACTGTTCTTTTGTGTTTTACCCTCCCCAGTACTTCCTCTGCAGCAGTCTCACATTTAGTTTCTGCATCATCTTCCTTCCATGTATTCTTTCCTCTTGTCTCAAAAATCTCTTTTAATTTCTTTTTGTATTCTTCCTGCTTTTCTTTAACTTGGAGACTTCCTATACTGTGTTTTGCTTACCACTACTCTTTGTATTTCTTGCCATATTTATCTTCTGTCTATATCTGATAAATCTTGCACTATACCTCAAAGAACACAGCCTCTCACTAACTACTGTGAAACTAATTATATTTGCCATCACTGAGCTATGTATAGTGGCCTGTATCTCCTTCACTATGTATTGGCCTGTGTTTCCTGAAAGCTATCATTCCTTGTCCTTTCCACCATATTTCTTGAAGTGCCACTATTTTCATTCTATATTTATCTATTTCTTCTCTAATTTCTTGCAGTCTGCCATGTTTCTTAAGTGTCCTCACATTCCAGATGGTTATCATAATATCCATTTTCCATCTCATTAATCTTTTTCCTCTTCCGAGACCAGTGTGTGGTAGCCACAACACTTTCATTTTCTGAGTGGGGATTACTAGCCGCGAACCCAACCCCCAACCTGGAGGACAAGGATCTTCCCTTGGGTTTTACTCCTGGGTTTTCTTCCCTAGGCCTATAGAGCCTCTCTTGCCCTATGTGAGACACAATTTGTCTGGCTCGTCTGCCAGTGCCTGTCTGTCTTATATGACCTTGCCAGTAGCTATGCTTCTACCAGTGTAGCCCTCAACTTTTGTGGAGCACACATCCCCTCTTGGCTGGCACTAAAGATGTCCTATGGGAGGTTCCCACCAAGATCAGCTTTTCTGAACTGCAGATGAGGTAACTGTGCCTGTAACATATCTTTTGTTCCCATAAACCTCCTGGTGTCAACATTCCCTAGTCCCTGACTTCCAGTTGCCTCTTATCTCCATCTCTACTCCTACTCCAGCCTCAGAAGCACCTTCCATCCCCCTGTCTCACCTGAATAGCACTTTCTCTCTCCCTGCTTCTCTCCCCTCCGCCTTCCCCTAAGCACAGCTCTCCTGATGCTGCACCTATCAGCACACCAAACTGTCCAAACCACACCCCTCCAGACTCCTACAGAGGCACTGAAATAGCTTCCCCCACCCCTATCCTGCTATCTGTCCCCCCTCCCTACCTCTAAACCCACACAAACCAAGATTGCTGCCCACTGCAATGGTGCCACAGCACCCAGAAATAACAGTGGACATGTGAGTGTGAGTTGTGTGTTTATGAATATGTGTGTGTGTGTGTGTGTGTGTGTGTGTGTGTGTGTGTGTGTGTGTGTGATCTGATGAAGGACTTTGTCCAAAAACTGAAGCTTCCCCAACAGTCTACTTTTACATATGCCTGTCTGCTCCTCAATGCTTCCTGCACATAGTTAGTAGCAATATATCCATTAGGATAGATAGTATTGGTTGGTCACAAAGGTAGCTTAAGAGTACTTCTTAAATGTGAATATTTTAGGTTAGGTGTCACTGTAATTGTTATGAATAACAACTGGAAATAAAAATTCTTGTAAACAGTAACATTTATTTTATTGTATTTTCCACTGTGTGTTTGGAAGGATTGCACCTACATATTACTTGTATTTATATTAGTCAATAAAATATAGATGTACTGTACGTACAACTTATGCATTTCACTGACACTCAAAGTTCTGTGGATGTTTTGATTGCATCAAAATGTAAATACCATTTAGAGTTGTTACCAGGTCTGGTAGGGTATGTAGAGGGTGTGAATACCATCAGATATTGAGCAGTGGCTATGAAGGACATGAAGATCATAAGTTCTCATTCATACAACATTTAACAGTACCTGTCAGAGTTTGGGGTCTCATTGTTGGCTGCCATTTTGCCAGCATGATCAAATCATGCAATATCCAGAGTTGTGGGGCATTATGATGTGATAGCGTCTGAAGGCTGAGGATGACACAGTGGTCAGTCAGTACTGTTAAGGTCTTCGGAGACCTGTTAGGATGGAATCTAGTTTTGTTAGTGTCTGGTGTTGCACTTCATGGGAAGGTGAGGACAAGCATATTTATCATCAAGATTCCAGTCAATCACCTTCAACCACTAAAGGGAAGGAACGTGAATTGTGCGCCATGCACACTGCAACCTCTTCACTTCTCAGCATACCATTTGAAAACAAGTAATTGAGTCCATGCAACATTCTATGTCATCACACCCCATTAGTCAGATGCTAACAGCACCTAGACTTGGGAATTACCATTGCATATGTAGGCTGTCATTAATATCACATCACAAATGTCTGTGTTTGTAGTAGTGCCATGACCAAGAAGCATGGACTGCTGATGAATGGTGTCACTTCATGCTTGAATTGCTGTTCAGTAATAATCTGAATGACCACTGTCGGTGATTATGCCTGTGACTTACAAAGAGGTCCCATTCTTCCAAAGTTTCAGGCGGCATGTTGGTCTTACTTCTGGCATCATGGTGTGGTGTATGTTTTCAGTTAAAGCTGGTAGTGATTGAAGGAAATCTGACAGCGCCAGTATTATGATGTGGTGTGTGGGCTTTCAAATAAGAATGAAATGATGGCCTTCAACTCACAGACTCAGGGTTGTAATATTAAAAGTTTAGGCTGGTTTTGTTGTCTAGGGGCTGGGATACATAGTTGCCGCATTACAAGCCAAATACTGCTGAGTCTACAGTATGCAATATGAATATACATATGAATTGAATGGTTGAAGGTTCCTATCACTCGGCAATTGTGAACTTTGAATCTTATATGAAATTTATAAATGAAAGCTTGCAAGTAGGTAAATTCTGCAGGTACTATTTTAACGACTTCAGATGATGGGTACTATAGTAGAAGTACCTTTAAGAATGCCCTTTATCACTGTAAAACACTTAATGGTGTCGGTGGTCCAGCAATTATATAAAATATAAGTTGAATAACAGGGAAACAATAGATTCTTACTTCACGTAATTAGTTTTGAACAGCAACATAGCTCGCGAGATATTCACTTCTAAACGCGTACTCTGTCTTCACTGCAGAAGCCACGGAAATCTCACAAGTGCACCAGTTGGCACTACAAAATATTTCTGTCTCCCGCGACCATGCACAAACTACTTCACTCTCCAAGTCCTTCCTGTGACACTGCGTCCATCGCACCGTACTGTCCAGGACCTCTCATGTCCTCTCCTGTACTCCCCTGTCCCCTCTTGAAACGATGCTCCTCCCCCTCTTCCATACAGTCTCTCCACATATCCTGTTTGGAACGATCGCTGTGATTGGCTAGAGCGGCCCTGCCCTGTCTCCAAGCCAATGCACACTCACAAACATAATGAAACACATTTGAAATACTGGATTTACATTTAAATAACTTGAAATCAAATAAATATTCCTACAGCTGGACCATAAATACACTCTAACACACATTATTAAATACATAAACAAATTAAATAAATATATATCAAAGGAATATAACAGAAGTAAGCCAGTAGCCTAATGTCTCTGTTCTTTCTAAAACACAGTAAATAATTGACGAATATCTTCATGTATAGTATATATAGGATATAAACAAAGAAATAGATGTATAAATATATTTATAAGCATGCTGCTACCATTTTTTCGTGTAGCTGTCGAGTACTTTTGGCCTGACGCGATCGATAGTAATCGTCCACTTTGACCTCCAATAACTCATGTACTATTCAAGTTACATGCCTGTAATTTATACCAATTTAGGTTTACACTAATAGCTTTCAAAAGACATGTCGATTGACAAAATCAGATGAACCGTTTAGACTTTGAAAATTCGTTGCTGGGTGTTACTTGAAAAATTTATCATGAGATACTAAAGTTTAAACTAATAAAGATATTGAAAATCTCATTACACCATCAGAATCACTGTGCCAATAATGGTAACGTACATGTTTCTTTTTGAGGTATCATGATTATCTGGCTACTATTAATTTCTTTTCGAACTGTGAAATGTCTGCCATTAAGGTTTTACAAAGTCTGCCAATTTGGCACTCCTGGCATGTCTCCATCTACACAGCGTCACCAAGGAATTCCCAGCCATGCGGTTGGCTGGACCATGTGGTCCGGCTGTTGTGCGGTATCACGCGGTTGCTAACGAGCCGCAGCTTGCCGAGCAGCTCGAGCGATGGCTGCCAATTCTGAAATTAAAATATTTCCAGGGCACCACAACTCATCCGTTACCACACAGGTGACTATCGGTTATGATTTCAGATAAAGGGCATATAGATTGAGGGAACTCTGACAGCACAACAGTACGTCACTGACACCCAGCTCCCATAGGTGTTACCTCTCCTGAGACAGTATTCTAGTGCTATTTTTCAACAGCACAACTCTTGCTTACATATGGCATGTGTGTCAGTGAAAAAAATGGAAATGAGTATATGGTATCATTGGCCGAGAGCCCCCATCCAGGGAAGTCCAATCGTCAAGTACAAGTCTTATTTCAGTCGACGCCACATTGAGTGAGTTGCGCGCCAGTGATGAGGATGAAATGATAAGGACAATACAACACCCAGTCCCCAAGTGTAGAAAATCTCCAACCCGGCCAGGAATCTAACCTGGACCTGCTTGCATGGGAGGCGAGCACAGTACCACCCAGCTAAGCAGGTGGATTGTGTCAGTGAACTATCTGCTTGATGCTGAGGTACTCCTATGGCTAGCAAGATCCCCAGATTGTGTCAGGAGAGAATACAATGGTTCCATGGTACCTTTCCTAAGTAAATCAGAGTGTGCATCCAGGGCAGAACAGTTGTAATGACCGATACATAAGTGGGCTCGTATTGCGAACTTCTTTGTGAATTTTACTCCATATTGTAAGCAGTGAAATAACATCACAATCTCTCTCAACCCATAAAGTTTTGAATCATTGTCTACTCCCTTATGGGTGCTTATCTTTTTTTATCATCTAGTGTAACAAACTATACACTGAACTAACAATGTTGGTATATAGGAGCTAATAAGTGGAATGAACACATTGAAAAGACAAATATGTAATGCTGGGATAGGATGGGTACTGCTTTGGTCAAACAATTTTTCTAGCAGTAAGGCATCCAAGTAGCCTCTTACCAGAGGTATTCATATGCAAATTGTGCTGTTTACAATGGCAGAAAGTGAGAAGCCACACTCGTGTGAACATCTATCTCCCTCCTGCAATTTCTCACTATCCTGCAGCAGTTTCCATATTTGTCCATTGTGACAATATTAATTCTTTTACATTCACAGTTTGTCAAACTGTTCAACAGAAATTTATGATTATGCAACATTCTGTTGTATTTGGTTTAATGGTAAATGACTGTTTTATGAGATGGACTTCACAAGAGAAACTTGTATATATGATTTTTTTTAACCAAATATTTAACTAAATATCTTATTTTTATATATTTTTCATGTATTTCTTATGGTGTATGTCATTATTTCATTACAGCAAAAAGTGAAATCAGCAGAAGAGACACAAATTAATATTGATAATACAAGAGCGCTGTATATACCTGTTGCAAACCGAGCACAAATACTCTTTTTCTGTGTATCAGATCTGGGCAATGTTGATCCCATGTACCAGTATTCATTAGAATGGTTCATCAGCATATTTATTGGGAGCATGACTAATACAGAAGCATCAGGTCTGTAATAAATGCAAATTTTCTGCATTTGTTTTCTATACACAAGGATATCTTCTCATGTATATAATGCATATTTGAACTATCAACTGTTTTTATTTTAAAACCAAATATCTGCTGATTTCAGTCTTGGACCATCTTCATGGATGAGGGTTAAAATGCTTTAAGCCACCGTATTGCTTTAGTCATTAATTAAAATATGTAGTCGATGGCATGAATGTAAATATATGTCACAGTACTTTAAAAGCAAACATACGAATACCAAATACAGGGTGATTCAAAAAGAATACCACAACTTTAGGAATTTAAAACTCTGCTTCGACAAAAGGCAGAGCTAATCACTATCTGTCGGCGAATTAAGGGAGCTATAAAGTTTCATTTAGTTGTACATTTGTTCGCTTGAGGCGCTGTTGACTAGGCGTCAGCGTCAGTTGATGCTAAGATGGCGACCGCTCAACAGAAAGCTTTTTGTGTTATTGAGTACGGCAGAAGTGAATCAACGACAGTTGTTCAGCGTGCATTTCAAACGAAGTATAGTGTTAGACCTCCTGATAGGTGGTGTATTAAACGTTGGTATAAACAGTTTACAGAGAATGGGTGTTTGTGCAAAGGGAAAAGTTCTGGACGGCCGAGAACGAGCACTTCATCACTGGCCTCCAAGAAGCCCTGATCTTACCCCCTGCGATTTTTTCTTATGGGGGTATGTTAAGGATATGGTGTTTCGGCCACCTCTCCCAGCCACCATTGATGATTTGAAACGAGAAATAACAGCAGCTATCCAAACTGTTACACCTGATATGCTACAGAGAGTGTGGAACAAGTTGGAGTATCAGGTTGATATTGCTCGAGTGTCTGGAGGGGGCCATATTGAACATCTCTGAACTTGTTTTTGAGTGAAAAAAAACCTTTTTAAATACTCTTTGTAATGATGTATAACAGAAGGTTATATTATGTTTCTTTCATTAAATACACATTTTTAAAGTTGTGGTATTCTTTTTGAATCACCCTGTATATACAGAGCAGTACTGAAGAGACACAACAGTACCTCTCTGTATGCATTTAATATTTGTATGCCTGCTTTTAAAGTCCTGTGCCATATATTTATATTCATGGCATGCACTACACATTTTAAGTAATGACTAATGAAATATGGTGGCGTAAATCATTTTAATCCATGAAGATGGTCCAAGACCAAAACCGGTAGATATTTGGGTTTTTAAAACAAAGCATCTGATGTTTCAAATAACCACTTATACATTACTTAATGGCTGTAGAGAGCCACCTCCCAAAAATGATATTTTATCAAATGGCATTATTACAATTTTAAAGAAAAATTATAATGATTCTTCTTTCTAAACTGTCCTACATTCTTATTACTATTATTTGATAATCATCAGTAATGTACAAAGATAAAACAGTCCTCAGTCAGTACTGTTGCTCTGTTGTGTCCAAATGTAGAGTTACACAGTGTGACTTTAAATACAAAAATTTAGGTCAGACTTCACCATGACTTTTACTGATATCGATTGAAGCTTCAAATTTGCTATTACCAATCACAAATAAATTGTGACTGCTAACAGTAAACTTATAGTTTCAATTAATTACAAAAGTGTGGCCAAATGTAATTCTTGCATGGTGCTTTCAGTGTCACAGTTAATTAAAATTAAAAGTTAAATTAGCATGTAATGATTTTTTTATGTTGCTGTTTTGTAATATGGTCAAAAATTATGAACCTGTATATTGTATTTATATTATGAAAAGGAAAGTTGCCACTCACCACATAGCGGAGATGCTGAGTCACAGATAGGCACAACAAAAAGATTATCACAAATAAAGCTTTCAGCCAGTAAGGCCTTCGTCAAAAGTAGACAACAGATACGTGCATGCGCACGCGCGCGCGCGCACACACACACACACACACACACACACACACACACACACACACACACACACACAAGACAACAGTCTCAGGCAACTGACCCCAGCCTCAGTTGCCTGAGACTGCAGTCATGTGTGTGAGGGTTGCATTTGCATGAGTGTGTGTGTGTGTCTGTCATCTATTTTTGATGAAGGCCTCATTAGCTGAAAACTTCATTTGTGACAGTCTTTTTGTTGTGCCTATCTGCGAGTCAGCATCTCCATTATGTGGTGTGTGGCAACTTTACTTTTCATAATATAGTTAAATTCCATCCCGCTCTTTCCATTATTGTATATTGCATTATTTAGATATCATTATAAAAGAGAACATTCAGGAATCTTATAGCTAAAGCTTGACTATCATGATGTAATAAATCATAGTATGGTTCCCTTTTTTTGTCTAAATACCTGTATCTGGATATCATTATATTTGGAACACGGTTCTTTCTGTGACCATGTCTACAAGCTTGATATTCATTACTTTGCAGCTGACATAAATGAAAGAGTGGAGAATATTAATAATTACTTTACATTTAGTTTATATTCCAATGTCTGCCGAAGTCTATTTGAAAAACACAAGATGCATTTTGCATTTCTTTTATGTGTAAGAATATTGATGGATGAAGAAAGAATAGATCCCACTGAATGGCAATTCTTATTGGCAGGGGGAAACCCTCTACAGGTATGTTTCTGATAGTCATGTGCTAATTGTTATCAAACTTTTAACTGTGCAGTGCTTTCATTGCATTTATTGATATATCTCCCCAAACTTGTAAAAACTAGTAATTCTCCATGTGTAGAACTTTTTAACAAGAATAGCATATATATCAAACATATGATAGCTCTTTTGATTCTTTCATTTACTAACATTTTACTTGTTATGCTTAAACTTCACACCAATGTTTCAATTAGGAGGTTGAGAATCCTGCCCCAGAATGGTTATCAAGCAAATCTTGGAAAGAAATAATGTCCCTTGAAGCACTTCCAAAATTTAAGCCATTTGTAGATTCATTTGTGTCTCAGTTGGCTGGGTACAAAAAGATATTTGATTCATTGGAGCCCCACAAGTAAGTAAAAATATTATTTTTTATCTTTTTCTGTTAATAACATGGGCTTACAAAAACAATGAAAATTATTCACATTAAATGGAGATAGCAGTGGTAGTAGTATTCTTGGTACAGTTACGTAATTATATATCCCACATTTTATTTTTAATGTAAGTTGTGGTCATTCACTTTGAAATTATTTGGCTGCCTACTATTGTTTGTTTTCAGTGTGGATAATAATAACATTTCCAATGTCACCCATAAACAAAGTTTAGAAGACAGCAAATAAGTAATGTAAAATATAATAAATACGAAAGTCTGTACACTTTGGTGGAAAGATACTAATTAAGCTTGCTACAGAATAATGTGTCTCCTTAAGGTCCATGTTACAAACTGCCTTTTGTGCTTCATAGAAGTCATAGAAAGCATAGACTATTGGAAGAACACTCTGTATCTACAAATACATAAGTCAAGATGGCATCAAGTTCGAATAGTCAGTCACAATACTTGACAAAAAAAAGTAAAATTCGTGTAAGTAAGTGTTGTAAATGTAACTCATATGATGTAACATACCAAACGAAAGTGTTGATATGTTGATAGACACACAAACACACACACAAAATTCAAGCTTTCGCAACCCACGGTTGCTTCATCAGGAAAGAGGGAAAGAGAGGGAAAGACGAAAGGATGTGGGTTTTAAGGGAGAGGGTAAGGAGTCATTACAATCCTGGGAGTGGAAAGACTTACCTTAGGGGGAAAAAGAACAGGTATACACTCGCGCGCACACACACACACACACACACACACACACACACACACACACACACACACACACACACATATCCATCCGCACATACCAACGCTTTCGTTTGGTATGTTACATCATCATTGTTTTTAGATATATTTTTCCCATGTGGAATGTTTCCCTCATAGACACACAAATAAACACAAACACACACACAAAATTCAAGCTTTCGCAACCTACGGTTGCTTCATTAGGAAAGAGGGAAGGAGAGGGAAAGATGAAAGGATGTGTGTTTTAAGGGAGAGGGTAAGGAGTCATTCCAGTCCCGGGAGCGGAAAGACTTACCTTAGGGGGAAAAAAAGGACAGGTATACACTCGCACACACACACATATCCATCCGCACATATAAAGACACAAGCAGACATTTACGTATATAATGGAAATATGTGTTTAGCATGCTTTATAACATCAAAAGTTACGGAAAAGAGATCTAAAGAAACGATCAAATTAGACAGCATAGCAACAACATCTTACCAGCAAAGTACAATTTCACCTTGAAAAGTCTCAGTACTCTGTTATTGTGGAAAGCGTGTGTGCAAGGGATTGTTGTTGTTGTGGTCTTCAGTCCAGACACTGGTTTGATGCAGCTCTCCCTGCTACTCTATCCTGTGCAAGGTTCTTCATCTCCCAGTACCTACTGCAACCTACATCCTTCTGAATCTGTTTAGTGTATTTATCTCTTGGTCTCCCACTGTGATTTCTACCCTCCACGCTGCCCTCCAATACTAAATTGGTGATCCCGTGATGCCTCAGAATATGCCCTACCAACCGATCCCTTCTTCTAGTCAAGTTGGGCCACAAATTACTCTTCTCTCCAGTTCTATTCAATACTTCCTCATTAGTTATGTGATCTACCCAGCTAACCTTCAGCATTCTTCTGTAGCACCACGTTTCGAAAGCTTCTATTCTCTTTTTGTCTAAACTATTTATCGTCCACGTTTCACTTCCATGCCGGCCGGTGGTGGCCGAGCAGTTCTGGCGCTACAGTCTGGAACCACGCGACTGCTACGGTCGCAGGTTCGAATCCTGCCTCGGGCATAGCTGTGTGTGTTGTCCTTAGGTTAGTTAGGTTTAAGTAGTTCTAAGTTCTAGGGGACTTATGACCTCAGCAGTTGAGTCCCATAGTGCTCAGAGCCATTTGAACCATTTTTCACTTCCATACATGGCTACACCCCATACAAATACTTTCAGAAACGACTTCCTGACACTTAAATCTATACTCAATGTTAACAAATTTCTCTTCTTCAGAAACGCTTTCCTTGCCATTGCCAGTCTACATTTTATATCCTCTCTACTTCGACAATCATCAGTTATTTTGCTCCCCAAATAGCAAAACTCCTTTACTACTTTAAGTGTCTCATTTCCTAATCTGATTCCCTCAGCATAACCTTACTTAATTCTACTACATTCCATTATCCTCATTTTGCTTTTGTAGATGTTCATCTTGTGTCCTCCTTTCAAGAGACAGTCCATTCTGTTCAGCTGCTCTACCAAGTCCTTTGCTGTCTCTGACAGAATTATAATGTCATTGGCGAACCTCAAAATTTTACTTCTTCTCCACGGATTTTTATTCCTACTCCAAATTTTTCTTTTGTTTCCTTTACTGCTTGCTCAATATACAGATTGAATAACATCGGGGATAGGCTACATCCCTTTCTCACTCCCTTCCAAACCACTGCTTCCTTTTCATGCCCCTCGACTCTTATAACTGCCATCTGGTTTCTGTACAAATTGTAAATAGCCTTTTGCTCCCTATATTTGACCCCTGCCATCTTCAGAATTTGAAGCAGAGTATTCCAGTTAACATTTTCAAAAGCTTTCTCTAAGTCTACAAATGCTAGAAACATAGGTTTGCCTTTCCTTAATCTATTTTCTAAGATAAGTTGTAGGGTCAATGTTTCCTCACATGTTCCAACATTTCGACGGAATCCAAATGATCTTCACCGAGGTCGGCTTTTTTTTCCATTCGTCTGTAAAGAATTTGTGTTAGTATTTTGCAGCCATGGCCTATTAAACTGATAGTTTGGTAATTTTCACATCTGTCAACCCCTGCTTTCTTTGGGATTGGAATAATTACATTCTTCTTGAAGTATGAGGGTATTTCACCTGTCTCATACATCTTACGCAACAGATGGTAGAGTTTTGTCAGGGCTGGCTCTCCCAAGGCTATCAGAAGTTCTAATGGAATGCTGTCTACTCCCAGGGCCTTGTCTTGACTTAGGTCTTTCAATGCTCCATCAAACTCTTCACGCAGTATCATATCTCCCATTTCATCTTCATCTACATCCTCTTCCATTTCCATAATATTGTCCTCAAGAACATCTGTATAGACCCTCTATATACTCCTAACACCTTTTTGCTTTCCCTTTTTTGCTTAGAACTGGGTTTCCACCTGAGCTCTTGACATTCATGCAAGTGGTTCTCTTTTCTCCAAAGTTCTCTTTAATTTTCCTGTAGGCAGTATCTATCTTACCCCTAGTGACATATGCGTCTACATCCTTACATTTGTCCTCTAGCCATCCTTGCTTAGCTGTTTTGCAGTTCCTGTCGATCTCATTTTTAAAATGTTTGTGTTCCTTTTTGCCTGCTACATTTACTGCATTTTTGTATTTTCTCCTTTCATCAATTAAATTCAGTATCTCTTCTGTGACCCAATGATTTCAATTAGCCTTCTTCATTTTACCTACTTGTTCCTCTGCTGCCTCCACTGTTTCATCTCTCAAAGCTACCCATTCTTCTTCTACTGTATTTCTTTCCCCCATTCTTACCAGTCGTTCCCTAATGCTCTTCCTGAAACTTTCTACGACCTCCGGTTCTGTCAGTTTATTCAGGTTCCATTTTCTCAAATTCCCACCTTTTTGCAGTTTCTTTAGTTTTAATGTGCAGTTCATATCCAGTAGATTTTGGTCAGAGTCCACATCTGCCCCTGGAAATGTCTTAAAATTTAAAACCTGGTTCCTAAATCTCTGTCTGACCATTATGTAATCTATTTGAAACCTGTCAGGATCTCCAGGCTTCTTCCATGTATATGACCTTCTTTCATGATCCTTGAACCAAGTGTTAACTGTGATTAAGTAATGCTGTGTGCAAAATTCTACCAGGCGGCTTCCTCTTTCATTCCTCACCCCCATTCCATATTCACCTACTACATTTCCTTCTCTTCCTTTTCCTACTATCGAATTCCATTCAGCCGTGACTATTAAATTTTTGTCTCCCATCACTATCAGAATAATTTCTTTTATCTCATCATACATTTCATCAATCTCTTCATCATCTGCAGAGCTAGTCGCCATGTAAACTTGTACTACCGTGGTAGGCGTGGGTTTCGTATCTATCTTGGCCACAATAATGTGTTCACTATGCTGTTTATAGTAGCTTACTCACATTCCTATTTCTTTTATTCATTATTAAACCTACTCCTGCATTACCCCTATTTGATTTTGTATTTATAACCCTGTATTCACCTGACAAAAAGTCTTGTTCCTCCTGCCACTGAACTTCAGTATTTCCCACTATATCTAACTTTAACCTATCCATTTCCCCTTTTAAATTTTCTAACCTACCTGCCCAATTAAGGGATCTGACATTCCACACTCCGACCCGTAGAACGCCAGTTGTCTTTCTCCTGATAACAACGTCCTCCTGGGTAGTCCCCACCCGAAGATACGAATGGGGGACTATTTTACCTCCGGAATATTTTACCCAAGAGGACGCTATTATCATTTAACCATCCAGTAACGCTGCATGCCCTCTGTAAAAAGTAGGGTTGTAGTTTCCCCTTGCTTTCAGCCGTTCGCAGTACCAACACAGCAAGGCTGTTTTGGTTAGTGTTACAAGGGCAGATCAGTCAATCATCCAGACTGTTGCCCCTGCAGCTACTGAAAAGGTTGCTGTCCCTCTTGAGGAACCACACATTTGTCTGGCCTCTCAACAGATACCCCTCGGTTGTGGTTGCACCTACGGTATGGCTGTCTGTATCGTTGAGGTACGCAAGCCTCCCCACCAATGGCGAGGTCCATGGTTCATTGGGAGAATTAATGTGTATCAAATGCAAAACTGTGTTTCATTCCACCTGTGTAACTGTGAATTCAAAATAAAAACTTTGGTTATGTATGGAAGACGAATTAGGATTAAATTTGAATAACAATGAGTGTTCTTATTAAGTTATTTACATGCTCATTGATGAAGTGAAAGAACTAAAAACTGAACTCGATGTTCTTCCTCAACAGAAGTGACAAAATGATAGTGAAATTCGAAGAGAGAAAAAATATGTTGCTAAATCATGTGAAGATCAATGTTGGGTTAAAGAACATGTGGCGAAAACAAAACAATATATGGTGCCTGAAAAGACATTTAAAACAGTGAGAGGCATTTCAAAAGATTTTTCATCAATTAGAAGGACAAGCAACAGCTTTTGAAGTTCTCCAAACAGAGGACAAAAATAATATTTCTGTAACAAGGCCTAATGTGAACAGTTTAGTGTTACAGGAGCAAACAAAATCATGGTAGGGCTAAAAAATTCATCCTCCCAACATAACACACAAGAAAAGGCTGTAGGTTTAAGTACTGACAAATCCAGTTTCTTAATGACCAAAAAAAGTGTAGACAAGGACATCGTCACAAAAGTATCTAAAATTGACCTGATAATCACAGAGATCTGTATTGAAATTATGTAACAGTAACACTGTAGACAGAAGTGTAAATATTAATTACGAAAGCAGGTACACTGTGAAACGTAATGTTAATCGATCAAAAAGGTTCTACTGTTGTCAGATGCTCAAGGCAGACATTGTGCTTCAATTTTAAGGGAAACTATGGAGTCGGAGTTCAGTGTGTCTGCAATGATCAAACGAAATGCATTGTTTGGGAATGTGATCAAGGATGTAGACAAGTTAACAAAAGACTTTACCTTAGGTAATGTTATTGTAATTCTTTCAGGCTCAAATGACTGTGATAAAAACATTAACAATCTTATGATTACCACAAAAAGATTATGTTCAGTAATTACCAATACCAGAATTGTGATGTGTACAATTCGCTGTTATCATGATAAACCAGAAAACAACCTAGCAATTTATACACTAAATAGTGCAATAATGGACTTGGAAGGGGTGTACTCTAATGTCAGTGCCTTGGATGTGAATGCTATATTGCACAGACGGCACTTCATACATCATGTTAGTTATTATAATAGAAGAGGAAAAAACGAACTTTGTGCAAGCATTGCCATATTAATAAGGTCCTACTGGAAGGTAAAACATACCTTAAAAACAATTTCACCTACAAAAAGTAGTGAAGACATTAGAGAATTAGGCCTAGCAATACCAGTAATAGTAGTATTAAATGAAAAACTAGAAACCACAGTGGAATGGTAAATGCACTAGGAACAACAGCTACATTATCAACAACAGCAGTAGTACAACCATCAGTTGCCACACAGAATCACGCCCCCCCTCCCTGTGGGTCCGGGGTAAGAACAGGCCCGAGGTATTCCTGCCTGTCGTAAGAGGCGACTAAAAGGAGTCCCTCCCCCTCAAGGGAGTAGTTTGCGCCTGTGTCCGGAGACGGACGGTTCAACAACTTACATTTGTGGTCATTTTGGTTTTTCGCTTATTCTGGTTTCTTCCTTCCTTTGTTTATTTCCTTTCTTTGTCCTTCTCCCTCTCTCACTGTCTTCCTTACTTTTTACCTTGCCTTCTTCTCATTGACTTCTTGTCCACCCTATGGTCTGCACCTCGGCGTTTGAGACAATCTGTCCTTCCTCTCCCTCTCTCCCTTTTTTTCCCTATTCTTCTTTCCTCCCTGTGCGTGCCTGTAGGCTGACCCACGCGTTCGCATGCGTAGCCAGTGACGGGGTAAAGCTTAATTCTCCGCCCTAGGTAGACAAGTAGGGCCCGTGCGTACCCCCTGGTACCTTTGATAGTGTTCAGCTGCCATCGCACTTCAAAGTGGGCTATGAGGTTATTTCTGTTCGCCCTATGTCCCAACACCTACGCGCTGCTATCAGTGTCAGCATTTTAACCACACCCACCAGTCTTGTTCTAATATGGCTAAATGTGTCACTTGTGGCAGGGACGCCCATGAGGGTGACTGTCCACTGTCTCCTCATTGCGTGAACTGTGAGGGTGACCATGCAGCGTCCTCTCGCGACTGTCCCATCTACAAGGATGAACGCTGTATACAGGAAATTCGGGTCAAAGGGAAAGTGTCCACCTCGGCTACTAGCAAGCTTTTTGCTAGTAGGAAGCCCACACTGCTCCTAGCGGGGAAATACAGTACCATCCTCGCCTCTCCTCGGACTACCAGGGAGGTATCGATGCAGACATGCGATCTGACCTTTAGCGCTACGGTCGTCCGTTTGGCCAGTGCTAAGATCGCCCGGTCAACGTCTCCTCTTCCTCCCGTCACCCCTAAGACACAAGCCCCTTCATCAGCTTCTACCAAGACCCAGAAGTCAGATGAATGGGCCTTCAAGAAGGAACTGTCCCGTGAAGACTTCTTACATACCCCGAACTCCCAGCCATCGACCAGTACTTCGTCTGAACGACCTTCCAAGAAGGCTCATAGGAAGAAAAGTTCTCCTTCTCCACCACGACGCGTTTCTTCTCCTGCGCCGCCCAGTGGTTGCCGCCCCAGGCCATCATCCGTTTTGCCTGACCGCACCACTGGTAGCCGAACATCTGGCCATTCACCGGTGGAGGAAGCTCCCCCTCCCGACCATCTTAACATGATGGCCAATGAACCTATTGAAAAAATGGACAGTGACTCTCCGCCTATTAAAAGCGACAGCAGTGCTCGATTGAAGCCAGGCCCTCAGCAGCCTTCGAGGTGACCCCTCTTGCTTCTCCTTTTTCTTTTTCTTCTCACGATGGCACTTATTCACTGGAATATTCGCAGCATTCGCTCCAACCGAGAGAACTTAAAGTTGCTGTTACGCTTGCACTGTCCGCTCATAGTAGCTCTCCAGGAAACGAAGCTACGCCCATGCGATCGTATTGACTTTGCACACTATACCTCTGTGTGTTTTGACTAACCCCCTGTGGCAGGTATTCCGGCTCATGGAGGGGTTATGTTGCTGGTCCAGGATGATACTTACTACGATCCCATCACATTGCACACCGATCTGCGGGCAGTTGCCGTCCGAATTACTCTCCCCACTTTCACATTTTCCATTTGTACTGTTTACACTCCATCATCGTCTGCCGTTACTAGGGCAGGCATGATGCAACTTATTGCTCAGCTACCTGCACCATTTTTGTTGACTGGAGACTTCAATGCCCACCATCCCCTTTGGGGCCCTCCAGCATCCTGCCGAGAGGCTTGCTGTTAGCAGACCTTTTCAACCACTTCAATCTTGTCTGCCTCAATACTGGCGCCCCTACTTTTCTTTCGGACACAACTCACACCTATTCCCATTTAGACCTTTCTATATGCACTACCCAACTTGCATGTTGATTTGAGTGGTACGCTCTTTCTGATATGTATTCGAGCGACCACTTCCCTTGTGTTATCCATCTCCTGCATCGTGCCCCATATCCATGCTCAACTAGTTGGAACAGACTGGGGGCTCTTCTCTTCCAGGGTGACATTTCAGGATCAAAACTTCGCAAGCTGCGATAGTCAGGTCGCACACCTCACGGAAGTCATTCTCACTGCTGCTGAATATTCCATCCCTCGTACTACTTCTTCTCCACATCGCGTACTGGTCCCCTGGTGGACCGCAGCGTGTAGAGACGCTATACGTGCTCATCGACCGTGCTTTACACACCTTTCAACGCCACCCTACGATGGCGAATTGTATTAATTATAAACGATTACATGCGCAGTGTCATCGTGTTATTAAGGAAAGCAAAAAAGCCAGCTGGGCTGCTTTCACAAGCTCCTTCAACAGTTTTACTCCTTCTTCTGTTGTCTGGGGTAGCCTGCGCCAGCTATCTGGCATCTGGCAACAGCAACTGAACACTATCAAAGGTCAAGAAAAGTGTCTGGGTCAGTACAAGGTCCACTCACCAGTTTCTGGCTTGACGGTCGTGAATGATGTCCTTGTGGTCCCTGAGGATGTCTCCAATGCCTTCGGCCGATTTTTCGCAGAGGTTTCGAGCTCTGCTCATTACCACCCTGCCTTCTTCCCCAGAAAACAGGCGAGGAGGCAGGGCCACCTATCTTCCGCTCCTCGAATCATGAAAGTTATAATGCCTCATTCACCATGTGGGAACTCGAAAGTGCACTTGCCTGGTCACGGTCGTCCGCTCCGGGGCCAGATTCTATTCATATTCAGATGCTGAAGAACTTTTCTCCTGCGGGTAAAGGCTTTCTTCTTTGTACCTATAATCACATCTGAATTGAGGGTCATGTTCCCACATGCTGGCACAAATCTGTTGTTGTCCCGATTCCAAAGCTGGGGAAGGACAAGCACTAGCCTTCCAGTTATCGACCCATTTCCCTTACCAGCTGTGTCTGTAAGCTGATGGAATGAATGGTTAACTCTCGTTTGGTTTGGCTGCTCGAGTCTCGACGCCTACTTACCAATGGACAATGTGGATTTCGTAGGCGCCGCTCTGCTGTTGACCATTTGGTTACCTTGTCGATATCCATTATGAATAACTTCTTGCGGAAGCACCAGACAGTGGCTGTGTTCTTTGATTTGGAGAAGGATTATGACACCTGTTGGAGGGCAGGCATTCTCTGCACCATGCATACATGGGGCCTTCGCGGTCACCTCCCTCTTTTTATTCATGCATTTTTAATGGATCGAAAGTTCAGGGTACGTGTGGGTTCTGTCCTGTCCGATGCCTTTCGCCAGGAGAATGGGGTGCCACAGGGCTCAGTTTTGAGCGTCGCTCTCTTCGCCATAGCGATCAATCCAATAATGGATTGCCTCCCAGCTGATGTATCAGGCTCCCTTTTCATGGACGATTTTACCATCTACTGCAGCGCGCAGTGTACATGTTTCCTGGAGCGCTGTCTTCAGCGTTGTCTTGACCGTCTATACTCCTGGAGTGTTGCCAATGGCTTCCGTTTTTCTGCTGAGAAGACGGTCTGTATTAACTTCTGGCGCTACAAAGAGTTTCTCCCACTGTCCTTACATCTTGGTCCCATTGCTCTCCCATTCATGGAGACAAAAAAATTTTTAGGTCTTACATTTGACAGGAAACTTAGCTGGTCTCCACATGTGTCATATTTGGCTGCCCGTTGTACCCGTTCCCTAAATGTCCTCCGTGTTCTCAGTGGTACGTCATGGGGAGTGGATCGAACCATCCTACTTCGCCTATATCTGTCGATCGTCCGCTCAAAGCTAGATTATGGGAGCTTTGTATACTCCTCTGCACGGCCGTCCATCTTACGCTGCCTCAACTCCATACAACATCCGTCTTGCGATCGGAGTGTTCTATACTAGTCCCGTCGAGAGTCTTCATGCTGAAGCCAGTGAATTGCCACTAACCTACCGGCGCGATATACTGCTTTGTCGGTATGCCTGTCAGCTATTATCAATGCCCTACCACCCATCTTATCATTCCTTTTTTGACGACTCTCTCGACCGTCAATACGGGTTGTATGTATCTGCCCTGCTACCCCCTGGAGTTCCCTTTTCGTAGCCTCCTTCAACAACTTGATTTTCCACTCCCTGCAACCTTTAGAGTGGGCGAAAGCTGAAAACCACCTTGGCTCCAGGATCAGGTTCGCGTTCACCTTGACCACAGCTCACTCCCAAAGGAGGTTACCCCAGCTCGGGTATACCGCTCGCGGTTTGTCGAACTTCGTTCGAAGTTCATTAATATGATCTTCATTCATACAGATGGCTCTAAGACCAATGACGGTGTCAGTTGTTCTTTTATTGTCAGGGCACACAGTTTCAAATACCGGCTGCATGGCCATTGTTCGGTCTTCACAGCTGAGCTATTTGCCCTCTATCAATCTGTTCTTTACATCCACCGCCACCGACACTCTGCGTATGTCATCTGATCTGATTCCCTGAGCGCCATGCAGAGCCTCAGTGATCCGTATCTGGTTCACCCTTTCATGCACTGGATCCAACGCTCTCTTCAGCAGCTGGTTCTCTGGTTACCTTTATGTGGGTGCTGGCCATGTCGGTATCCCTGGGAATGAAGCTGCAGATGCCACGGCCAAGGCTGCGGTCCTCCAGCCTTGGACAGCTTCTTGTTGTGTGCCTTCATCTGATTTTAGCAGGGTCATTTGTCAGCGCATTTTATCGCTGTGGCATGCCGATTGGTCTACACGTACTGAAAACAAGCTTTGGGCCTTGAAACCTCTCCCCATGGTTTGAACGACCTCTTCACCCCCTTCTCGGCAGGAGGAGGTCATTTTGGCCCGGTTACGGATTGGACACTGCCGGTTCAGCCACCGCCATCTGCTGACGGCTGCGCCGGCGCCGTTCTGCCCATGTGGGCAATTGCTGACAGTACGCCACATTTTAATGTCCTTTCCGAATTTTAATACACTGCGCATTGATCTTGGCCAGCCATGTACTCTGGATGAAATTTTAGTGGATGATCCAGGAGCTGCTGCTTGCGTTCTTCATTTCATCCACTTGACAAACCTGTCCAAGGACATTTGATTATACTGTTTTCTTTTAATCCCTTGCCTGTTAATGTGCCTTCTATAGTGTTGTCCTTTTTAGTTGCTGTTTTAACATTGTGCCTCACAATGCATTCATAATTCAGTCTGTGTGCTAATGACGCTGTAGTAGCGCGCCCCAGTAGCAACAGTAGGCATAGTCACAACAATAGCTGACAATCCACCATCAGCCACAGCAGAACCACTACCACCAGCAACAGCAGAAGAATCAGCAACATCACTAATCCCAGTAACAAGATCAAATACTAACAGGGCGAGTAAACGGAAAAAGTGCTTCCCTTCCATCTAAATGATTTTTTAGTGGTAGACCAGATGGGGAGGAAGATCACAAGGTAAACAGACTCAAGCACAGATCAGACAGTTTTAATGTCCTTCACTGGAATGTGCAATGTTTATCTAATAAATTGGAAGTAGTGGAAGATGTCAGAGAGACTTACCATATAGATGTAGTCTGTCTCGTAGAACACTGGTTAAAGCATGATTAGACAGATCTATACTGCCCTGAGGGCTACACCCTAGCTGACAAATATTGTAGAACTAATAAAAATCATGGTGGGTGTGTGATATTTCTAAAAAAAGGTATTCAATATGAACCAGTAGCGAAAGTTAAAGCGTCATCTTTAGAAATGTTCTGTGAAATTGCAGCTGTTAGATTAACAGATTCAAATGTAATAGTTGTAGCTTTGTACTCAACTAAGATTGGAGGCAATTCAACAGATAATTTTGTTAACAAGTTAGTGTCTTTATGTGAGACAGTCTTTAAGTATAAGTGTAGGATAATAATCTGTGGAAATTTCAATATGAATTTTTAGTTGTCCACTATCTATAACTCATATGTAAATAATTCATTAAATTCGTTTGGTGTTTATATTACAACCACTGAAATAACAAGGCCACATTATAAAGTTACAGGTACCTGTATTGACAATATAGTTGTATCAAATGAGAGTTAATGCACCTCAAGTCAGATATAATGAAGACCTGGGTATCTGACCACTGGCCACTATTTCTTAGAGCAGATATAACAAGAAATTGCAACACTGACTCAGTGCACATGGCAGGAAAGAAAGTATGTGTGGTTAATTATGATAATCTAAACATGTTTAAGTCTGATATTGATAAAAGTAATTGGTTGCAGGTTTATCGAGAACATGCAATAGATAAAAGGTGGAAGATTTCATATCTACTCTTTCTGTATATGCTAAGATGTCCTTTCCCATTAAGTTAACTAAACAATAAAAAGGCAATTAGAGTAAATAAGGTCAGGGATGAAAAGGTGTTGAAGATCAAGAGGGAGTGTGATCAATATTATGACTGGTATAGAAGTAGAGGTTCTCAAGTAATTAAAAACATGCTCTCAGTGAAAAAGAAAAGATTAAGACAGGCCTTAAAGGAAGCTAGGTGTAAAAAACAATAAAGATATAATACTAACATCTGAAAATAAGACACGTGAAATGTGGAAGATCATTAATAGTCAGTGCAATAGGAAAATTTCTTCACTGAGAAGGTGCAAGAAATTATAAAGGTGATTGGCACTGGCCATAATTATTATCTGAGATACAACACAAAGCCTGAAAGTACATTTAGCTTTAAAGTGGTCAAAGTACAGGATGTTACTAATATACTGAAGAAAATGAACAGTTTCAGTGCCACAAGGCTCAGTGGTTGGGCCATTCCTTTTCTTAATATACATGAATGACTTGCCTGACAAGCCAATAATATATGCTGATGACACCACCCTGATTACTGTGGGCTGCAAATTGGAGGAGGTGAAACAAAAAACAAAAGCTAGTCTTGAAAACGCTGCCATATGGCTCCACAGAAACATGCTAATCCTAAACAATAGCAAAACCAAGACTATGTTTTTCTACCTGCACAAGCTTAACAAAAAAGTAAATGAATCTGACTCAGTAAGGATTCGTGGAATCCACCTGGATCCTACAGTAACATGCTAATCCTAAACAATAGCAAAACCAAGACTATGTTTTTCTACCTGCACAAGCTTAACAAAAAAGTAAATGAATCTGACTCAGTAAGGCTTCGTGGAATCCACCTGGATCCTAAACTTACTTGGAACTACCATACCGAACAGTTATGTACCAAACTATCAAGAGTAGTCTTCTTGTTTAAGAAATTAAAAACATTAGTTAGCAAACAAAAACTTTTAACTTCTTACTTTGCCTTCTTTCAGTGTCACCTCCAGTATGCAATAAAACAATGGGGCAACTCTCATGGTGCTCAGACAGTGTTCATGTGGCAGAAGAAAGCCATAAGTGCAATTACAGGCATTACAAACCAAGAATCGTGTAGAAAGCATTTAAAGACTTCAACATCTTGACTGTACCTTCCCGTTAAATTAAAACATGTCTTCTCTCTACAAAAAATCAAATACATACACTACCTTGCAGAACAGACATTCATTTGCATGAAACTAGATACAGAAATAACGTAGATGTAGATTTTACAAGACTGTGTAAGGTCCAAAGTAGCTTTAAACAAATAGGGATAAAATTATATAACAAGTTACCACCACCAGTGAGAGACTTACCATGCATTACCTTCCATAGGCACATTCACAAATTGTTAGTTGATAAGTGTGTGTATAGTATTGAGGAATTTGAATGTATGTAGTATAGTATAGTATTAAGGAATTTGAATGTATCTAGTAAAGCTAAACATGTAAACTATCAAATGTGATCAAATTTTAAGTATGTAATTGTCTATTTCCCAACTATGGTTCAGCCATGTTAAAGTGTGATTCAGTTCAACTGCCAGGGCTATGGCTTCAAATAGAAAAGTCAGCCTTCAGTTCTACAGAGAGAGAAGTGACATATAGAATTCTAGGTGAATCCAATGTAAACAAAATGATAAACCAGTTAAAAGAAATGGATTGGACTCATGTAATGGATAACAAGAAAATGATTAATAAATGTTTTTCCATTTTCCTGACAGAGATCAAGCATATAGTAGAAATGACATGCCCCTTGGTAACCAAAAGGTACCAGAGTAATATTACTCATAAGCAACAAAATACTAACAAGTGGTACACCCCACAACTTAACAAACTCAGAATACTACTGATGATTATGCAAGACAAATCTCATAACAGTGATAGGGACAAGGAAAATTACACTAAAATGAGAAACCTTTACAGATTAGAAATAAAAAATGCTAAGTGCTGTGCAAATGATGAATATATTTTAAATTCTAAAAATAAATGTAAAGCTACCTGGACTGTCATTAAAAGGGAAATAAATAATACCAATAAAGAAAGGAGTATCCCTATTGACTGCAATATTCTCAATGAATATTTTGTAAATAGCGTCACCACCCCACCCATCAATTCTGCCTCTGATGCAGAAGCATTGCTCACTTGTGCAAAACAAACAAGAAGTGAGAAGTTCACTTGGACCCGAATCACATTAAATGATATTCATAAGTCAATAAACAAATTAAGTAATTCCAAAACAGAAGATTATTATGGACTCAGTAATCTCATCATTAAATGTGTAGCAAAAGAAATTGAAATGCCACTTCTCTCAATATCAGAGTACTTGATGAAGGAATATTCCCCAACTATCTTAAGCTCACAGTTACATTGCCTGTTTATAAAAAAGGTGAAAGAAACCTCCCAAATAACTACAGACCCATTTCAATAGTACCAATCATATCCAAGTTAGTAGAAAATTGTGTGCATAAGCAGATATACAGGTATTTTGAAACCAACAAAATTTTAAATGAACAACAGTTTGGCTTCAGGTCACACCTATCAACTGTAAAAGCAGTAGAAGCTTTGGTAAGCAATGTGTATGAAGGGTATGAAAAAAGGGTATCAATGTCTGGAACACTTATTGACCTAAGTAAAGCTTTTGACTTGGTGTCACATGACATACTCATCAAAAAGTTAAAATACTATGGCATTGAAGATGACACACTCCAACTATTCAGATCTTATCCAAGCAATAGGTTACAACTTGTGTATGCAAATAAGCAGAGGTCAGAAATACTCCCTATAGAAAGAGGAATACCCCAAGGCTCTGTTCTTGGACCTTTTCTGTTCATTGTCTATGTTAATCGAATTACATACCGTGTAAGAACATACTATATGCTGACGATATGACATTAATAAGTACAGGAGAGAACTTACAGAGTGTACTGGACAAAAATAGAGAAATGATGCAAATGGCTAATTACTGGTGTCAGGATAACCAGCTGTGCATAAATCAAACAAAAACAGAAGAAATAATTTTTAATTTCAAAGTAACTAAAAATGAAAACAAAACAGTGAAATTACTTGGACTAATCATAGACCAAAAGCTCTCATGGGAAGGACACACCAATTATCTATGTAGTAAACTAGCATGAGTACTTTTCTTATTGTATAAATTAAGAAACAGTGTGAGCAAGCAATTGCTACTCCACTCATACTATGCTTTTTTTTCATTCCCAACTGCAATATGGAAAATTGCTTTGGGGTAACTCCCCAGGGGCTGAATGTATTTTCAGATGGCAGAAGAAAGCAATCAGGTGCATGGAGGGGTTAGCACGCAGAGAGTCCTGCAGAAATTATTTTAAATCTCTTGGCGTAATGACAGTGCCAAACATGTACATATATAACTGTCTAATATATGCCAGGGAAAATCTGAAAAAATTGAACATGAGATGTGATGTGCATGCACACAGTACAAGAAACAGTCACCTGCTGGACTTGCCTTCCACAAGACATGCTGTAGTCCATAATAACTTTAAGTATTTAAGCATAAAATTTTTCAATAAGTTACCATGCTCAGCTCGTACAGTACCACTAAATAAATATAAGAATACATTGCAAACCTGGCTAAAAAACAACGAATTCTATACAACTGAAGAATTCTTAGAAACTAATCATAAAAATATATGTTTTACCTAAGTTATGAAGAAAATGTTGTGATGTTATATAAGCTAGTTATTTACTGTGATTCTTTTCTTATGTGTGTATTTAATTACTGTATAAAACATTGTTTTACATAATGCTGAAGAAAAGGTCTTTAGTTCCTTTTCTCCCCTTTCTGTAACTATTTGAATATCATACTGAAACTAAAACCCTCTGTAAACTTTGACGAAGCCAATTGTATGAAAAATACTGAAAGGCTAATAAAAATATTCTATTCTATTCTATTGATTACACATGTAGTAAATACATGTATATTGGACACTCAGTTCCCAAAGGCACTAAAGTTTGTTAAAGTCATTCCAATACACAAAAAGGCAGCCTCTCAAGTTGTGATAATTGTAGGCCTGTTTCAATTTTGCAAATCTTCTCTAAAGTGATAGAAGCTATACTAAATAATCAAATAGTAAAATACTTTGAAGAAAACAAAATCTTCACTGATAGTCAATTTGGCTTCAGATCAGGGTTAGGAACTGTTAAATCTGCCTTATCACTTTTAACACAGTGTGTGTGTGAAGCAACTAGAAAGCAAGCTAGTGGTTCAAAATAAACTCTTTGATTTATCAAAAGCTTTTGACACCGTGTCTCATGAAATCTTATTGAACAAACTGCAATTCTGTGGCTTTACAGGAAGTGCTCTGGAACTGATAAAATCTAAGTGAAAGAGTGCAGAACGTGGTTTTTAATGGTGCAGAATCAGATTACTTACCTGTGGGTATGGGTGTCCCACAAGGTTCTGTACTTGGCCCAATTCTATTTATTATTTATATAAATGACTTACCATGTAACATATTTGGGCTGTCAACTAGGACTTACTTATTTGCAGATAATTGTGCAGTCTGTATAGCTGCAGAAACAGCACAGGAGGTGAAATATGAAGCTGACCAGTGCACTGTCAAAGTTGAAAATTGGTGTAAAGCTAATGCCCGTTGTGTCAACCGGAAAAAAAAGGAAAAAAAAGAAAAAAAAACTGTATGTATCATGGAATAATAACACTGAATTTGAGCAGAGCTCAAACGATGTGAATGTCCTTGGAATCTCAAATGATTCAAAATTATCCTGGAGCAGCCATATAGAAGTGGGAAGCAACATTAGCAAACGAATATTTTCTCTAAGGAAGCTTCATCTTTGTCTAGACGTGCTAGTACTTAAAGTGGTTTATTTTGCTTTAATACACAGTCACATTTCCTATGGCGCAATACTGTAGGGACATCAAAGCAAGGCAGCTAAGGTCTTCAAACTACAAAGGAAGGCAATAAAACTGATTTGAAGCTTGGCACTCAGAGCTCACTGTGCCAAGCTTTAAAAAATTACAGATTTTGACCCTACCATCAATATTTATACTACAGCATGTAAAGCATATTAAGGAAAACTATTCCAGTTATCAGCAGTATGACATGCGACATAAGAAACACAAGAAACAAGCAGAACATAGTTTATTTCCAATGTAACTATAAAAATACACAAAAGTGCTTCCTATAAAAGTCCAAAAAAATTTTTAATGCCATACACCAACATATCAGGGATCTTCCAATTAAAAAAAAAAAAAAAAAAAAAAAAAAAAAAGAGGATTTCTTCTTGAGCTCAGCATTTATGAAACTGATGAATTTTTAATAGAGGCAAAGAATATGATATGACTACCCTTTATGTGATCAGTTTGTATATGCTTCTATATCTGAGTAAGTCTGTAATTGACTAAATTTACTGTGCAATATCAATTTGTACCAGAAGTATCTCTGTTTTGTATTTGTGTGATGGTACTATAATTATTTGTGTAATATTTTTAATGTGTAATATTTTTCTTGTTTTTGTAAGTGTTTGTGTAACATTTATACTGTGTAATATTGGCTTTTGTAATGCCTCAGATGATCTCTGAGGTCTCTACAAGAACAAAAATCAAATCAAATCTGCATCAGGCTTATTGACAGTGAGATAAAGGGAAGTAGGGCTTGCAGAAGCTCACTTACCTTACATAATTTAGGAGAACCAAATAAATATAAAATGTGAAAAGGGAATGGAAAGGGTTTATTTATGGCAAAAGCATGATTGGATACAAAGAAACAGACCTTAAAATTTTCTTGGATTTCATTGTATTAATATGTAATACATTTTTCTTTGATGGTTTTTCCTTGCCATACATTTCTTGTAGTAACATGATTCACGTTTTCCATTGCACTTCACATAGTGTAGACCAGGAACTGTCTGCTAGGCAAGCCTGATGTGAACTGACTGGGCACGGCCCGTGCTGCCTGAGTTGTTGTTGTTCCACTGGCAGAGGGCGCAGCCGAATTTTCGTATTCCCTCTGGTGGACAGGTCTTTACTTGTGGCAACTACTGTCCGTGACGCGCTGTGCCGATGTGCACCTCCCGCAATCTTTCTGGTGGTTACTGCACTCCTCCTCCTTCGGGGGGTGGAGCAACTGTGATCCACTGCGTCGGAAGGTGGAGCGTTGTGCAGAATCGATGACCTCCACGTCCATTGGAAGGCTCGAGTCAGGGGGATCTGCCAACCCTCGAGCCGGAACCTTGGGTTGGAAGTGACCCACACGAAGATGCCCCCGTCGTCCCACCACTGGAGCCAGGGACAGAACGGGTGAGAAGCCGTTGAACTCCGGATCCCGGTCCACCTCGGGAGGGGTAGGACCCAATGGCGGGGACGATGGGGAAGGGATGACCACAGGTGAACCAACCTCCTGAGAAACTGGGCCTGTGAGAGGGGCCAGCTCTCGCCGGGGCATCTCTAATGATGGCGATGCCAGTGCTGGAGCTACTTGAGGCTGCCAAGGCTGAGAACCATCGCAGTGTGGCGGAGTCACAGGTGGGAGGGGCGGTAGCGTCCCCTGAGAAAACAACATAGGTGCCGGCAATGGGGAAGCAGGAGCCCAAGGGGTCGGAGGGTGGGTGCCCAAACGTGGACGTAGCTGATTTTGGTGATGACGTACCTCCCGGTCCCCCGCCTGCAAGGTATAGACCCAGCGGCCATTGTGGCGCAGGACCACTGCCGGTATCCAACGTGGATTGCGACCAAACCCACGTGCCCAGACCGATATACCTGGTGGAAAGCCGGGTACCCCATTTTGCGAAGACTGGCGAGGACCGGGCCGGAGGAGGTGCAGCAGAGTCCTAGGTTGGCACCCGTGGAGGAGCTCTGCGGGGCTTCGTTCTCCCATCAGTGTGGTCCGGTATGCCAGCAGGAAAAACATCAACACCTCCTCCGCAGGAAATTCGTGCACATACTTTTTCATCCGCGTCTGAAACGTGCGCACCATGCACTCGGCTTCCCCATTCAATTGTGGATGAAAGGGGGGAGAGCAAATGTGCCGAATACCGAAGCACCTACAAAAATTCTGGAAGGTCTGCGAAATAAACTGAGGTCCATTGTCCGATACCAGGGTGACTGGCAGACCTTCCACAGAAAAGATCTTTGCTAGTGCCTGGATGGCAACTTCTGAAGAGGTTGAGGAGCAGTGAACCACATATGGGAATTGGGAATTAGCATCAATCACAGGGACCGATGACCGTTGCTGTCTGGTCCCTTAAACCCACAAACCAACCAAACCAACCAACCATTAATGACAATGAGCCAAAAGCCATTGAGAAATGGGCCCGCAAAATCTATGTGAACACGTTCCCGTGCCTGGGTTACAGCCAGCCATGAAGGGAACGTTGACCTGGGAGACACCTGTTGGCTCGCACACTGGGAACAGGCGGTCACCAAGTGGTCAATTTCTCTGTCAATAACGGGTCAGTACACATGTCTGCGAGCCAAGGTTTTAGTACAGGAAACCCCCAGTGCCCCTCATTTAATAACGCGAGGACCTCCCTTTGCAAACTTGCAGGAACAACCATGCAAGGAGCTGTATCATCAGTAGCCAGAAGGAGAACTCCTTCCAAGGCTGAGAGGCGGTCACGTAGAACAAAATAATTACGAAGAGGGTTCGATGCCCGGCCTGGAGGTCGGGACGACCACCCCCTGCTGAATGAGGCGAACTACTTGCCGGAGAACCGTGTCAGCTGCCGTTTCCCAGGCGACTCTAGAACTAGTGATCGGGAAGCCATCAAACGCTTGGCAGGACGCCACATCCAAATGAAAACATATAATCTCATCCTGATCGAACTTAGGATCCAGGCCCACCGGAAGACAGGAAAGAGCGTCAGCGTTGGCATGCTGTCCGGTAGGGCGAAAATGAATGTCATAATGGTACTTAGAGAGGAACAAGGGCCAGCACTGCAGTCTGTGGGCTGCCCAATCTGGAATCTTAGAGGCAGGGCCAAATAACGATATTAATGGCTTATGGTCAGTGACTAACTGAAACTTCGTGCCATACAAGAAAGGGTGAAACTTGGCATAGACAATGGCCAAAGACTCTTTTTCCACCTGGGAGTAATGGGTCTGTGCGGGACTAAGAGTTTTGGACGCAAACGCCAGTGGCTGCTCAGAGCCATCCGTGTTGCGATGGCCCAGGACTGCCCCCACCCCATACTGCGAAGCATCTGTAGCCAGGACCAATGGCTTATTGGGGTCAAAAGTAGCCAAAGAAGGCGCTGACGTGAGGAGGCCCTTCAACGAGGTGAACGCTCGCTTGCATGCAGGCGACCAATCAAAAGGAACACCCTTGCGCAGAAGGCAGTACAGGGGGTGGTCTATGGTGAAAGCCCTGGGAAGGAACCAGTGGTAATAGGCAATCTTGCCTAAAAAAGCTTGTAACTCCTTTAGCGAAGCGGGCCGCAGAAGGTTGACAATACCTTGGACCAAACTTCCTAGCAGCTGGATGCCATGCCGAGAGATGGTGTAGCCCACATACTCAATGGATGGTTGGAAGAAGTTCGATTTATGCAGGTTGCAACGCAGGCCCACGAACCTGAATTTGAGAAAGAGGGTTCGAAGGTTGTGCGAGTGTTCCTTTCGTGCTGCGGCCTGTGACAATTATGTCATCCAGGCAATTAATACAATGAGGGATTGTTGACGTGACGTGCTCAAGATAGTGCTGAAATATCGCCGGGGCACTGGATATTCCGCAGGCCAACCACTGGTATTGGTAAAAGCCAAATGGGGTATTGACGACTGCCAGCCATTTGGAGTCCTCATCAACTGGTATCTGATGATAAGCCTCCGAAAGATCGATTTTCGAAAAATATTGGCCTCCCGCCATGGTGGAGAACAATTCATCAGAACGAGGCAAGGGATAGGTGTCCACCACCAATTGGGAATTAATGGTGGCCTTGAAATCGCCACAAAGACGTGATTTTCCCGAGGGTTTCCTGACAATAACGAGGGGCGAAGCCCACTCACTAGAAGAAATGGGAAGAACGACCCTGAGGGCTGTCAGCCGGACTAGCTCTGCTTTTACCTGAGGGCGGAGAGCCAAGGGGATCTGCCTAGCGCGTAGAAAACGCGGGCAAGCCGACGCCTTCAACGTTAAGTGAGCTTCAAAGTATGAAACATGCCCCAGGCCCTCCTCAAAGTTATCCTTAAAGTCAGAGATCAAAGATTCCAATGACTGATAGGGAATGTCTTCGGAGACCAACTGTATGGTGTCTGCGATAGAAAAACCGAAAGCTTGAAAGACATCCAATCCAAAAAGTTTACCGGAGCCTGGCCCAATGAAACTTCCTGAATGTCAATGTCCATGTCATCTGTACCTGCCTCCTTCAATTCTTTTGAGGCTGAGTGGCAGACTTTAGCAATGTGTCATTTTTTATTACATTTGCGACAAACGGCCCAATGCTGGGGGCACTCTGACCGATCATGATGTATATAGCATGACGCACAGGACGGTAACAGGGGCCGGCGGCCGGAACTCTGTTTACGTGCTGTGCAGGAGCGGCCGTAACGGCCGGATTGTACCGCTCGCACATTGTCCACCTCAGATGCAGTGGATGCGGCCGCGCCGCCCTGAACTACCGTAACGTCGCACCAGGCTTCCAACTGTTGATCTGCGGCGTGAGAGACTTCATACGATTGAGCAATGGACAGGACTTCCTCAAGGGAAGGGTCTTCCAACTGCAAGGCCCGTTGTCGGACCTCCCTATCAGGGGCCAAACGAACAATGACGTCGCGCACCATAACGTGGGCATACGACTCTCGCGACTGCTCCGTGACAAAATGACACTTGCGACTAAGACCGTGCAGGGTAGCGGTCCACATCCGGTAAGACTGATGGGGCTGTTTCTTCCATTGATCGAACTTGACCCTAGCCGCCACAACATGCGTGTGGTGGTGAAAATATGAAGACAGCAATGAACACAATGCGTCAAAACACAAGGACGAGGGTTCCTGCAACGGCACTAGCTGCCGCAAAACTTGATACAGCGAGGGAGATATCCAAGACAAGAAAAGAGCGTGACATACCTCCACATTGGCAACATGAAATGCCTGGAAATGCTGCCGAAGGCGATGTTCATATGCATCCCAATCCTCCGCCGACTCGGCATACGGGGTAAAGGGAGGAGGGAACGGCGCTGGAGTAGACTGCGTGGAGAGCAACACCGGAAGCACTTGTTTCATGGTTGCCATGAGTTCCGTCTGCTGCTCAACCAAAACTCGCACTAAAGTCTCCATGCCGTGGATAAGCTGCGAAACTGGAACGACGCAACATGCGAAAGAACGACCCTACTCGTCACCAATTTTCTTTGATTGATTTTTCCTTGCCATACATTTCTTGTAGTAACACGATTCATGTTTTCCGTTGCACTTCACATAGTGCAGACCAGGGACTATCTGCTAGGCATGCCCGATGTGAACTGACTGGGCATGGCCCGTGCTGCCTGAGTTGTTGTTGTTCTGCCGGCAGAGGGCGCGGTCGAATTCTCGCGTGGGACTGTACTTGCGGCAACTACTGCCCGTGACATGCCTTGCTGATGTGCGCCTCCCGTGATCTTTCTGGTGGCTACCGCATTTCTCATGCTAAAAACAAACTCATGTGGATTTTAGTGTATGAATTGTATGTGACTTTTAGATATGGTTTCCACATCTCTGTTTTACATCTTTAATCCGAGACTCATTCTTTGATTGAAAGCAATGACAACTTTTTCACATCTGCTGGCCTGCTAAGCCTAATGCATCCGAGGATTTTCTTGCAGGGTTTACTCCCTCAGCCTATGAAGATCCCTCTGCACCACAAGGCAGTGGGTCCACTCCTAATTTGTTCTTAGTAGGGAAAGGGTGCCTCCTCCGCCAGTTGTGCTGTACCAAAGATGTCCTTCTCCACCGTAGCCACCATTAAGAACAGACCATGTATAAAACTTATCTCCTGCCAATCATGATGTATAGTCTAGAGAACTGTGTCATAAATAAGAGAGAAGGGAGTCAAATACAAGCATGTGAAATGAAGTTCATTAGGTCAGCTCTACAAAAAAAAAAAAAAAAAAACAAAAAAAAAAAAAAAAAAAAAAAAAAACTAGGAGAGACAGAGTCAGGAATGATTATGTAAGGAGAGACCTGCAGGTGACATTGACTATGGAGGAGAGAATGAGTGCTTTGAGATTGAAGTGGTGTGGTCATGTGAAGCGAATGCACCCAGCTCGAACTCCATGCCAGCATTTGGAGATGGAGGTACCAGGAAGAAGACCAATTGGGCAGCCTAGAAAGAGATGGACAGACCAGGTTAAGGAGGATCTCAAGAGGAGAGGAGGAACATGGGATGTAGTGGAGAGGGAAAAGCTGTCCCAGGACAGAAACCAATTGAGGCAAATCGTTCACAAAGTTCCTACCCGGTTCACTGGAAGAAAATCCTGATGATGATGACCTCTGTTCTACATCCATCTAATTCTCCTAAATCATTTTGTCTTTTCTGTTCTTTAGTTCTTATGTTGGCTGCTTAGCAGTTGAAACTAGTCAAACTTGTTATTCTGTGAAACTTTTTATTCTGTGATCTAGACAGTTCCAATAGAAACATTTTGTGAATAAAACACACATGCTTTATTGACATTGTCTAGTGTCAATCTATAGATTAGTCTGTGAAGGAAATCAGTGTAAATACCCATAGTTTTAGTTTCAAATGACATGTTGTGCTGCAGTCTGCTTGAAAAATACTCCAGGCTATTTATAATGATGCACTGATTATTGCTACAAAATTGTTTATAGCCCACCCTCATAGTTGAGATGGCTATGCACATGCATTGTTGCTAGGTTTGGAGATAAATGGTTCAATTTCTGGTGCTGAGAGATATTTTGGCATTATCTGTTCATTTGATGGAAGTATCAAGCTCACAAGTCCCTTTGGTGGTGTTTAGGAGAAGTAAGCTTTGTTCAAATGCTAGGTTTCACCATCTGTACTCTATTCATCTGGAAAAACACCATACACTACCTTTCCTAAAAGTCATCTACATGACAAAAGTACACACTTCACATTTCTTAACTGGTAAGAGGAAGGTAAAAGTACAGCACGTTTTACTTTTTTTATTCATTTGTTTTCATTTCCCTACATGTAGTCTCTAAGCTGACTTTTGCAAACCTCATACTTACATTAAGGTTATAATGTCACTGTAATAATGTTAGATACATTTGGAATTCAGTGAGTGAATACAAACTTATTTCTAGGAACGTTTTTAACTTCCTGTGGTCTAGCTTTGCTTTATAAGTTTTCAAAGTATGTGGCAGTATTATAAAAAGAATAGATTGCTTCTCACTAAATAGTAGAGATGTTGAGTGGTATTTCCGCTATTTGTGAGTGGCAATCTGTCCTTTTCATAATGTTGTCACTTTTCCTTTTTGGGTTTTACAAAGTATATTTCAGCTTGTTGAACCATATCTGGCCATTAATATATGAACTATGGTCTGTTATTGTTAATTTTTACTTTTGCCTGAAGTTGTTACCTTTATCTAAGATTTTTTTGTTTTTCTGTTATTGAATTTTTATATTGTTCACAGATTGCAACAACTTCAATACTTTATTTGCTAATTAAGGCGGAAACATTATCTCCTACAAATGTACTTCTGGCCATAAGCAATTCTGGTAGCTGAGGTTAAGGTTTTTGTTAATCATGCCTTTTGCACTCATGTTATGGTATTTCCATAGAAACTTTCATCCTCTAACACATTTCTTTATATCTAACTGAGAAGTGAAATACCAATTTTCATAAATTTAACTTCAATTTTTTTAACATAAGCAAGTTTTTCTTATCAATTTTTATCCCCAGTATCATCCCCTTAACTGTTGAATTTCCAAAAACACTGAAACATATTTTTTGAATCTAACAGAGAAGCCAAATACAAATTTTAATTGATTTAGCTTTGAAAATGCTTTCATAATATAACAATATTATGAAAAGGAAAGTTGCTACTCACCATATAGCTTGGAATGGCCGAAAGGTTTGTGGGAGTCTTTTTGTTGAGCCTATCTGCGACTCAGCATGTCCACTATGTGGTGATTAGCAACTTTTCTTTTCATAGTATTGTTATATTCCAGCCTAGATTTTCCATTGTATGTTTTCATAACATACGAGGCGTGTTTTTTAAGTAAGGTCCTTTTTCTTGTAGACGCTAGTAGTTCATGCACATACCACAACAAGAACATGCGTTATGTTCCGGCATGCCTCGGGAATAACTGTGCTCAGTTTCAGCTCTGTAGCTAACCTGTACGGTTCTTTTCTGTGCTTTCAAAATCAACTCGCCCACCGCATGTGAGGTTCGCTCAGTGATACGGTTTTTGTCAGAAAGGAACCTTTCTGCTGCAGAAGTTCATCAACAGATTTGCAAAGTGTATGGTGATTCTGTTATGAGTGAAAGCAAAGTGTGTAACTGGGTACAAAAATTCAAAGATGGCCATGACAATGTCCATGATGAGGACTGCTCCGGTCGCCCTTCTTTCATTCCAGACAATTTTGTGGCTTCAGTTGAAGCAAGGATTCGTGAGAACAGGTGCTTCACAATAACAGGTCTTTCAAACAAATTTCCTGGCGTGTCAAGATCAGTGCTTTACAACATTGTTACTGAACACCTAAAGTTTAGGAAACTGTGCTGCCGTTTGGTCCTGTAACTCGTAACAGAGGACCACAAAAACCAAAGATTTGAGTGTGCGATGAATTTCTTGACACGTTATCATGAAGAAGGTGACAGCTTCTTGAGTCAGATCGTAAGTGGAGAGAAAACTTGGGTTTCACATATCACACCCCAATTGAAGCAACAGAGCATGGAAGGGAGACACACACACTCACCCGTAAAGATGAAGGCCAAACAGACTCTGTCCCAGCACAAAATCATAGCATCAGTGTTTTGGGATAGGCATGGTGTTTTGTTGGTTAACTTCATGCAACGAGGAACCACTATCAATGTAGAAGCAAACTGCCAAACCCTGAGAGAGCTATGCAGAGCGATGCAAAACAAAAGACGCGGCATGCTGACAAAGGGAATTATCTTTTCCATGACAATGCAAGACCTCACACTGCAGGTCAGACCTGTGATTTATTGGACAGTTTTTGTTGGTAAGTTTTAGACCACCCACCCTACTGTCCTGATCTTGCGTCGAGCGATTACCATCTGTTCCTCTACCTCAAACATCACCTCAGTGGTAACCGTTACCATGATTACGATGATGTGACAACAGCAGTGAACTCTTGGTTATCGGAGCAGGTGGCAAGTTTTTATGAAGAGGGTATTTTAAAATTGGTTGAGAAGTATGATATGTGTTTGAACAAACTTGGCAACTATGTCAAAAAATAGAGTGAAGTATGTACTTTCTGAAAATAAATTTACTTTTTTGAAATAACCTTTCATTGTGTACTTATCTTCAAACGGACCTTACTAATTAAACATGCCTCATAATAAATTCATAAAACTTTTCATCTCTCATGTCACTCCCTTAGGGGGCTGAATTTCCAAAAACAGTGAAACATGTACTTTTATCATTTCTAACTGAGAAGTCAAATACCAGTTTTCAAAGATATGGCTTTATAAATTCTTTCACAAAGAAATAGTTTCATAAAGCATTTTGCCCCTTTAGGGTTTGAATTTCGAAAAACAGATTTTTTACACCCTAACAGAGAACCCAAATACAAATATTCGTAGATTTAGCTTCAAAATCCTTGCACAATGAAATATTTAATTAAAAAAAAATTCCATCCCCTATTTTCCTCACATAGGGGTTGAATTTCCAAAAACTGCAGGACATGTATTTCTTTATTTGTAACCAAGACGTCAAACACCAATTTTCATAGATGTAGCTTAAAAGCACTTAAGCAGTTCATCAGTAATGATTTATTTCCATAACAATCTTTTATCTACTTTTCATCCTCTTGAATGTTAAATTTCCAAAAATGCTGAAACATGTATTCCTTTATTTCTGACTCAGGAACCAAACACGAGCTTTTGTAGGTCTATCTGTAAAATTGCCTTAACAGTGACATATTTTTTAAAAAAACTTTCTTCCTCTGTTTCACCATCTTAGTGGTGAAATTTTGAAAAATCCTTTCTTAAATGATGCCTACGATATAAAATCAACACATTCTGCAAATTTCAAGTTTTTGTCATTAGTGGTTAGGGTTGGGTGATAATGAATCTGTGAATCAGTCAGTCAAGGCAATGCCTTTTTTATGGAGAGATTGTAATATGTATCACTGCAGTTTCTTACTTTGTATAGACTGCATAAAAATATAATATGGTTAAATGAATACCAGGGATATATTTTCAGATATTTATGATGGACAAATGATTCACAATGGGGTAGTTGGTCTATTGATGAAATACCACCTATATTGCTTACGTAAGTCTGGTGAGAGCTGAGTGTTTTAAATGTTAATAGCTGGGTTTACTGTTGTAAGTGTTTAGCCCCTGATGTAGAAAATACATGGTTACTTCCATCAAGCCCTTAATTCTGACTGACTAATTCTTTGTGGGTTTTGGAACTCCCATTGCACATTCAGACTTTCACAACATTAAATAGTACTTATCATTTTGTCATTTTCTCCGTGTACTGTTTTTAGTTAGTAAAGAACATGTCACTGCTTAATTTGTTTGTGTATTTTTTACTTTTGTTGTTTTTTATTTCAATATTTATAGTTTAATAATATTTTCCAATGTTGTCATTTCTATACTCCATGTATCTTTATATAGCCATCATACACAAATCATAGTCAGTAGGAGGAGGATATTCAATCAGTTGAAAAATTACATGATGTGTTTTGTTAGTGCAGTCAGCCATTGCCAACAACTCATTATGCAAATATCATTGTCAGTCAGTTGGGTGTAGCATTCACCTGCCACAGTTATTATGTTGTTAGTCTGTCTGCATTCTGCAACCATTATGTAATATTCTATGTTAATCAGTAAACATTCAGTCACTGCAGTCACCATGTTGGTTTTTGCCATTTGTGAAAGTTTGTGGAACAGTCATATTTTGCGTAGCTTAATGATCTCTCTTGCAAATCTGGCAAAAACAGTGAAGCACTCAGAAGACATATTTTGATATCAGTGCACCAAACAGTCACAAAACTTTATTTTCCTTTGGTATTACAGACAAAACACTGCTTATGAGCATATTATTATATTTTCAAACTATTTACTTGTACTCAACTATTGTTTGCAGAAGCTTACAAGAACAAACATTTCTCCTTATTTTGCTATATGCAACATTACTGGCTTTGCTTAAATTTATTTTATGATGACCTAAAGGACTATGAAATGGCACACTTACCTACAACTGGTACTTTATGACAGTAAACTAATTTTAGGTTTACTTTAATTTATGAAAATGTGTTTAAATTTATTTCTGCTGCTACTATATTAATAGTATACACATTTGTTTACTTAATACGTCATTAAGCTGAAAAAGATTCTGTAATTATTTATAAAAAGTCATTATTGTTAATTCCAAACATAAACATATTTTTCATAAAATTTTAGCTGAAATAACATTTAGACATTTGCTTCCATCTTGTTACATTGTACCAGTATGCCTTAACATACCAAATTCATACTACTGGCACACAGTACATTCAACTATTAGTGTAGCAATTACTTAATTTTACAAACACACAACATTTTAATTATTGACAAATGTTTTATGTACTTTTGATATTGTAAATGGCAGAGAATGGTTGTATTGTCTTATTCTAAAGAAATCAAACATAATAAAAGAATCTTCCATGCCCTCTCTCCTACCATTCATTTTATGAACATGATTTTCTTGTATATGAAAATATGCTACACAGAACTTAGCTTTTTCCAGAAGCTTGCCTAAACAGCAGTTCATTAAATTCTGCTCTCATTAAAGAATCCACCAGAATACTATAATTACTTTGCAGCATGTTCCATCACTTTCAGTGCGATTTTACCTCACCAAGTGTACTAAAAATGACTACCTGGTGTAAGATAACTGACTGCAGGATGTATACATTAGAAACAATAAGAAAATCCAATATGTATATTGACTATGGTGATTGTAGTGATCACATGTATTGTCGATGTGGAGCTTGAGCCTTTGAAGCAGTTTAGATTATTCAATACGTACCCAGTTATGAGCCACTTTTAACTCTGCTGGCCCCAATTAAAGTAACATTTAAGAACAGACTTGAACTGCAAAGTGAGATAAAATGGTACATACAGTAAAATCTGGAGTAGAACCTTGAATTTGAGGACAGAAGCCTGTACTAAAAAGATGTGTGAATACTAAGAAGATGTGTGAAGGAATGCAGCACAAAGAGAAGTATGGAGCACTCAGCTGGGGATGGCACTACTTATAACATAGCATGTTCACTAAAGAGAAGTGAACCCCCCCCCCCCCCCCACACCTATTTACTTTATTCATTTTTTGAAATGCTTTCCATTCTAGTAGCAAAGTGGATGTTTCCCAAATACTGAAGTACCTTAACCTCGAGTTGGTGAAATTTCAAACATTTGGCAGACAGGATGTATAATCAAATCAGTTATCTTTTTAAAACAAATATTCTGTTAGATCTAGGGCAGGCTAATTCATAACCATAGCTGTTAGCAGTTGTCACTACCCTGGATTAGCCATGGCACACATGCAATAATTTTTGGATCTCTTCATTTGCCCTACTAGAATTTTGTATTGTTTTTACTAATTCTAAATCCCTTATTTTGAAAACGGTTGTTTTATATTATTGTCGTGCCTCTTTTTTTTTCTTTCCAAAGCTGTTTTTCTTTATTGTTCCCTTTGTTAACCTGATGCTTTCATTTTGAGTTATTTCACTTAAGGTGGGGAAACACAGTTTATTTGCTAATTATATTGGTAGGTCATTCCCCAAACATTAATGCACAGGGAGCAAACCCAGTAGACTCATTCCACACGGTGTGGGTATGGCTGTCCTGTGTTATTGAAATATGTTGTGTACAATTTATTGATTTCTTTCATGAACCATTCACTCACATATCCTTGTGGGAAAAAAGGAGGAAATTTTTATGTTATTTACTTTGTACATCCCCAGACATTGCATAAATCTTTCAGAAATGAACTGAGGCCCATTGTCTGACAAAGATGAGTTTGGTTTTCCAAAATTGTAAAAATAATCAGCTTTTAGTTTTTATACAATAGTTTTAGTGTTGACTTTCTTTTTATGGTAGAATTTTGTGTGTTTTGAAAAACTGTTGAGAATGACAAAAATATATTTACAACCTCCAGTAGAAATAGGCAGTGGTCCCAGATAATCAACAATGATTAATTCGTTTCAGGCAGTAGGGAGGACTGAATGCATTAATCCTTTTGATGATATTGTTGTGATTTTTTCTCTTTGGCATCTGTCACATTCAGCTAACCTTTTCTTTACTCATCCCCATAACTTGTTAAATATTGCAGTTTACTGAATTTTAGCCATAATTTTTTTACTACCACAATGACTATAGCACATGTGTAGGTAATCAGCCAGTTCATCAGCCAGTTGCTCAGGTAAACAATTTCCACTCTTGTTTGTCAAAAGACTTTCTCCTGAAGTACATACACTGTTGTTGTTGTTGTGGTCTTCAGTCCTGAGACTGGTTTGATGCAGCTCTCCATGCTACTCTATCCTGTGCAAGCTTCTTCATCTCCCAGTACCTACTGCAACCTACATCCTTCTGAATCTGCTTAGTGTATTCATCTCTTGGTCTCCCCCTACGATTTTTACCCTCCACGCTGCCCTCCAATACTAAATTGGTGATCCCTTGATGCCTCAGAACATGTCCTACCAACCGATCCGTTCTTCTGGTCAAGTTGTGCCACTAACTCCTCTTCTCCCCAATCCTATTCAGTACCTCCTCATTAGTTATGTGATCTACCCATCTAATCTTCAGCATTCTTCTGTAGCACCACATTTCGAAAGCTTCTATTTTCTTCTTGTCCAAACTATTTACCGTCCATGTTTCACTTCCATACATGGCTACACTCCATACAAATACTTTCAGAAATGACTTCCTGACACTTAAATCTATACTCGATGTTAACAAATTTCTCTTCTTCAGAAACGCTTTCCTTGCCATTGCCAGTCTACATTTTATATCCTCTCTACTTCGACCATCATCAGTTATTTTGCTCCCCAAATAGCAAAACTCCTTTACTACTTTAAGTGTCTCATTTCCTAATCTAATACCCTCAACATCATCCGACTTAATTCGACTACATTCCATTATCCTCGTTTTGCTTTTGTTGATGTTCGTCTTATATCCTCCCTTCAAGACACCGTCCATTCCATTCAACTGCTCTTCCAAGTCCTTTGCTGTCTCTGACAGAATTACAATGTCATCGGCGAACCTCAAAGTTTTTATTTCTTCTCCATGGATTTTAATACCTACTCCGAAGTTTTCTTTTATTTCCTTTACTGCTTGCTCAATATACAGATTGAATAACATCGGGGAGAGGCTACAACCCTGTCTTACTCCCTTCCCAACCACTGCTTCCCTTTCATGTCCCTCGACTCTTATAACTGCCATCTGGTTTCTGTACAAATTGTAAATAGCCTTTCGCTCCCTGTATTTTACCCCTGCCACCTTTAGAATTTGAAAGAGAGTATTCCAGTTAACATTGTCAAAAGCTTTCTCTAAGTCTACAAATGCTAGAAACGTAGGTTTACCTTTTCTTAATCTTTCTTCTAAGATAAGTCGTAAGGTCAGTATTGCCTCACATGTTCCAACATTTCTACGGAATCCAAACTGATCTTCCCCGAGGTCGGCTTCTACCAGTTTTTCCATTCGTCTGTAAAGAATTCGTGTTAGTATTTTGCAGCTGTGACTTATAAAACTGATAGTTCGGTAATTTTCACATCTGTCAACACCTGCTTTCTTTGGGATTGGAATTATTATATTCTTCTTGAAGTCTGAGGGTATTTCGCCTGTCTCATACATCGTGCTCACCAGATGGTAGAGTTTTGTCAGGACTGGCTCTCCCGAGGCCATCAGTAGTTCTAATGGAATGTTGTCTACTCCCGGGGCCTTGTTTCGACTCAGGTCCTCCAGTGCTCTGTCAAACTCTTCACACAGTATCTTATCTCCCATTTCATCTTCATCTACATCCTCTTCCATTTCCATAATATTGTCCTCAAGTACATCACCCTTGTATAAACCCTCTATATACTCCTTCCACCTTTCTGCCTTCCCTTCTTTGCTTAGAACTGGGTTTCCATCTGAGCTCTTGATATTCATACAAGTGGTTCTCTTCTCTCCAAAGGTCTCTTTAATTTTCCTGTAGGCAGTATCTATCTTACCCCTAGTGAGACAAGCCTCTACATCCTTACATTAGTCCTCTAGCCATCCCTGCTTAGCCGTTTTGCACTTCCTGTCGATATCATTTTTGAGACGTTTGTATTCCTTTTTGCCTGCTTCATTTACTGCATTTTTATATTTTCTCCTTTCATCATTAAAATTCAATATTTCTTCTGTTACCCAAGGATTTCTATTAGCCCTCGTCTTTTTACCTACTTGATCATCTGCTGCCTTCACTACTTCATCCCTCAGAGTTACCCATTCTTCTTCTACTGTATTTCTTTCCCCCATTCCTGTCAATTGTTCCCTTATGCTCTCCCCGAAACTCTCTACAACCTCTGGTTCTTTCAGTTTATCCAGGTCCCATCTCCTTAAATTCCCACCTTTTTGCAGTTTCTTCAGTTTCAATCTGCAGTTCATAACCAATAGATTGTGGTCAGAATCCACATCTGCCCCTGGAAATGTCTTACAATTTAAAACCTGGTTCCTAAATCTCTGTCTTACCATTATATAATCTATCTGATACCTTTTAGTATCTCCAGGATTCTTCCAGGTATACAACCTTCTTTTATGATTCTTGAACCAAGTGTTAGCTATGATTAAGTTATGCTCTGTGCAAAATTCTACAATGCGGCTTCCTCTTTCATTCCTTCCCCCCAATCCATATTCACCTACTATGTTTCCTTCTCTCCCTTTTCCTACTGACGAATTCCAGTCACCCATGACTATTAAATTTTCGTCTCCCTTAACTACCTGAATAATTTCTTTTATCTCGTCATACATTTCATCTATTTCTTCATCATTTGCAGAGCTAGTTGGCATATAAACTTGTACTACTGTAGTAGGCATGGGCTTTGTGTCTATCTTGGCCACAATAATGCGTTCACTATGCTGTTTGTAGTAGCTAGCCCGCACTCCTATTTTTTTATTCGTTATTAAACCTACTCCTGCATTACCCCTATTTGATTTTGTATTTATAACCCTGTAATCACCTGACCAAAAGTCTTGTTCCTCCTGCCACCGAACTTCACTAATTCCCACTATATCTAACTTTAACCTATCCATTTCCCTTTTCAAATTTTCTAACCTACCTGCTCGATTAAGGGAGCTGACATTCCACGCTCCGATCTGTAGAACACCAGTTTTCTTTCTCCTGATAACAACGTCCTCTTGAGTAGTCCCCGCCCAGAGATCCGAATGGGGGACTATTTTACCTCCGGAATATTTTACCCAAGAGGACGCCATCATCATTTAACCATACAGTAGAGCTGCATGCCCTCGGGAAAAGTTACGGCTGTAGTTTCCCCTTGCTTTCAGCAAAGCCGTTCACAGTACCAGCACAGCAAGGCCGTTTTGGTTATTGTTACAAGGCCAGATCAGTCAATCATCCAGACTGTTGCCCCTGCAACTACTGAAAAGGCTGCTGCCCCTCTTCAGGAACCATATGTTTGTCTGGCCTCTCAACAGATACCCCTCCGTTGTGGTTGCACCTACGGTGCGGCCATCTGTATCGCTGAGGCACGCAAGCCTCCCCACCAACGGCAAGGTCCATGGTTCATGGACTTTCTCCTGAAGTACATACACTATGTATTATATAACACGGTGTTACCTTTACATTACCATCTGAATTGTAATATTGCTTCACTAATTTTAAATTTTAACACTGTAGGAAAAGACAGATTGCTACTTACCATAAAGAAGACACATCAAGTTACAGACAGGCACAATTAAAAGACACTCACATAAAGCTTTTGGCCACAGTCTTCATCAGTAAAAGAAGACACATGCACCATTCACACTCACACTCAAGCAACCACACCTCATGCAGATTGCCAACTCCAGCATCTCAGGCTAGAATGCATTCTTTAACGCATCTGTCTTTTCCTGCATTGTTGATCCTACCTGGAGTCTCCATTGTTTGATTTTAAATTTGGATTTTCATTTTGTTCACTTCTCTCATCTTGCAGATATGCCTGATTGGTTATTCATCTCTTAGCTCCTGTAAATAAAATAACCTTATCTGACCACTAATGCATCATGACAAACGTCATTCCTTTCTCCCACTGACACCTGAGAAAGATCATTAGCTATTATAGTGTGCTTACCTTTGATTATCTGATTTCTAGGTCTAACTGCTGTAAATACAAAGCCCATTTCATGTTCTTGGAATCCAAAAACAATGGCAAGTGCCTTTCATTCAGGAAAGTAATAATTTTTCTCATGAGCATGTGAAGTCTTGCAGCAAAAGGAGTTGTTCTGTGATCCTTTCCTCCCTCTTGTTTTATTAACAGAAATATTTCAATTCAATAACCATGAAAACCTGAATCAGTGCTCGTACAAAAGGACAATTCAATCTGGATGGTACAACAACTGCCATTTAATAATTCCTTCTTTAAATTTTGAAAAACCTCTTCATACCTGATTTCCAGTTGCATACAACATTCTCCTTCAACAAATTGCCAAAACAATGATGACTAAATGATTGGCCAGTCACAAATTTTCTGTGGTATCCAAATAAACTGAACATTGCTTTTACTTGTTTTTTGGTTCTACATCCTGGGAAGTCTGCTACTGATTTCAGTTTAGCTGGTCATGTTGTATCCTTTTTTTAATTATATGGCCTAAAAATGAAGTTTCTTTTCTTCCATCTCAGACTTACTTTGTTTCAGCTTTGTACCCCCTTTGTAAATAGCTGTAAACCAGTAAACCAGTGATTCTTGAAGCCTATGACTGCTCTGGACGGGTTAACTCATCATATTCTGTCATCCCTAAGTACCGAGGATGTGTTTAAAAGCAGCCTCTGTGTTTTCCTTATGTGTCAGGGATGTGTTTATGGGTACCATTCTGCTAACCCTCTCATTGTCTGAAGGAGACTTGCTTCTAAATCTTGGTGAAGAAAAAAGTTTTGAGTATTTATCATGCAACATATGTGGCTCTTTGTGTGCCATCATTTGCAAAAAATCTCATTTCAATATCTTGAACTGTTTATGAAATATTACATTTATGACCACATGAATCTCAATGCACAGGGATGAACTTCGGCATACTGTGTGTGACCATCCTCCAGATATAAAATAAAAAAAGCAATAACTTGAGAAGGAAATGAAGTATTTTTCTACTCTCAATTTTAAATAAAATTTCATCTTATCTACATTTCATACACAGCAATGAGCTGAAATCAGCAGTATGCAACATTTACACAATGCATTTTTACCTTTCCAAAGTGTTAAAGTTCCTTGCAGTGCCTTACATAATGTAATGGGTAACTATGATGAATACGAAAAAAAAATTCAGTCCTTTATTGATTAAAGATATGACCTAAGATGTGTAAAAATAAATTTTTGTCACTGAATAGTTTTCTTAAAATCGGCATCAGGCAAGCATTACACCAACAATGAAGCCAGATCAGCACAGAATACAGAGAGCACATATGTGGCAGTCAAAGGATTAAAGAATGGAACTCCTGTGTGTAAATCAGCTTCAAATGGCTGACTAAAAATGAGTTAATGTGTTAAATATTTGTTTAAAGAATATAAGTGAGAAACATCTAGGAAAGTTTTGCAATAATACTTAAAGTTGCTAAGTGCGCTCATTATGAAGTACTGGATGAATATAAACTGGATAGTTTCCATTGCATTTTAAGCAAAATTTAGTATATCATACATCTCAATGTTTATGACATTTTTATGAACTGTACGTCATACAATAATATAATTTTTCAGGTATATTCAGCGATATATGAGTAGCCCAGGTGTAAATGCGGCTAAGTCAATGTTAAAATATTTTGGGGAAAAAGCAGTGTTACAAAGCTGGTTATTTTCCCAATAAGAAAGAATAAACATAACAACCTTATGATGAATGTCTCTACAACCCTACATTAACTACTGAATTATTATTTTTATATCAGAATTTATTTTAGCCAATTTTACAAACAAATGGTTGAGTTAGCTTCTTGTGCAGTCACATTAGTGGCCATGATGGAAATGCAATCACTTGCAAAATTGGTTGGAAAAGTAATTCATGTGCAGGTCTGGCTATGTCAGGAAGTATGGTAGACTACATGAGTATTTTAAAAGAATGCTAAAGGGAGAAGCTTAAACAGACAAAATGCAGAAATCTTGTTTTATTTTAAATCTTTAAAGAGGTTTAAACCACATAGTAATACATAACTTGTACTGTTACAAGGAACAGTAATAATCTTAGTCTGAATCATTCAGTTCAAACTTAATGTTAATAGCACCTTGCATGAAAGTAGGAAATGTTTGGAACACAGAATATTACAAAGAAAGGATCACAAGGTAAAATGACTTTAAATGTCATTCAGGGAATCATCATCACCCAAAAGCTTAAAATCAAGCTCTTCAGCCTCACCATTTTGAATTCTGCTCATTTCCACAACCTCCTGCTGCTCAGAAACTTTAATATGAAATTTTGATTTTTCCTCCATGGGCAAAGTCTCTCCCCAGTAACGTGATAGGAGCCACTTGATGTCTGTAATTTTAGCTTTTTCGTGTGGGATCCCTTTTGGAGGCTCCTGAGGAAGAGTTTTTTTTTTTTTGTGAAATGTTTGCCTTCTTTTACAAAAGAGACTTCACCTCTCTACTCTCAAAATTTACGAATGTCTCTCCCTGCACAAGGCATGAGTTTGTTTGCTGCCTAAAGATTTGAGGATGTCATTGGTGAGCTGCTTCCAGTTCTTTCTTGGCATCAACTGACCCCAAGGGCACTAATCTGGTGAATTTCTCCATTATGCCAATGTAGACTGCAGGATTTTTGATTGTGTTCAGTTTGGAAAATTTTCTCTCCATGTTTCCAAAAATCTTGTGGGGGGTTATGAACAAATGACTGATGATTGGAAACCACACTTTGACACTTTCTACATCTAGTGGAGCATCATGAAGAAACCAATACATCAACATCCCAGTCATTGTTCTATTCTTATTTTGCCCATCACATCCACCCGAAAAGAGACATAGTTTGGTGACACTATCCAAATTGGCTTCAGGCAGTTGATGACAAAGTGCTGAATCAACCTGGTTTGACCCCTTCACAAACTCATTCTCTAGCCAAACATACGAGGTCACATTTTTTTGTGCCAGTATTCGTAGAGAAACTTAGGCAAACCATGAAATTATGTAATTATATATGTCTTGAATAACAGGCCACCTGATTTGAGACTTCTGTAAGAATGAAATTCTTCTGGCAGTCGTAACTAGACTGTCAATGCTTTCCTTCTATCTATCTATCATAAAACATGTTACTTCAAATTCTGTGAGCCATGAGCTGATGTTTCAAATTTTTCTTTTCAGTTCATTGATTTTCCAAGGAAATCCTACTTTTTGGGTATGAGCATGTAGATCATGTGTCAACATAAGTTGCTCTGAAGCCGATACTAAATTATTGCAGAATAGTGCCCTGTAGTAGTCATACTTTATGTCCAGATTGAGACCTTCCTCACAGAAAATTTCTCACACATTATTTTCACATTTAACTCACTGCTCAAATATTGGTGATGAAGCATTTTTCCTCTAGAATAATAACTTTTGGTATGCCTGACTTGTTCAATGTGTCTGTCAACTGCAGTTTTCTTATCTTCGTGCAGCTTTATTCTTCTGTCACCTCTCCTTTTTCAACAGTTGCAGGCGAGGAATCATCAATCATACTCTGACAGATTTTGTTGAGTCTCATTTTTTTACCTTCAAAATCTCCATGAAACAGCTCTGCAAACCCATATGATTCTAGAAACTCCTTCACATCTTTTTATAAGTACGAAGTTAGTAATTAGTTCCTTTCTTGTCGCTTTGTCTCCTCTAAGCTCAATTTTTCGATGAGATGACATGATGACATGCTGTCGAATATAGTTGCTCTGCCAGTCTCAGTTAGTTTCTTCAAAAAATTCTTCAAGGATCCGCTGTACGTCCTGCATAGTGAGTTCCTTACATTTCAACTTGGGTGATTACAGTTTGGAACTGCAGAAACCTCAGGCATGGGTGTGTGTGTTTTTCCTTAGGTTAATTTAGGTTAAGTAGTGGTAAGCTTAGGGACTGATGACCTTAGCAGTTAAGTCCCATAAGATTTCACACACACTTTTTTTTTTCAGAAACCCCTATGGTTGGTACCTAAAGATAGATGAAAAATTACAGATACTAGTTGTAGTTCAGTGTTCCTATTTTCAAGTACATTGAATCAATGAGAAATGTGTTTGAAAGGAGAATTATATTTTAGATTTGCAGAGATTACCCTGCAATGAAGAGCTTAAGTTATATGGTTAGGTCATTAACTCCAACAGTAATAAACTTATAAATAATTGAATATTACTATAACATTTATGTTTTCTTTACTTAACATATTCCCTTACTGAAACAATCGAAAATTTTTCCGTCTCATCAATTTTTGTCTTTATGATTTTTTGTAATGCAGAATTATTTTGCCCACTGGAAATAGTTTTGTGTACCTCTAGATATGATTTAAGTTCTCCATCTTCTCTACTGTATCTGTCTATTCTTTGATCATTAACATGGAATTTGACCTGTTTATTAGTGGGTCTTATCTAGATCTTGTTCAAGTGCGAAACTTGACTGGAACAAACTTAAGTTTGCTCCCTATAATTCTATCATTCAGGCCCCTTCTCTCACCCCTACATCCACTTGGATCCATTACATCTCTGTTATTCCTTCCAGAACCTGGCTAATCCCTTGTGGGTTGGTTTCTTGGCTTACAATTTCTCATATTGTCTTCTGATTTTCCCCATATAATTCAAAAAGTCATTAATGTTACTCTTGGGGACTGGCAAAAGCCATTCTCTTACAATTTGTGTCTGTTTATTTTCTAATCCTATTGTTATTGCCTCATTTTCTGATTCTTTGTCCAGGTACTTAAGTTTGTTAATCAAATATCGACAGAAACCTTTAATAGTCCCTCTCATGGACTCGTATCTCTCACTAGCCCAGAATTCACAAGCAGTTTTCTGCTATTCTCCCTTTTTTCTCAAAAATAATTTCCTGCATTATTCTCAAGAATGGGAAGCCCAACCATAAGCATCCTCTCTCCAATAACCTCTTGGAAAGGACATTTTTTCCTGATCACTCCTATTTCTAGGTAACTCACTAAAATCTCTAATAAAGTCAAGGGGGTGTACATTCCGCATGGTTCAAAAGCTATGAAACTTTTTACAATTGATAAAGTAAGCTTCATTTGATACAGTAAAAACACTATGATTTACCAACTTTGTTTTCAATTTTGGTAAATGCAGATCCATTTACAACTTGATATTGTTCTACAGTTTCATTGAACTCTTCAAGTTTTTCTTCAGTAGTTAACAAACACCTGTTTTCTACTTCATTTCCCACTTTTTCTATTTTATTATTCAATTCTGCTTTTGTTTTCTCCATTTGTAAATCCAACTCATCCTTATTTTCAGCATTAATTTTCTTTAACTGGCCAGAGGTTAAGAAGACAAGAACTGACCACTGCTTCCACCCTCTTTTCATAACAATTTACAATCCTATCTTGTGTAGCTTCACATTATTTGCTGTCTGTTTATTCTTAAATTTGTTTCGTTAGTTACCTTTCCAACTTATTATCCAAACAAATTTGTACAGAGTCTACCTTTTTGCCCAAATTTTCCAATTTCTTTAAATTTTACTACCACTTGTATTCATTCCTACTCTTAAGCTGCCGATGTCACTTTTGATGCATTTAGTTACTTCAGTGAACTCCAGTGAACATTTCAATGTATCTGTCTACATAAAATTCATGTTCTTATTTGCTTTCATTATTATTAACATTTGAAAGTTCTGTGGGTGGTGCCCGAGACTTTTCTTGGTAAGCTGACTAGCATTTACTTCATCATAGCAAGTTATATCTAACTTGGACCTAAACTCACTGTCTTCTCCAGATTTTAGTTCTTATTCCCATATTGTCTTCGCAAGATTTACTTTTAGCCAATGCTCTCTCTCCCTTAATGTCTACCTCATGTCCAACAACATGAAGTACACTGTCTTTTTCATTACATCACTCATTTTGACAAAATAGTGAATAAAATGTAGTAGCAGGAACGCCTTATATTAATTATTTATAACAGAAGTTGCTGCAGCAGTCTTGCTTGCTGTCATCTGTTCACTGATCCTTTTCATATTCCTATGTCAGGTTGCAAAGTTTACTGCTGGGCTCCCCTCTGGTTCCTCACTGACCACGTCTCACCAAACATAATGTCAGTCCCCTTTGCCTCTCATTGGTTGACAAAGTTTCATCCAAGATCCATTTATTTTTTATTTATATAGCATCTTAGTTAGTTATGTCGTTTTCATTAATATTATGTGTGCTGTTCTATTTACTGTCCACATAGTAACAATGGAAAATCCAGGATGGAATAATGACAGTAGTATGAAAAGGATAGATCTCTACTCACCATATAGTGAAGATGTTGAGTCACAGACAGGCACAAAAAGAACTGCTAAACAAGTAAGCCTTCAGTCAGAAGGCCTTGTTCTGAATTAGACAACATACACACAGACACATTCATGCAAATGCAACTCTGACTGCTGGACACAGCAGCCGAAGACAGTCTTGCAAATGTGAGTTGCATTTGCATATGTGTGTGTGTGTGTGTGTGTGTGTGTGTGTGTGTGTGTGTGTGTGTGTGTGTGTGTGTTGTCTGATTCAGAAGAAGGCCTTTTGGCCAGAAAGCTCATTTGTTTAGCTGTCTTTTGTGGTGCCTTTGTGCCTGTCTGTGACTCATCATCTCCACTATAAGGTGAGTAGCAGTCTATCTTTTTCATAATATTGTCTTCTTTTACCTCCATACACTTTACTCCTACAGTGCCACTAGAAATCTTTATTTACGCATGGTTCCTTCTCAGTGCATTTTTATCATCAGTTTCTAGGTTTCCAGTCTACTTTAACCTCAACACATATGTCTGTAAGTTCTATGCACATATAACTGTCCTTAACCACATAAATTCATTCTAACAGTGCAAGAGTTACCTTCATGTAAACCCTTCTTCTGCACTCAGTATCTCATTGAAGAAAGGTCACTGCATTGCTTTAAATCAGTTCTCTTGAAAAATATTCCAGTAATATACACCACACAACTTTTAATTAATAAGGCTTCTCCCATTGACTTACCGAACGAAAGTGCTGGCAGGTCGATAGACACACAAATAAACACAAACATACACATGAAATTCAAGCTTTCGCAACAAACTGTTGCTTCATCAGGAAAGAGGGAAGGAGAGGGAAAGACGAAAGGATGTGGGTTTTTAAGGGACAGGGTAACGAGTCATTCCAATCCCGGGAGCGGAAAGACTTACCTTGGGGGAAAAAAGGACAGGTATACACTCGCACACACACACATATCCATCCGCACATACACAGACACAAGCAGACATTTGTAATGGCAAAGATTTGGGCAGAGATGTCAGTCGAGGCGGAAGTAGAGGCAAAGATGTTGTTGAAAGACAGGTGAGGTATGAGCAGCGGCAAATTGAAATTAGCGGAGATTGAGGCTTGGCGGATAACGAGAAGAGAGGATATACTGAAGGGCAAGTTCCCATCTCCGGAGTTCTGACAGGTTGGTGTTAGTGGGAAGTATCCAGATAACCCGGACGGTGTAACACTGTGCCAAGATATGCTGGCCGTGCACCAAGGCATGTTTAGCCACAGGGTGATCCTCATTACCAACAAACACTGTCTGCCTGTGTCCATTCATGCGAATGGACAGTTTGTTGCTGGTCATTCCCACATAGAAAGCTTCACAGTGTAGGCAGGTCAGTTGGTAACCTTCCTTATACACAAATATTCCGCACGTCCAGGGCCTCGCTGCGATGGAGCACTTCCTTTCACGCCGATCACCTGCCACTCTACCAAAAACCTCTTTCCTCATTACCTTAGCCAGCTTCATCCTGACCCACAACTTCTTCATTTTCGAAGGCCAGACATACCAACAATTAAAGGGAACAGCCATGGGCACCAGGATGGCCCCCTCGTACGCCAACCTATTCATGGGTCGCTTAGAGGAAGCCTTCTTGGTTACCCAGGCCTGCCAACCCAAAGTTTGGTACAGATTTATTGATGACATCTTCATGATCTGGATTCACAGTGAAGAAGAACTCCAGAATTTCCTCTCCAACCTCAACTCCTTTGGTTCCATCAGATTCATCTGGTCCTACTCCAAATCCCATGCCACTTTCCTTGACGTTGACCTCCACCTGTCCAATGGCCAGCTTCACACGTCCGTCCACATCAAACCCACCAACAAGCAACAGTACCTCCATTATGACAGCTGCCACCCATTCCACATCAAACGGTCCCTTCCCTACAGCTTAGGTCTTCATGGCAAACGAATCTGCTCCAGTCCGGAATCCCTGAACCATTACACCAACAACCTGAAAACAGCTATCGCATCCCGCAACTACCCTCCCGACCTGGTACAGAAGCAAATAACCAGAGCGACTTCCTCATCTCCTCAAACCCAAAACCTCCCACAGAAGAACCGCAAAAGTGCCCCACTTGTGACAGGATACTTACCGGGACTGGATCAGACTCTGAATGTGGCTCTCCAGCAGGGCTACGACTTCCTCAAATCCTGCCCTGAAATGAGATCCATCCTTCATGAAATCCTCCCCACTCCACCAAGAGTGTCTTTCTGCCGTCCACCTAACCTTCGTAACCTCTTAGTTCATCCCTATGAAATCCCCAAACCACCTTCCCTACCCTCTGGCTCCTGCCCTTGTAACCGCCCCCGGTGTAAAACCTGTCCCATGCACCCTCCCACCACCACCTACTCCAGTCCTGTAACCCGGAAGGTGTACAAGATCCAAGGCAGAGCCACGTGTGAAAGCACCCACGTGATTTACCAACTGACCTGCCTACACTGTGAAGCTTTCTATATGGGAATGACCAGCAACAAACTGTCCATTCGCATGAATGGACACAGGCAGACAGTGTTTGTTGGTAATGAGGATCACCCTGTGGCTAAACATGCCTTGGTGCACGGCCAGCACATCTTGGCACAGTGTTACACCGTCCAGATTATCTGGATACTTCCCACTAACACCAACCTGTCAGAACTCCGGAGATGGGAACTTGCCCTTCAGTATATCCTCTCTTCCCGTTACCCGCCAGGCCTCAATCGCCGCTAATTTCAATTTGCCGCTGCTCATACCACACCTGTCTTTCAACAACACCTGTCTTTCAACAACATCTTTGCCTCTACTTCCGCCTCGACTGACATCTCTGCCCAAACTCTTTGCCTTTACAAATGTCTGCTTGTGTCTGTGTAAGTGCGGATGGATATGTGTCATCTGTGTTTTATATACACTCCTGGAAATGGAAAAAAGAACACATTGACACCGGTGTGTCAGACCCACCATACTTGCTCCGGACACTGCGAGAGGGCTGTACAAGCAATGATCACACGCACGGCACAGCGGACACACCAGGAACCGCGGTGTTGGCCGTCGAATGGCGCTAGCTGCGCAGCATTTGTGCACCGCCGCCGTCAGTGTCAACCAGTTTGCCGTGGCATACGGAGCCCCATCGCAGTCTTTAACACTGGTAGCATGCCGCGACAGCGTGGACGTGAACCGTATGTGCAGTTGACGGACTTCAGCGAGGGCGTATAGTGGGCATGCGGGAGGCCGGGTGGACGTACCGCCGAATTGCTCAACACGTGGGGCGTGAGGTCTCCACAGTACATCGATGTTGTCGCCAGTGGTCTCCGGAAGGTGCACGTGCCCGTCGACCTTGGACCGGACCGCAGCGACGCACGGATGCACGCCAAGACCGTAGGATCCTACGCAGTGCCGTAGGGGACCACACCGCCACTTCCCAGCAAATTAGGGACATTGTTGCTCCTGGGGTATCGGCGAGGACCATTCGCAACCGTCTCCATGAAGCTGGGCTATGGTCCCGCACACCGTTAGGCCGTCTTCCGCTCACGCCCCAACATCGTGCAGCCCGCCTCCAGTGGTGTCGCGACAGGTGTGAATGGAGGGACGAATGGAGACGTGTCGTCTTCAGCGATGAGAGTCGCTTCTGCCTTGGTGCCAATGATGGTCGTATGCGTGTTTGGCGCCGTGCAGGTGAGCGCCACAATCAGGACTGCATACGACCGAGGCACACAGGGCCAACACCCGGCATCATGGTGTGGGGAGCGATCTCCTACACTGGCCGTACACCACTGGTGATCGTCGAGGGGACACTGAATAGTGCACGGTACATCCAAACCGTCATCGAACCCATCATTCTACCATTCCTAGACCGGCAAGGGAACTTGCTGTTCCAACAGGACAATGCACGTCCGCGTGTATGCCGTGCCACCCAACGTGCTCTAGAAGGTGTAAGTCAACTACCCTGGCCAGCAAGATCTCCGGATCTGTCCCCCATTGAGCATGTTTGGGACTGGATGAAGCGTCGTCTCACGCGGTCTGCAAGGAAACATTCCACGTGGGAAAAATATATCTAAAAACAAAGATGATGTGACTTACCGAACGAAAGCGCTGGCAGGTCGATAGACACACAAAGAAACACAAACACACACACAAAATTCAAGCTTTCGCAACAAACTGTTGCCTCGTCAGGAAAGAGGGAGGAGAGGGAAAGACGAAAGGATGTGGGTTTTAAGGGAGAGGGTAAGGAGTCATTCCAATCCCGGGAGCGGAAAGACTTACCTTAGGGGGAAAAAAGGACGGGTATACACTCGCACACACACACATGTCCATCCACACATATACAGACACAAGCAGACATATTTAAAGACAAAGAGTTTGGGCAGAGATGTCAGTCGAGGGGGAAGTGAAGAGGCAAAGATGATGTTGAATGAGGATCACCCTGTGGCTAAACATGCCTTGGTGCACGGCCAGCACATCTTGGCACAGTGTTACACCGTCCGGGTTATCTGGATACTTCCCACCAACACCAACCTATCCGAACTCCGGAGATGGGAACTTGCTCTTCAATATATCCTCTCTTCCCGTTACCCACCAGGCCTCAATCTCCGCTAATTTCAAGTTGCCGCCACTCATACCTCACCTGTCATTCAACATCATCTTTGCCTCTTCACTTCCGCCTCGACTGACATCTCTGCCCAAACTCTTTGTCTTTAAATATGTCTGCTTGTGTCTGTATATGTGTGGATGGATATGTGTGTGTGTGCGAGTGTATACCCGTCCTTTTTTCCCCCTAAGGTAAGTCTTTCCGCTCCCGGGATTGGAATGACTCCTTACCCTCTCCCTTAAAACCCACATCCTTTCGTCTTTCCCTCTCCTTCCCTCTTTCCTGTTGAGGCAACAGTTTGTTGCGAAAGCTTGAATTTTGTGTGTGTGTTTGTGTTTGTTTGTGTGTCTATCGACCTGCCAGCACTTTCGTTCGGTAAGTCACATCATCTTTGTTTTTAGATATATTTTTCCCACGTGGAATGTTTCCCTCTATTTTATATATATATTTAAAAATAGAGGGAAACACTCCACGTGGGAAAAATATATCTAAAAACAAAGATGATGTGACTTACCGAACGAAATATATATAATAGAGGGAAACATTCCACGTAGGAAAAATATATCTAAAAACAAAGATGATGTGACTTACCAAATGAAAGTGCTGGCAGGTCGACAGACACACAAACAAACACAAACATACACACAAAATTCAAGCTTTCGCAACAAACTGTTGCCTCATCAGGAAAGAGGGAAGGAGGGGGAAAGACGAAAGGATGTGGGTTTTAAGGGAGAGGGTAAGGAGTCATTCCAATCCCGGGAGCGGAAAGACTTACCTTAGGGGGAAAAAAGGACTGTTATATATATATATATATATATATATATATATATATATATATATATATATATATATATATATATATAACAGAGGGAAACATTCCACGTGGAAAAATATATCTAAAAAGAAAGATGATGAGACTTACCAAACAAAAGCGCTGGCAGGTCGATAGACACACAAACAAACACAAATATACACACAAAATTCAAGCTTTCGCAACAAACTGTTGCCTCATCAGGAAAGAGGGAAGGAGAGGGAAAGATGACTGCTTGTGTCTGTATGTGTGGATGGATATGTGTGTGTGTGCGAGTGTATACCTGTCCTTTTTTCCCCCTAGGGTAAGTTTTTCCGCTCCCGGGATTGGAATGACTCCTTACCCTCTCCCTAAAACCCACATCCTTTCATCTTTCCCTCTCCTTCCCTCTTTCCTGATGAGGCAACCGTTGGTTGCGAAAGCTAGAATTTTGTGTGTATGTTTGTGTTTGTTTGTATGTCTATCGACCTGCCAGCGCTTTCGTTCGGTAAGTCACCTCATCTTTGTTTTTATATATATATATATATATATATAACAGAGGGAAACATTCCACGTGGAAAAAATATATCTAAAAAGAAAGATGATGAGACTTACCAAACAAAAGCGCTGGCAGGTCGATAGACACACAAACAAACACAAATATACACACAAAATTCAAGCTTTCGCAACAAACTGTTGCCTCATCAGGAAAGAGGGAAGGAGAGGGAAAGACGAAAGGATGTGGGTTTTAAGGGAGAGGGTAAGGAGTCATTCCAATCCCGGGAGCGGAAAGACTTACCTTAGGGGGAAAAAAGGACAGGTATACACTCGCACACACACACATATGTGTGGATGGATATGTGTGTGTGTGCGAGTGTATACCTGTCCTTTTTTCCCCCTAAGGTAAGTCTTTCCGCTCCCGGGATTGGAATGACTCCTTACCCTCTCCCTTAAAACCCACATCCTTTCGTCTTTCCCTCTCCTTCCCTCTTTCCTGATGAGGCAACAGTTTGTTGCGAAAGCTTGAATTTTGTGTGTATATTTGTGTTTGTTTGTGTGTCTATCGACCTGCCAGCGCTTTTGTTTGGTAAGTCTCATCATCTTTCTTTTTATATATATATATATATATATATATATATATATATATATATATATATATATATATATCTAAAAAGAAAGATGATGAGACTTACCAAACAAAAGCGCTGGCAGGTCGATAGACACACAAACAACCACAAATATACACACAAAATTCAAGCTTTCGCAACAAACTGTTGCCTCATCAGGAAAGAGATATATTAATAGAGGGAAACATTCCACGTGGGAATTAATTTATATATATATATATATCCCACGTGGAATGTTTCCCTCTCTCTCTCTCTCTCTATATATATATATATATCCCACGTGGAATGTTTCCCTCTCTCTCTCTCTCTCTCTCTCTCTCTATGACCTAAAACTAGTTTACACAGGCATGCACCTTCACCTTACTACCCATCAGTGTTTTAAAACATGACCCATTTTTTTTTTAGAGAGAGCCTATAGATCTAAAGAAAGCAATCAAATAATATTTAAAAAAGTAAAAATAAAAATTATCTATCTGTATGTCGGTGACAAAACGTTCACAGTTGGAATTGAATTCTGACACAACCAACACCGTACAATAGTGACTTCAGTTTGCATAGATGACATATACTCTGTCTTTCAATCAATGATCGACCTAAATGAGTGTCCATGTCTACACAATATGTAGCCTGAGTCCAAATTATTCACACATATATGCTCAAAGGAAACTTCATAGAAGTTAATACCAGTTACTAGTTGAATTTGATATATTAAGTAAGTCTCACAGATGCACAAAGCATGCAAATACTGGTGACAGATATGTACTTGGTACTGGAATGTTACATGGATTCGTTACGTTGATGATACAGTAGTGTTGGCTAGGTGTGGACTTTGCTATGTTAACTCGTTATATGACATTGCTGCTAAGATTTCAGGGCCCAGCCTGCAGATTTTGGGGTGGGTTTGGCCTTATACGAGGTGCGGCTAGAAAAAAACCGGACTGATGCTGGAAAAAACATTTATTTACAATTTCATGTTATCTCCTTCAATGTACTCTCCTCCTCGGTCTCTACACCGCTCCATACGAATTTTCCACTGTTCATAGCAATGCTACAGATCATTTTCGGTTAGTCCATACATTACTTCCGTCGCTTTTTCTTTTACTGCTTCAACAGTCTCAAATCTAGTTCCTTTCAAAGCTGACTTGACTTTAGGGAAAAGAAAAAAGTCACAGGGGGCCAAATCAGGTGAGTAGGGTGGATGATCTAAGATGGGAATGTTGTGTTTTGCCAAAAACGTCTTCACTGACAACGCACTGTGAGCTGGGGCATTGGAAGGATCCATGACTTTTTTCTCCACAAATCGTCCCGTTTTCTCCGTACTCGCTCATGTAGGGTAGCCAGGACGCTAATGTAGTAATGCTGATTCACTGTTTGTCCCTCTGGTACCCAATCAATGTGCACAATCCCTTTGATGTCAAAAAAAAACATCATCATTGCCTTGAATTTCGATTTTGACATTCGTGCTTTTTTTGTTGCGGAGAACCAGGAGTTTTCCAATGCATTGATTGGCGTTTAGTTTCGGGATCGTAAGTAAAAAACCACGATTCATCGCAAGTAATAACATTTTGTAAGAAGGTGGGATCACTTTCAATGTTTTCCAGGATGTCAGAACAAATCATTCTTCGGCGTTCCTTCTGTTCAATTGTGAGACACTTTGGAACCATTTTTGAACACACTTTGTTCATGTTGAAACTTTCATGAAGAATCTGCCTAACACTTTCCTTGTCAACTCCTGTTAACTCAGACACTGCTCTGATTGTTAAACGGCGATCTTGTCGAACAAGTTTACCGATTTTTTCAATGTTTGCATCAGTTTTTGCTGACAATGGTCTGCCAGTGCGAGTGTCATCACTGGTGTCTTCGCGGCCATCTTTAAATCGTTTAAACCACTCAAACACTTGTGTTCGCGATAAACAATCATCGCCGTACACTTGTTGTAACATTACAAACGTTTCACTTGCAGATTTTCCTAGTTTGAAACAAAATTTGATGTTAACACGCTGTTCTTTCTGTACACTCAACATTTTCCGACGCACAGACAAAACGTCAACTACTTAAAACAGACGCCACGGGCAGACTGAGTGCAGGAGGCAGATGAAACTCGAGCAGTAGGCGGAGCGAGAGTCATGTGACAGGCCACGCGACTTTCAGCCTTATTGCATTCGTTTTATTGTTTCACCAGTACTAGTCTGGTTTTTTTCTAACCACACCTCGTAAAAGCTGGCACATGAACATTTTAGTTGTTTTGGAATTTCTAATTTAGATGAGCTGCATGTTACAACAATAAGTTTGTTTACAAAAAATTATGATAAATTATGGAAATTCTTAATCATCATCATCATCATTTAAGACTGATTATGCCTTTCAGCATTTAGTCTGGAGCATAGTCCCCCTTATAAAATTCCTCCATGATCCCCTATTCAGTGCTAACATTGGTGCCTCTTCTGATGTTAAGCCTATTACTTCAAAATCATTCTTAACCATATCCAGATACCTTCCCCTTGGTCTGCCCCAACTCCTCCTACCCTCTACTGCTGAACCCATGAGTCTCTTGGGTAACCTTGCTTCCCCCATGCGTGTAACATGACCCCACCATCTAAGCCTGTTCGCCCTGACTGCTACATCTATAGAGTTCATTCCCAGTATTTCTTTGATTTCCTCATTGCGGACACCCTCCTGCCATTGTTCCCATCTGCTAGTACCTGCAATCATCCTAGCTACTTTCATATCCGTAACCTCAACCTTGTTGATAAGGTAACCTGAATCCACCCAGCTTTCGCTCCCATACAACAAGGTTGGTCGAAAGATTGAACGGTGCACAGATAACTTAAGTCTTGGTTCTGACTTCCTTCTTGCAGAAGAGAGTAGATCGTAACTGAGCACTCACTGCATTAGCTTTGCTACACCTCGCTTCCAGTTCTTTCACTATGTTGCCATCCTGTGAGAATATGCATTCTAAGTACTTGAAACCGTCCACCTGTTCTAACTTTGTTCCTCCTATTTGGCACTCAATACGTTTATATCTCTTTCCCACTGACATTACTTTCGTTTTGGAGATGCTAATCTTCATACCATAGTCCTTACATTTCTGATCTAGCTCTGAAATATTACTTTGCAAACTTTCAATCGAATCTGCCATCACAACTAAGTCATCCACATATGCAAGACTGCTTATTTCGTGTTCACATATCTTAATCTCACCCAGCCAATCTATTTTTTTCAACATATGATCCATAAATAATATGAACAACAATGGAGACAGGTTAGAGCCTTGTCTTACCCCTGAAACTACTCTGAACCATGAACTCAATTTACCGTCAACTCTAACTGCTGCCTGACTATCCATGTAAAGACCTTTAATTGCTTGCAAAAGTTTGCCTCCTGTTCCATAATCTCGTAGAACAGACAATAACTTCCTCCTAGGAACCCGGTCATATGCCTTTTCTAGATCTATAAAGCATAGATACAATTCCCTGTTCCACTCATAACACTTCTCCATTATTTGCCGTAAGCTAAAGATCTGGTCCTGACAACCTCTAAGAGGCCTAAACCCACACTGATTTTCATCCAATTGGTCCTCAACTAATACTCGCACTTTCCTTTCAACAATACCTGAGAAGATTTTACCCACAACGCTGATTAAAGAGATACCTCTGTAGTTGTTACAATATTTTCTGTTTCCATGTTTAAAGATTGGTGTGATTACTGCTTTCTTCAAGGCTGATGGAACCTGTCCCGACTCCCAGGCCATTTCAATTACCCTGTGTAGCCATTTAAGACCTGACATTCCACTGTATTTGATGAGTTCCGACTTAATTGCATCAACCCCAGCTGCTTTATTGCACTGCAATCTATTGACCATTTTCTCCACTTCCTCAAATGTGATCCTATTTCCATCATCATTCCTATCCCATTGTACCTCGAAATCTGAAACATTACTGGTCGTATTTTCACCTACATTGAGCAACTCTTCAAAATATTCCCTCTAATGGCCCAAGGAATCCACAGGATTCACCAGCAGTTTTCCTGACCTGTCCAAAATACTTGTCATTTCCTTCTTACCTCCCTTTCGAAGATTGCTAATTACACTCCAGAATGGTTTTCCAGCAGCTTGACCCAAAGTCTCCAACCTGTTTCCAAAGTCTTCCCAAGATTTCTTCTTGGATGCTGCAATTATCTGTTTGGCTTTGTTTCTTTCTTCAACATAACTTTCTCTGTCTACCTGAGTTCTAGTATGTAGCCATTTTTGATACGCCTTCATTTTCCTTTTACAGGCTGCCTTGACTGTGTCATTCCACCAAGCTGTTTGCTTCATCCTACCTTTACACACTACTGTTCCAAGACATTCTTTAGCCACTTCTAGTACTGTGTCCCTGTACCTTGTCCATTCCTTTTCCAATGACTGTAATGGACTACATTCAACTACCTGGTACCTTCCTGAGATCATTGTTAAGTACTTGTGCCTGATTTCCTTATCCTGAAGTTTCTCCTCTCTTATCCTCCTACATGTGGACCTGACCTCCTGCACTTTAGGCCTCACAATCCCAATTTCACTGCAGATTAAATAATGATCAGTGTCATCAAAGAATCCCCTGAATACACGTGTGTCCTTCACAGCCTTCCTGAATTCCTGATCTGTTATTATATAGTCAATGACAGATCTGGTTCCCCTGCCTTGCCAAGTATACTGGTGAATGTTCTTATGTTTAAAAAAGGAGTTTGTGATTACTAAGCCCATACTGGCAAAGAAATCCAAGAGTTGTTTCCCGTTCCTGTTGGCCTCCATATCCTCTCCAAATTTACCCATAACGTTTTCATACCCTTCTGTTCGATTTCCAATCCTGGCATTAAAATCACCCATGAGCAGAACACTGTCCTTGTCCTTTACTCTAACAACTACATCACTGAGTGCGTCATAAAAACTATCCATCTTATCTTGATCTGTCCCTTCACAATGCAAATATACTGACACAATCCTAATTTTCTTGCTAGACACTGTCAAATCTATCCACATGAGTCGTTCATTTACATACCTTATTGCAACTACGCTGGGTTCCATTTCTTTCCTGATGTAAAGCCCTACACACCATTGTGCTATTCCTGCTTTGACTCCTGACAGGTAGACCTTGTATTCTCCCACTTCCTGTTCTTTCTCACCCCTTACCCGAATGTCACTAACAGCTAAAACGTCCAGCCCCATCTTACTTGCAGCCTCTGCCAGCTCTACCTTCTTCCCAGAGTAGCCCCCATTGATATTAATAGCTCCACATCTCATTACCATTTGTTTGCCAAGTCGTATCTTAGGAGTCCCTGGTTTGTCAGTTAGAGGTGGGACTCCGTCACCTCCAAAGATCCGAGGCATTTTGCTCTCATTGTTGCCAGCATCATATTTAAAGTACCAGGAAAGCAGGTTGCTAGCCTTACTTGCCCCGAGTCCCATTGAGTTTTACCCCTAACGGTTGAGGGACTAACGGGTGGATTTGGTAGTCTTTGCCGTATGAGCACAAAGGTGACCACGACTCAGAATATGTCCAAGATGCCCAGCCTTATTCCAAAGTAACTGGTATCCCGACTGAAATTCTTAAGTAATGGCTTAATTAATTAGTAATGGTTGTCATTTGGTCCAGAAAAATCATAACAACAAAAATACAGTGGTAGAAACTGGAATGTAACAAGTACAATGGCTAAATCTGCAATAGACATTTTTGGTGTGTATGAATTTTAATATTAATTGTCTGTTAAGACAATGAATTTGAGGAAAATAGAAACATACATCTTATGTAAAATCTAGATGCTGGTATTTCTAATGAATAGTGTCAATATCTTGTTGTTGTGGTCTTCACTCCAGAGACTGGTTTGATGCAGCTGTCCTTGCTACTCTATCCTGTGCAAGACTCATCATCTCTGAATAACTACTTTAACCTAAATCCTTTTGAATCTGTTTACTTTATTCTTCTCTTGATCTCCCTCTCCAATGCCCCCCCCCCTTCTCCCCCCCCCCCACCCCTCACTTCTCTCAAATACTAAATTAGTGATCCCTTGACGTCTATCAACTAGTCCCTACTTTCAGTCAAGTTGTACCACAAATTTCTTTTCTCTCCAATTCTATTCAGTACCTCCTTATTACCTATGTGATTGACCCAGCTAATCTATAGCAATACATTTCAAATACCTCGTTTAACTTCTTCTCTGAACTATTAATTGCCCACATGTCACTTCCATACAATGCTGCATTGCAGAAAAATATCTTCAGAAAAGGCTACTGGTTGCTTAAGTCTATATTTGATGGTAAGAAATTTCTCTTCTTCAGAAACACTTTCCTTGCCATTATCAGTCTACATTTTACATCCTCTATACTCAGGTCATTGTCTCTTTTTTATTCCCCAAATAGCAAAACTCATCAACTACTTTTAGTTTATTACTTCCTAATCTAATTCCCTCAGTGTCACATGATTTAATTTTCACTTTTGTTGGTGTTCATCTTATATATCCTCCTTTCAAGATCCTGCTCTTACATTCAACTGTTCCTCCAAATCCTATGCAGTCACTGACAGAATTGAATTGCTACTAAAAGGCAAATTTTGTCAGTTTTGGTTTCTTGAGACATAGATGCATTATTTGGAGCTAAAATGGGAGGCGTTCATGGTCTTGCTGCTTGTAGAGAGCTGATTTAAATTTGCAGTTGTTTCTAACGGGGGACAACTCCAGGAGTTGCCATGTTTTAGGAATAAACTTGTGGCAGGCCTGGAAGCATGCTGAAGCAATTGGTAATTTTTGTTGAAAATTTGGTTAACTATTCCACTTATAACATTAAGATGAGCAGCTTAGAGTTTGAAGTTTCAGATAATGATGAAAAAAATGAAAGAAAGGTAAGCATGATTACTTTTTAGTGTGCTAAGGATTTTTGAGATACACAACATGAAAACAGATGGAGGTAGATTTTATTGTTATAATGAGAGCCAAGGTAAGAAAGGTCATAATGAATTGTGTGTCTTTCTGTACCATTACATTGAGAACTTTGTCCCTACAAGAGAACTCAGCTTGTTCAACATGCATGTGGTGGCCAGAATTGCAATCATATGGCTGTAATAATGTTATTTTTCTTAAAAGGTAATGGCAAATTTGATAAACTCTACCACTGTTTACTTATTGGAGGGCACTCTTATCCACCATCTGATTGCAACTTAGGTGTGATGAAAAGGAAGTTAAAAATTTGTGACCTAATACTTATTCCAGATCCGTGTATGTCACTTATCACCAGATTTAGTCACCTTAGTCGCTTTGAAGTTTATGCAGTAAAAACAAAAGAAATAGGTACCCTTTTATATAAAAAAGTTATCATCTCTAAAATGGCACGAGGCACAGGATAAAGAATAATTTGCTCCTTCTAACATTCTGTACTATTAGTACAGTTAAAAAAAAAAGGCAAGTGGTTCCTAGGCCCTATATCAAAGGACACTTTTGTCCTTTTCTTTACGTTAGTGAAAGTTCTCGTGAAAAAGAAGTAAGGAGATGATATTGAGAAACTACTGAAGTATATTACAGATAGATAGTATCAAATATTTATAATAAGCTTAAAACTTATCCTATAACAGAAATGGATAAAGATGACTGAAAAGTGACTGGAACCAATTATTTCTTTGTAACATGTGTTTTGTGTTCATTTTTGTATAAACTTAATATTTTCTGTGAACAAGTGGCCATTCATCATTTGTAACACGTTTTGTATTTGTTTTTGCTTGAACTTTGGCAGTTTTTAGAACATTAGTTTAGGTTCATAAGCATTAAGGAACCATAAGTTATTTCTTTGTCATTTAAATGCACCTCATATCATTATGTATGATAATTTTTCCTTGTAATGGTATGCTACAAACAGAACACTCCATCACCTTTTTTCTTATCAAATGTCTTCTGTTTTCTTGATATGTGTTTGCCTTTTGAGCTGCTGAATTCAGCTTCGTAATACTGTCAGTTGTTGAATCTATTGCTGAGTATATTTTTCTTTATTTTACTGGATTTCTTTTTAAATTCATGTTTCTTCCTCCTGATTCATATTGTCTGTCTCTCTCCTTCTCCCTTCAATTTTCGAAAGCCACTCTTCTTAGAATGTGTCAAGTAATCACCTTTAGTTAACATGGCTCTGCCAGATCAGTGATGACTTCACTTTGAAGTGTAAACAATCCCTTACCCCATGAATAGTATTTAATTTTGCTAAAATGTCAGCCACAGGGTAATATAAATCAATTTTGAATATTACAAAGTACAAAGTGCTAGTAACAGAAATCTTGGTTTGTTGCAGGGAGCCTTTACCTGACCCATGGGAGTCAGAACTGGACGAGTTCCAGCACTTACTAATCCTGAAAGCATTACGGCCAGACAAGGTTACAAATTCAATGCAGATATATCTTAGCCATAACCTTGGTCAACAGTTTGTTGAACCACAGACAACTGAACTTTCTGCCATGTACAAGGAGTCAGGTCCTGCAGTACCACTGATATTTGTACTTTCCACTGGGACAGATCCAGCTGCAGATCTTTACAAATTTGCTGACAAGGTATTTTTCAATACATTTTTATTGCCTTTATGTGCTGTAGTTAGTATACACTGAAGGGTAAGAAAAACTCAATTTTCAGTGTGTTGGGTTTTACCACTCTGTAATCTGTTTACAGTTGATACAGTATAATATATATGAAATTTATCAAAACAGAAAGATGTAGGTTGCAGTAGTTACTCGGAGATGAAGAAGCTTGCACAGGATAGAGTAGCATGGAGAGCAGCATCGAACCAGTCTCTGGACTGAAGACCACAACAACAACAACCAAAAATTGTATTTTCAGTTGCATTGAATGTTAATGTTGTCATGGGTTTGATACAGAAAATTCAGATAAGAACTTTGTGAAATTACAGACTGGAAGGTTGGCCAATACTTTCTGTCAGAGAATGTAAGTATTACTGACAGGAACACTTAAAGAAGAAAATACCAGTCCTAACTTTCTTCAGGAGAGGGAAAAGGGGATTGGTTTGGGAGCATTAAAAAAGGGATTACTTTTTGGGTGGAAAGGTTTGGAATGTCAATGAGATTCATCATTGAGATATCCACCTGAGCCCAGGGGAAGGCAAATTGTGCCTCCCAAAGATAAGCACTGGCCAGCTTTCAGTACCATGTAATTTTTGTCATGCACAGTGGTCGGCCAATGCATATACACAGCAAGCAATTTGTTTTTTGAAGTTCTCAATATTTTCAATGGTTTGATGCTTCCATCTATCTTTTCCTGTCTTGGGCTAATATTTTTGTCTCTACATACATGTGATATTCAACACCTTCAATATTCTCCTTCGTGTATTTTTATCCTTGTTTGCACCTGTTGTTTCCCCACTTCCTCCACCACAAAATTATCTGTTCCATGACCTTCAATACTCAATGGAAAATCAATGGGTTTGGAGCTAATTACCATCTAGGTTTCATTGTAGCATTCTTGCCTGCCTATCAAACTGTCAGAAGCCTTTGGTACCATAAGACTCCTGTCGCATCAGTCAGTTGCTCAGAGAAATAACAGTGTTAATAGTACTGTTTATTGACACTGCTGTCACTTTACTCACTGGCAGCAGATCGCACTGGTCTTCGCGCCTCCTAATACTTATCACTAACCAAAGTAAATTGTTCAAAGGGCATGAAATGTTGTAGAATTAGTGTACTATGTGAACATCCATTTATTCAATTTTTTTGTATGTCCATCCTTTTTGACTGGAGGTCTTGGGGACCACGGCCATTCACAATCATAAGAAAATTAAATGCCTAAAGCTACCAGTTTTGGTGCTTTAATGTGCCATCTTCATGCCTTAGTTGATGCTGAAGGGGTTATCATGATTCATATATTCACTGCATCAATGGCCAACATAACTGGTTTATGCAGACTATGTGTAACTGTGATGTCAGCACTCCATGATGGTTGGAGTGCTGGCATCACAGTTACAGATGCTTACATATGGATTGTGATAACCCCTTCAGCATCAACTAAGGCCTGAAGATGGTGCACTGAAGTGCTGAAACTGGTAGCTACACAATAAATAATATCATAAGGGTGATGGTAGACAAAAAAGATGCTCGAACATCATGCAAGGCATTGTTTAAAGAATTTAAAATTCTGACTATCTATTCAATGTATATGTTTGAAACAATAGTATTAACTGTAGAAGATAAGAAATATACCTGTCGTAATGCAGAAAATCATGATCACAATACTAGACAAGTACAAAATTACCATATGATACACAGAAGACTGAAAAAAACTGCAAACAGTCCATATATTAATGGAGCAAAATACTTCAATGCACTGCCAAATGAACTGAAGGTAATAACTGGAGAGACATTCAAAAAACAAATTGTGGCTCATTGAGGAGTGCTTCTATAGCCTACTGTAGAAACTAAAATCTAAAGTACTATTATGTCAAATAATTTGGACTACATTCTTAAGTTCCTATTATAAAGTAAAATTAGATTATATACTGTTGTATTGTACTGCCAATTGCTATGCATGTAATTACATGTTTCACGCAAATAAATTACAAATTGCAAATTTCGTTTCAAGCATGAAATTGAAGTGCTGAAATTGGTAGCTACACAATAATTAATATTATAAGGATGATGGTAGGTATTTCGTTTCAAGCATGATGGTTGGAGTGCTGACATCACAGTTACAGTTATGTTGGCCACTGGTGCAGCGAATATACAGATCGTGATAACCCCTTCAGTAGTATATAAGGCCTGAAGATGGCGCAGTGAAGCACCGAAATTGCTAGCTACACAGTAAATAAGATCATAAGGATGGCTGTTGGCATTTCATTTTCTTACAATTCATTTGTGCAGTTTCCCTTAAATAGATTTTATCTAAAAGTTGTTACTAAGTATGTTGTCCTTTCAAACATGATAACCTAGTAGAGACCATCAAAATGTGTCGTGGGCTGTGAAGTACTGGTGATTGGCAACTACCTAGCCATTTGTCCAACAAACAACTACAGAAGGTATGATACAACATGGCAGAACAGACCAAGGAAATAAACAGCCAATATGGCAAAATTAGCATCCTGGAGGCTTTTTGAGCAGGCCCAGGTGAAGGCAGACAGCTGGAGAATAAAATACTGTGTACTGTAGTTTCTTTGCCAGGAGGCTCCCTGAAAAAGATGGGGCACCCTGTGCCTCAAAATAGTTCATCTATTTCTCCTAATTACAGCATGATTCTGAAAACAACATATTTCTTTTTCTGCTGAAGATCACCCCATCAAGGCTTCCATCCAGTCACTCATTGACCAGTCTGGTTTGGCAGTAGAAGATAGCAAAAGGAAGGCTGAAGTTTTAAATTCCACATTTAAGAAATCGTTCACACAGGAGAATCATACCATCATTTGACCATCCCACAGAGTCCAGTATGGATGACATAGTTATTAGCATCGCTGACATAGAGAAACAACTGAAAGAGTTGAAAACAAATAAATCACCAGGTCCAGTAGGAATCCCAATCTGGTTTTACAAAGAGTAGTCAATGTCATTGGCTCTTCACTTAGTTTGCATTTATCATGAATCTCTCGTCCAGTGCAAAGTCCCAAGTTACTGGAAAAAAGCGTAGGTGACAGCTGTACATAAGGGTAAAAGAATGGAGTCGCAAAAATACAGACCAATACTCATAACATTGGTTTGCTGCAGAATTCTAGAGCATATTCTGACTTCAAATATAATAAATTTTCTAGTGACCAAAAAGCTCATTTCCATGAACATTTAGAAAACATTGCTCATGTGAAACCCAAGCTTGCTTTTTTCTCACATGATATACTATGAACTATGGATGGAGGATTTCCAAAAAGCATTTGACACAGTACCCTGCTGCAGACTGTTAATGAAGGTATGTGCATACAGAATACACTCCCAGATATATGACCGTTTTGAAGACCTCTTAAGTAATAGAACCCAATATGTTCTCCTTGAAGGTGAGTGTGGTGTCACCACCAGACACCACACTTGCTAGGTGGTAGCCTTTAAATCGGCCGCGGTCCGTTTGTATACGTCGGACCCGCGTGTCGCCACTGTCAGTAATTGCAGACCGAGTGCCACCACACGGCAGGTCTAGAGAAACGTCCTGGCACTCGCCCCAGTTGTACAGACGACTTTGCCAGAAGGGGATCACTGACAATTACGCTCTCATTTTGCCGAGACGATAGTTAGCATAGCCTTCAGCTACGTCATTTGCTACGACCTAGCAAGGCGCCATAGCATTTGATATTATTTTATGAAGCATGTACAATCAAGAGCGATGTTCTACAATTATGGATTAAAGTTAAGTATTCAAGAAGCTCCACACTTTATTTAGTAGACTCAACTCCTTTAACTGTTCCAGACCTCACGCCAGTCTGCGTGAGCTTAAACGCGTGCATTTCGGCCTCCTCTAGCAACACAGTGTTGGCTCTTCTGCCAACACTACAGTGAGTGTTCATCAGAGACAGGGGTATCATCAGGAGTGCCCCAGGGAAATGTGACAGGACCATTGCTATTTTCTGTATACATAAATGATCTGGCAGATCTGGTGGGTAGCAATGTGCTGCTGTTTGCTGACAGTGCTGTAGTGTACAGGAAGGTGTCACAGAAAAATGACTGTAGGTTGATTCGAAATGACCTAGACAAAATTTCGAGTAGGTGTGATGAATGGCAGCTGGCTCTTAATGTAGAAAATTGTAAGTTAATGTGGAAGAGTAGGAAAAACAAAGCTGTAATGTTTGGATACAGTATTAGTTGCATCTTTCTTGACAGTCACATCATTTAGATATCTGGGCATTACATTGTGAAGCCATATGAAATGGAAGGATTGTGGTAGGGAAGACAAATGGTCGACTTCGGTTTGTTGGGAGAATTTTAGCAAGGTGTAGTTCACCTGTGATGGGGACTGAGTATGGGATGCTAGTGTGACCTATTCTTGAGTACTGCTTGAGTTTTTGTGATCTGCACCAGGTTGGATTGAAAGAAGACATCAAAGCAATTCAGAGGCGAGTTGCTAGATTTGTCCCCCTGAGGTTCAGTCAGCATGCGAGTGTTATGAGTCAGCTTTGGGAGCTCAAGTAGGAATCCCTGGAGTTAAGAAGACATTTATTTCAAAGAACACTACTGAGAAAGTTTATAGAATGGGCATTTGGAGCTAACTGCTAAAAAATCCTACTGCCGCCAACATACATTTCGCATGAAGATAAAATACTAGAAATTAGGGCTCTTATGGAGGCATATAGACAGTTGTTTTTCCCTCACTCCACCTGCATGTGGAACAGGAAAGGAAATGACTAGTTGTGTTATAGGCTACCCTCCACCATGCATGATATGCTGGCTTGCAGAGTATGTACACTATATAATCAAAAAGTATCTGAACACATCCAAAATTGTACGTTTTTCATATTAGGTGCATTGTGCTGCCACCTACTGTCAGGTACTCCATATCAGCGACCTCAGTAGTCATTAGACATCATGAGAGAGCAGAATGGAGTGCTCCGCAGAACTCACAGACTTCGAATGTGATCAGGTGATTGGGTGTCACTTGTGTCATATGTCTGTACATGAGATTTCCACACTCCTAAACGTCTCTAGGTCCACTGTTTCCAATGTGATAGTGAAATGGAAATGTGAAGGGACACGTACAGCACAAAAGCGCGCAGGCTGACCCCATCTGTTGACTGACAGAGTCCGCCAACAGTTGAAGAGGGTTGTAATGTGTAATATGCAGACATCTATCCAGATCATCACACAGGAATTCCAAACTGCATCAGGATCCACTGCAAGTACTATGACAGTTAGGTGGGAGATGAGAAAACTTAAATTTCATGGTCAAGTGGCTGCTAGTAAGCCGCACATCAAGCTGGTAAATGCCGAACGACGCCTCGCTTGGTGTAAGAAATGTAAACATTGGATGATTGAACAGTAGAAAAATGTGGGTATTGCAAATGCCCAGTGAACATCATCTGCCAGTGTGTGCAGTGCCAAAAGTAAAATTCATAGGCGGCAGTGTTATGGTGTGGTCATATTTTTCATGGAGGGGACTTGCACCCCTTGTTATTTTGTGTGGCACTATCACAGCACAGGCCTACGTTGATGTTTTAAGCACCTTCTTGCTTCCCACTGTTGACAAGCAGGGATGGTGACTGCATATTTCAACACGATCGAGCACCTGTTCATAATGCACGACCTCTGGCAGAGTGTTTACAAGACAATAACATCCCCGTAATGGACTGGCCAGCATAGAGTCCTGACCTGAATCCTTTAGAACACCTTTGGGATGTTTTGGAACGCTGATTTCATGCCAGGCCTCACTGACTGACATCGATACCTCTCTTCAGTGCAGCACTCCATGAAGAATGGGCTGCTGTTCCCCAAGAAACCTTCCAGCAACTGATTAAACATATGCCTGCAAGAGTGGAAGCTGTCATCAAGGCTAAGGGTGAGCCATCACTATATTTAATTCCAGCATTACCAGTGGAGGTAAACATATGCCTGCAAGAGTGGAAGCTGTCATCAAGGCTAAGGGTGAACCATCACTATATTTAATTCCAGCATTACCGGTGGAGGGCACCACAAACTTTTCAGCCAGGTGTCTGGATACTTTTGATCACATAGTGTATGTAGATGTAACAACATTTGGACACAGTATTAAATGTTAAATGTTTAAAAACACAAAATAGAAAAGGATGTGGCTGTGGCAGAGGGCAGAGAGACCATATAAGCCCTCAGCCTCAACTGATAGAAGGGAGAATAAACCTAAGAGTCCAGAATGAGATTTTCGCTCTGCAGCGGAGTGTACGCTGGTATGAAACTTCCTGGCAGATTAAAACTGTGTGCTGGACCAAGACTCAAACTCGGGACCTTTGCCTTTCGCGGGCAAGTGCTCTACCAACTGAGCTACCCAAGCACGACTCACTCCCTGTCCTCACAGCTTTACTTCTGCCAGTACCTCGTCTCCTACGCATTTCTTGTAACATCTCTCTAACTATAGCCCTGTGTCTTACTTTGCACCTATTATGCAGTAATCTCTGTTTCTTCAGAAGTGTCTTTACAGTGACTGTGTACAATGGCGGATCCCTCCAATTATTAACTGTTCTACTGGGTACATATCTAGTTAGTAGTGCATCATCAACTATTCCTGTAAACTAGACTCACAGTTCCTCTACATGCTCCTGTCCTGTGCTAAAAGTGTCAAGTTCCTCTTTGAGATATGACACTACTGCTTTACTATCTAGTTTACTGAACTAATATAAGACACATCAGGTTGCAGAAGGGCATGATTAAAAGACACTCACATGTAGCTTTTGACAACAGCCTTCGGCAGTACAGAGACCACACACACACACACACACACACACACACACACACACACACACACACACAAAGCAAGCAAGCACACCTCACACACACACACGACTGCCAACACCAGCATCTTGGACCGAAAATAACATCACATGGGATGCAAACAGCAGTCTGGAGGGGAAAAGGAAGGGACAATAGTGTACCGGTGGGGAGACAGACAGATGCTGCCTGGTGGAGTGTGCAGGTACTAGACTAGGCTCCAGCAGGCACAGCATCAGGAGGTTGTGGGGCAGGGAGGTGGGGACAGAAGGAAAAAAAAGGAGAGGAGTGGGGAAAGATGGGCGGATGCATTGGCAGAGGGCTGCAAATAAATAGCATGAGAGACAAGAATGGCGAGGAGATTATAGGATATTGGGGGGGGGGGGGGGGAGTGGAAACTGTTGGGTGCAGGGCATGGTGACAGTATGTTACCTTATTACTGTAGATTTAGGCCACGATAATTATGGGAGTGTGAGAATGTGTTGTAAGGATAACTCCTGTCTGCGCAGTTCAGAAAAGCTGGTGGTGGAGGGAAGGAGCCAGATGGCTCAGATAGTGAAGCAGCCATTGACACCCAGTGTGTTATGTTCAGCTGCATGTTGTGCCATAGGATGGCGTACTTTACTCTTGGGCACAGCTTGGCAGTGGCCATTCATCCTGGTGGACAGCTGGTTGGTAGTCATACCAATATAAAAAGCTGTGCAATGATTGCAGCGGAGCTGGTAAATGATATGGTTGCTTTCACAGTTGGCCCGGCACCTGATGCTAGGGTAAACCTGTGACAGGACTGGAATAGGAGGTGCTGGGTGAGTGGATTGGGCAGGTTTTGCATCTGGATCTTCCACAGGGATATAATCCAAGTGGCAAGGGGTTGGGATTGGGAGTGGCATAGGGATGGAGTAGTGTGTTTTAGAGGTTGGATTGGCAACAGAACACCACTTTAGGAGGGGTAGGATTTCCCTCACTTCAGGGCGTGGTGATAGGTAATCAAAATCCTGGGTAAGGATGTGGTTCAGTTGTTCCAGTCTGACATGGTACTGGATGAAGAAGGAGACACTCGTTTGTGCCTGGTTTTTGGGGGTGGTGGGAGGATTGGGGTTGTGGAGGGGGAAAGGCACAGGAGATCTATTTGCGGACTAGGTCTGGGGGGTAATGCCTGTCTGTGAAGGCCTTGGTGAGACCCTCAGCATACTGAACAAGGGGGTTTTTGTCATTGCAGATACACTGTCCTTTGGTAGCAAGACTATGTGGGAGCGATTTTTTGGTGTGAAAGGGATGACAGCTGTCAAAATGCAATTTCTGTCAGTGGTTGGTGGGTTTAATGTGGACAGAGGTGCGGATAGAGCCATCAGAGAGGAGGAGGTCAATGTCTAGGAAGGTGATGGGCTTGGTTGAGGAAGACCACATGAAGTGGTTGGGAGAGAAAGTGTAGAGGTTATGAAGTAACGAAGATAGGGTATCTTGGCCCTGGGTTTAGATCATAAAGATATCATCAGTGAATCTTTCTTGCGACATGCCCAGTCCACACACCCAGCACTTCCTATTGCAGTCCTGTCACAGGTTTTCCCAATGCAGTCAGGTGCCAGGCCACATGTGACAGCTGCCATTTCATTTACCAATTCTGCTGCAATCATTGCAAAGCTTTTTATATTGGTATGACCACCAACCAGGTGTCCACCAGGATGAATGGCCACCACCAAGCTGTGACCAAGAGCAAAGCAGACCACCCTGTGGCACAGCATGCAGCTGAACATAACACACTTGATTCATTGGCTGTGTCACTACCTGAACCATCTGGCTCTTTCCCTCCACCAACAACTTTTCTGAACTGCACAGATGGGAGTTATCCTTACAACACAATCTCTGCTCCTTTAATTTTCTGGCCTCAGCCCACAGTAATGAGGTAATATACTGTCTCCATACTCTGCACCCAACAGTTTCCACCCCCTATGTCCTATCATCTCCTCCCCATTCCTGTCTCTCACCCTATTTATTTGCAGCCCTCTGCCAACACATCCACCCATCTTTCCCCGCTCCTCTCATTTTTTGTTCCTTCTGTCGCCACCTCCCTGCCCCACAACCTCCTGATACTGTGCCTGCTGGAGTCTAGTCCCAGCACACTCCACCAGGCAGCATCTGTCTCTCTCCCCACCTGTACACTACTATCCCTTCCCCTTCCCCTCCAGACTGCTGTTTGCATCCCACTTGATGTTATTTTCTGGCCCAAGATGCTGGAGTTGGCAGTCGTGTGTGTGTGAGATGTGCATGCTTTTGTGTGTGTGTGTCTCCTGTCTTTACTGCTGAAGGCTGTGACTGAAAGCTACATGTGAGTGTCTTTTAATCATGCCTGTCTGCAACTTGACATCTCTTCTTTGCGGTAAGTAGCAAACTATCTTTTCCTACATTTTTGAAATTCCTGCCTGGAGTTTCCATGGTTTGACTTTTGCTGCAAGGCTTTCTTCCATCCTACAATCCTATGATGTTTTCCTTTGTACTCTTCTCTGTAGTATTACTTTTCTCAGCATCCATTCTTTTTTTTTCTTTCTGTCATTATTCAACACTTTCCAAACAGCATCTACTTTTGAGCCACACTGTATCAACAATCTTTCGCGCATATCGGACTTCATGACCTCACAGATTGTTGATGCAGCATCTAATGTCCTAGTTTCTTTTTTCTGATAGTTAATTACATTTATTCCTATTGATTCGACTTCATCACTCATCCTGACATATATTAGAGTTTCACTTTCCACCTCTTCCCATGCCACATGAACTTTTGATACTCAACCTAACTCATCCCCCTCCCTCCATCTTTGCTTATCACAAAACACACACACACACACACACACACACACACACACCGAAACCTCATTGTTACATTTCACCCATGTTGCTGTACATTTTAATCTATTTGTGCATTGTTGTAAATGGTTTCATGCATTTTTGCGTATTTTAATGTACTTGTCCATATTTTCACGTTTCTGTGCACATTTTTGCATATCTGTGAGTGTTTCTGCGTGTAGTTAAGTATTTTTTTTACACATATTTACACGAATTTACCAATATCTATCTCCTTTCACAACCATCAACACCTATTTTGCCCATTTCTGCGTCATTCCCATTTCCTTCGCACTATTCCTGCCATAGTGGACTCTTGCTCCATCTTTCTGCATCAGTGCAGAAAAGTATCCTGTCCCTGACTAAAACCCAGTCCTACATCCTGTTTTTCAAATGCTGCCTAAACCATGCAATTCCCCCAAATGAACTAACTGTAAAGATTCCTTTCTCTGGATATCACCCCCTCCTTTCACAATGACCTACACCTTTTCAGCTTCTGCCAATCCCTGATACTGCAAAAACACATCTCCACAGCACAGCCATCTCAGAACAACCTCTGGCCTTGGCTTGAGTGTTAGTTATCTCCAAGAAATTTAATACAGCTGTCAGCTTCATCTGAACCACTTCCTCCACCCTTCTCACTCCACAGAAACATGTGTCATTTATTTAACGCACAATTGTGGATACTGTAGTTATACATCCATATTTTTCTCTTGTAGAATGCTGGGTCAGCAGTTTTGGCACGGGAAACATTTGTTGCATGTCCATTGCTATTATGTTGTGCTGTTTCTCTGTCCCTTTAGCCAGAGAAGTTAAAGACATGATCATATTTTTACCCACTATCAGCCTTTCGCAGATGGAATTCGTGTTGTTTTTTCATTTGTGTAATTTCTTCTGTACATAATTCTGGGTTACTTGTTGCTGTTAGAAAGGCATCACATGTTGAACAGTTGTCACTTTGTGGCAGTTTCAAGCCTGTGTTAAATTCGGACACAAAAATTGCCCTGAATTTGCATTCTGTTACAGTAGGGGCACCCTTTTCCTTGCAGTATTCAGAGTATTTCCCTGAAATAAGGATGTGATTATCCAAAATTTACTTTGTTGGGGTTCTGCTGCCTGCTGTAGTGACTGTTATATTTTTGCATAGCATTGAGGAAGTCTCTGACGCCTTGCACAACTTCATCTTGAAATTTATGCAAATGATTGCCATGTTTGTCTGAAAGAAAAGAGCACATGAGTGCTTCGTGTTATTATACTTCAACATTATTTTATTTGGCTAAAATGGATACCTTATAGTAAAATGTAATATTCAAACCTCTTAAAGCTTTTTTTGGAACTGTGCAACCCAACTTCATTTGCTGTTGCAAATTTCTCACTCTTTTTGTGTGGTTCTGTAAACCATGAACCCTGAGGAAAGCTTGCTTGCAAATCATGACTTCCATTCCATTTACTTTCACATTGTATGAAAATGTCACAGCTCTAGATGAAATTTTCTTTGTAGTCTTTTTTGGATACTGTGAAAGAAAGAAATGTGAAGCAGAACAAGGTATAGTTAATTTGTGACAGTTGGTCCATTCATGTTTAAAAAAAGTGAAATGAACCTTCGCTTTTTTTGGTACCATTTTCATACAGCACATTAGGTAAGTATTCTGGGCATTAAAGTTTCCTATTTCCCAAAACGAGTGGAAAATATTTTCTTCTTTTCCGATTACTTTCCTATAGCAGTTATTTGAACAACTACAGGGACTTCCAAAGATGCTGCCTGAACAGTCTTGTTGATTTTAGAAGACACATACTGCTGACCCACATTATGTTGATGTTTGGCCTTAATGTTTTTCCACTGATCAATATCACGCTTTCTTTCTCTTGAAGAACTTGGTTTCTGGGGTGATACTTCATTTGCTCTACTTATCTCAAGCTGTAATATGAACAGAAAAATACTTGCAGAACTTCCGTGACATATAGTCACAAGCCACAGAAATCATCATATGCCGCTGAAATGGCATTGATAATAAAATATATTCTTACAAGTTTGTAGCCATGAAAACTATATTGTTACCACACTCAGTGGTCATTAAAATTAGGCTCTAAAGATTTGTCATTAACACAAAAGACAACGATCAACCGTGAGAGCAATGTTATGAGAAACAGTCACAAGCCGCTGAACAATGATCACCAGTGAAAAATATTTTTGTATACTTACTAAATCATCTTCCAAGCTAGTATTGTTGCCTGATGGACACCAAGACTCATCACCATCACTGTCAAAGGGATCAAAATCCTCATTTACACTACTGTCACTGCCATATAAGCCTAGAATGTGCGAAGCACCTTCAGGTGTATGTGAGCATTCGGCCATTTTGATGTGGCTTGTGACAGTGTGTCTTCTGAAAAAGACACCAGGGGAAGAGTATAGAACTACACTATGTCATCACCTGCCACCTGTTGCAGAAAGACAGAACTTCTTCAACCCAAGATGAGGAGAGTATCGTTAAGAATGTCATAGCGTGAATACCTCAATTTCAACAAAAGTGTGGCTTATTGACTATATCTCTCCAACCCCTTCAGTTGGTTGGATAAAAAATGTACTCACCATGTGGCAGCAGGAGAGCACCTGTGAAACTTTAGGAAATTTGCAAGCTTTTGAAACCAGTGCCGCCTCCTCCTGGCAGAAGGGTTAAGGGAAAAAAAGGGGCACGAGGGAAAAAGACTGGCGAGATTTAGGAAATGGGAATAGTTATGGAAAAGTCATCCAGAATATGGGAGACTTACTGTATGGGATGAGAAGAAAGGATGATCGTTGGGGACTACACCAGATAAGATTTGAAAACCTGAGAGCTTAAAGGTGGAAGAACGAGAAATAAGCAAGGCAGTGATTACTGATGTAAACATCCTTTCAGAGTAAATGAGAGTGGAAAGCTTAAGTGCATTATACATGATAGAGTGGTTGGGTTGGGGGTGGGGGTGTGGGTGGAGGAACAGACAAGTCAAAAAATAAAAGATATAGAAAACAAAAAGAGTGTGAAAACAAACATTGAAAATCCAGGATGGCATTGGATGGAATAATACTGTCATTAAAAGTAGATATTAAACAGATGTTAATTTCTTTGGTCATGGCATTTCCTCTCACTACCTTTTTCTTTCTTCAATGCCCTTTAGTTTTCTATATCTTTTATTTTCTGATCTGTGTGTTTTTCCCTAACCTCTACAAAGTTTAAGCATCAGAAATTAATTATTATTATTTATCATTGCAAAATCAAAGTGCACATCCACATATAAAAGCGGACATACACGATCACTCGCATGTGCTTGTGTGTGTGTGTGTGTGTGTGTGTGTGTGTGTGTGTGTGTGTGTTTTCCAAATCTGCTCCTAAACCAGTGGACCAATTTCAACCAAACCTGGAACACACATACCTTGCCGTCAGATGACAGTTGCTTGAGGGGTGGCGAGGGTGGGGAGTGGGGGTGGGGATGGGGGGAAGCATCGGTGTACAGTGCATGAATTTCGTTAATCCAATATTTGAGAATGAGAGCACTTAGTGATTAGCAACAAACTTTACACATAATTTCAAACCTTGACGAAACTTTTTCTTGCTGACAAGCCCTACAAAATGATGAAAGGAAAAATATGTATCGCTTATTAGTTTCTGCTATTCATGCAGTTATGAGAATATAATTTAATATGTGTTTCTTACTGACTGTATTCATGACACATTTACTTTTACAGACAGTATTCACACTGAGTGCCAGTGCAAAATTTTATTGTTGTATGACATGTAGTTCAGGAGATATGAAGTCATAAACATTAAGCAACAGGCCAGATGCTCTGTGGTACAGGCATGGACACACATGGGCAACGCTGGCCTTCTCCTCATATATATGAAAATCATTTTTGCCCTAAGTTTTCATGGTGAATTTTATATTCTAAGCTTCTCTGCAGCCTACTTACCTACACATACATTCTCTTAAAATTAATAATCCTTATCTCTATGTGCTGTACAGTTAAATGTCTGTGTTATAATATAAACTGGAAATTAGAAAATAACCGTGATTCCTATTTATTACAATCTGCATTAAAGCAAGAAACTAGATTGCATTTATCAAAGCCTTTTCAGGGATCATGTTGGTCAAAATTGTCTCAATATGTATATCTTACTACATAGCCATAAACATAGATTAAGCACATTAGTCATTGATACATAATTTTATACAGTACAAACACGAATCATTTTAATTTTTTACCTGTCTGTGGATATAACAAATTTGAAAGCTACATTATAAATGAATTTGAACTTTGAGATTTCATTGTCTGTGTCACTAGATTTATCATGAGTTTTCACGAGAACAACTTCCGCAATATTGAACATAATTGGTTTTATATATGTATCATGTTTTTTGATTCTTCCTAATGCACACTTAAGCATTTTTTTCTCTCAGTAATTCTTACTCTTGTGAAGCATTGAAGTTGAGTCATGATGAAAAATTAATCAGTTCTTCCGCTACATTTTTCAGTTTAACAAACAATGTAACCAAACTTACCATAAATCTGGTGCTTTCATATGGCATAGAGTTCATAATTTCTTTGTTCTCAGCTACATATTTGCCCTACATCCTGTGGTGGTTGTGGCAGGATGTTGTGAATTACCTTCCTTGGTTGCACATGTAATGCTTGGCTGGATTGCTCTAAGTGTGGTAAACAGATATGCAAATAATTTCTACTCCTTTGTCTTTCATTCCATCATTCCAAATTTTGGAAATAAAGTGAAGTCCATTATCCAATAATATTGATTTAATTCCCTGATTTTTACAAAATGGTCATTTACAAATCTGTCGAACACTGTTTTGGTTGTGGAGTCATGTAAAGTACACAGCCTAACAAATTTTGAAAATGTATCTAGCACAAACAATATATATGTAAAGTTACCAGAAGTTTTAGATAATGGACTGTAAGAATCTGTTGCCAAGATTTCTAAATTATCTTTGAGTTGTATGCTTTGCATTGGACCATGGCTAGTCATATTTGACACTTTTACCTTTTAAAATTTACCATATGTTTATACTCTCTCAGTTACTTTTCTCATCATGTTGTTAAAAGTCACAGATTCAGCTATCTTATCTACACATCTTTTTTGGCAACAGTGACCAAAAGCCAAATGAAAATAGTCTGTTAGCTCTGATACATATATGAGTAGCCAACACACATGCAGCTCTTGTCCATTTACATTCTGTCATTTATACAATAAACCAATATAAATTTTATAATATTTTTTAAAAATTTTTCAACAACTTCATCTTTAGCATCAAATTTGGTATTAACTTATTTCAGACTTTCTTCTTCATTCTGATAGCAATGCATTTTTTTAGACTCTACTTACTTTCTTCCCTCAACACCCTTGAAATACATTACTATGTATATGTCATACATATCCATTTAATTAACTATCACATAAGGATCGTATGGTAATCTTGACAATGCATCAGCTATATGTAGTTGTCTACACTTCTTACATACTGTGCTGTTGCCCAAAGAGCAGGTTGTCAAAGCCAGGTTGGTACCCTACAACAAAACCTCAGAAAGTATTGTCACTGCATGCCGCACTAATGAATGAGAAATGTTGATGTAGCCACACCTAGTGGAACTTTGCTGCACTGCTGAATCAATGGTCTACTTAACCTAACTTGACCCAGTTTGCAGTCAACAGTCAAGATGACAGCATTGTCTTAGATAGGCCACCAACATATTAAATGTCGTAGATAGAACTTTATGTGAACATTATGTTGTATTCTTGAAGTGAAGAGTTTTGTAAATTTCCCTGCATCAAGTGATACTTAAATATGCAGACAGTTTAAATGCTCAGAACATTCCTTTGAAAATGGATTATATAGAGTTCAGTAAATCTTCATAACCATATTGGAATAAAGTGAACTAATATTGTACATGTTCTATTTCCACTCCATCTCCTCCCAGAGCAAACCAAAGAACCCACCTTTGTTCTGGGGCATGTATTTTCATACAGAACAACACATACTTTATAGTCAAATTTTTGTATAAACAATGCCCATCTTGTCAACCTTCTGTGTAGCAGACCACAGTTATTTAAAAATGACAACACTTTGTGGTCAGATGAACCACAGATTTGTGCCCTCACAGAAATTCTTTGAAATTATTAATCCCCAGACAATAGCTACAGCTTCTTTTATTTCATATTTAGGAGCTCTACTTGTGAAAGGTGCATGTCCAGATAAAAGGACTACTTTTCTTTAGTAAATTATATAAATGTGGATCATGAAAGATTTGCCTCACCATGTATTTGTGATAAAAATTGTAAGGACCATGAAATGCTTTTAATCTTTTTTAGTTTTCAGAAGTGGAAAGTCTTTGATTGGTTCAATCTTTTATGGGTCCTTAGTTCTCCCTGATGTCAATATAATATGACTTAAAAATTCTAATTCTCTTTGCACGAATTTGCATTTCTTTATCTCTGGTGTCATTCCATCACATTTCAGTGCATGGAAAACTTCACTAAGTTGCAGTGTTCTTCCCATGAAAAAGTTCCTATCAGCAAATCATCAACATAGATCATAATTCTGACATTAAGTGCTTTTCCTAACATGCAATCGAGAGTTTGTATGAACACTGATACAGATGTGTTCAGTCCAAGAGGAATAACTTAATGTGGACAGCATTTCCTAGCAAAGAGGAAAACTATCTATTTTTTTGATTCCTGCTCTAAAGCAATTTGCCAGTAATCCATGTCACATCTAGATTTGTCATGTACCACACATTGTGAAATTTCTGCAACATATCGTCTAAACATTCTGGATGATCTGTGTCATGTTTTACAACATTGTTCAAATTGTATGCATCTATTAGAACTCTGCAGTCTTTTTTTATTAACTAAAATCAATGGATTACTATTTTGAGTCCTACATCATTCTGTGATTCACCACTCTTCCATACAGTTCATTTCATTTTGCACACCCATCTCCCTAGGCAGCCAATGGCCTTGCCGCAGTGGTAACACTAGTTCCCGTCCGATCACCGAAGTTAAGCGCTGTCAGGCTGGGCTAGCACTTGGATGGGTGACCATCTGGTCTGCCTAGCGCTGTTGGCAAGTGGGGTGCACTCAGCCCTTATGAGGCAAACTGAGGAGCTACTTGATTGAGAAGTAGTGGCTCCAGTTTGGTAAACTGACATACGGGCGGGAGAGTGGTGTGCTGACCACATGCCCCTCCATATCCGCATCCAGTGACGCCTGTGGGCTGAGGATGACACGGCAGCCGGTCAGTACCATTGGGCCTTCCAAGGCCTATTCGGATGGAGTTTAGTTTATTCCCTAGCTAACGGTACCTAATTAAAATGTCCACAAAGTGATTCATGTGGCACTGTTTCAATTTTGTATTCAAATTTATGGACGAAACCAGGTTTCTCTGAAAATACATCTTTATTAGTAAACAAAATATGGTATAACTCTTTCTTTGTACAGATTTTATGTTCGAAACTTGCCCTACACAGGTTGCAAATTCGTCCTCAGAATAGGAAATTCCATTCAAATTTCAAAAGTGATAGAATTCCCCTCCTTCACTTAGCCTATTACATATAAATAAGGCAGTTAGTTGCAACTGTGTATCATGATTTGTACCTGTTTGTTAGCTTCATGGAAATTCATTTCCATCTTACCTTTTCCTACTTGACAAATTATCATCCTCTTATTACAGCCAATAGGTTTGCTACAGACACCAGTAGCACTTAAATAACTTCACAGCCATAACAAGCATCTAAACGAAATCTTACTCTGTTTTAATGTGTCCATAAATCAAATCAAATAGAACACTGCTTTGACTATCAGTGTTTGCTGAAAGTTGAGTTCTATTCTATACATTTAATTAGGAACTTGATTTTGATACGTTGCTCTGAGTCATTATCCTTATCCTCCCATAATGAGTCCTGTGCTACTTCTAACTCACTCAACAGCACATCCAGATACTTTATTTGGGGGTTTCTCTTGCCTCTACCTACTTCTTTCTTTGGTTTGATATAATACATGTTTTATTTCTGATGTATTTAATTCAGCAACAGTTTCACCATCCTCAACACTCTCATCTGAATCTAATAAGTCCATCTTGACATTGTGTAAATTGTAATCTTCTGATTCATTTACAAACTTCACATGACTATCAAAAGTTGTATGTTCATGCTGCAAATTACAGTTTCCATCTGTCTGCACAATTCTGTCACCTTTACTACAGTCAGGAGAGGATAAATTAAATTTTGATTTATCAGCATCTCACATGCATTATCTTCTCTATATTCACTAAATCTTACATTCCTCTCTCTCTCTCTCTCTCTCTCTCTCTCTCTCTCTCGCTCTTTTACTTTTATGACCCATCATGTATTTGACCAAGTTGCATTTTCCACTCCCTATCATCTACCATTTTGAATTAATTGACTGAGAGAGTTTCCAAGCTTTTTTTGCATTACATATGTCTGCCTGTGTCTGTATATGTGCGGATGGATATGTGTGTGTGTGTGTGTGTGTGTGTGTGTGTGTGTGTGTGCGCGTGCGCCCGAGTGTATACCTGTCCTTTTTTCCCCGTAAGGTAAGTCTTTCCGCTCCCAGGATTGGAATGACTCCTTACCCTCTCCCTTAAAACCCACATCCTTTCGTCTTTCCCTTTCTTTCCCTCTTTTCTGATGAAGCAACCTTGGGTTGCGAAACCTTGAAATTTGTATGTGTGTTTTTTATTGGCTCTATCAACATACCAATGCTTTCTCGTTTGGTAAGTTACAGCATCTTTTTGTATATAAAGAGAAGCAACTAAAAATACTGGATCTAATATCACAATAAGCATATGAATAACAAAATGGAAGTAAAATGTGAGGACAGAATGAATGACAAATGCAAGCAACATGATCAGTACTTAGCAAAAATGAGGAAAGGCAGCCAGTCAACTACAAATGATTTGTGGATGGCACACAGGCAATTGTAAACCTAAGTACAAAAACGCAAGTGTTCCTCCTGCTGCACCACCTAATACAAGTGATCTGTGTATATATATCTGTCTGTGTGTGTGTGTGTGTGTGTGTGTGTGTGTGTGTGTGTGTGCAGATCACTTGTATTAGGTGGTGCAGCAGGAGGAACACTTGTGGTTTTGTACTTAGGTTTACAATTGCCTGTGTGCCATCCACAAGTCATTTTAGTTGACTGGCTGCCTTTCCTCATTTTTGCTAAGTACTGATCATGTTGCTTCAATTTGTCATTCATTCTGTCCTCACATTTTATTTCCATTTTGTTATTCATATGCTTATTGTGATATTAGATCCAGTATTTTTAGTTGCTTCTCTTTGTTTATATGAGTGTCTCACTAGACTAACATAATTCACAGTCTTTATTTTTGCAGTTTATATTTCAGATATATATTTTACTTGTCTAGAGCCTCTAAGAAATCCCTAGAAATAGCTTTTGCACTTGTTCAAACAAATTTAGTCTTGTTTATGATCTATGTCAGGATTTATTTCCTGTTTCATCTTTGTATTGCCACATCTTAATTTAATAGATACAGATTAAAACTGAGTAAAGATGTAATCATCAAACAGGTTCCTCATAGTTTTGATTTTGAGATAACTGTTTTGGTAGTCTTCTTTGCTGCTATATGATGAGAAATTGTTTGAAAATTTCTTTATATCTGCAGATGAAAATGGGAAAACGCATGTTTGTGATATCACTTGGGCAAGGACAAGGACCGAGAGCTGAAAGCATGCTGATGAATGCACTTGAGATTGGAAACTGGGTCTTCTTTCAGGTAAACAGTTTAAAGATAAAGTGAAGAAACTAATGTCACCTGCTTGGACCAGTGACATCATGAACATAGCAGCAATCTATGTAAATGCAGAAGATTGAAACTGTACTTGATCTTTTATTGAGAAGTTCAGTAACTGTAGCAAAGACCCTTCTTTTAACACACACATTGACTTTGCCAGTTAACAAACAAACTATCATCTTCCATCCCAAGGTAGACTTTGGGATGCTCTGTGTATAGTGTTATCACTACAAATGTTATTCCAGGTATATACTGCTGTTACCATTATGTCACTGTTCAAAGTTGACAACCAGTTTTGAAAACTCCATTCATTCATTCACGCATCATGTTTTGCAAATCCTAGCGTGGAACAAATGTTTCAGGAAGTGGAATGAGTCAAGTTACACATTAACAGACAGAAGCAACCATGCTGGCTATCTCTATAAAGTATACTAACAGCAGATTTTCAAACTGATAACTGTGGAAAATCAAAAGATGCTTATTTTGAAGGAAAATAAATGTTGTTGTTGTTATTGTTGACATGAACAAATACCTATCCTTGGTTCAGAACCTAGAGAAGCTTTGCATTTTTACTTTTATTTCTAGTCAAGTGAGAATGACATCAGTTGGCAACTGGTAAAGACAAGTGTCAGCAAAACCTTTTCTGTGTTTCTTATTTGTGTATTCATACTGAAGTAATGGGGGAGACTAATTTTATTGGCATTGATATGTTATCAGATGCTTTCTTTGCTGATGAGAATCTCAGCAGTCTCTTCTAGCATCCTGTCTGCTTTTTTATTGCCTGTTTTGCCAACTTTATTCATGAATAACTGTATTATTAGCACAGCACAAGTATGGGAAGCAGTCAGAAGAATCTCTTGAAAGCAAAGCAGGCCACCTATCACAACTGGACTGAAGGAGTAATGTCTCCAAATCAGACCTACAGACATTGCCCAGACAATGACACAGCATTCAGCCAAGACTATTGTTAGTCCTAGCCTGGATCCAGAATCCAAAACCACCATCGAAACAATGAAAGGGATGGTTTAAACTTCATGTCTAATAACAATGAGTACTATAATTGGCCCTTCTCCATGTTGAAGCTAGGTTTGGATCTCTCTCTGAGACTTTATACTACATCTGCTTATGACCAAATCAAGTACAACATTCTGCAGAAACTTCAAGAAAAATCAAAGAAAATCCTTCCAGAAGTTTTGAATAAAATGAACATATAGAACAATTTGTCACCTTGTACAAGAAGACAATTTTGGTCTCCCTCCTCTAAACAGGGAAGGGAAAACTAGCCTCAGCAGTTACCAAATCATCACCTTAACTACTAGTGTAGGAAAGACATTGGAATATATGATAAACCATCACCTGATCTGGAACCTGAGATCAATAAGTTCTTCAGTTACTCTCATTGTGGCATTGTGGTTCAGGAGGTATCAATCAACTATTGACAAGTTTGTTAGTTATTCTCAATGTGGTTCAGGAGCTATCAACCTACTACAGACACTCTAACTATGTATACCAAATGTGAGAGGCATTTTTTATAGATAAGGTGCATGATACCTCTTGGAAGCACAGTACATTATCATAAAGGTCTGTCAATGAGGCTTCCCTGGAAGGCTGCCTGTACTTATGTGGTCCTTCCTGTTACAATGTATTTTAGATACAGAGTTGATGGAGTTCTGACTGATCTGAATAAGAGAATGATGTTCCTTAAGGCAATATTATAAGCTGCTATTAATGGTACGATGTACACAGTAAGGAGCCCTGTGCATTGTTTCTTATTTGTGGATGATTTTCCATTTTTTTTGTTCCTCTTCCAACCCTGCAAAAGTGACTCTCAAACTACAACTTGCTATTTGAAGGTTGGAGGACTGGGTGCTCTTACAGATTTGAGGTTAGTTACAGATTAGTGTGTATGTATGTATGTGTGTGTGGTAGGGGGGGGGGGGGGGGCATGTGTATGCGATGGATACACACCTAAGAGATCTAAAGGCAAAATCTCTCAAGGTAATGAACAATGTATCAGTATTTTTAATTGCCTGAATCACTGGTCTTGGTGAGCAGACAGGGTACATCTTCTGGTTTATGGATCAACAAGAGCTACCTACCTGATTATTGCTGATATCCATCAAGAGGGTATTAGGCTGAACAAAGGTGTGTACAGTGTATTCCAATACAATACTTAGCTTCTTTGCTGAGCCTGGAGAGCTGCCACTTACCATCCGATGGTAGCTTTTTCTGGTGCATCTAAAGTAGAGATTACCTGCTGTTCCAGAGTCACTGGCTTGCCAAATTATTGCTCATTCTCCCATAGAAGAAACAATTTTCTCAAGTTGTTGTAGGCCAGTAGGCCTTTTTTCTAGATCCTTGAAAACCATGACCTACTGACACGTGGTATGTACGACTGCCGTAGATGGCAGTCTTGTGTGCGTGAGGTGTGCTTGATTGTATGAATGAATGTGTGTGTTTCCTTTTCTGACAAGGGCTGTGGCAGAAAGCTAGTGTGTAATTGTCTTTTAGTTGTGCTTGTCTGCAACTTAACATGTTAATCTTTACAGTAAACATTTCTGTGATATGCAAAGCTCTTTTTGAGCTTCTGCCACTGGAGTTCATTGAACATTACTGCAACATCCTTGTGACAACTAAACAATCCTGTGACGAAACACATGGCTCTTTGTCAGATATTTTCTATGTCTTCTATTAATCCAACCAATTAATGGTCCCAGAGTGCTGAATAATGTTCAATAATTGGGGAAACAAGTGTTTTGTGAGCCACTTTTTTCCCCCTAGTAATTTGTCACCAATAGCATAATCAAACAATAATGGATCTCTGTGCCTAGTTGGGTGCACTACATTACATTTTGGGGTCAAGTGCTAGTTCCGGTGCCAATCATTGACCCTCCTGCATTTCAGTACAGTTTTGTGCCATTGCAACTTTGCTATAGAAAACAGCATCTTCCACAAATAGCATCACAGTAGTCCCATCTTTATCCACTAGATAATTAATATGAATTGTAAAAATTAATATCCCTATAAGATGCCCTTGGAGTTTTCCTGAAATTACTTACATCTGTCAGTTTTGTTCTATTAAGAATGATGTTTTGAGTTCCATCTGCAACAAAATAGTGAATCCTCTCACAAATCTGATCGAATACTCAGTAAGCTTGTATTTTGTTCACTAAACAAGACCATTGAATTGTATCAAATGCCCTCCAAAAGTTGGAAGATGGCATCATCCTGGCTTCATTTGTCTATGGTGCTCTGAATCTCATGGACAAATAAAGTGAAACGATTTTTGCAAGATCTTTATGTGGGAATCCATATTGATTTTTATAGAGGAGATTCTCATTCTTCAAAAATATCATGAAGTGTGAGCATAAAACATGTTCTGAAACTCTATAACAGATTGAAGTCAGTAATAAACACCTATAATTGTCATCAGTCTGATGATCCTTCTTTAAAACTAGTATTGCATATGTTTGTTTTCCAGTTGTGAGGTGCTCTTCATTCCTCCAGTGACCTACTATAAACTACTGTTAGAAGAAAGTTCTTTCACATAATATGTATGCAAAGTCCCAGGTATCTCATCCAGTCGAGTTATCTTTTTCACTTTTGAGTGCTTGTTGTGTATGGAGCAAGGCAGTGGCCACTGCTTGGAAATACCTCAAAGCTGCATTGGCCATGGTTGACACCTGCCCTAAGCTACAATTATTTTTGGGCACCAGTGGTAAAAATTGTGACACCTCTGGACCAGGAACCCCAGATGCCACCACATTTTCTGATATACATCATGTCAATGGTTTGTCCTCACAAGAGGCTGAGTGGCAGTCAGTGGTGAGATTGGACATCTTTGAATGGAGGACAAGTATGGGAACTGGGTGCTCTGCTGTCTCCTTACATCTTAACAACAGGTTTGAGTTAAAGGCTGCCTCTGGTGGCAACAGTGAGTAAAACTTGGATAGTGTGTACTTTTGATGAGCATCCCATTTCTTAACTGACTCTCAAAAGACAAGCTCTGCTATGTGCACTTGTTACTAATTGTGCAATTCATGTTAACTTCATGATTATGTTAACACTGTAGGAAAAGATAAGATTGCTACTCACTATAAAAATGACATGTTAAGTTGCAGACAGGCACAATTAAAAGACACTTACACATAAGCTTTTGACAACAGCCTTTATCAAAAAAAGAAAGAGAAACACACACCATTAATTCACACAAGCAGGCACACCTCACACACACATGACCACCAACTCTTGCAGCTCAGACCAGAATCAGTTAGAGTAGTTAAATGTCAATATATAATATGGAAGATTGCTTCTTTAACTGTGAGTGGGTTACATGGCTTCCAAGCACCAGGATTTTGATTTCTTTGTAACCTTTGGAGGTAACTGATACTGCAAACATTGCATATGAAGTGAGTGACACCATAGATATGCAGCAGTGCATTGTTCAGGTGAAACCAACATTGAGTAAAAGTGAATTTTATTGATGGCTTTAAATGTGTGTGTGTGGTAGATGTGGACATTGGTAGGCATGTTTCAGTGTTAAGCAACATGGTTTAACACATTCTGGTCAAGCCACAGTAACTGCAGCAGTACCCAGGTGTCATACATTTTCCATCTCCTTTGTGTGACTCTTGCTTATAAGATGGAGGAGGAAAGCAGATTGCTGTCTGTTTCAGAAATACTGTCATCAGTCATTGTCAGTTTGGGAATTTCCCCGTTTTATAACAAACTTTTGTGATCAAGAAAGACTGAAGCACATTGCAACAACAAATGTGTGGAAACTAATCACACCTGTAATATTTTTTCGTCATGTAGCACTTGTGGAAGCAGGAATGTCCATTTACCAGCTCTTAAAACTACTAAAAGTGTGAAAAATCGACTTCCAGCAGCCACTGCTTGGAAATAATGCATCGTGAAATAACAAGCAGGAAAGCCACACTGGGAACTTCTTCCAGCACTGACTGTTTGGGAAATCACACCATGCCCATAATTTCTATAGGCAATGATCAAAATGTGTTAAAAATAGTGCTGACAGGAGATTTGAATGTTGTTAATGCAACAGAAAAGTCTGGAGATACTTAATTTAATATAGAAATCAGTGTAATTTCAGGATTCATATTAACATATGTATGTATTACTGTAGTTTTGAAAAGTAATAAAATCAAAGAACCAATACTTTGCCCAACAATGTTGGCCACAATCCTAAATGTTGGTAACAGAATGATCAATAATAATATAATTATTAAATTTCTCCAGTCATTAGAAACTAATATACAGGGTGTATCAAAAGATACAGTACAAATTTAATGAGCTATAGTAACCAGACTACTTAAGATATTCACACTATGTTTGGCTTACGTGATACGCTACCTCACAAAGTTTTTATGCCATTCAATTAATTTGTGAGCCATGGGTGGCATGCACAACATCCAGTCTGTATTCAACCTACATCCACATTAGGTGTAATGTATCTTCATCAACTGTGGCAGTGGCAGCAACAATTCAGTTCTTCAAATCAAACAATGGAAAATCCAGGATCAAATGTAACAATATCACGGAAAAGATATTTGCTGCTCCCTATATAGCAGAGATGCTGAGTAGCAGATAGGCACAAGAAAAAGCCTGCCGACCAACAAGGCCTTTGTCAGAAACAGGTGACACACACACACACACACACACACACACACACACACACACACACACACACACATACACACACTCCTGCAAGTGCAACTCACACACACATGACCACAGTCTGTGGACACTGAAGCCACACTACAAGCAGCAACAGCAGTGCATGACAGGGAGGGCAACTGGGTGGGGGTAAGGAGGAGGCTGGGTCGGGGCGGGGGAGGGATATCAGGATAGGGGTGGGGGATGGTGAGCGCTGCTGTGGAGTGTGCAGACACAAGGTGGAGAGAGGGTAGGGCAGCTGGGTGCAGTCGAGACCCTACACAGAGAGGGGGAGGCAGGTGGGAGGGGACTGGTTGTAGAAAAAGAGAGAAGTAAAAAGTGCATGGGTGGAATAGAGGTACGTGTAGTGCTGGAATGCGAACAGGGAAGGGGCTGATGGCTGAGGACAATCACTAACGAAGGTTAAGGCCATGAGGATTACAGAAATGTAAGATATATTGCAGGAAGAGTTCCCACCTGTGCATTTCAGAATAGCTGGTGTTGGTGGGAAGGATCCATATGGCACAAGCTGTGAAGCAGTCATTGAGATGAGGGATATCATATTTGGCAGTGTGTTCAGCAACAGGGTGGTCCACTTGTTTTTTGGCCACAGTTTGTTGGTGGCCATTCATGTGGACAGACGGCTTGTTGGTTGTCATACCTACATAGAATGCAGCACAGTGGTTGCAGCTTAGCTTGTGGAACACATGATTGGTTTCACAGGTAGCCCTGCCTTTGATGGGGTTGGTGATGTTTGTGACTGGACTGGAGTAGGTGGTGGTGGGAGGATGTATGGGACAGGTCTTGTATATAGGTTTATTACAGGGGTATGAGCCATGAGGTAAGGGACTGGGAGCAGGGGTTGTGGAGGGATGAACGAGTCTGATGGACAGCGGAATACCATTTGTGTGTGTGGGGGGGGGGGGGGGGGGGAGATAGGGGGTAGGACATTTCGCATTTCAGGGCTCAACAGGTAATCGAAACCCTGGCAGAGAGTGTAATTCATAATTCAGATGCTCCAGCTCTGGGTGGTACTGAGGTACAAGAGGAATGCTTCTCTGAGGCAGGACGGTGGGACTTTTGGAGGTGGTGGGTGACTGGAAAGATAAGGCACAGGAGAACTGCCGGATATCAGTAACGTCTTGCCATGATATTTCGGCGCAGAGTCTTCTGGCCATCTTCGGGTGAGTGCCACTGTAGTAGTATTACAACAGTGGCACTCACCTGAAGATGGCCAGAAGACTCTGTGCCGAAATATCGTGGCAGGACGTTACTGATATCCGGCAGTTCTCCCGTGTTTTTATGGAACAAAGATGTACTCATGTTACAATGTATCTGCAACACCAACAGTATCCAGAAAAAGGGCGTCTAAAGAAGTAAGTGCACTTTCAGATAAAGAAACTGTTCTGATGTCAGCTGGTTAAAAGCCAGTGCAATGTATAAGTGCAACTGAAGGCAGTGTTTACACAGCAATCAGCAAAAACAAAACTGTAATGAACAATACCGATAGTGTTCCAGAAGATAAAGCACCTGAACATATGAAACAAAGTTACGAGTTACGGAATCCAAAAGTTTTAATAGTGAGTGACAGCCAAGGCAGTTACTGCAGAAACATTCTGGAGGCAAAACTAGACACAAAATATGAGATTCAAAGTTTTATTAAACCAAATGCACCTCTCCATGAAGTTTTTAATCGAATTGACAGATTAACAGAACACTTGAATGCGAGTGATACTCTGATATTAATGGCTGGGTCGAACGACACTGAAGGCTCCTACAACAACATTGAGGAAAACATTGATAACGTCTTACCAATTGTTCTACATCTTAGTAACTAGACAAGTATCGTTTTGCATCCAATTCCCAAAAGATTCGACAAAGAATGTATAAACAAAAAAATCGTCATAGTTAACCATCATTCAGTGCAAACAGTGAACTGTTCACAATCTTGCAACAAAAGTAGAATATCCATTAACTTTGAAATGGAAAGACTGTCTTGTGATAAATTCACACATCACGGATTCCTCTTGAACAGACAGGGGAAGGAGCATGTATGCTATAGACTATCTTCATTAATTAAAATTGTACAAACCAGATGCATTTATCTCTGAATCGACCAGTCTATGTGAAGACATCAGTGTTTCACCAAAATAAATACAATGTGAAAACCAGTGCAATACAAGTGCCCAAATTGAAACAAATGCTACTTGACAAGTGGATTACAATTAGAAGCACAATAGCACACGAAAGGCAGGGCCCAGAATCCAGGGAACCAGCTAGCAAGAAGACACCACCCACACATCACCCCCCTGTGGGTTCGGGGGTTAGAATAGGCCCGCACTATTCCTGCCTGTCGTAAGAGGCAACTAAAAGGAATCTCAAACGTTTCGGCCTATATGTGATGGTCTCATCTTGGGTTTAACCTCCATCTTTCCAAATTCTTACGAAGAGCGAACCAATTTGGGAAGGGCACCTTACATGGTGCATTTTGTCCATCGTGTATTGAGACTTCTAGCCAGCTTTATCGTCGTCGCATTGCTGTCCCACTCGTTCTCCATCTCTTGGGCGACGGTACGTTCCTGGGTGCAATTTCCACTCTGCACTGTGCTGTGTTGCTTTTTGCGGAGGCAACGACCATGGACTTTATTGCATCTAATATCCAGCATGGTAGCCAGTCTGTTGTGGTGGGGCCGCCATGTACCCTGTTGGTTGTAGCCCCCTGACAACACAGGGATTGCTCTACTGATGATGCCTGCGCCGTTTTCTCCCCATGTATGCCAATGAGTAGATGCCCATCTCCCTGGGGCACCAGGACTACTGGGAATGGCCATCCTGCCAGGTGGCCCTTGCTGTGGCTGGGTGCCACCCGTGGGGAGGGCCCTTGGTCGGAGTAGGTGGCATCAGGGTAGATGACACGGAATGAAGCGTGGCACATCATCTCTTGCTGGTGGCCAGCCACCAGCAGTCTCTAAGCGTTCGAGGGCTCACTTTAAAGCTAACGTGTATGACCTCAAATCGTTCCCCTCCCTGGCCACACCATGGGAGGAACGCAAGGCTATGAATGACAGTGAAACGTATTCACCCCGATATCTCGTCTGTACCAGAGCTGATGGGGAATCCTTTGTATTTGTGAAGCCTCAGTTCTTTGTAGAGCATTTAGAGGACAATTTTAGGGAGGTGGCGGCCTCGTGCAAAATGTGGTCCGGTTCAGTCTTGATAAAAACAGCATCCTCTGCCCAGTCATGAACCTTGCTCGCTTGTAAGAAGCTGGGTGATGTTTCAGTTACTATCATAAAAGCTTAAAATTGGTCCAGGGCATTATTTTCCACAGGGATATCCTTTTACAGTCCGATGACGAGCTGCGCACCAACTTAGAGCGACGAGGTGTCCATTTCGTCCGGCGCATCCACCGGGGTCCGAGGGATCATCAAGTTACCACAGGTGCCTTCATCTTGGCCTTCGCAGGTGACACATTACCTAAGAAGGTCAAGGTGATGGACTACCTCTGTGATGTAAAGCCATATATCCCTCCTCCGATGCGGTGCTTCAAGTGTTGGAAGTTCGGCAATATGTCTTCCCACTGTGTTTCCAGCCTCATGTGTCGCGATTGTGGTCATCCATCCCATCCTGATACACCATGTGCCCCACCTCCCATCTGTGTCAACTGCGGAGAGCACCATCCCCCTTGCTCACCAGATGTCTGATTCTGCAGAAGGAAAGGAAAATAATGGAATACAAGACCCTGGACCTACTGACCTACACTGAGGCTAAGCGGAAATTTGAACGGCTTCACCCCATGCACATGACATGTTCTTATGCCGCCACTGTCACTCCTGCTGCAGTTCCATCAGCTGCAACACTTATAGTCAGCTCTCAGAGTCGAAGGAACACACCTGCCCCCTTGATGGGGGGGGGGGGGGCTCTTCCCTCCCTGTTGCTCCCACACCACCTCCCTCGGGAGCAGCACCACCTCAACCTCTGGGGACACTGGTCCCCACTTCCAAACCGTAGAAGTGTAAGTCTTCTTCGGCTTCTCTTGCTAGGAAGGGATCCCTTGGGTCACTCCCTTCTCAGGTTCGTACCAGCAGCACAGCAGACACCCACCAGTGGCTGAAGAAGCCACAGGTCGCTGGTCGTAGGGCTTCGTGATCGTCTTCAGTCCCAGTGACTGACTCCAAGAAGCCCTCCCAGCAAGGGCAACCAAGGGAACAGTGCGAGAAAGCGAATTTGAAGACCCATAAGAACAAGGAACCTGCGGTTTGAAAGTCGCTCGAACGCATGGTGAGCCGGCGGTTGAGTTGGGTACTCGAGTCTCGGGGCCTTCTGGCTCCATCTCAGGGTGGGTTCCGTAAAGGCCGCTCTGACAATCTGGTGAGCCTGGAGTCAGCCATCCATACGGCCTTTGCCCGCCATCGGCACCTCCTCGCTGTCTTTTTTGACATGCGGAAGACATACGATACGACATGGTGACATCACATCCTCTCTACGCTTCATGGTTGGGGTCTTCGGGGTCCACTGCTGATTTTCGTTCAGAATTTTCTGATGCATCGTAGCTTCCGTATGCAAGTTGCGGCCTCCCATAGTTCCCTCTGAGTTCAGGAGAACGGGGTACTGCAGGGATCTGTCTTAAGTGTCTGCCTGTTTTTAATTGCAATTAATGGGCTCACTGCAGCCGTGGGAACATCTGTCTCAGCATCCTTGTATGCTGAAGACTTCTGTCTCAACTATATCTCCATTGGCATTGCAGCTGCTGAACGTCTGCTGCAGGGTGCTATCCGCAAGGCGCAGTCTTGGGCTGTAGCGCATGGCTTCCAGTTTTCGGCTGCCAAGACCTGCGTTATGCATTTCTGCCGGCAACGCACAGTTCACCCTAACCCACGGCTTTATCTTACCAGCGAACTTCTTGCTGTGGTGGAGACACATCGGTTTTTGGGTGTGGTTTTTGATGCCCGGTCGACTTGGCTCTCTCATATTCGGCAGCTTAAACAGATGTGTTGGCGGCATCTTAATGCTTTGCGATGCTTGAACCACACCAGCTGGGGTGCCGATCGATCTACCCTCTTACGGCTCTACCAGGCGTTAATACAACTCCGTCTGGATTATGGGAGCCTGGCTTATGGTTCAGCATCCCCTTCTGCGTTGCAGGTGCTGGACCCCATGCTTCACAGCGGGGTCCGACTTGCCACTGGAGCTTTCCGGACCAGCCCTGTGAACAGCATACTTGTGGAGGCAGGTGTCCCTACACTACGGTTACGGCGCCGACGTTTACTGGCCGCTTATACCACACAAGTTTTTAGCTTGCCCAGGCATCCTAATTATCATCTCCTGTTCCCTCAGTTGGTTGTCCATCTCCCAGAACGTCGGCCCCGGTTGGGTTGTACAATCACAGTCCATGTCAGAGAGCTTCTCTCCGGGCTTGGGGTTTTCCCTCTTCCACCTCCTTTCCGGGCCCCTCTGCATACACCCCCGTGGTGTGCGCCCCGCCCTTGCCTTCGGCTCGAATTGGCACAGGGCCCGAAGGACTCAGTCCCTCTGGAGGGTTTCCACCGCCGCTTTCTTTCCATCCTTGCCACGTATCAGGGCTCTGGCGTTGTTTACACTGATGGTTCGATGGTTGCTGGTCGTGTCGGTTACGCTCTCACTCTAGGGGACCATTACGAACAACACTCATTGCCGGCTGGCTGCAGCATTTTCACTGCTGAGCTGGTCGACATCTTTCGTGCCCTAGAGTATATCCGCTCCTGCTCAGGTGAGTCCTTCGTTATCTGTAGTGACTCCCTGAGCAGTTTATGAGCTATTGACCAGTGTTTCCCTCACTCTCGTCTGGTGGTGGCTGTTCAGGAGTCCCTCCATACTCTTGCCCGTTGCGGCCGCTCTGTGGTCTTTGTGTGGACCCCAGACCATGTTTGGATACCAGGCAATGAACATGTTGACCACCTGGCCAAACAGGCCACCAGTAAACCATCTCTGGACAATGGCCTCCCAGAGACTGATTTGCGAGCTGTCTTACGCTGCAAAGTTTTCGAACTTTGGGACACTGAATGGCGCAACCTGACCACACCAAACATACTCTGTCCTATCAAGGAGATGACAAATGTATGGTTGTCCTCCTTGCGAGCCCCTCGAAGGGACTCAGTTGTCCTTTGTCGGCTCCGCATTGGCCACACACGCTTGACACACAGCCATTTACTGCCCTGTGGGGACCCGCCTCACGTGTTTGTCTTTATTTTGTGTTGAGTCTGACCTTTGGACTACGATTTTAGACTGAGTTTTTTGTGTGTTTCTTGGTGGTTGGCTTTTCCTTTTTTGTCTCTATGGTCGGCCAACCACTGTCAGACTCTGTGTGATTTTAATTCCTTTTGTCTGGTCTCTGCTTGAGTCTTTCTTGTCCTGTGTCGTGTCTTGTCGTCTCCATTGTTCATTTTTATTCTTTGTGGGTGTTTGAAGGTTTTTGAACAAGGGACCAATGGCCCTAGCAGTCTAGTCTCTTCAATCCCACAAACCAACCAACCCACACCTCAAAACAAGGAGGATTTTTTACAGCTAACAATACTAGATGTAAAAAAGAGGTACGTGGTCAAGCAAGACACAATATAGTCCATGCTTCACACTTTAAATTGTTCCATCAGAATGTTCAGTCTCTTTCCAATAAGCTGAATGAAATACAAATCTATAAGTGATATTTCTGTTTTATGGTTTACTGAGCACTGGCTAAATAAAGACATGATAGAACTAGCACTCCTACCTCAGTTTAAATTAGCTGGCACATTTTGTAGAGAAGTACTCAGGCATATGTTCGAGAAGATATAGGCTTCAGTAACATAACCAAATTTGACAGCTTATCTAAAGAAAGAGACATAGAACTCTCAATAGTAGAACTGCCAACTAGAAATTCTGTAATCATCTATGTATATAGGCCACCGGATGGTGATAAAAAAGTTTTTTATAATCATATGGAAGAGCTGTTAGAGGATTTCAACACCCTCAAAAAATATTATCATATGTGGAGATTTCAACGTTGATTTCTCCAAACCCAGTAAATTTAAAGATGAAATCAAAGATTTACTGAAGTCCTTTAACCTAAAACCAACTATAACTAACCCAACTCTCATAACCACTACTTCTGCAACAACCATAGATCAGGTGTTTGTAAATACAGATAAATATACCTGCAACACACAGACTGCAAACACTGGTTTTAGTGATCACAGTGCCCAAATACTAACAATCACTATTCCAGGAAACGCAAAAGCCAAGAAAACTAGAGCTATTGTCAGGAAGTTTAATAATGAAAACATAGATTAATTTTTTTATCTCTTGCGAAGCGAAAACTGGACTGATGTTTACAGTCCAAACAATGCAGATGACAAGTTTGATAAATTTATTGTCAGGTACAAACATTTCTTTGAAATAGCCTTTCATAAACGAATGTCACTTATAAATTCTGTACACAAACCAAATAAATGGATCCCAACAAGAATAAAAATATCACACCAGAATAAAAGTAACTTATATGAATACTCAAAGCAAACCACAAATCCTGTATTTATCAACTACTTTAATAGACATGATATAACAAAAGCAAAGAAAATGGAAAATGACAAACAAATAAAAAATTCCAGGAATAAGACTGAAGCAACCTGGAGTCTCATAAAATGAGAAACAGGTACTACATCATTAGCCCAAAAAATATATAGAACTTCATGAAAACAACAATAAAATAATCAACTCCACAGTAGTGGCTAATAACGTAGCACACCACCTGATTACCAAACATTACATCTCACAACCAGACAGCAATACACTCCAGTCAGATACAAAAATTCTTACAAGAACCCTATTTATGTCTCCTACAACACCTGAGGAATTATCTGTCATTATAAAAAGGTTACCCAATAGGTATTCAGCAGGTACTAATGAAATACCAGATATTATCATCAAAGCAAGTGTAACATCTATCGTAGAACCATTAACGGATATTTTAAATTCATCATTCATGAGTGGTGTATTCCCAAAAAATCTGAAAATGGGAAAAGTGACACCACAGTACAAGAGATGGGGACAAACATGAAGCTGTAAACTATAGACCTGTATCACTGTTGTCAGGCTTTGGCAAAATTCTTGAAAAACAATTTCTTAGAAGGCCGACAGCCTTTCTAAATGAAGAAAACATAATAAGTGATGTGCAACACAGATTCAGAACTGGCGGATCAACACAGTCAGCTATTTATACCTTTTTAAATGAAATTCTAACTGCAGTAGATAATAAGCAACATGTGTCTGGCATATTTCTTGACCTTAGTAAAGCCTTCGATGTAACTGATCATAATACTCTTTTGCAGAAGCTAAGTAATTATGGAATACGAGGCCTGCCAAACAAGTGGATAAATTCCTACCTTCCTGACCATCAACAGATCACTCAAATAAAATACAAAGACATAAAAACACAAAAAATTGTAATTTTTACAGTAATGCACAAAATATTACATATGGAGTTCCTCAAGGGTCAGTCCTTGGGCCAATTCTTTTCATTTTTTATGTTAATGATTTGTCAGAAAAAATAACTAAAGAGACAACAGTACTTTTTACAGGTGACACAAATATCCTAATCAAATCATGTGATGAGGAAAAAACAACAGTTACAGGTATAATACAAAATTTAACACAGTGGTTCAGAACAAACAAGCTAATAATAAATAATGAAAAAACAGTGACAGTCAATTTCCACAATTCACAGAAACTACATCCTGCAAGACCGATTTTTAAAATTGATGGAAAAACTGTCTCATCCGTGAGCGACACAAAATTTTTAGGTATACATATTCAGCAAAATCTAAAATGGGAGACACATCTTAATCATGTAATTAAAAAGCTAAACACACTTACATACGCAGTAAGAATCCTCGCACAAAATACAAGCTGTGCATCTGTGATCACAATATATCATGGCAGTATTCAGTCACTACTGATGTACAGCATTATCTTTTGGGGGAACTCCGTAAGTACAAACAAAACATTTAGGCTACAGAAAAAGATTGTTAGAATTATAAACCATGCTAAGTACAGAGACTCCTGTAGACCAACATTTAAAAATCTCAATATACTGCCTCTACCATTCTTATATATGTATGAAATACTAAATTTCACAAAAGGAAGTATTTTAAAAGATGGAAATATCTTCAAGTATATCTGTGATTTCCACCCTCATGATACTAGGCAGAAGCATTATTTGCATGTCAATACAGTAAGTACAAACATTTGTAAGAGAGGAGTGTATCATACTGGCATAATGCTGTACAAATCTCATGCCATCCTATATGAAACAGATACAAAATTTAAAAAGTTTAAAGTGAAACTGAAAGAGTTCTTGCTTGACCACTGCTTCTATTCTGTTTCTGAGTTTTTAGAGTACCAGAAAAGTATAGTGTGACTGCTCAAATATTCTTAACCAATCTATCATTTTATTTCATTATATTAATTTTGTCATCAATATTCAACATGTATTGAATAATTTTTAATTATTTATCTTTTCAGAGTAACAGTGCGTATGATGTTGTATATACTGTACCAACCTGACTTTTCCTACATCGTTTGTGCAAAATATGTACCTAAACATGGTTTACAGGACCAACAAAGAAATATAAATAAAAATACACAGTTTTAACAATATTAAGTCAGCAGAACTTGCAATACGTCTACCCACTATCAATTATTGAGACGAACAGACTTTTTAACTATATTAACGTGGCGGAGCTCATAATACGTCTGCCCTCTATGATGTATATACACAGACAGAGCTGAAGCAGTTAAAAAATTGAGGAGCATTGTTCTACCTCTTTTGTTTGTATGTCACTGTTATCTATGGTACAAAATTATTAGGTGTGAAAGAACAAGGGAGAAAAGAAAGAAATTATTATAATAATAATAGTAATAATATTATGCTACATCATAGTGTTTCTTTCAAACCTTATTGAATTTTATGATTAGTTGTCTGAGTAGGAAATTTGCAATTTTGTTGTTAATTCTTGCACTTTTTATGATATTTCTGAATCGTCTTTTAAGTTTAATGTGTATAGACACGACTTTTGTGACTAAGCCATTGTCAAGAATTTCTGAATCCTCTTGTAGTTTAATATGTAAATACTTAATTTTTGTGACTAAGCCTTTATCAAGATTTGGTACATACTGATCACAGCGCATAGTCTGATGGTGTGTGTAGCCATTCAACAATTAGTTCTGAACTTCTGTGTTTTCATTGTTAGCACTGGACAATTTTCATATATGCTCTGTTATTTGTGTATAAAGAATTGTAAAAGATTAGATAGTTATTTCTCCTAGTGACTGATCATATATTGATGTGCCATCAGTGTTTGAAAGCAAATACCATCACTCTTACTAGTTTGCAGTTTTTCATCTATGTTGTTGTTGTTGTTGTTGTTGTTGTTGTTGTGGTCTTCAATCCTGAGATTGGTTTGATGCAGCTCTCCATGCTACTCTATCCTGTGCAAGCTGCTTCATCTCCCAGTAAGTACTGCAGCCTACATCCTTCTGAATCTGCTTAGTGTATTCATCTCTTGGTCTCCCTCTATGATTTTTAACCTCCACACTGCCCTCCAATACTAAATTGGTGATCCCTTGTGACTCAGAACATGTCCTACCAACCAATCCCTTCTTCTAGTCAAGTTGTGCCACAAACTCCTCTTCTCCCCAATTCTATTCAATACCTCCTCATTAGTTATGTGATCTACCCATATAATCTTAAGCATTCTTCTGTAGCACCACATTTCAAAAGCTTCTATTCTCTTCTTGTCCAAACTACGAGGGCGGTTCAGAAAGTAACCTCCGATTGGTCACAGTGCAGGTTGTGGGGGGAGTAGCGACGCCATCTGTGCGTTCACGCACTCAACAGGTCAGTCGGCATCAAGCCGTGGTCGAGTGAACGTCGTACCTGCACTAGTTTAGTTTTTGTGGCAGTTTGAAATGTGTGCTGCAATAGAAAACCCCGCCAAATGTGAAGTGCGTGCTGTCATAAGGTTTTTTACAGCCAAAGGATATTCTGCAGCAGCTATTCATCGTGAGCTTTGTGCCGTGTACGGACCAAGAGTTATGAGTGAAGGAGTTTTCCGTGAATGGGTACGTTTATTTAAAAGTGGACGAGAAAACGTTCATGATGAAGAGAGGAGTGGTAGACCATCATTGGTGACTGACGAACTCGTTCAGACAGTTGATGCAAAAGTTCGTGAAAATCGACGTTTCTCAATGTCGGAGTTGTCTACTGGCTTTCCACAGATTTCTAAGACTCTCTTGTATGAGATAGTGACAGCAAGATTGGGTTACCGTAAGTTCTGTGCACGATGGGTGCCCAAAATTCTTACCGACCACCACAAAACTCAAAGAATGGCCTCTGCATTAGACTTTCTGTCATGTTATGAGGACGAAGGAGAACCATTGTTAAACAGAATCGTGACCGGTGACGAAACCTGGATTAAGTACGTGAACCCTGAGACAAAAGAACAATCAAAGATGCGGGCACATTCAAATTCGCCTACCAAACCAAGAAAAGCCTCGCAAGATTTTTCTGCCAGAAAACTGATGGCAACGGTGTTTTGGGATGCCAAAGGGGTGTTATTGGTTGAATTCATGGAACGTGGTACGACCATTAATCAAGACGTGTACTGTGAAACAATAAAAAAGTTACGACGGGCTATACAGAACAAACGCCGTGGTATGCTGACTTCCGGTATCGTTTTTTTGCACGATAACGCCCGTCCTCACTCTGCTCACAGAACAACGGCCCTTCTTGAGTCCTTCATGTGGGACGTTATCAACCATCCACCTTACAGCCCAGACCTGGCGCCAAGTGATTATCACCTCTTCATGCATTTGAAGAAATGGCTCGGGTCACAGCGGTTTGATGACGACGAAGAGCTCAAAGATGCAGTCACAGGCTGGCTCCAGGCACAAGCGGGTGATTTTTATGCAGAAGGAATTTCAAAGCTTGTGAAGAGATATGATAAGTGCCTCAATCGCTATGGAGACTATGTAGAAAAATAGTGCAAAGATGTAGTTGTAAGATGTATATATTAAATTATTTTTATTTAACTTGGTGTATTTTTTTAAATCAACCGGAGGTTACTTTCTGAACGGCCCTCGTATTTATCGTCCATGTTTCACATCCATACGTGGCAACTCTCCATACAAATAGTTTCAGAAACGACTTCCTGACACTTAAATCCATATTCGATGTTAACAAATTCCTCTTCTTCAGAAACACTTTCCTTGCCATTGCCAGTCTGCATTTTATATCCTCTCTACTTCGACCATCATCAGTTATTTTGCTCCCCAAATAGCAAAACTCCTATACTACTTTAAGTGTCTCATTTCTTAATATAATTCCCTCAGCATCACCTGAGTTAACTCGACTACATTCCATTATCCTCGTTTTGCTTTTGTTGCTGTTCATCTTATATCCTCCTTTCAAGACACTGTCCATTCCGTTCAACTGCTCTTCCAAGTCTTTTGCTGTCTCTGACAGAATTACAATGTCATCGGCGAACCTTAATGTTTTTATTTCTTCTCCATGGATTTTAATACATGCTCCAAATTTTTCTTTTGTTTCCTTTACTGCTTGCTCAATATACAGATTGAATAACATCAGGGAGAGGCTACACCCCTGTCTCACTCCCTTCCCAACCACTGCTTCTCTTTCATGTCCCTCGACTCTTATAACTGCCATTTGGTTTCTGTACAAATTGTAAATAGCCTTTCGCTCCCTGTATTTTACCCCTGCCACCTACAGAATTTGAAAGAGAGTATTCCAGTCAACATTGTCAAAATCCTTCTCTAAGTCTACAAATGCTAGAAACATAGGTTTGCTTTTTCTTAATCTAGCTTCTAACATTAGCCATATGGTCAGTATTGCCTCATGTGTTCCAACATTTCTACGGAATCCAAAGTGATCTTCCCCGTGGTCGGCTTCTGCCAGTTTTTTCATTCGTCTGTAAAGAATTCTCATTATTAATTTGCATCCGTGACTTATTAAACTGATAGTTCACATCTGTCAACACCTGCCTTCTTTGGGATTGGAATTATTATATTCTTCTTGAAGTCTGGGAGTATTTTGCCTGTCTCATACATTTTGCTCACCAAATGATAGAGATTTGTCAGGACTGGCTCTCCCAAGGCTGTCTGTAGATCTAATGGAATGTTGTCTACTCCCGGGGCCTTGTTTTGACTCAGGTCTTTCAGTGCTCTGTCAAACTCTTCACGCATTATCATATCTCCCATTTCATCTTCATCTACATCCTCTTCCATTTTCATAATATTGCCCTCAAGTATATCGCCCTTGTATACACCCTCTATATACTCCTTACACCTTTCTGCTTTCCCTTCTTTGCTTAGAATTGGGTTTCCATCTGAGCTCTTGATATTCATACAATTGGTTCTCTTTTCTCCAAAGGTCTCTTTAATTTTCCTGTAGGCAATATCTATCTTACCCCTAGTGAGATAAGCCTCTACATCCTTACATTTGTCCTCTAGCCATCCCTGCTTAGCCATTTTGCATTTCCTGTTGATCTAATTTTTGAGACGTTTGTATTCCTTTTTGCCTGCTTCATTTACTGCATTTTTATATTTTCTCCTTTCATCAATTAAATTCAATATTTCTTCTGTTACCCAAGGATTTCCACTAGCCCTCGCCTTTTTACCTACTTGATCCTCTGCTGCCTTCACTACTTCATCCCTCAAAGCTACCCATTCTTCTTCTACTGTATTTCTTTCCCCCATTCTTGTCAGTTGTTCCCTTATGCTCTCCCTGAAAGTCTTTACAACCTCTGGTTTAGTGACTTTATCCAGGTCCCATCTCCTTAAATTGCCACTTGTTTTGCGGTTTCTTCAGTTTTAATCTACAGTTCATAACGAATAGATTGTGGTCAGAGTCCACATCTGCCCCTGGAAATGTCTTACAATTTAAAACCTGGTTCCTAAATCTCTGTCTTACCATTATATAATCTATCTGAAACCTGTCAGTATCTCCAGGTTTCTTCCATGTATACAGCCTTCTTTTTATGATTCTTGAACCAAGTGTTAGCTATGATTATGTTATGCTCTGTGCAAAATTCTACTAGGCGGCTTCCTCTTTCATTTCTTACCCCCAGTCCATATTCACCTACTACGTTTCCTTCTCTTCCTTTTCCTACTATCGAATTCCAGTCGCCCATGACTATTAAATTTTCATCTCCCTTCACTACCTGAAAATTTCTTTTATCTCGTCATACATTTCTTCAATTTCTTCGTCATCTGCAGAGCTAGTTGGCATATAAACTTGTACTACTGTAGTAGGCGTGGGCTTCATGTCTATCTTGGCCACAATAAGGTGTTCACTATGCTGTTTGTAGTTGCATACCCACACACCTATTTTCTCTTATTCATTATTAAACCTACTCCTGCATTACCCCTATTTGATTTTGTATTTATAACCCTGTATTCACCTGACCAGAAGTCTTGTTCCTCCTGCCACTGAAGTTCGCTAAATCCCACTATATCTAACTTTAACCTATCCATTTCCCTTTTTAAATTTTCTAACCTACCTGCCCAATTAAGGGATCTGACATTCCACACTCCGATCCATAGAATGCCAGTTCTCTTTCTCCTGATAACGACGTCCTCTTGAGTAGTCCCCACCCGGAGATCCGAATGGGGGAGTATTTTACCTCTGGAATATTTTACCCAAGAGGACACCATCATCATTTAACCATACAGTAAAGCTGCATGCTCTTGGGAAAAATTACGGCCATAGTTTGCCCTTGCATTCAGCCGTTCGCAGTACCAGCACAGCAAGGCCATTTTGGTTAGTGTTACAAGGCCAGATCAGTCAATCATCCAGACTGTCGCCCCTGCAACTACTGAAAACACTGCTGTCCCTCTTCAGGAACCACACGTTTGTCTGGCCTCTCAACAGATACCCTCCATTGTGATTGCACCTACGGTACAGCTATGGCTATCTGTATTGCTGAGGCACGCAAACCTCCCTACCAACGGCAAGGTCTGTGGTTCATGGAGGGGTTTTCATCTATATGAAGTGTAATTCATTTCCATTTGTCCATCTTCTCATGTGTCTTAGTAAGTTATGTTTAAATAATTTCTGTTGGTATCAAAAGTAACTGTGCTTAGACAGTTTGGTCTTGTTTCGATGTTTTTTAAATTTCTTTTACTGAAATTTTGTACTGTTACTTATTGATATCAAAGAAACCCAAACTACATGGTTTCATTTGCCTGAGGATGTAACATACTATGCTCACAGATTGCTTTAGTATTTATAGTTGCAGTTATTGCTATTATTTCATATGTCCGCAGAAGTCAGTATTTTGAAGGTCTGTAAATTTGTCAAGAGTATCTGTACATTGATAGTGTAGGTTGAAGTTCGCCTGTGTTGGCAACAATGAATAAAACTAGAATATTATTTAATGTTGATGAAAGCACCCCTTCTTAACTGTCACTCAAACAGACTAACACGTTTTGAGATTTCTGTTGTGGATACTTGTTATGCCAAATTTACATTAATTTCATGTTTTATTAGAGTTAGCTTGTAATGCAGCACCATGGCGAATATAGGTAAGAGGGACATTCATATATAGTCCACAGGTTGATATTACTATGGATTTTTTGATGCAACATCAATGAAAATTACGCCAGATGTAGTTAGGAGCTTCAGAAAGAAACACATTTTTGTTTTTTCACTGTGTACTCTTAACAAAAAACTGGTGAGAGGTAGAAATGCACACTGCAGGGGTCTTGGGTTCGTAACTGTTGAATACTACAAGTTGTACATCAATATCAAAACTTCATGCAGTAAAAATGCTACAGAAATCCACAGTGTATTAAGTGAAGTTTGTAATGAATTTACAATGGACTGTAGTACAGTTTCTTGTTGGGTTAGTCATTTTCGTGATGGCTGTATGAGCATTGAGAGTAATCCAAGAACCAGAAGGCCAAAAAGTCAACGGATGAAAGAAATATGAAACTTTTGGCAGATGCTCTTGAATAACAGTGTGACTTGTGAGGAATTCTTTGGAGCAATGGGAATTCCCTCACCAACAGTATTCCATATTCTGACTTATGATTTGAGCTAGAGAAGGATTTCTGTGAGGTGGGTCCCTCACCTCAAGAGAAGCTTGACATTGCAACCTTGCTCAAACCACAATTCTACTGAGAAGCTCAAGAATTCTTGTGTTGAATGGTCGCTCTTTATAAAACATGGTTTAGAAAACTTTGAACCGGAGTTGAAATCACAGTTCAATGAGTGGAGAGCTTCAGGTTCTCCACATCCAAACAAATTTCCACATGTCATTCAATGTCAAGCAAATGATTTTTGCTTATGATCGCCAAAGAATGATCATGACAGATAAATTTCCACGTGGAACAAGTGTCACAGTAGTATAACTTCATACAAAACCTGCTCAGAGGATTTTTTGACAATGGAGATTATTCCAATACCAAGGAAATAAGGAACCAAATATACTGTGAGCACAGGACAATTTGTGACAATAGGACAGGAAGGTAAGTGATGTATAAAATCATTATAGTTAAATTGTCAGTGAGAGTGAGAGGAGAAATGACCAAATGGACTGAACCACAAAAAGGAATAAGACAAGGTTGCCTCCAACTTTTTTCAATCTGTACTCAGACAATATGTCTGAGCACTGCCCATGACATGATGACAGGGAAAAATCAGGGGAGAAGGTTTGGAGATGACATGACCATCCTAGTATCGATGAAAAAGAATTGCAGGAAATACTGAATATCACTGAAACTAAATGGAATAACTATGGAATGAAAATCAAAGGTAAAAAAAATAATGGCACTAGAAGGAGAGAAGCAGCAGAACATTAGTAAAGCTTTAAATACCTAGGAAGCAGGATACAGAAACAAGTGGAAGAGCAGCACAGACATTAAAATCAGGATACTAATGGCGAAAGAGGCATTTTGTAAGCAAAAAAAAATATGGGCAAAGATTTGAGGAGAAGACTGAAAGTGTGGTTTGTATAGATTGTCCTCCTGTATGGTACTGAAATGTGGACAATAGCGGTGTGGCAGAGGATGTAAAAAGTAAATTCAATGTATAGGATTTACAATTAGGAGGTACTGACAAGAGTAGAGACCACAAACAATTACTCAATGTAATAAAAGAAAAGAATGTGGATATGACCTCCATGTTAAGAAAGAAGGAAGGAGGTGCTTATAAAAACAGTCTTAGGGCTGACTGTATAAAGCAATTGTTTTTAGGTTAGCACAAAAAATAAATTCAGATCAAGCTGAACACAGAAATGTGCACTGTATAAACCTTGTCATAGATTATTTTGCTGTGAAGTAGGAACAACTTCGACCATCAAAATTTCACAAATCAAGTAGAGTTCCATTGCGATCATCAGCTCATAACTTAGTGACATTGCAAAAGAGACAGTTTCATTTTGCACAAACATACACTAAAAAGAAGGAAATGATGATGCTGTTGTTGGCCTTCTCACATTGCTTATTTTTTAAGGAGAATATCAGTGACGCTAAGTAATGAGTGCAGATAACCATAATTTCTTCCAAAATAATTCTTGACGGTGTTTCACTGGCACTTAGCATAAGAATTAAAAAGGGAAACTGAAACTATTTGCAGTGAACAGTAAGTATATGTAGTTTGACAGCAGCTAATAATTACTGAACACCTCTTGCAAAAATGTTCTCTACATTTAATAGCAGTAAATACAGAATTCTTATGAATTTTTTTACTAAACATGTGCATAGATTGTGGACAACTGCATGTGTATTGACGAGAAGAAATAGTTAGTGGGGACATGTGAGTCAATGAGCAACGTCATTTTTGTCAGCTAATTCCAAATTGAAGCTGTGTCTTAGTAGCTCAGTGGTTATGTGCTGGATGTTGGTCTATGGTCCTAATGATAGATCTGGGTTTCAACTCAAATCCAGTGCCCCCCTCCCCACAAAACACTTCTTTCTTTCTCCTCTTGTAATGTTTGATACTTTGTAAATTGCCAACCTGAATCATCTCCAAAAGTACCTTGCCCAGTAAAACATGGTGGTGGATAAACCAGTATTCAGGTTGATGAAAGGTCTACCTAAGCAGACAACACAGATTTGTTCCTCTTCCACTGCGAACTATTGAAACTTCCATCCAACCCACTTAAACCAATGGCCAACAAACTGTAATATGTATGTTTTCATTATACTCAGCCTATTTACCCTGACATGACACCTCTGTTGTCTACAGTGCATTTTCACTGTCAAACTGTCCATGCTACCCACTCGGCCATGAATTCCCGGCAGTCAAGTGATATATCCTCTATTATATTTATTGTACTCTTTACTCTGTTGTACAACAAATCATGTCTTCCCTTCCTCTCCAATTCTTCAATTGCTTTTTTAGCCATTTTTCCTAGTTTGCTCTGTTTCTCTACATGGTTCATTATTCAGCCTCCTGTAGATCTTTACTACATCTTCATCACTCTTCTTTTTGAATTTTCATCTCTCCTCCATTTTAGAATTCATTTCTGTGCAACCCACTATAATTTTCTGCACTAATTTTATGATTTCTTCTATTAGCGTATTCCATCACGTATTGACATTATCAGGTGATTCTTTGTTTCACAATGTGTTAATATGCTCGAGTGATAGCATTTTTCAAATTATTTCTTCTACTGATCTTTGCTTTTTTGGGTCTCACTTTTTCAGCACGACAGTCCTCGTGTTTTCATTTTTACTTCTGCCTTAAGCAAATTGTGATCACAATATATGTACCTGGTAATTTATGAAGCTTCTTAATTCTGTTTTTGTATCTTTCATCCACAGTATAAAATCAGTTTTGTGTCAATAATTATCTCCCAGTGACTTTCAAGTGTAGATCCATCTCCTGTTGTAACAGTCCTGTGCTTGGATATCCTGTCAACTCATTGGCATCTTGTAGCTCGCTTCTTCAGTGAAATAGCTGAAAACTGTTTTGTAAGATCATGCAAGTGACATACACTACACTTTTGTTACAGTTCAGTGCTCTTCCCACATTTATTAGCCCTGTAAATGACGTTATGCCCAGGTACGGCTTTATATTCACACATTTTATGAGAGTTATAGTCCTCACAATAGTAACTCCAAAAAATACACTTAGTAAATTGTCTCAATGAAGTTGCATGATAACTGATGAACACAACAAGAGTTTGCACAGTGGTAGCAAAATGAAAAGAATGGTTCCCATGATGTTTTCAATAAAGCTACATAAATAAAAGAATCAAGTGATAAACCTATCACTGTACAAATCTAAATTTTAAGTGGTAAATATTCAAGTTCAGACTTTCTTTACAAAACATTTGCACAGAGGTGTTGCATGTTTGATAGTTAAACACCAACTTCATTCATAAGAGAGTAACTCGGAATTTTTGTACTGTGCACTCAGAATGGACAGATAGATCGCACACAGATATTGCATGGTTGCTGACACATAGATATGCATGGTTGTTGAAGCACACAGGATTGTGAGCTACATAGATCTTATGTGTGTGATTACCAGTAGCAGAATCTTTCAACACAGATGTTGCCTGCAAACATTCAGACCATTGACTATTTTGGGTGAAGTCGAATTGATTAGGATTTTGTTACTGAGGATGGATTATAAGTGCTGATAAAAATTTGCTGTGGGAAGTAAATGGTGGTGCAGGAATTCACAAAAGTTAATAGAACTATTTTATGCATGTGTGTTGGGAGTACCCTATTTATGAATATGATTGCCATCTTAAAAAAATATTTTACATTATGGTAAATTATGCAGATTCTTAATCGGGTACTTAATCAAATAGTAAAGTATGTCATCTTGTTCATAAAAATTGTGGCAACAAAAGTATAATGTCAAACTTCAGAATCTAACAAGCACAGAGGCAAAATCTGCAATGAAAAATTAGGTTGATCCTGATCTTTAATGTTAATTGTTTTGTAAGTTAACCAGTTCTGTGAAAATTGGCATATGTTACGTAAATGCAATCCTTTTACTGTTGCATGTCAGTTTATCAAAATTGTGGATTAGCTCACTAGAAATTTCACATGATGAACTCTGTAGTATTATTCTCAGTTAGGGCTAATTTTCGGTTTTCAAAGTTCTCATGAAGTACTTACAGTACAGGAGACAGTACATTAAAAATAATAATTGGAATAACTAATGTAGTGGGTAAAAACTTAGTTAAGTTTTGGAAATATATATGAGCATCTGCCACGTGTATAATACTTAGATAATGTACAAAATTTGAAAAATTATTGCAGGAGTTAAAATCATAATGGATGCTGTAGTTTGAACTTGCTATGTCTCAGTGTGATTTTTTGAACCATGTATTGTCACTACTAGTGTCGTTCCCTGATCTTTACTACTTCCAACATCATTACTGCCTACAATGGTTCCCTAATTCGAGTAACCTAGACTACTACTTTGCAGCAGTGGCAGATAACCAAAAAAACCTCTAGGACGGGTTGCTAAAGATATCTTGAGCTACCTTACTTTTACTGTAATAAAAAAATAATCAAGTCACATGCAAAGTTTAAGAAAGTTTTATTTAAACTGATTATACACATATACAAGACAATGCCGTCTTATCATATGAAAAAGTTACAATTGTGGCTCTCTTCCTTAAATGATGAATTCTGTGCACCCTTTCTTCCTGGAGAATTGGTTAATTAAATTGTCAATAGGACAATCAACGTCAGGGTGAATGTTCTAGAGAGCTAAGCCATTAAGTTGATCCTCCTTCATTGTCAAACTCAGCCATGTCTTTGTACGCTGCAGGTAGACAAGCAAATATTTTTTACAGCTTGTGCAGAGTAGGGTAGTCAGATCTAGGACAAACAGACCACTTTTTACTTATTCATTCTTAATATTTCTGCTTATGAATGTAAACTAACACCCTATTCAGCGAATAGTCCTTATTAATAACGCTACATATCGAAGGTTCTCTGTATGAGAAAAGAGTAGAATATTTGCGACTTTTCTCAAACAAATGCCAGACAGAATAACATATGGAGATCACTATGTCACTTGAATGGCCGCGACTTTTGTCGTAGGTATTTGTTAGCTATCTACGTGGCAGAGAGAAACATATAAAATATGATGACGTGGACGTACATGCTACATAGGAAAGTACAACTACTCGATAACTTGATTCATTCGAGTCAATAGAAACGAACGAACCAGTAACAATTTTCTGTACTGATTTATATTTCCTTTACTAACTGGTCATTGTGTTCTGAAGCTGGAATACATACCTGGATAATATATGAGGTATGTCCAGAAAGTGAGTTTCATTTGGTTATATAAAACAAACGTGTACAGATACAGAAAAAATATTTATTGTACAAAAATCTACAACTGTTAAACTACTTTTCTGCATAGCTTCCGAAATTTTGTAGGCACTTGTCATAGGTTGGCACAAGTTTTTGTAAGCCTTCTTCATAGAAGGTTGCCACCTGTGTTTTCAACCAAGTGATAACATGTCCTTTCACTTTGTCATCATTGTTGAAGTGTTGACCACCAAGGACAGACTTTAGGTGTAAGAGGAGAAGAAAGTCACAAGGAGCAAGATCCGGGCTGTATGGAGGATGATCAAACACGTCCCAGTGAAATTCCCGTAAGAGTTGTTTGCTCACATTATCGTGGAAAAAAACAACAAATTTCAGTTTTTCAGTAACCATTTCATGAATTAGTGATTGTGAGATCTGCAGAACTTCCATAGCAAGGGCAATAAGTGTACTCTTACAGTTGTGCTTAATCTTCTCTTCAGCTGTGTGAACCAGTTCATCAGTAACCACAGACGGGTGTCTATTTCGTTCTTCCTCGTGCACTTGATCATGCCCTTCATTGAACAGTCTGACCCATCTTCTAACCATTGAATCACTCACAGCATTTTGTCCATAAACCTCACAGATTTTCCGATGAATTTCCTTTGGTTTAACTTTCTTTGCATTTAGAAAATGAATCACAGATCTGATTTCACATGCGACGGCATTTTCAGTTATGGTTGACATTATAAACAAGCACTACATAGCACACATCACCAGCAGCGATCTGAAAATGGCATATGTCTTCTCCTTGAGTCAGAGTAACTGCCACACATGTTCAGAACTGCGATCGTTGTGCTGCTGCAGATAGAAATAGAAATGGAACTTACTTTGTGGATGACCCTCGTATCTTTTTGCATGCCATCTAGTCTACGCTGATGATTGTGTCGCTTGCATAGTCAACTGTTTCCACACACTTAGCCATTTTCTGTCATAATCATTCCTACAACAGTTCTTGCTTTAAATTGTCATCATGAATAGTACATTGTATATTCATCTGACTACAACTCCCCACGTACATCGCATCTGATCTCAGCAATTTGTATCAGAGTGATATTATTGCAAGCTATCTTTCATGTAAGGTTTTCTAGTTTTCCAGCTTGTAGCAGTATTCTTACAATACAGGTACCAATCTTTGTTTTGTCTTTAATGTGTGCAATTAAATCAAATACTGTAAGTGTGGTTATATTGTCATCATTGTTTTACACAGAATTAGTTATAGTGTGCTGTTTTTCCAGTGGGGTAATAAATGAGAAACAATTTAGGATGGTCACAGTTTTGATGCAATTACAGTTTATTCCCAGTTTTGGCAAGTAGTTGACACCTTCAGATGTTTTCAGCTTGGTTATGGTGTAACACGTCAACTTCATTACAATGTCTCGCACCAATTCAAAATTGTGACATTAGTAAAAAGTAGACAGTATGTCTGTCCTTATAAAATATGCTATTGTGTTGGCTTTTAGTATTGTTTTTCAGAAGAAGATGTATGAAATGCAAATTAATTGTTAATTTTTAGCTAAATATAGCATACTATGTATAAAATCTGCATTTTCAGTATATTAGTAACAGCTGCTGTTTTTGAAGTATTTCATAGGCTGTAATAACCTTTGAAAAATCCGTCCTTTTCAGAACTGCCATCTGGCACCAAGTTGGATGCCACGGCTTGAGCGAATCATTGAAAATATTAGCCCTGAGAGTTCACATAAGGAATTTCGTGTCTGGCTTACGTCGACGCCATCACCATCCTTTCCTGTTTCAATTTTACAGAATGGTACCAAGATGACAGTTGAACCTCCCAGAGGAGTTAAGGTAGTACTTATGATCAAAAAATTTATACTTTCATGAATTGTGCTTAACAAATATGTAATGAGTAGATTTTTCATATTTCAGACACAGTTGATGAATTTTAAGCTTCTTTATTTAGCACATCTTTGAACTATAGATAGGCCTTGATCACGAAGTTCTTTATTAAATGTTAATCATTTCAGAATTTCATCATCAGACTGAGGTGGTGGAATTAGAGTGTCCAAGGAAATTAATGATAACAAATATGTACAGAATAACATAACTGTGCATCTTAGTAATCCATATACAGAATTTTCAGTTAACATTGTACTTACATTTAAATTAAACTGTAGTAAAAAGCTCATGAATGTGATCACATAGACTGAACTTAATCCAGATCTTGTATAGGGATAATTGATGGTGCTGTTGTCTATTTGAAGAGAACTGATGCTAAACTGACTGTGGTGAATAAGCTACCAAAGAAGTAAATGAAGGCCAGTACTACTTAGCACTGTAAAATATGCCTAATGAGATCTATATTATATTCAGTCTATGTGCTCTCTTTTGTGAGCTTTCTACTAAAGTTTGATGTAAGTGTAAGTATGATATTAATTGAAAATTCTGTATTTGGGATAACAAGTTGCATAGATATGTTATTATGTACATATTTGTTATTGTTAATTTCCTAATTTGTTATTGTTAATTCCATAGCTTCAGTCTGATGGTGAAAATTTGAAGTGCATAATGCTTAATAAAGTATTGGGTGATCAAGATCTTTCTATAGTTCAGAACCATGCCAAATCTAAATATTTGTCTGCCTCTGCTGTGGATACATTTCTCCATCATGTAATCTCTTCCTTATTTGTAAGTTTCATTCCATAATTGGCCAGATATTTTATAGATACATAAATATATTTTAGACAGTTATTATAAATAAGTGTATGTTTAATTATTTCAATGAATTTACATTTTCAGGCAAACATGATTCGTGCGTACAGCAATCAAGTCACAGAAATGGCAGGCTACATAAGCTCCGATGGAGTAAAAGTGCCTATTTTCAAATGGCTTCTTTTCTCACTGTGTCTCTTCCATGGTGTATGCATAGAGAGACGTAAGTTTGGACCTCTTGGTTTCAACATACCATATGAGTTCACAGATGGAGACCTCCGTATTTGCATTTCACAGCTTCACATGTTCTTGGAGGAGTATGAAGATATCCCATTTAAGGTTAGCAGATCTTGATTTTTCATTAAAATAGCAACATACAGAACTACTTGCTACTCTTAACATTTTCAGCAATTTATTATAATGTTTAATGGTTCATGGCACATGGTCACAATAGCTCATCATAATTAGCCAGTTGATATATTTATATCAGAACTTGATGTTAAATAAAGTAGCCGGACAGAGTAGCCATGTGGATAGAGGCATCATCTCACAGATTGCACAGCCCCTCCTGCTGGAGGCTTGGGTCCTCCCTCGGGCATGGGTGTGTGTGTTGTTCTTAGCATAAGTTAGTTTAAGTAGTGTGTAAGTCTAGGGACTGATGATCTAAGCAGTTTGGTCCCTTATGAATTCACACACATTTAAATAAAATAAAGTTATACTGCAACTTCCTAGTAGTCATTTCCTCCTTTTTTTAAAATGTCTGTATACAATTTTTCTCTGAATTATCTGGTTTTATGTTCATGTATGATCATTTCTGAAGTGAGAGTACTTGACTGTTTCATTGTAGGCTGTTCACCATTGTACTGCTTCCAATTATTACTGTTTTTCTATTTTTCATATTTGTGTTCACCCATAATCTCAGACATCTATGAACAGTATAACTTCCAATGCTATGATGTGTCTAGCAGACACCATAGGCAAACATTCAAACTTCCCTAATATCACCTTCTATTTTGCATTTAAAATAGTCAGTAATGGTTTTTAATTTGTATCACAAGAGACATAATGCAGCAGGTGATACATGAAAAATGAATGGATTCATTACTGTTCCAAGAATTGTAAAGAAAGTATTTCATAGAAGGATTCAGATAATAGCACTATTAATTCACAAGATGGTCTGCCAGTCTACTGAAACCGTAGGAAGAACTTCACTTCTCAATATTTTTATCCCTTAATTCAATTTTTCATTAATACTGTATGTCTTTTTCAAACCATCAGCTCCATTCATCCAGTGAGTATTAGAAACAAGTAACTCCAGGCTGGATTATCAACAATATTAGGAAGAGGATAGATTGCTGTTCCCCATGAGATGACACATTACATTACAGAAAGGCACAACAAATTGGCTGTTGCACATTACACTTTCAGCCAAAGCCTTCTTCAGTAAAGAAAACACACACACACACACACACACACACACACACACTCACACTCATACACATTCACACAAACAAGCACACCTCATACATACATTACTGATACCACTGCCAGATTTCCTGTCAGGACTGCTGGTGGTTGTAGTCACATACGCATTACGTATGCTTGCTTGTGTGAATGTGTGTTTATTTTCTTTGCCGAAGAAGACTCTGACCAAAAACTAAAATGTGTAACAGTCTTTTCATTGCACCTGTCTGGGGTCATCTTTACAGTGCGTAGCAGTCTATCCTTTTTCTAATATTGTTGTTAGAAACAAGAAAACACTTCCTAAAGATTTAAAGTCACATAATGTGGCCCAGAAAGGTGTCTGTTATTCAAAAACACAAAATTTTAATAAATTTAATAAATAGTCTGTAAACTGATTTTCTGATTGGTGGCAAAGTATATACTCCTATCTAATATGCAAGAAGGTGAAATCACTGCAGTGCTACTCTTGCCATAAAAAAAAGGTCACTAGAATTACAGAACCGAAACCACTTACCATACAACAATAATTACTGAAAGAATACAGACACATCAGAAGCAATTAAGTGTGTTCAGTATGTAATTATTGTCCAACGATCAATGTCCCATGTCTACTTGTTGCTGGAATTTGATGTCTTCACACAATATGTGAAACAATAAAATTGTGATGGAATAGTAGTTCATAGTGACTCCAACTTGCCCTACTAAAATCAGTAACTGCTTTAATATCTTTGCCATTAATATATTTTGCTGCTGCCATAATATATTGCACATCAAATATTTCAGTTTGGCTAAAAGACTGTCACATTTCACAAACCACATTGCACAAAAGTAGCTCGGTGTTAAAGGCAATAATATAAAATAATTTTTCAAAGTCATTAGCTTTTTAGTTATTCTGAAGCTGTTTGCTTCTTTATTGTAAATTGTTGTACTGTGTAAATGAGTGAATGCTTGTGGTGACATGCTTGTGAGAGTCTATGCATAATCTTCTGTTTCCACTAAAGTTACATGTACGATCTGTTCGATGATTTACCATGATTGCTCTGGATAACACTACATCTACATCTACATCTACATCTACATTTATACTCCGCAAGCCACCCAACGGTGTGTGGCGAGGGCACTTTACGTGCCACTGTCATTACCTCCCTTTCCTGTTCCAGTCGCGTATGGTTCGCGAGAAGAACGACTGTCTGAAAGCCTCCGTGCGCGCTCTAATCTCTCTAATTTTACATTCGTGATCTCCTCGGGAGGTATAAGTAGGGGGAAGCAATATATTCGATACCTCATCCAGAAACCCACCCTCTCGAAACCTGGCGAGCAAGCTACACCGCGATGCAGAGCGCCTCTCTTGCAGAGTCTGCCACTTGAGTTTATTAAACATCTCCGTAACGCTATCGCGGTTACCAAATAACCCTGTGACGAAACGCGCCGCTCTTCTTTGGATCTTCTCTATCTCCTCCGTCAACCCGATCTGGTACGGATCCCACACTGATGAGCAATACTCAAGTATAGGTCGAACGAGTGTTTTGTAAGCCACCTCCTTTGTTGATGGACTACATTTTCTAAGCACTCTTCCAATTAATCTCAACCTGGTATTCGCCTTACCAACAATTAATTTTATATGATCATTCCACTTCAAATCGTTCCGCACGCATACTCCCAGATATTTTACAGAAGTAACTGCTACCAGTGTTTGTTCCGCTATCATATAATCATACAATAAAGCATCCTTCTTTCTATGTATTCGCAATACATTACATTTGTCTATGTTAAGGGACAGTTGCCACTCCCTGCACCAAGTGCCTATCCGCTGCAGATCTTCCTGCATTTCGCTACAATTTTCTAATGCTGCAACTTCTCTGTATACTACAGCATCATCCGCGAAAAGCCGCATGGAACTTCCAACACTATCTACTAGGTCATTTATATATATTGTGAAAAGCAATGGTCCCATAACACTCCCCTGTGGCACGCCAGAGGTTACTTTAACGTCTGTAGACGTCTCTCCATTGATAACAACATGCTGTGTTCTGTTTGCTTAAAACTCTTCAATCCAGTCACACAGCTGGTCTGATATTCCGTAGGCTCTTACTTAGTTTATCAAGCGACAGTGCGGAACTGTATCGAATGCCTTCCGGAAGTCAAGGAAAATAGCATCTACCTGGGAGCCTGTATCTAATATTTTCTGGGTCTCATGAACAAATAAAGCGAGTTGGGTCTCACACGATTGCTGTTTCCGGAATCCATGTTGATTCCTACATAGTAGATTCTGGGTTTCCAAAAACGACGTGATACTCGAGCAAAAAACATGTTCTAAAATTCTACAACAGATCGACGTCAGAGATATAGGTCTATAGTTTTGCGCATCTGCTCGACGACCCTTCTTGAAGACTGGGACTACCTGTGCTCTTTTCCAATCATTTGGAACCCTCCGTTCCTCTAGAGACTTGCGGTACACGGCTGTTAGAAGGTGGGCAAGTTCTTCCGCGTACTCTGTGTAGAATCGAATTGGTATCCCGTCAGGTCCAGTGGACTTTCCTCTGTTGAGTGATTCCAGTTGCTTTTCTATTCCTTGGACACTTATTTCGATGTCAGCCATTTTTTCGTTTGTGCGAGGATTTAGAGAAGGAACTGCAGTGCGGTCTTCCTCTGTGAAACAGCTTTGGAAAAAGGTGTTTAGTATTTCAGCTTTACGCTGTTTTGTTTTATCCTGTCTTGTGTGTGTTTTAAGAATAAGCATCATTAGAATTGTCAGTCTTTTTAGGCTGGGCTGGTTCTCGTAGAAACTCAGTAGGGGTTATTAATATCATCCTCTCCTCCGCAGAATGTACAGGTTCTGTCATTACTCATCTTGACTATGAGTGGCATGTCAATGGTAAATGTAGGCATCCCGTACAGGGTGGACAGGGACCCGGGAGGACTCGAGGTGTTGTACCGATCCCCGTAACCAAAAAGTTTGAGGTGCTGTCTTTCATTGAAACTGAAACTGAGTCAGTGGGACCCACTTCACCTATTTTGGAGAAACCTGTTTCGTCCAGTGTCAAGAAGAGCCAAATGCAATAGGATAAGGGTTTATTAAATGTCAGCAGTTCAAATGGTTGCCTCACAAGTGCTGAGTGCTCCCTGCTTGCCAACAGCATTCGGCGGACTGGATGGTCACCCATCCAAGTGCTAGCCCAGCCCAACAGCACTTAACTTCGGTGATCTCAAGGGAACCAGTGTTACCACTGTGGCAAGGCCATTGGTGGTGAATGATAATATCCATAGGGAAATGGCAAGAAGGAACAGGAAAGGACACCAGGTGCACTCAGTGTGTATGCCTGAGGACCTCATTAAACATGTTGAAAAGGATATTCCAGCAGCCATTGAGGGAACAGGGTGCAACCAGCTGCACATTGCGGTGCACATTGGAACAAATGATGCCTATCATCTGCACTCTGAGGTCATACTTGGGTCATTCTAGTGACTGGCGGAGAAGGCCAGCCTTGTGCATGGAGTTTCAACAAAACTCAGAATTTGCAGCATTGTCCCCAGAACTGATCAAGGCCCCTTTGATGTAAGTTGAGTGGAAAGAATAGTCCAGAGACTTCAAAGGCTCTGTGACAACCTGGCTGTGATTTTCTAGACTTGTGCCATAGGATTGAGAACTGTTGGGCCCCCCAAGTGGATGAGATGTGGACTACATATCAGCGGCTACTACTCAGGTAGCTGGCTGCGAGTGAGGTACACACAAGGGTTTTTTAGATTAGTTGAGTATCCATCCAATCTAAATAATGTACATTGTAGGAAACCCAAAAGTATCAGTGTAAGATCAGAAGAAATGCCTCCTAGGGATGAGAGTATTAAAATCCTAATGGTAAATTACTGAAGCATTCGCAATAAAATGTCAGAGTTTGAAGTGCTCATGAAAAACAGTGAAACTCACATAATACTAGGTACAGAAAGCTGGGTGAAACCAGAAATTGATAGCAGTGAGCTTGTTGTGAAAATTTAAGTGTGATTTTTTGGAAAATTCAAGTGTATGAGGCCTGTTTAAAAAATTCTGGAACATTCGTAATTTCATGCCAATGGTATGTTGGAATGAAATGCAGTTGGCATCCCTGCACATGCCTGTGTTTAGTGTGTAACTGCCAAAAGTTTCATTGTTGTATGTCTGTTATTTATTGTTCAGTGCTGTATTGAGTGAACATTATGTTCCACAGTTTGTGAATTTTGAGATGGCAGAGTTGGAGGAGCAATGCACCTGCATTAAATTTTGTGTGAAACTCAATAAAGCCGCAACAAGCAAATGGTAATTAGTAATTAAGCTGTACTCAGTGTTAAGAATGGTCCACACTGTTTAAAAATGGCCAGATTGAAGTTAAAGATGACCCTCATTCAGGACACCCTTTGACATCTACCAATGATTCTCATGTCAGGAATATCAATGAAAATGTGTGTGCCAGTTGAAGAGATTGCAGAAGACTAACATTTCAGTTGGGTTATATCATGAAATCCTGAGATAGCGTCTTGGAATACATCATGTTGCTGCCAAGTTTGTACCACTGCTCATGAGTCATGACCAAAAAAACCTTCACCTTGCAATCTGTGCAGAGCTTTTATATCATGGAAACAAGAATGAGGTGTTCCTTAAGAGAATCATAACTAGTTATGAGCTGTGGGTCTATGGTTATGGTGTTGAGACCAATGTTCAATCTTCACAGTGGGTGAGGAAAGGTTCTCCAAGACCAAAAAAAGCTCTTCATGTCAGGTCAAATGTCAAAGCTATGCTGATAGTTTTCTTTGACTTTGAAGGATTAGATCACCATGAACTCGTGCCACAGGGACAAACTGTTAATCAATAGCACTATCGGGTCACGTTGCGACACCCACAAAAAGATGTGAGAAGGAAACCGCCTGAAATGTGGTGAGACAATTCTTGGCTCTTCCACCATGATAATGCGTGCTGCACATATTCATCCCTGTTGGTGTGTAACCATTGCACAAAAAACGAAATTGCTATGCTGCCTCCTCCGTACTCTCGAGACCTGGCCCCTCTGGACCTTTTATTTTATTTCCAAAGCTGAAAACCCCATTGAAAGGGTGATGATTTTCAATGATAGATGAGATAAAGGAAAATTTGCAGATGTGCTTTGGACAATCCAGCAAGAGGTGTACCAGCACTGCTTCTGGAAGTGGAAACACCATTGGGAGTGGTGTATCAATTGTGGAGGAGACTATTTCAAAGGAGACGATTCACAATAAGTAAAAGGTAAGCATAGAAAAAGTTTGTGGACAAAGTTCCAGAATTTTTGAACAGACCTCGTATATCTACATCTACATCTACATGGTTACTCTGCAATTCACACTTAAGTGCCTGGCAGAGGGTTCATTGAACCATTTTCATACTACTTCTCTACCATTCCACTCTTGAATGGTGCATGGGAAAAAGGAACATCAAAAATTTTACTGTTTGAGCTCTGATTTCTCTTATTTTATTATGATGATCATTTTTCACTACATAGGTGGGTGTCAACAAAATATTTTCAAATTTGGAAAAGAAAGTTGGTGATTGAAATTTCATAAATAGATCTCGCCGAAAAAAAACCGCCTTTGCTTCAATGACTGCCACCCCAACTCACATATCATATCAGTGACACTCTCACCCCTATTGCATGATAACATGAAACAATTTGCCCTTCTTTGCACTTTTTGATGTCCTCTGTCAATCCTACCTCATAAGGATCCCAGATCGTGCAGCAATATTCCAGCAGAGGACGGACAAATGTAATGTCTTTAGCGGGTTAGTTGCATCTTCTAAGTGTTCTGCCAACAAAGCGCAGTGCTTGTTTCGCCTTCCCCACAATATTATCTATATAGTCTTTCCAATTTAAGTTTCTTTTAATTGTAATTCCTATGTGTTTAGTCAAATTGGCAGCCCTTAGATTTGTGCGATTTATTGCATACCCAAAATTTATTGGATTTCTTTTAGTACCCGTGTGGATGACCTCGCACTTTTCTTTGTTTAGTGCCAATTGCCACTTTTCACATCATACGGAAATTCTCTCTAGATCATTTTGTAATTGGAATTGATCATCTGACAATTTTACTAGATGGTAAATTACAGTGTCATCTGCAAACAATGTAAGGGGCTGCTCAGATTATCACCTAGATCATTTATGTAAATCAGGAACAACAGAGGGCCTATCACACTACCTTGCGGAATGCCAGATATTGCTTCTGTTGTACTCAATTATTTACCATCTATCACTACGAACTGTGACCTCTCTGAGAGGAAATCATGAATCCAGTCACACAACTGAGACGATACTTCATATGCACACAATTTGATTAATAGTCGCTTGTGAGGAACGGTATCAAAACCCTTCCAGAAATCTAGGCATATGGAATCAATCTGAGATCCCTTGTGGACAGCACTCATTACTTCATGGAAATAAAGAGCTGGCTGTGTTGCACAATAACAATATTTTCTGAATCCATGTTGGTTATGTATCAAAAAGTCATTTTCTTCAAGGTGATTCATAATGTTAGAATACAGTATGTGGTCCAAAATCCTACTGCAAATTGAGGTCAGTGATATGGGTCTGTAATGCAATGGGTTACTCCTATTTCCTTTCTTGAATATTGGTGTGACCTGTGCTACTTTCCAGTCTTTAGGAACAGACCTTTCATCAAGTGAGCAGTTGTATATGAACACTAAGAAAGGCACTATTATGTCTGCATACTCTGAAAGGAACCTGATTGGTATACCATCTGGACTGGAAGACTTGCCTTTCTTAAGTGATTTGAGTTGTTTCGCAACACCTAAGATATCTACTTTAATGTCACTCATGCTAACAGCTGTTCTGGTTTCTAATTCTGGGATATTTACTTTGTCTTTCTTCATGAAAGAATTATGGAAAACTGTATTTAGTAACTCTGCTTTAGTGGCACCATCTTCGGTAACATTTCCGTCACTATCGTACAGTGACGGTATTGACTGTTTTTTGCCACTGGTGTACTTTACATATGACCAGAATCTCTTTGGGTTTTCTACCATACTTTGAGAAAATATTTTGTTATGGAAACTACTAAAAGCATCTTGCATTAACGTCCGCACTAAATATCGAGCTTTCATGAAACTTAGCCAGTCTCGGGGATTTTGCGTTCTTCTGAATTTGGCATGTTTTTTTCGTTTCTTCTGCAACAGTGTTCTGACGTGTTTTGTGTACCATAGTGGATCAGTACCGTCTCTTATTAACTTATGCAGTATGAATCTATCTATTGCTGTCAATACTGTATCTTTGAATTTGAGCCATATCTGGTCTATACTTACATAATTAGACTGGAAGGAATGGAGACTCTCTCTTAGGAAGGCATCAAGCGAATTTTTATCTGCTGTTTTAAATAGATATAGTTTGTGTTTATTTTTAGTGGTTTTGGTTGATATGGTTTTGAGCCTTACTACAATGACCTTGTGTTCACTAATTCCTGTATCCGTTATGGCACTCTCTATTAGATCAGGATTATTTGTGGCTAAGAGGTCAAGTGTGTTTTCGCAACCATTTACAATTCATGTGGGCTCATGAACTAATTGTTCAAAGTAATTCTCAGAGAAAGCATTTAGTACAATTTTGGAAAATGTTTTGTTTTTACAACTGGCTTTGAACATGTATTTTTGCCAAAAAATCAAGGGAGACTGAAGTCTCCACCAATTATAACTCTATGATTGGGGTACATATTTGTGATGAGATTCAAGTTTTCTTTGAACCGTTCAGCTATTATATCATATGAGTCAGGGGGTTGGTAGAAGGAGCCAATTATTATTTTGGTACGGCTGTTGAGTATAACCTCTACCCATAGTAATTCGCAGGAACTATATATTTCAACTTCACTACAAGATAAACTACTACCAACAGACAAACACACCACCACCTACTTTATTTAATCTATCCTTTCTGAACGTGGTTTGCACTTCTGTAAAAATTTTGACAGAATTTATCTCTGGCTTTAGCCAGCTTTCTGTTCCTATAAAAATTTCAGCTTCAGTGCTTTCTATCAGCACTTGAGGCTCTGGTACTTTTCCAACACAGCTACGACAATTTACAATTACAATACTGACTGCTGCTTGGACGATTCTCATCGTTCTTTTGCCCTGTACCCTTTGAGACTGGAGCACTTTTTGATCTAACCTAAAAAACCGCCCAGTCCATGCTACACATCCCCTGCTACCCATGTAGCTGCCCCCTGTGTGTAGTGGACACATGACCTATTTAGCGGAACCTGAAATGCCACCACCGTATGGCACAAGTCGAGGAATCTGCAGCCTACACAGTCGCAGAACCATGTGAGCCTCTGATTCAGACTCTCCACTCAGCTCTGTACCAAAGGTCCGCAATTGGTCCTGTCGATGATGCTGCAGATGTTGAGCTCTACCTTCATCTCACTAGCAAGACTGGCAGTCTTCACCAACTCAGATAGCTGCCAGAAACCAGAGAGAATCTCTTCTGATCCATAGCGACACACATCATTAGTGCCTGCATGAGCCACCACCTGCAGTTGGCTGCACCCTGTACCCTTCATGGCATCCAGAAGGACCCTTTCCACATCTTGGATGACTCCCCCTGGTATGCACACAGAGTGCATATTGGCTTTCTTCCCATCCTTAGCTGCCATATCCCTAAGGGGCTCCCTCACCTGCCTAACATTGGAGCTCCCAGTGACAAGCAATCCCACTCTCTACGCTTGTCTGGACCTCGCAGGAAGACTGGTCACTGCCAAAACAGGCGAGGCTGCCCTTGCTGGCTCAGAAGTACTTTCAGCAGTGGGCAGTACCACAAACCTGTTATGTAGGTGTAAGTGTACAGCCTTGTCACCAGCACCAACTTTCACCTTCTGCCAAGGGATTCGTGACGCCTCCACGGTTCGCCAATCACTGTCAGGCAAGTGTCGACCGGCAGGGACATCCGAATCTGAGGGCACAGTGGCATCAGAGATTCCAGGCAATGCTAAGGTTCCAGAGGCACCAAAGAGCTTGCCGCCGGTGTCCCAATGTCACCGCGGCCCAGGGCAACAGCCTGGGGCCTGTCGACCACAGTCAACACAACTTCCAGCTGTTTACGGATGGTGGCCAATTCCGCCTGAATCCATACACATGTAATGGTTAATAAAAAAAGAGAACAAAAGAAAAGAAAAAGAAAAGGTTGAAAATGTGGGAAGAAATCTTAAGTGAAAATGGGTTTTTTAAAATCGTTAATTGACCGTGAAAAAGGGAAGGAAAGAAAGAAATGCAGATCGAACTTCGTATTACAGAAAAGCTATCGGACTTCGTGATTCGGAAGAGCTATTGTTGGGGTGGTCCTTGTGGCGTTTTTGAGCAAAAGTTAAACCAATTTCCACTACAAAAATTATTGAAAAGAAACAGAGAATAACAAATTGTAACTGACAGCGGGAAGTTGCGTAGATAAGAGTTCATCCTTTACCAGGTTAACTTGTCTTCTTTCGGGCGGCGTCCAGGTCTTCAAAAATCTCCTTCATTTCTGTGTGAAAAGTCTGCTCCGAAATCTTGCAATCGTCCAGGAATCACTAATTTGTACCAATTAAAATCATCTTGATACTGTATGCAATTTAATTTACTTTGCTACTTCCATCCTCCGAATTTCTTAACAACTTCCACAATATGTCTACACATTAAAATCAGATCAAGACTAGCTAATAAGTTTTTTTTTTACATCTTCATCAGATCACGTCTGCCTTAAGCTTCGGCTATCAAGAGACAATTAAGAAACGGATAGAAAACAAAAAAAAGCGTTACAATTTTAGTATTTTCTCTGCTGTCAAGCGCTCATACCGCTGCGACGGGATATTTTTTATCTGAGGGAGCGAGTGTAGCGCGGCGAAATTCAAACTCCCACTACATCGCTACATTGCCCCCTCGACTGTCACGCTAAAACATTTAGCGTGGCAGGCTAGCAAACAATAGAATAGATATACCTAAATGTCAATTATACATATTTTCGTAGGAAAGGCCACGTGCATTTATAGGGGATTATCTGTGTCAATACTTACTTTCTAAATCTATATACTACATACAATTGTTACAGTTTTGATCCTTTATACACAATTAATATATATTTACATACAGTTTGTTTGAACAAGCTGCTCGCCAGCGCAGTTAATCTTGTGCGCTTTCGGCGTTGGTTTCCCAATGCATCTCTGGCAGCACGTAGTCTTTGCGCATGCGCAATAGCATCACTGAATTTCGCATGTGGCAGTTTCAAAATCGCTGTGTTATGGCAATCTTACACAGTATTCACTTTCACATAGTGTTCATTACAAGTTGTTATTCCAGCATAATTGGCGTGTTAAGTCCGGTGACACCATAAGATTAAGCGTGTGCGTGATCTGAAGCAACGTCCATGTCTTCTGTTACGACACAACACTCCAGGTCCTTGTGCGTTTTCATGACTATTGTTCCCGGGGCATATATGGTCGATGTAGTTTTTAGCCTCCACATCGCCTACGACAGGTGCTGAGTTTATTGTCTCCAAAGCATCTGAAGGCCGGCCAGGAACAACGTCCTGTCACGGTCGCCAGTTGTAGTGGTTAATAAAAAAAGAGAAGAGAAGAAAAGAAAAAGAAAAGGTTGAAAATGTGGGAAGAAATCGTAAGTGAAAATGGGTTTTTTAAAATCGTTAATGACTGTGAAAAAAGGGAAAGAAAGAAAGAAATGCAGATCGAACTTCGTATTACAGAAAAGCTATCGGACTTCGTGATTCGGAAGAGCTATTTTTAGGGTGGTCCTTGTGGCGTTTTTGACCAAAAGTTAAACCAATTTCCACTACAAAAATTATTGAAAAGAAACAGAGAATAACAAAATGTAACTGACAGGGGGAAGTGGCGTAGATAAGAGTTCATCCTTTACCAGGTTAACTTGTCTTCTTTCGGGCGGCGTCCAGGTCTTCAAAAATCTCCTTCATTTCTGCGTGAAAAGTCTGCTCCGAAATCTTGCAATCGTCCAGGAATCACTAATTTATACCAATTAAAATCATCTTGATACGTATGCAATTTAATTTACTTTGCTACTTCCATCCTCCAAATTTCTTAACAACTTCCACAATATGTCTACACATTAAAATCAGATCAAGACTAGCTAATAAGTTTTTTTTTTACGTCTTCATCAGATCACATCTGCCTTACAAAAAGAGTTACAATTTTAGTATTTTCTCTGCCATCGAGCGCTCATACCACTGTGACGGGATATTTTTTATCTGCGGGAACGAGTGTAGCGTGGCGAAATTCAGAGTCCCGCTACATCGCTACACACAACAGGCGCCGTCCCTATCCATCCCTAACAATTTTTTTCCTCTCTTTTATCTCACAAGCCGTTCAAAACAAACAGATGACTGACAACTATGCGAATTTACACTATACGGGTACTAACATGCAATGCTACAACTCTCAAATACTATAATACACCTGAAATTTGTGAATTAAACTATGCATGTACCCAAACACACGCAAAGAAAGTAAGAATTATACTATAATACTAGTAAGTGAGCTAAGAATGCGACTTGCTGCTGGCTGCTGCTTATCCAATGGCGGCAGGGAGCTCACTGGCTGTGACCAACCGACACTGGCCATTAAAAACAAAAGCAGATGACTGACGACTACACAAATTTACACTATTCAGGTACTAAAATGTGATGCTACAACTCTCAAATACTATAATACACCCAAAATTTGTGACTTAAACTATGCAAGAACCCAAAAACATGCAAAGAAATTAAGAATTAAACTATGGAACAAATAATTGAGCTAGGAGTGTGACTTGCTGCTGGCTGCTTCTTATCCAGTGGCAGCAGGGAGCTCACTGGCTGTGACCAACTGACACTGGCCATTCAAAACAAAAACAGATTACTGACGACTATGCGAATTTACACTATCCAGGTTCTAAAACGTGATGCTACAACATTCAAATACTATAATATGCTCGAAATTTATGAATTAAACTATGCAACTACCCAAAAACACACAAATTAAGAATTAAACTGTGAAACAAATAAGTATAGGCAAATGGGAAATGGAGATGGTGTATTTGTTGCAGTAGACAAGAAACTCAAGTTCACCAAGATAGAAATTGAAGCTGCATGTTAGGTTATTTGGGCAAGACTCAATATAAGAGGAGGACATAAAATGATAATTGTATCCCTCTGTTGCCCACCAGACTCATCTCCTGATGTAACTGGAAACCTTAGAGAAAACCTCAGTTAACTTGTACGTAAGTTCCCCAATCATACTGTAATCATTGGTGGGGACTTTTAATCATCCAGCAATTAACTGAGCAGCTAGTAGTGGGTGTAATAAGACATCCTGTGAAACATTACTAAATGCCATCTCTGAAAACTGCCTAGAACAGATAGTTAGGAACTCCACTCATGATGGAAATATGTTGATCTAATCGCAACAAATAAACCTGACCTCTTTGAGGAAGTCCACAGCGAAACTAGTATCAGTTGACCATGATATGGTTGTGGTGACAATGATTAATAAAATACAAAGGACAAGTAAAACAAGCAGAGAGATATACATGTTCAGTAAACTAGATAAAAAATCGGTAATGTAATATCTCAGTGAGGAAATTGAAACTTTCAGCACAGTGCAGGAGCAAGTAGAGAAACTCTGGCTGAATGGTTGACAATGCCCTGGCTATGTACCCAGTAGAACCGTTCATAATGGGAGGGAACCTCTGTGGTAGACAGCCACTGTAAAGAAGTTTGTAAAGAAACAGAGATCACTGCATAATAGATGTAAAACACTGCATAATAGATGTAAAACACAGCATAGGGCTAGAGATAGAGAGATGATGAATGAAATGTGTTTGGCCGTCAAGACAGCAATGCGAGATGCCTTCAGTGACTACTGTAGCAGAATATTGTCAAGTGATCTTTCACAGAACCCAAAGAAATTCTGGTCATATGTAAGGGCTGTTAGTGGCACCAAAGTTAGTGTCCAGTCCATAGTGAATGAGATCAGAACTGAAACTGAAGACAAAGCAAAAGCTGAAATGTTTAACTCTGTTTTCAAATGCTCCTTTACAAAGGAAAACTCAGGAAAATTGCCCCAATTTAATCGTCATACCACTGAAAATGTTAATGAAACAAATATTAGTGTCTGTGGTGTTGAGAAACTGATGAAATCATTAAAATTACTTATGGCTCAGTTAGCCCAGCCCCTCTTCCAACTGTAATCTATCATAGATCCCTCGAACAAAAAACTGTGTCCAGTTCTTTGGGGGGAGGGGGGAACAGGTCACACACATCTACAAGTAGGGTTATAGAAGTGAGCCACGAAATTACTGTCAACCTAACCCACACTTTTCTCAGAGGGCATACTGAAAGCTATGGATCAAGGCAATCAGGTAGATGCAGTATTTCTTTGATTTCTGAAAAACATTTGACTCAGTACCTCACCTATGGAATTTGTCAAAAGTACAGTCACATGGGGTATGAAGTGAAATTTGTGACTGAATTAAGGAGTTTTTGGTAAGGAGGACATAGCATGTTATCTTGGATGGAGAGTCATCTTCAGATGTAGAAGTTAACTTTGAGATGTACCCCAGGGAAGTGCGTTGGAACTCTTGCTGTTCATCTTGCATGTTAATGACCTTGAAGACAATATTAATAGTAACATAAGACTTTTTGCAGATGATGTCATTATCTATAGTGAAGGACTATCTGAAAGAAACTACGTAAATATTCAGTCAGACCTTAACAAGATTTCAAAGTGATGCAAAGTTTGACAACTTACTTTAAATATCCAGAAACGTAGAAATTGTGCACTTCACAGAAAGAAAAGATGTAGTATCCTATGACAATAATATCAGTGAGTCACTATTGGAATCAGCCAACTCATACAAATACTGGGTGTAACACTTTGTAGGGATATGAAATTGAATGGCCACAGAGGCTCAGTTGTGGGTAAAGCAGATAAGAGACTTATGTTTACTGGTAGAATACTGGGAAAGTGCAATCAGTCTACAAAGGAGATTGCTTACAAATCACTCAAGCAATCAATTGTAGAATATTGCACAAGTGCTTTGGACCCACACTAAATAAGACTAACAGGGGATGTTTAACATATATAGAGAAGATCAGCATGAACGGTTACAGGTTTGTGTGATCCATAGGAGAGTGTCAGAGAGATGGTGAAGGAACTGACCTCGAAGAATCTTCAAGATAGATGTAAACTATCCCAAAAAAGTCTACTAACAAAGCATCAAGGACTGGCATCAAGAACTGGCTTTAAATGATAACTCAAGGAATATGTTACAGTCCCCTTCATATTGCTCACATAGGGATCATGATAAGATTAGAATAGAATAATTACTGTGCATGCAGAGGCATTTAATCAATCAATATTTCTGTGCTCTGCATGTGAATGTAACAAGAAGAAACCCAAATAACTAGTACAATGGGACATTCCCTCTGCCATGAACCTCATGGCAGTTTGCAGATTATAGATATAGATGTATCATTATTTATTTATTCACAATCAATACTGTGGTGAAGAGTGTAATGTTCTACTGCACTTCAAATTATTTGACATTCAGAATCTGAGAGAGGATTCACAACTAGAAATTTTGACTTGCCATACAGTATGATTACTATCTGAATCTTTGTCTGTTCCAAGAACAAAATACTTAACAGACATGGTATTCAGCCAATATGCCACTAGGTATGCTGGTTTTATTGTGAGATTATATAGTTCATATCAAATTGTGATCACAGTTTTACACAAATTTGGGTTTTTTATATATCCGTTACATTAGATCAATAATCAGCACTCAACATAACACTGTTTATTCCAACAAATCTTGTAGCTTTACCAGGAAGATCAGTTGTTAGGCAAGGTGTACCTACTTCTATCATCTATTACTTCTGCAATTGTTCCAAGTAGGTCACATGTAATGAGTTTTATGTCTCTGGTGTTTTAATTGCTCCTCTTTGTTCTGGTTTCATAAAATATAAATACAAGTTAATTAAATGTATCTGAATTACCTTAATTTTGATGATGATATACTGTTTACTTTTAATGGAAACAGAAGAATTGAGGAGAATGAGTGTGGAAGTAGGCCCAAAAATTGGTTAGAATAACACCTCACAAATTTATAATCAAAACAGAGAATGTAACACAAATTAACAGTCAAGTCATAGAATCAATTAATGATATTTTATGTTTATGGACAGCTGAAAAGAATGACTTGCTAGATTGCCTAATGATGTGGCATGGAGTTCCCTCAGTGAAGTAAGTTTGGGTTTTTAGAACTTGTAATGTATCTGAAAAGGAAAGTGTATGATCAGTTTTGATGTATCTCAGTAATACTTGGTATTTAAATGCAAAAATGATTCTAAAACTAAGGTTTGTTAAATAAGTGATGCAGGGACACATCTTAGGAATTATTAGAAGAGATAGGAAAACAATGAAGTAGCCTAATGGTGGAAACTTAAATGGAAGAGGTACTGATGAATGAAATGCAATTGGAATACATGTGTGTTGTACATGTTACCAGGTGAATGGATGGTATACTATCCTTTCTAGTTAGTTAGTTGTTCCATAGATCAAATTCATAATAAATATTATGATGTGGAACCTATCAACAGAGCAAACATAAAACACTTTCTCAAAAGTATTAGAGAAACTAATGTATACAAGAATTGTAGAACATCTTAACAGCCACAACATACTCAACAGAAACCAGTTTGGTTTCCAAAAAGGTAGATCAACTGAGCAGGCTATTTTTTTCTCTCACAAATGAAATTTTAGAGTCAATAAATAATAAAATGTCACCTATTGGAATTTTTTGTGACTTGTCTAAGGCCTTTGACTGTGTGGACCACAACATTCTCTTACATAAGGCTAATTTTTATGGCTTGCGAGGTAGCATTGGTAGATGGATAGAATCATATCTGCAAAACAGAAAACAGAAAGTGATAATTAATGGTGCCAATGATAGTCCCATTTCTTCTGATTGGGGCACATTAAAGTGTGGTGTGCCTCAGGGGTCCATCCTAGGACCTTTGCTTTTCCTTATCTTCATCAATGATCTCCCACTTTGCACAGACACCGAGTGTAAATTTACTCTTTTTGCCGATGACACCACTATTCTGCTTGAAAGTCGAACTAACAGTGACCTAGAAAATAAATGTAATGCTGTACTCGTTGACATCCTACACTGGTTTAAGTGCAACGGACTAACTCTAAACATTCAGAAAACTCAGTATATGCAATTTCACACATCTCAACAAGAAAATGAAGTATGCCACTTAAACTGTGGTAACCAAAATATACTACACTGTGAATCATCTAAGTTCTTGGGCATTCTAATTGATGGCAAGCTGAACTGGTCTGAGCATATCTTAGACCTACATAGAAGGCTCAGTGTGGCAACTTATGCTCTGCGTGTAATCACCCCCATTGGTGATGAGGACGCTACTAAAGCTGCCTACTTTGGTTATTTTCATTCTATCATGTCGTATGGCATAATATTTTGGGGCAACAAGCCTTTAGCCAAAAAAATATTTACTGCACAGAAGAGAGCTGTTAGAATCATGAGTGGTGTTCATCCAAGATATTCTTGCAGAAGTCTGTTTCATAAGTTACAAATATTAACACTTACCTCTCAATTCATATTTTCTTTGATGATTTTTGTTTCTAACAACCTATCTCTTTTTAAAACTAATAGTGCATGTCATGATCATAATACTAGGTCTAAAAATGATCTACACAGGGATCTGAAACATTTAAGTCTTGTTCAGAAAGGTGTTCATTATTCAGCCACAAAAATTTTCAACTCCCTTCCATCAGGTATTAAAGATCACATTAATGTCTTACCTACTTTTAAATGTAAATTGAGAGAATACCTAATGGTAAATTCCTTCTATTCTCTTGATGAGTATCTACAGATAAAGCAATGATTTTTTATACTGATAAAAATTTGTTTGCTATAGATCACATTAACTGTTTAATTTGGAAAATGTACTATATTTCCTTTTTAGGTATTGTTTTATATTACTTGAGCTACACCTTTGATTTGATTTTAACCTACAAACTTATTCATAATCTTATGGTACATTTTTGTCATTTTATATATGTGTATTATTTGTTTAATTTGGAAAATGTACTATATTTCCTTTTTAGGTATTGTTTTATATTACTTGAGCTATACCTTTGATTTGATTTTAACCTACAAACTTATTCATAATCTTATGGTACATTTTTGTCATTTTATATATGTGTATTATATCTGTTGTATGTAATCATGACTCATTCCACATCCTTGTGATTTATCACAATACGGATTAATGGAATACGAAATAAATAAATAAATAAATAAATAAATAAATAAATAAAAAATAAAAACTTGTATTCAAATAAATAAAAAATAACGTGATCTGATAGTAAAATATGTACTTGCAAGTAATGGCAGAATAAAACATATATAAAGGTTAAGTAAACATGAAAGCTTTTGGAGCCAGTTGTTCCTTTTTCTGGCAGAATGGTTGAAGGAGAAAGAGGAGAAATGAAGGAAAAGGACTGTCAAGGTTTAAGAAATGGGGAGGCTTCAGAAATATCACCCAGAACCATGGGTGAGGGGAGACTTATTGGTCAGGATGAAAAGGAAAGATTGATTGTTAGTGACTGCACAGGATGCAACTTAAAAACCTGAGACCTTAAAGGTGGAAGATAGACTAAACAACCACTACCCAAGCTACCTTCTAGAAATGCCTTTCTCTCCCCAAGGTCCATTTCCAAGAACACATACCTCATGGTGATGGAAATAACAGCCATCCCAGATTTTATCACCCTCCCTGTAGGTAGAGCATCCACTACAGTAACCTGACACAAACTGCCTGCCAACTGCGTGACTCTTCTGCCTGCAAGTCCTGCCACAGCAATTCTATCCCAAAAGTCTACCATGACATCCAACTCCTACTCAAATCCTTTCCAGAAGTTCTCTTCAGTGTCAGTCCCCTTCCTCACTTCAACTACCACATCCTTATGCCCTTTCTATTTGATCATAAATTTCATAAACTTAACTATCCTAGAAGCACCAAAGCAGCAAGTTTCTGTGCTTCCACAGGAAGCCCTTGTTGACTAAAACATCTGATCCAGTGCACATAGTCTAACATCCTTTATCAAGAACATGGGCCACTTCCTTCATTACCTTCCCACTGTCCTCATTCTATTACCACTTGGATCCTTGCTTAGCACTAATAATAACACATTCCAGTAAACATAACCCCCCTCCATGCCCATGGCCTGGCCTCAGTTGGCACTACCCCTCACAAAATTCTCTAAACTCCAACCCACTACCTCATTTGTTACACACTTGATGAACAATACCCGTAGCCACAATTATTTCTCATTTGAGGGATTATATACAAACAAATCTTCAGCACTTCCATTCGTGCACACTTGGCACACTCCTGTGCTAACCTACTTAAAGGCCATCTCGAATAATCCTTTCCAATTACCCAAGTTTGTAAACTCCTTGTCTGGTTCAGGTTCATTGACATCTTTGTGATGTGGATCCAGGCCAAGGCACTCTGGCCTCATTCCTCCATAGTGTCAACAGTTTCTGTCCTTTTGATTTCACCTAATGCTCTTCAGCACGGCATGCTGCATCCTGGACATTGACCTGCACCTCTCTGATAACTCCATAAAAATATTTGTATAGATAAAGCTCAACCTTCACTTTGATATCTGCCTTTCCTTGTGCACTAAAAACTCTCTCCCATGCAGTATAGCCACCTGTGGATGGTGCATTTGTAATGAGAAATAATTCCTTGTACAGAATCCACACTTGCTCCTTATTCTCCATCTGCTAGCCACAAAGGAGAGCCCTCCCATTACTCATTATCAACCTGAGCAGGAACAACTCTTCTAACAAAGTGCTGACTACCTTTCATCATTAGCAACAACAAAATGTTCATCCAAATGAATAGTTACTGCCAAACCGTGGTCAAGCTACCCACCAAGTGACAGAATGCTTTGCTGAGCACAGCATACTCCCATACTCCACTTTAATGGCTGCCTTATGACCTGACCTACGTCCTCCCCTCCCCCTCCTCCCCCCTGTGTTGCCAGCTTCTCTGAACTACACAGCTGTAATTACCCTTATGGCACATCCTTCAAGCCTGCAATCCTCCTGATATTAACCTGTTTCACATCTATCTCAACTCTATCCTCATGTGTCCCACTTCACTCCATTTATCTACACCCACAGCACTCTCCCTGCAATTTCCCTTTCCCTCCCATCTCCCTCCTGTAGTCAGTCCTGTACCACAATTTTTGCCATGTACAACTTACCTTGCATGCTGCACTAGTGCTCTACTTGTTCCTGTTATTTTCTCCACCTGAAATATCACTCGTCCCATTCAAACTACATTGTCAAGGCAATGTAGCCATGTATGTCTTATATTTATACTTCTGTTTATCATCAGGTATTTTGTCAATTTTGAGATCAAGAAACTCAATGAATTTAGTGTTCTCATTACATTTATCCAAGGTTTCCCCAAGTACAATCATGATTTTGTCTTCCTCCCTGCAGGCAAAGGAATCAGCAAAGAACAGTTGCATCTCTGTACCATATCTTAGTGGTTTCTCGAAGATAATAATAGGTTTCAGTGCATTATAAGCAACAATCTTTTACTATTAAAGCATCAAGGAAGACTAGGACCACAAACACAGCTGTCTTTTAATACCTGCATGACCTTATTGTAATTTTACTGATATATAAGCCTGATATGGAGTCCTCTTTCAGCCATGATCAGTGATTTATTAAATAATGCTAGGAATTTTCAGTAAGTAAGCTGAAATAGCAGATGTTACAGTCAGTATGCATTATTTTACAACTGACTCTGAATGATAATCAATTTCCAGTTTTATGTTGTCCATTATTCGTCGAAAAATAGCTTCGTAATACAATGGCACTGAGTCTAACACAGTTCAGTGAGTGGCAATATTAACACAGGTTCTTTACGTTTACATTTATTAATTAGGTGACTAGTTGTAACTAACTGTTTTATGGCAGCTAAAAGTGACTATTAATGACTGAATATTTAGCAATTATAGAATGTGGAGCTATTCACCCTGGGTAGTTATAGACTTCTTTATATATTATTGTCTAAAAGTTTTTATAGCATATAAGTTAATTATGTTTTAAATATAATAGAGGGAAACATTCCATGTGGGAAAAATATATATAAAAACAAAGATGCTGTAACTTACCAAACGAAAGCATTGGTATGTTGATAGAGACAATAAAAAACACAGACACAAATTTCAAGCTTTCACAACCCAAGGTTACTTCATCAGGAAAGAGGGAAAGACGAAAAGATGTGGGTTTTAAGGGAGAGGGTAAGGAGTCATTCCAATCCCGGGAGTGGAAAGACTTACTTCAGGGGGAAAAAAGGATAGGTATACACTCGCACACACACACACATATCCAACTGCACATATACAGACACAGGCAGACATATGTAAATGCAAAGAGGTTAGGCAGAGATGTCAGTCGAGGCGGAAGTACAGAGGCAAAGATGTTGTTGAATGATAGGTGATGTACGAGCGGCGGCAACTTGAAATTAGTGGAGGTTGAGACCTGGCGGGTAACAGGAAGAGAGAATGTATTGAAGGGCAAGTTCCCATCTCCAGAGTTCTGATAGGTTGGTGTCAGTGGGAAGTATCCAGATAACAGGATGGTACCGAGCAAGGTGGCGCAGTGGTTAAACACTGGACTCGCACTCGGGAGGACGATGGTTCAATCCCGCGTCCGGGCATCCTGATTTAGGTTTTCCGTGATTTCCCTAAATCGCTCCTGGCAAATGCCGGGATGGTTCCTTTCAAAGGGCATGGCCGACTTCCTTCCCCATTCATGTCTAATCCGATGAGACCGATGACCTCGCTGTCTGGTCTCCTTCCCCAAAGCAACCCAACAAACCCAACAGGATGGTGTAACACTGTGCCAAGACCTGCTGGCCATGCACCAAGGCATGTTTAGCCACAGGGTGATCCTCATTACCAACAAACACTGTCTGCCTGTGTCCGTTCATGCGAATGGACAGTTTGTTGCTGGTCATTCCCACATAGAAGGCCTCACAGTGTAGGCATGTCAGTTGGTAAATCACGTGGGTGCTTTCACACGTGGCTCTGCCTTTGATTGTGTACACCTTCCGGGTTACAGGACTGGAGTAGGTGGTGGTGGGATGGTGCATGGTTCAAATGGCTCTGAGCACTATGCGACTTAACTTCTGAGATCATCAGTCACCTAGAACTTAGAACTAATTAAACCTAACTAACCTAAGGACGTCACACACATCCATGGCCGAGGCAGGAATCGAACCTGCGACTGTAGCGGTTGATCGGCTCCAGACTGTAGCGCCTAGAACCACACGGCCACTCCGGCTGGCGGAGGATGCATGGGACAGGTCTTACACCAGGGGCAGTTACAAGGGTAGGAGCCAGAGTGTAGGGAAGGTGGTTTGGGGATTTCATAGGGATGAACCGAAAGGTTGCGAAGGTTAGATGGATGGCGGAAAGACACTCTTGGTGGAGTGGGGAGGATTTCATGAAGGATAGATCTCCTTTCAGGGCAGGATTTGAGGAAGTCGTATCCCTGCTGGAGAGCCACATTCAGAGTCTGATCAAGTCCCGGAAAGTATCCTGTCACAAGTGGGGCACTTTTGGGGTTCTTCTGTGGGAGGTTCCGGGTTTGAGGGGATGAGGAAGTGGCTCTAGCTATTTGCTTCTGTACCAGGTCGGGAGGGTAGTTGCAGGATGTGAAAGCTGTTTTCAGGTTATTGGTGTAATGGTTCAGGGATCCAGGACTGGAGCAGATTCAGTTGCCACAAAGACCTAAGCTGTAGGGAAGGGACCGTTTGATATGGAATGGGTGGCAGCTGTCACAACAGAGGTACTTTTGCTTGTTGGTGGGTTTGATGTGGACGGATGTGTGAAGCTGGCCATTAGACAGATGGAGGCCAACGTCGAGGAGAGTGGCCTGGGATTTGGAGTAGGACCAGGTGAATCTGATGGAACCAAAGGAGTTGAGGTTGGAGAGGAGATTCTGGAGTTCTTCTTCACTGTGAGTCCAGATCATGAAGATGTCATCAATAAATCTGTACCAAACTTTGGGTTGGCAGGCTTGAGTAGCCAAGAAGGCTTCCTCTAAGTGACCCATAAATAGGTTGGTGTACGAGGGGGCCATCCTGGTACCCATGGCTGTTCCCTTTAATTGTTCGTATGTCTGGCCTTCAAAAGTGAAGAAGTTGTGGGTTAGGATGAAGCTGGATAAGGTAATGAGGAAAGAGGTTTTAGGTAGGGTAGCAGGTGATTGGCGTAAAAGGAAGTGCTTCATCGCAGCAAGGCCCTGGACGTGTGGGATATTTGTGTATAATGAAGTGGTATCAATGGTTACAAGGATGGTTTCTGGGGATAACAGATTGGGTAAGGATTCCAGGCATTCGAGAAAGTGGTTGGTGTCTTTGATGAAGAATGGGAGACTGCATGTAATGGGTTGAAGTTGTTGATCTATGTAGGCAGAGACACATTCTGTGGGGGCTTGGTAACCAGCTACAATGGGGCGGCCGGGATGTTTCGGTTTGTGAATTTTAGGAAGTAGGTAGAAGGTAGGGGTGTAGGGTGTCGGTGGGGTCAGGAGGTTGATGGAGTCAGGTGAAAGGTTTTGTAGGGGGCCTAAGGTTCTGAGGATTCCTTGAAGCTCTGCCTGGACATCACGAGTGGGATTACCTTGGCAAACTTTGTATGTAGTGTTGCGTGACAGCTGACGCAGTCCCTCAGCCACATACTCCTGACGCTCAAGTACCACGCTCGTGGAACCCTTGTCAGCCGGAAGAATGACGATGGATTGGTCAGCCTTCAGATCATGGATAGCCTGGGCTTCAGTTGTGGTGATGCTGGGAGTAGTATTAAGTTTTTTCAAGAAGGATTGATAGGCAAGGCTGGATGTGAGAAATTCCTGGAAGGTTTGGAGAGGGTGATTTTGAGGAAGAGGAGGTGGGTCCCGCTGTGATGGAGGATGGAACTGTTCCAGTGTTGTTCAGAAAGTATGCTCTTATTTACACTTCATTTGCTTTACTGGTGTCTGTTCTCTAAATGTCTTGCATTTAGTACCTACTAAAAGAAAACAATTTTGACAGTTAAATATTACACCAACATATCTTTTTATGCACAAATTAACTAGGCATAGAAGAAATGAACTTTGTGACTCTTCATTTACATAGCTAGCAGCAGCTGTTCGTAAAATGTTTCAGTTTTCCCTCAAATCACTAAATTTTTACTAATTGTCATGTGTACTCTAAAGCAAGTAAAATAATTTTTTGCAAATTGCATCCCATGCTTGTCAATTTGATACCCTATTTGTCCCATTTCCCACTCTTCATTTGGCGATGAAATTTTGAGCGAAACTTCATTGGGTAATTTTCCCTCAAATCACTAATTAAGAATTTATTAATTATCATGATTACTTAAAAGCAAGTAAATATTATTTTGAAAGACTATACCTCACACTTGTCAATTTGAAAACCAATTTCTCTATTTCATTTGCCTGTGAAAATTTGCACAGAAACCCATTGAGTAATTCATAGGGAGTATTGTTTTCACTGCAGTCAGATATTTAACCAATAATTAAAACCAAGCTGAAGTTACTCATGATGGACTGTTGTTAATTAACTCCTGGGTAGATGAGTTTGTAACTCATTTTGAAAAATCCGTGTGTGGTGATCTACATTATAGTGATTAATTAGTATCAGTTTTATATTATAAAAGTAAGTGTACTTTGTGTATGTTGCTAAAACTCTGAAATGAGTCCCCATAGGATCAAGGGAGTTATATGGTATGGTAGCCCTCTATCCCCCATCCATGTAGAAGGTTCCCATTTTTACCTGAAGGGCATGCTTTTAAAGATATAAGAGTTGGGAAGTTTCGCCATCTAGAAATTTCTAGAACCTTCCAGAACATTTGGGAAAATTCAAGAACATTCCATAATATTTGAGAGTTTTCCACAACATTCCAGAATGTTCTGTAATGTTCCACAATGATATGGGATGTTCTGGAATGGTGGGAATAATCTGGAACATTTGAGAAGATTCCAGAATGTTTGTGAAGATACTGGAACATTTTAGATCATTGTGAAGCATTCCAGAACACACTCAAATGTTGTCGAACATTGGGGACAATTCAAAGTCTTTTTGGCATGTTCTCAAATTTGCTGCTGGTGGGGCTACCCATTGTTAAGTGTATATAAAGAAAGGCCCACCTTGGTTGGGAATGTCAGTTTCTTATGAGAGATGAAGGGAGGAACTGAAAAAGTAGAGCAGTGAATGAATAAAAACAAACAGTGAAGTGTGAGTATTCAAAGTACTACAGTGACCATATACAAATTGAAAATAAAATGTGAAAAGTGTGTAAAGGGTGCTTAGTGCATTTTTTAATGAAAAATTGATTTGATGTATTGTTAATAAAAGGTTGATTTGATGTATATTTTAGACAATGCCCTATACATAAAAGAGGAGGAGATCTTTCCAGTTCTGAAGTAACTTGGCGAAAACAAAAACAACATTGAAAATATGAAACTGAAGGATCAAGAATTGTGAAAAAGTAGAGCCGAGAGTGGGGGCATGGAGGGGTGGGGAGGGGGGGGGGGGGGGACAGTGAAGCGTGAGTAGTCAAAAGTCAAAAGTGTGAAAACTGTGTAAAGTGTATTTAGCATATTTATTAATAAAAAGTTGATTTGATTTATATTTTAGACAGTGTCCAAATGTAAAAGACAAGGTTCAATGCAAGACGCCTATAACAGTTCCCACAACGAAACTTTGTCTCAAAACCTGGCAGAAAATCCAAAGAGATTCTAGTCGTATGTGAAGTATGTTAGCGGCAAGAAACAATCAATGCCTCCTCTGCACGATAACAATGGAGATACTATCGAAGACAGTGCTGCCAAAGCAGATTTACTAAACACAACCTTCTGAAATGCCTTCACAAAAGAAGATGAAGTAAATATTCCAGAATTCGAATCAAGAACAGCTGCCAACATGAGTAACGTAGAAGTAAATATCCTTGGATTAGTGAATCAACTCAAATCACTTAATAAAAGCAAGTCTTCTGGTCCAGACTATATACCAATTAGGTTCCTTTCGGAGTATGCTGGTGCATTAGCTCCATACTTAACAATCATATACAACCGTTCACTCAACGAAAGATCCATACCCAAAGACTGGAAAGTTGCACAGGTCACACCAATATTCAAGAAATGTAGTAGGAGTAATCAACTAAATTACAGGCCCATATCGTTAACGTTGATATGCAGCAGAACTTTAGAACATATATTGTGTTCGAACATTATGAATTACCTTGAAGGAAACGGACTATTGACACACAGTCAACATGGGTTTAGAAAACATCGTTCCTGTGAAACACAACTAGCTCTTTATTCACATGAAGTGCTGAGTGCTATTGACAAGGAATTTCAGATCGATTCTGTATTCCTGGATTTCCAGAAGGCTTTTGACACTGTACCACACAAGCGGCGCACAGTAAAAATGCGTGTTATGGAATATCGTCTCAGTTATGTGACCGGATTTGCAATTTCCTGTCAGAGAGGTCACAGTTGGTAGTAATTGATGGAAAGTCATCGAGTAAAACAGAAGTGATTTCAGGCGTTCCCCAAGGTAGTGTTATAGGTCCTTTGCTGTTTCTTATCTATATAAACGATTTGGGAGACTATCTGAGCAGCCGTCTTTGGTTGTTTGCACATGACGCTGTTGTTTATCGACTAATAAAGTCATCATAAGATCAAAACAAACTGCAAAACAATTTAGAAAAAATGTCTGAATGTTGCGAAAAGTGGCAGTTGACCTTAAATAATGAAAAGTGTGAGGACATCCACATGAGTACTAAAAGGAACTCCTTAAACTTCGGTTACACGATAAGTCAGTCTAATCTAAAAGCAGTAAATTCAACTAAATACCTAGGTATTACAATTATGAACAACTTAAATTGGAAAGAACACATAGAAAATGTTGTGGGGAAGGCTAACCAAAGGCTGCGTTTTATTGGCAGGACACTTAGAAAATGTAACAGACCTACTAAGGAGATTGCCTACACTACACTTGCCTGTCCTCTTTTAGAATACTGCTGCTCGGTGTGGGATCCTTACCAGTTAGGACTGACGGAGTACATTGAAAAAGTTCAAAGAAAGGCAGCACATTTTGTATTATCGCGAAATATGGGAGAGAGTGTCACAGAAATGATACGGGATTTGGGCTGGAAATCATTAAAAGAAAGGCGTTTTTTTGTTGTGACGGAAACTTCTCATGAAATTCCAATCACCAACTTTCTCCTCTGAATGCAAAAATATTTTGTTGACACTGACCTACATAGGGTAGAACGATCACCATGATAAAACAGGGAAATCAGAGCTCGTACGGAAAGATATAGGTGTTCATTCTTTCCGCACACTATGCTACATCTACATCTACATCTAAATGATTACTCTGCAATTCACATTTAAGTGCGTGGCAGAGGGTTCATCAAACCACAATCATACTATGTCTCTACCATTCCACTCCCGAGCAGCGCACAGGAAAAACGAACAACTAAACCTTTCTGTTTGAGCTCTTATTTCTCTTACTTTATTTTGATGATCATTCCTACCTATGTAGGTTGGGCTCAACAAAATATTTTTGCATTTGGAAGAGAAAGTTGGTGACTGAAATTTCGTAAATAGATCTTGCCGTGACGAAAAATGTCTTTGCTTTAATGACTCCCATCCCAACTCGTGCATCATATCTTGCCACACTCTCTCCCCTATTACGTGATAATACAAAACGAGCTGCCCTTTTTTGCACCCTTTTGATGTCCTCTGTCAATCCCACCTGGTAAGAATCCCACACCGCTCAGCAATATTCTAACAGAGGACGAACGAGTGTAGTGTAAGCTGTCTATTTAGTGGACTTGTTGCATCTTCTAAGTGTCCTGCCAATGAAATGCAACCTTTGGCTCGCGTTCCCCACAATGTTATCTATGTGGTCTTTCCAACTGAAGTTGTTCGTAATTTTAACACCCAAGTACTTAGTTGAATTGACAGCCTTGAGAATTGTACTATTTATCAAGTAATCGAATTCCAACGGATATATGAATCACCTCACACTTATCGTTATTTAGCGTCAACTGCCACCTGCCACACCATACAGCAATCTTTTCTAAATCGCTTTGCAACTGATACTGGTCTTCGGATGACCTTACTAGATGGTAAATTACAGCATCATCTGCGAACAACCTAAGAGAACTGCTCAGATTGTCACCCAGGTCATTTATATAGATCAGGAACAACAGAGGTCCCAGTACGCTTCCCTGGGAACACCTGATATCACTTCAGTTTTACTTGATGATTTGCTGTCTATTACTATGAACTGCGACCTTCCTGGCAGGAAATCACGAATCCTGTCGCACAACTGAGACGATACGCCATAGGCCTGCAGCTTGATTATAAGTCGTTTGTGAGGAATGGTGTCAAAAGCTTTCCGGAAATCTAGAAATACGGAATCAACTTGAGATCCCCTGTCGATAGCGGCCATTACTTCGTGCGAATAAAGAGCTAGCTGCGTTGCACAAGAACGATGTTTTCTGAAACAATGCTGATTACATATCAATAGATTGTTCCCGTCGAGGTGATTCATAATGTTTGAGTACAGTGTATGCTCCAAAACCCTACTGCAAACTGTCGTCAATGACATAAGTCTGTAGTTCGATGTATTACTCCTACTACCCTTCTTAAACACTGGTGCGACCTGCGCAATTTTCCAATCTGTAGGTACAAATCTATCGGTGAGCGAGCGGTTGTATATGATTGCTAAGTAGGGAGCTATTGTATCAGCGTAATCTGAAAGGACCTAATCGGTATACAATCTGGACATGAAGTCTTGCCCGTATCAAGCTTCGCAACCCCTAAGGTATCTACTTCTAAGAAACTCATGCTAGTAGCTGTTCGTGTTTCAAATTCTGGAATATTCCATTCGTCTTCCCTGGTGAAGGAATTTCAGAAAACTGCGTTCAATAACCCCGCTTTAGCAGCACAGTCGTCGGTAACAGTACCATCGGCACTGCACAGCGAAGGTATTCACTGCGTCTTGCCGCTTGTGTACTTTACATACAACCAGAATTTCTTCAGATTTTCTACCAAATTTCGAGACAATGTTTCGTTGTGGAACCTATTAAAGGCATCTCGCATTGAAGTCCGTGCCAAATTTCGCGCGTCTGTAAATTTTAGCCAATCTTTGGGATTTCGCGTTCTTCTGGACTTCGCATGCTTTTTCCGTTGCCTCTGCAACAGCGTTCGGACCTGTTTTGTGTACCATGGGGGATCAGTTCCATCTCTTACTAATTTATGAGGTATGAATCTCTCAATTGCTGTTGCTACTATATCTTTGAATTTGAGCCACATCTCGTCTACATTTGCATAGTCAGTTTGGAAGGAATGGAGATTGTCTCTTAGGAAGGTTTCTAGTGACACTTTATCCACTTTTTTAAATAAAATTATTTTGCGTTTGTTTCTGGTGGATTTGGAAGAAACGGTATTGAGCCTAGCTACAACGACCTTGTGATCACCAATCCCTGTATCAGTCATGATGCTCTCTATTAGCTCTGGATTGTTTGTGGCTAAGAAAAAAAATGGTTCAAATGGCTCTGAGCACTATGGGACTTAACATCTGAGGTCATCAGTCCCCTAGAACTTAGAACTAATTAAACCTAACTAACCTAAGGACATCACACACATCCATGCCTGAGGCAGGATTCGAACCTGCGACCATAGCGGTCGCGCGGTTCCAGACTGAAGCGCCTGTAACCGCTTGGCCACACCAGCCGGCTTTGTGGCTAAGAGGTCAAGTGTGCTTTCGCAACCATTTACAATTCGCATGGGTTTGTGGCCTAACTGCTCAAAATAATTTTCGGAGAAAGCATTTAGGACAATATCGGAAGATGTTTTCTGCCTACCACCAGTTTTGAACAAGTATTTTTGCCAACATATCGAGGGAAGGTTGAAGTCCCCACCAACTATAATCATATGAGTGGGGTATTTATTTGTTACGAGACTCAAATTTTCTCTGAACTGTTCAGCAACTATATCATCGGAGTCTGGGGGTCAGTAGAAGGAGCCAATTATTAACTTAGTTCAGCTGTTAAATATATCCTCCACCCATACCAATTCGCACAGAGTATCTACTTCGACTTCACTACAAGATAAACCATTACTGACAGACACAAACACTCCACCACCAATTCTGCCTAATCTATCTTTCCTGAACACCGTCTGAGACTTCGTAAAAATTTCTGCAGAACTTATTTCAGGCTTTAGCCAGCTTTCTGTGCCCATAACAATTTCAGCTTCTGTGCTTTCTATTAGCACTTGAAGCTCAGGGACTTTCCCAGCACAACTACAACAATTTACAACTACAATTCCGACTGTTCCTTGATCCAAGCTAGATTGGAATAATAGAGAATTGTGAAGGTGGTTCGATGAACCTTCTGCCAGGCACTTAAATGTGATTTGCAGAGTATCCATGTAGATGTAGATGTAGAGGAGATTGTGCCAGTGCTGAAGCAAAATGGTGAAAACAAAAACAACAGCAAAAAAAAAAAGGAAACAGGCGAAGAGCACAAAGCACCTTTAAGTTCCCAACGAACGACAGTGAGCACCGTGAGAACCAGAGAAACCAAAAAACAACAAAATGAACAGATTGAAGAATCAAAATGTGTGACACAATCTTATAATAAGAGACTTATAACTCAAGACAGCCATGAAAATATCCCCCTATGAGAAGTGTGGACAAGGGCAAGTAAACAGTACAATCTAACAAATGTGGCATTCCACTATTACCTGAAGAAAGAGTATAACAAACACAAATATGTTATTATCGTAAAAATGGATAACATTTGCCAATTTTGCAATGCAAAAAAATTCTGTAGAGAAACACCAGGATACTGTTGCATGAATGGAAAAATTTGAGTACCACCACCACCAGAAGTATCTCTGCAGTAAGTTTTACATTACATGACCTCGGAAACTCCAGAATCAAAACAATTTCTTCAAAATATAAAAGCGTACAACACCTGCTTCCAACTGACTTCTTTTGGTGTCACTTTGATCAAGGCTGACAGAGATGAAATCAATTATGTTTTTCAATCCAAGGACAAATCTGTCACAATATGGGATCATTACGACCACTACCCAGTGAAGACCAAAAATTTCTGTGCAAGTAGATTTCATCCGAAATGAAGAAACAGAAATTGATCAATGATGTACAGATATCACTGAATTGAGATAAGTAGTAGCCCAAAACATATGGAGGATTTTACACAAATGCAATAAACTGAATCACATATTCAAAACAGCTGTAGATCAGATGATTTCTGATGCCTGTAAAACTATAATTCGAGGTGACAAAAGATCGCATGGAGAACACAAACGCTGATTTAATGTACCTCTTATAGACAAAGTCACCATCAAAAATGTCGACAATGAAAACGCAAGCCATGACATAAATGTACAATGAAGAAGTGAAAGACTACAATGCATTGCAGATACATAGAGACAAACAAAACAGTCACTACCAAGGAGTTTCATGCTTACCACTTAATGATAAGAGAAAATGAAATATACAATCACATTCTCAACATTGCCCAATTATTCCAACAATTCCTAGTAGAACAGAAGTGGAACAGATGCTTTACATAAGACTGAACCAGAAGAAACTATGCACGGAAAAATACACCCACCTCTGAGATGCAATCATAAATGACAGAAACATTGATGACATTGGAACAATGTTAATCTTACCCTTATCATTCATAGGAAATCAAGTCACATGCACGAATACACTGAAAATGCCGTGACCTACATAAGAAAATATGGACAACCTGATCTCTTCATAACATTCACATGCAACTCACCAAGAATAGAAAAGATAGAGCAACTAAGATATGGACAAGCCCCCATGCATCGACACGATATAATAGCCTGTGTTTTCTGACAAAAACAAGTGAGATTTATCAAAGTCATCACAAAAATCACATCTATCTATAAAAAAAAAAAAAAAAAAAAAAAAAAAAAAAAACACTCAAAGGCATGGACAATACATTACAAGACTTGTGAAGAACCTCTGAAATGATGGGAGGAACTCTACTCATACTCTCAGGAGATTTTCAACAAATACTTTCAGTCATTCCTGAGTCCGCACCAGCAGATGAGATCAATGCATGCTTTAAAAAAGCCCATCTCTGGCCACACATACAAATACTGTGACTAAGAAAAAATACATGAGTTGAACTATCAACAAACAAAACAACAGCACATTTTGCTCAATGACTTTTACAAATACATGAAGGCACATATCCTACTGATCAGACGAATGGCCTCATTAAACACAACAGTGACATCTGCAACATAGCCACTGTTGAAAATGAACTCATCGACCAAATTTATACCAAACATTGTTCACAACTATACCAGACTGGACTGGTTATTTGAAAGGGCAATTTTGCCAACTAAGAAGAATATTGTCAACGATATCAAGTTTAATATTCAAAAGAAAATTCCTGGTGAGGAGAGAATATACAAATTGATCGACATGATGGTAACTGTTGAAGGAAGTGTGAACTTCAGTACAGAATTTCTAAACTTTTTGCAAGTACCAGAAATGCCATTATGGATCTACAGTCATACTACTCAGAAATCTCAGCTCACCAAAAATTATATAATGGAACAGCTACCGAATAACATCATCAGAGCTGAACTTATGTCTGCAAAGTACAAAGAACAATCACTATTTATCCCCAGAATACCACTGATCTCTACTGAACTGTCATTCCAATTTAAAAAACTGCAATTTCCAATCAAACTAGCCGACTGTTTTTCTATTAACAAAGCACAAACACAAACTTTAAAATATTTCCGCATCAACCTCAAAGACACTTGCTTTTGTCACAGTCAGCCAATATGTAGCTTGCACTCAGGTAGAAAATTCAAAAAATTTGTACATATATACCTCAGATAAGAAATGAAAAATGTTGTTTATAAACAAGTATTGTAAATAGTTATAATGTATTTTCAATAATTTTTTTACCTCTTATATTTTAACAAGTATTGTAAATAGTTAGAAAATGTTTTCAGTAACATTTTTTTATGTCATGTACTTTAAAGTTTATCCTTTTATTCCACCTACCACACAGTGTTACTTCAACTCCTTGAGCGAAGCCTGGTACCGCAGCTAGTAATATATATTTTAATTAGAGAATAGTAATGCATAGACTTAAGACAAAACATAACTAATTTTCATGTTTGATTATTTATTATATTTGACTTGTCCTACATGTGTGTAGGATATCACAGCACTAGACCCAAATAAATAAGTACTGTCATGTCAAAGCAGTAAGCATGTTCACCTCATTGAGCAAAGTCAAATCATTCATGAGCCAGTGTTCAAACTGTACCCCTTCAGTCCATAAGGTTTTGATATTGGATTAATGCAAAATAGAGAAAAAGTTAAGATGGTGATTTTAATGTTTCAGGTATTCGACATAGTCTTCTCGCACTTTAGTACAATGCACAGCATGTTCATACAACCACGTGAAACTGTCAGAAAAGTCTTTATTTGGGAACTTGTTCAATTTGTATGTCACATTTACTTCATTTTTATCAAAGTGTTGACACATCATGTGAATTTCTGCACTTCATCATTTTGTGATAGGTTTGTTTTGGTAACAAGTCTCATTACTCATGATGAGTTTTATCCAGAAAGGAATTGTCTGTGTTTTGCATTTCAAACAAGTCACATCCCACATCCATCCATCATTGTTTTTGTTTGGGGATCACAGTGTGTGGGAAAAAATTCGCACACACTTTTCTCGTCTCTAAAGCATTCTGGAGAATGTCTTGAACACTTGATTTAGAGATGTTGCTCCATTGTAATGTTGACACACTATGGCCACACAACCACTTCATAACACTGGCTGCTCACAAATTGAATGGTCAAATCCACATCTGTTTTTATTGTTAGTTACAGTTGCCACAATTGTAACTGTGCTGACATCACGTGTACACCAAGATTAAAATCAGTCTTGGAACTTTTTGGATGGAGGACATACATATGACATTATGAAAAATTTGCACAACTCACTCATCTTCAAAAATGTGCTTGTCATGAGTGATTAACAGTCTGAAGTTGTGGGACTGGAACCAGGTGATGCTTTTAAATGTATTTTTTAATTTTGACAACTGTTTCCCTTTCTGTAACCACAATGAATTCCTTAGATAAATTACAAAGGAGGAGGAGATAGCATTTTAACATCCTGTCGACAGCGAGGTCATTAGAGATGGAGCACCAGCTCAGATTAGAGAAGGATGGGGGAGAAATTCTGCTGTGCCCTTTCAAAGGAACTATACAGGTATTTGCCTGAAGCAGTTTAGGGAAACCATGGAAAACATAAATCAGGATTTCCTTATGCAGGTTTGAACCATTGTCCTCCCAAATGAAGAGTCCAGAGTGCTAACCAATGCGCCACCTTGCTCAGTAGATAAACTACAAAATAGAAGAAAAAAAGGCAGAGACAAAGCATGGTACAGTCCCAAGCCGGAAAACATAAAGTGTGCTGTTTTGCTGCTAAATGACTGAGTTAAAACAGCAACACATGTCAGGGACAAAGCTATGTTTCATTGCTATTATCTGAAAGGTAAAAGAAAATGAAGTAATAAGCAGCCAAGAAGGTATGTAATGTTTGGTTCATTTCTGAAGTTCGCAGACAATGCAAAGGTACTGGTTAATGGACACAGAAAAATACCCACTGCCCTGTTAAATTCTTGCAGTCCTGATGATTTTAACACATATTTTATTGATGTTGCTGAAAATAATGTAACTGAAGTACCAGATTTAGAAATTGATATTGTTGGGGCCGGCCGGAGTGGCCGAGTAGTTCTAGGTGCTTCAGTCTGGTACCGCGTGACCACTAAGGTCGCAGGTTCAAATCCTGCTTTGGGCATGGATATGTGTGATGTCCTTAGGTCAGCTAGGTTTAAGTAGTTCTAAGTTCTAGGGGACTGATGACCTCAGATGTTAAGTCCCACAGCGCTTAGAACCATTTGAACCATTTTTGATATTGTTGTTGTTGTGGTTGTCAGCCCAGAGACTAGTTTGATGCAACCCTCCATGCTCTGTATCCTGTACAAACTTCTTCATCTCCAAGTAACTACTGCAACCAACATTATTCTGAAGCTGCTTAGTGTAATCATCCCTTGGTCTCCCTCTATGATTTTTACACTGCACACTGCCCTACAATACTAAATTGGTGATCCCTTGATACTGCAGAACATGTCCTACTGTGGGGCGGCGGATTAGTGGTAAATATACTTGTTTGCTGTATAAATGTTTGAATGTTGAATCAGTTCCTATTATTTAGAATGTTATTAATGCTGTCTTTCGCCGTTCTCAACACTGGCTCTCTATTTACTTTTTAGCACCCAGAAAGTGATTTAACAAAACGTGAAGCCTGTAATTAGAGTTCCTAGTGCCCACTTCATCTGAGAATACAATTATAGCTGGAGCTTATAGCTCTGAGGAATTAGGAGATTGTCTGGGATTTCTAATCAAAAACGATTTTCCAAAATAGTTGAGTATATTTTCAAAGTCACTGATAAAAAAAAAAAAAAAACACAAGTATCCCTACAACCTAACTATCAGAGCAGTTCAGAGTCTAATGCGCTGATGCAACTATAAATGTCCGAATTAAATGTTGAAATGAATGCTCGCCATAATTTGATGATTAGTTTCATCAAACGCCACGCTAAATAATTGGTAGAATGTCTGTCCCGCGCCGGCACGTGAAAATATGATAATACGCAAAACTGAAGCTAGATAATGAAAATCATCCCAGAATTAACACTTCACTTGAAATGATTTCATGGTTACGCGTATCTCTAGTAACTTAATACGGCACCCGAGGCTGTTTGTCGCAGTGATACCGATGCGACGCGACTCCCGACACAGATGGCGTGTTATTCAGCGTCTGGAGAGAACTGGGGCCTTGCTTCCTCGTGCAGCGTTCTTATATATAAAGCCGCGGTGCGGACGGCTAGGGGAACGCCTGATCAAATCGGCTCTCCCGACTAGCCGCTGGGCTAGTAACGCACCACTTCAAGTTACATAATAAATTATAGCTTCTTTTGCTGATGGCCGATGAAGCTCTTAATTTAAATGTGCATTCAGCACGCAGGTAAGTATTGATAATAAATTTTTGACGTGGCTAAGTTAAATATTTTGGGCGAGAGAATTAATTAAATTACACTGCACGCAGTAGATGAGCTCTGAACTGGCCCTTTTGAGATCCGCTATCGCTATAATTTTATAGGTATTCAAAAGAAACTTTTCACATCTTCATAGTCATAGCGGACCTCCAACCTATTTAAATCTAAACATCCTAGCCTTATTTATTAGCCTACTTAATCTATCTTGCTTCCTTACGTTTTGAGATGAAAACCAGAAAATCATGAATTTCCACTAAAATCTTAATTTGTGAAATTCAAAGTACTGTTTTTATTAAATCATTATGAAAGATGAATCTAAATATAAATTTTGAAGTCTCTAGCTCTTTTCTGTTGCGCCAATTATTTTTTTAGAAAAACGTCCAAATTTCGAAAATGGCTGAAGTTATCGAACTGATATTTAACACATATTAATTTAGTATTACTTCTGACATGCCAGAAAAGTTTTAGGTTATTTGCTTGATTTTTAAAGTATTGCGCAACATTTATGACGTCAGAGCTAGTTACAGCAGACTGGCTGGCACACAATGGAAAGGCTGATATGAATTTACTACAGCGTGAGTAGGCTGCTTCCCTACATCACCCTCTACTTAAATTTTTTTGTTTTATGAATGTTAATGAATGAAAAAAAAAATTTAATTACAAAAGGGAAGCAAGAGTACAGCTTAACTTCGTATGAAAATTAAAATTGAATGGAAACATATAGAAATATTAACAGAAAACTGATTACCTACATTAATTATTTAAATTGCGGGCATGTTCACTGCCTCTTAAGCAACATTATTACGCAAAATTCAAGCAAAATCAATGAAACACTTTGGCATACATATTGCCTTAGACAACTAACACATACAATATGAAAATTATGAAAATCTTAAATCCATTAAATACACTTTCACGCAGCTATCAGGCTGCCATTATCTGGTTTGTCCTGTAGAACAAACAAAAAGAGTGCCTCAGACTCTGTTCACTTAATATCTAAGGGTGGGTCACAATGAAATGGGGATATATACATTTTATCTTTCAATATTTTGCTGGAACAAAGTTAACAGAATTTTTCCAATTTTACTATTACGGTTACTTAACTGTCATAAAATCGGTAAACAAATGCCTCAAAACGCCGTTAGTCACGTACTAGAGAAAATCTATGCTCAAGGCATATAATCATAAATCATATTTAATTTCAATTTATCATTTCTGGGCCGGAACACTGAACCAATGCTTGGTACATTCCTGACAAATCTGTATTTTATTCACTTAGCCGACTCATCTTTGATTACCTTATTCTTAGAGATAGTATGAGTATATTTGCTTAGTAGTTTTCTCAGCTTCTTTGTACATGTGAGTAACTTTTGGTAATAGTACAGTTCTGAGTGTTCAAAACACACTACGTTTAGTTGACTACAAAATCCACTTATTGGTCCACTGCTGTTGTGTCAGTTCCACATCTGCAATTATGTACTTACATATGTGAGGTGTATTTATGCTGAGCTAAAAATAATGTTTCACGTCTGTCATTATGTTATTCAATTATGTTGCTAGTGTATGTACTTATTTAACACTCACTCTATTAAAATTTAAAGCATAGGATAGCACATTTATTTCATATCTTTAGTGTATTGCAGCTGATTAGTTTGCTCACGTGACAATCCATTTCCACTCGATCGGGCGCTGAAACCACAGTTAGTCTCTCTCGACCTACCACTAAAGTGCATCAAGTAATTATGGATGAGCGTCATGCTAAATTCCTTAAACCTATAGGACACCATGAGCTGCTCTGTCTCATCTAACATAAGGGTACCTATGGTCGCATTCACGCCTCCAACTCATAACCTCAATACGTGTAGGTGTATCTTGTCACACACTACACCAAAATAATGGCCAGCTCCAACCTTATAAATACTTCAGGGACGTGTCCTTCACGTCTCAACCACAAACACTGTTCAAATCTATTACACTGCCATTCCTTGCTACACAAGGTGAGTTCATCCTTACAACTTATCTGCATATTTTTCATAACACTGAGCAATCTCTGTTACACTTATTTAGTTAGCTCTAATGCGTACACTAGGTTTCACTACCACTTCAGATCCTGCTTGTACATGAATTTGTACATTTTTTTAAATTACTGTTGGTGGACCATTTCCAATAAAACAACACTTTGTACTTACAATATTACCAGGGTCCTATACATACTTGTTACTTAAATACATTTGTATCTTAATTACGTCATACTTCTCTATTGTTTACGTCACTGTTAGGTTTGTCTCATTAGGTATTTTTCTTCACTAATCGGTGGATAGAATGGTTCCAGAACTCATGGCTTGATAGCCATGACGGAAAATTTTTGTATTAGAGAGTAAGAGCCGAAATTTTTGGTAGATAGCAAAGATGAAGAATGAGTGAGACCTGAAAAGGAAAGAAGATCTCACACAGCTGGGACTGCACAGCTGCCACACTGTGTAGAGGTTACAGAACAACCTCCTCCCTACAGCATTCATTAGTTTAATGCTGGCTTGATAACCATAAAGGAAAATTTAATGTTGGACAGAAGAGGTCGAAATTTTTGTGGACAGGAGAGATGAAGAACGAGTGAGACCTGAAACGGGAAAGAAGATCTCACACAGCTGGGACTGCACAGCTGCCACACTGTGTAGAGGTTACAGAACAACCTCCTCCCTACAGCATTCATTCATAACCCTTGATCACGCCACGTTGATCTGAAAATACTTTATGATGCCTCTTTAGAACCAGTCTCAGTTCTTCCTTCTGATTGGCGGAAATTTTATCGATTTCCTGCAATTTAGCATCTATTTTGTCCAAAATTATTGCTTCTTCTTCTTCTTCTGTGTTTAGCTTACGTCCTCTAAGGTTAACATCTTCGTCCCAATAGCTCCTATTTCTCAGAACTCGTATAGGCAGCTCCCAAGTTTCATCATTAGTTACCACATGTTTATCACTAAAAGGGATGGTAATTACTCCGGTTATTGGCAAGACCATTTTTAACTGGCTTCTTTCAAAGTGAACAACACTCTGATATTTTGACAAGAAATCTATGCCAATTAAAACCTCAATACTGAGATTGTTTACAATTAAACATGGATGATCAATTAAATTACCATTAATGTTAAAGGGCAGTAAAGCTTCTTGCTTTACCGTTTTTGACACCTTGCCAGTAGCACCAATTATTCTTAGTCCTGATACCCTCATTATTGTAAGCTTGTCTTTACCAGGTAATGCATCAAAGAAGGACTGAGATATTGCACTCACCTCACTTCCACTGTCTAAGAGACAACGTACATTGATACCCAACATATTCACTATTATTATAGGGTGGCTTATTCTAGGTTGTACAGGTGGTTCCTCAAATTCATGTAATAGTTCCTTTTGGATTTGTCTCCAACTAAAGTGATTGACATCTGTCTTCATTACATTTAGGTCACAGGGTGTAGGGGTTTCCTTAATTACATTTTCAGCTGCCTTTTCCAGTCGGTCTATTAATTTCAAATCGAAACACCACACGACTTCATTACATTTAGTTTGCTGAACATGACCCAAATTACTGTAGTCTGAGTGATTCTGCGCCTCCAGACCGGGCATAACACTAGTTACAGCTAAACCACATTCTCTATTATCGTCGGGTTCCTGCTCAAGTGACAACTGGTCACAGCTACTGGGTTCATCGACCCCCAACAGGCTACCCTCTACATTCTCACTTATCTCCTGTCCTAAATCTATTAGTACATTATCAACATCCTGCACAGGCACTTTAGATAAGAGCACATCATCTTCATCGTAAATATAAGCATGAATTTCTTCTGCTTCTTCACCTGACAATTCAGTATTTTGTAGCTCTTCCCTACCATTACTCTGCTGCGCCTTCTCTTTCTCTTCCCACTTAGAAAGCGTCTCTAACACGGTATCTATCAAATACTGTGAGTGATCTAATATTTCTGTTGTATCCTTAGATGCTACCGACACTTCATCCACATGTTCAGTTTGAGTATTCTGATCTGTCTTACCAATTCCCTTAACTACTGGCTTAGGAAAAGTAACCGCCTGGTGAGCGCCAGTGTCCTCATAGACGGGAACTAGTTTTCCTGCCTCGGCCTACTACTGTTTCCTTTATTTTCATTATTGTTAACTGGCATAGCATTGCTTTCCGTACTGTAGTTTACCTGCATAATTCTGTTTGGAACAACATTACTGTCATTTGGATGCCATTGTTGGTTCTGATAATTATTTCCCCAATTCCTACCTCTCCTAGGATGGCGAACACCTACTGTTCTGATGTTTACATTGCCATTTTGCTCGTTCCTAAAATTACTACTATTGTTATTAGCATTTCTGTTATTACGTGCTTGCTCCTCATTGGCAGCAACACATTCTACACGTTCCAAATATTCAATGAAACGATCCAGATTGTCTCTAGGGGCAGATATAATTCTAGTTTGCCAATACCATGGCAGTTTGGCTTCAAGACCTAGTATTATCATTTCAGGTTTCAGCTTTTTGTCCAAATGTGACAAACGTGAAATCCATGACCTAGCAAACTCTTTAATTGATTCCTTGCCTGCATTGAAGCGTTTTCCACTCCAAAATTCTCTCAACACTTCATTTTGCTTATTACTAGACCAATATTCATTAATGAAAGCTATTTTAAACTCCGCTAATGTTTTACACTTCAACATAACATCAGCTGACCAACGCATGGCGTCACCTGCTAAATGGCTTCTAATGAATGAGATTCTCTCTCGCTCAGACCAAGTTGGTGGAATCACATCTTCAAAATCGTTCCAGAAATCTAGCGGGTGGATATTTTTATCTCGATCGAACCGCAAGAACTGCCGACACCCGATAAAAGCGGCGTTTGCAGCTACAATTTGTTGTATACTACCATTACCAGAAGTTACTGAAGCTACTTTACTCTCTATGTTAGCAATGTTAGTACTGAGATTTTCTACTTTCATTTCAACATTATCTACTCTTTGCACAATATGAGTAGTATCAGTTTTGTTTGCATCTACGTCTGCTTGACATATGTTTACTTTTATATTAACATCTTTAAATCTATCTGAGCACAGTTCAGATTCCGCCTCGATCTTTTCTGTTAACTTGTGCTCCAGCTTCGCATCTTCCATTTGGAAGTCTTTGCAAACCTCAGCAACTTTGGATTTTACTGTTTTATACATTTCAGAAAATTCTTGAGCAACCTTTTTCTTAATATCCTCATGATTGTAATCAATTTTATAATTCAAACTGTCTAGATCCTCTTTCAATTTACTACAACCAGCCTTGAAGGTATTGTCCATTTCCTCCAATCGTTTATTAAAATTAGTTTGGCTGGCTACAATCTCATACTTTAATTCAGCATTCATTCTAGCTGACATTTCTGCATGACTGCTTTTGACCTCAGTTATTTCAGACTTTAATTCAGCATTACTGCTTTTGACCTGTTCACTTATTTCAGACTTTAATTCAGCATTATTGGATTCTAATTTATTGTCCATTGCCTCAAACCGTTTATTAAAATTTGTTTGACTGGCAGCTATTGCTTGTAATATAACATTTAAATCAACAGCCCCAGCACCTTTGGGTTGCTCAGTAGCTGGCTTTTTATCACACTCAGGTGACGAAAAACTAGCTCCAATACCAGAATCATCAAAACTAAATGAAACTTCTGATTGATCAGTCATATCTAACTTCTCCTTCTTAAACTCTACCACCTCTGTTGACTGATTCATTTTTAATTCATCAGAGAAACTATCATCCAATAAATTTACAATTTCTAATTTCTGCTTTACTACAGGGGTCTTTATTATTGAATCATTGCCCCCTTTTACACTACTGTCAGGAGACGATACTTCATATTTCACTTTTACATTACTACTTTCATGCATGTTTACACTTGAATCGTTGTCTGAATTTACAGTTCCCTCAACAGACATAGGTTCTAATTTAAGTTTAAACTCGGTTTCTTTTGGCGGTTCCATCGCCGACAGTCTTTTAGTGCAGGTTAGTAAAATTTTTAACAGCTTTTCACTTAACTTAGTTCCTTCTGCACGACGTTGGCATTGCCGGCGCGGCGTACCAGGATTACTGATGCGACGTGGCACGTTGAACTGCAGACGGCACTCCGACGGCTGTTGTGTGTTTGCGTGGCCCGTAACTGCAGGCGCGGTTCCGGCTGCTCCAGCGGACGACTGCGGTGCGGCGAAACTGGCTTCTCGCGATGCCGGCAGCACTGCTAGACTCAGTGCCAGCTCCGTCAATCCAGATGCGTTGTCAATCCAATAGCGTCGTCCACATGCACACGTAACACTTTCACTGTCTATTACTCAGCTGTGTGTCGCATTTCACTCACGAATCCGAATAGTTAAAAAATCACTTTCACTTTTACTCTGTTTATTTCCCGGCCGATGCACCATATGTGGGGCGGCGGATTAGTGGTAAATATACTTGTTTGCCGTATAAATGTTTGAATGTTGAATCAGTTCCTATTATTTAGAATGTTATTAATGCTGTCTTTCGCCGTTCTCAACACTGGCTCTCTATTTACTTTTTAGCACCCAGAAAGTGATTTAACAAAACGTGAAGCCTGTAATTAGAGTTCCTAGTGCCCACTTCATCTGAGAATACAATTATAGCTGCAGCTTATAGCTCTGAGGAATTAGGAGATTTTCTGGGATTTCTAATCAAAAACGATTTTCCAAAATAGTTGAGTATATTTTCAAAGTCACAGATAAAAAAAAAACACAAGTATCCCTACAACCTAACTATCAGAGCAGTTCAGAGTCTAATGCACTGATGCAACTATAAATGTCCGAATTAAATGTTGAAATGAATGCTCGCCATAATTTGATGATTAGTTTCATCAAACGCCACGCTAAATAATTGGTAGAATGTCTGTCCCGCGCCGGCACGTGAAAATATGACAATACGCAAAACTGAAGCTAGATAATGAAAATCATCCCAGAATTAACACTTCACTTGAAATGATTTCATGGTTACGCGTATCTCTAGTAACTTAATACGGCACCCGAGGCTGTTTGTCGCAGTGATACCGATGCGACGCGACTCCCGACACAGATGGCGTGTTATTCAGCGTCTGGAGAGAACTGGGGCCTTGCTTCCTCGCGCAGCGTTCTTATATATAAAGCCGCGGTGCGGACGGCTAGGGGAACGCCTGATCAAATCGGCTCTCCCGACTAGCCGCTGGGCTAGTAACGCACCACTTCAAGTTACATAATAAATTATAGCTTCTTTTGCTGATGGCCGATGAAGCTCTTAATTTAAATGTGCATTCAGCACGCAGGTAAGTATTGATAATAAATTTTTGACGTGGCTAAGTTAAATATTTTGGGCGAGAGAATTAATTAAATTACACTGCACGCAGTAGATGAGCTCTGAACTGGCCCTTTTGAGATCCGCTATCGCTATAATTTTATAGGTATTCAAAAGAAACTTTTCACATCTTCATAGTCATAGCGGACCTCCAACCTATTTAAATCTAAACATCCTAGCCTTATTTATTAGCCTACTTAATCTATCTTGCTTCTTTACGTTTTGAGACGAAAACCAGAAAATCATGAATTTCCACTAAAATCTTAATTTGTGAAATCCAAAGTACTGTTTTTATTAAATCATTATGAAAGATGAATCTAAATATAAATTTTGAAGTCTCTAGCTCTTTTCTGTTGCGCCAATTATTTATTTTAGAAAAACGTCCAAATTTCGAAAATGGCTGAAGTTATCGAACTGATATTTAACACATATTAATTTAGTATTACTTCTGACATGCCAGAAAAGTTTTAGGTTATTTGCTTGATTATAAAGTATTGCGCAACATTTATGACGTCAGAGCTAGTTACAGCAGACTGGCTGGCACACAATGGAAAGGCTGATATGAATTTACTACAGCGTGAGTAGGCTGCTTCCCTACACTACCAACATATCCCTTGTTCTAGTCAAGTTGTGCCACAAATTCCTCTTCTCCCCAATTCTATTCAGTACTTCCTCATTAGTTATGTGATCTACCCATCTAATCTTCAGCATTCTTCTGTAGCACTACATTTCAAAACCTTCTATTCTCTTCTTGTCTAAACTAGGTATTGTCCATGTTTCACGTCCATACATGGCTACACTCCATACAAATACTTTCAGAAAAGACTTTCTGATACTTGAATCAATACTCAATGTTAACAAATTTCTCTTCTTCAGAAAATCTTTCCTTCCCATTGCCAGTCTACATTTTGTATCCTCTCTACTTCGACCATCATCAGTTATTTTGCTCCCCAAATAGCAACACTCCTTTACTACTTTAAGTGTCTCATTTCCTGATCTAATTCCCACAGCATCACCTGATTTAATTTGACTACATTCCATTATCCTTGTTTTGCTTCTGTTGATGTTCATCTTATATGCTCCTTTCAAGACACTAGCCATTCCGTTCAGCTGCTCTTCCAGATCCTTTGCTTCTCTGACAGAATTACAATGCCATCGGCGAACCTCAAAGTTTTTACTTCTTTTCCGTGGATTTTAATTCCTACTCCAAATGTTTCTTTTGTTTCCCTTACTGCTTGCTCAATATACACATTGAATAGCATCGGGGATAGGCTACAACCCTGTCTCACTCCCTTCCCAACCTCTGCTTCCCTTTCATGCCCCTCGACTCTTATAACTGCTGTTTGGTTTCTGTACAAATTATAAATGGCCTTTTGCTCCCTATATTTGACCCCTGACTCCTTCAGAATTATAAAGAGCGTTTTCTATTCAACATTGTCAAAGGCTTTCTCTAAATCTACAAATGCTAGAAACGTAGGTATCTTCTAAGATAAGACATAGGGTCAGTATTGCCTCACATGTTCCAACATTTCTACAAAATCCAAACTGATCCTCCTCATATTTTCCTTCTTTTCCTGCTTTCTTTGCATCTGTGTTTCAGTTTTATTAGGTCTGTCCACATTCGTTTAATGTGTGTCAGGGCACTGATGACCTTGACATTGAGCGCCCATAAGCCCCAACACACAGACAGTCGGCTTCTACCAGTTTTTCCATTCGTCTGTAAAGGACTTGTGGTAGTATTTTGCAGCCGTGACTTATTAAACTGATAGTACAGTAATTTTCACAACTAACACCTGCTTTCTTTGGGATTGGAATTATTATATTCTTCTTGAAGTCTGAGGGTATTTCACCTGTCTCATACATCTTGCTCACCAGATGGTAGAGTTTTGTCAGGGCTGGCTCTCCCAAGGCTATCAGTATAGTTTTAATGGAATGTTGTCAACTCCTGGGGCCTAGTTTTGACTTAGGTCTTTCAGTGCTCTGTCAAATTCTTCTCACAGTATCATATCTCCCATTTCATCTTCATCTACATCCTCTTCCATTTCCATAATATCGGCTTCAAGTACATCTCGCTTGTAAAGACCCTCTATATACTCCTTCCACATTTCTGCTTTCCCTTCTTTGCTTAGAACTCGTTTTCCATCTGAGCTCTTGATATTCATACAAGCTGTGCTATTTTCTCCAAAGGTCTCTAATTTTCCTGTAGGCAGTATCTATTGTACCCCTATTGATATATGCCTCTATATCCTTACATTTGTCCTCTAGCTATCCTTGCTTAGCCATTTTGCACTTCCTGTCAATCTCATTTTTGAGACATTTGTATTTCTTTTTATCTACTTCATTTACAGCATATTCATATTTTCTTCTTTCATCAATTACGTTCAATATCTCTTCTGTTACCCAAGGATTTCTACTAACCCTTGTCTTTTTACCAACTTGATCTTCCGTTGCCTTTACTATTTCATCTCTCAAAGCTACCCATTCTTCTACTGTATTTCTTTCCCCCATTCTTGTCAATCGTTCCCCAATGCTCTCTCTGAAACTCTCTACAACCTCTGGTTCTTTCAGTTTATCCAGATCCCACCATTTCTCAGTTTATTCAGTTTTAATCTACAGTTCATAGCCAATATATTATGGTCAGAGTCCACATCTGCTCCTGGAAATGTCTTACAGTTTAACACCTGGTTCCTAAATCTCTGTCTTACCATTATATAGTCTATTTGAACCCTTCCAGTGAAACCAGGCCTCTTCCATGTATACAGCCTTCTTTCACGATTTTTAAACCAAGTGTTAGCTATGATTATGTTATGCTCTGTGCAGAATTCTACCAGGCAGCTTCCTCTTTCACTTCTTAGCCCAGTTCCATATTCACCTACAACTTTTCCTTCTCTTCCTTTTCCTGCTATCAAATGCCAGCCCCTATGAATATTAAATTTTCGTCCCTTTTCACTATGAGAATAATTTCTTTTATCTCATCATACATTTCTTCAATCTCTTTGTTGTCTGCAGAGCTAGTTGGCATCTAAACTTGTACTGCTGTGTTAGGTGTGGGCTTGGTGTCTATCTTGGCTACAATAACGCATTCACTATGCTGTCTGTAGTAGCTTACCTGCACTCCTATTTTTTTTACTCATTACTAAACCTACTCCTGAATACCCCTATTTGATTTTGTATTTATAACCCTGTATTCGCCTGACCAGAAGTCATGTTCCTCCTGCCACCGAACTTCAGTAATTCCCACCATATCTAACTTCAACCTATCCATTTCCCTACCCAATTAAGGAGTCTGACATTCTGCACTCTGATCCGTAGAACCCAGTTTTCTGTCTCCTGATAACGATATCCTCCTGAGTAGTCCTCACCCGGAGATCCGAATGGGGGACTATTTTACCTCTGGAATATTTGACGCAAGAGGATGCCATCATCATTTAACCATACAGTAAAGCTGCATGCCCTCTGGAAAAATTACGGCTGTAGTTTCCCCTTGCTTTCAGCTTTCACAGTACTAGTACAGCAAGGCCGTTTTGGTTAATGTTACAAGGCCAGATCAGTCAATCATCCAGACTGTTGCCCCTGCAACTACTGAAAAGGCTGCTGCCCCTCTTCAGAAACTACACATTTGTCTGGCCTCTCAACAGATACCCCTCCATTGTGGCTGCACCTATGGTATGGCTATCTGTATCGCTGAGTCATGCCAGCTTCCCCACCAACGGCAAGGTCCATGGTTAATGGGGGGGGATTTGATATTACGTGCAATATAAACATTAGCAATAGTTGACCTTGACCATGTGGAAGAAAGTGTTGTCAGAGAACGTGGTGAAAATGGTGAAAGGTTTTAAACACACTATTAGCACAGATATATACAGGGTGAGTGACCTAACGTTACCACTGGATATATTTCATAAACCACATCAAATACTGACGAATCGATTCCACAGACCGAACGTGAGGAGAGGGGCTAGTGTAATTGATTAATACAAACCATAAAAAAATGCACGGAAGTATGTTTTTTAACATAAACCTACGTTTTTTTTAAATGGAACCCCGTTAGTTTTGTTAGCACATCTGAACACCTTTTTATTGGTCTTTTTCACTGACGCACATGTACATTACCATGAGGGGTGAGTTACACGTACACACGTGGTTTCCGTTTTCAATTACGGAGTGGAATAGAGTGTGTCGTGACATGTCAGGCCAATAGATGTTCAATGTGGTGGCCATCATTTGCTGCACACAATTGCAATCTCTGGCGTAATAAATGTCATACACGCCGCAGTTCATCTGGTGTAATGTCGCCGCAGGCTGCCACAATACGTTGTTTCATATCCTCTGGGGTTGTAGGCTAATCACGATACACATTCTCCTTTAACGTACCCCACAGAAAGAAGTCCAGAGGTGTAAGGTCAGGAGAATGGGCTGGCCAATTTATGCGTCCTCCACGTCCTATGAATCGGGCTTGTCGTCCTGTTCAGAAGGACACTGTATCTGATGTTGCTGACCCTCTTGATGCTGTCATCAACCAATGCCTTCATGTTGGGACTTTTTCGGACTACTTAAAATTGGCAAAGATAGTATAAGTGTATAGAAAAGTTAATTGTATCACTCCATCCAGTTATAGAGCAAATTCTATAATACCTGTACTAGCAAAAAGATTGAAACTGTAATGAAGAACCAACTGTTATGTTATTTTGAAGACAACCTCTTCCTGGATAACCAGCCTCGATTTAGAAGAGGAAAATCTACATTTACTGTTACGCTTGATGTAATAATTAAAATAATGGAGCATTTGAAGAAAAGAACTACATGGCTTTAATTCTTTGTGATCTAACCAAGGCGTTTAATTGTGTCTCTCATATGATACTGTTGGAAAAATTAAAATCTTATGGTATAAAGGGTGTTATTTTTGAGAATCTTGTCATCTTACCTAAGAGACAAGTGGGAGAGTGTTTGTATCCAGGGAGCGATCTCTTGTGAAATGGCACTCGGACACAGTGTAGAGCAGGGCTCCGTACTTGGCTGTGTGCTCTTTTTAATGTTTGTCAATGACGTAAGTTGTGATGGTCATACCCTGCTCTTTGCAAATGATACAACATTAATGACTAAGGTTAGAAATACAGCTGAGGCACTAAAGGACTCTGAAATTTTGTTTGAAGTAGCCAAAAAGTGGTTTATAGCAAACAAAATCAAATCAAATGAAGATAAAATCCAGAAAATGTTAAGCAGCCTTTGTGACTGTGGACTCAAAGCAAATGTGCAAATGTTATTAGTGTCAAACTCCTGGAAATAACAACTGACAGTAAGCTGACATGGATGGAATACACTGCTCATTTCTGTTCTGAATTCTAAAGAGTAATTTACCTCCCAGGGAGCTCAGATATGTGACAACAAATCAGTTCTTAATCACACAAACTGTTCCACAGCCACATTAAATATGGATTGCTGCAGCAGGGGCACTCTACTGGGAGTAAAAGTATCTTCCTCCTACAAAAGGAAGCTGTAAGAATAATATCTTCCAGCTAGAAATTTGACCGCTGTAGTCCCCTTTTTAAGCAGCTGGGAATAATGACAATATTTAGCCAGTATAAATCTTCAACTCCCTTGCCTATGTAACAGAAAATCAAGGATCCTTCTGCAAGAAACAGGAGATTCACAACTATGACACAAAATAAGGCCAACAAGCTGTTGCCTAAGTAAGAAACTGGACAGTTTTCTCACAGCAGCCCTGAAGATGTTCAACCACCTTCCACTGGATGTTTGAACATAGCCATTGAGGATGTTCATGGCTAGACTAGACTGATGTGTGTGCTCAAACAACAATCACTATATTCTGTAAATGGATTTTTCTGTATAAGGTGATTTGTAGACTGATCAACAAGATAACATCAAGCCTCAAACCAGAAACATTTAAGAGCTGTAAAATGTTGTTTATAACCACTGTTTATAACATCAGTGTTGTGTAATGTTTCTTGTCTGTTGTCTTAGTTTTTGCAGTGGCTTTAATATATAATCACTAAGATGTGATGCATACTGTCTGACCATGGCTGGTGAACAGTCTTGACCTGTTAATAATAATGATATGCATAGTTGTGCTAATTTCTTATTGTATTATAATGCTTGTGTAACCTTAACCTTGTAACACTGACACAATGTATCCAGTCTTGACTGGCGAATGACATATTTAGTAAATGATGTCATTATATCTGTACTGCGTCTTTGTCAGCCGTGTGTTTTGCTCTTAATCAAAGAGACATTGTGCATTGCGATTTATTAGTCACATACCATACACTTACAAATCATGTGATAATGGTACTGGAGACACATAAAAAATTACAAACTAGAATCTAATATTAATTTTTAAAACTATATTTAGTCTATGTGGCAGTATCTATATTTTCTTATTTTCCAGCATAGGTAAATATCTTTGTTGATAATGGACAATTCCCCCCCCCCCCCAATATAATGCTAATTTGTGGTTGGATTCTGCTCAAATTATCAGTTCATCTTCCATGAACTCTTCTAATGAGTAATAACATTTGTGTGTAAGAATTTCATGTAACTTCTTTTTTAGTATCCCTAGTTCCATGTTTCGAATGTTTTTGCCTTTAAGTTTGTTGTACATTTTCATGTCCATATATTGTGGGACTGAGCATATAATTTCAATCTATGGGCAGGAAGGTGGTTGGCTTTTCCTATTTTGTCTCTATGGTGGGCCAACCACTGTCGCACTCTGTGTGATTTTAATTCCTTTTGTCTGGTCTGAGTCTGCATCTTTATTCCTATGTCGTCTGTTCTCATGTCCATTGTTCGTTTTTATTCTGTGTGGGTGTTTGAAGTTTTGGAAAAAGGGACCGATGACCATAGCAGTCTGGTCCCTTTAATCCCACAAACCAACCAACCAACAGGAAGCATAAAATTACCTTTATTCCTTGTACTGTATGGATGATCACATTGGTTTCTAATGAACAATTCCAGTTTGTTGTGTAAAAATATCATTAGCTCATATATGTATAGGGAGGGGACAGTCAAAATTTTTAGTTTCTGTAATAATGGATGACATGATTCTGTTTGCTGTGCAGTGCACATATTTCCGATAATTTTCTTCTGGACCTTCAGTACACGAGATATATTATTGGAGCTCCCCCAGAAAATAATGCCATATCTTAAGTAACTTAGATATGCTACTTTTCGAGTGGACATGTTAGTAGCACTTGAAAATATATGCATGGCATATGCAAAGCTACCCAGTTTGCTGCACAGGTACTCAATATGTGTGTTCCAGTTTAAATTCTTATCGAGGTGTAGACCTAGAAATTTGGCAGAATGCACTTCTGTTAATTCTTCAGTTTCATGATAACTAATTTCCTGGTCTCTTGACTGTTTGGTTCTGAATTCAATCAAGTTTGTTTTTGATATGTTAAGCTTCAGACCATTAAACTGGAACCATGACTCTAGCCTGTCTAATGTACCAGTGACTCTATCAGGAATCGTTTCTGTTTCTTCGCTTTCTATCAAGACAGACGTGTCATCAGCAAACAGAACGGATGGCGAATTTATGTTTAATGGTAAGTCATTGACATACAATAGAAAGAGAATTGGACCGAGGATTGAACCTTGCAGGTCACCCTGTGTTATTGTTTTCCAGTCTGAATGGTAGTTTACACCATTTGAAGAGATGGTTTTTCTTTGTTTTCTATTAGATAAGTAAGAAGTAAGCCATTGAAGTACTGCACCCTTAATCCCATATTTTTCTAGTTTGTGGATTAGCAAGGAATGATTTACGGAATCAAAAGCCTTTGTCAGGTCGCAGAAAATTCCGGCTACTTTACTTTTTTGTCTAGAGCTGTGCTAATTTTTTCTATGAAATTATTTATGGCATCTGTTGTATTTTTCCCTTGCTGGAAGCCAAACTGATTGCACAAAATAATAAAGTTTTGGATTTGGATAGCAACTACTTTCTCGAAAATTTTTGACAGCACTGGAAGGAGGGAGATAGGATGATAATTCCCCATATCTTCTCTTGACCCTTTCTTAAAAAGTGGTTTTATTTCCGCGTATTTTAATGATTCTGGAAAACAACCTTCTTCAAATCATTTGTTGATTAATTCAACTACTGGACGACTTACTATTTTGTACACTGATTTAATTACTTTTGCAGGTATCCCATTCCAATCCACCGAATTTTTATTTTTTACTGATAGTATAATGTCTTCTATTTCTTTGATTGTAATATTTCTAAATTTAATGGGACATATATTGTGGCTAAAGAGATTTTCACACACCTTGCCACTGGTTCATACTTATGGATCTTGTATTGTGAAATAGAAAAGACGTAGGGAACCCCCTCCATATGGAAGGGGCTTGGCACATGAGAAAATGTGAAAGTGGCAGTCAATCTGGGCAGCAAGAGAGAGAGCACGTTAGGCAGTCAGTGGCCAGCAGTTGCATAGTCAACACTGCAGGTGCCTAGTGAGGCATTCTGAAACCAAATCTATGATGGAATGGCCTCGGATGTGGTTTCCGCTGTAAAATGGTGCTCTTGCATTTGGAAAGGCTCTAAAGATGATGAATACGTTGCCAAGAAGAATTAAATAGAGCTTAAAACTGCCAGAAGGAGACCTGATAGCCACTATGTGCTTGCCACCTCTATTGCGCCACTGCTTCGCCTACTTTGGAAAACATATGTATGCCAGTATGAACCAGTGTGCTTGTGTGTGCTTTTGCAATAATAATTCAAGTGTTGCAAAATTTGTGTTTGAACTTTGAAACTGTCCTCTTCATGATACCAAGTGGGGTCCTATCCTAAAAGTGCTAAAGACTGAGTATCCTGTTTATGAAGAAATGCAAATTTGTTTCTGTTTAAATGTGCCTACGTTTCAGTTTTAAAACATATAAAAGTTGCTAGTAAAATCATTTGTTTCATAGATAAAGAGAGAGGCACATTATTTTAAACTTGTTAAAAGAACTTTATTTTGCTTTGAATTGCCACTACTTTGATTTTCCCAAATTTGATAATTAAAATCACTTGCTTAGCATGTAATGAAAAAGGCACATAATGGTAAACCTATCTGAAACTTTACTTTACCTTGAATTTATTTCCGAAGCTAAATAAGAATATTGCTAGTGTAAACTGTTATAAAGCATTGAGGACTAAATAATCTTAAGTGGGGTTGTAATTCAGCATTTATGTGACGCAAATTGTTTCTGAAATATGTGCATAGTTGCTTATAAAGAAAGGGACAGTTTAAGGGCCCCCACTTTAATCTTTGCTAGTAGGAAAAGGTTAATTTCAATTTGGTTCTTGCTATTGAAATCTGGAACATTTCCACAGTACAGTAACATGAAATATCTTAGTACAGTGTTAAATTATTGCATTTGTGATGTGTACGTGTTAGTCAAACTTGAACACTCGTAAGATGCCACTTAGTCTCGTGAGGTCTTGGAGAACATATAGTGCTGAATTAATTGATGGTTGAGGTAGTAATTACAGTTAACAGGAGTAAAGTCTCTCTTACATTTCTGTGATTGCTAACCTATGCTATTAATAGCTACTGTTATCCACTGTGCATTTCACCTGGTAGTTGTGTGTGTTCATTGCACTTCACTAAAACAGAATTTATGAAAGTCCCTTTTGCAAGAGTATATTTAAATCCACTGAAAATAATGTTTTCACATTATTATACCTAATTAGGCTGGTGATCGTTTATTATTTCATTTGAGGGAACTTTATTGCTTTCATTTCTTACAAAATTAAAGTCTTTCTGCTTTCTATTAGTTGCCATAGTACGAAATTCAGACATGATATCCGCTGTCCATTAGTTTAACACATGATCAATTTCAAATTCCTCCCAGAGGGTAATGCTTACTGCAAGTTAGGCTTATATTTGGCATTTTACATTTCCTCTCTCCCACCCCCTCCTTCTCAGTAAAACCCCCCACCCTGCAACATATGTATAAGCTGAGGGCTATTGGCTGCTTGTTAACCAGATGTAAAGGAAAAGACACATAAAAAAGTGCAGTGTTACTGTTGTATGCAGTAGCTTTTAAATTTTTTCACAAAGAGAAAAAAACTTTGCAATGCCCAGCTGCCCAACAGTCCTCTGCATGCTCAGTAAATGGAATTTGATAGCAGGCGGGGAACAACCTGTCCTGATGTTACTTTGAGGCAATCTGGCATCCATATTCCGTATCACACAGTTGGTCATGATGATAAATAGCAACACAGCAGTGATATTATATCATCTGTGAATAGGCAAAATGTACGTGTTCATTATGGAAAGAATATTTATTCATTCCGTCACTTGATACTTCGGATGTTGCAGCTGTGCCATGATGCTTTTGTGTCCCATTTCATATAAGCAATAGAAAAAATAATTTAATAATAAAGTATGTTTTATAATTCAGATATGTTTATCTCCTTCAGGTTCTCATGTACACTGCTGGTCACATTAACTATGGTGGTCGAGTCACAGATGATTGGGACAGGAGGTGTATCATGAATGTTCTTGCTGATTATTACAGAATTGAAGTGTGCGATGAAAATCATCAGTTTGAAGAGACTGGAATGTACCATCAGGTGAGTCATGGTGTTACACCACTTGTTGAAACATTTTACTTTGTACATATTTTGTAATTGCTACTGTTTACTTATTTCTAGTCTTAGGAAGAAGATTTAGGTACTTGATATATTTATAGAATATTTAATAAATATGGCCATGGGAAAACTTTCAGTAATTTTGGTGCTGTATATGAATCTTAAACTTAGCTGTGTTTAGCTGTGTTTTCTGGAAGTGAACCATCTTAGCAAAGTGCCAGTGATGCTACCTGAATAACTCTTGGAACTGCTATAGTGATGATTTTTTTTTTTTTAATAATTCATATATGCTTTCTGTGAACAAAATATTGTCTGACAGGAATAGTGTTTTATACAACTGTACTGAAAAGTGGGTCAGATTTGATAGCTGTTGAACACTTTTTTGTGAGGCACTAATTTAGTAGTGTATGTATGTAGTCCATACTGTTTTACATTGCATATAATTGTATTTGGTGCTAGATTGTAGATTGTATTTTATTGGTCCAGTTGTCTACAAAGCAGCTTATATGTAAGACATTAGACAAATCAGTTTATAAATTACAGGTGAAAGTGATATGCATACTTATCAAAGAGACAACAATATACCACATATGTTAAGTCTTTTTATAGTTGTTGTTGTGGTCTTCAGTCCAGAGGCTGGTTTGATGCAGCTCTCATTTTTATAGTACATTTTGTGAATTTAAATATTTTTCAATGGAGTAAAAGCTGTGATGCTGTAAAAATGACTTAAAAAATTTGCCAGTTATTAGTAATTGCCTTTATATTTTGAAGAAGTAACAAAGTGTAACCCACATTTTGAAAGTACCATTTTAGCACACGTATGTGTTGATTTGGAGTTATTGCTTTTATATTTTCAAGAAGTAACAAAGTTTAAACCACATTTTGAAAGTACCATATATGAGTTGAAGTGGATCATATGTAACCTTTTGTTTTCTCCTCTCTCTGGTAAAGTGTTCATGAGTACCAGGGTTTTTGTGTACTTTGCTGCATTCTAAAGGGAACACACATCATAAAAAATTGTAAATTTATTGGGGCATGGAGTGACAGGACGAATACAATTTAGGCAGAGTCATGGAGTAACAAGAAGAAGAAGACAGTAAAGAGCTACTCACTTATGAAACAACAACAGAGACCCTGGAGGCCCATATATAAACTTAAAAAGATGCTGTCTCCATCTAGTGGTGCCGGCTTCATCGTGTGCACACATGGTTATCCAGGTGACTGCGGATGGTCATGGTGTCATGGTGCAGCCTCAGGGAGGCACCTCGGGTATCTGTGGGCATGCCATTTGAATGTCAGCATGCACTATGCTTGCCATAGTGACCCGACTTGTGTTTGCAGTAGGAATAGTAGTGTGTCACTACACTCCTTGTTCGTTGTGGGGGGAAGGACCAGATGTGGCCATCAGTGATTCTGCTATAGCAGATAGCATCAGGGGCAGCAGCCAAGTTCAGTGTGTATTGGTGAAAGTGACTGGGACAAGAGCGCCCCCACTACCTGCAGACCCAAGGGTGACCAGTGGACAACACCACTGATAGGGGGGGCAGGAGCCATCTGGACATCAGAGTCCATGATGTGTGGCATTCGCTCAGCCAGTGACAATGGCAGACTGAAGAAGTGGGTAGTCTCTGGAAATGGAGAACTGGCTAACATTCTTTCTGATGTGCACAGTGGGAGGTGCTCGAACTGGTCGTGGGATGCAAACCCTCTGATGGTGCCAATGAAGTGGTGTTCACTAAGGAAGGCAGGTATGGACAGGCCTGCCCAACACCAGAGCGACCAGGGCCAAACTAAGGATGAGCTGTCAAACCCACACTAGAGAAGGGGCGCTGCATCTCTCCTGGCATGCAACTGGTTCAGGTGTTATGGCATGAGTTGATGTTCGGTGTGAATATTGAGATGGCTGAAATCTGTTGGGGGCACCATCGAATGCCCCTGACCAAAAATGGCATGCCTGGTGTGAATGTTAATGAAATTGGTGCAGGTGGGTGACACCTGCTCAGCAGCAAGAGCTTGTGAAGCATCTACAGCTGAGAGCCGTGCAACGGTTTGGCAGAACTTCAGCCATGTCTTAAATGTTTGGACAAAGAGTTTCACCTCCATTCGACTGTGGATGAAAGGGAGGTGCCATGACATGCTGAACGCCATTGTGTGTACGAAAGGCCTTGAAATTTTACAATGCAAATAAACTATGGAAAGTTGGAAAAAGTGAGACCCAGCAAGATTGTATTTGAGGCTCCCAGAAAACCGTAAACAAGTAACGGAAGTTGTGTAGGTGATCTTCCACGATCGCACCTGTCACGATGATATCGAGGTAGTTAATGCAATGAGTGACAGCTGGTGTAACCTGTTCTAAAAATGTTGAGATGTGGTGGGTGCACTTGCACTCCCAAACATTCCTGTTGATACTGTTAAAGGCCGAAAGATGTATTAAACACAAACAATGGTTTTGATGTCCTGTCCAAAGGAATCTGAAGGTAGTTTTTTGCCAAGTCGATTTTCAAAAAGAATTGAGCCTACCAACATTGTGAGTAGTTTCTTTAGGCAACATAGGGTGTAAGTGTCTATGAATGTATTAATAGTGACTTTGAAGTCACCGCAGAGCTGAAGCTGATCAGAAGGCTTATTTACAATCACTAAGGGTATAACCCATTCACTTGAGGAAATCAGTTTAATCGCTCCCAATGATATAAATCAATCCATTTCTGTTGTAACCTGGTCATACGAAGCTACTGGCACCAGCAGCACCCAGAAACAGTGGGTGCAAGCAGGCAGAGGGTTTGAGGGTGGCATGCTGTTAAATTGTATGCACAACATAACCCTGTGACAAACAGATTTGAAAACTCATAACACAAGGAGTCCAATTTGTGATATGGCACTTGATCTGACACCAGATGCAATACATTTTTAATAAAAAAACCAATAGCAGCAAAGGCATCTAACCCAGACAAGTTTTAAGTAATCATACCATTGACCAGCAAGGACATAATCAACCAAACAGCTGACTTCTAAACTGCATCAGCCATGCGTTTGCTGACAATAGGTATCTGTTGTTTTTTATAGCTTACCAATAAATGGTTGATGCCTGATGTAGGTTCAGAAGTTGAGTAGGGACAAGGTGGCCTCTGTAAAGTAGTAATGGCTGATCCATCACCCGCACTTCTACGATAAATTTGTTCTGACCTTCAGAGAATGGCAAACTCAACAATGAAACAGTATAAATATTAACTTCCGTTGGTTCCTGAAATGACTCAGAGAGGGGCGCAGCAGAAATCAACATACTGCTGCTATGTGATATTTTTGGTTACATTTACCAAGTGGTCCAGTGCTTGGGGCTATCTGGCTGCTTGTGCTGTACAAAATTACACTGAGGTGACAAAAGTCATTGGATATTGATATGCACATTTACAGTTGGCAGTAGTATCGTGTGCACAAGGTGTACAAGGGCAGTGCATTGGTGGAGCTATCAGGTGATTCATGTGAATAGATGTCTGATGGGATTATGGCCACGTGATGGGAATTAACACACAGTGCAGAATGGTAGTTGGAGCAAGAGGCATGGAACATTTTATTTCAGAAATTGTTAGGGAATTCAATATGCTGGAGTCCACTGTGTCAGGAGTGTGCCAAGGATCCCTCATTTCAGCCATGACCTCTCACCACGGACAATGCAGTGGCTGACAGCCTTCAGTTAATGCCCGAGAGCAGTGAGTAGTGTTTGCATATAGTTGTCAGGACTAACAGACAAGCAACACTGCATGAAATAACCAGAAATCAAACATATCCGTTAGGACATTAGGGCAGTGCCACATAATTTGGTGTTAATGGGCTATTGTAGCAGATAACAGAAGTAAGTACTTTGATTACAGCACGACACCACCCGCAGCGTTTCTCTTGGGCTCTTGACCATGTTGGTTGGCCCCTAGATGTCTGCAAAACCATGGGCTGGTCAGATGATTCCCTATTTCAGTTGGTAAGAGCTGATGGTAGGGTTTGAGTATGGCTGTGAGCTCACAAAGCCATGGACCGAAGTTGTCAATAAGGCACGTGCAAGCTGGTGGTGGCTACATAATGGTGTGTGCTGTGTTCACTTGGAATGGACTGGATTGTCTGGTCCAACTGAACCAATCCTTGACTGTAAATGGATGACAATGCATCATATCACAGGTCCACAGTTGTTCACAATTAGTTTGAAGTACATCTGGGTGGTTCAAGCAAATGATTTGGCCACCCATATTGCCCGACATGAACCCCATCGAACATTATGGGCATAATCAAGGCATCTCTTAGTGCACAAAATCCTGCACCAGCAGCATTTTCGCAATTACGGACAGCTATAGAGGCAGTGTATCTAAATATTTCTGCGGGGGACTTCCTGTGACTTGTCGAGTTGAGTTGATCCACTACACTCTGCAAAAGGAGATCTGACATAATATTAGCACATATCCCATGAGTTTTGTCATTTCGGTGTACAGGTGTGTGAAGGAAGTGGCGTTCACTGTTTCTACTGCAATGACATGTTTGGTCCTATTGGGTTGTTTGTTCTGTGGCTACCTCCTTTTCCCCCTCTGTGCTTGGTCCATGTGTCAGGGTTGCATGCTGTCGACAATGGCGACATCACTCCAGGCCTCTAATTGGCGGCCCAGGTGTGGGAGGCTTCGGAGCAGCTGCGCAGTATTGAAAACCTTCTCCATTGTAGGGTCCTCAAGTTGAAAGGCACACTGGCACACTTCCTTATCTAAGGCTGAATGTACGATTAAATCTCTGACCATCATGTCTGCATATGAAAACTGATACTTAGCTGTGATGAACCTACATTCACGACTGGGGCTATGAAGCTCGGTCGCCCAAGCACAGTACAGTTTCTGTTTGTGTCACTGGTAGAATTCAACATGCACAGTGATCACTTGTGTATGTTTGCAGTGATAGGCTGACCGCAAACTACACATTTCATCAAAAGAGAGTAACGCTTGGTCTTGGAGAGGAGCTAACTGGCACAGTAAATGATACGTAAGAGGGGATCTCAATGATAAGAAAAGAGCTTTAGAAACCTCCTTGCCGATCACTTGAACAGCAACAAAATGTTGGCAAAGCCTCTTCTTGTAAGTATCCCAGTGTTCACAGATTCATGGTAGGGTGGGAATGGGAGTGGCTGAACAACCAGCAGCAAGGCCTGAATCAACATAGCAAACAACCATTCCAACACTGCCATGTTCATCTTCTGTTGTTGCAGGAATGACTGGAGTAGACATCCATGATTGGCAGAAAAACTATAAGATTCGAAACATACAAAAATACTACCCTCACTAGTCACCACTTGTGTTCTAACTAGGAACACAGACAAACATAAAGCCATAAAAGAAATAAGAGTTTATTGGGTTATGGAGTGACAAATACAATGTAGGCAGAGTCACAGGGTGACAGCAGCAACAGTACAGAGCAGATAGTTACAAATGTAGGAAAAGTTAAAAACTGTATAGCCTTATAAAGATACTGTCTCCATCTGGTGTTGCTGGCCTCATGCCACATATGCATGGCACTCTTAGGTAACTGCGGTGAGAGATGATGCTGCCCTTGGTGTCCTTCTCGGGTTCTGTGGGTAGACCGTTCGAATGTTGGGGTGCACCATGCTTGCTGAAGTGGCCTGCCCTGCATTCACAATATGTTTAGCAACCGGCAAGTTACTGCATGTGGTCCTTACCTATTACATTTATTTTGAAGAACAGGAGGGCTTATATAATGTAGACACATGGTAAAGGAGAGATACCAAAATCATAAACAGAGGTTTACAGGAGTCCCTAGGTTTGCATCCAAACATGATTCTGATAGCTCTTTCTTAATGCCTTGAAAGAGCTGATAGCTGGTTTAGAGTTTCCCCAGAAAGTCAACCACATATTTAAGGCAAGAATGAAAGTATGTGTGGCTTGCATTCATTACTATTTTCTCATTACAGCAGGTTTTAGTGAGCAAAGAATCTCTTGTTCAGTTTTGTGTTAAGGCATTTAATATGTTTATTGCATTTTACATTACTTTGCAATGATAGTCCTAAAGATTCGGTTTCCGTACTGGTACCAACTGGGTCAGCATTGATGGAGGCAAGTGGGGTGTATGTCTTCTAGTTTGGAGTAGTGCAAAATTTTATTGCAATAGTTTTTATTTTTTACTTTCCATGTTAATAGAATTGTGGTATGATCTGGAAATAAGATTATTTTATGAGCATCCACATTTAAGATTAGATCATTTGTGTACAGAAAGAATAGAAGGGGTCCCATTACTGATCCTTAGGGTACATCATATTTAATGATTTTATAGTCTGACAAGTGTTGAAAAATAGTTTTTAAGTTGATATTTGTGTAATCCAGACAGATTATTTGCTTAGAATTGCTCGGGAAGGAACTGATCCAATTGTTGGACAGATCTTGAATATCATATTTTTCAAGTTTTGACAGCAGAATCGTATGATCTACCTCATCAGAAGCGTTTCATAGGTCACTAAATACTCCTGTTGATTCCTGTTTCTTGTCCATCAGGCTAGGTATGCAGTTGATGCACTCATAAATGTCCATTGTTGCTGACTTCATAATTCCAAATCCTTGTTGCTCATTACATGTTGTTGTTGTTGTTGTTGTGGTCTTCAGTCCTGAGACTGGTTTGATGCAGCTCTCCATGCTACTCTATCCTGTGCAAGCTTCTTCATCTCCCAGTACCTACTGCAACCTACATCCTACAACCTACATACATTACATAGTATATTGTTTATTCTTATGATTTCTGTAAATTTGTCATACATGAATTTTTCTAATATTTTTGGAATGCTAGGGGAAATTGTGGTGGGTCTGAAGTTATTTATGTTATGTGTCTTATCTTTTGTATATACTCTGAATGACCTTAGATAGTTTCAGTACATCATGGAAAATGCCTGCTTCAAGTGAGCTGTCACAAAAGTGAGTATTTCCATTAGGTTTGGTGCAGTCTTCTTTAAGACTGCAGCAGGGACACCATTAATGCCAGCAGAGTTTGACTTTTTTAGTCCTTTTGTTGATATGTATTTGCACTCTGAAATGACAAATGAAAATTTTTACTAAGGCTGGGATTCAAACTGGGGTCTGCTGCTCACTAGGCAGATGTAACCACTATGCCATCCTGTCACAGTGGCTTTGCACAACTGCATGGGCTGCTGTAGCATGCCTCCCTCCTCAGTCCAAATTTTCATTTATCACTTCAGTCTGCGTACATACAACATAGATGTTCGAGACCTGAAAAGTTTCATCCTTTTATTGATTTTGCTCCTGCATCTTGTGAAACAGAGCCAATGTACATTGACACTCTACATGCACTTAACACTCATCAGCCAGAACATTATATAAACCTGTCCAGGTGATTGCAGATCACCTGGTGAGGGATGACTGCTAGTCAGACACATGCAGAGTGCTTGTATTGTCAGAGAACATGCAGTTCATGTATAGAATAGAGAAGACGTGTGATCTATCTGAGTTTGACTGAGGGTAGATTGTGGTGGCCGGGAGGCTCAGCACAACTTGTCAGGTGTTCAAGGAGTGCTGTGGTGAGTGTCTTCAACATATGGCAAAAACATATCAAGACATCTTGGGGTTGGGCAGCCACCCTTATTCTAGAAGTAGGACCAACATGTGGTGAAACCAGACCAAGTAGTCTTGGGATTGGGTGGCCACCCTCGTTACAGATGTTGAATGTCATAGGCTGGGCAGACTGGTAAGCAGAACAGGCAGTGAACTGTGGCAGAACTAACATCAGACTTTAATGTTGTGTGGAGTGCAATTTGTCTGAGCACCCAGTGCACCGAACACTTCGAACGATGGGCCTCTGCAGCCAATGATGCTTGCATTTATAAATGTTAATACTGTGACATCGGCAACTGTGACTGAAATGCGCACGTGACCATCGGCACTGGATATTGAAACAATGGCAATGGCAGAGCACTACACGATCTGATGAATCCCACTACCTTCTTCATCGTGCCAGTGGGAGAGCCCGAATCCATCGTCTTCCAGGGGAACAGTTCCTTGACACCTGTACTGTGAGACAGAGACAAGCTTGTGGTGCCTCCATTATGCTCTGGGGAACATTCCCATGGGCATCCATGGGTCCATTGGAGCTTATACAAGAGACCGTGACAGCCAAGGAGTATCACACACTGGTTGCAGACCATGTACACCCCTTCGTGACGATGATGTTTCCTGATGGCAGTGGCATTTTTCGACAAGATAATGCACCGTGTCACAAGGCCAGAAGTGTGATTGAGTGGTTAGAGGAACACAGTGGTGAGTTTCAATTGATGCACTGGCCCCTCTAGTTGCGAGATCTGAACCTGATCGAATACATCTGGGATGTGATTGAATGTTGGCGTCAGAACTCATTGGCCCCCTTAACAGGAATTAGGTGGCTTGTGTGTGCTTATTTCAGTAGTGGTACGAGTCCATTTTTCTTCATATTGAGATACAGAGTCCTAAAGTTAAATGAGCGCTGGGAAATCCGCAGTTAAGATACCAGAAATATTCAAGCATATGGCTTCTTGCTAGAGATGAACCTTTGTTTGGCTCATTAATTTCAGAAGCATTATAGACAGAAAAGTGGAGGTGATGGACTTGGACCACTATTGAAATAAGCCCTTTGTGTTTTCCCCACACTTTTTAAATAACACTCCAGGTAGCCTTTGCTTTATTAGCTGAATTATAAATTTATTCATCATTATGAATTATTTTTGCTGCTCTTATTTTTCTTAGTGTTGTGAAATATTTTTTGTAATATTTTTCTTCTTGTGTTATGGCCTCTGTAGGACCACAGGTAGCCCCTTCGTGGACTGCATTTTCCTCTTCTTCTCTCAGAACCTCTTCATTCTTTATCTTTGTCTCTCCCGCTCTTCTTCCGAGATCGTCAGTGTCCGTTTCTCCTGTCGGCTCCACTGGTGACACTCTAATCTTTTCCTGTATTCTTCTCTGTCATTAATCTCCGGCATATTGGTCGGTGTAGATTTGTTCCCCAAGTTTTCCTTTCCTTCGACCTTGATCCCCAATTCCAACCACTCCTTCCGAAGTTCAACAATCCACTTGGCTCCTGTCTTTCCCCTTGTCCTCCCTGTTGTTTCCCACAATCTCTTCGTCATTCTGTCCATACTCATCCTAACTACATGTCCTGCAAACCTTGCCCTTTTGAGTCTGATTTCCCCAGATATTGTTCTCATGTTCCGGTACAGTTCTTCCATAGGTCTTCGCATCCACCTCTTTTGGGACCTAGTATCTTTCTCTTGTCTTTCTCTAGTTGTTCTGCCCCATTTCTTCCTAGTGTCATCATCTCAGCAGCATATAATACTGCATTCTTCACCATTGCCTTGTAGTGGCTTATCTTTGCCTCTGTTGATATATTCTTTTTATACATATCTCTCTCGTCATGCAGAAGACTGACCTCATCTTCTTTATCCTCTCTGTTATTCTCTCCTTGCTCCTGTTCCTTCCTGTTATAAATTCTCCCAGGTGTTTAAATTTGTCCACCATTTGCACAGTGCCTTCCGGTGTTTCTCAGTCTGCAGTGCTATTTAATGTCTTTGTCTTGTTATAGGTGATCCTCAGTCCCACCTTTCTGGCTACCTTACTTAAGTTGTCGAGTTGTGTCTTTGCATCTTCTTCCATCTCACTTTCTATTGCTATGTCATCTGCAAAGGCTAGGCAGTCCACTTGAGCCCTGTTGTCCTTTTTGTCCCCCACATCGGTCTTTGTTATTCCCATTTCCTCGTTTATTGCTCTCCACTGCCTGATCACTTCGTCCAGTGCTATATTTAACAACAATGGTGACAATCCAAATCCCTGTTTAACACCAGTCTTGATCTCAAATTCTTCTGACAGCGCTCCTCTGAATCTCACCCTTGCTTTTGTGTCTATCAGAATTTCTTTTATGAGTTCTTATGTAGTTCCATCAAGTCCTCCATTCTTCAGGATCCTAACAAGAGTCTGTCTGTCAATGGAGTCATATGCCTTTGTGAAGTCCACGAAGGTTATTACTGTCTTTTTGTTTATTAGAGCCCTATGTTCTATCAGTTGCTTCAGGATAAACATCTGTTCTATACAACCTCTTCCCTTCCTGAATCCCGCTTGGTAGTTGCCAACTGTACTTTCTACCTGTTCTTATACTCTCTTGAGCAATAGTTTTGACAGCACCTTGTATCCGACCTCTAGTAGCGATATTCCTCTGTAGTTGTTTGCATCCCTCTTGTCTCCCTTCTTATGTATTGGTACTAAAGTTGCATTCTTCCAACCTTCTGGCAACTTCTTTGTTCTCCAGATCTGGTGGATTATGTTGGTCATGTTGTCTGTTGCTTTGTTGCCTCCCCACTTTATCATCTCGGCTGTTATACCATCTTCTCCAGTTGCCTTATTATTCTTTAGATCGCTTATGGCATGTGCGACTTCATCCCTGGTTGGAGGGTGTGGCTCTCTCTCTTCTGTGTCAGTTCCCAGTTCCAGCTCTTCTTTACGTGGTTCACAGTTCAGCAGGTCGTGAAAGTGCTCTGCAGAATTCCGACAGTTTTCCTTCGTACTGACAGCCAGCTCCCCTTTCTTATCTCTTATAAACAGTTCTGTACCCTTGTATCCAATCAGACTCTTTTTGAATTTCCCGAAAAAGTGTCTGCTCTTGTTTTTCCTGAAGTTGGTCTCAATCTTGTCCAGTTCCTGCTTCATCTTCTGTCTTCTGGTCCATCTTATTGTTCGGGCTGGTTCCTTTCTTGCTACTAAGAAAACTTCCCATTTTTGTGGGTCCTTCTTGCTACTCCAGTCTCTCCAGGCTTTCCTGCGAGTCTCTACTGCTTCCTCACATTCCTTGTTCCACCACCAGTGCTTCTGTCTCTTTTCTTCCTTTCCCCATAGTTAAGCCTGTTTTGCCATATTTTGGTTCATGTCGTCCCATTCATAGAATGATTCAATTCCTTCCTCATATCTGGATTGATTGTGTCTTAATTTGTCTCTGTCTATCTTTATGTTGTCTGTTCTTCTATTCGTTTGTGGCAGTCTGTCTCTGTTTGGAATCCAAAGGCACTTAACTTCTGTAAGATAGTGATCCGATTCTATTTTTGTGTTCTTCCTGACCTTTGTGTTCATAATCTCTTTAGCATTTGTCCAGCTGGTTGCTATGTGGTCAATTTGGAATTCCCCAAGGCGGGTGCATGGGTTTGCCCATGTCTTTTTCTTACACGTTTTGGCCCTGAAGTGTGTTGTCATCAATCTCATTTTGTGTTCTCGACACAGTTCAATTAGTCTTTCTCCATTTTTGTTTGTCCGCTGGTGTGCAGGGTACTCACCCACTACTCCTTTATGTTGCTTCTCTCTTCCAATCTGTGCATTATAATCTCCTACGAGTATCTTTACATGTCGAAATGGTATGTTTTTCAGTGTATCATCTAGCTCTTCCCAGAAACTATCTGCAACTTTCTTATCTTTCCTGTTCTTGTCATTTGTAGGTGCATGTCCATTTATTATTGTATACAATTTGTTCCCTGCTTGAAATGTCAGTGTTGATATCCTTTCTGGCCTGCTCTTCATTTCAGTTATCCCATCCTCATATCTCTTGTCTACTATGAACCCTGTACCAAAGCACCTAGGTGCGTGCCTTTCCTTTTTGTAATATATACATAATTCATTTTTCGTCTTACATATTTTATGAAGCAGTCTCATTTTCTAACATGAAATGCTTATTCCCCCTGAGATCCAACAATTTTGTTCTAGAATTCCCCCTTATGGTTACAGTTTTCAGTAGAAATGCATTTTGAAGATAATGGATTACTATACCTCTTTACTTCTGTATGCATCCTCTTTGGTTTGAAGCTGGCACAGTACTTACAGTAGAATATCTTTGGCTTCCCTCTGACATCCATGCCTCCATCTTTGCTACCCTCCCTGTTTCCTTTTCCCCTGTTGCTTCATAACCTGGGTTGTGAGTAACTGAATCCACTTTCCCTTCTTCTCCTTTGTCCCCTCTTCCTCCCTGATGAAGGAACAAAGTTCCGAAAGCTAGGATACGTAACTTTTCTGTTCTGTTTTGTGTATCTATTGGCTGTACTGAGCTGAGGTAAGTACTGGCCAGCCCCTCTATCTCTTCGTTAGAATCAGAATATTTTGACAACTTCAGCTATCTACTGTAGATAGCCTCCACAGATGGGAGGCTGTATGGAAGAGACTTTTTGGCACAGGTGACAGTTGTTTGTTTGCTGTGCAGCTGCTGAGCCATATGGCGAAAGACCTGCCTCACACTGCCCTGTTACCCCCTCCTTGCTTCACACGTCTTTCCCTACCTCCTACCCACCTCCACCTACCCAGGAAATTACTTTTGATAATCAATATTCAGTAATCAGTCTCACCACTAGCACTAGCATGTTTGGATGTCTGCATGGTTGTGTGTGTGAATATGTTCTCTTACTAGAAAAAAAGCAAGAACTTGAAAGCTAGTGTTAACTGTTTCCTGTTATGTTTTCCTGTGTGCCACCCAACAGACCTCTATTTCAGACAATTTTAGATACATTGCAGAAAAGTTGGAGATATAGGCTTCCAGTGATAGGTGTTAATATGCCAAAATATGTTTCCCACCACTCACTAAATATGCAAGGTCATACTGTATGAACATTTTCAATTAACAATATTTCATAATTAACAAAGTTTCTGAGTTAGCTGATTAGATCACTGCAACTGTATTAACAAGTACTATGAAATGAGCAATGAACTTCATTTATTTATGAATTTGGAATTACTAAGTACTCACTGTGTACTGGGGTACACTATCATATTGTATTATCATAGTTTAGGAAAAAAATTAGAAAATCTTGGAAGGCTGAAAACATAGCAGATGGTAATGGATACTCAACTTGATTTGTCTCAATATAATTTTTAAATACTATATCAAATCAGTGTAAGCCATCTGCTAAATAAAATTAGGTTATCTATTTTCCAAATCACATAATGTGCATAATACTGTATCACCTCATATAGCATATCAAACTGTAATGGAGAGAGCACCTCACTTTCCTCCGTAAATGCCCAATACAAGTTACGATTGAGCCTCAGTTTGTCTTTAAACTTGTCATGAATTTCACGCTTATAAACTTTCACTATATGTTTTCATACACTTGGCCACTGCTGATCTACTCTTTATCTTCACATTTACATATATAGGGACAAAGGAGAAACATGAATTGATATTCAGTATGATTTACTTACATGTTATGTTTAAATCTCTCTTTGACATAATCAAAAAGGCTAATTATAACTTCTGTATGTTGATGTAACCACTGTATTATTTGAAGTTTGCTTGTAATAGGTGGTTCATTATCCAAAAGGATGTTAAGTTTGCCCTCAAGTTATTGTATACTTGAATCTTCCACATTTTCTACTGTTTTTGCAATTGTATTTGATACAGAGCATGCTAACATTGAATTGTGACTCTCTGGTATAATAGGCTTTGTCTGAAAACGAATAAAATGAAAAGTGTTGCTCCACATGTGGTCTGACACATTGATTTGCATGTCTGATCTCATACAACAGAGTGCATAATGTTACTGCATATGTAAGTATTGGATGGTACCTTACACTTAAGTTACAATTTTGTCATTTGTAAACAACAGTGTAACGAAAAGGGTAGATTGCTACTCACCATATAAAGGAAACATTGAGTCACAGGCAGGTACAACAGGAAGACTGTTATATGTCTGAGCTTTCTCCCAAACGGTCATCTTCTAAAGTAGGAAACACACACACACACATTTTCATGCTTGTGCAGCTCTCACACACATGACCATTATCTCTCATCCATGACAGTCGTCATGGGTGTTGTGATGAGGCAAGCTGGGATAATTTTAATTCCCTTCTTGTTTTGCCATCTGCCTCCTTAAATTTGTTTTGTTACTTTTAACTATTTACCATTAGAATATGCATGTTTAATCTACATTTTCACATAAGAGAAAGGTTGGCCCTCAGTTTTAAAGTATATAACACCAGATCTAATTTTGTGCTTAGTTTTATGTAGGTAATTGATGTTCTAATTTATTTTGACTACTCCTAGTTAGTATCTTTCATTACAGGGTGAAATCAGTAATTGTTTCATAACTTAAAGTCTATTGTTGACTTACAAACAAATATAAATTCCATAATAATTATAAGCATTTGGAAGACGAGATACTAGTAATCTGAAAGTATCTATTTGGCTCTATTCGAAAACATGTTATCAAAACCAGCCCCAAATAAATTCCAAAGTAATTAACAGTTTTCTCAAAAATATTGTTTGCATAATGATATTGATTAATTTGAAATAAATTGGCTTAACTCTTGCAGTAGAAGAAACTGTTAAAAAGACCAATTATTTCGATGTATTCAGTTAATTTAATGAGTTAAGTTTTAATTGTAATTTCTGTAAATTTAACTTTGAACAATGTGTAGTTTTGGCACTTATTATTGTGATGATATATAAGGGCCCGATTTTCACGAGACAGTCAGTCCACAGCTGAGTTTCAGATGAGTAATCTGTGTTGGCTAGAACAACAGCAATGCTTCAAATTAACAGTGTAATAAATGTTAAACAATTAGGCTGTGTGTTAAAACAGTGACAGTCTCTGCTCCATATGTACCTTTCTATTCTTCAAGAACTGTGAACTTTGTGGTTATGTTTTTACTGATCATAGATGCTCAACAGAAAACTATTGTAGCAGTATGTGGAGGTTCACCTGCAAACTATTAATGAGGCTTATGGAAAGTTTAAACAACAGTCCACTCGCCATACATACATAGCTGTGGATTATTGGGGGGTTGTGTAAACAGTGAAAGTAAAAGACTGTGCATTGCTACTGTGCATATGTCGGCTACATTATTTACAGTAGTCAGTGTCCAAATTAGAAACCCCGTTTTTCAGCCAGTGTAGCAATGCAGTGCATTGACACCGAGGACAACAAACGAAGAAGATAAAGCAGACAGAATTGCTACTGTGTGTGAGTTGTGCTTGTGTGAATATGTATTTCCAACTTTAGAAGAAGTCCTTTTAGGTGAAAGCTTAGAAGTATAGCAGTCTTTCCATTGTGCCTGTCTGTGACTCAGCATCTCGTCTAGACAGTGAGCAGCAATCTGTCCTTTTCATAATACAGGGTGTCCCAAAAAGAATGACCCAATTTTAAATAGAATTATTTATTAGGAAGAAGGGCTTAACACCAACAAATTGCTTACTAACTTACTCAGAAAAGACAGAAGTTTATAAAAATCCATCATAAATGTTCAATATGTCCTCCATTGGCTGCATGGACAACATCTAGCTTGGCTGCATGGACAACATCTAGCCGATAACCGAATTCATCCCAAACTGAGTGTAAGGTGTCTTCTGTCACTGAAGCTACAGCAGCTGATATTCTGGTTTTTAGTTCATAAATGTCACAAGGTAAGGGAGGGACGTAAACACATTGTTTAACATATCCCCGCAGGAAGAAATCACATGGTGTTAAGTCAGGGGACCCAGGAGGTCAAGAGTGTAAAGCCTGGTCTCACAGTCCTGTACGCCCTATCCTACGATAAGGCATGTAGGCATTGAGGAAACTGCGCATATTGTTGTGCCAGTGTGGTGGTGCTCCATCTTGCTGATAGATGAAATTGTCAGAGTCAAGTTGTGGGAATAACCCGTTCTGTAGCATTTCAAGATATGATTGTTCTGTTACAGTTTCTTCCTCAAAAAAATAAGGTCCATAAACCTTGCTTTGCGAAACAGCACAAAAAACATTCACTTTTGGGGAATCACGTTTGTGTTTAATTGTTTCATGAGGATTTTCGAGCCCCCATATACGCACGTTATGACTGTGAACCTTACCGCTAATATGGAAAGTTGTCTCATTGCTCAATATCAACCTTGACATAAAAGTGTCATCTTCCATGTCCTCCAGAATAGAATTACTAATATCCACTTGCTTCAGTTTGTCAGTATCTCTAAGAGCTCGTACCGGTTGTAATCAGTATGGTTTAAGGGCTAGCACAATGCATAGACTTGTGGGGGCTCCGCTCAAATGCTCGTCGGATTTGTTCCATTGTTTGTTCAGGAATGTGTGGCCGGCCAGGACTTTTCCCTTTACAGAGGCACCCTGTTTCTTCAAACTGTTTATATCACCATCAAATGTTCTTTGGTGATGGTGCTTTAGCACGAAATCAAATATGAAATGCCCGCTGAACTGTGGTCACAGATTGAGTACGACTAAATTCAGTAACACAATATGCCTTCTGTTACATGGACGCGATATTGCGTGAGACTGGCTGCATGCTCCAAGTCAGCACTCGTAGCGACATCTAGAAGATTTTTTCTGAAACTCTAGACCATGATGGGTACATCTAGCACTGTTTCAGTTACCTAGTGACATTTGTCTCAATATCATTACAAGTTAAAATCGGGTCATTCTTTTTGGGACACCCTGTATTGTCATTATTCCATTCTGGGTTTTCCATTGTTTGATTTTGTCATTCATTATGCTTTCAAGGGAATTTGAGGATATGGGACCTGGATGAACTGAAAGAACCAGAGATTGTAGAGAGCTTCAGGTAGAGCATTAGGGAACAATTGACAAGAATGGGGGAAAGAAATACAGTAGAAGAAGTAGTGAAGGCAGCAGAGGATCAAGTAGGTAAAAAGACGAGGGCTAGTAGAAATCCTTGGGTAACAGAAGAAATATTGAATTTAAGTGATGACAGGATAAAATATAAAAATGTAGTAAATGAAGTAGGCAAAAAGGAATACAAACGTCTCAAAAATGAGATCGACAGGAAGTGCAAAATGGCTAAGCAGGAATGGCTAGAGAAAAAATGTAAGGATGTAGAGGCTTATCTCACTAGGGGTAAGATAGACACTGCCTACAGGAAAATTAAAGAGACCTTTGGAGAAAAGAGAGCCACTTGTACGAATATCAAGAGCTCAGATGGAAACCCAGTTCAAAGCAAAGAAGGGAAAGCAGAAAGGTGGAAGGAGTATATAGAGGGTCTATACAAGGGCGAGGTACTTGAGGGCAATATTATGGAAATGGAAGAGGATGTAGATGAAGATGAAATGGGAGATATGATACTGCGTGGAGAGTTTGACAGAGCACTGAAAGACCGAAGTTGAAACAAGGCCCTGGGAGTAGACAACATTCCATTAGAACTACTGACGGCCTTGGGAGAGCCAGTCCTGACAAAACTCTACCATCTGGTGAGCAAGATGTATGAGACATGCGAAATTCCCTCAGATTTCAAGAAGAATATATTAATTCCAATTCCAAAACAGCAGGTGTCGACAGATGTGAAAATTACCGAACTATCAGTTTAATAAGTCACAGCTGCCAAATACTAACACAAATTCTTTACAGATGACTGGAAAAACTGGTAGAAGCCGACCTCGGGGAAGATCAGTTTGGATTCCGTAGAAATGTTGGAACACGTGAGGCAATGCTGACTCTACGACTTATCTTAGAAGAAAGATTTAGGAAAGGCAAACTAAGTTTCTAGCATTTGTAGACTTAGAGAAAGCTTTTGACAATGTTGACTGGAATACTCTTTCAAATTCTGAAGGTGGCAGGGGTAAAATACAGGGAGCGAAAGGCTATTTACAATTTGTACAGAAACCAGATGGCAGTTATAAGAGTCAAGCGACATGAAAGGGAAGCAGTGGTTGGAAAGGGAGTGAGACAGGGTTGTAGCCTATACTCGATGTTATTCAATCTGTATATTAAGCAAGCAGTAAAGGAAACAAAAGAAAAATTCGGAGTAGGTATTAAAATCCATGGAGAAGAAATAAAAACTTTGAGGTTTGCCAATGACATTGTAATTCTGTCAGAGACAGCAAAGGACCTGGAAGAGCAGCTGAACGGAATGGACAGTGTCTTGAAAGGAGGATATAAGATGAACATCAACAAAAGCAAAATGAGGATAATGGAATGTAGTCAAATTAAATAGGGTGATGCTGTGGGAATTAGATCAGGAAATGAGACACTTAAAGTAGTAAAGGAGTTTTGCTATTTGGGGAGCAAAATAACTGATGATGGTCAAAGTAGAGAGGATATAAAATGTAGACTGTCAATGGCAAGGAAAGTGTTTCTGAAGAAGAGAAATGTGTTAACATCGAGTATAGATTTAAGTGTCAGGAAGTCGTTTCTTCGGTTCTGAAAGTATTTGTATGGAGTGTAGCCATGTATGGAAGTGAAATGTGGTCGATAAATAGTTTAGACGAGAAGAGAATAGAAGCTTTCAAAATGTGGTGCTACAGAAAAATGCTGAAGGTTAGATGGGGAGATCACATAACTAATGAGGAGGTATTGAATAGAATTGGAGAGAAAAGAAATTTGTGGCACAACTTGACTAGGAGAAGGGATCGGCTGGTGGGGCATATTCTGAGGCATGAAGGCATCACCAATTTAGTATTGGAGGGCAGTGTGGAGGCTAAAAATCGTAGAGGGAGGCCAAGAGATGAGTACACTAATCAGATTCAGAAGGATGTAGGTTGCAGTGGGTACTGGGAGATGAAGAAGCTTACACATGATAGAGTAGCTTGGAGAGCTGCATCAAACCGGTCTCAGGACTGAAGACCACAACAACAACATGCTTTTAAGATCTTTAGACTGTTATAAATATTATTTATTTTACTTTTCTGTAGTTGCGATGTTATGTAGATGCTTGATAAGGATGGCTGAGTTGAAATTGAGAAATAGCACAACAAATAAAAAGTAAATTTATATCCTACAGTGGGTTATGTTTATTTTTACAAGTTGAAATGTATTGTCCAGGAACTTGCTAACCTAACAGTATGAGAGTACAGGAGTATTAAATTACACTTTTCATTGCTGGGGCAATGCAGTGAACAACAGCACATAACAGGGAAAGAGATAAATGTTGGCAAGCAGAGGAATCTGCAACAAGGATTTTTGGTACCCGGCCTCAGTTACAAGACTAACATAAGGCAGATACCTTCAGATACATTAACTTCCAAGTCTAACTGGCAACAGACTCACCTCCACTGTCATCAACAGAAGAATAACCATGCCACCAGCTCATCTAAAGGATTTTTTAGCATCAGGTGTAAAGGGAAAGGCACCACCAAGATAAGTGAAAACAAATGCCTAACAGTGTTTCACCAAAACATTCAAGCCATAAAGAACAAAGCACAACAGCTAGAAGTAGAATTGGAAAAGTTTGATAGCCAAATTTTTTGTATCACTGAACACGGTGCAAAGGGAAGGAAATTGAACACATTGCATTAGCCTCATTTGACCTTGCATGTTACTATAGCAGAATCTCAATGAATGGTGGAGGTTCATGTATCTATGTAAAAAAAGGTATGCCATTTAAAGTTAGATATGATCTTTTAGATCTAGGTGAGGACAAACATTTCGAAATTTCCGCTGTTGAAATAATAGGACCTGGCATAGCAAAAAAATTAGTCATATTTTGTGTGTACCGCTCTCCCAGTGGAGACATTGATATATTCTTCTCAAAACTGAATCAAAGCTTAGACAAGGTCTCTGGACCAAAAGCAAATGTAATTATCTGTGGTGACTTAAACATTAATATGATGAAGCCTGATAAGGCTAGCAACATATATGTGAATATTCTAAGCTGTTATGGAATATCCTCCCTTGTTAATTGTCCAACTAGAATAACGAAAGAATCCTCCTCATCTATAGATCATGTAGCTACAGATATTGATAGTAAAAAATGTCATATTGTTGTCCAAAACCTGGGCCTATCAGACCACCTCTGCCAGATCTTAAAAACTAACATTCATGTAGAAACTCCTCCTAAACTTTGTACATACAAAAGAATGTTTTCCAAATCAGCCCTGTATCAGTTTAAATCCCAGCTAGAATATGAAGATTGGAGGGAAGTCTATGCAGAAACCAATGCAAGTCAGAAATTTATCAAGTTCATGTCAATTTTTAAACTCAGATTTGAAGAGATGTTTCCCAAAACTCTTTATCAAATTAAAACTACAAAGAGAAATCAATGGGTGACTACAGGCATCAAAAAATCCTCAGAAACTCTTAGATATCTCAACTCCATAAAAAATAATCAGTCTAACCCGGAATTTCTGCAATTCTACAAAAAGTACAGGAAAATATACAGAAAGGTGTTGCTAGCCGCAAAAAACTTTCAAACAACAAAATATTACTTGAAGCTGAAAACAAGAGCAAAGCAGCCTGGAACATCGTCAAACAGGAAACATCTAACTCTGCTAAAAAGGACCTCAATTCACATATTAAAAACAAAGATGTACCAGTAGGTAACCCTAAAAAATTAGCTGATTTTGTAAACTCATATTTCAGTAGTATTGCAAAAAAATTACAGCAGAAATTTCCAGATATGTATGATTTACCTACTCAGAACCAGCCAACAAACTCAATGGTGCTCTTGCCAACTACAGAAAGGGAAGTGGCACTAGTAGTACACCAACTAAAAAATAAATCTTGATGAAATCCCAGTCTGCGTAATTAAAGATTGTATAGACTCCATAAAGGGCCCATTAACAGACATAATTAAAGAATCTTTCGAATCTGGATACTTTCCGGAGTACCTAAAACAAGCAAAAGTTATACCTATCCTTAAAAACGGAGATGTGGAAAATGTAGAGAACTACTGGCCGATCTCTATACTGTCTATCATTTCTAAAATAATAGAAATACTAGTCAAAAAGAGACTGCTAAATTACCTGAATAAATATAATCTTCTTTCCAATGACCAATTTGGTTTTAGGCCTGGAAAAGGCACACAATCTGCTATAGCACAGTTCACTAAAGTAATTTTAGGAGCTCTGGACAAAGGTGAAAATGTAAGTGGTATCTTTTTAGACTTGTCCAAGGCCTTTGATACAGTTGACCACAAAATCTTACTTCATAAATTAGGGCAAATAGGAATAAGAGGTGTGACAAAGAAGTGGTTCAAATCATACTTGGAAAACAGAGTTCAACGATTTGAGATATCACAAGTTTCAAAAAATTCCCTTATAAAACACCAGTCTGACCCAGAAAATGTGAATATAGGCGTCCCACAGGGAAGTGTATTAGGCCCAATATTGTTTCTTATATACATTAACGACTTCCCACAAAGTATCAGACATGGAGAAAAAATACTTTTTGCTGATGACAGCAACATAGTAATAACAGGTGAAAATCCAACACAACTGTCAGAAAGAGCAAACGAGGCTCTCAATGATGTCCACAACTGGTCATTAAAAAATAAAGTAACCCTAAATGTAAAGAAAACTAACTATATTAACTTCCAATTGAACAAAAAACACAATGCCACTAGAATAAAAGTTAATAACAATGAATTAGAATGTGTAACAAGTACCAAATTCTTAGGGATGAATATAGACAGTATATTTTATAATGGGATAAAACTGTATAACAAATTACCACAAGAAATTAAAGAAATAAATGAGCCCCTCACTTTCAGACAAAAGCTTAAAACCTTTTTAGTAAGTAAAAGTTGTTATACTGTAAAAGAATATTTAACATAGGTGTAGATTATTAGCAACATATGACATTATCACCAAAATATTACGTAATTATAAATGTGTGTATGACTAGTTATAAAAACTACACAAAATATGAGAAACCTGTTTCATTGTAAATGTAAATGTGTGCTCATGTGTTGTAAACTGACGACATCCATACAATATTTATTGTTCCACAGATGAATAAATAAATAAATAAAATGACCAGTACCAAAAGGATACCAAATAAATATATACAATATTTATAAACTTTACAGGCTGTTGTGAATGTAATTGAAGTTACTGGGAAAGTGTGTGCAGTATTTCATCATATTTCTTTTTGCTATGCTTTTCTGTTAATTTACATTCTATTTATTTTTTATTCAGCTAATATCATTTATAGTTAACAGCTATACTTCTTGTCTTGTTCTGATTAATTATTACTTGTCATGTAAATAACTCCTATTATTCTTCACAAGAAGCTAATGTATGAGTTCATATAACCTGTATGAAATCCTACAGTTGCCTGCAGATGCACTACTTGCAGACTATGTTGATTACATTCGTACGTTACCACTGAATGATGATCCTGCACTTTTCGGGCTTCATGCAAATGCGGATATCAGCTATGCACAAAGTGAGACATACAGCTGCCTAGCAACATTGCTAGCTCTCCAGCCTCGTGTGGTTGGAGGGGAAGCACAGAGCCAAGAGGAAGTAACTTCGTCCAGTGCCAGAGCAGTACTGCAGCAAGTTCCACAGCCTTTCAATCTGTCTCATGTATCAGAAAAGTAAGTAAACAAGAAAAATTTATGAGTTGTGTTTCTAAGTCTTACTCTTGAGAGACTGTTTCCGTCAATCTGAGGAACATTACGGAACTCTTTTTACTAACATGTCCTGACAATAAAAGACCTGAGATATTTCATGCCATAGCTTGAAAGAATGAAAAATACTTTTTGATGTGTACTTTGCAGAAATAGCATTGATCACATATAGAGATGAAATTTATTGTATGTGAAATACTTCATTTCATGGTAATTTATTAAGTAATTATTGATTACAAAGAAAATATGAAGATACTTCGCAGGCAATAAGCGTGAACATTGCTTTTTCTCACATATAGTGAGAATTGCTCAGTCCATAACATCAAAATTAGTTAGAAGGATTTCTGAGTTTGGTTTACTAGTAATTTTAAAATCATACATTAACATTTACGTACTTATAGGTTTTAACATTCCATCTCATGTAACATATCCAAAAATAACAACAATACAACCTCATTATAACAGCTGTTGCATTATTACAGACCAGTACAACAGCACCACATGTCAACAACGGAAGTAGAAATGTTAAGTTATAAAACTGCACTTCCATCAAAATATGTATACATTGCTGTGCAAAACTTAAGGAATGGGTAGATAAAGTACATAACATATTGACAACTCAGTGGAAATGAGTGAAAGTGTGGGAGCATGTTGCCAGAGGTCTCCTAGTCATGCTCAGAAAGCCAGATGTCACATGCCATGAGATCAGCACAACTATGACACCAATTAGGCCTGGTCCCGCAACACAGGTAATTGAACTAATAGCAAAAGACGGTGTGTGTCAGTCAGGGAACAGTTGTGGTGGACTCTGGTGGTGTTCTTCACTACAATATGGCCTGGATCCAACATCTGGATGGCATCCCATGGGGAAGAATTGCCGAGAAACTGGAAGGAGGATGAGGTGTGATGGCTGTAGGAAAGGAAGTATTGCTCATGGCATTGTTTCATGTGCATGGGGAGTCATCCAAACTGCAGGCACTGCTGCGTGAAGGAGAGGAGGTGGTAGACCATGGTCAGCTACAGTAGCAGATGATCATGACATTGTGCAACAGGCAAGAAGGTACCCATGTCAAACAGTCAGTGCAGTGGCATCCACATTTAACAGGACAGCAAGGCACACAATCTCACATTCCACAGTGGCTTGTCAGCTGCATGTGAGTAATGTTGACCAGTACCTTGTGTTCAGTTTGGCATCTGCACATCAGCAGCACCATTTGCATTGTTGCCAAGAGCATAAGTTCTGGATCAACTATGGGTGGCCCACTTGCTTTTCTGAGATGAGGGCAGAGTCAGTGTGGGTAGTTATTCTGGATGTATCCTGATATGGTGAAAGGTGGGAACATGTAACGCACCAGTAACATTATTCTAAGTGATCAGGGTGTTCTGATGTTGGGAGGCGTAATACTGCATGGGTGCACTGACCTACAAATCTTCAAAAATGGTACACTAACTACCAAATGTTACTGTGACATTGTACTCCATACCCCTGTGTTTCTTTTCAGGGGTGCATTCAGTTCTGACTTTATTTTTATGGATTACGATGTGCAACCACATTGAACAGTGCAAGTGGAGGAGCTCTTGGAATGAGAGGATATTCATTGAATGCACTGACCTGATGATCATTCATTGACTTAAATCCCATTAACATATGTTGGATGCATTAAGGAGACATATTGCAGCACATCTGCATACACCAATGACCATTCAGTAGTTATCACCTTTGCATTGGTGGAGGAGTGGAACACCCTACCATAAGAACATCTTACAAACCCTTTGGCCAGCATGGGAGCATGTTGCAGAACATGCATTTGCATCCGTGGTGTTAACACACCCTATTAAGAACAATGTCCCACCTTTCATTATGTCCAGGGAACCATCATAAAAGACAGTGACTTCAGTGTAATTATTGTTTTTGAATCAGAGTGTCATTTTCCTTCATCTCATTGCATATGTCTTACAGGTACCTTCTTGTACTATACAAAATATTACAGCTGTTCTTTCATATATGGTGTGATTTTCATTGCACTATGTTACTTGGCAGACACATAATGTGGAAGTTACTTTCGTCCTTAAGTTTTACACAGAATCACTTTTTTCTGACCTTTAATTTACACTAATGTAGAAAAGCAAATAAAGGACATACAAAATCTTATACTGATGCAAATAAAATATTTGTAAATATCATCATACTGGCAAAACAACTGTGATTTGGCATTTTATATGCACATTACAAAAATCCTTATCTTCAGTCAACACATGGTGTAAGTAATTGTTCTTGATAACATCATTACCTATTCTCATATTGTCAATGCAGAATGGTCAGATATGGTATATGGGTTTGAAGAAAAACTATTATTTTGCTCACATCCTTATTATATTGAGACAAATAGGTAGGATGTTACACAACTGATGCAAATCAGAAGAATAAAAATGGAAACTAGAGTCATGTAGCTCATGGCCCTGTTTTCCAAAGCAAATAACTCACAAAGACTGTGAGTGTTTGACAAGATAATTAGTAATTTAAAAGACACCATGTGACAATTATATACAGACTACTAGTAAACAAGCACATAAATTTTTCTAAATTAATTTTATTGTTATGGAGTGAACAGTTCCCAACATGTGTGGGAAAGGCAATGTTTTATGTATTGTCTGCAAAGTGTGTATAAAAACTGATAATCCAAAAATACATCCATAATCATGAATGCAACAAGTTTCATAATTGCTGTAAAAATTTCATAAACAAAATTCTGCTATACTGGAAACCATTGACACGAAAACATCATGAACTATATTCTGGCAAGTAGCTCATTGGAAAAAAAAGTCCCTTGATATATTCAATGTCATCAAACTTTACAGTTAAATGAAAGATAACAATGGCAGTAAAAGATATATTTGACAGATTGAATAGACAATTTACGAAATGATGCAGCACAGGAAATGAAAATGGGGAGCCATGCCAGATGACTTGAAGGGGAAACAAAAAATGTGTAAGAAAATGAAATGCCTACAGCCATTTTTATGATCTTATTTATTGTGTAGCTACCAGTTTCAGCACTTCAGTATGCCATCTTCAGGCCTTAGTTGATGCTAAAGAGGTTATCACGATCTGCACATATGCTGCATCAGTGGCCAACGTGACTGGTTTACACAGACTATCTGTAACTGTGATGTCAGCATCAACTGTTGGAGTTGGCAGCGCAACCTAAGGGCCATGTTTATCCAGCATGGTGACTGGTCCAACACATTCCAGTGGGTGCTGCTGGGTGTCCACATGGTGCATACCTACTAGCTGAGATTGTATATGGTGAGACACTGTCCCTCCCTGGTGATTAGTCTTTTCCAACCATCCCCCTGTGCCAACCTTTGATTAATAGTGTTTGGTGTCACATTGCCAACCTTCCTGTCCACCCACCCCTCCCATCATACCCTTCCTAAAATTTTTGTATCCAGCGACATGTGACCAAGTCATGCCGCGTGATGATACTGTCCATGCCGCTGTACAGCCCCCATTCTTGGGCCCACATAGAGTTCTCCAATGCATCCCCAACACGTGTGCTGTATATTAAGCCAGTCATGGTCTCTATCAGCAATTGAAACCTGCCTGGTATCTCATCCACGAGCCCCCTGATACAGGCTCTACCATCACGGTGGCTTGCCCCCCTACTCCCAGCCCTCCCACTCCTTTGACTTCGTCCCTTCCTTTCCAGACACTATTCCACATCTGCTGCTTTCACCGAGAGGATCTTAGCCTCACATGATTGCATGGTCTCACCTGAGTCCCTGGTACATCATTTATAGGTAGTTCTCACCTTACCTAATAATGTCAACTCTGCACACACATTTCACCGATGATGGCCACCTGGCCATCTCCAGTACTTGTCCTCCCCCTCCAGACAGCAAGCTCCTCGCAGACCCACCCGAAGCACACATACAGGGGGATACATCTTCCCCGCATCCCCCTCAAATGCTGTGACTCCCAGTCTTATCTCTCTCGGTTCATGACAGCAGTTAATTTCATTCTGTGACTGAGGTGTGTTATGTCATGTATCCTTGTATACATAGAGTTTCTATAAAATAAAGTATTTTGTGTACTCTGTAGCCGTGTGTTGTCTAACACACACTATCACTACATGCTGGAGTGCCACACAACTATTAGTTTTACTCAGTTTTTTATCCTCCTAGCTTTCTGATTTTCCAAACCAGTCTGGACACATATTTTTAATTCACTAAATTCTGCCTATGTGAAATGCACAAACAAAAAAATCAAATCAGTACTTACCATTGTTACAAAATTTATTAAAACTCTGTTACTTAACATTAATTTTACATGGTTTTTTCATTTGGCATTACATTCTAGCTTTCTGTTTATTAATAATGACATGTCAATCTTTTAAAATCAAACCCTTTTTGTCATAATTTGTTGTTTTTAGTTTAATTGTGGTATTTTATGAAATTTTCTTCTGTTGTTAAGCCAAAACATTTGCGAACATACATTGAAAATTATTTTACCAAGTTTTATTCATAATTAAATTTGATTTTTACTAGAAGTGTTTGTTTTCATCGAAATATAACTAAACAAGCATTACCTAACAATGTATCACATTTTGTGAGTCAGGCTTCAGGAGACCCAGAGGTACTGACTGACCACCCTGTCATCCTTAGACAGTAGGCATCATTGCTTGTAGATATGGAGGGGCATGTTGTCAGCACACCACTCTTCTGGTTGTTGTCAGTTTTCCTGACCTGAACAGCCACTTCTCACTCAAGTAGCTCTTCTATTGGGCTCACAAGGCCTAAGTGCCCCTCATTTGCCAACTGCGCTTGATAAACACGGATGGTTACCCATCCAAGTGCTAGCCAAGCCTGACAGCACTTAACTTTGGTGATCTAATGGGAACCGGTGCTACCACTGTGGTTTGCATAATTATTATTTGACATAATACAGTTTCTTTGTATCACGTAATAAGTTTTAATCATGTATGGACAGTTATCAAATAGTTTGTAATATGTCGGTATCAGTTCATTAGTTTCCTGTTTTGTCAGTTACAGCTCTTAGAGTCTAGTTGGACAAGTATGGGCAGGTAATAGTGTGCTTTTGTTTGAAGCAAAGCATACCACTAACCAGTCACAGTGAGTGAACCTAAGAGACAAAATCACATCATCAGTGGGACAGATAGTTGACTGTGGGCTTACAGTAGGCACACTGTACTCTATAGGACATACAGGATCTGTCACTAATTGTCCACTTGCCCATAAGTGTTGTGTCTGTGGTAGGATAGGCACCCTGTATAGGGGAGACGGAACCAGGGATAACTCTGGGTATTATATCCATCCCCCAATTCAACACATTTGTTGTGCCATCTTCTGCCGAAACAGAACCTAAGCCAGGGAGGCTCACTTCACCTGTTTTAAAACCTGCTGTGTCAAAAAGGGACTGATAACCTCACAGTTTAGTCCTTCAACCACCAACCAACCAATCAAACTAGCAACCAACCAGCTAACTATATGGTGCCACGAGGAAGTAAACACAAAATGGCAATGGCCTATTAATCATCAGTACTTCAGACATTTGCAAAATAATGGCACCCTTTACAGAATTGCCAGCAAGGAATGGGAAGGAAAATCAGGTGTACCTAATGTGCATGCCTAGAGCCTCATTCAAAATGTTGAAGAGGCTGCTCTGGCAGTGGCTGAGGGAAAAGGGTGCAGCTAACTGCAGAATGTTGTGTGCAGTGTGTAACACTCCCATTTTATGGTATCGGGATCTGATAGCAGCCCAAATAATAATTAATTAATGTGACCGTGTACCTAATGGGGCTGGCAATCGGAATGGACTACTGCGGAGTTGTTACATTCCATTTTGTCCTTCCCAAATGCTGTAATAATGAAATGTCTGGTGGCAAGAAGAACAACAACACAGCTTCACTAATCAAGACCTATATTCGTCTCAAAAACACAAGAAAAAGGAGACAGCCACTGCCTTCGTCATACATGTTTAATTACGGCTAATCTCAGCACAGGCTTCTTTGTTATTCATAATCGTCACACGCTAAATGCAATCACTGCAATCCAACACTGCAATCCAAATGATGCCGGTGCGGTAGATGTGAAACCACAAATATCGGCACAGAAATATCACTGATCACTCTCGTAATTATACTCTTTCACTTTCCCGTATTATTCTAACACAAAGGGGATAAACCACGGCGATGGCCACTCCCTTTGTCGGTAAGCCTTTTATCACAGCAACCGGCCTCCGCACGGCTCGGCCCGCAACCCGGAACTGACTTCAACTCTACACTCGCTCTCGCAACCCGACACTATCGATTGTTTGCCCTGTCGACCTGTGCCGAGTGCAAACTTATAGTAAGGGCCTACAGACCCCTTACATCCCCGCCCTCGAAAACTTCTTTGGAGCCTCTGGCGTGAAAGAATCGGCAAGGGAATTAGACATTACTACATCTGAACAAAACACATAATGTAAATAATTAATGAAATTACAATTCACCAAATAATCCCTCGACTCCGGTAGTGGGCTGCCTCCACAATAATTTCTACAAAAGGTTATTACATCTCATAAACATGGCATTATCTAAATTACAATTTTTTTATCAAGCAGCAATAGTCCTCTATAGTCCAATATTGAATGAAACACACAACATACAATCAAAAATTATTACTTAAACACATGACATATGAATTATTATACTATAAATTAGTTGTTACAGGTTTTATACCCATTCTCAGATAATCGTCGATATGAAATATGCAATTCTAATTATAATACATCAGAAAACACAATGTAAATAAACATCTTCCTTTTTCATATGTCCGTTTAACAACTAAATGTCCTAAATACATCTTAGTAGGTTTATTCGGGTCCTTGTAGCTCTCACTCTTGACCGGACCTCACCTGGAGTGTCATTCAGTTTTCCGGTTCCTCCACCTCTTCCTCTATAATCGGACGAATGATTAAAATGATTCCTTGGGTCATTACTTCCCCCTCGGTTTTGATCACTAGCTTGACTGTGTTCCTGTGATCGAACAGATTCCAACTGTTCCAGTATTTCCATCAAGGCCTCCCTATCTTTAATTAGGCTCCCGGATACTGTTTCTTGCATTCTCTGATTCAATCTTCTTTTTATCGCAGATATCATTACGTCATCACTCAGGGGTTGTTCCAAGCTCTCGTTCAATTCCCACAAATGTTCGGCAAACTCTCTCAACGTTCCTCTCCATGTACTAAGTGACTTGCGGTGGAGTAGGTCCTCAATTGCTGCACACTGATGACTTTTGGACCAGTATTTCTTCAAGAATTCCTCTTCAAACTGATCATAACTAGTAGTCCCTTCCTTCTTCCTGACTCCCCAAGTGAAGGCCTCACCTTCCATTCTATCTATTGCAAATTGGATTTTGTCTGAGTCTTTAAGATGTGCTGGGAAAACTCCTTTTAACCATTTCATAAATATCATTGGGTGCAACCCTCCTTTCGGTCTAAATTTTTGCCCTGTATTATTTTGGACGTACCGATTATCACTGCTCATCAAGGTAACGACTCTACCTTCCCCAACGGTTAAAGTGGCATTGCTAATTCGTTTATCAATTTCTTCTGTCTTGCTCTCCAATTGCTGCACTCCCTGTTGTAATTGTCTGACCTCCATTGCAATCCTCTTGTTATCCTCTTCTCGTTGCACGGCTATAGCATTTCTCAGATTGACAGCTAGTTGGTTTTGCCGATCTCCTATCCCCTTAACCGCATCATTGCATTGTTTCTGCATCTGCGTCACCTCAGCAATTCGATGATTGCAATTTGTCTCCACTTCTTTGATTCTTTCTCCCAATTCGGCTTTCGTTTCTTCAATATCGTCTTCTATCTTTGTTGTTAACTTTCCTTCCATCTTCTCCACGTCTCCCTGGACTTGGTCTATGCTCTTCTGTAACTTCCTCTCTCTCTCTCGTCGATGTCCATCTTCAGTCGTTCTTGTAACTCTTGCATTTCCTTCTTCAGATTACATTCCATCTTCATTTGCGATGTTTTGATCTCTTGTAAACCTCTCTCTAATGATTCTTGGGCTATTCTTCCCTCTTCTCTAGTTTCTTGTAAACCTTTCTCTAATGATGCATTATTTTCTTGTAAAACCTTTAGTTATTCTCTTGTTTCTTGTAAATCCTTCTCTAATGATTTTCGGAAATCTTCCTTTAGTGATGCGTTGTTTTCTTGTAAACTTTTCTCTAATGATGCGTTATTTTCTTGTAAACCCTTCTCTAATGATTCGTTAGTCTTCTTTATCAAGTCTACCAACATCGACCACCTATCGGCATCCTCTGAAACTGGCCTAGCTCTCGTCGTTTGTCCCGGTGTTTCGGGATAACTAGTTGAATGTGCTGATGGGCTTCCTAATGACAATCCATAATCACTGATTCCCGAATCATCTCTGTCTTCTTGTCCTATCCCTTTCCTTTCAACTACTGCCTCATAAACCTGCTTATCTTCAGTAGACATGTTTGGTTTATTTTTAATGCACAGGCAAGTAACACAAAATAACCTCTAGTAACCCAAAACACTCCTAATTACCATGAAACTAATCAAACAGCACCTGCAGTATTTTCAGTTAATCCCAAATTGATACAATATGCGTAAGTACTGAACATAATGACTCTCAAAACCTAATAACTTCAAATATCAATTCTCGCATACACAGCTTATGTAAAATGTTCCAAACAAGATAAATCACACCACTCATAAAATCTATAAATGTAAAATTCCCAAAAACAATGACCATATCTGTATAATTACCATTTAGACAGCGCAGTATGCATAAATAAGTATGCTATATTTCAGAGTATGTTTCGCAAACTTTTCAGAAATTACTGTAATTGGGCACTTTTCCTAATGTGAAATTACGTTTACCATTGTTTATTTACCGCGAAAACAGTACACTGCAATTTAATGTTATGTCAACCAGTCGTCTTCACTCACCAACTGACGTTACCACGAGTCGCGATGTTTTGACGTTTGAAGTGGGCGTGGCGCTGTACTACCGCTGGAGCTGCGTGAAGTCACGCTGAAGATCTGGGGCGAGTCGTCGTAGTTCTCCGTCGGCCGCTCTGTGGCGCTGCAGGCGGGCGTAGTTTGTAGTTCGGCCGCTAGATGCCGGGTCGGCGCTCGGTGTCTCGAAGTCGCGCTGAAGACGGTCGGTGTAGTGCGTCTGTGCTTGAACTACTCCTTGCACAGGTATTTGGGATGACGTGTGAAATCACCTCGCAGATCGAAGCTCTTTGGCGCAACTGCTACACGGGTCTGCGTGACGTCACTCAACAATTGCGTCGCCACAATAAATTGTCGTCTGCATAACAGTTTATGGGTCCACATGAAGCTGTCCAATTTTCACTATTCAAAAAGCAATTTCAGTCAAAATACTACTATTAAACACTTCTGTAAAAGCTTTAGTGACGAATTCTTAGTTCGTTTTGCTATAGTAATGTTCACACGTGTCTTTCTTTAGTGTCCACTTTTCACAGTTTTTCGCGCGGATTTACGCATTTGCACATTATAACACAGTTTATTGACACTATTATTCTTATCTAATATGGCAAGGAAAAAGTTTAGTCACAATCGTAAGATATTACTACTTCGTATTGTTCAAAACGCACTGTTTCTTGTCGTGATTTTAAAGTTTATGCTCTGTCCCGATCCAACATTGAAAAATATTTTCTCACGTTAAGCAAGATAAAATTACCTATTGTTCTTTACGATTCGTCTGAAAATTGCACTTGTCCTTTCACGGTAAGCCAAGGGTGTAACACTCCCATTTTATGGTATCCCGCTTGATCGGGATCTGATAGCAGCCCAAATAATAATTAATTAATGTGACCGTGTACCTAATGGGGCTGGCAATCGGAATGGACTACTGCGGAGTTGTTACATTCCATTTTGTCCTTCCCAAATGCTGTAATAATGAAATGTCTGGTGGCAAGAAGAACAACAACACAGCTTCACTAATCAAGACCTATATTCGTCTCAAAAACATAAGAAAAAGGGGACAGCCACTGCCTTCGTCATACATGTTTAACTACGGCTAATCTCAGCACAGGCTTCTTCGTTATTCATCATTGTCACACGCAAATTTAATCACTGTAATCCAACACTGCAATTCAACACTGCAATCCAAATGATGCCAGCGCGGTAGACGCGAAACCAAATAAATATCGTCACAAAAATATCACTGATCACTCTCGTAATTATACTTTTTCACTTTCCCGTATTATTCTAACACAAAGGGGTTAAACCGCGGCGATGGCCACTCCCTTTGTCGGTACAGCCTTGCATCACATCGACAGGCCTCCACACGGCACGGCCCGCAACCAGGGAACTGACTCAACTCACACTCGCTCTCGCAACCCGACACTATCGATTGTTTGCCCTGTCGACCTGTGCCGAGTGCAAACTTATAGTAAGGGCCTACGGACCCCCTACAAGTGGGACAAACAATTCCTGTTGTCTGGGCTCTGAGGTCATGCTTTAGTTATTTCAGCAGCTGCCAGACAAGGTTGAGTGTGCCAACCCGGCTCACAAGGTTACAACAAAAACTGACAACCTACAGCAATGTCCACAGAACTGATTGTGGCCCTATGGTTCTGAGTTGAGTGGAAGGACTGAACCAGAGACTTTGAAGATTCTGTGACAAGCTAGGCTGTGAGTTCGTGGACTTCTGTCATAGGTCTGAGAGCTGTACAATCCCCCTAAATAGTACAGTTGTACACTAAACATCAGAGATTACTACCCATATGTGGGTCGCACACAAGGGTTTCGTAGATTAGGGACACTCCAGTCAGTCTGTAGGGGACCTGGATGTGCAGTATAAGGAAATGACACTACAGGTAAGAGTATAAACTCATAGTGATTAACTACTGAAGCATTTGGAACAGTGTGTCAGACTTTGAGACGTATTTTAAAAAGGAGTGGAGGGCACACAATACAAGGTACAGAAAACGGTAAAACTCAAAATTGATAGCAATGAGATTTTTGTTGAAAACTGAAGCTTGTATAAAAAAGATTGACTAATGGGAAATGAAGGTGTTGTATTTGTCACAGCAGACAAGAAACTCAAATCCACCTACTTAGAAACTGAAACTGTGTATGAGATTGTCTGGCCAAAACTCAGGCTCAAGGCTGGGCAATTACTTATAATTAGATCCTTCTGCCGAGCACTAGATGTACATCCAGATATAACTGAAATATTTAGGGAAAACCTAAGTTCAGTAGTATGTAAGTTACACAATCATACTATACTCCTCAAAAGAGATTTAAGTCATCCATCAATCAACTAGGATGTTTGAAAGTTTTTTGTCAGTGGTGGGCATGACAAAACATCCTGTCAAACATTACTAAATGCATTTTCTGAGAAGTTGCTAGAACAGATTGTTCAGAAGCCCACTCATGATGTAAATGTATTGGATCCAACAGTAACAAATAGACTTAATCACTGTGAGAATGCCCACATAAAAACTGATATCAGTTACCATAAGGCAGTTGTAGCAACAATGATTACCAAAGTACAAGAGGCATCTGAAACAAGTAGAAAGGCTTAAGGAAGCAGTACTTTCATTTCTCAATGAGGAACTTGATACTCTTAGCTCAGGCCAGAAGGATGTACAGGAACTATGGCTCAAGTTTTAAAGAATGAGTGATAAAGCACTGGGTAGATACAAACCTAGTCAAACGGTTCATGATGGGAGGGATCCCTTATGAGAGGCAGTTACTGTAAAGAAACACATTTGGCTGTACAGAGGATAATACGTGAAGCGTCCAGTGACTGCCGTAGCAGGATACTGTCAAATGATCTTACAAACCTAAAGAAATTATGTTCACATTTGAAGGCTGTTAGTTGCACCAAGGTTAGTCACTTATGGATGAGACAGGAACTGAAATTGAGTATAGCAAAGCAAAAGCAGAAATGCTTAACTCCATTTTCAAATGTTCCTTCACAAAGGACAACACAGTAGAGTTACCCCATTTTAACCCTTGTACCTCAGAAAAGCTAATTGGAATAGGTATTAGTGTCAGTGGAATTGAGAAACAGCTGATATTGTTAGAAGTAAACATAGCCCCAGGACTCAATGAAATCTCTGTCAGATTCTATACTGAATTTGCGGCTGAGTTATCCACTCTTTTACCTATAATCTATCATACATCCCTCAATCAAAAACCAAGCCCTGTAGCTGGAAGAAACCACAGGTCACACCAGTCCACAAGAAGGGTAGCAGAAGTGATCAACAAAACTACCGTCCAATATTCTTGAGATTTATTTGTTCCAGAATCTTAGGGTGTGAGGTGTTTGAAGGAAACTTAAATGTGGAGGGTGGCTGACATTGTACCACACTTTTGGAAAATAGGATCTTTAGGGTCCAGAGCAGAATTATTAAGCCAGAAAAAAAATTGCATCATGTAATGAGGCAGTAAAGTTTGAGTATCATTTTGATACTTTTGTATTATGTATCTTCTACCATTTTTGCTCTCTAACTTTACATTAGAGCACAAAACATAAAAACACTATTCTACACACAGACAATATCTTGTCATTTATATTTATCTCTGTCCAGTTAGTCATGAGATAATGATGTACATAGACTGGTGTCTGAGACAGTCATCTTGGGCATGAAAACCTCACATTGTATGTCTTAAATTGGTTTTTATATGGGGTCTCTGCTTTATGTGTGCTTGTCATATCTGGCTTTGACCCTCTGGTTTTTGAAGTATGGATGTAGATGTAGATGGAATTACATGCCTACAACTAGTAATGACATTCATTCTAATACAGATACCCTGTTTTATGTATTTATTTTTAAATTATATTTGCTATTTTATTTTATATTTTTATGTTTTTCTTTTTATGTTGTGGGGTACTCATTGCTACAGCTGATAAGAAGAAGAAAGTGAAAACACTTTCCCCTAAGTACACCTTTGGTACACTGCAATTTATCCCTCACCCAGAATGAAAGTACACTACTTGCTATATGGCTGTCCAATTGGCAAGAATAGCCACACAGTCCTTTGCCTCCTTGACACTAAGTTTGTCCTTTATATGAAGATTATATCATTGCAGATCAAGATTATGTTGTATATAGCCTTAAAATGTGTATCTCGAAGGCATATGCACATATAAGTGCCCTGTACACACAGTTTTAATATCCATTCATATGTGACTGAAAGATGAGAACTATTTTAACATTTGAGTTTCTCCCTCACAGTCTACAGTCTGGTAGTCAAGTTGAAGAAATTGAGGGAGGGGCAAAAGGAGCTGATGATTCATTCAAACATATTTTTAAATCTGTCATAAAATCCTCAAGGGATCACCAATTTAGTATTGGAGGGCATCGTGGAGGGTAAAAATCGTAGGGGGAGACCAAGAGATGAATACACTAAGCAGATTCAGAAGGATGTAGGTTGCAGTAGGTACTGGGAGATGAAGAAGCTTGCACAGGATAGAGTAGCATGGAGAGCTGCATCAAACCAGTCTCAGGACTGAAGACCACAACAACAACAACAACAACATAAAATCCTCGCCATAAGACATGGATGGATCCTTGTGATAAGATGATTTCATGTCTAGCTTCTTCGGTGTACTGCTTTTAAGCTCAAAATTTTCCCTCTCTGTGGAGTTGGTGGGAAGGATACACATGGAGACATTTTATTCTGAAACTTTTTTCCAGAAATTAATACTTACTGAGATATGGGTCTTTTTACTAGTATTGAGAGCTGCCAGTACTCAGTGGAATTGGTTGTTGATGTCATTACTCATTTCTTTTTGTTTGTGTTTGTCTCTGTAATTAGTCCCTAAACTTGTGAAATGATGTTTGCACAGCTTGAGAACTAATGGAACTCATAGCAGAGACTTCAAGCAGCTGTTGACCTGTTATGCTCTGAAGCAGTATCTGAATCAGCTGACGCTGTAACTGAAGGACTTCAATCAAATGATAGTACTGGCACAATAAACCAGAAACCTTACATGAAAATACACTGCCAACAAATTATTGAATTATTGAGTACAAAAATAGCCATTGAAATCAGTGCAGACCAAAAGCATCAGTTTAGAGAATTCACTCATGTACAACACTTGAACAAACTATGCAGAAAGACAACAAGTACTAAGAAACTTGTTGAACATGCGTAGACTGAGAAAATCACAGAATGCAATGAACACTGATGCATGCATGGAATGTGATGAACACCACTGCATGCAGACTATAACAAAATAAGAAGCAAGAAGATGCTGCCCCACAGAACAAACTAGTGCACAAGCAATAATCAAGCCAGTTGAAAACCACTCGAACTAACTTCAAAAACAAAATGCCCTGCCTCAGCAAAATGAACTAACATATGGTGAGAAACACTAAAACACACTTAAAGAATACAGAAACACAAAACCTTTTGCCTCACTGCCATTGAAGATTATGGCGGATGAAAGGAGAGAAGATGACATTAAAAAACATTGTTAACACATGTGAGAAACAGACTCATCACCATTGCAGTATCCTCTTACTGAAGAGTGAGACCTGCTGAACAGACACACACAGTGTACAGTAACAACTGTTTATTACAAGAACCATACTAAATACAACTTCTGAGTATGATGTCTATAAAACTTGAGAGCAGCATTGTCTTGAGGAGCAGGGAAGATTAATAACAACACAGTCCTATGAGTCTGAGAGCTTGTAGGCAATCCACAGATGAGCGGCGAAGTGCCTTAATGCCTTGACCCCATGGGGCAATGAGCTCATAGGTAAACTGCGTAATGCAGTCCCCTCAGTAGCCACTAGTGGGACTGTAGTGGTGAATGTGGCTCACAACAGGTGCAGCACAAACCTTGGCAGCAGCTGAAGTGTCAGGCATGGCGGGGTCCATTGCAGAACTCATAGCAGAGACTTCAAGTGGATGTGGGTCTGTTCAAGCCCAGAGCGTTACTATCTTTCAAAATGTGGGTCGCCAACCTAAGTAGATAACTATGGAAGGATACATCCATGGAGTCATGTGGAAATGTGACTGTGCAGATGTAAGTAGGACCCATGGCCTCAGCACTGTGTGCTGTGACTTACATATCACGTAATGAAAAGGCTGCTGTCTCTGGATGCTGTGGTGTCTGCTGGTAGCTTGACTGTACACAGAACCATGACTATTTACAAACAACCTCTGAGATGAGGCAGGGGCTGTTCCTGACCCCCTAAGCTTACTGTGAAGTATGGTGGCTGAATGTCGAGGGGCCCAGCCCTGCAAATGCCATGCACAGCTTTTACTTTATTTATGAATGAAGTGGGATTCACATGTAGTGGGATAGGATCACAATAATCATGTAACACTGCCTGTGCTGGAAGAAACAGGTGTGGTGTATGCACAGGGTGGCAAAACACTTTTTTTGTGTCTCATATGACTGCACCTAACACAGTCATTTAAAGAGTAACAGATTAGTTAAGGAGGTGCATTAGTATAGGCTCTCCAGTCACCTAACCATAATATCTTTGATTTATGGTTATGAGCACATTTAAAGACATTGGTTTATTCTGCACCCTTCAGGAACATGCAAATGTTACAGAATTGTGTTTCCTATCCATGTGATTCAATCTGAAGGCTGCCAGGGATGTTCAGACAAGTTCGTAATTCTTTGAGAATGAGGGTTCAAGGATTATAAGAATGAGTGGTAACCCCATTGAGCAGCTGCTTTAGTGTTAACAGACAGATGGCTAGTGTATGACAGAATGGTCCCATATCTCAAGAAGCATCTGTTTCCGGGCATAGGTTTAAAGGACTTCTTTGTATTTTTGACCAGAACTTCCTCTTGTAAGAATATTGAACTTTATTTTAAAAAATCCTGTATTACATAACAAAAAAACAAAAAAAATTAAATTGTGTTTAGTTTTCAGATTATACTTACATTGCCTATTATTTTGCAGGTATCCAGTGCTGTATGAGGAATCGCTAAACACAGTATTAGTGCAGGAAGTCATTCGATTTAATCGTCTGCTGAAAGTAATCCATTCAAGTCTACAAGAACTGCTTCGAGCTCTGAAAGGCCTTGTTGTGATGTCTGAAGCACTAGAAAATATGGCCTACAGTCTCTATACAAATATAGTACCTTCTATGTGGTCCAGCAAGGCTTATCCCTCCCTCAAGCCTCTAGGTATTGTGATTTCTGATTGCTTTACCTACTGTACACTAATTTTTATTGTAGTGAGAATTTGATTATAATATAGCACCTTATCAACTGGTTGAAACTTCTAACAATACCAAAGATGAATAAAGATTCAGTTGTTAATCCTTTATGACCCTGCAGAGTTTGCTTGCTGTTTGTTTGCAAATAATCACTCATGTACCAAATTTCCAATTAATTTTCTTATGGCACTCAGTCTCCAAACTGTAAACAGGTCTACTTCAAACGACTTTTATCTTATTCAACTGTATAATGCTGCAGACTGTAAGTTTGTAGTATGCAGAGCTCATTTTATGTTGGGACCCTTATTATTTTGTCTCAGCTACTTGTGTATGTTGTCCTTCCTTGTGATGTGCCTGTAAAATTTTTTGTAGTAATATTATGTTTTCCAGACCCCCCCCCTAGAAAGCAATCAAAATTTTACATTCAAAGATATGTTACCTTTTTAAAACATTCTTCAGAAGTCAGCATGTCATAGAGGATAACATGCACATTCCATGCTGCTAAGTGTGTAAAATATTGCAGAAGTAAAATAGTCCCACATTCGGATCTCCGAGTGGAACTGTGCAGGAGGATGTTGTGATCAGGAGAAATGAAATTGGCGTTATACGAATCAGAGTGTGAAATGTCAGATCCCTTAATTGGGTAGCTAGTTAGAAAATTTTAAAAGGGAAATGAATAGCTTAAAGTTAAAATTAAGTTTGGTGGTAGAAGGAACAGGACTTCTGGTCAAGTGCATGCAGGGTTATAAATACAAAATCAAACACAAATATGCAGGAGTAGGTTTAATAATGAATTAAAAAAAATAGGAATCCGGATAAGTTACTATGAACAGCATAGTGAATGCGTTATTGTAGCCAAAATAGACACAAAGCCCACGCCCACCAAAGTAGTACAAGTTTATATGCCAAATATCTCTGCAGGTGAGGAGGAGATTGAGGAAGTGTATGACCACATAGAAGAAATTATTCGAATGGTTAAGGGAGTCAAAAATTTAATAGTCATTGGGAACTGGAATTTAATGGTAGGAAAAGGAAGAGAAGGAAATGTAGTAGGTAGAATAAGGACTGAGGGAAAGGAATGAAAGAAGAAGCTGCCTGGTAGAATTTTGCACAGAGCATAATTTAATCAAAGCGAACACTTGGTTTAAAAATCATGAGAGAAGGTTGTATAACTGGAAGAGACATGTGAGACACTAGAAGGTTTCAGATTGATTAAATAATGGTTAGGCAGAGATTTAGGAATCAAATTGTAGATTGTAAGACATTTCCAGGGGCAGATATGGACTCTGACCACAATGTATTGGCTATGAACTACAGATTAAAACTGAAGAAACTGCAAAAAGGCAGGAATTTAAGGAGATGGGATATGGATAAACTGAAAGAACCAGAGGTTGTAGAGAGTTTCCAAGGTAGCATTATAGAATGACTGACAAGAACACAGGAAAGGAATACAACAGAAGAAGAATGGGTAGCTTTGAGAGATGAAATAGTGAAGGCAGCAGAGAATCGAGTAGGTAAAAACACAAGGGCTTGAAGAAATCCTCGGATAACACAGATGTTGAATTTAATTGAGGAAAGGAGGGAATATAAAAATGCAATAAATGAAGCAGGCAAAAGGGAATACAAATGTTTGTAAAATGAGATCAACAGGAAGTGCAAAATGGCTAAGCAGGAATGACTAGAGGACAAATGTAAGAATGTAAGGGCATATATAACTAGGGTGTAAGATAGGTACTGCTTACAGGAAAATTAAAGACTTTGGGTGAAAAGAGAACCACATGTATGAATGTCAAGACCTCAGATGGAAAACCAGTCCTAAGCAAAGAAGGGAAAACAAAGATAGAAGGAGTAGATGGATGGGCTATACAAGGGAGATGTACTTGTGGGCATTGTAATGGAAATGGATGAGGATGTAGAGGAAGATGAGAAGGGAGACATGATACTGTGTGAAGATTTGATAAAGCACTGAAAGACTTATGTTGAAACAAGGCCCCGCGAACAGACACAATCCGTTAGAGCTACTGATAGATAGCCTTGGGAGAGTCAGCCATGACAAAACACTTCCATCTGGTGACACAGGTAAAATACCCTCAGACTTCAAGAAGTATATAATAATTCCAATTCCAAAGAAAGCAGGCTGACAGGTGTGAAAATTACTGAACTATTGGTTTAATAAGTCATGGCTGCACAATACTAACATGAATTCTGTTCAGAAGAATGGAAAAAGTGGTAGTAGCTGACCTTGGGGAAGATCAGTTTGGATTCTGGAGGCAATACTTACCCTACAACTTCTCTTACAACATGGGTTAAGGAAAGGCAAACCTAAATTTATAGCATTTGTAGACTTAGAGAAAGCTTTTGACAGTGCTGAGTAATACTCTATTTCAAATTCTGAAGGAGGCAGCGGTAAAACACAGGGAGCAAAAGGCTATTTGCAATTTATACAGAAACCAGATGGCTGTTATAAGAGTTGAGAGGCACAAAAGGAAAGCAATGGTTGAGAAGGGAGTGACACAGGGTTGTAGCCTATCTCCGACGTTATTCAATCTGTATATTGAGCAAGCAGTAAAGGAAACAAAAGAAAAACTTGGAGTAGGAATTAAAATCCAGGGAGAAGAAATAAAAACTTTGACATTTGCCAATGACATTGTAATTCTGTCAGAGACAGCAAAGGACTTGGAAGAGCAGTTGAACGGAATGGACAGTATCTTGAAAGGAGGATATAAGATGAACATCAACTAAAGCAAAAAGAGGATAATGAAATGTAGTCGAATTAAATCAAGTGATGCTGAAGGGATTAGATTAGGAAATGAGACACTTAAAGTAGTAAATGTGTTTTGCTGTTTGGGAAGCAAAATAACATGATGGTTGAAGTAGGGAGGATATAAAATGTTGATTGACAATGGCAAGAAAAGCGTTTCTGAAGAAGAGAAATTTGTTAACATCGAATATAGATTTAAGTGTGAGGATGTCCTTGCTGAAGGCATTTGTATGGAGTGTAGCTATGTATGGAAGTGAAACATGGATGATAAACAGCTTAGACAAGAAGAGAAAGAAGAAAACAGAAGCTTTTGAAATGTGGTGCTACAGAAGAATGCTGAAAATTAGATGGGTAGATGACATATGGGAGAAGAGAAATTTATGGTAATCCTGACTAAAAGAAGGGATCAGTTGGTGGACGGACACATTCTGAGGCATCAGGGGATCACCAATTTGGCACTGGATGAAAGTGTGGGGTGGCAAAAATTGTGGAGGGAGACCAAGAGACGAATACAGTAAGCAGATTCAGAGGGATGTAGGTTGCAGTAGGTACAGTTCGACTTTAGAGGTCATTTAACAATTGAAAATGCTATATTCTCTTTTCTCTGTGAGCTACTGGCTGGGTTAAACAAAAGGTTTTGAACACTAGGCATATTTTTTTTTATTTTACTAAGGTGTTTGATTGTGTTGATCACAAAATATTGCTCCAGAAGTTGGACCATCAGGGAATATGGGGAGTAGCTTACAATTGGTTCTCCTCTTACTTGCAACAGACAATCATTCACAATGTTGAGAATAGCTGTGATGTGGGGTCTGAATGGGGTACAGTCAAATGGGGGGTGTCCAAGGGATCAGTGTTCTTATTTATATAAATGAAATGCTCTCTAATATTACAGGTAATTCAAAAATATTTTTGTTTGCTGATGACACTAGCTTGGTAGTGAGGGGTGTTGTGTGCAACATTGGCTCGGTTTCAAATAGTGCAGTTCATGACCTAAGTTCGTGGCTTGTAGAAAATAAACTAACATCAAATCACAGTAAGACTCAGTTTTTACAGTTTCTAACACACAATTCAAGACAACCTGGTGTTTTAAATTCACTGAATGATAAATTAGTGAAATTGAACAGTTCAAATTCCTAGGTGTTCAGACAGATAGTAAACTGTTGAGTTTCCTCATGGCTCACTCCTATCTTGTCAATGAGTGCCTTGAAAAATTAAGATGATTTCTGTTGTATTGTTGATTGCATTTACTTAAACGTATGGATTGACTTTTTTTGGGTTCATAAACATTTTATTTGTATCTGTTATTACTTTTATGTTGTAATTTCACTTACTGACACATTCCATGACCTTGGTGATTTGCTCTTCAGTTTGGTCCTATGCAACTTAAGGCGTAATTAAAAATAAAAATACTGGGAGATGAAGAGGCTTGCACAGTATAGATAGAGTAGCATGGAGAGCTGCATCAAACAAGTCTTTGGCCTGAAGACCTCAATAACACAACCACCTTTCTCTGATAGCTTCTTGAATCTAATATCACAGTTGGTCTCATAAGAAAATTGTAAATAGCAGGACAGACTTTTTTTTCCTATTGTGAATTAAAAGTTTATCTAAGAATTTGGCTGATCCTATGTGCTATCACATTTATCAGTTGACTTACAAAGGTGATGACACACTGTTCAGCAGAGCTACATTTTGCAGTCACATATTCCTCTCTTATGAAGGGAACAGCAATGTCCCAACGTCTGATTATAGTATTTTGCATTACAAATACCTTCAAGGCTATTGCTTTCTAGAGTTGCAGGTTGTAAATATTTTCATGGATTCTAGCTGATGACCATCATTCTGAGTTTTAGATATGGCAGTACATTGCTATTGTTAGCTTGCCAAATAATTATGATTCAGTACCCCCCCCCCCCCCCCCCTCTTTTCCATCATTCTTGGCCTATATCTTCAGAGATCAGTATTCCATCCATGTACAGGCCAGGCATGTCTGTCTTCAGTCTATCATTGTTTCTGTATGTCAAATATGATGGATTGATGTAGTGGCCGTGTTGGTGACACTGTTGAGTATTGTTTCGAGTGACTGTTTAACAAGGGCAGATGTATAAAAAGTAATGTACAGTGTAAACTAGAACTCCACCAGTGAACTTTTTTAGTGGTGGTAGTATGAACCAAAACAAGGAAAAAAAGTGTAGTAAACATTGGTTCGAAATGCGTATCTCAAGAGCTATGAGCACTTGTTCATTTTCATTACCATGAAGCACACCTCTTCCACTGCACAAATACTCATACTTCTTAAATCTCTTAAGGTATGCATTTTATAGCCAATGTTTACTAGACAATTTTTCTTGTTTTGGTCTATACTTTCTCCTCCCAAAATATGGAAAACAAAGATCTTGCAGTAGAAGAAATGTATTTCACAGGTAATCATCATCCTGGGGTGATTTTTTCCTTGTTTTAATCCATAGCCGGCCGCGGTGGTCTAGCAGTTCTAGGCGCTCAGTCCGGAACCGCGCGACTGCTACGGTCGCAGGTTCGAATCCTGCCTCGGGCATGGATGTGTGTGATGTCCTTAGGGTAGTTAGGTTTAATTAGTTCTAAGTTCTAGGGGACTGATGACCACAGATGTTAAGTCCCATAGTGCTCAGAGCCATTTGAACCATTTTTTAATCCATACTACCAACTCTGAAATTTTATTGGTGGAGTTCTTGTTGGCCCTGTACATTATTTTTTCTATAACTATCCTTGCTAAACAGTCATTAACAACAATATTTAACACTATTTCTCTCACAGCTCCTTCATGTCCTTCATTTTATTACAGTGTCACCAACATAGCCACTACATCAATCCTTTATGTCTGACATATCAAAACACTGATAGATTGATAGACATACCGTATAATTTGATATCTTATTTGATGTCACTCTCATTGAAAGTTAGGGGTTTATATTCTTTCTTTAGTCCTGTATGCAGTGATACTTTAGTCTTGTAGGTTACTATTAGTGCTTACTTTTATTACTTAATGTATTCTGATATTACTTCCCATGATTACAAACCCTTTCAGATTAGTATATGACATTTTAATATCAGACAGAAGTTTTATGTGAGAGTTTTAATCTAAAAAACTTGTTAAACAATCCTCTGTCTCAAATGGAGTTGTCGCTGATGGAACATAGATCCTAAGCTTCCTTCATTAAACCACACACCAGAACAGATTATATAGACAGTCAATTCAAGTAGAAAATAAAGACTGGTATATAATGCTACAAAAGACAATACACAGATTTTTTTGGAGTCGCTTTTTGCTTTTCAATTTACAGCCTATCTCCAAAGCCTGTATTTAGAGCAATACAAGTCTGAAATCCCATTTTAGTCAATCGGGACACTATGAGGGTGTACTGAAATGCCTTCAAATGTTTTATGTGAAACATCCTGAAATATTTTCAATAAAACAAAACTGACCACTCGTTGGGAGAAATGTGTGTGTCACCAGGATGACTATCTTGGGAAATAAATACATAGATGTATAATGCTAATAATGTTTGTTTTATTTATAAAACTTCAAGAGTTTTCACATTAAAAAATTGGAGGCATTCCTTTTTGAGATGCCCTTGTATATACCAGTTTGCTGTTGGGAAACTCAATAACTTATGAAACTTAAGTAATTTTGTAAAAGCATGTTCTGTTGTATTATTGTGTGCCCTCTCTCATGTATAATGTATTATCTCAGTAGCAGGACAGGAATCTGTTTTCTAAGGCAATCTGATATACATTTTACCATTTACAAGAAAAAATTGAAATTTCATTAAATTGCAGGTGCTTGGGTGCAGGACTTGATTGCCAGGATCAAGTTTCTTCAAGATTGGATTGATTCTGGTATACCTGCTTGTTTTTGGATTTCTGGCTTTTTCTTCCCACAAGCCTTCCTTACTGCAACATTACAGAACTATGCTAGAAAGTATGTAGTGTCCATAGATTCCATTGGTTTTGGATTTAAGGTAATAACAAAATTTTCATTAATTGATTAATAAGACTTACATATATCTATGAACATAATGTAATTGATTCCTTGCTTTAACTGAAAGCAGTTACTTGAGATTTGTTATTTCACACTTTGGGTAGTCACAGGATTTCAATGAAAATTGTTAATGGAGTAGTTTATTAGGCTAAAGTATTGGAATAGTTGTACCATAGTTATTAACAGGTTTCTTAAAAAGTTTTTCAGTGGTACATTACTGAGCTAGATTTTGGAATCAAACAGAAATCACAAACAGAGAAGATGAGGCAGTAGTTGTTGTTTAAATATTTGTTAAGTTTTTGTCACCAGGCTTTGCTGTTCAAGCAATTCAGTGGCATAATGTTTGTTTATTTCACACTAAACAATAATACTTATCACTTTGAGTTATTTTGAAATTAGTTTTTAAATACAAATATTGGAGCTCCGTCTCTAATACCTTGAAAACTGATTATATATTCAACACTAATCTTCAGTTCTTGTTTTGGAATACTGTTAATGTTAAACTGGTCCTAATGTGTTTGAAACAGAGGCACTAATTCTTTGAACAACAATAGTGATCTGACATAAATTCTTACAGAGATTTACATTAAATTCTTATGTTTATTGCTAGTTGTTGCCACAATATGGACAAATTCAGTCAGTGTCATGTGGAAAACAAGTTACTGAAATCAACTAAGAATAGGCAGAATTTTGGCCACCAAAAGTGCCACATGTCATTTCGTGAGAGTCAGATGCTGTGAGAAAGTGTTAAATACATAGAGAGGAATGAAAATGCTCTTCACAGCAGTTGCACACATCATAGTGGAATGTTTAATTAACAGTTCTTTTATGGGATAGGTTATTCCTTTCTGGCTAGGAAAAATTCCTCTAGATGGCCAGTGAATAGGTTGGCATAGGATGGTGCCATGCAGATGCTCATTGCTGTACCACAGATTTGTTTATAGGCTATGCCTTCAGAGGAGAAGTAATTGTGGTTGAAGATACAGTTGGTGATGGTGATCAGGAAGGAGGTTGCAGGTGTTAGGAAAGCTAATGCTCAGTAGTGGCAAGGTTTATTTATTTATTTTATTTATTTACATTTTCTTTGCATGGCGCTATTGTAATGATGGCTTTTGCAAATGTCAGACTTAATACTATTGTTATATTTACACTTACAAAATACACTGTATTCTGTAGCTGTTGCTTCTTATGTCTATTTTTTTACATTTATCACGTTACAACTGATATGCTAATGCCTCATGTTACAATCACTATCTTAAAATTCGTTGAAAGAATATAAACATTTTTCTATTAGAAAAGATTTTAATTTTGTTTTAAAAACATTTCCCGTGTACGTTCTTAGAGAGTTTGGTAGCTTGTTATACCAAATCAAACCACTGATATATGGACTTCTATCAGTCATTTTTAACGTTGTTCTGTTAGGGAAATAGTTACACTTTGTTCTAGTGTTGTGATCATGTACATCACTGCCCTTGATAGCTTCTGTTGGTTGACTTATAAAAAATACAACTATTTTGAAGTTGTACGGAGAATATATTGTCAGATATTTGTGCTGCACAAACACTTCACGACATGAATCTCTATGTCCCATCCCATGTATATGTCTTATTGCTCTTTTCTGTAGTAGTAGTATTCTTTTTAAATGTACATCAGCTGCACAGCCCCTCAGTTCAATTCTGTAATTGAGAAAGGGGTAAAGTGTTCCATAATATACTAATTTCAGTGCTTGGCTAGGAACTATCTTTGCGGGCTGGCTGAGGAGATATATGGCACTACCGACTTTTCCACATACGAAATGAATGTGGTATGTCCACCGCAAATTTTCATCAACATACACACCCAGGAATTTACAGTTACCATTTTCTGTTGCAGAGATATTACACACACGATTCATATTGTTGTGGTGAGAACTGCCTGTTTTAAATGTCAGTAGTTGAGATTTGTTGACATTCACCCTGAGTCCCTGCTCATTGAAGTATTTTGTAACTTCTGTTACACCACTAGTAGCAAGAGATTCTAGTCCATTAGATTTACTCCCATAGAATAATATTGACTTGTCATCTGCATAGCTTACAATATGGATGTTAATGGGTTGTGCAATGTCGTTAATATAAATAAGGAAGAGAAAGGGTCCAAGGATTGAGCCCTGTGGTACATTTTGTAATACAGGTTCACTGGTAGACTGTGAGTTCATGATTTTATTATCTAGCTTGTATGACAATTTAGTGCTTTGCTTACAATTCAGCAGGTATGTGGTTAGAAGATTCATGCCTTGATCCCCAATACTATAAGATTTTAGCTTTCTAAGAAGTACCTTATGGTTTACCGTATGAAATGCTCTTGTCAGGTCCAAAAATATACCTGCAGTCTGCATCTTCTGGTCCAACAGACAGTAAACTTCATGGATGAACTGTGTTAACTTCTGTGGTTGAACTTAGCTCTTTTCTGAAGCCATGCTGTGAATCTACAAGCAGTTTATGTTTTGTGAAAAAGGCACTTAGCTGAGAAAGAATAATGCTTTCTAATATTTTACTTAAAGTGGGAATTAATGATATTGGTCTATAGTTGGAGATATCTTCCTTACTTCCCTTTTTATACACTGGTTTCACTACACTCATTTTTAGAACCGTTGGATACATGTTTTCTCTAATGCTGCAATTAATCAGGTAAGTAAGAGGTTTAGAGATTTCTTTTAAGCACGCTTTAGCAATAGCACTGGATACACGATCCCATCCATGTATATTGCCCTGTGAATCTCCTGCTCATTCACTTCCATAAACTCAAATTCATGGGGATTGTTGATGTTAATATAGAGGAAGTGATGTGCAGGGTGCCTGGTAGTAAAGGAATGAGAACTGTAGAGAGTTGGGGGAGGAAATGGTGTCTTTTATACAGGAGGTAGGTTACAGGTGATAGGCTGAAGGAGATCATACATAGTGGCAGAGATTCTTTCTGTGGGGACACAGTAACCATCCGCAATGGGTCATTCACACAGGAAGGTTGGGTTTATGTGGTTTAGGAAGCATGTAGAAGGCAGGAGTGCAGGATGTGGTGTGGGTGAGTAGATAGATTGACTAAGGGGAGAGGTCCAGGGATGAATCTGATCCCTCGACATTGAAACCAATCTCTCATCCACAGAAAGAATCACAATCTGCCACCTAGAAACTGATTGGAACATTATAATCATACCTGTTGTCAAAGGCTCCATCACCGTGGTTGTGAATCACTACAATTATTTCACAGAGGGACTGTACCAGCTGTTAGATAGGTCCACTTACACGCCTACAACAGTGGCCCCATTCCAGAAATCCATCAATATATCCAGCCCTTCCTCAAAAACTTAGGACCAACCCAGAATCACTTTCTTGTCTGATCCCTCGACATTGAAACCAATCTCTCATCCACAGAAAGAATCACAATCTGCCACCTAGAAACTGATTGGAACATTATAATCATACCTGTTGTCAAAGGCTCCATCACCGTGGTTGTGAATCACTACAATTATTTCACAGAGGGACTGTACCAGCTGTTAGATAGGTCCACTTACACGCCTACAACAGTGGCCCCATTCCAGAAATCCATCAATATATCCAGCCCTTCCTCAAAAACTTAGGACCAACCCAGAATCACTTTCTTGAATCTTCCTACCTCCTCACCCCTACCACTCACCACAGTCCTAAATTCTACATACTTCCTGAAGCACATAAACATATCCATCCAGGATGTAATGGGTTAATGTGCTCCTACAAGGACAATCTCTGCCCTCGTGGACCAATACCTTCAGTCCATTACTCGTAAGTTACCCTCCCATAAGAGACCAACCTTTTCCTCCACCAACTCTTGGCATATGTTGTTCTTTAGCAAGCAGTGCCCTGCTTGTCACTGTCAATGACACCTTCCTCTACACTAACATCCCCAGTGCCCACTCCCTTGCTGCTATTGAACCTTTACCTTTCCCAACTCCCAATTGACTGAAAACCAGCAACCTCCTTCCAGGTCACCACCACCAACTATATCCTCACCCCCAATTACTCCCCCTTTGAAGACAGCACTGAAAAGCAAAACCTAGGGTACAGCAGTGGGTACCTACATGTTGCCATCCTGTGCTAACTTATACATGAGCCATCTAGAGGAATCCTTCCTAACCAGAATCCCAATCCTTTCACTTAGTTCAGATTCACTGATGACATCTTCATTCTGTGGACCAAGGGCATTGATACTCTATCCATATTCCTCCAGAACCTCAACACCTTCTCCACCGTTCACTTCACTTGTTACTCCTCTGCCCACAAAGCCACATACTTCGATGTCACCCTCCAACTCAGCGATGATTGTCAGTGTCCATCTACATCAAACATACTAACCACCAAAAATACCTCCACTTCAAGAGCTGCCACCCACTCCACACCAAGAAGTCCCTTCCAACAGCTTAACCATCCATGGTCATTGCATCTGTAGTAGGAGCAGTCCCTCTCCAAATATCCTAATGGTCTCACTGAGGTCTTCACAGACCAAAATTACCCTCTCAGTGTTGTTCAAAAACAGATCTCCAGTACCCTTGTCTCCCCAGTCACCTACCATCTCCCACATACCCAATGTTCAGCTACAGAGGTGCTTTCCTTTCATGACTCATACCATGCAGAACTGGAGCAACTGAACCACATTCTCCACTGTGTTTCGACTATCTTTCATCGTACCTTGAATGGGAAGTAATGTCCCTCTGTCCTCCCCAACAGTCCCATAATGGTACTCCGCTGCCCACCAAATTCATGTAATATGCTTGTCCATCCCTGCTCTCAGCCTTTTGCTTCATGGATCACATCCCTGCAATAGACAAAGATGCAAGACCTTTCCCACATATCCTTCCACTATCACCTACTCCAGTCCTGTAACAGCATCTCTTATCCCATCAAAGACAGGGCCACCTGTGAAAGCAGCCATGTGATCTACCAGTGTAGCTACAACCACTGTGCTGCATGAGCTGTCTGTCCTCATGAACTGTCATGGACAATCGGGGGTCAAGAGACAGCTGGAATAAGCTGCCAAACAAGTCACACAAATGATGTGTTTCACTTTAACTACTTCTTCACATCCTGTGCTACCTGGATACTTCCTGACAACACCAGCTTTTCTGAATTGCACAGATGGAAGCTCTGCAACATACCCTTCCTTTCCATAACCCTCCTGGCCTCAACCTTCCTCCACCTGTCTGTCCCCTTTCCTACTGCCACTGTAGTATTGTATATACCTTCAGTCCACTGATATTTAGAGATTTAATCAAACACATAAGACCAGTAACTTAAAACTATGTCTTTGTGGATCAGCACTTTCTTCCGCTGACTACTTCAATTGTATAATACACTACCAGAGGTTTCTGTCTCAAGTCTATGCTGTACACCATACACTCCCCTCCGAGCACCTTCATCTGTTTTTGACCTGTCAGTAAACCAGACTATGTCTCCTGAATGGTGTTGTGGTTCATTCTTCCACTGCTCCATTCTTCCAGTTGTTACACTGAAAGGTCTAGTGAAGCAGCTGGAAGTTGCTGTATGATCAGCCTCATTTCCCCAGACCATTGCTATATTTACCACATCCACTATTTTGGTGTGAGATTTTGGAGGTTCTAAAGGAATCCAGTTATTTCCAGTTTTTAACCTGTATGCCCCTATTACTGCCTCTATTGTAACCCAGGGATGTAATGGGAGCATGGCAAGCATGGTCTCCATCCCAGCAGTGGGTGTGCTGCTAATTTTGCCTGTTATGGCCATGCAGGTCGATCACTGCACTTCCACAAGCTCCTTGGCAGCCTCTTTTTGTTCTACTTTATTCTGCCATAATGTGGCCACATAAATTACTGAGATGTATAGGGTGACAAAATTCCTGGAATCCTTACCCAATCTGTTACCCCCGGAAACCATCCTTGTAACCAGTGATGCCACTTCCTTATACACAAATATTCCGCATGTCCAGGGCCTCGCTGCGATGGAGCATTTCCTTTCACGCCGATCACCTGCCAACCCAACCTAAAACCTCTTTCCTCATCACCTTAGCCAGCTTCATCCTGACCCACAACTTCTTCACTTTTGAAGGCCAGACATACCAACAATTAAAGGGAACAGCCATGGGTACCAGGATGGCCCCCTTGTACGCCAACCTATTCATGGGTCGCTTAGAGGAAGCCTTTTTGGTTACCCAGGCCTGCCAACCCAAAGTTTGGTACAGATTTATTGATGACATCTTCATGATCTGGACTCACAGTGAAGAAGAACTCCAGAATTTCCTCTCCAACCTCAACTCCTTTGGTTCCATCAGATTCACCTGGTCCTACTCCAAATCCCATGCCACTTTCCTTGACATTGACCTCCACCTGTCCAACGGCCAGCTTCACACGTCCGTCCACATCAAACCCACCAACAAGCAACAGTACCTCCATTATGACAGCTGCCACCCATTCCACATCAAACGGTCCCTTCCCTACAGCCTAGGTCTTCGTGGCAAACGAATCTGCTCCAGTCCGGAATCCCTGAACCATTACACCCACAACCTGACAACAGCTTTCGCATCCCGCAACTACCCTCCCGACCTGGTACAGAAGCAAATAACCAGAGCCACTTCCTCATCCCCTCGAACCCAGAATCCCCCACAGAAGAACCACAAAAGTGCCCCGCTTGTGGCAGGATACTTTCCGGGACTGGACCAGACTCTAAATGTGGCTCTCCAGCAGGGATACGACTTCCTCAAATCCTGCCCTGAAATGAGATCCATCCTTCATGAAATCCTCCCCACTCCACCAAGAGTGTCTTTCAGCCGTCCACCTAACCTTCGTAACCTGTTAGTTCATCCCTATGAAATCCCCAAACCACCTTCCCTACCCTCTGGCTCCTATCCTTGTAACCGCCCCCTGTGTAAAACCTGTCCCATGCACCCTCCCACCACCACCTACTCCAGTCCTGTAACCCGGAAGGTGTACACGATCAAAGGCAGAGCCACATGTGAAAGCACCCACGTGATTTACCAACTGACCTGCCTACACTGTGATGCATTCTATGTGGGAATGACCAGCAACAAACTGTCCATTCGCATGAATGGACACAGGCAGATGGTGTTTGTTGGTAATGAGGATCACCCTGTGGCTAAACATGCCTTGGTGCACGGCCAGCACATCTTGGCACAGTGTTACACCGTCCGAGTTATCTGGATACTTCCCACCAACACCAACCTATCCGAACTCCGGAGATGGGAACTTGCTCTTCAATATATCCTCTCTTCCCGTTACCCACCAGGCCGCAATCTCCGCTAATTTCAAGTTGCCGCCACTCATACCTCACCTGTCATTCAACATCATCTTTGCCTCTTCACTTCCGCCTCGACTGACATCTCTGCCCAAACTCTTTGTCTTTAAATATGTCTGCTTGTGAGATGTCTGCTTGTGTCTGTATATGTGTGGATGGATATGTGTGTGTGTGCGAGTGTATACCCGTCCTTTTTTCCCCCCTAAGGTAAGTCTTTTCGCTCCCGGGACTGGAATCACTCCTTACCCACTCCCTTAAAACCCACATCCTTTCATCTTTCCCTCTCCTTCCCTCTTTCCTGATGAGGCAACAGTTTGTTGCGAAAGCTTGAATTTTGTGTGTGTGTTTGTGTTTGTTTGTGTGTCTATCGACCTGCCAGCACTTTCGTTCGGTAAGTCACATCATCTTTGTTTTTAGAATAACAGGAATGTTTGAAATGAGCAGTGGCAGCCATGGGCAGGTGGCAGCTCTACAGGTTTGTGACAGTTAGTGAGTAAACAGTCTGTCATTTCAGTAATCATGGAGCAGTGGAACGGACAACAGCATGTGTTAGCCGTAAAAATGTTTTATAAAACAATGTCAGTTTGGTATCGGCGCAGAGGGAGTTTTGATGTTTTTATAATTTAGGATGTCATGATGCTGTTCCATCGAAACACCCAGTTAAATTTTGGATTAATAACTTTGAAGAGTGGATCTGCCCTCAAGAAGAAAGCAACAGGATGACCAAGAAGTGTGTGTTCTCCAGCAAACATTGATGTTGTATGCGAGTCTGTATTACGTAGCCCATGGCATTCAATTTGTAAGCAAGCAGCAGTGGTTGGAATGCCCCGGGAAGTGTTCGCAGATTTAAAATTTCGTCTGTACAAACTACAGATGGTGCAACAATTGAAGGACTATGATTATCGGTTACAATTAGGATTCTGTCAGCAAATGATAACAAAAATAAACAATGACAATGAATTTCTAAACAAATTGTGGGTGTCAGATGAGGCACATTTACATCTCACAGGTTCTGTGATAAACAGAACTACTGTTACTGGGCAAACACAAATCCCAATGACATTCATGAGCAGCCTTTACATGCTGGTAAAGTGATAGTATGGTTCGGCGTTTCATCACGTGGGATTATTGGGCCGTATTTTTTCGCAAATGAACAGGGAAACACAATAACTGTCAATGCCGATCATTATGTGGAGATATTACGAACTTTCATTACACTTTCATTGAACAACTTTCCAAGAATTCAAGAAGCCTGGTTTCAACAGGATGGAGTGACATCACGCACTGGACGACAGTCGATGGCATATGTGCGAGAATTGTGTGGCAACTGTGTGATCTCACAATTTGGTAACATTCCCTGGCCTCCTAGATTGCCAGATTTATCTGTTTGTGATTTTTTTTTCTTGTGGGTCTACCACAAGAGCAAAGTCTACACAACTTGACCAAGAACCCTGGGTCAGTTAAAACAGAGAATTCAGGATGCAGTTCACAGTATTCCAGGTGAGATGATGCAGCGGTCAATGAGGAATCCCAACAGCAGATTTTACAAATGTATGTGTACAGGAGGATGCCATTCAAAGGATGTAATTTTAAAAAAATGATATAGCCCATCAATGTTTCGTAAATCGCAAAGTTGTAAGGATTCAATTACTGTGAATGCAATTTCTTTCCTTAATCTCTTCTTGCTTTATTGGGTTGTGGAAATGTTCCCATTTTTCAGTGTCACCCTGTATATCGAGTACATGCTCCTGGAGATTAGACTCCATTTTTTTCCACAGGCCCTGCTATTGCGCATAAGAGCACCTTTTGCCATGGAATATACATTCTTTATTTGAAGGGTCCATGATAGTTTCACATCCAGGGTTACCATTAGAGACTTCAATACTCACTCTACTGGTACGATTGTGTCAAGGTGCTTAAGATTCCAGTATATGCCCTGGATACTCTTCTTTGTGAATGATGCTACAACACTTTTCCTGGGAATGATCCTTAGATCTTGTTTTTTGCACCAATTTTGAATCATGTTCAGAGTGCACTGTGCATTGTTCTAAAAGTACTTGTAAATATAACCTTTAGCATTTAACCCTTTGATGAGATCATTCACCTCTAGGTTCCACAGTAATGGGGACAAAACTCCTCCTTGTGGACACCCTCTGGTGGTGTTGATCACCATTGTCTCATTCGTAATGGTGGCTTTGCAAGATTTTTATAAAAAAATTAGTTTTTGAATTTCTCTTTTTAATTAGGCATTTTTAGTTTGTTGGAAGAGTTTAGTATTAAGTATCAGATTTTAAATGTATTTTTCCAGTGTGATTTTTTTTTTAGATAAATTAATTTTATGGATGTCAGAAAAAAAAATTATAATTGTGTTAGAATGACATACTACTATAAGTCAGAGTTTAAAACATTTCAAATAAGATCGAAAAAAGGATAAGATCGTAAATTCAAGAATATACATGGTCCAAACGGCTTACTGCATGTTACAACTTGCAGGCTACTCTCTATGCCTGCAGCTGTCAGCCAGTTTTTTCTGAGATGTAGCAAAAATAAGGGATCTTGTGATAGGTTGAATTGAATTGAATTTTATTTGATCCTGTAAGATTACATTGTGTACAGTAAATGTATGTGTAATATAGGACATGTCATAGTAGTAACACTCATTATCACTTATTTTTCTACCCCTTCAGCTTATATTATTACATCATTGATAATGAATAACAATATATACAGATTTAATGGCATAAGTATTCTACAACACTGTAAAACTCTTTTTCATTGGGATAGTCTTTCAGTTTCTTTGGAAAGTCATTGTCAAGTACACTATCTTGCAGGTTTTTAGGCAGACTTCTTAGTAGTCTGATACCAGAGTACTGGTGTCCTTTTTCTAGCATTGCCAGTCAGTGGGGTATGCTCCTTACTTCATTCTTCATTCTTGTATTGTGGGTGTGTACTCTAGCATTTGTAATCCAGTCCTCACTACCTTTTGTGATGTACATTATTGTTTTGTATATATACAACAATGAAAAAGTTAAGATACCTAACTTCTTGAAACAGTTTCTGCAAGTTTCAGAGGTCTTTCTTCTTAAAATGGTCCTAATTGCCTTTTTTTTTTTGTGTGTGTGTGTGTGTGTGTAATGTGAACACTCGTTTTGTCTCTTGTTTGTTTGAGTTTCCCCACACAGTCACTCCATACTGTAAGTATGGTTCGAAAAGTCCATGACACACTGTACACAGAAGATTCTTGTCTGAATACTGTGATAGCTGCATCATTAAGAATATGACAGAGCTCAGTTTCTTACAGACATTATTAATATGTTTTTTCCATTTCAGTTCATTATCCACAAGAATACCTAAGAATCTAGCAGATTCTACTTCTTCCAGCCTTGTTCCGTCAACCTCTAAATCCATGTCTACAGCCTTCTCCTTGTTTTTAAACACTGCATATATAGCCTGTTTTAGATTTATAACCAGTTCATTTTCCAACAGCCATTGAGCTGTGACATTTGCAGATATGTATGCTCTTCTCTCAAGCTGTTCCATACTTTGGTCAGTAAGTAGTAGTGTCATGTCATCAGCATACAATACATGTCTTTTTATTATGTGCACTGTAAGGATAGTGGATGGAATGATGGTGTTCTTTTTTATTCTTTTAACCATACTTTGGCTAATGTCATCCACAAACTTCCTGTACTAGCCATTTTTAACAGCAATATAAAAAATAATCTTGAACTCTGTTTTTGAAGGCTTCCTTAGTAGTGGGTACAGAATGGAGTTTATGTAACAGGGATCTAAAAGCGACTTTGTTGTACTGAAGAGGTTGACATGATTTTCTGTGGATAACTACATCAGTTGTCGTCATTCTTTAAATCTTGAAGGTCACATGACTCACATTTAAACCAGAGATCCAACTAGGGGACTTCCCACCTCCTCTGTACTACACCGAGAGCTGAATGTTATCATGGAGCCCATTATTATCCTTAATAAATGAGATGCGCTGTCCTTGTGTTGCATTATAAAATGAAATGATACCATCCACATATTTATACCAGGCAATGACTCTCTTAGTTTGGGTAGTGAACTGTATTCAAAGGATGTCATGAACATGTTGGCCAAGCAATATAGCAGTGATGACCCCATAGCAAGGCCCAACTTTGTATAAAAATGTCATCACCAAATCAGAAGTAAATAAATCTCAAGGTGACTTCCAAGGGCTTGATAATGTTATTAATTTCACTGTCAGTTTTACCACTACTTGTTTACAGATTACTGGTTACCATGTCTTGAATGTGGTCCATGGGAATATTCTCTTACATATTTTTGACATTCACGGTGACCATTTACATTCTGGTTCGGATGCTTAAAGTGTAAAGATTCTCTATTAAATGCTCTCTGTTATTGATGCTATACATAATCAGATGTTTATAATATTGGCTTGTGTACCTACACAACTTCACTCTTGTTCCCACCGGGTGATTTTCATTGTGAAGTTTAATCATTGCCTTGGAGCTGAAGAATTCGTTGATATAATATTCTCTTTTCTGTATAATTCTGGTACAGATGTTAATAGCCTTAAGTATCTTTTTCAAATTAGCCAAAAATCTATTGAGTAGATCTATATTAGTTTTGGTTGTGCCATTATTTGCAAGAAAATTATGGGCTTTGTCAACTTTTGTGTCTCCAATAAAGTTACTGTAATTTTTCCTTTATGAGATTATATTACATAGCCTTAGTTTTTTATTTATATCTAATATGACAACTAAGTTGTTACTGATTTCGTAAGTAGTTTCTATGACAGTAGGTCATATTACACCACATTGCATGCATGCCCATGCTTTCCATGACCCACACGACTTCTTGATTAGTCCTGAAATGAGCACTTTCTCGCCTGCATCTCCAAGCATCATGGTTTGCTGTATTTATGCTATGTCATTTTCATTAGCATACAAATTTCCTTCTTATTTATCAGTTTTATACTGTTTTTATTAGTAAGTGGGTTCTTGTCAACAGATTGTGACCCTTGATCTAATGGTTAACCGGATGATGTGGCTTCTAAGATATAAATCTGGCAGCTTAATAAATTGCTTACAAGAGCAGTTGAGTGGTTATTATTCAGTACGTTTAAATGTTCCCACCACTCACTGGATTCTCAGGCAGATTCCCAGTTCTCCCATTAGTCTGACCCTAGCAGCTGTACCTTGCAACTCCTCACAAAATACCTACTGGGATGATAATTTTGTTTGCTTAATTGCAGGGTTGCGTTAACAAGAGCCTCCTGATATTGTGCCCATTGTCCTTTCCTAATTGTGAAGTTGAACAGTCTTTTTCCCTGCATTCTTTGCAATTCCAAATTATTGTCCCACCAAGGTACATTCCTGTGTGTGCACATATGGGTGATTGGACAGATTTATAATGTGAGGTTGTAATGACAGACATCACTTTGGACTGAGCGAGGGGACGCAGTGGTTAGCATACTGAACTCGCATTCGGGACGACGAAGGTTCAATCCCGCATTTGGCCATCCTGATTTAGGTTTTCCATGATTTCCCTAAATTGCTCCAGGCAAATGCTGGGATGGTTCCTTTGAAAGGGCATGGCCGACTTCCTCCCTGTCCTACCCTAATCTGATGAGATCAATGACCTCGTAGTTTGGTCTCTTCCCACAAACAACCCAACCCAAGACACTTTGTCTGCCATTTCCTCAAGATCTAGTGGATTTGTTATTGAAGTTTTAACTTTAGGTAAGCATGAGTTTAGGTCTGTGCTATATGAGACCCAGTTTGTTTTCCTGGGAGTTCTATAGGCCATGATCTTTTTAATATCCATTTCAACCCCAGGCTTAATACACATGTGGTCAGATAAGGATGGCTACATGCCATTGTATAACATAACTAATCATTAGGATGGACCCAAACATTATGCCAATTAACTCTTCCCTCCATGTTTTCCTGAAGCTGGATTCCCTACTCCTGTTCAAGATATCCAAATTACTCTCCATTGGGTACTCACCTCTCCTGTTGGTGACACTCCTTTGTCACACCAGGTTGCGGGCACTGGCATCACAACCAACCAACAGTTGTTCATTCAGATGCAAGCAGCTATCTACGTCTCCTCACTTCCTGGGAAGGAGGAGCACTGTCCTTGTGAAGATGGTAAGCTGAGGCCAGTACAGATTCCCTTGTGCTTCCTTCCTTGTGCTGTTTCTTCCTGATGGTCATTAAGTTCTTCCAACAGAAGTCCATCATTGGCATGAATGACATTCCATTCATAACATAAGTGCACATTCTGGGAATCTTTTTAGATTTCTAGCATAAATCAACTTACCTCCAGTTCTTTTGTTACAGAACACTAGAGCAAGTCATTTGCGAGGTATCATATCTTAAAAAATTCCCACACTGACACTTGTACAACACATGTGGTAACACACACTAAAAAACAACACAACTGCATGTGATAACAGTTTGTGTTCAAAATGACCATTGACAGCAACAACACATGCTTCCAGTCAGGTATGGAACAACTGCTGCACATATACTAGCATTTCAGTGGAGATGTCCAAGTAATATGTTGTTGCACATCATTAGGTGTAGCTTGTATGTCCTTGTAGACAGTATCTGTCAGCTGTCCGCAAAGAAAAAAGTCTGCAGGTGTTAAATCCAGGGAAAGGCCAGCCAAGGTACAGGTCCTCTGCTTCCAATCCAGCAAGTTGGAGACAATCCACGAAGACATGCTGTCGTACTTCATGCATTATGGACTGGACAGCCATCATGTTGGTAGCACAGCTTCCTCATAGTCTGCAGAGGAATGCCTTCTAGCATCTGTTAAGATGGTCTGCAAGGAGGCTGCATGTTCAGTGTTCTGTCTGTGAAAAATGGGCCTATGAGCTGATGGTTCATTACCCCACACCATATGTGTACACGCCATGGATGCTGACATTCCACCTGATAAAGCCAGTGGGGATTATCGAAAGTCCAGTAGTACATGTTTCGGTGCTTTACCTGCCCATGATTGGTAAATGTGGCTTGATCGATAAACAAGATACATGATACATATGGAATATCCTGTCTTAGTGCCCATTTACAGAAGTTAACATGATTCTCATAGTCATTTCCATGGAACTCTTGATACAGAGATGTGACAGGGATAGAACCTATATCGATTTGAGAATGCATAGGACACTTGCCTGATTCACGCCACTTCCTCATGCAACTGTGTAGGAGCTAATGTGCAGATCAACTGGCAACAGCAGCAAGAACATTAATTTCTACCTCTTCTGTCACCACATGTTTCCTTCTGTTACATTGTGCAGGTGTTACACTACCACTTTCACATAACTAGTTGAAGAGGTTGATAAATGATTGCCAAGATGGTTGACATTTGTTGGGATATCTTGCTGTGTACACCATACAAGAATGAACTGCATTTGTCCTACACTCTCCACACACCATGAGCATGTTGGCTTTTTCTGGATTGGGAAATCCCATCATCCACTCATGACCTACTGCTTGAACTGTCATATGCTAACTCACTAGCAAGTTACACACAAGCACACTGTAACTAAACATAACGACATTTTATGTAGCAATTATGCAGGTTGAATGGCACAAACAAGTGTCGATGGGGAAACATTTCAAAATACAATATCTCATAAATGACTCGCACTAGAATCCTGCTGCGAACATCGCTGAAAGCCTGATTTACCCTAATTTTAGTTCGTTAATGTCTGAAGGTATTGTTTCATTTAAGATTTGTATGTTTGCACAAAAACTACACCTTCTAAGTATTATTACAATGTAATTGTTGGCTAACAATATGAGCCTCTAATTACTGATCTATTCTATCAAAAACACACATCAATACTACTTTTCATTTCCACTAAATTTGCGGTGTAAGGTTTAGGTTATTCATGCTGTATATATGAGGTTCCTGTATCAGGGCCATATCTACTTCCTGTCTTCTCAGAAGATGATTGAGACACTGGACTCGCATCCGGGAGAATGACGGTTCAATCCCACGTCCGACCATCCTGATTTAGGTTTTCCGTGATTTCCCTAAATCGCTCCAGGCAAATGCCGGGATGGTTCCTTTCAAAGGGTGCGGCCGACTTCCTTCCCCATCCTTCCCTAATCCGATGAGACCGATGACCTCGCTGTCTGGTCTCCTTCCCCAAAACAACCAACCAGAAGATGATTGTAAGTGGCTGTTTCCTCCTTACTATGTAGCTGGTTTATCTGCAACACTCCCATCCGCAAACTTGCTGTGTTGGTCATTTCCAGCGCCTGTAATTACCTTGTTGGTAACATGTGAGAATCCAGTTTCAGGTCCTGTTCTCACATTGCCCTCTGCGTTTCCTCACCGACATCCATCACAAGGGTTTCGCAATCAGATACAGCCATTTGGTTGATTACCCTCTAGTCCTCTTCTGTCTATGCTCTCTGGTTCTGCACCTGTGCTTCCTCACAGTCTTTGGAGGAACATCTATAAACAGTTTTGGGATCCAAACCAATATCTTCGCAGTCTTCAAGAGTTCTGCTGTTTTCATGATCAGCAGATTTGCCTTCTGCCATGGACTCACATTCAGGATGATGATGTTTAAAATTCACATCCAGTCATCCAAATTTGGATTTTCCATGATTTCCCGAAATCATTCCAGGCAAATGTTATGATGATTCTTTTCAAAAGGCATGGCTGATTTCCTTGCCCATCCTTGATACAACATAGCTTGTGCTCCATATCTAATAACCTCAATATGATCTTCTTAAGCCAATCCTCTGTTCCCTATGTCCTCATAGACCCAACTAAATTTAGGGCTTAGTCTCCCCTCCCCCCTCCCAATCCTATCAAAGGGAGACATCTTGACTAGCCTTTCCAGCTGCGAAATGATCCATGTTGGATAACCACTATACTAAAAACTGATACTGCAGTACTACAGGTCTTTTTTCCTGCTTTTTGGTATGGCTTTTTCTGGATCTGATTATCCTGAAAGCGGGCATGCTAGACTCCTCCCTTGTTCTCTTGTTCCTTTTCATGGAGGTGGAAGGAGTCTGTTTACCTCTTTCTGTCAGGGTTGGTCTTTTTTGAGGTCTTTAGTTCAAAGTATTTTAATTCCCTCCATTGTTATTTAGGATGCGGTTCTTTGCCTTAATTTTCTTTTTTGCCCCAGAGAAGAATTTGATCCTGTTCTGACCCAATTGTCACGCAGCTGACCCAACTGTCACCTGATATAGTAGCAGAAATGACTTCTATTGGTTCCAACCTTGGTGTTTGGGTAATTGAGACATCATCAAGCCCCCCCCCCCTCCCCCTCCCCACAGAATTCGAATTGTTTTCTGTGTTCTCCATACTGGTACCACAAAAATTGGAGCTGTATCAGGTCAGCACCAAATAAGGGCAAAGCTGGTGTAAGGTTAATTACTCACAGAGGTTGCCTGGTATCCCTGATGCTCTGTTCATGACACATCTTCCCATTGCCACACACCCCTTGCCACATATCACATCACACTTTGGGTTGGGAACCTAGAGAGTTTGGGAAGGGCTATAGAAATGGATGTCGGAAGAGATGGGATGCTGTGGGACACACTTCATAAAGTTCACCCATTGAGACTTATCCAGCTACAGCAGTCATAGGCCTCAGCTTCACACGAACACACAAACCTTGCCACCTGCTTTCTCAGTGCTACGATAAGGTGGTATCCCCCAGAGAGAATGCACAATGTAAAAACAAAATCCTTGAAAAGCCTGTAACTTTTATTGTGTAGTGTGTCATCACAATAACAAGAACAGCCAACTTTGTATACATACTCATAGAATCGTATTGTATTCTTCTGAGGCAGCAAATGGGGAAGGTGAGGGGAAGGGGAAAAGGAACAAAAACACACAACACAAAAATATTTAGCTTATTTTGTACAAGAAACCATGATAAATGAAACATCAAATATGGCAGTACAGTAGAACTTTAATTACCTGAATTAACTGGGACCCAACCCATTTGGATAATTGGGTGTTTTCTGGAAAAAGGGTATATGTATTTTAATTACAGTAAGTACATGCTATATGTTCAGTTCTGTATGTTGAAAATTGGAGAAAGAAATATTTTTAAACGAAAAGAGACTTTAATTAATTAAAATTAAAATGAGACACTTTTATGTACATGCTACGTAGTTAACTGTACAGTACAGGTGCTGAAAGTCATTGCTTGCTGAACTTCTGAGTCAAAGTAAGCTGTTTGACTGTCTTCATCTGTTTTTGGGCGGCAAAGTCGCGAATCTGCTTGACAGTGAGAAACTGCATGTGGTCACACTGTGGCTGACACTCCATCCACTTCAACAGAGTTTCGAGGCCAGCAAATGCTTCACTAGCTTACGGTTCCATGTCTGCTTCAGCTTCAACATTGAGGTCATCTTCTTGCTCGACACTTTCTTCTCACGTTTGAAACCCAAGGTCTGATGAATCACACACCACCCATTCTGCTGTATCTTCAGCACTAACTTCTGAACATCCAGGAGTTTTCAAAAGAATGTTTGTTAATTCCTCAAGTGACACATCATCCTCATCTTCTCATGTCTATTCCATTTCTTTTCTTGAGCTTATTTTTCCTTTTTCACCTTTTCCTTCTCTATTCCAGTTGATATGCTTTGTAACTTGTTCCATGCATGTTTTAATGTGACTGCCTTTACCAACCTCCAAGCTTCTACCACCTTGTAAGCTCAATCTTTCAAATTAATTTTGTTTTTTTGTGGTTACCCAACATACCTTCTATGTCTTCATTCTCTACCAAAAGTTTCCTTAAAAGTTGCCTTCTGTAATGGCATTCCATGGTTTGAATAACAGACTGATCCAGTGATTGCAACAAGCTTGTGAGTAAGTTGGGTGGTAAAAAGATGGTTGTAAACTGGCTATTTTCTCTTTTCAACACTGCTGGAAGGAGTTGGTACATCATCAACAATCAAAAGCACTTTACTGCCACCTTTTCCAAGAGATTTTTATTGCCTTATCTCTTCAGGGAAGAAAATTTTGTAATACCACTCAGTAAACAATGCTGTAGTCATCCATGCCTTGGGGTGGTTTTTATAAAAAGAGGGGAAGCTTTTTCACATATAGAAATGCTCTTGGGCTTTTTGACTTCCCTATCAACAGAAGGGGTATTTTATGGCCTCCTGTAGAGTTTGGACAGGTAAGCGCCATTCTTTACTAACTTCATGTTCTGGAGCACTACACTTCTTTTAGATGCTAAAGTGGTTTTAGGCAGAACTTTCCAAGCAAGACTGTGTCACAAAAAAACTCAGGATTGTAGAGTCTGTTACAACTTTAAATTTTTCAATAAAATCTTCTGCAGCTTTGGAGTCTGTTGAAAACATCTCGCCACTTAAATCTAGTTCATGGACACTGTGCCGGCAATTAAAATTTCTTAGCCAGCCATTACGTGCTTTGAAGGCTGAACAACCAAGCTTCTGAGCTAAGAGTTTAGCTTTTTCACAAAGAATTGGATCCGAAATTGCATATCCTATGGAAAGTTTTTGCAAAAACCACTTGAAAACAGAATATTGTAAATTTTTGTCTGTTGTGGCCTTCATTGCTTTTCTTGAAGACTTCTATCTTCATTTTCAAGCACTGACATGAAGTTTAAAAGTGTAGGTTTGCTCCTTTTAATGTCTGAAATCATTGCTTGTTGAACTCCATCCATTTATTTCTTCCAAGAAAATTGTACAACCAGTGCTTACCCACAATTTTTTTAATGGTGTTAAAACTGTGCTGAATATTGTTAGTTTCAGCTAACTTAAAAGCTAGGATTCTCAAGTCGGTTAGGGTAATTCCAAAGAGCCTTTCTTCTAATATCAGTACATGTTGAGCCAGCTGTTTTTCCTGATCTTCAGTAAAGACATTTTCAAACCTGCCCAGCTTTTTTACAGCAGCTACTTCTGGTGTCAAAGCATTTGAGTGAGCTTTTTTCACTTTTCTCTCCAGTGTAGATTTAGGGACATTAAATGAATGGGCAGCTTTCAGAAAACCCATCCTCCCTTCTAAAACTTCTCGAACAGCCTCTGCCATGCTCTGCTCATCCCAGCTATTTCCAGATGAAGTTCGCTGATAATTGCAAGGCATCTTGTAGGCCTATTCTGAAACCAAAATAAATTATTAGCTGTTTAAAAATTGCCAAAGAAAATATGGTTAAAGTTTAGTTGTGATTATACATAGGCCTATTTTAATTCATCACTTATTTCAATTAAAATAACTTAAACACATTGCTAAAACATTAATGGAAATGGTCGGGTAAAACAGGACACATCAAAATTGTATCCCGTTTTGGGCACCCCAAAAGTGTCCCATTTCGCCAGACCGTGATGCTTTTGACAACATAAATGGCTGACCCCTGAACCGTTACTCACTATCAGTATTTACATACATGAAATTGTTGTTAAACGAGCTATGAACAAAACACAGTACTTACTGGAATTGTTCCGAAGAATGGAGAAGCACAAGGATAGTTGTTCTGCAGCTCAAAAAAGAACAATGTAAGTAAAAATCTCACTTGAAAACTTTGAAAAAATATTTCTTCACGAAACTCATGGCTAGCATTGAGAGATCAACTCAGAATGCTGTCATGGCGGTTGGGAACCAGTTTAGCCTGTTTCCCATGAGATAACACTACCAGTCAAGCTCCTAAGCTCAATATCCCATTTTGCCCGCCTATCCCATTTTGGGGAACTTTCCCCTAATGCTGTTTTGTTTTTATTTCTCCTAATTACACACACACACACACACACACACACACACAATGGTATATCTTCAGCTGTAGAGATCAGGTTTCAGTTGACATACTTGTTACAAATATGTATTAAAGGTTGGTGTGTTATATGTAGCAAGTACATAGAGTTAAGTAAATGTGGGTGTGATTGCATTGCATGTGTCAGAGGAGTGTTTACAATTATTGCATTATTTGCACAGTTTGAATTTTCTTTATCTAAGTGAAATATTACTGTCACAATATTATGAAAAGGACAGATGCTACTCACCATATTAGTGGAGATGCTGAGTTGCAGATAGGCGCAACAAAAAGACTGTCACAATATAAGCTTGCAGCCAGCAAGGCCTTTGTCAAAAATAGATGACCCCCCCCCCCCCCACCCCACACACACACACACACACACACACACACACACACACACACACACACGCGCGCGTGCACGCATTCATGCAAATGCAACTCACACATATGACTGCAGCAGCTGAAGTGTGGCTTCAGAGATAGTAGTCATGTGTGTGTGTGTGTGTGTGTGTGTGTGAGTTGCGTTTGCATGAGTGTGTGTATATGTGTGTGTTGTCTATTTTTGACAAAGGCTTTGTTCGCCAAAAGCTTATATTGTAACAGTCTTTTTGTTGTACTTATCTGGGACTCAGCTTCTCCACTATGTGGTGAGTAGTGCCTATACTTTTCATAATACTGTTACATTCCTTCCTGGCTTTGAAATAATACTGTCAATAATTCAGAGGCTTTGAACTAGCAGAAGGTACTATTTTCCATAATATTTACTCATACTAAAAATATACCTTCAGATTTAAAATTTTGTAACTGCAGGTGCTAGAAAAGTTCCCAGAAAAGAGACCAGAGGATGGCTGTAGCATCTGGGGGCTATACCTCGAAGGATGTAGATGGAGTCATGTAACTCATCTCTCAGAATCAAAACCGAAGGAACTGTATACAGGTATATTATTTAAATGATTTTATGCCTATGATTGAGTTTTTTACACTTTTGCACTCTTTTTATTGAAAATTGTACTACTGATATGAATGTTTGTAGAAGTAAATCAAGAACACTTATAAGATGTTGTAACATCATTTCCCACATGTAAAATGTAAAGGCTAATTCATAGACAGAATAAAATCTGGTTTACAAGGCTACAAAAATGTCATCTCTTCTAATTATCTAAGGAGATGAACATCATTTCCAGATAAAAACTTCAACATCCATCAGAATAACTGAAGTATTTACTTGTCATTAAATAAGGTGTGTAACAGGTTGCAAATAATATTCCAGTTGATTAAGAAAAATTAATTCATTTAATTCTGCATGAAGTTACTAACAATCTGATGTCTCTTAGGTACATCTACATTGGGCAGATTTAAAAATACAGTGGAAGTGGAATCTCTGTCTACCAGATATGCTACTCTTCTTATCTATTCTTCAGTATTTATGTTTCAGGAAGCCTAGTAACAATGTAACAAACTTCACAAGATTTTGTTCTTTGATTTGGACCTTCCAGGGATAATAACTATGTCAAAGGAGTCAGTTTTTGTGACATTCTGTCAGTATCCAAACTGACTGAGACATGCTTAGACTTGTCACTGCAATTTCTGTCTTGTAAAAGCAGAACCATAATATCATCAGCAAAGAAAATCATAGTTATGTTTTACCGCAAGTCTTGTGTTTTGGTGCTGAAGCTCAACTTAAAAAACAACAGTGAGATTGATTACTCTCAGTGTGTCCCAACTGCCATAAAAGCTGTTGGATAGGGCAGCTGACTAATTGACTTTACATCCCTTTACTGTATTTTCACCCAGCTGATGAGAGGTTGATGCACTCTGTAGTCACAGCTTTATCAAGTGAGTAGGCGTGTAAAAAATCAAAGGCACATGTAATGTGACATTAGCACATACAAGGAATCAACCTACATGTACCAAAATATAACATTACTGAAACAAGCCCTGTATACAAAGTATGGTTGGTGGCCATGTATAGTCAGTTCCCTGCAACACCTAATAATGATTGTTGACAACTTTGTCAACTGTGTAACTCAAATAATAAATACTGTAAAATAAACTGTCAAATGGCAGGACATTAGAAATTGTCTAATATAGAAAAAGTTATATGATGCTGTAAGTTATGAACTTCATACTAGTGCCTGAAGTGAGAGTGAAATGGTGTAGTTAGTATTAATGTTGGTAAATTGAACACAATATTCATGGTGACTCTCACTACAGCAGACTGAATATGTTACTTGTTTTTGTGCTCAAAACAACTTTCAATTAGCTGCAGTTTGAACAGCATCCACTTTGAAGTAACTTCACATTTAAACACATTTCAGTAGCATAGAAAAGCATATAAGCACTTTGTCAACTGCGTGATGCTCCCATATGGTACAGTTTTACAACCACTGTGTTGTCTGAACCAGACAAGTTGCCCAGCTGCCCCAAGACACAAGGGGAGAAAGCCTTACTGCCCCAAGGAGAGACATGTATCTGGATAATGAAATTGTGGGCGCCTTCTGATAATTGTTGATACCATTGCAAATGACTCAGTTCAAGGCTTCTCTTTGTTCTGAGGCAGATGTGCAGATATTTGGACAGTAAAGGTGTTTATTGGAAACCTCTGACAAACTTGTAATGTAACCATCCAAGAAGCTTTCAGTTATCAGAGAACCCAAAGTAATTTGAGATAACAGAGTAATGTTTTCAGAGAGGAACTTATATGGTGAAAATAAGTGTTTTTTAGCCTGGGGAAAGTGGGAATTATGCAACAGCTATGAATGTTGCTGTTAAATAATTTGGTTGGCGAGGCAAAGACTCCAAGCTGGCCAGTCAGATAGTAGGATATGTCCGTAGTGAATTTTACATAGATGCTAATGCTAGGGGAAAGAACTTCATAATGTGAGGCACTTCCCTGACTTCCTTCATCAGAAATATTTTGCACCTAGACCTATAGTAAGGCACATCAACATTTGCACATGCAAGCTATGGCTCGTAGTAAGAGATGTAGCCATTACATGCCCACCTGGTCCAGCTCTAGCCATAGCCGCAAGATATGCACTACCTGCTGCCTTCATGTAGCCAACTAGAAATGCCCGTCAACTACCACTTGCTGTCAGCTGAATTTGCAAGTCCAAGAATAACAATGACACTTAGGAAAAATGATGCTGAAAATGTTGTTTAATGTGATGGGTGTAGTAATGTTTTCTCTTTTAATAATAATGATGGAATGACAGTTCCCCTTACTGAACATTAAAAGTGGATAACCTTGGTTTGCTTAGTGTGGAGGATAAAACTACAGGTACAACATGGGGACATGTAACAAAAAAGGTCTCCCACTACAAACAGTTCCTTTATGGGAACATTTACAGAAACAATGAATTGCAGATTGCATTTACAAAGATGAGTTGCCACAAAAACGTCTGTGAAAAAAACTTTCAAAAACTTTCAATTGAGTTGGTCCAGTAATCCCCACCACTCATGAAGGCATTACGAGTACATACAAAGGATTCCCACTATCTGTGTCTGATGGAATTGGTTTACACAGTTTTTTAAGACTACGTGAGAAACATCGTTAATGATCTTGAAATATAGTAAATGGAGCTAACCTAATAGAGTGATCAAGGAAATACACAAACACAAATAAATGAACTTAGAGGTTCCACGAGTGTGTCTAATCTTAACACAGTAACAAAAGCAAAATACAAATTAATGAACCAGAGGTAGCTCATCTAACACAGTGACTAAAGCAAATACAAAATACAAATAAACAAACTAGACATACAGAAGGTGAAGTTAATCTAACACAGTTGATGATTTCATTGTCTAACAACCATATGCATGGTGATGCAGTGGCTAGCATATACTTTACTGAAAAGAGATCAAATCTTGGTGCACTCTATGATTTAGCATGCTCCATGAAGTGTATGCTCCATGCTCAGGACATGAGACCATCAGATGGGTTCTGAACAATTTTACCCTGAAGTATGGTATAAATCTCACCTACTAGTTCTCCATAGCCATTGCAGGAGCCCAAAATGCCGTTTGCTATATAGACATTGGAAACAGAATTACAGTTTATGGCTTATTCTGTAGCTCAGTGACAAGCCATTAAGTTCTGATAATGAAATAACTTGAACATAAAGTTCACACCATAAGAACATTAAAGCTCTGCACTCATCATGTGGACAGCTTGGCAGTGGCACAGGAGGGGGTTAGGAGTTGGGTACGCTTCCTGTAGCATGCTGTAGGGAAAAACTACAAGCGTTCTGGCAAGTAGGTGCATGGCAGAGAAGACACTTGTCATTGGATGCATAAAACTTGCAAAGTGGTTTTTCTTTGCTGGGCAACACATAGTCTGCTGCAGTGTGAGATCATCTGGTAGAGCAGAACATAATTTTTTCTGAAAATAAATTGATAGTAATGTACACTATTTAAATTTCTGCAGCTATTGCACCTGTTGTGTTTGTTTGTTGTGGTCATCAGTTTGAAGACTGATTTGATCCAGCTCTACACCCCTGTCTATCCTGTGCAGATCTTCTCATGTTTGCATAAATACTGCAACGTACATCAATTTGAACCATTGTATTGTATTCAAGCCTTGGTTTCCCTTTACTATTTTTACCTTCCCCTCTTCCCTCCCTTGCCAAATTGGTGATCTGGCTATCTGATTGTCAACATTTTCTGTAGCACTACATCTCAAAATCTTCTTTTCTGAAGTTTTTATCATTCATGTTTCACTTCCATTCAGGCTACATTCCAAACAATTAATTTTAGTAAAGACTATGTGACATTTATATTTATATTGAATGTTAATAGATTTCTCTTTTTTGGGAAAACGTTTCTTCGTGTTGCCATTCTGCATTTTAAATCCTCTCTACTTTTGCCATCATTAGTTATTTTGCTGCCCAAACAATAATAAAGCCCACTGACTATTTTTTGTGTTTCATTGCCTTATGTAATCTCCTCAATGCTGCCTAATTTGATGCGATGACATTCCATTCCCCCTGTTTTAATGTTGTTGATGTTCATTTCATAACATTTTTGCATGGCACTAACCATTCTTTTCAGCTGCTTTCCAGGTCTTTTGCTGCCTGTGATACAATTACAAGAGTCATCAGCAAATCCCACTGTTTTTAGTTCTTTTCCCTGAACTTTCTCTCCCCAGTCCCTCCTTGGTTTCCTTCATAGCTTGATCAATGTATAAATTGAATAACATAACTGTCTCACTCCCTCTCAACTACTGCTTACCTTTCACGTCTGTTGACTATTTTAATTGGAGTCTGGTTTCTGTAAAAGTTGTGGATGAACTTTCACTCCCTGTACTTAACCCATGCTACCTTCAAAATTTCACAGAGTGTAGTTCACTTAACATTGTCAAAAGTGTAATCCAAATTAACAAGTGCTATAATTGTAGGTTTGCCTTTCATTAACCTATCCTCTAAGACAAGTTATACAGTCAGTGTTGTCTTGTGTGTTCCCTACATTTTTGCGGAATCCCAAGTAATATTACCTGAGATCAGCCTTTACTTTTTTCAGTCTTCTGCAAATAATTTGTAGGAATATTTTGCAGCTATGTTTTATTAAACTGATAATTTGATAATATTCACACCTGTCAACTCTTGCCTTTTTTGGGATTGGAATTATTACATTCTTCTTGAAGTCTGAGAGTATCTCACCTGTCTCACATACCACATAGTGCAAAGTCTTTGCAAAACATATATGTTTTTAAGCCCTTTACCAATTTGATCGTGTAAGAAATTACTCATAAAATTTGAACATAATGTCAAAAAGACTGGCAGACATTTCATCAGCTTTTATCAGTCACATATTGCCAGATGTACTAATTTAATCATCAGTAACATCTGTGTAAAAGGGAAAACAGTCTATATATTAGACAGCAGATACAAAACCCAGTCGTGTTGGAAGCTTTCTTCAAAATGAATTTAATTACGAATTTAGCTGCTACCTGCCATTATGTAGGGTACTGCCAACACAAAAATTTAGAGGAAAAAATAAATTTCTTCTCATGGGATAGTTTGTTCCTGCTGACTGTAGATATTTTCATCAATGTCAATTACCTTTCAGCATTATCTTACTTCTTTTATTCATTTATTCTCTGTTAAGCATGTTGTACTACATATATTCCTGGTTAACATGTTGAATAATACTGTTTTGACTCAGCGTTTAATATAGTGTGTAATTGTTTCATCTTATAGCAAATGAAATACAAATAACAATTTATGAAGTTCTTCATCTGTTATTAGTACTGTACAGTTTCTTTCATTTATTCCTTAACAGATATGCCTCCAGTCTGGCTGATTCCTGAAGTGAATCATGTGACTGCTGAAACTGGTATCTATGAGTGTCCTGTTTACAAGACACTGACAAGAGCTGGCACTCTGTCAACGACCGGTCACTCCACCAACTATGTACTTGCTATAGAGTTGCCAACTGATAAGCCACAACGTCACTGGATAAAAAGGGGCGTTGCACTCATATGTGCACTTGATTATTAGAAGTAAAATTGCAACCATGCATGTCACACAATGTACATGTCACTAATAGGATATTGCAGTCCTGCGTGCCACACAATGCACATGTAGCTAACAGTGTACTCACATATATAAGGAGAATAACAATTGTAGCCCTGCATGCTACAAAGTGTATATGCCACTAGAAATGCACTTTTCTGTGTAAGGGAACAATTGTACTCTGCATGTTACATTATGTACTTGCCACTAATGATGCACTCATATGTATAAGGAAAATAATTGTAACCCTACATGTTACAGTATGTGTGAGGCACTGACACTACTCTCATAAGAATAAGGAACACAATTGTAGTCCTGCAAGTTATAGTATGTATGAGCCACAAACAATGCACTCTGAGGTAAACAACAATTGTAGCCCTGCATGTTACAGAGTGTATTTGTCACTAATAATGGACTTTTATGTATATGGAAAACAATAATTGTATCCCTGCATGCTATGGAATGTGTGTCAGTAATGACAATAAAAATTATGCCACACATTCTTATAAAATGCAAAGTGCATTTCTTTACTTAATAATAGAAAAGAAACATTGAGATTGCCTCATTTATTATGTCAGAAATATGCTTCAATGACTAATTTCTTCTTCTCCTGTTTTCATTCTTTTCTTTCAGATTAACCCAGTGGTCTTGCATATAGAGTAAAGAAGTGGAATAATATATAGATGCTTTTCCAATCACTAACAACTTTTCTGATAAGTGTAACCACATAATATGTGATCCTAATGGGGTGAGATGAAAATATCAATATTGCAGTAGTATGCCAAAAAGCTTAAGGAAATTTCAGAAGTGGGATTTCATTATTCTTTACTGGTGCTTTTTTATTTATACATGTTGCATGGATCTGTATTGCAGCTGTTTCCATCAGTGTTGACGAAATAAGCATAGACTTTATGAAGTAAAGTTTTTGACAATATTATGTAACTGAATAGATAAAAAATCTACTCACCAATCGGTCACAGGACAACACACTCATAATAAAAGGTTTTACATATGCAAGCTTTCATAGCCAGTGGTACCTTCTTCCAGCAGAAAGGTTTAAGGGGAAAGGACTGAAGACATTAGGAAAAGGAGTAGAGTTAGATAAAGTCAACCCGAATCCCATGTCATGGGAGACTTACCAGATGGGTGAGAAGGAAAGACTGATTGTTGGGGGACTGCACTGGTGAAGATTTCAAAACCTGAGAGCTTTAAGGCAGAAGACAGGGTAATATGCAAGACAGATATTACTGTTAAAACTTTGTGTATGAGTTAATAAGAGTGAAAAGGGAAGTGCATTGTATGTCAGACAGGTCAGAAAATGAAGATGTAGAAAACTAAAACAGAGTGAAGAAAGGAGTAGTTTCTGTGAAGAAATTCTGAGACAGAATAAATTAATGTACATTAAGGCCAGGTGGGTGATGAGAACTGAGCACATGTTGTAGCACAGGTTCTCACCTGCAGAGTTCTGAGAAACTGGTGTCTCGGGGAAGAATCCATATAGCGAGTGTGATGAAACAGGCACTGAGGTCACAACTGTTATGCTGTAGAGCATGCTCTGCAACAGGATATTGTGTGTTGCCGGTGTACACCCTCTTCCTATGCCCATTCATCCTAACAGATAACTTGGTGGTAGTCATGCCAATGTAAAAGGCTGAACAGTGTTTACACATCTGGTATGGTCATTTCACAGGTGGTTATTCCTTTGATAGTATATGTATAGAGTTGCAGGGCTGGAATAGGTTGTGGTAGGAGCTATAGGGTAGGGAGGTGGGTTGGAAGGAGCATAGGGTCTGACAAAGATATTGCAGAGATTGGGAGGGAGACAAAAAGCTATTATAGGTGTGGTGGGCAAAATCTCAGACTGAATGGATCTCATTACAGGGCATGATTTTAGGAAGTCATGGCCTAGTTGAAGTAGCTGATTAATACATTCAAGACCAAGATAATATAAGTGGGAAGTGGTGTGCTCCAAAGTTGTTTTTTTGGAGGGATCAAAAGTACCAGAATTGAATGTGATGGCCCAGGAAATCTGATTTTGAAATAGGCTAGTGGAGTATTTGCATCCAGTCAAGGCTGAGGTGAGAATCATGATGTATTGCTATAAAGAGTCTGCATCCGAACAAATACATTTGCCTCAAATGCCAAGGGTATGCGGGAGGGAATGTTTGACACGGAAAGGATAGCAACTATCAAAATATAAGTACTGTTGTTTGTTAGGTGGTTTAATGTGGGCAGAAATGTGTAGCTGGACTTCAATGAGGATGAGCTCAGCATCAAGGAAAGTGCCATGGGGTTCAGAATATGACTATGTGAAATTTAATTGGGAGAAGGTATTTGGAGATAACAGAAATTTTAACTTGTCAGCCTCACCATGAGTCCATATGGCAAAGATGTCATCAATCTATCTAAACCAAACCATGGGCTGAAGCCTTTTGGATCCCAGGAAAAGCCCCCCCCCCCCCCCAAGTTATCCATGCAAAGTTTGGCGTAGGAAGGAGACAGCCTGATATCTGTCCCTCAAAGGTGAAGTACTTCTTGGTAAGTATGAAGTTGATTAAGGCAAGCAGGAAGGATGTCATAGGTTTGGAATCAGGTGGGTGTTGACTGAGGAAATGTTCAGAAGCAGACAGACCACATATGTGAAGGATGATGGTATAGATGGGGGATGCTGTTACAGAGGGAGGTGGCATCAATGGTGACAAGCAAGGTGTGTGGTGGGGTGGGATGGGCATGGATTTCAAATGATCTAGGAAATGGTTGATGTCTTTTAATACAGGAAGGAAGGCAGTATACTATGAGTTGCAGATATTGATCAGCTAAGGTGTTCGGTGGGTGCTTTGGAGTCAGCAACTATAGGATGTCCAGGATGATTGTGTTTGTAGATCTTAGGAAGGTGGGGGTGCATGGTTTAGATGGGGTGAGAAGACCTGTGGATTGAGGTGCTAGTCCCTGTGAGGGGCCTAAGGTTTTAAGGAGGGACTACAGGCCAGTTTTAATCACAGGGATGGGGTCGTGAAGGCAAATGCTGTGTGTAGAGGCTCAGACCTTCACTAACATACCCCTGTTGGTCAAGAACCACAGTGGTAGGTCCTTTGTCTGCTGGGAGGATAATGATGGAGCCATCAGTTTTAGGTAAAGCAGACACTGGAGTTTAGCAGAGGATAGATTAGAGTCATGTTATAGGGTCATGGGGAAGGGTTGTGAAACAAACCTGGATGTGAGGAATTCTTGGAAGTCTTGTATGGGATGATTTTATGGTAGTGGTGGTGGATCAAGTTGGGATTGTAGGCAGAACTGTTCAAGGCAGGGTTCAAAGTCTGGTTTGCCTTTGGAAGGGTTTTCAGATTGGGTTGCAAAGTGATATTTCTAGTTGACATTATGCATGATGGAAAGTAGGTCCTTCATCGAAGCAGCATGATTAAATTTAGGTTTAGGACTGAAAGTTAGATTCTTGGTTAATATAGATAATTGAAAAGGGGAGAGTGCTTTAGACGAGAGGTTGACTATAGTTCTGTGACTAGTTCCTGTCATTGTGAGTTATTATTGGTCTGGGAGGTAGGTTGGCCAAGCTTGGTTTGTAGAAAAAGAGTGGTGGCTGATGGTATGGATGTTTAGGGAGCTGCAGAGGGGCAGGAAGGGAAATACCACTGTTGAGGTAGTTAGGAGAAGGTGGGATAGCTTTTTGAGGTGAAATCTGTTATGCTTTTGTAGTTTGAAGTTAGCTGGCACATGATACCACCCAAGGAAACATTTTAGCAGATAACTGCAGGATTTTGTAGAAGGAGAGAGGTCTGGTGGAGTGTAAATTGACAGATGTAGCAATGTGACATATAGGTCACAGATTAGCTGGGTAAGTGCAAGAGATTGCTGTATTTGAAACTGTAAAACAGCCAGGCATAGAGTAGGATTACATCCAGAAACTGGGACTTCAATGTTAGGCTTTGCGAGTAACTCCAAGGGACAACCAGGCATCAACAAACATAATGTGGAACCTTAGTTTCGATAGTGCAAATACATGATTTCAAAAAGAAAGGATGTAATATGTGATGGGATTCATCATGCGTTGAGAGGACAGTTTGGAATGTTTGAAAGACAGTGGTTAATGAGAGCTAATGAGTGGGTGAGAATTTCATGCCAGTAAAGTGGTTTATATGGTACAAGAAAAAATAAAAAAATCAACAGGGAAAGTCATGAAAAGAGACAAAATTTTAAAGCCTGGGCAAACAGAAAGTCATAGGAGAAAATGTAAACTACTTTACTTGGCAAATAAAGTAATGTAGCGGACAGCAGTAAAAGGTGATCAGAGCAGTTTGCCAAAAAACAAACAAACAAAAACGTGAAAGAATTATGTGTAAACAAGGTATGTGGAGAGTGGGAAAAAAATACCTGTCAAATTTGCAAGTAAATTGGCAAAAGACGATTGGCAGAAGGCCCTGCAGTGAACCATTAACAAATTGTTATAGGCAAATTCGTAAATAACCATGGATCCATCTACATGCAAGGAAGTCAGTACTAGAAAATAGGTAGGGGAAAAGTTTTGATTAATATGGGTGCTACAGAAAAATAAATGAATGGACTAGCACATAAAGTAGAAATAGACTATAATTTGAAAAAGGCTGGCGACAACAAAGACTGATGAGAGTTACATTAGGAGGAATGATGCCCAAATGGGCTAGTATAACTGCAAAAGTAATCAATTTCTGACAATATAGTGTAATTGGATAGATAAAAAATGTACCCACAAAATGACAGCAGAAGAACGACATACGAAAAATGTTATGAGAATGTAGGATGTATTTCAGGGAAAGTTCCCACCTGCGCACAGGCACAGGCTGTGAAGCAGTCATTCAAATGAACAATATCTTGTTTGGCAGCGTGTTCAGCAGCAGGGTGGTCCACTTGTTTCTTGGCCACAGTTTGTCAGTGGCAATTCATGTGGACAGACAGCTTGTTGGTTGTCATGCCTACATAGAATGCAGCACAGTGGTTACAGCTTAGCTTGTAGATCACATGACTGGTTTCACAGGTAGTCCTGCCTTTGATGGGATAGGTGATGTTAGTGACTGGGCTGGTGTAGGTGGTGGTGGAAGGATGTATGGGACAGGTCTTGCATCTAGGTCTGTTACAGGGGTATGAACCATGAGGTAAAGGATTGGGAGCAGGGATTGTGTAAGGATGGATGAGTATCTTGTGTAGGTTCGGTGGAGTGTGGAATATCACTGTTGGAGGGGTGGGAAGGATAGTAGGCAAGACATTGCTCATTTCAGGGCACAACAAAAGGTAATCGAAACCATGGCAGAGAATGTAATTCAGTTGTTCCAGTCCTGGGTGGTACTGAGTTCCGAGGGGAATGCTTCTCTGTGGCTGCACGGTGGAACTTTGGGAAGTGCTGGGAGACTGGAAAGATAAGGCACAGGAGATTTGTTTTTGTACAAGTATGGGAGGATAATTACAGTCAGCGAATGGTTCAGTGAGACCCTCAGAGGGACTGACTTCTTTTCCAATTGCAGAGGGGCAAGGGCTGGAAGAGAGCTCCTACATTTAAACAACTTACTATGAAGTCACAAAACACGGTTTCTGTATTCTTCTATATTCAGATAGGTACTCAACTCACAACTGATAATTAACAAAGCCTTTCAGACAGCATCTTCATACATGCTACTTCAAAGCGTCAACAAAATCGTAATTTCATGTTTAACTCGAGATAGCATGACACAGAGTCTGTAACAGTCATTTTTTGTTAGTGCTCGACCATTGTTGTCAGGCCCCTTTCTTCTTTGGAGTCCACAACACCTCTAAAGCATGACTGCAAAATGCAAGTGATCCCTCACTGGCCAATTCTAATTACACATCTGTCATCACTATCTATGCTGTGCCTGCATTTTTCTTTCTCATATCTGCACATATATTCCAGCAAACCCAGGCACAATAGATGCTCTTTACACTACTCTCAATTAAAGTCATGTTTTTTCACATGCACATTTTTCATCAGTGTAGTAAAAGGAAAGTGAGACATGTCGCTATGCTTTGTATCAACATGTATCATTACAACTGGCATGAACTTTAGTGCTAAAATATGTATCTCATCCTATGGGCAAAATCCAAGCAAATACGACAGAAATTAAGAGTGGAAAGTTATAGAAACCACACTGTCACTTTATCGCAAACTCTTATTATCATTTGCGAAACCCAGTGGTAATCTCTGACTTGTACTACACTATTGGGCTATAAATCATCATCGCAGTTTGCATTACACCAGAAAACCTACACAGATGGTCACAAAAGTTTTATAATGTTAAATTCCTTGCAGGCATTGATCTGGGACTTTTGTACTGGCAAGTGAGCGTCTCAGAAGAATCTAGAAAAAATACGGCCTTCTTGTTTGTTGGAAGGAGGTATCTGTTTTGTGGTACCGTTTGAAATGAATGAAAGTTCAGTTGCTCTTTATCACTGCATTAGGCAGAGTCTGACTTATTGCAGAAAGTAACTTCATATGTTGATGACATATTAAGAGCTACCTCTATTTGGGAAGAACATACTGATTTACTAGAGAGGACATTACAGGAGTTTTCAGTTGCAGGAGATGCAGCAAATCTCCAGAAATCAAAGTTCAGGAGGTGAATTTCTAGGCTACGTAATTCCTTCCGCTGAGATAACACCAGATCCAGATAAAAATTAGTGCAATACAGAATTTTTCAGATTCAAGAACTAAATACCAGCTTAAGACATTCTTAGGATTATGTTCATTTTTAGACCCTCCTTACCTGATCAGCATACCATACCTCACACATGATTGGGGCATGTCTATTTCAGTTCCATGAATAAAAAGGTAAATGTGATATTCATGTAATATAACTGTAACTTTGTTAATAGACTTTCTTGGGATAGTTTATGTCTATCTTCTAGAGTCTTCCAGCTCACTTCCTTCAGTATCTCTGTGACACTCTCCCATGGCTTAAACAAACCTGTGACAATTTGTGCTGCCCTTCTGTGTACGGTTAATATCCCCTGTTAGTCGTATCTGGTAAGGTTCCCAAACACTTGAGCAATATTCTAGAACTAGTTGCATGAGTGAATTGCAAGCAATCGCCTTTGTATATTGATTACACTTCCCCAGTATTCTACCAATAAACTGAAGTCTACCACCTGATTTACCCACAACTGAACATATGTGATCATTCCATTTCATATCCTTTTTTTTTTTTTTTTTTTTGGTGAAATGGCAAAATTTTATGTTTCTGGGCATTTAAAGCAAGTTTCCAATCTCTGCAACACTTTGAAATCTTATCAATAACTGAGAGAATATTTATGCAACTTCTTTCAGATATCACTTCATTATACATAACTGCATCATCTGCAAAAAGCCTGATTTTACTATTAATATTGTCTGCAAGCTCGTTAATACACAACAGAGCAGTAAGTGTCCCAACACGCTTCCCTGGAGCACACCTGAAGTTATGTCTACATCTGACAGTGACCCTCCATTCAAGATATCATTCTGCATTCTCCCTATCAATCCAGTCACAAATTTCACTTTATACCCCTGAAAAACAGCATTGACCTTGTAACGTTCCCTGGCATTTTCACAATTTATTTGTAACATATACGCCGATCTGGGCAAGTTATATATATATATATCTTAATATTACTGAATGTGGTATGAAATATGTTTGTTATTTTTATTATATTTTTTTGTAACATTTCTCTGTATTAGGATAGGAAATTTCTATATTTATTATATGAATGTAAAAGTGTCAGTATTTGCGGTATCAGCGATATTTGCTAGAAATCGATTTACAAAGGAACGTTAATAATCGTAATAGTCGTGCCGTTGTTTATCTTTGGCATGTGGAGACTCTCTGTAGTTGTGGACAGAGCAGCTAGTGTGTGGAAGAGTCAGTGTGTGGACAGAGCCGCTAGAGTGAGGAAGGGTCGTTGTATGGACAGAGCAGCTAGTTGTGTGGACAGAGCAGTTAGAGTGAGGAAGAGTTAGTTGTGGACAGAGCAGCTAGAGTGAGGAAGAAGTGAGGAAGTGTTAATCTTTGATCGCTCTAGCAGACGCGATGTGCAGCTATGCTCGCGCCCATTAGACGCGCCTGATTCATTAACCCGCATTGTGGGCACTAAAGGTTGTGTATGCATCGTGGTTGTCCAGCAGAGTTAAGATGTACTTCTTTTGTATCTGTCGGGACTTAGCCGCCTTTAATTGAAGCGTTACGAATTAATGTGAGTTGACTTGTTGTTTGGGCTAAATATATTAGTATTCATTAAAAGTGTGAATTATTTATGTAAATGAGCATGCCCACGTCATCTATAAATCACATGCGTAATGTAGTAGGTTTGATCAGTGATAAATGTCGGCTTGGCAATAATTAAGACATTTTCTGTTAATCAAAATATTCTTGTGTTCTATGGCTAGTGCCGGGATAAAAGTCAGTAAAAATATTTCACAAAAAGAAAAACCCACTGCATTCTGGAAAGTGTATGCCAAGGCCGAATGATTTAAGAGACTCAGTTCTTATCCAGATAGTACTATCCAATTAATATGAGTGCACGTAATAATTTCCTTTAAATGTACGTAATCCTTAAGAAAGTAAAATTTGTTTTTTTATTACCACACGTAATGAAGAGAGTGGTTCTACAACAAAGTTCGCACTAAGGCAAATTAACTTTTAAGCAAGAAATAAAATTATTATTTCCTTTTTTTTATTTCTACGAAATTTCAAATCATTCATTCCAGGAATTTCGTTAAAATGGCACCCAGCGTGAAGCTCGATTCAATTTTAAGAGAATATCATTAAAATGGCACCCAGCGTGAAGCTCGATTCAATTTTAAGAGAATATCATTAAAATGGCGCCCAGCGTGGGGCTCGATTCAATTTTAAGAGAAAATCATTAAAATGGCGCCCAGAGTGGGGCTCGAATATGCAGTGGCCACGAAATACCCTTGAGATACCTAGGGAATTAATATAGTCGAACTTTGTTGCAGGACATTTAATAATTTTGTCATGTACTGTATGTATTGCTTAACCAATATTGTGTGGTAATACCTGTGTATGATTTTTTGCATGAGAACACTATGTATCCGGAGCTGAAGCAGAGAGCTCATTATTTTGAAAAATTAATAACCTTCCACAATATCAGGGGGCAGCAGCACCCAAGATAGATCACCAAAAGGTAAAGCTACAGTGTAGTTGTCCTGTAGGTAGTAAAGTAGCCTCCGTGCAGTGTCCTCGGATCATTAGTGGTGTGCTTGTTGTTAGTACTTTGTTTTAAAATAACAGGACATTTAAGTAGTTAGTCATTGTAGTATATAGTACGTATGTATTGGGTAATGTCCATTTCTTGTGTGCTTATGTGAGTGAAACCTGAAGTGTTAGGATACTTAGTTCAGATTTTATTTCTTTTGTTTACTATGGTTAGATTGCGTAGTCAGAAAGATATCAACATGGATAATGAGCAACAGTTAGTTAATAGTGATACCGAGTTAGAAAATGGGACACAAAGTAATGTTAGTGACGTAGCTCAGGAAGTACAATGTGAGAATCTGGGGGCAGAAGGGCAAGAAATGTTGCCACTGCCACCCAGTGATTCAGTTGATAGCGTAAATAATGTGCCATCCGCAAGCACTGGGCACGGACCAGAGAGTGGTGTGATGTCAGAAGTGCAATCATTAAAAGATATGTTTGAGCGCATGCTCACTTTCCAAGCTGAATTTGTACAAATGCAAGCAGAGCGTGACCAGAGATTGGTAGCTGAATTTGCATGTAAACAAGCAGAGCGTGATAAAGAACGTGATGCCAAACAAGCAGAGCGTGACCGACGCATGTATGAGAGGGACTTGCAGTTGATGCAAGCTTTAGAAGTTATGCAAAGTGACATTGTTAACTTGAAACAAAAATATGAAACCATGCCCAAAACGGTGCAAGCATTAAGCGAAGGACTAAATAGTATTCAAATGGCTAATGCCAATATCGTAGAGGAAGTCAGTGTCCTGACTAATAGGGTCGAACAACTAGAACTTAACACAACCCACGTAATTGAGAACAAAGTGATCGAACATGTGCACAAAGTAGAACGTAACTTCATAAAGGAATTAGATGAGAAAGTGCACGCCGCAATTGAGGCCAGAGAGATGGATTCTACTGCGGATGTGCAAGATCTTAAAAAGATAGTGCAAAAGGACATTCCGCTATGGCAGCGGAGTGTGGACCGCCGTCTTGCCGAAATGGAGCTAAGTTTGCGGCAAGACGATGCGCTGGCGTATGTCACGCCAGCCAAGTCCAACAATGATAGGCATATAAATACAGCAGTACACAATTGTGACTGCAAGACAGGACAGGCAACCGATGTAAGCGGAACAAATAAATGTCATTCCAAAGTAGTGATTGAAGAAAGTCTGATTAGGAACCGACAGTTTCAGATCTTTACAACGGAGAAGAAATCTGTGCACCCTGTAGTGTTTATCAAGGGATTTAGAAACATTTTGCCTAGCGTTTGGAGTCATACCCAGAAAATACAGTTTGTTATGTCTTACATACAGGGAGATGCTGCGTTATGGGCAACCGAAGCAGCTGACAGTTGCGATACATATGAGCAATTCGAAAAGGCATTCTTGGCCAAATATTGGTCAACATGTATTCAGGAGAGATTACGGAAGGAAGTATATAATCCAGAGCCGTATTCTCCACGATTAGGCAATTTGCGAAAATATTTTGAGAAGTACATTAATAAGACCCGTTACTGGGACGAACAGATTTCATCTCGGGATTTGATCAGACTTTTGAAATCACACTTGCCGATAGATGTAAAGGAAAAGCTTATACACGTGCCCGAAAATGATATGGAACATTTCTTGTCTATTCTGGACGCAATTGACCTGATTCAGGAGGACATTAAGGCGGCCTCTGAACAGATTAGAAGTAACGGAAATAGTTATAGAAATGGTAGAAATAACACGCCTCTAACCAGTAATAGAAACGGCGGAGGTAATAATAGGAGACAAGGGTATACACAAAACGGAAATAGAGATAGAGACCGGAACGGAAATAGACCACCGGGGAATAATGATAGGAAAAGGAGGTTCGATGACCGGTATGAAACAGGCCCACCAAGCAGTCATAGATGGAAAAATGCCAGGGGGCCGTACAACACTAATACTTATAATGATGCAAACCGAACTTGGCCACAGAACCAGAGGCCCAGTCCGGACCGGCAAAACAGTGATAGATATGACAATAACCGACCGCCACCACAAAATGCGCCAATTGCGCAGCCGTGGCGGCCGACGCAACACAACGTGCACATAGTGGAGGTCAATGACACAGAGCAGCCACGCCCATCCACTAGCAATAATTCAACAAACTAGATGCGGCCGAGATACGCTCTCCATCGTCGGCTACGGTTTGGAGTGAGAGCAGCCCGACACAAAACAAAACACCGAAAACAATCTGTATCCTTAGGTATAATGACGGGGTACAGATGGGAGATGAATTAATAACCGAACCATCCACGTGCATAAAGGAACACAAGGACAATGTACAAGTGATAATAGAAGTTAAAATTAACAATATTGATGTGCAAGTGGTCATAGATACAGGTGCTACTGTTAGTGTTATGAGTATGGACTTATTCAAGGTACTGGGGAAGGAAAGGCGTATGCTGACTTTTCCCGTGAATAATTGTAGAGTCACTGGAGCCATAAGTGCACAGCGACAAATAATTAAGCTCCAAGTGCGGGTAGAGATGTATATAGGGGAAGAAGCCATAACGAGCTCATTCCTGGTAGTAAAGGGTTTAAAAGTAGCCTGCATTTTGGGGGTAGATTTTTTGAGAGAGAGGGACGCAATAATAGACCTTTCTCGGGGAAAATTAAGTTTGATGAATGCTGGTAGGAGAATAGAATTTTCCATGCTTAGATCTGAAGAGGTACCTGTACCTAATTGTAACGCCATAAATATAAAATGTAGGAATCAATCAATACTACAATTAGACAATTATTGTCCAGGGCAGAATCTCTATTATCCTGACGTACAAGGTGATCAATCAAAGGCGAATATGGATATATTAGTGAACAAAGTATCACAGTCCGAAAATATAAATTCAATTCAACAGAAGGAAATACTACAGTTATTATCTAATTATGCAGATGTATTTTCTGAACGACCAGGAGTTGTTAAGGGATATCAATACAAGATCGAGGTAAAGCCTCACAAAACTTACTGTCGAGCCTCATACTCCATTCCTTGGTCCAAGAAGGAAATAGTAGCTAAGGAAATAAAACTGAACGAGTGGCTGGCACCCTTGCCTAAGGTCCCAGTCATTCCTGAGCCTAAGGAAGAGAAGATAAGAAAAGCGGGATGCAACCTTACCAGGTGCGCCCAGAAAAGGACGGAAAAATATAATCGACATGTAACGAATAACCAAACATTTAATGTTGGGGACTTGGTGCTCTTACGCAATCATCCTAAGTCCTCGGCATCTTCGAAACAGAATAGCAAGTGGCAATTGGTGTATAATGGACCTTTTAGAGTAGTAAGTGTGCCACATGAGTGTAGCTATCTCTTAGCAGATCCCCACTCAGGGAGAGTACGGGGACTGTATCCGCGTAAGGATGTAAAAGCATTCCTACAGTAAAAGACTAATAGTCCTATGCGGACACCGTTCCTTTGTAAACAATGAACATTAATAAGGTGTACTAGTGTAAGAGTGTATAGTTATAAGAATATGATTGACTTTTTTCATGTGTGTGGATATTTGTGTTATGTACTCTTTTAATTTGTGTTTAATTTGAGATATTTCTTGGCACAATCCTTTATATTATGTGTATCTATGTGTAGCTGTCAGATTGACAGATCTGAACCCGGAACAATATTAGTAATATAAGGCCCTGAGAACTTTATTATCTCACTAGTGTTATCACAAAATAATGCACCCAGTAGTGACCCGAGAGCACCACGGGAGGCAACCTTGTTGTAAATTTATGTAGCGTAAAGAAACTCACAAAGAAGCTTCAATTGAAGCATGTGCAGATTCAATCAATAAGAAAGAGCTAGCCAGATACGGTCCAAGTAAATTTTCGCCTACAGAGACTTCACTGTGGTTACGTAGGACGTTGATTGTATGTACGTAAATCTTACACTCTGGTAAAAGGTTACGAATGTGCTGTTGCAAACAAATTCAGCAGCGGACATTGTAAATAGAAATAAATAAACTTTAATAAAAGTGTAGTATTGTGCGGCAGAAACAGACAGTGACAGTCACGGATAAAGAACTAGCACAACACGAACAGTGAACCGATAACGGACGGTGGATAAACCTAGTGTCAAATTTTAACTTTTTGTATGTAAAGGGACGCTAGGAAAGAGCGTGTGACTAATGACAAGTCATGACGGTGGAAAATATTGTGTGCCCATAAAAGTGTACTGTGACAATGAAACCTTATGCGAACCAGACTAGTGAAGGCCTACTGAGTAATAACTACCACTAATTGTGTGCGTTCTTTCCCACAGCAGGAAATACGGATAGTATACTGTTTGTGAACTTGTTGCATGTTTCCTGGAGCACCGCAAGAAGACGTCGCACGGGCGAGCTGGTATCCAACGCGTTCGGCTATAGCAGCTATGCAGCGGCCACAGCAGCCCGTAGCAGACCAGACAGCCACGCCCGTACGCGCCGTAGCTGTCAACGATGGGGCGGTGACCTACACGAAGTCAGCGCGCCGCGCCGAGCGCCGCACCCCATCGCTCATCAAATACATTATTGGCTTTTGAAATGTTTACATAAACTGAATAACATATTAATGACTTCATTTTGATAAATATTGAACATGTACTATGTACGTCCGTAATTGATATATCCTAGGACAAGTGACCTTGTAGTGTATCACAAGACAAATAGTGATATTGTGTAATTGTGTAAACCCGTTTGTGACAAACTGCAAAAATACTTCAAATGAAAAACTGTTAATATGGACTATAAACCAACTGGGATGGCTGGGCTCCGGCACAGTTTTGCCCAGGTTTCCTGATTGCCTACGCCCAAATGGGGGAGCCATGTACTTATATAATCCTGGGGCTAATTACAAGAGCCATTCCATAAAACATACAGAGGTGTAAAGAACGTTACTGGCACCATTGTGTCAAAGTGTAAAACCCCTTTGCCAAATGCTGCCAGGGGGCAATGTAACGTTCCCTGGCATTTTCACAATTTATTTGTAACATATACGCCGATCTGGGCAAGTTATATATATATATATCTTAATATTACTGAATGTGGTATGAAATATGTTTGTTATTTTTATTATATTTTTTTGTAACATTTCTCTGTATTAGGATAGGAAATTTCTATATTTATTATATGAATGTAAAAGTGTCAGTATTTGCGGTATCAGCGATATTTGCTAGAAATCGATTTACAAAGAAACGTTAATAATCGTAATAGTCGTGCCGTTGTTTATCTTTGGCATGTGGAGACTCTCTGTAGTTGTGGACAGAGCAGCTAGTGTGTGGAAGAGTCAGTGTGTGGACAGAGCCGCTAGAGTGAGGAAGGGTCGTTGTATGGACAGAGCAGCTAGTTGTGTGGACAGAGCAGTTAGAGTGAGGAAGAGTTAGTTGTGGACAGAGCAGCTAGAGTGAGGAAGAAGTGAGGAAGTGTTAATCTTTGATCGCTCTAGCAGACGCGATGTGCAGCTATGCTCGCGCCCATTAGACGCGCCTGATTCATTAACCCGCATTGTGGGCACTAAAGGTTGTGTATGCATCGTGGTTGTCCAGCAGAGTTAAGATGTACTTCTTTTGTATCTGTCGGGACTTAGCCGCCTTTAATTGAAGCGTTACGAATTAATGTGAGTTGACTTGTTGTTTGGGCTAAATATATTAGTATTCATTAAAAGTGTGAATTATTTATGTAAATGAGCATGCCCACGTCATCTATAAATCACATGCGTAATGTAGTAGGTTTGATCAGTGATAAATGTCGGCTTGGCAATAATTAAGACATTTTCTGTTAATCAAAATATTCTTGTGTTCTATGGCTAGTGCCGGGATAAAAGTCAGTAAAAATATTTCACAAAAAGAAAAACCCACTGCATTCTGGAAAGTGTATGCCAAGGCCGAATGATTTAAGAGACTCAGTTCTTATCCAGATAGTACTATCCAATTAATATGAGTGCACGTAATAATTTCCTTTAAATGTACGTAATCCTTAAGAAAGTAAAATTTGTTTTTTTATTACCACACGTAATGAAGAGAGTGGTTCTACAACAAAGTTCGCACTAAGGCAAATTAACTTTTAAGCAAGAAATAAAATTATTATTTCCTTTTTTTTATTTCTACGAAATTTCAAATCATTCATTCCAGGAATTTCGTTAAAATGGCACCCAGCGTGAAGCTCGATTCAATTTTAAGAGAATATCATTAAAACCTGACTGCCTTCATCCACTGCTTTCAGTACGTCCTGTGAGAAAAGTGGGAGTTGGGCTTCACATGATCAGTGTTTCGGAATCCATGCTGGTTGGCACAGTGGAGTTCATTCTGTTCAAAATACCTCATTATGTTTGAGCTCAGAATATGTTCTAAGATTCTATAACAAATCAATGTCAAGGGTGTTGGACGATAGTTTTGGATATCTCTTCTACTACCATTCTTGTAGGCTGGTGAGACCTGTGCTCTTTGCAAGGACTGGTCATGGTCTTTTGTTCAATGGATCTATGATAGATTATAGTTAGAAGAGGGGCTAACTGAGCTGCAAATTCAGTATAGAATCCAACGGGGATTCCACCAGGCCCTGGAGCTTTATTCAGTTTTAACAATTTCAGGTGTTTCTCAATACCACTGACTCTGATACTTATTTCATTCGTGTTTCCAGTTGTATGAGCATTAAATTGGGCAATTCTCTTGGGTTTTCCTTTGTAAAGGAACATTTGAAAACAGATTTAAGCATTTCAGATTTTGCCTTGCCTCCCTCAATTTCAGTTCCTATCTCATTCCCTAGAGACTGGACACTAACTTTGGTGCACCTGTCAGCCTGTACAGATGTCAAGACTTTCTTTGGGTTCTGTGAAAGATCACTTGACAATATTCTGATACGGTTGTCATTGAAGACATCACACATTGCTTGCTTAACAGCCAAATGTGTTTCATTCAGCATCTCTCCATTCATAGCCCTATGTTTTTTTTAATGCTTATCATGCAGTAAGCTCTGTTTCTTTAGACGTTTCGTAACAGTGACTGTATACCTTGGAGATTCCCTCCAACTATGAAGTGTTCTACTGGGTACATATCTATCCAGTGCATGGTCAACTATTCTTTTAAACTTGATCCAGAGTTCCTCTACATGCCCATGCCCTGTGCTGAATGTTTCAAGTTCCTCATTTAGCTACGACACTACTGATATTTTATCTAGTTAACTGAACATATATATCTCTCTGCTTGCTTTAGTTGTCCTTTGCACTTTGGTGAGCATTGTTGCCACAACCATGTCATGGTCGCTGATACCAGTTTCATGTGAACATCTTCAAAGAGGACAGGTGACCAGGTCTATCTATTGCCATTAGATCTAATATATTTCCATCATGAATGGGTTTTCTAATTATCTGTTCTAAGTAGTTTTAAGAGAAGGCATTTATTAATGTTTCACAGGATGTCTATTTATTAAAGTTTCACAAGACGTTTTATCACAACCACCACTAACAAAACCTCGGTGGATTTGAGTTTCTTGTCTACTGCAACAAATACGCCACCTACATTTTTCAGTGATCTATTCTTTCAATATACACTTAAATTTCCTCCAAAAATCTCACTGCTATCAATTTCAGATTTCGGCCACCTTTCTGTACCTAGTGCCATGTGAGCTTCACTGCTTTCCATGAGTGTTTTTTAACTCTGGCACTTTGCTGCGAATCCTTCAGGATTTTAATACTCTCACCTGTGGGATCTTACAACGATACTTCTGTGTCTCTTACAGCTATCATTATATAGACTGGATGAGAGTCACCTGATACAAAAAATCCTTTTGTGCACTCACACCTGAGTAGCAGCCTCCAATGTGTAGTGCACACTTAGGGGGACCCTAAAGTTCTCAACACTATGGAGCAAGTCCAGGAAGTCACAACCTAGCATGTCACAGGACCTTCAAAGTCTCTGGTTCAGTCCTTCCATTCGATTCTGAACCAAAGTGCCACAATCAGTTCTGGTGTTGCAAATTGTGAGCTTCGTTGAAACTCCATGTGCAGGACTGGTTTTCTCAACCTTCTTTGCCAGTCACAGGAATGACCCAAGTATGATCACAGAAGCCAGATGACGGGCATCATTTTTACCAACATATGCCACAGTCTGCAGTTTAGTTGCACCCAGCTCCCTCAATGGATGCCAAAATAGCCTCTTCAACATGTTGAATGAGGGCCCCAGGAATACATATTTGAGTGCACCTGGTGTTATTTCATGTCCCTTGCTGCCATTTCCCTAAGGGGTATCATCATTCATCATATCTTTGAACTGCTGACGATTAATAGCCCCTACTGTCTGCTGCTGATATTGGACAAAACAGGTTTCTCCAAAACAAGTGAAGTGAGTCCCACTGCACAGTCAAGCGGATGAACAATGACAGATCCTGTACTTCCTGCAGAGGAGACAGGATCCACAGAAGAGGATAGTGCATGATATACCTCTGGTACAGGTATCACAGGTACTGACTCTTCGGAGCCCTTCCAACACACCAATTCGTGCAGCTGCCAATCGTTTGACATTAGACAGGGCGATTTCAACTCCTTATGAACATCAGCCAACTCATCCTATGTTCAAGAACAGCATTCACAGTGGGGCTGCATTTTGGCTGGTGCAATGTATAAGGCAGTGAACAAATAGATATAAATTAAGCTTGCTGATTATCTTTTTTGGTTGAGCTAAAAAGTTGCTAATTCCCTATAAGAACTGAAGCAAATACACAAAACGTGATTTCTGTTAAGGTAACAAAAAACCTATGGTAAAAAGTAATAGTTTCCTAAAACATTTTTAGGTTAATTATAGTTGTTAACAAACTCAAAAACATAGTTAATTTAGAATAAATGCAGATAGTGTATAGGTCTACTCCTCTTTAAGGGAAAACTAGATATAATGTTATAAATAATATAATATGTTAGTTAGAAAATGTGCTACAATAACTAAATCACAAATGCCAATTTGCTACAGATTTCTCGTAGATGACTCGAAGGACAATGGTATCTTCTGAAAATTCGCAGAAATGCACTTTATTTGTGTTGATATACAGAGAAGTTCAGAGGTGATGCATTCTTTGGCAGAACTGTGAACTAAAAATGCTGATTTGCTCTGAAATAAATTACGTATCCAAAAGACTTGTACTGGTAACTTACGAAAGTATAATTTTTTAAGCATTCAAAAATTCTCAAAATGACGTACTTCTCATGTAACTGTGTAATTGTCAATGAAATGTGCCCCAAAGTTTATCTGAATTCTCAGAAATCATAGAACAAATGACAGTTTGTAGAGTATTGTTGATGAAAGACAACAATTAGACAGCATTTCTTGGATTAAGAATATTGCAGATTTACAGCATGCTCACCATCGCTGGAGGAAAGTTAAATTACTTATGTCATAGAATTCTACAGAAAAACTAACTAACCACCACAAAATCCATAATAATGAACTGTTCTACAGGCAAAATTTGCAGCCTGATCCATGGCATGTTTGTATTTCTGCTGCATGTGAAGATGCTTCGATTTGTTACACACATCACACATGGGACGTTTACAGTGCAGCAAAATATTTAAAAAAGATAAATCCTCACTGCTATTTTTCCAACATGCTGAGATGTATCAAAGAGCTAGTAAAAATGTGTGACATGTCAGGAAACAAAGCCATCAAACAAATGTTATCACACAGAACTGTACCATGTGCTGCCAAACAAACCACTGCAAATCTTAAGCTAGGTGTGGAGTTAAATATCTAGTAACACTTTATGAAATTTTTTCAAAGTATGTCAGATTATATGCAACAAAACCTACCACTGCAGCTCCAATTATTAAGTGAATTTTGAGTGATTATATACCAACTGTCTGCAAGCCTGCTGCCTTGCTTCTTGACAATGCTTCAGCTTTCACCAGCAGAAAGTGGAAAGCATTTTTACATGAACTAATTCTAACATCAAAATTTCATCCAGAAAGGTAGAAAAATTCCAAGAATTTAATACATTAATGTGTACTTATGCAGCTAATCTACAAACATGTTGGGTAGAGTATCTTAACTATTTGGTCAAATTGTAAACATTTTGCTACTGTACACCACACAATACACACTAACTGAACATGTATGTAAGGTAAAGTGAAGGAATGAGTGGACAGATCCTTTTTCACAGCTTCCAAGAAAGAATGCTCCTATGAAAATAAGGTAAGGCAAGTTTTAGTCACACTTACAGAACAAGAACTCCAAAAGAAAGCTTGTTATGATATAAATTCTGTATGAAGATATCAGGTAGGAGACTGTATATTTTTGAAACCTCACTGAAAATCTTCTCTTCTGCACCTTAAGAACTGTAAATGACAACTACTCTGATCCTTTCAAAACAATCAGGACCCCCATGAAGGGAGCTACTTGTTAACCTATCCTAGAACCAATAAAATAAAGGGCTTTTATTCACATCTTGATGTTAACAAGTATCTGCATCGATATTTAATCTTGTTTGTCTTTCAATAATATTTGTAAATACATGACTAATTGGTTATGTAATAGCAACTAACTTCTAACTTAACTGGTGAAATTAGAAGAAATTCAGAGAACCATATTTATACATAGGATTCACATGAACTGAGAGAAGCCTATATCATTGATGCTGTTGGTTCTCGGGCACTTATTGCAGATGGACAATTTAGACAATGTTTAGATTAAATGCCACACTCTTTGTACTTGTCAGACAGACTGAATACTAGGCACTACACTGACTGTGTCTTCGAATGACTAAATGGAATCTAAATATGTAAATAGTGGATATTAGAGATACACAACAAAGAGATATTTTAGTGTAAGTATGAGGAGGTATTGAACAGAACTGAGGAGAAATTTGTGGCACAACTTGACTAGAAGAAGGGACTGGTTGGTAGGACATATTCTGAGGCATCAAGGGATCACCAATTTAGTATTGGAGGGCAGCGTGGAGGGTAAAAATCATAGAGGGAGACAAAGAGATGAATACACTAAGCAGATTCAGAAGGATGTGGGTTGCAGTAGGTACTGTGAGATGAAGAAGCTTGCACAGGATAGAGTAGCATGGAGAGCTGCATCAAACCAGTTTCTGAAGACCACAACGACAACATGTATCCTGTGTAGACTGTCAGCTATGATAATCTACACTTTGCGGTACTCAATAAGGTATATGCACAGAATCATTAACTGAGCAAAAATACCATTACATCTGATACTTTGGAAGAAATAATGTGATGTATTCTGTAAAGAAGAAGAGACACTTGGGTACATAAAGCAAGACCATTCAATATCTAAAGAATCTACACTCCTGGAAATGGAAAAAAGAACACATTGACACCGGTGTGTCAGACCCACCATACTTGCTCCGGACACTGCGAGAGGGCTGTACAAGCAATGATCACACGCACGGCACAGCGGACACACCAGGAACCGCGTTGTTGGCCGTCGAATGGCGCTAGCTGCGCAGCATTTGTGCACCGCCGCCGTCAGTGTCAGCCAGTTTGCCGTGGCATACGGAGCTCCATCGCAGTCTTTAACACTGGTAGCATGCCGCGACAGCGTGGACGTGAACCGTATGTGCAGTTGACGGACTTTGAGCGAGGGCGTATAGTGGGCATGCGGGAGGCCGGGTGGACGTACCGCCGAATTGCTCAACACGTGGGGCGTGAGGTCTCCACAGTACATCGATGTTGTCGCCAGTGGTCGGCGGAAGGTGCACGTGCCCGTCGACCTGGGACCGGACCGCAGCGACGCACGGATGCACGCCAAGACCGTAGGATCCTACGCAGTGCCGTAGGGGACCGCACCGCCACTTCCCAGCAAATTAGGGACACTGTTGCTCCTGGGGTATCGGCGAGGACCATTCGCAACCGTCTCCATGAAGCTGGGCTACGGTCCCGCACACCGTTAGGCCGTCTTCCGCTCACGCCCCAACATCGTGCAGCCCGCCTCCAGTGGTGTCGCGACAGGCGTGAATGGAGGGACGAATGGAGATGTGTCGTCTTCAGCGATGAGAGTCGCTTCTGCCTTGGTGCCAATGATGGTCGTATGCGTGTTTGGCGCCGTGCAGGTGAGCACCACAATCAGGACTGCATACGACCGAGGCACACAGGGCCAACACCCGGCATCATGGTGTGGGGAGCGATCTCCTACACTGGCCGTACACCACTGGTGATCGTCGAGGGGACACTGAATAGTGCACGGTACATCCAAACCGTCATCGAACCCATCGTTCTACCATTCCTAGACCGGCAAGGGAACTTGCTGTTCCAACAGGACAATGCACGTCTGCATGTATCCCGTGCCACCCAACGTGCTCTAGAAGGTGTAAGTCAACTACCCTGGCCAGCAAGATCTCCGGATCTGTCCCCCATTGAGCATGTTTGGGACTGGATGAAGCGTCGTCTCACGCGGTCTGCACGTCCAGCACGAACGCTGGTCCAACTGAGGCGCCAGGTGGAAATGGCATGGCAAGCCGTTCCACAGGACTACATCCAGCATCTCTACGATTGTCTCCATGGGAGAATAGCAGCCTGCATTGCTGCGAAAGGTGGATATACACTATACTAGTGCCGACATTGTGCATGCTCTGTTGCCTGTGTCTATGTGCCTGTGGTTCTGTCAGTGTGATCATGTGATGTATCTGACCCCAGGAATGTGTCAATAAAGTTTCCCCTTCCTGGGACAATGAATTCACGGTGTTCTTATTTCAATTTCCAGGAGTGTATATATTTAGTTGTAAGAAATAAAGTATCTGTTTTTCCTAGCACCGCCTCACCAAATGAAAAGAGACTGGCATATGAAATAAATGTGTTCATTACTGGTTATTTATAAACATGTAATAAAACTTCTTGTTATAATGTAAAAATGAATTATAAACAGAATTCCAAGCCACATGAATGATAAATTACCAGGCTTTGAATGATTACGTTTGATTAGGCACTTCGCAAGTTCTCAATAAATATTCCGCTCTGATATTGAAGTTGCTTTTTTTCCCTCGCCTGTTGTGTTTTGACTTTTATATTTAACGCAAATATGGAGAGACTAACTTTGTGGAATGAGTGAATAGATGATATCCTGGTCTACATAAATGATGAAACATCAAAGAATTTTGAGATTGCACTATTCTCAGGCCAGAGACGTAAAAACCTATGCCATGGTATGGAATCTGTTTTCTGTTATGAATTATGGGTTTGATTGCCAATGAAATATGTTTTTATTTATCCTGTAAATGTGTTGTTTGGAAGCAATGAGTAGAGAGAGACTACGATCTAGTGGACGTAGTTTTGAAAATGTTTTCATGTTGAAGGATGCTGATAAACTAGTGTTATGGTAGTGTGGATTGAAATGGACAACAAAAACTAGTACAGCATCGGAAGTTCATTTAAGTATTAGCACTTACTTGAGTTGATATAATTGGGCTCCTATCATCTTGTGGTGCTGTACCATTGGTTAAAGTTTCCTTAAAGTGAGATAAGATAGGTTTATATGCACTTGCATTCACTAACCATCGGGTTCTAGCATGGCAAGGCCAACAACCCTGTCTGCCTCGAGCAAGCATTGGTTGTTGACATGAAACATTCTGCGTACTATTATTACTGACTTAACTGTACATCAAACGTAACTAAAAAAATAGCTCAGTGCATGTTGTGGTCATTAACTAAAAGACTGCTATTGATGTTATTTGCTAATTCAAAATGAAAATTGATGGTTTAAACTGCAGTGTGCTGGACACTGCGCAGTGATATAGAAATGAAGTACAAAAGGTCCTCTGAAAGTAAACACAGGTCCATTTCATGCATTTGAGTTATTCTTTATCAGTTTTACTTATATGAAAAATTGTTCATGTGTTAACAAAGTTCAGGACAACTTATATAAGTTGTGCATTACATAGAATGATTCCTTTGTGCATCCGGATCCTTATACAGCCAACAACCATTGCCAGTGTCCTGTCCCTGGTTCCATCTTACCCTGTCATTGGTAGTTTAACCATCGAGCCATCACCACATTTCAGCATCTCCTATCTTCTGACAGCCACTGTTACAAGCATGAACCGAAATCATTTTTATTGTATCCATACCATGCCACCTGTGAGGCCAAACTATTATAAGGATAGTTGCTACTCACCACATAGTGGAAATGCTGAGTCACAGATAGGCACTACAAAAAGACTGTCAAACATAGCTAGGCAATCAGCGACTGTGGTCATGTGTGTGTGTGAGTTGTGTTTGCTTGTGAATGTGTGTGTGTGTGTGTGTGTGTGTGTGTGTGTGTGTGTGTGTATGTTGTCTATGTCTGATGAAGGCCTGTTTGGCCAAAAGCTTTGACACACTTTTTCTTGTGCCTATCTATGACTCAGCATCTCCACTATTTGGTGAGTAGCAACTATCCTTTCCATAATACAGTGGAACCGCTTTCATATGTTTCTCAGCTCTAAATTTTTCACTCTTCTATGCCGTATACTATGTACTTTCCAATTTTGCATGCCAAATTACCCCACTTTCGCATTTTTCATATATACGTTTTTGCACTTTTACACTATTATTTTTACTCTTCTACTGTCATTTTTGTCACTCTTATGCATTATAAAGATCAAGCAATCATCTCGAAACATTTTGTACATGGTGTAACCAGTGAGTGTTGGTTTGCTGTCTGCATGCAAAGATGCAGTTATTATTCCGGACCTTAGCTACAGTACACATGGGGACACTGTTGTTGACCTTGTGGCAGTCAAATTCAGATCATATAAATTGGCAGAACATTCCTCCCAATAGCGACCATCACAGGATGCCATTCGGGAGTGCTGCTCACTGACCAAGCAGCAGGTAGTCGCTTATGAACAGTTGGGATGAGACACCAGTGAAAACAGCAGCAGCAGTGGCAGCAACAGTCACACCTGTTTTCAGTGGCTGCATGACGTGCCATGCCTTGTGAATTCGTGAGCACTGCAGAGTAATGTTTATTGATGGCGATGTGTAATGAGGCCCTAAGGAGAGGGATGTGGTCCGCAGTACAGCAATCAAACAATACATACCAGTGGCACTTGACGGTAATGTAAGCAGGTGGAGAGCACACTGAATGAAACTAGGATTGTTTTTTTTTTTTTTTTTTAGGTAGGTTTCCAATTTTCATGCATGCAAAAGTGATTAGTTAGTCACAAAATAGATGTCTTTCTATGCAGGAGAAGTGCAAACAAGTACTAGTGAACATAAAGTGAGCATCTCAAAATCCCATATTCAATCTTAACTACCATACTGGCCAATGAAACACAGATAAGATGTAGCACTTCAAAAGCTGGGCCAAGTGGTGACAAAGGCATGCATATCCAGGGTGGGGATTTGCAGACATGGAAAAATGCCTACAGACTTGGTTTCAGCAACAGTGTGCAGCTAATGTACCTATTTCAGCAGCAGTACTGAAAGAAAAGGCTTCAGAACTTGCAAAAAATTTAAATGTTGAAAACTTCCGTGCTTCTTCTGGTTGGTTACACTGCTTCAAAGTAAGATGTGGCATTACTGGCCCCAGAGTTTGGATAATGTCACCACAGAATGTTGGAAAGAGTGTTATCTCCCAAATATAATTGCAAAATACAGTCTGAAAGATATTTACAACAGCAACAAAACAGGATTTTTTTAACTTTTTGCTAGACAAAACAATGACTTTTAAGGATGAGCCCTGCTTTTTGAGATGGCTCTGATATACTTCACCCACTAGTGATTGGAAATCAGCGAAACTTCGATGTTTCAGGGGCATAAAGTTGTTTTCCACTGAGTGTGAGTCAAACAAGAAGGCATGGACAACTGCAAACCCCTTCAAGAGTCACCTCAATGAGCTTAATCCCCACATGGATCTTGAGAAGAGGAAAATACAAGGGTCACTCCAAAAGAAATGCACAATATATATTTTTTTCAGTCCATCTTTTATTCCACATGTTTGAAAGTTTTACAGTGTGTAGATACATCCTTTAGGAACAATATTTTCATTTCTCCACATAATTTCCATCCCTCTCAACTGCCTTATGCCATCTTGGAACCAGCGCCTGTATACCCGAACGGTAAAATTCTGGATCAGCCTGTTGGAGCCACTGTTTGGCAGCATGCGCAAGGGAGTTATCATCTTCAAACCTTGTTCCATGAAGAGAGTCTTTCAGTTTCCCAGAAAGATGATAGTCTCATGGAGCCAGGTCAGAACTGTAAGGCGGGTGTTTCAGTGTTGTCCATACGAGTTTTGTGATCGCTTCCATGGTTTTTTGACTGACGTGGCCATGCATTGTCGTGCAACAGCAAAACATCCTGCTTTTGCCGATGTGGTCGAACACGTCTCAGTCGAGCTTGAAGTTTCTTCAGTGTCGTCACATATGCATCGGTTCCACTTGGCATGATTTCGGAATCGAAAAACACCGTAGCCATAACTTTTCCAGCAGAAGGTGTGGTTTTGAATTTTTTTTTCTTGGGTGAATTTGCATGATGCCATTCCATTGATTGCCTCTTTGTCTCTGGTGAAAAATGATGGAGCCATGTTTCATCACCTGTCACAATTCTTCCAAGAAATTCATCTCCACCATTCTTGTACTGTTCCAAAAGTTCGCTGCATACTGTTTTCCTTGTTTCTTTGTGAGCCATTGTCAACATCCTGGGAACCCACCTGGCACAAACCTTTTTTAACACCAACACTTTCAGTATTCTGCAAACACTTCCTTCCCCTATCCCAACGTAGCATGACAATTCATTCACTGTGATGCGTCTGACAGCAGTCACCAATTCGTTAACTCTGTGCACATTGTCTGGAGTGTGTGCAGTACGAGGCCTGCCACTGCGAGGACAATCCCCAATATTGCCGTGCCCGCTTTCATCACGTAACCTGCTTGCCCACCGACTAACTGTACTGCGATTGACAGCAGCATCTCCATACACCTTTTTCAACCTCTTGTGGATGTTTCCCACTGTCTCGTTTTCACAGCAAAGAAAGTGAACAAAGAGGAGAACATGCCGGAACAATCTTTAGCTTTTCTTCCTTTCGTTGGCAACACTTCATTTAAAATAGCAAGAATCCTCCGAAAATTTCAGGTAAAAGTGGTTTTCCGCCCACCATCGAAGATTGCGGACCTTGTGGGATCAGTTAAGGACAATCTGTTACTACCTTAGGCAGAAATTTACAAGATACCATGCCAATGTGGTATGGCTTACATAGGTCAAACCACATGCACCGTGAAAGAACGCTGCACTGAACAGCAACATTACACCCGCCTTTTGCAGCCAAGAAAGTCCGCTATTGCTGAACATTGTATTTCTACTGGACATTCAATGGAGTATGAGAAAACAATTATTTTATCCACAGTCCTTCTGGGACTCCATTATTAAAGAATCCATAGAAATACGACTGGCGGAAAATCTATTAAACCGTGACAGCGGCTACCAGCTGGACAGTGCATGGAATCCCATCATCTCCACGATTTGCTCAAATCGAAGACGACAGAGTGAGTCGACAGCCGTGGCAAACAGCAACGCAGAGGGCGACTGAGTTCTGCTATTCCACCAGCGAGGGCACTGCCAGTGGGCAGTGTGGTTCATCTATCAAGTTTTTGACAAATTCACAGAATAGTTAAAGTACGCTATATATTGCGGAACGGAGGAAGTTTTTGCCAGTCTGCGATGGCTCACCTGAAGATGACTGGCAGGTGATCAGTTGAAATATCATGCGAAGTATTGAAAGATGACCAGCTGCAAGCCCGAAATTTGTTTGAAGAGTATAGTTGTCTTTTTCCTACTTTTTCCCTGTGCCTTGCTACTTAAAGGTTGTAAAATTCTGTCGTCTAAATGATACTGTAAGATAATAACTTATATTTAAACTATTTATGTGTTTATTAGTTGTGCTGTGTTTAATCCTGTTATCCACTAGTGGGAAAGACTTCTGTATATTTATCAGACTTTTAAATTCTTTGGAAGTGGTGACGCAGTTATCACACACCTTAAGCGCACCTCCATGTTCATATTCCAATACTTGCAAGTCGAGCCTGCAATCCATAGTCTTGACAAAGTGTGGTCATTATTATTATTATTATTATTATTATTATTATTATTATTATTATTATTATTATGCAAATCATTTCTTTGCACTGAAACCCAACAATGGCAGCATTGTGTGTCACCAAGCTCGCTGTTTTTCAGTGTCAACATCTGTGCCTGTGGCTATCAGTCAGTTGGAAAAAAGAAAAAGTATGTCATGTTCCCACTGTGTGTGGAAGAAGTACGTCTTCTGTGTTTATCTTGTTTTTAATGAAGATCACTTAAGAAAGAACACATAACATAGGCAGCGAATACACAATAATAACCAATGGAACATTACAGAAAACTTGGGTAGAACACCCCAGAAATGTTCTGTGAAATCAACAATGGAACATTTATAATGTAGCACATAGTTTAAAAGTCATGGAACGTGCCACAGCAAGGTGTAAGTACATGTCAGTGCTCCTCATGGCCGGCACGCAAACCTCATTGACACTTGTGTTCCGTCAGCTGATCGTGGCTGCTAGCTGCACGACCGACTTAGTCGCCACACACCCCCCACGGGAGAGTGGAGTGCCATTGTTGTTGATAACTGCCTCAGACACTGTCCTTGAATCTGGCCACAAAGTGCACACAACGTCCAGACCGCGTTGTACGTTGTGTCTGCATCAAAGGAGCTGCGTGAGGCACTGGATTATCAGCTGGCAAAAACGCCAGTCAGTGGAGGGAACTGTACGCATCTAAAGATTCCTCCAAGATAAAAGCAGGTTTAACTCGACCGACCGACACTTTGTTCCTTTTTCCATTCACCATAATGTCCATCGTTTTGTCCCCCGGTGAGGCACCTGGTAGCCACAGGGATTCCCCAGAGACCAACTCATTAGGGGATGCATCGCGGTCTAGCTTAGTGATGCTGCGGAGGCTGAGTAGCAAATAAAGGAAGAGCTGTGGTCCACTTTGATTCATGTCACATTAGGGCAGCATTGAGGGATCAGTGCCACCGTTCAACAATACCATTGCTGGCTGGATGATAACTCGTTATGTGATGAGATGCGCCAATAAACTTGCTCAGCTGAGTAAACAATTTAGACTCAAACTGGCGTCCTCTGTCAGTTGTTATATGTAATGGACAGCGACCCAGTTGGACATAAAAGTGGCAGCCAGCATTTCGGCAGAAATGTTGTCAATCGGAATAGCTTCTGTCCAGCGGGCGAATCTATCAATCATGGTTAGCAATTAGCATTGACCCTCTGAGGGCGGTAAAAGTCCAAAGACGTCCAAGTGGATGTGAGCAAACCTCTCGGTCGTGTCTGGGAATTTGCCTACTGGCGTGGGAACATGAAGTGAAATTTTGCTGCGTTGACAACTGATGCACGCGGGAGCCCACTGACAGCAATCTTTTTGTATCCCAGGCCACATGTAATGACCAGATATGAGCTTTGTCATCACCTTTACCCCTGGATGACATAAATCTTGGAGGTTATTAAATATTTGCTTACGCAGGTCTGCCGGGACGAATGGGCCACTTTGTTATTGGAGGTGTCGCAATATATCTTAGTGTTTGATCCTGGTACATCAATGAGCTTGAGCTGCAGTCCTGCTGTGTCATTGTTTAGACAATTTTCAAGTTCTTGATGTGATTATTGTGCTTGGGCCAGTTGTGCGAAGTCGATAGTCTCTGCGATTGCATTGACGCGCGACAAACAGTCTGCCTCTACATTGTTCAACCCAGAGATGTGTTTAATGTTGGTGGAAAATTGAGAAATAAATTCCAACTGATTAAACTGCATTTGTTGTTATCCTGGCAGAAGGCGAATGTCAGAGGTTTTGGTCCATATAAATTGTAAATACTCTCGCCTCCAGCTGCGTTCAGAAATATTTCATGAAAGCGTAAATGGCCAACAATTCCCGGTCATAAGCACTCCATTGTTGCTGAGCGGGCGATAATTTCCAAGAGGAAAAAGCGAGGGGCTGCCAGGCTTCGCCCACATATTGCTGCAATGCTGCGCCAATGGCTACCTGGCTAGCATCGACCACGAGTGCAAGAGGTGCATCTAAAGCAGAGTGAGCAAGAAGCGTTGCCTCATCTATGCTTTTCTTGGCGGTTTTGAAAGCATCTATCATTGTCTGTGACCACTGCACAAGCACTTTGCCTTTTGTTTTCGGATCGGCCAGCACTGCTGTAAGTGGTTCTTGAAGTTCTGCCGCATGTGGTAGATGACAGTGATAGAAATTGAGGATTCCAAGGAATCTATGTAATTCTTTGGCTGTCTCTGGGTGAGGAATATTCAAAATGGCTTTAACATTCTCTTGCAAAGGGCGTGATCCCGTAGGAGACCCAAAAATGTTATCTCCGGTTGTCTGAACACACACTTAGTGACATTCAAAACAATGCCGTACTTGTCAAGGCGCTCAAAAACTTCAATGTGATGCTGTTCATGTTCCTCTGGCGTCACTGGGAAGACGAGTATGTCGTCTAGGTAGGCAAAACAACATGGGTTCCTCTGGCGTCGCTGAGAAGACAAGTATGTCATCTAGGTAGGCAAAACAACATGGTAACCCTCGTAATACAGAATCAATGAATCGTTGCCGTGTTTGTGCAGCGTTTCTCAGGCCAAACGTCATAAATAAGCTTTCAAACAAGCCAAAAGGCATTGTAATGGCTGTCTTCAGAATATCTTTCTCAGCAACCGGAATTTGTGTGTATGCTTTGGCACAATTCAACACACTGAACACCTGTTTGCCACACAATGCATGATTGTAGTCTTTTTAGGAGAGGCACTGGATAGCGGTCTCGAATTGATCTTGCATTTAAGGTTCGGGAGACGCCGCATGGGCGACACATGCCGTTCTTTTTAGGCACCAAATGCAAGGGTGATGACCACACCCCACCAGATGGGCAGATAATGCCCTCGGCCAGCATAACATCAAACTCTGCCTTAGTGATCACATACTGGTTGGGAGTTAATCGTCTGGGTCTGCATGAAATCGGGGGGCCGGCCTACATATTAATGTAGTGTACTGTGTCATGACGTACTTTTTGTGGGGCCCCTGGAGGCCTCGTGAGAGCAGGGAACCACGCTAGCAGCTTAGAGTACCTGTCATCTGCAGCCTGGATCGCCTTGGCATCGTAAGTTGCAGCATGCCAGAATCCAGCAGTGGACAGCTCTGTGACTGCATCCAGCAGCCGAGCGTTGGCAACATCAGGCATTAGGTGGTAATGCGCCAAGAGGTATGTGCCAATGATAGGCTCCATCATGTCTGTGACTATGAAGTTCCACACCAAAGAAAGTCTCAGTCCAAGATCTAGTTCCAAATGCTGTACTCCATACGCTGTGATTGCAAAATTATTAGTGGCCAACAGTTGAAATGCAGTAGCCAGACACTATTTATGTAGCTTATTGCATGGTAGAATGCTGAGGTCAGATCCGGTGTCAATCAAAAACTTTCGGCCTGTCTTGCAGGTCATTACGAATAGGCATACAGAAGATCCGCCCAGTGCATTTACTTCCGTGTGATGTTTGTTGCTGTTATATGCACAAGTTAGATTACATTTGTGTGCCTGTTCTCCAAATCACTGGTGATACCAACATAATGTTAGTAGGCAACGCATCATCAGAGGTGTGTGTGTGCGATGAAGAGCGGCTTCAGGATCTCTGTTGGAACTGTCCTTTAACGTTCTGGCCAGCAAGCAATTCATTATTTTTTCTACTGAGGGTGTTGACCTTGCTTAATAAGTTCTCATTCAGCTGTTTGTTGAGTGTTTCCACTTTATTCATGAGACTATTGTAGTCAGGCTTAGTTCCCATCAAAGCACTGGAACATGCTGTCAACAGATCAGAATAGGAAGCAGGCACAATTGCATCTTGAATACGGTTGGCGAGGTCAGCTGCAGCATCAAGTGGCATATCGATTTATGATACAACAATAACTTTCACTTGAGCCGGCAATTTAATGCTCCATAATGAATGAAGGAGTGTATCCGAGACCGTGCCTGCATCGACGGAGGTATTGGGATGGTTTTTTGTCTCCAATGTCCTCCTGTATTAGAACCTGCTGTACCCTCTCCTCATGTGAGGCAGATACTCGTCAAATTAACTCGGTCTTGAGTTTCGTGTAGGCCTCTATGTTGGGCGGTGAAGTTATAATACCCTGTACTTTGGCAGCATATCGATGGTCAAACTGGCTCACTACCAATGCCAACTTGGTTGAATCTGATGTAACACCTGCACAAAGAAAACTCACCTCGACTTGTGTGAACCATAACATGGGGTTGTGAGGCCAGAATGGTGGTAGTCGTACTGAGAGTCTTGAAATTGCAGGAGTTTCTAGTGTATCAGTCATGTTTTGGCTAACGAATGTCACTTTCTTGGTCCTGGTTAATTGTCTTCTTAGCCACAATTACGTTGGGGTCACCAGATGTCGCATTCCCACTGTGCGTTAGGCTCGTGACTAACTATCACGTACTTATTGTGGAAGAAGTACATCTTCTATGTTTATCATGTTTTTATTGAAGATCACTCAGGAAAGAACAGATAATATAGGCAGTGATTACACAATAATAACCAATGGAACGTTACAGAAAGCTTGGGTAGAACTCCTCAGAAACATTCTGTGAAATCAACAACGGAACAATTATAATGTAGCACATTGTTTAAAAGTCATGGAACACTCATGTGCCATGCCAAGGAGTAAGTGCATGTCAGCACTCCTTGCAGCCAGCACGCGAACTTCGTTGACACTAGCCTTCCATCAGCTGATCACAGCTGCCAGCCGCGCAACTGCTTTAGTCACCATGAGTATTTTGCAAAATGCTCTATGTAAGAAGAAGAGAGAGAAAAAGCTTTTTTCTATTTTTAATTAAATGTTTTCTCCCTCTACTTTGATGGCAATCCTTTCTAAACATTTTTACCTTCTTAGTTAAATTTCAAGAACCAACACTGAAAGGAGGGAGGTAGTATAACAAGACACACACACACACACACACACACATGTGCATGAACACCTGCATTGTGCTGGCCAGCAAAGTCTTTATTCTCATTTTGGTGTGTCTGTTGACAACTCAATGCTTCTGTTGTTTGGTAAGTGATCTTCTTTACTTCTAAATTATTTACATAATTCCCCTTCTAAATGGCAGAACTGATTAAGAAATACACAGAGAACAAAAGGCACACTTACTGAAAACTATTTTCTCCAGACCATTTACTAAACAAAAAATAAATAAGCTTTGAATTCATTGAAAATGAGAATGAAAGTTGAACTGGATTGCTTGTTTCCATAATTCTTAAGACACCTGTGAAACCCTGATTGGGACTGGGTTATTAAATTCTAGACTAATGTTGGAAGAGAAGTTGCCAACTAAGTTTAAAATACTCAAAACTGTTGCCATAAAAAATCCATGTGAATCTAGTGAAGACTTTAAATGTTACTGCACAGTAGTTTGTCTAATTAAATGTTATAAACTGTTCAAGAGCCATGTATGCAAGAGAAAACATGAACAAATCAAACAGTGCAAAATCTGTGAAGAAGTAACATAAATAGAGTGATATTCACCACATAGAGGAAACAATGAGCATCCGACAGACACATTTGAAAGTGTGTTTAACACATTGACTGCTGCATGCTTAGTGACAGATGTTTCACCATCATGCCAGACCAGGTACATGGTGGGAGGCTCTGCCTGTGACAACCAATGGCTGAATTGTTGTCAGGTGTGCAGTTCTGTTGTGGCCAACACTGCCCACTTGGCGGTCAACAAGTTAAAAGTAGACTAAGCTGTTGAATACAGTACTTCCTCGTACGTAGAAAAACATGCACACATTCATACATGAACAATTCACTCTCTCATGGCCACTATTGTCTCTGTTTGCTGAGTTGTTTTTAATGTTCTTTACATAACTTACACACAGATAGAACATTTTGGTTCTGGAGATAATGAGAGAAAACCAGAAAATACTTTACGAGGTGCGGCTAGGAAAAAACCGGACTGATGCTGGAAAAAACATTTATTTACAATTTCATGTTATCTCTTTCAATGTACTCTCCTCCTCAGTCTCTACACCGTTCCATACGAATTTTCCACTGTTCATAGCAATGCTGTAGATCATTTTCGGTAAGTCCATACATTACTTCCGTCGCTTTTTCTTTTACTGCTTCAACAGTCTCAAATCTAGTTTCTTTCAAAGCTGACTTGACTTTAGGGAAAAGAAAAAAGTCACAGGGGGCCAAATCAGGTGAGTAGGGTGGATGATCTAAGATGGGAATGTTGTGTTTTGCCAAAAACGTCTTCACTGACAACGCACTGTGAGCTGGGGCATTGTCTTGGTGAAGGATCCATGACTTTTTTCTCCACAAATCGTTCCGTTTTCTCCGTACTCGCTCACGTAGGGTAGCCAGGACGCTAATGTAGTAATGCTCATTCACTGTTTGTCCCTCTGGTACCCAATCAATGTGCACAATCCCTTTGATGTCAAAAAAAACAATCATCATTGCCTTGAATTTCGATTTTGACATTCGTGCTTTTTTTTGTCGTGGAGAACCAGGAGTTTTCCAATGCATCGATTGGCGTTTAGTTTCGGGATCGTAAGTAAAAAACCACGATTCATCGCAAGTAATAACATTTTGTAAGAAGGTGGGATCACTTTCAATGTTTTCCAGGATGTCAGAACAAATCATTCTTCGGCGTTCCTTCTGTTCAATTGTGAGACACTTTGGAACCATTTTTGAACACACTTTGTTCATGTTGAAACTTTCATGAAGAATCTGCCTAACACTTTCCTTGTCAACTCCTGTTAACTCAGACACTGCTCTGATTGCTAAACGGCGATCTTGTCGAACAAGTTTACCGATTTTTTCAATGTTTGCATCAGTTTTTGCTGACAATGGTCTGCCAGTGCGAGTGTCATCACTGGTGTCTTCGCGGCCATCTTTAAATCGTTTAAACCACTCAAACACTTGTGTTCGCGATAAACAATCATCGCCGTACACTTGTTGTAACATTACAAACGTTTCACTTGCAGATTTTCCTAGTTTGAAACAAAATTTGATGTTAACACGCTGTTCTTTCTGTACACTCAACATTTTCCGACGCACAGACAAAACGTCAACTACTTAAAACAGACGCCACGGGCAGACTGAGTGCAGGAGGCAGATGAAACTCGAGCAGTAGGCGGAGCGAGAGTCACGTGACAGGCCACGCGACTTTCAGCCTTATTGCATTCGTTTTATTGTTTCACCAGTACTAGTCTGGTTTTTTTCTAGCCACACCTCGTATTTCGAAACCGCTTTGTAGAATTCTAGATGAGCAGGAGATATCTATCTCAACTTGGATTAGAAACCATCATGGCATTTCAGTATGCCACTTGACTGAATTCAAATGTTTTCTTTGAGCCGTAGTTGAAATTGAAGACCCATTTAAATTACTTGATACTGCAATCTTCTGTTGCAAGAAAGATGATTTGTTTTTAAAGACACTGAAGACCATACTTCTGAAGACATGACTTCTTTATGTATGACTATCAATCTCTTGAAAGCATTATGGGACCAAAATGGCCCAGTATGGAAATCTTCAATATAATTTCCCTTATGTTGTTTTTGTGAAAAACGCAACCAAAAACATTTGAAAATAGAGTATTTATGTTTTGAGACACATAGATGCCTTTCTGAAGAAGGTATATTGCTAAAACTCACTTTAGCAGTGGCACCATAATTTCCAGGTCTGACACACAGTGCTTCTTGACAGATAGTCCACATCTTTGCCATATGGACTCATGGTTAGGCTGACTTTTTAAAATCTCTAAATATCTTCTCCCATTTCAATTTCACAAGGTTCTATTCTGAATCCCATGCCACTTTCTTTGATGTTGATCTCATCTTCACTGAAGCCCAGCTACGCACTACTGTCCACATTAAACCTACTAACAAACAACAGTACTTACATTTTGACAGCTGCCATCCTTTATATGTCAAATGTTCCCTCCCATACAGCCTTGGAATTTGACGCAAATACATTTGTTCAGATGCAGACTCTTTACAACAATACACCACCATTCACACCTCAGCCTTCTCTTCTCCTCCTCCTTCTTCTTCTTCTTCTGCTTCAGCACAACAGCCATTGGTGGGCCTTGGCCTCCACAACAATATTCCTCCACATCTCTCTGTTCTCAGCTTTTTTCTTCCATCCATGGATCCCCATCTTGGTAAGGTCAGCCAGCACATTATCCATCCATCTAGCTCTTGGTCTGCCCTTCCTTCTGGTGGAATGCAGTCTGGCATTGACTGTTCGTTTGGGCATCCTGTCTTCTGTCATCCTCTCCACATGTCCTAACCAATGTATTCTTTGAGATTTGTTAAATTTCACTATATCTTTCCCTTGTATAAGGTCCTGTATTTCATGGTTGTATCTCACTCTCCACAGGCCCATAGATTTTTTTGTAAGATTTTCCTTTCAAATGCCCTTAGGCTGTTGCTGGGCTGTTACTGTCTGCTTCTGTCACTGTCCATGTTTCTGGTCCATACGTGACAACAGGTTGCACAAGGGAATAGTATACTCTCAATTAAGTTGTTCTTGTAATTAGAGAGTTCTTGAGTATCTTTAGGTTTGCATAATAGTCTTTGTTTCCAGCTTGTATCCTTTCTTTAACACATTTTCTCATACTATTATCATTGGTTAGGAGGACACCTAAATAACGGAAGCATCTAACAGCTTTGAAGGATTTATCAGAGATCTTCAGGTCCAGTGGTGTTCTTCTAGCTTCAGAATTGGACTTAGCTATATATTTTGTCTTTGCTTTCATTTACAGTAAGTCCAATTCTTGTTCCTTCTGCTTCCATTTGCCCATATATTTCTTTAAGTGATGTTACATCCCTTGCCACAATGGCAATATCATCTGCATATGCACATATCTGGCTGGACTTCAACATTATTGTTCCTCTTTTATCTACTTTTTGTATGATACTATGCAGTGCTAAGTTAAACAGGACTGCAGAGAGGCCAACAGCTTGTTTCACTCCATCCTCAAAGTCAAACTGCCTGGTCATCCTGTTATTCACTTTTATTTTTGCTTTTGTATCCTTCATTGTTAGCTCGATTAACCTTCTCAGTTTATCACAGATGCCCAGTTCTTTCAGCCCTTTATACAATTCTGGTCTATTAATACTATCGAAAGCTTGTTTAAATTCAACAAACAGGAAGTGGAAATCTAGATCGTATTCATAAAATTTTTCCTTTATTTGTCTAACAACAAACAACTGGTCAGATGTACCTCTCTTTGGTCAGAATCCACATTGGTATTCTCCAAGTCTCTTCTCGGCACACTCCTTTATTCTTTCATTTAGCACTCCAGAGAAAATCTTATCTTCCGTATTCAGTAGGGTTATGCCTCTATAGTTCTCACAATTGAGCTTTTCTCCTTTCTTATATATTGTGCATATTGTTCCCCTATTCCACTCCTGCGGAGTGCTTTCATTTACCAATATGTTCTTTATTAGTTTAAATATTTCTCATCTTATAGGTTGCCCCGATTTCATTAGTTCTGACATGATCCCATCTTCACCAGGTGCAGGGTTATTTTGCAGTTTATTTATTACTATTTCCACTTCCAGCATTGTTGGGTTTTGTGCCTCATCCCTTTCAATTTCTCTTGCCTCTGTGCTCTCTTCCTGTTTGTGTGTACCTCTTGGGGCCTGATCTGCATTTTTATTGAGCAAACCTTCAAAGTATTCTGCCCACCTCTGCAATATTTCTTGTTCATCTCTTATTATCTCACCGTTTCTGTTTTTTCATGCATTTTGTCTGGGTTGAAAATGTTTTCTCATCTTTCCCACAACATGATAGAATTTATTTGTTTCATTCCATTCCTTTAATTATGTTTTGAGACACATAGCTGCCTCTGAAGAATTATCCTTTCACTTTTAGGTATATTGCTAAAACTCACTTTAGCACTGGCTCCATGATTTCCAGGTCTGCCACACAGTGCCTCTTGACAGGTAGTACACATCTTTGCCATATGGACTCATGGTGAGGCTGACTTTTTAAAATCTCTAAATATCTTCTCCCATTTCAGTTTCAGAAGGTTCTATTCCGAATCCCATGCCACTTTCTTTGATGTTGATCTCGTCTTCACTGAAGGCCAACTAAGCACTTCTGTCCACATTAAACCTACTAACAAACAACAGTACTTACATTTTGAGAGCTCCATTCTTTACATGTCAAATGTTCCCTCCCATACAGCCTTGGCATTTGAGGCAAATACATTTGTTCAGATGCAGACTCTTTACAACACTACACCACCATTCACACCTCAGCCTGCACAGGATGTAATTACATGACCAGCCTACTAGATTTCCTGGGCCATCACATCCAATCCTGGTACTGTTGATCCCTCCAAAAAATAACTTTGAAGTACACCACTTGTTACTCAGTATTATCATCACTACTTCGACAAGGCCACAACTTCCTAAAATCATGCCGTGAAATGAGATCCACTCAGTCTGAGATATTAAACACCACAACTAGAACAGCTTTTTGTTGCCCTCTATAGCATTGCCTCCGATAAAAAATAGGAGGAATACATTGCAAAGACATAACAATAGAGAATCGTTATCTGTGATATCAAAATTACAGACATTATTATCTGTGTTCTTTTGTAGGGGAAGAATGAGTGGTTTTTGTTTCATTGTCTTATCAATTCTGCTGTTCTCACTGATGGACATTAATTGTTCATGGTCTGTAACTGATACAATTATTTGTAATAGAAATATAATTGTGTTGAATATATGTATATATGAGATCAATAATTGTACTGCATGTTTTGGTGAGTAACGAGTACCAATCCTGTATATGATTCAGTACGTAATAATTAAATGTTGCCCTGGCCATTTCTGTGTAGACTCATTATTGTAGTGATGCCATTAATGACAAAAATTATATAAGTTCGTCCAACAGTAATTAAATGCTAAAAGTATTTTAATAATTTGAAAACTGTGTCCTGCAATATTTTTTAATTCATATTAGGCCAGAGGTACAGTTTTTTTACTAACAATATCAATGAATGTTACGCTCTCATTTCACATATGTAGCTATCCTGGAGCATTAAGCCCCACAGAAAAATTAATTAAAAGTTGTTTAAATGTATTATCACTTAATGTTAAAAAAGGATTTTAATCCACCATGAGTAGGGCTGATGTCTTCATGTTGGGATATGTATGCTGTTGTTGGTGATAGTGCCCTGAGAAAAAACAGCCATGGCTTTTAACAAACATAAAAGAGAAAAGATTTATTATTTCTGTTTTTCAAAACCGTTTCATACAATAAGAATAATGGCACAGTTATCATTGTATGAAGAATTCAATAATAACCAATCAATTAATTAATTATTATGCAATACCTCCCAGTCTCTGCAACATCCTTGTCAGACCTTATGCTCCTTCTGCACCCATCTCCCTACCCTATGGCCCCAACCCCTGTAGCCATCCCCACTGCAAGACTTCTACATCTACATCTACATCTACATTCATACTCCGCAAGCCACCCAACGGTGTGTGGCGGAGGGCACTTTACGTGCCACTGTCATTACCTCCCTTTCCTGTTCCAGTCGCGTATGGTTCGCGGGAAGAACGACTGTCGGAAAGCCTCCGTGCGTGCTCTAATCTCTCTAATTTTACATTCGTGATCTCCTCGGGAGGTATAAGTAGGGGGAAGCAATATACTCGATACCTCATCCAGAAACGCACCCTCTCGAAACCTGGCGAGCAAGCTACACCGCGATGCAGAGCGCCTCTCTTGCAGAGTCTGCCACTTGAGTTTATTAAACATCTCCGTAACGCTATCACGGTTACCAAATAACCCTGTGACGAAACGCGCCGCTCTTCTTTGGATCTTCTCTATCTCCTCCGTCAACCCGATCTGGTACGGATCCCACACTGATGAGCAATACTCAAGTATAGGTCGAACGAGTGTTTTGTAAGCCACCTCCTTTGTTGATGGACTACATTTTCTAAGCACTCTCCCAATGAATCTCAACCTGGTACCCGCCTTACCAACAATTAATTTTATATGATCATTCCACTTCAAATCGTTCCGCACGCATACTCCCAGATATTTTACAGAAGTAACTGCTACCAGTGTTTGTTCCGCTATCATATAATCATACAATAAAGGATCCTTCTTTCTATGAATTCGCAATACATTACATTTGTCTATGTTAAGGGACAGTTGCCACTCCCTGCACCAAGTGCCTATCCGCTGCAGATCTTCCTGCATTTCGCTACAATTTTCTAATGCTGCAACTTCTCTGTATACTACAGCATCAACCGCGAAAAGCCGCATGGAACTTCCGACACTATCTACTAGGTCATTTATATATATTGTGAAAAGCAATGGTCCCATAACACTTCCCTGTGGCACGCCAGAGGTTACCTTAACGTCTGTAGACGTCTCTCCATTGATAACAACATGCTGTGTTCTGTTTGCTAAAAAATCTTCAATCCAGCCACACAGCTGGTCTGATATTCCGTAGGCTCTTACTTTGTTTATCAGGCGACAGTGCGGAACTGTATCGAACGCCTTCCGGAAGTCAAGAGAAATAGCATCTACCTGGGAGCCTGTATCTAATATTTTCTGGGTCTCATGAACAAATAACGCGAGTTGGGTCTCACACGATCGCTGTTTCCGGAATCCATGTTGATTCCTACATAGTAGATTCTGGGTTTCCAAACACGACATGATACTCGAGCAAAAAACATGTTCTAAAATTCTACAACAGATCGACGTCAGAGATATAGGTCTATAGTTTCGCGCATCTGCTCGACGACCCTTCTTGAAGACTGGGACTACCTGTGCTCTTTTCCAATCATTTGGAACCCTCCGTTCCTCTAGAGACTTGCGGTACACGGCTGTTAGAAGGTGGGCAAGTTCTTTCGCGTACTCTGTGTAGAATCGAATTGGTATCCCGTCAGGTCCAGTGGACTTTCCTCTGTTGAGTGATTCCAGTTGCTTTTCTATTCCTTGGACACTTATTTCGATGTCAGCCATTTTTTCGTTTGTGCGAGGATTTAGAGAAGGAACTGCAGTGCGGTCTTCCTCTGTGAAACAGCTTTGGAAAAAGGTGTTTAGTATTTCAGCTTTACGCGTGTCATCCTCTGTTTCAATGCCATCATCATCCCGGAGTGTCTGGATATGCTGTTTCGAGCCACTTACTGATTTAACGTAAGACCAGAACTTCCTAGGATTTTCTGTCAAGTCTGTACATAGAATTTTACTTTCGAATTCACTGAACGCTTCTCGCATAGCCCTCCTTACGCTAACTTTGACATCGCTTAGCTTCTGTTTGTCTGAGAGGTTTTGGCTGCGTTTAAACTTGGAGTGAAGCTCTCTTTGCTTTCGCAGTAGTTTCCTAACTTTGTTGTTGTACCACGGTGGGTTTTTCCCGTCCCTCACAGTTTTACTCGGCACGTACCTGTCTAAAACGCATTTTACGATTGCCTTGAACTTTTTCCATAAACACTCAACATTATCAGTGTCGGAACAGAAATTTTCGTTTTGATCTGTTAGGTGGTCTGAAATCTGCCTTCTATTACTCTTGCTAAACAGATAAACCTTCCTCCCTTTTTTTATATTCCTATTAACTTCCATATTCAGGGATGCTACAACGGCCTTATGATCACTGATTCCCTGTTCTGCACTTACAGAGTCGAGAAGTTCGGGTCTGTTTGTTATCAGTAGGTCCAAGATGTTATCTCCACGAGTCGGTTCTCTGTTTAATTGCTCGAGGTAATTTTCGGATAGTGCACTCAGTATAATGTCACTCGATGCTCTGTCCCTACCACCCGTCCTAAACATCTGAGTGTCCCAGTCTATATCTGGTAAATTGAAATCTCCACCTAAGACTATAACATGCTGAGGAAATTTATGCGAAATGTATTCCAAATTTTCTCTCAGTTGTTCTGCCACTATCGCTGCTGAGTCGGGAGGTCGGTAAAAGGAGCCAATTATTAACCCAGCTCGGTTGTTGAGTGTAACCTCCACCCATAATAATTCACAGGAACTATCCACTTCTACTTCACTACAGGATAAACTACTACTAACAGCGACAAACACTCCACCACCGGTTGCATGCAATCTATCCTTCCTAAACACCGTCTGTACCTCTGTAAAAATTTCGGCAGAATTTATCTCTGGCTTAAGCCAGCTCTCTGTACCTATAACGATTTCAGCTTCGGTGCTTTCTATCAGCGCTTGAAGTTCCGGTACTTTACCAACGCAGCTTCGACAGTTTACAATTACAATACCGATTGCTGCTTGGTCCCCGCATGTCCTGACTTTGCTCCGCACCCTTTGAGGCTGTTGCCCTTTCTGTACTTGCCCGAGGCCATCTAACCTAAAAAACCGCCCAGTCCACGCCACACAACCCCTGCTACCCGTGTAGCCGCTTGCTGCGTGTAGTGGACTCCTGACCTATCCAGCGGAACCCGAAACCCCACCACCCTATGGCGCAAGTCGAGGAATCTGCAGCCCACACTGTTGCAGAACCGTCTCAGCCTCTGATTCAGACCCTCCACTCGGCTCTGTACCAAAGGTCCGCAGTCAGTCCTGTCGACGATGCTGCAGATGGTGAGCTCTGCTTTCATTCCGCTAGCGAGACTGGCAGTCTTCACCAAATCAGATAGCCGTCGGAAGCCAGAGAGGATTTCCTCCGATCCATAGCGACACACATCATTGGTGCCGACATGAGCGACCACCTGCAGATGGGTGCACCCTGTACCCTTCATGGCATCCGGAAGGACCCTTTCCACATCTGGAATGACTCCGCCCGGTATGCACACGGAGTGCACATTGGTTTTCTTCCCCTCTCTTGCTGCCATTTCTCTAAGGGGCCCCATTACGCGCCTGACGTTGGAGCTCCCAACTACCAGTAAGCCCACCCTCTGCGACCGCCCGGATCTTGCAGACTGAGGGGCAACCTCTGGAACAGGACAAGCAGCCATGTCAGGCCGAAGATCAGTATCAGCCTGAGACAGAACCTGAAACCGGTTCGTCAGACAAACTGGAGAGGCCTTCCGTTCAGCCCTCCAGAATGTCTTTCGCCCCCTGCCACACCTTGAGACTACCTCCCACTCTACCACATGTGAGGGATCAGCCTCAATGCGGGCAGTATCCCGGGCAACCACAGTCTTAGTCCGATCGGGGGATGCGTGGGACGAGCTGGCCGTCCCCGACAAACCCCCATCCGGACCCCCACAGTGATGCCCATTGGCAACAGCCTCAAGCTGTGTGACTGAAGCCAACACTGCCTGAAGCTGGGAGCGAAGGGATGCCAACTCAGCCTGCATCCGAACACAGCAGTTGCAGTCCCTATCCATGCTAAAAACTGTTTTGCAAAGAACGTCTGAACTAATCTACAGAGATCTCCAACCAGCACCTACACCAGCCCTGTTACTGGTGAAACATATACCATGAAAGGAAGAGCCACCTGTGAAATGATACGTCATATACCACATGTTTTGCAAACACTGTTCAGCCTTTTACATTGGCATGACTACCACCAAGTTATCAGTTAGGGTGAATGAGCATAGGAAGAGAGTGTATACCAGCAATACACAATATCCTATGGCAGAGAATGCTCTACAACATGACAGTTGTGATCTCAGAGCCTGTTTCTTGCCCTAGACATTAGTTTTTCAGAATTCCTGAGGTGGGAACTAGCACTACAATGTGTGCTTGGTTCTTGTCACCCACCTGGCTTTAATTTACGTTAATTTCTTCTGTCTCAGCATTTCTTTACAGTAACTACTCCTTTCTTCAGTCCATTTTAGTTTTCTACACCCTTCATTTCCCGACCTGTATGTTTTTCACCACCTCACTCCCACTTCAGTTACATACAATGCACTTAGCTTTTCACTCTTATTAACTCATGCATGATTTTCTAGCAGTAATCTCTGTCTTGCATATTACCCTGTCTTCCACCTTTAAGCTCTCAGGTTTTCAAATCTTGTACAGTGCAGTCCCCAGCAATCAGTCTTTCCTTCTCACCCTGTCTGGTAAATCTCTCCTGACCCGCAGTTCTGGGTGACTTTTCCAAAATCTACCCCTTTTCCTAAACTTTCCCAGTCCTTTTCCTTCACCCCTCTTCCTTTCCCTTCAACCCTTCTGCCAGAAGAAGGAGTCACTGGCTCCAAAAACTTGTATAAGCATAATCTTCTTAATGTGTGTGCTCTCCTGCCACTGCTTGGTGAGTATATATTTCATCTACCCAGTTACAGCATATTACCTTTGGAAACACATGCATTATGATGAACACAATTCCTCATGGCACATAGCAAAGTATCTTATATTAACTTTTGAAACACTTGCTTTAAAATGATACACATTCAATTTCCTGTTATAAAAGAAATTTCTAAACCTTGCGCAATACTATCACATTTTGGAGACCAGAACACATCTCCAACCAGTCACATTATCTAACATCTGTTTTGATAGGTCATCAATAACCCTGTTTTCTTTTTTGTGTCATGATTGAGTCTTCACTAAGGTCATACCCATCTGGTCTTGGCACCAAAAAGCCAAAATTGTATTAGCTGTTGAATGTTATTGTCGTTGTTCCACCCCAAAGATTGGTTTGATGTAGCTCTCAACATTAGTCTATCCTGTGCAAATTTCCTCTCTTGGCATAACTGATACAGCTTCATTCACTTGAACCTGTGTACTGTAGTAAAACATTGGTCTCTCTCTATGATTTTTACCCACCACACTTTATTCCATCTTCAAATAGAATAGTTGTAGCTTTCTCATGATATGTTACATCAACGGATACCTTCTTTTAGTCACATTGTGCCATAAATAACATTTTTCCAATTTTAATGCAATGCTTCTTCATTAGTTACTTGATCTTAAGCATTTTTCTGTAGCATCACAATTCAGAAGCTTTTATTCTCTCTTGTATGTACTGCTTATCATACGTATTTCACTTCCATGTAAGGTCTACATGCCAGACAAATACTTCATAACACATAAATTTATACTATACATTACAATACTTCTGTTTTTCAGAAGTGATTTTGTTTCTGCTGCCAGGCTGGATTTTAGATCTTCACTTCTCTTCCCATCAAAAGTTATTTCCTAATATCATTTCCTCAGCATCATTTGATTTAATTTGACCACATTCTATTACACATTTTTTTTTTTTTTTACTTTTGTTGATATTTATCCAACAACCTCTTTTTAAGAGCTAACCATTCCATTGAATACTAAATACATTAAATTTATTCACAGATGAAAATATAGATAACCGTCAGCTGCATAACAGAATCATGACAATGAAAATTTGTGCTGGACTAGGATTCAAACCTGAATTTTCCACTTATCGCAAGTGACCACCTCACCATTTGACCATCCAAGCATGTTTCATACCCTGACCAAAACTTCCTTATGTGGTCAACCCCGTGTCTACATCCTGTACTATTGCATCCATCATGTATATTCCCACACAGGGGAGGCACTGCCAAATATCAGCAGATAAATATGGTATTGCAGCGCCTGTGTTATTCTGAATTACGATGCAATGCATGCATGTGTGAAGGAACATAGCATCGTAATTCGGAATAACACAGGCACTACAATATTGTATTCCATTCAACTGCTTTTGCAAGTTCCATGCCATTTCCCTTTTTTAATTTAGTTTTTCATTTCCTTTGTGACAAACAACATAGATAAAAGTATGGTCAACAATCAAGTATATTTCACAGCACAAGTATGACACAAACTTTCATTGGCATAACAAACAGTTCCAAAGAGCAAAACTGAAAGAGTAATTCAGAATAACATCATTCAGCTTTGTGTGCAGAGATAGTAGGTAGATGGTACACTGCAAATGGAGAAGTCGTTGGTCAGCTCATGACATCAGTATAAATAAGACAGTCATAGTTTGGCCTGATGGCAGTGGCGCTAGGGGGCACCAGCATGATCATCATGCACAGTAGATTTGAGCTGGGTGCAACAGTGCAGTTCTCAGATAGCTGAGCCCCAGCATTCTGGATGGATTGGTGAATCTTTGTGGTGTACCTAGTTGAGACCCTAGGCTGCTGCCACAGAGGCATGCTGCATGGCACCCAAATGTTGCGGGGGTGGAGGGCAGACTAGTTGAAACTGTGACTGGCAAAGGAGGTGGTACCACTGACAGTTTTGCTTAAGTTATGGTACCCCCGTGGGATACTGCAGTGCTTCCCCCTTCTGTGGGTGATGAGCAGCTCTGGTTGGTGTGGCCCTGCACCTGGCAGGACACTGAGAGGTATGTTAGGAAAAAGCAACATCCACGGAATTGCTGGAATGACATGCAGACTAAACCAGCAACTGGTTGGCCCACAAGGAGGTGTACAGCTATAAGGAGCCCTTGTGGTGGTGGCTCCTGGGCTGCAACATTGTGTGGGAGGGCACCAGAGGTGCCAGAGGGCATTCCAAGTCCACATCTGGCTTGGATGGGTGTGGGAGCCCTGACTGGAGGTGCTGCTCAGATAGGTCCAGCAGAGCTCCCTGCTGTGGCACCACTGGTGGCTGGTCATCTGTGGGTGGCCTAGAAAATGAGAGTGATGAACACATAGCAGGAGGCGGCATGCAGAGTTGCAGGGAAGGAGGAAAGAAGGGCTCCGTAGCTGGAGTGCAAAAACGTTGAGGCAGGGGTTAGAAGAATCTTGTATGGTGAACCTGTGAGGAGTTTCCGGGAGGGTGATCTGGAACTGTGGTGGATGGTCACCCATCCACAGGCAGACTTGTTTTGATGCCTGGTCACTTGTCCTGGTGTCCACATTGGGTGCCTGGCTTGGTGGCTGGTGGCCGTGGAACAGCTTCATCAGCACCTTTTCCCCAGTAGTTGTAGCCCTGTATGAATTCAGAAAAAGTGTTAAAGCACTGCCTGTAGGTGATTTGCCGACAAATTTTTCACCTGTGTTTTGAAGATTCAGACAAGTCTTGCAGCATCCCCTTTGGATTGGTAGTGGCAAGGTGGTGACACTGTGTTGAATGCCAGTCTCTTTCCAGAAAGTGTACAAAAGGTAAACATAGAGTTGTGACACATTCTCTGACACATTGGTGAGGGGAAGACCCTCCGTGATGAAAATTTTGATAAGTTCTTTAACAGTGGCTTCCATGCTAATGGTACGGTGGTTACCTACAGTAAGCATCTACGACTATCAGCCAGACTGTGTCCAAAAATAGGCAAGTGAAATCAATACAGATTCTGTCCCAGGGATGCGAGGACACCGGTGAGGGAAAGATTGGCTGGTAAGCTGCTGCTTGCCGTGTTGCACAGTTATGACAGTTCTGTATGAGGTGCACCCCAATGTTCATGGTGCAGGGGGTGCGAGATATCTGCTGAAAGCATTCTAGAAGGACCACTCATGGAGAGTTTTGGTCTTGATAACAAAATTATGGGGTCCACTAGAGTGAGTCTGTGATGGAGGTAAAAATAGTGCTGTTGTGGGCAGGATTTCTGGCTGGGGAGCTCATTTAAGCCATCCCTGCAGGATGTATTGACGCTCTTGCTTTAATGTTGTGTTTGTGCACACAGTGCCTGTCATACAGGGTCTGGTAATGGGAAAGTGATACATGGCTTGCTGGGCCTCATCCTCTAAATGGAAACAAAGGAGCTTTTCCTGTTAGAATGATGGACTGGGGTCCATTGGAAGGTGTGGCAGGTCATTGGCATTGGCATGCTGAGTAGTGTTTCTGAAATGTATCTCACACTTCTATTTGCTGAGAAGAAGAGCCCAGCACTGGAGCCAGTGCTCTGTTCCAGTGAGTGGCAGGACCAAAGGGGCTTATGATAATTGATTAAATGGAAACTGACTCCATAGAGAAAAATGTGAAAGTTTTTGGTGCAAAAATGATCATGAGTGCTTCCTTTTCAGTTTGCCAATACTACTTCTGGCCTGTTATAAGCATTCTTGAAGTGTAAACAAACTGCTCTTCAGAGCCACTGGCATTTCAGTGCTCTAATACAGCACCCAATCCCTATTCAGATGCATGAGTCACCATCACCAGCAACTTCCCCTGTTGAAAAGTGGAGAGGTGTGTTGTGGAGAGTAAGGCCTGTTTGAGGGTATGGAACACCTGTTCACAATCTGTCACTGTGGAAAGTGAGACCCTTTCCTTTCTAAGATTGTGTAGTGGGTATGCAAATTCTGTGTGGTGGTACTGAATTTACTATATTAAGTGATTTTTCTGAGGAAAGGTTGCAGTTCCTTCTAGTTGAAGGGGTGTGGGAGTTCTGTGATTACCTACACATGCATATTCATTGGTTAAATTCTGTTTTGAGAGATGATGTAGCAAAGTTATTTGACTGGTGGTTAGAAGAATTTGAATATGTCAAGATTACATTCTAGGCTGGCAGCCTGTAGTGTGTGAAATAGTTGCCATACAACCTGAAGATGTTTGTCCATTGTAGCTCCAGTACGGAAATCATCATCTAAATAATTGATGTATCCAGGAATATCTTTAATTGTCTGACATACCATTGAAAAAAGGCTGGTACACTGACTGTGTGTAATAAATACCAAATGCTTAAATTTATAAAGAAAGGTCATTTGGAACTAGTATACCCATACCCGGGGGCAAGGGGGAGCCATGCCCAATCATCCCACAGATCTCAGAGAAAGGAAAATACATAACAGTCAGGCATTTTTGTTTCAAGAAACTGATTTAAAAGTCAGTGTTATGCAAGTTTCCACAAGGTTGGAACTGAAACTTTTTACAGCTTCTTACAAGCCATTTTCTGTCTTCCAAAATATTAAAAATACAACATACCCCCAGGTTTAGAGTTCTTGTGGCTCTGGAATTGGGTAAGTGTGGATTTTATGAATTTACTTTAAATCACCACATAAAGTTTTTTCAAAATTTTTTTTCATAATTAACAACAGTGTTCCCCACTCACTGACATGTAGGCTCAATGACATCGAGGTTTGTCAATCTGTCCAGCGTGTCCTTTACTGCAGTGCTAAAGGTATAGGCTGTCTATGAAAGAAATGAGGGCACACCAGTTTCTTTAATGTGATAGGTACTGTGTTGGTTTTTCAAGGCCTTCTTAAAAAAATGTTGGTGCACTTGTTACAAATGTCTTCTAACTTCTTAAAAGGTACTTGGTTAGAGACAAAATTCATGGATTCATCAATGATGGACCCAAAAGTAGAAAAGGCATCTAAGCCAAAATGATTTTCTGCATTTACACTCTTTACCACTAGGAATGTAAGTTACCACATAATGTTCTTGTTAAGCCATCTCTATTGACAGAAAATGTTTGGTAACAATCTGAGTGTTCGACATCTGGAGGTTTGGGTGTCAGATGCATCCCCATCTTCAGCCATTTCATCATATAGTTGGAACACCAAAGAATATGTTGCCATCTGATGTGATAGCGATTTGGCCAGTAGGGCCTCCTGGCACTTCTGTGGCATGAGTCGTGCAAAATGACTTCCATGGTAAGGACTGGTAGTGACTGATGCTGTGCTGAGTCCATGTTTACACAATGTAGCACTATGTTCAATCATTGTCATTGCCACTTATGTTGTGACAAGTAACATAAATAAAAGTGTGGCACAACAGTCAAAAGGTAGATTTCACATCACAAGTATGGTACAAACTCTGACATGTGTAATGAACAGTTCCAAAGAGTCAAATGGACAGAGTAACAGCATGAGTAGCTTCATATGCAGAGATAATACGTAGATGGTGCACTGCAAAAGGAGGTGTTGAACAGTGGTGCTAGCTGGGTGCCAGTGCAAGCATCATGTGCAACAGATTCACAGTGGGTGCAGTGGTATCACTCTTTGATGGCTGGGCCCTGTGACTAGCATCCTGGCTAGATTGGTGAACCATTGAGGACACGACACTCTATGTTACTTAGCTGCAGTCGCAGAGCCATAACACTGGACACCCCATGGTTACGGATGCGAAGAGCAGACTGGTTGTAACCATGACTGGCAAAGGAGTTGATGACACCGATGGTTTTCAATACTTGCCAAAAGATGTGGTAGCCCAGTGCGTTACCACAATTTTCTAATCAAATTCACACTGCAGCCCCAGATTTAATCTTACTAAATTCTGTTACCTTTGTTTTACTTTTGTTGATGTATTGAAAACAGTTCTGTTCAGCTATTCTTTCAAGTCCTTTGACAGTGTCTGATGGAATTACAAAGTTGTTGTCAAATCTTGAAGATAGTTTCTTCCCCTCAAATTTTAATATCAGTGTCAAATTTCTCTTTGGTTTCATCTGCTTCTTACAAAATGTAGGGATATAATAAAATGAGGATAGGTTACAGTGCTGTATCATTCCCTTCTCAACTTGTGCTTCCCTTTTATGTAAAAAGCTTTCTCTAAATCTACAATGCTAAAAATGTTGGTTTGCCTTTCATCAATGTACCTTCTGAGGTAAGTTGTAGGGTCAGTATTGCCCCATGTATTCCTTATCATGCAAGGCTGGCTTATATGAGTGATTCCACTCTTTTGTAAACAGTTTCCATTAGCATTCTGTTCATGAGTTATTAAACTGATGATTATGTAATATCTATGTCTGTCAGCACCTGGCTTCTTTGGAATTGGGACTAGTACATTCTTCTTGTATGCTAATGGTTTTGCTTGCCTCATATATCTTGCATACCAGGTGGAATTAGTATTGTTATAGCTGATTCACCCAATAATCTCAATAATTCTGTGAGAATCTCATCTACTCCTGGTATTTAGATTGACTTAGGTCTTTCAGTGCTGTGTCAAATTATTGTCACAATACTTCACCTTCTTCTTCTTCTTCTTCTTCTTCTTCTTCTTCTTCTTCTTCCCTTTTAATAGTTTTGTCTTCTAGTTTCTTTCCTTTATACATCTTTCCTATATATTGCTTCCACATTTTAGCTTTCCCTTCTTTGTTTACTAGTGGCTCCTCAGCTTAGCTCTTCATGTTCATATAGCTGTTTTTCCATTTTGCTACTCACCATATAGCGGAGATGCCGACTCGCGACAGGCACAATAAAGAGATTCACACAATCATAGCTTTCAGCCATTAAGGCCTTTGTCAGCAGTACACACACACACGCACACACACACACACACACACACACACAGACACACAAACACATACAAACGCAATTTGCACACATGTCTGCAGACTCAAGAGTGCTGAAACTACACTGCGAGCAGCAGCACCAGTGCATGATGGGAGTGGCGACTGGATGGGGTAAGGAGGAGGCAAGGGAAGGGAGGGGGAGGGATAGCATGGTGGGAGCGGCAGGCAGTGAAATGTTGCAGTTTAGACGGAGGGCAGGAGAGAAGGTGCGGAGGGGGGAGGGGATAAGTAGCGCAAATGAGAGAAATAAAAATAAGAATAAAAAGAAATTAAAAGACTGGGCGTGGCAGTGAAATGACAGCTGTGTAGTGCTGGAATGGGAACAGAGAGGGGGCTGGATGGGTGAGGACAGTGACTTACGAAGGTTGAGGCCAGGAGGGTTACGGGAATGTAGAATGTATTGCAGGGAAAGTTCCCACCTGCGCAGTTCAGAAAAGCTGGTGTTGGTGGGAAGGATCCATATGGCACAGACTGTGAAGCAGTCACTGAGATGAGGGGTATCATGTTTGGCAGCATGTTCAGCAACAGGGTGGTTCACTTGTTTTTTGGTCACAGTTTGTTGGTGGCCGTTGTAACATTATGTGATTGCCTTATCATTTTAAATCATTAATCGAGCAGTCGCTCGGCAACAGCTACAGTTAGCAAATAATGTTGCGAAAATGTAAAAGGTGAACGACCTGTGATGTAACTTGTTTATTGTCGAAGCGCCGTCAGAGATACTGTGAGTTATTGACTTTGAAAACCGCGGCGCGAAAAACGGACAGAAGAAGAACATTTTTACACATTTTGTTTAGATGTACGAGATATTCTCGATGAACAGTTACTCATTCTTCTCTTGTCTCCTGTAACTTGTGTCGGACGCGCATGTCTTGCCGCCGTATTATTATTGTCAAAATTAATATTGTTCTAGTGTAAAGTAAGTGTGTAATACTAAAAGTGCCTAGCAGTAGATTTATTGTGCGACGTGTATGTGAAAACGTCAAAGGAATTGTTTTCATTAAGAGAAGTGCCAGTCAAAACGGCATCCATGTTAAATCCGTCATTGCAGTGTAAGTTTGTCTATTAATTGCCATAAATTCAGAGTTAAATGGAACTGGTGTATGGACTATTCATTTACTATAGAATCTATGTCTCACTTCTTCATGAAATTATTTAATTTTCTATATGTTTTTGCCAAATAGAGAGTTCACAGTCACGAATTCTTTCGTCGAGTTTGGACGGAAGTTGCATGCGGCGAAATATTTTCTCCGCACCATATTCTACTGGTAAATGCATGATAAACTACGGTCCCTTAGGAAATTTATGTTGAGCTATCCAAAAATAATTATATTTTCAATAGGCATTTACTCTCCTCTGCAATGCAACTTCCGACTGATCAGACGATCCAACAAGAAACAGCCGCACACGGTCGGCTTTCGCAAATATGTTTCCACCGCTGATTATAGCTATATGTTACAGCACAAAAGTAACATATTGTTATAATTAGAGACTACGAACGGGGACATTTATAACTGTATGTTTATGTATACACATTACGTAAACATATCGTTATAATTGGCGCCCGAACAGGGACCTGAATTTAAAAAAAAATAAAAATAAAAATAAAAAAAAAATTTAAAAAAAAAAAAAAAGACCTGAATTTAAAAAAAAAAAAAAAAAACACTTAAAGGAATAAAAATTTATCTAAGATAAGGCATTGTGGAAATATTCATAAATAATTGTAGCTAATCTTGTGCTTTTTATTTGTTACATGACATCAAACGCCATTCTATAAAATTTCCATTGAGTGAAAGAAACGAGATATTCAGAGAAAATTACGGAAGAGAGATTTTTTTTGGAACCGAATTTGTGCGAAAATCTAGTTGCAACGCCCAAGGCAGTCATCAGTAACGTAAGTTAAAATTTTGTTAGCCGTAGCCAAGCTTCCTTAATTTCAGCCGACATTAATCAATTTGTGACGATCTTTATTAGTTGCAGTAAAATTTGCTTTGAACTCAGTAGATTGCATTTAGTAGATTAGTAATTTCTTTAAGTATTGTTTAAATTAAATTGTTGTGTATTGTATATCATTTGTTTTTAAATGTCCGCTGCCTGTTCACGGAGCTGACCAGCCTTAGTTTTCATTTGTTTTGAACAGTGTGCCGCCATACTTTCTTTACGGTCCAGAATAGTCTCTTGTTCTCGTGACGTGCATCTCCCGACATTCCGATCTTGTGACGTAGCAGTGACAACCGACTCGCAACCGATAAATTACATCTCTGTCGACAGCTGACGGCCGTAGCTCAAACGAACTTCATTGACTTACTGTTTGTAAATAAGTGAGCTATGGCAGACGATAAAATGTCATCACTAGATTCAAATGAACGGAATGAAACGAGTGAAGTGTCGCGTCGCTTACGGTCCCGCACGATAATTAGTAGGGCTGAGACACCAATTGAAACAATTGTAGAAAGTGAAGTGGGAAATCTTACGGACTTTGGTGTCTCACACCACAATGTTACCGGTACTGAACTAGACAATGCCAGCATAGTTTCTGCCACTTGTAGTCGTAGCCATATACCGGTTACAAGGGAGGCAGGTGAAAGCAATTCAGGGGTAGTGACAGACGATGTATTCAAACAGCTACTGAGTCAAATAAGTCAAATGATGCAGGACGGAAATAGCCAATTGAAAGAGGAAAATCGCCAAATGGTGAATTCCATTAAAAATGATTTGAAAGACGAAAATCACCAAATGTTAGCCTCGATTGAAGATAAACTGTCTACAGTAAGCGAAGAAATAAAAACTGTTAGAGAAAACGTAGCCAAAGAAGTAGCAAAGCAAGTTAAGGATGCTGTTTCTCAAATGCGAAGTGGAATAATTTTCGAACTGAATGACACTTTAGCTACCATGCAAAGCGAGACAGCTGACATCCGAAACGCAACCAAGAATCTTGATTCCACCGTAACCACGGTTAATCACAGATTAGACAGAGTAACTACGCAGGTAGAAAAATTAACCGAGGGAATGTCAAACTTGACTCTGGAAACGGAAACGAAAGTAAAGGAGAGGCTAGATAGTCATGAGAGAGAATTTAGAGAAAAGTATGAGAACTGGATTGCTGGAAAGGACAAATTTGTCGAAGATAAAATTAACAAAGACCTAGTAGAGACTGTGAAAGCAACCACTCTTGGTATCTTGTCAGCTCCTGGAAGCTCCGGAGATACTGTAATGTCTGAACTCGGTAGCATTAGGCGTACCCTTCAGCAAGAATTACCAAATTGGAAGCAAGAGGTAACGGAACAGCTAAATAACCTGAAGGCACAAGTGAGTAGTAGTTCCCGAATACAGAGACCGAATTATCCTAACTCTTTAGCCTCAGAGGAAGAAGATGAATTATTTCGGCAATTCCGAATACCTGTTGTATCTAATGAACACACTTCACCACCACATATTCCAGTTAGTCAACGAAACCAAGAATCTGACTCATTAGTAAAAATGATGAAGGAAGAAAGCATGATAAAGCATCGAGTTTTTCAAACCTTTAACCCGGAAAAACGAAATATCCAACCAATTGTTTTTCTTCGTGGATTCTCCGGCATTTTTCCAAATTCGTGGACTGATAGACAGCGTATCCAATTTGTTACCGGATATATATGTGGCGAATCGGCAATATGGGGCACAGAAATGGTTGATAAGTGTCGAACATATGAGGAGTTTGAGCACTGTTTCCTCAGCAAATTTTGGAGCGAAGGTGTTCAGAAGCGCCTTCGTAAAGAAGTCTATAATGCAGAACAATTTGACCCCAGGAATAGTAGCCTGAGAAAGTACTTCGAAAAATATCTTGGCAAAATTAGGTATTGGGATAACCCTATCAATAGTAAAGATGTAATTATGATTCTCAAGTCTAAATTACCCATTTCGATTCGTGAAAAGTTGATAGCCATACCAGATGATGATCCAGATACCTTTCTGTCGATATTAGATTCCCTAGACCTGATCTATGAGGACATGAGAGCTAACAAACCGTGCAATACTCCGCACAATTCTTGGCCACAACATTACGAGAGTAACGGCTATGAAAAGCCATGGAACGGTTCAAAAAATAGTAACGATTGGCAAAACGGAAATAAAGGAGTGGGTATCCGCACAAAAGGAATAGACATAATCAACACAACAGATTCAATCCCGTGTATAACACGACTGGTAACCAGTACGGCAATCAATCGTACAAGCAGAAGTTTGGAAACGGTTTCAGTCAAAAAGGTTGGCAACAGCAGAGCGGATCGCAATGGAATGCACCGTACTCGCGCAGCCAACACTCAGATTACGGGCAGCAACAAACAGCTGATAACGCCCACTCATACCAATACAACTCCGCGCCTAGTAAAAATCAAGCGCAGGGAATGTACAGAAACACACAGTTTAACGGCAAACCACAGTGTGAAGGTGGATTTCACAGTAACAATTCCGGAAATCATAATAGTAATAAAAATCATCAGACCCCGCGAAGGCATTACAATCCCCCTGTATTTTTCGCAAACGCGGAAGACAGTAACACGTATTGGACACCAGAACAAACGCAGCAACATTTTGACACGAGGTTTGTGCATAACAGTAATTTTGTTCAAATGGTTCAAATGGCTCTGAGCACTATGGGACTCAACTGCTGAGGTCATTAGTCCCCTAGAACTTAGAACTAGTTAAACCTAACTAACCTAAGGACATCACAAACATCCATGCCCGAGGCAGGATTCGAACCTGCGACCGTAGCGGTCTCGCGGTTCCAGACTGCAGCGCCTTTAACCGCACGGCCACTTCGGCCGGCCGTAATTTTGTTCCTCAGTGTTCTCATAATGTCAGATTGGTCGAACTTTCTAATGATGAAGGCCAATCAAAACCACACAAGCAGGAAAACTAGGTTCAGCATCTGAAAACTCCCTAAGTGATGCTCTGAGACAGAATGGGGGCTACCACTTCGACGGAGAGACTAACTATGACGTACTTGTACTGAGATAAGGTGTTAACTTACAAAGTAGGCGAAAAGGTCTTGCTAAAAACACACTTTAAACCATCGTTGCTCTTACACAAAAATCGAAAACGGCAAAGTCTTTTTGAGGGACCTTACGAGATCCTTCGTATACCGCATACAGGTTGTTATCTGATTTCTGATCCCGCAAATGGAAAAATAAAAGGGTTATACCATCACTCTGATCTTAAAAAATATCATGCTACAGAATAAGTCAAAAGGAAAGCTTTGTAATGACAAGAGAAGGTTAGCCGCTAGTGACTAAGTGACAACTGATCTGACTTCGTTAAAAAAAAATGCTTAGAATAAATTACACGACAGTGAGTCTATCTTGCTATACAGCAGAGAATTTAAAATATGTTATCTTGAGCCATAATTTAAGTACAGACAAGCTGATAAATAATAAAAATTCTTGTTTAACAAAGAAAGTGATCAACTCCAAGAAATCTAGTTTTAAGATTTAGTTTTTAAGGAGATAATATTTAAGAGAGAAAAATGAAATATAAAGCGAAGGATGTGCCTAACAAGCCGGTTTCTGCGATATGAAATGCTAAAGAAGTGAAAATAAAACATAGTATGTAAGAATTTTTTTTAAGTTCAAGGACCAATGATCGAGAAATGAAATTTAGTTTCGTCAAGGACAAGGGTCGCTTGACAATTATTGGTTCCTGATCCCACTAAAAAGGAAAACAAGTAACTAATTTCTAAGTCAGCTATGTCTAGATTAAGTTCCAATGTACATAGAAATCTGGAACAGGTTCATCTCTGCATTAAAATAACGTAATGTTTACGAAGCATGTGAGTTACTTGTAAGTACCAACATGACCACGAAAGCGCTATCCTTCAGGTAGATAAACAAAGTAGCATTAATTGTAATTGCAATACGCAGGACAGATACATTCAAAGCCATAAGTGAAATAAATACCAAGTATAAGAGCGTAAGTGGCAAGGACAAAGCAATGATGACTTAAGGTCATATATAGAGGCCAATGCAATGTAGCGCAAGCAGGCGTCAAGGCGAGAATAAAATGACGATGAAACCGCCGGCAAAACAAAGTAGCTAGTTTGTAATTGGAGCGCGTACGCAGACGTACGGCGCAAAGGAAAATTAATTTCTAAGTCATAAGGAACAAGGAGTTGTTTGCTAGATTTCTTCTTCTATGTACTATTATATCTATGTCTTTCTTCTGAATTTGTGTAAATATCCTAACCCGCCTAAACCCGTCCCGTAGACTTGACGTCACCGATTGAGAAATGCGGTTGACGTGGAAGGCTGGTTTGGCATACGATTTTCAAAAGGAAACGCGTGAACGAAATCGGGAAAAGCTAGTTTTGAAATGTCTTTATTTTTCCTTTTAAAGTCAATCTGAGACGCAAACCGAGATCGCGATAAGGAATTTGAATATTTTCTTGAATGGTGTTCTGTTCTCATGTGAGAGGGCGATCAAATGTGACTGATTGATCCTCACATCTAGTAAAAAGAGAATTTTTGTTGAAATGACAGTGATAACTTTAATGAATCTAATAAATAGAAAGAACGATTGAAATGAATTAAAATAATAATAATTGCTAACAGATCGGAGAAACTAATGTATTGTGACTGTGAACTAAAAGCATAATTAGTCTTAGAGAAAGATGATGAACAATGTAAAGCGAAATGTTAAAGATAGTTACCAACAAAGTAACAGAAATTGAAATGGACGTGATAAACGAAGCTCTCAATTAGCAAGCTTCAAAGTGAGACAAACTATTTGATTATAAACTGTAAAAAAATTGTGTACATAGTAGTGTATAAGAAGGCTTAAAATGGTGTGGAAGTCTGCCACAGACACGATGAAGATAAAAAGTGTTAAACGTGCAGATAGGCCGACGGACAATGATAGTCCGGTTGTATAACCGAAGGCGGTGATGTGATTACGTGCAGTGCATCGGAAACCAAGTGTGTTAGCTGCTTTGCAAAGTGCGAGCGCTAGCCTACCTTAAAATCTTCAAAATCGGCTGGAAAATGTGGAGACAGGGATGGTTTCAATGAAGTCTCCGCACCAGCTCAGCAAACCACAAAACCATGCGTGTTCACTGAACCGTGCGCGGAAAAGCTGAAGTACCGCGTGGAGGCTAGTGAGCGCCTCGAGTTGCGATTCAGCTCTAACAATCAGCCTGTGTCAACGTCCATCGACGCAACAAACGCGTTAAATTTAAAGTGATGTACTTGCACAGCACTCCCGCTGCAGTTCGACGAAACGGACTTTCCATGAAAGCCGCTCCCAAAATAAAAGACTCTTATATGAGTTCACAACATATCACATACTATGCTAATGTTATATCCCGTGGATGAAATGCGAACAGCCAAACCACACGCGAATAGTGACAAAGTCAAATTCCTATGAATCCCAAGTCCTAAAATTAGATTTAAGCTTAGTTCTTAGACTAATGGGTATTTATATTTTTTTTGTTACATGTAACGTGTGTACGTAACGTGCGAGTGAGACTCGCCCACCAGAGCTGATTAAAAGTTTTCTACTCGGAGACCGCAAAGAAGCGATCCAACTTCTCAAGGGATAAGCTTCACCTGGAGAAGAATCAAATTTTAACTTACCTGTCAAATACACAAACAATGAAAGCGTAAAAATCATGACAACTAGTGAGCAATGGAAAATGGACACGTGTGAGAAATTCCATGTGTGAGAATTATATGTGTATAAAAATGGACACGTGTGAGAATTGTGTGAGAATTATGTGTGTATAAAAAGATGAATCCTATGTGTTTTCTTTCAGGAGCAAAGAGCCTATGAGCTCTGGACAATAACTTGAGGCCACAAAGATGGTCGGTATGACCTGTGTAAAAAAAAAAGGACTGTAATGAGTATAATGTATAATGTCCATTGTAAACTTCGTAGATTTACTCTCTTAGTTTTTAAATTTTTTTTGTGTATCTTTACCTTAAGAACTGACTTTGTCTATGAATGAGAGATCACCATATTTGTGTAATCCTAATAATCAAATGACAGAAATACTGTGTTTGATCAATGTAAATCTGTAAAGTACTCAATCCCATAATGTTAACGGCGACATGTGAATCTTGGTAATCTCCTTGATTTCCAAGATTCCCATGGAAGGCAATGTAACATTATGTGATTGCCTTATCATTTTAAATCATTAATTAATCGAGCAGTCGCTCGGCAACAGCTACAGTTAGCAAATAATGTTGCGAAAATGTAAAAGGTGAACGACCTGTGATGTAACTTGTTTATTGTCGAAGCGCCGTCAGAGATACTGTGAGTTATTGACTTTGAAAACCGCGGCGCGAAAAACGGAGAAGAAGAACATTTTTACACATTTTGTTTAGATGTACGAGATATTCTCGATGAACAGTTACTCATTCTTCTCTTGTCTCCTGTAACTGTGTCGGACGCGCATGTCTTGCCGCTGTATTATTATTGTCAAAATTAATATTGTTCTAGTGTAAAGTAAATGTGTAATACTAAAAGTGCCTAGCAGTAGATTTATTGTGCGCCGTGTATGTGAAAACGTCAAAGGAATTGTTTTCATTAAGAGAAGTGCCAGTCAAAACGGCATCCATGTTAAATCCGTCATTGCAGTGTAAGTTTGTCTATTACTTGCCATAAATTCAGAGTTAAATGGAACTGGTGTATGGACTATTCATTTACTATAGAATCTATGTCTCACTTCTTCATGAAATTATTTAATTTTCTATATGTTTCTGCCAAATAGAGAGTTCACAGTCACGAATTCTTTCGTCGAGTTCGGACGGAAGTTGCATGCGGCGAAATATTTTCTCCGCACCATATTCTACTGGTAAATGCATGATAAACTACGGTCCCTTAGGAAATTTATGTTGAGCTATCCAAAAATAATTATATTTTGAATAGGCATACTCTCCTCTGCAATGCAACTTCCGACTGATCAGACGATCCAACAAGAAACAGCCGCACACGGTCGGCGTTCGCAAATATGTTTCCACCGCTGATTATAGCTATATGTTACAGCACAAAAGTAACATATTGTTATAATTAGAGACTACGAACGGGGACATTTATAACTGTATGTTTATGTATACACATTACGTAAACATATCGTTATACCGTTCATGCGGACAGACAGCTTGTTGGTTGTCATGCCCACATAGAATGCAGCACAGTGGTTGCAGCTTAGCTTGTAAATCACATGACTGGTTTCACAGGTAGCCCTGCCTTTGATGGGATAGGTGACGTTAGTGACTGGACTGTAGTAGGTGGTGGTAGGAGGATGTATGGGAAAGGTCTTGCATCTAGGTCTATTACAGGGTATGAGCCATGGGGTAAGGGATTGGGAGCAGGGGTTGTGTAAGGATTGACAAGTATATTGTGTGGGTTCGGTGGATAGTGCAATACCATGGTAGGAAGGGTGGGAAGGATAGTGGGTAGGACATTTCTCATTTCAGGGCACAACGAGAGGTAATCAAAACCCTGGCGGAGAATGTAATTCAGTTGCTCCAGTCCGGGATGTTACTGAGTTACGAGGGGAATGCTCCTCTGTGGCTGGACTTTGGGAGGTGGTGGGAGACTGGAAAGATAAGGTACGAGAGATTTGTTTTTGTACAAGGATGGGAGGATAATTACAGTCAGTGAAGGCTTCAGTGAGACCCTCGGTATATTTAGAGAAGGACTGCTCGTCACTGCAGATGCGACGACCATGAGTGGCTAGGCTGTACGGAAGGGACTTCTTGGTATGGAATGGGTCGCAGCTGTCGAAGTGGAGGTATTGCTGGTGGTTAGTAGGTTTGATATGGATGGAGGTACTGATGTAGCCATCTCTGAGGTGGAGGTCAACATCTAGGAAGGTGGCTTGTTGGGTTGAGTAGGACCAGGTGAAGCAAATGGGGGAGAAGTTGTTGAGATTCTCGAGGAATGTGAATAAGGTGTCCTCACCTTCAATCCAGATAGCAAAGATGTTATCAATGAATCTGAACCAGGTGAGGGGTTTAGGATTCTGCGTTTTTAGGAAGGATTCCTGTAGATGGCCCATGAATAGGTTAGCATAGGACTGCGCCATGTGGGTGCCCATAGCTGTACCGCGGATTTGTTTGTAGGTGATGCCTTCAAAGGAGAAGTAATTGTGGGTGAGGATATAGTTGGTCATGGAGACTAGGAAGGAGGTTGTTGGTTTGGAATCCATAGGGCATCTGGAAAGGTAGTGTTTGATAGCAGTAAGGCCATGGGCATTAGGAATATTAGTGTACAGGGAGGTGGCATCAATAGTGATGAGCAGGGCACTGTGTGGTAAAGGGAAAGGAACTGTAGAGAGTCGGTCAAGGAAATGGTTGGTATCTTTTATGTAGGAGGGTAGGTTCCAGGTAATAGGTTGAAGGTGTTGGTCTACGAGAGCAGAGATTCTCTCAGTGGGAGCACAATAACCGGCCACAATGGAGCGTCCTGGGTGGTTGGGTTTATTGACTTTTGGAAGTATGTAGAAGGTGGGAGTGCGGGGAGTGGTAGGGGTAAGTAGAGAAATGGACTCCGGGGAGAGTTTCTGGTATGGGCCTAAGGATTTGAGTAGTCACTGGAGATCCTGCTGAACTGCTGGAATGGGATCACTGTGGCATGGTTTGTAGGTGGATGTATCTGACAGCAGACGGAGTCGTTCTGCCACGTAATCCTTGCGGTTCTAAACAACAGTGGTGAAGCCTTTGTCTGCAAGTAGGATTATATGATCAGGATCAGTTTTTAGATGGTGGACTGCGGTTCTTTCTGTGGATGTAAGGTTAGTATGCATGTTGGATGTGCATTAGCATGGATGTGGATTTTCCATTGTTTGATTTTTGCCTGATGGCTTTTCTTCAACCCTAACCCTGTGCTGTTTTCCTTTGTAACTACTTTCTTTTGCATCGCTATACTCAGTGTCCATCCTTCTTTCTTTTCTTTCCTGTGTTGACTTACGAACCACACTGCACGCTCTACTTATGAGCCACACTGTATCAACCGACTCAGCCGCATGCAACAGACAGCCTCAAGACCACGCTGATTGTTGGTGCAGCATCTTGTACCCCACATTACTCCCGCCAATATAATTAAGCCTATACCTTCAAACTGATCACACTCCCTGTGTCAGTTCCCGTACTTTTGCGTGTTATCTCCCGCACTTTTCCGGTGCCACACGATCTAACTACATACTGCTCCCCCCCCCCCCCCCCCCACACACACACACCCCACACATACACACACTTTCTCCATTCCATCCATGTTCACACCCACTAAATTCACCTCATCCAGTCTAAATTCACATCATCCAGTCGCATCTGCCGCCCCACTTCTTTATGCTTATCCACCCTCAAGCCTGCTACCCACAGTAATATACATATATTTATTAATGATTAGTTATTCTCTACTTTGACCGTTGTGACTTCTTGCCAATTTTAGTGAGTTTTCGCCTTCCACTATTGTCATCTTCCTCAAACTGCATCTCTTTTTCCCCCCTGTGCATCCATTTCACCCTTTTCATACTTTTCACACGTATTTGGGTGTATTTTTGAGTAATTTTTTGGGCGTAATTCTACTTTCTTACGTAATTTTTCACATTTTTGCACCACCATGGATCCTTGCTCCTTCCATCTGCATCAATACAGAAAAGTTTCCTTATCCCCAGCCAGATCCCAGTCCTACATATTGTTCCTGCGTTGTTGCTTGGCTCATGAAATCCCCCCTAATGGCCTTACCATCAAATTCTCACCCCTCCTTCCACAATGACCTCCACCTGTTCAGATTCTGTCAATCCTTAGTCCTCACCAACATACTCCTGCAAAACCATATCAACCAAGCCAATCCTCCTTGCATTACCTCCTCTCAATCCACAAAATTCTCCTGGTATGTAATCCCAAATTCCTGGAACCCATAACACACAGTGAAACTCTTGCCCTGCAGGAACATGAGCAACATGCACAACGCCACCCAAAAAAGCTCTCCATCCTGCTTACTTCCTACTCCCGCCTCAGAGTACCACGGTCCACCACTTCTACAACATCCTCCAAACCTCCTCCACGCCCCCTCATAGCTGACAAACCCTGTCTCACGGACCTACTACACTTACCCCACCCTCCAAAACTCCCTCCCACCACCACACAGAACCCAGAACCTAAACAGTCCCACAACACAGTCATGAACCTTTCCTCCAGAAGCCTTAGTCCCACAGAAATATCAGTCCTTTCCAAAGGGCTCACCTTTTGCCCCACTCCCAAATTAAACCATACAGGACTAGTTAAAGACCTTCTCTCCTTCTCCCAGTCCCTACAGTGGAAACACTTTTTCGCCACCAACTCGACCAATCAGACTCAACCAAAGACCAATACTGAACCTTGCCTAATTCAGTTCACTCCTCCATCCAACCGTGATCCACCCCCACTGCCTCCAAACCACCCCCTGTTAATTTGCCAGAATTTCGTATCCTCAAACCTTGCCTCACCATCATTCCCCAAATCCCTCAACATGCATACTGACCTTACATCCGCAGAAAGAACCGCAGTCCACCAACTAAAAACTGACCCCAACCTTATAACCCTACCTGCAGACAAAGGCTCCACCACCGTTGTTTTGAACCGCAAGGATTACGTGGCAGAAGGACTCCTTCAGATGTCAGATACTTCCACCTACAAACCATGCCACAGTGATCCCATTCCAGCAATCCAGCAGGATCTCCAGTCACTACTCAAATCCTTAGGCCCATACTAGAACCTCTCCTCAGAGTCCATCTCTCTACTTCCCCCTACCACTCCATGCATATACCTCATTGCTTCTTTGATGTATAGATTGAACAGTAAGGGCAAAAGACTACATCCCTGTGTGACACTCTTTTTAATCTGAACACCTTGTTATTGGTTTTTCCACTCTCACTTGACCCTTTTACATGATGCATATTACCTGTCTCTCCTTATAGTTTACCCCTATTTTCCACAGAATTTCGAACATCTTGCACCTTTTGACATTGTCGAACACTCTTTCCAGGTTGACAAAGCCTATGAACATGTCTTTATTTTTCTTTAGCCTTGCTTCCATTATCAACTATAATGTCAGAATTGCCTCTCTGAGGTCTTTACCTCTCCTAAAGCCAAACTGATCATCATCTAACACATCTTATATTTGCTTTTCCATTCTTCTGTATATTATTCTTGTCAACAACTTGGATGCATGAGCTGTTAAGCTGAATTGCAGTAATTCTCACACTTGTCAGCTCTTGCAGACTTCAGAATTGTTTGATGACATTTTTCTGAAAGTCAGATGGTAAATCAGACTCTTACATTCTACACACCCAGACTCTTACATTCTACACACCAGCATGAAGAGTCATTTTGTTGCCACTTCTCCTGATGATTTTAGAAATTCTGATGGAATGTTATCTATTACTTCTGCCTTATTTAATCTTAAAGCAAACAACTGAAAATCCAGGATTGAATTATTTCCATTATTTGACATTAAGTTTTACAAAGCTCTCTTAAATTCTGATTCTAATACTGAATCCACTATCTCTTCTAAGTTGACTCTATTTCTTCTTCTATCACATCAGACAAATCTTCCTCCTCGTAGAGGCCTTCAATGTATGCTTTCCACCTATCCACTCTCTCCTCTGCATTTAACAGTGTAATCCTCATTGCACTTTTAATTCTACCATTCTTGCTTTTAATTTCACCTAAGGTTGCTTTGACTTTCCTATATACTGAGTCAGTTCTTCCCACAATCCCCCACCCTTTATTTTGAGTCTTCCACAGCCTCTTTGCTCCCAGATAAAGGAACTAATAGTTCCAAGAGCTATGACAGTTTCTTGTCTCTCAGTAGTACAAATAATTTCATCTCTTTAAAGTTAGTACTGGCCAGCAATTCTGTCTTTTAGTCTTAGATTATGTCAAATTAATTTTCCTTTTGATCTAATATATACACTCCTGGAAATGGAAAAAAGAACACATTGACACCGGTGTGTCAGACCCACCATACTTGCTCCGGACACTGCGAGAGGGCTGTACAAGCAATGATCACACGCACGGCACAGCGGACACACCAGGAACCGCGGTGTTGGCCGTCGAATGGCGCTAGCTGCACAGCATTTGTGCACCGCCGCCGTCAGTGTCAGCCAGTTTGCCGTGGCATACGGAGCTCCATCGCAGTCTTTAACACTGGTAGCATGCCGCGACAGCGTGGACGTGAACCGTATGTGCAGTTGACGGACTTTGAGCGAGGGCGTATAGTGGGCATGTGGGAGGCCGGGTGGACGTACCGCCGAATTGCTCAACACGTGGGGCGTGAGGTCTCCACAGTACATCGATGTTGTCGCCAGTGGTCGGCGGAAGGTGCACGTGCCCGTCGACCTGGGACCGGACCGCAGCGACGCACGGATGCACGCCAAGACCGTAGGATCCTACGCAGTGCTGTAGGGGACCGCACCGCCACTTCCCAGCAAATTAGGGACACTGTTGCTCCTGGGGTATCGGCGAGGACCATTCGCAACCGTCTCCATGAAGCTGGGCTACGGTCCCGCACACCGTTAGGCCGTCTTCCGCTCACGCCCCAACATCGTGCAGCCCGCCTCCAGTGGTGTCGCGACAGGCGTGAATGGAGGGACGAATGGAGACGTGTCGTCTTCAGCGATGAGAGTCGCTTCTGCCTTGGTGCCAATGATGGTCGTATGCGTGTTTGGCGCCGTGCAGGTGAGCGCCACAATCAGGACTGCATACGACCGAGGCACACAGGGCCAACACCCGGCATCATGGTGTGGGGAGCGATCTCCTACACTGGCCGTACACCACTGGTGATCGTCGAGGGGACACTGAATAGTGCACGGTACATCCAAACCGTCATCGAACCCATCGTTCTACCATTCCTAGACCGGCAAGGGAACTTGCTGTTCCAACAGGACAATGCACGTCCGCATGTATCCCGTGCCACCCAACGTGCTCTAGAAGGTGTACGTCAACTACCCTGGCCAGCAAGATCTCCGGATCTGTCCCCCATTGAGCATGTTTGGGACTGGATGAAGCGTCGTCTCACGCGGTCTGCACGTCCAGCACGAACGCTGGTCCAACTGAGGCGCCAGGTGGAAATGGCATGGCAAGCCGTTCCACAGGACTACATCCAGCATCTGTACGATCGTCTCCATGGGAGAATAGCAGCCTGCATTGCTGCGAAAGGTGGATATACACTGTACTAGTGCCGACATTGTGCATGCTCTGTTGCCTGTGTCTATGTGCCTGTGGTTCTGTCAGTGTGATCATGTGATGTATCTGACCCCAGGAATGTGTCAATAAAGTTTCCCCTTCCTGGGACAATGAATTCACGGTGTTCTTATTTCAATTTCCAGGAGTGTATATTGAAGTTCTGTAACTATTTCTACATCTACACCTATACTCTGCCAACGACTGTGAAGTGCTTAGCAGTGAGTACATCTCATTGTCTCAGTTATTAGGGTTTTGCCCATTCCTTTCACATTTGGAGCACATGAAGAATGATTGCTTACATTCCTCTTAGCATGCTGTAATTAATCTTGTCTTGTCCTCATGGCCCCTACAAGAGTGATATGTAGGGGCTGTAGTACATTCCTGGAGTACTTATACAAAGCTGGTTCTTGAAACCTTGGAAGCAGTCTTTCTTGGGATAGTTTATGTCTATCTTCAAGCACGTGGTAGCTTAGTTTCTTCAGTATCTCTGTGACATACTCCCATGGATCAAACAAATCTGTGGCCATCTATGATGCCCTTCTCTATTAATGCCACCTGTTAATCCTGTGTGGTATAGGTCCCACAAATGTTATCAGTATTCCGTGATGGATTGCACGGAAGATTTGTAAGCAAACTCATTTGTAGAATATCTGCATTTCCGCAGTATTCTGCCAATAAACTGAAATGGACCACCTTCTTTACTGATTTCATATCCCTGCAAAGTGTTAAACGCAGTATTTGTGTGAATTAACTGATTTCAACTGTGACTCATTGATATTATAGCCATAGGATACTGTTTATTTCGGTCTTTTTTTTTTTGTTTTTTTTTTTTTTTTTTTTTTTTTGTGGAATGCACTATTTTACATATCTGAACAATTAAAGGAAGATCCCAAACTCTGCACCACTGTGAAATCTTATCAAGATCAGACTGAATATTTATGCAGCTTCTTTCGGACAGAACTTTGTTATAGATAACTACATCATCTGGAAAAAAACTGAGGTTACTATCAACATTGCCTGCAAGGTCATTAATACACAAAATGAACAGCAAGAGTCACAACACACATTCCTGTGGCACATTCCATCTACATCTGTTGATTACTCTTCAAGGTAACTTGTTGCATCCTTCCTACCAAAAAATCCTCACTGTAGTCACAAATTTTGCTTCGTACCCCATACAATAATTCTTTTTTGAGTCAAATGCTTTTCACGAGGAAAGAAATACAAAATTTACTTGACTGCCTTGATCCAATGCTTTCAGTATGTCATGTGACAGAAATGCAAGTTGGGTTTCATATGTTCGATGTTGTGGGAATCAATGCTGGTTGGCACGGGGGAGGTCATTCTCTTTAATATATCTCATTATGTTTAAGCTTTCAATATTTTGTAGGATTATACAGCAAATCTATGTCGAGGGCACTGGATGATAGTTCTGTGGATCACTTTTACTACCCTTCTTGTAAATATGTGTGACCTGTGCTTTCTACCACCTAATGGGCACAGATCTTTGTTCATAGAATCTATGATACACTATAGTTACCAGAGGGGCTAATCTGAAAGGAATAAGATTTGACTCTGGAGCTTTGTTCAGTTTTAATGATTTCAGCTGCTTATCAATGTCATTTGTAGCACTTTTACTACCCTTCTTGTAAATATGTGTGACCTGTGCTTTCTACCACCTAATGGGCACAGATCTTTGTTCATAGAATCTATGATACACTATAGTTACCAGAGGGGCTAATCTGAAAGGAATAAGATTTGACTCTGGAGCTTTGTTCAGTTTTAATGATTTCAGCTGTTTATCAATGTCATTTGTAGCAAAGCAGGTGGATTCCTTCCTTCTCTTATGTTTTTCTTCCCACAAATATTTTTATTTAATTATTTATTTTGTAGATATCACCAATATGATCACTTATATGTCATGTGCACAAAACAAAAAAATTTGCATATTGACTCAAGCCTTAGCCAACTTTTAACATCCATTACTTCTTTTGGTTAACTAGAACTCTTAAGTGTAATTAGTTTACCTAAAACTGTGCTAATTACACTCACCAGTAATTTATAAAGCTTTGTTATCATTGTTCATATGTAAAGGTATACCTGATTGTCAACTTCCTGATAAAGTAAATGAAAAATCCATATACAGGACTGCAGCATTTATACAGCTAAATATTAGCAACCTCTGCCATTATTTAGTTTGAGAGTAATTAAGATCTTTCATAGAAACATTGTTACTGAAATAGAATCTCATATTTTGGCAAACTAGACAGCATAATTCAATAGAAATTATTATTCTTTATAAAAGTCCCAGTTAAAACAAATATCTCTCCATATTCAGTTAATCAGCAACATAACTCTTTAATTGTAACTTTGGAAGATGCATTAAACAACAATACCTAACTTCAGTTTTAATTAGAAAGTTATGAAATGTGCAAGATATTTGGCTGATAAAAGGAAATGTACTGTAGACAAGACAGTACAAACTACAAGTCATGCTGAGTTTTATCTAAATTTTGCATCTGGGAGACCATTCTGTAATACAGTGACTGTTTTCTGAGGAATGTCTATGATGTTGCAGTTAAGTACGATCAGAGACTGTGCAATTAAGTACGATCAGAGACTGTGTCAAACTTTAATAATGATCATGTACTGTCATCTGCTGTGACAGCTGGGTCAGACTGTGAATTGTGTTTTTAATTCCAATAGTTATTTACTGTGCATATAATTTTTTATAATTTCATGGCTGTTAAGACATCAAGAACTGTGTTAATTATTCATTTGCCACACATGAACTTTTCTGTCACTTCAGTGTTAGGTGACTGCACTCAAATAGACATCAAGAGAGTGTAGTAAGTGATAAACCATTTATCTGTGAATAAACTGTAATAAATTAGACTCAGTCTGACCATAAACCATGGATTATTCAACATATAAGTCCAAGTACAGTGGCTGAACTCCAAACCTGGTGTAGCCTACATCATTAACAACAGTCTACTTCTGACAACCAGTTTTCAGCCATATTTGACTGGGCTGCAGTTACCCATAACAGATGTGTACAGACTAATATGGTTATGCTACACACTGACACTAACACTGATTTCTCTCATTTTTGTCAGTGGTGTGAAGATTAAATTTGGGCTGTTCTCCTGGGTTTTCCTTTGTAAAGGAATGCTTGAACACAGTTACGGATTTCTGCTTTTGCTATGTTACTCTCAGTTTCAGTTCCTGCCTCATTCATGAGCGAATGGCCACTAACTTTGGAGCAACCAGTAGTCTTCACGAATTTCTTTGGGTTTAGTGAAAGATCATTTGACAATATTCTGCTAGAGCAGTCTCTGAAGACTTCATGCATTGCTGTTTTGACTACAAAATGTGTTTCATTTAGCATCCCTCTATCTATAGCCATATGTTTTGTTTTGCGCATATTATGCAGTAGTCTCTATCTCCCTAGAAGTTTCTTTACAGTGACTGTATATCATGGAACGTCCCTCCAATTATGTAACTAAATATCCATCCAGTGCATGGTAAACTATTCTTTTAAATTTGATCCTTAGTTCCTCTTCAGACTCATGTTCTGTGCTATAAGTTTCAAGTTCCTTGTTGAGATATTACACTACTGCTTTTTTATACAGTTTGTTGAACATACATATCTCGCTGCTTGTTTTAGTTGTCCTCTTTAGCTGTTGCCAAAACTGCCTCATAGTCACTAATACCAGTTTTGATGTGAACTTCCTCAAAGATGTCATGTTTGTTGCCATTAGGTCTAATAGATTTCCATCATGAGTGGGGTTTCTGAACTACCTGTTGTAAGAAGTTTTCAGAGAACGCATTTAGCAATGTTGCACAGGATGTTTTCTCATGTCCACCACTAACAAAACTTTGAGTTTGCCAATTGATAACTGGATGTTTAAAGTCTCCACTGGTGATTACAGTGTGAGTGGAGAACTTAAATATAAGTAAACTGAGGTTTTCTCTATAGTTTTCCATTACATCTGGAGGTGAGTCTGGTGGTCCACAGAAAGATCCAGACATAATTTTATGCCCACAACTGATACCGAGTCTTGCCAAACAGTCTTCAATTTCTTCTCTACTGTGAAAAATACACCACCACCATTTCCCATTAATCTGTTCTTTCAATACATATTATACTTCCACAAAAATTTCACTGCTATGAATTTCAGATTTTAACCAGCATTCAGTGCCTAGTAATTATGTGAGCATCACTGCTTTCCAGGAACACTTCAAAATCTGACACTTCTTTTTCAGTGCTTTGGCAGTTAACTACTTCATTTTAATACTCCTGCCAGGGGGGGATCTTACATTAATACTTCCAGGTCTCCTACTGCTCTCATTATCTGGACTGGATGGAAAATTGCCTAATCTAAAAAATACTTGTGTGCATCCAACACCTGGGTAGCAGTATCTGAGGTGCAGTGCACACCTTACCTATTTAGGTGGAGCCAGTTCTCAACTCTATGGCAAAATTCCAGGAAATTGCAGCCTAACTTGTCAAGGAACCTTCGAAGTCTCTGGTTCAGTCCTCTCACCTACTCAGAACAAAGGGGCCACAATCTGTTCTGGGGACAATGTTGCAAATTGTTCATTGAATTTCTTCATTGTTAACTCCATGGGCAAGGTTGGTCTTTTCAACCTTCTGTAAGAGTCGTTGGAATGTGGGTTCACCCTGTTCCCTCAATGGTGTTGGAATAGCCTCTTAAACACGTTGAGTGAGCCCCCTAGGCATACGCACTGAGTACACCTGGTGTCCTTTCTGTCCCTATCTGCCTTTTCCCTAAGGGTTGCCATTATTCATCATACATTTGAACTGCCAATGATTAGTAGGTTCCTAACCTTTTGCATTTGCCTCCTCTTGACACAGGACAAAGCGAGTTTCCCAACAGGCAAAACAAGACCCACTGGTTAAGTTTTGGTTTCAACGGAAGATAGCACCTTGAATCTACTGCTTATGGGGACACCTTGAGTTTGCACTGGTCCCTGTCTACCATGTAAAGAGTCCCATCACAGTCAAGTGGATGAGAAATGAGAGATCTTATACCACTGCAGAGGAGACTGTTTTCACAGGAGGGGGCAGTACTTGAGATGCCCTTTTGTAATTCTGCTACACGACTCTTAGAAGCCCTCCCAACACACCAGTTCACAGCAGCTGCCAATGGTTTGACAGTAATCAGGGGGATTTCCAGCTGCTTATGAATGTCAACTAACTCATCCCATGTTTGAGAGTAGCATACACACTGGGTCTGCATTGTGGCTGGTGTGATGTTTTACAGGACAGTAATCAAATAACTTTAAACTAAGCCTGCTGATTATTTTTAATCTGTTGAGCTAAAAATATGACAGATTCCCTTTAAGAACTGAAGCAATCAGTACACAAAACAAGATTTCTATTAAACCAACAGAATAACGTGGAAAAAGTACTGGTTTCCTACTACTTTTGATTTTATAATCACTAACAAATTCGAAAATAGCATTAAATTATGATAAAGATAGATGATATACACTCCTCTTGAAAGGAAAAACTAGATATAACACAATGTGTTACTTATAAAATGTGCTATAGTAATTAAATCATAAACACTGATTTACTATGCATATGACAAAAGTAATTTCCAAACATTCTCAAAAATGTATGTTTATTCACATTGATACATACTGAAATTCAAAGTGAATTATTCTTTGACAGTGACAGTAAATTACAAACATTGATATGCTGTGAAATAAGTTATCCACAATATCATTAACTTACAACAGTTTTCAAAAATAGACTTTCATAAACTTCCAAAAATTCTCAAAAACAAATCTGATTCTCATGTAACTGTTTTTGTAAGTTTTGTGTGTTGTGGATAACCTATTCTATAACATAGCAATGTTTTTGATTTATTGTTACTGCCAAAGAGTAATTCACCTTAAGTTTCTGTATATATCAAAGTGAATAATCATACATTTTTCAGAATTTTCAGAATTTACCAATATCATCTTCATAGTAATATGATGTTTGTGATTTAGTTACCATAGCACATATTATAACTAACACATTGTGTTACATATAATTTTTCCTTTCAAGAGGAGAGCATATTCTCTGTCTTTATGATAACTTAATGCTATTTTTTAATATGTTAGCAAATATAAAATCAAAAGTGATAGGAAACCAGTACTTTTCACCCCAAGTTATTCTGTTGCCTTAATAGAAATCTGATTTTGTTTACTAACTGATTTAGTTTTTAAAGGAAATAAGTCACATTTTTAGCTCAACAGATTAAAATGTAAGCAGCAGACTTAGTTTAAAGTTATTTGATTACTGTCCTACAAAACATTGCACCAGTGAGAAAGCACCAGTGACAAAGCAGCCCAACTTGTTCTCAAACATGGGATGAGTTCGTTGACATACATAAGCAGCTGTAAATCACCCTGGCTACTGTCAAATGAGTGGCAGCTGCTGCGACTCAGTGTGTTGGGAGAGCTCCCATGAGTCATGTGCCAGAGTTACCAAATGCATCTCAAGTATTTTCCTCTTCTGTGAATCCTGTCTTCTCTCCACAAAGTACAGGATCTGTCATTGCTCATCCACTTGACTGTGAGTGGCATCCTGTACATGGCTAGACAGAGTAGGGTGGACTTAGGGTGTCCCCCCTAACCAACAAGTATGAAGTGCTATCTTCCACTGAAACCGAAACTGAGCCAATGAGACTCACTTCGCCTGTTGGGGAACCTGCTATGTGCTATGTCAAGTGGAGGCAAGTGCAAGCACTTAGGACCTACTAATTGTTGGCAGTTCCATTGTACAGTGAATAATGGTTCCCCTTAGGAAAATGGCAAGGGAAAGGAAGGAATGCCAGGTGCACTCAGTGTGTATGCCTGGAAGCCTCATTCAACATTTTGAAGAGACCACTCCAACAGTCATTGAGGGAACAGGATGCAACCAAATGCAGATTATGGTTCTTGTTACAACAAATGTTTCCTGTTGTCTGGGCTCTGAGGTCATACTTATTCCAGCAAATAACAGAGAAGGTTGAGTTTCAATGAAGCAATTCAATGAACAATTTGCAGCATTTACCCCAGAACAGAGTGTGACCCCTTGGTTCTGAGTCAAGTAGAAAGACTAGGCTGCAACTTCCTGGACTTGTGCCATAGGTTTGAGAACTATAGGACCCCCTGAATGGATCAGGTGTCCACTACACATCAGCTGCTGTTACCTAGGTGTAGGGTGCATATGAGGGTCTTTTATTAGGCCACACGCCATCCAGTCTACATAACAACAGCTGTAGGAGACCTGGAAGTATTAGTGTAAGATCCAAAAGTATAGCCCCCACAGGTAGGAGTAGTACATCCTAGTAGTTAACTGTGAAAGCATTCATAACAAATTGCCAGAGCCTGAAGCGCTCCTGAAAAGCAGTGAAGCTCACATAATTATTAGGTACAGAGAGCTGATTAAAATCTGAAATTAAAGGACAGGCTAGTGGTAAATGGAGGTGGTATATTTGTCATAGTAGATAAGAAACTCAGACGTACTGGCATAGAAAGTGAAGCTGCATGAGAGACTCTCTGGGCAAGACTCAGTATTAGTAATGGGCATAAAATTGTATAATTGGATCTTTCCCCAACCACCAGACTCACTTTTATAGAAAAATCTCAGTTCACTCATATGTAAGTTCGGCAATCATAATGTAATCATCAGTGGAGTCTTTAATCATCCAACAATCAATTGGCAAAATTACAGCTTTGTTAGCAGCAGGCACAAGAAAACATCCTGTGAAATATAACTAAACATCTTCTCTGGAAACTACTTAGAACAGCTGGTTCGGGAACCCACATCATAATGGAAATATATTAAATCTAATGGCAATGAACAGACCTGACAGCATTTAGGATTTCCACATCAAAACTGGCATTAGTGACCATGAGACATTTGTGACAACAGTGATTACTAAAATATAAAGGGAAACTGAAACAAGTAGAAAGATACATATGTTGATCAAAGTGGATACAGCTTAAATGAGATCACAGGATACACATATTCTGTGACATTCATTGTATAACCAAGAATTTTAAATTATTACTTGCTTAATGTGCAGGATACGATGCAATTGCCCCCACTGGCTCATGAGTCATGAATTTACGGGTGAATGACGACAAGAGACAGTTGTTTGATATCAGCTGCTTTATAGTGAGAGGGATGTTGAAGATACAGTACAACATAGTAATATAGTATATTGCAAATGATACACAACATCCTGAAACCACATGATCTGGTTGTAAGGAAATTTATATACATGGATTACACGTCCACACAACTGAATAAAAGTATTTATAATACAATACACACTCTTTGTAGACTAAGGTGCTGTATTTTCTTTATTTGTAGGTTGGTTATGTAGATCATAGGGAGTGAGGATAAGGATATCAGGTGTTTATATTACTTTGAAAAGCAGTACAGTTTTCAATAAAAACATTCAACTTGAACAGAATATGGAAAACACCTATAAATAACTCAACATGTGAAAAACCAGGAAAGCAGTTACATTTACGATTACTATCATTGTATGGATTTACAATGTAAACATAATTTTTTATTCATTTTTGTTTTACGTTGCAATCGGCAAGCAAATTTCATGATAGTTCATTTTTACTTTGAGGGGGCCATGTTTTTACACATTATTGATAAATGGCATGTTTATACTTTGTTACAATGTCAGTATAGTTCTACAAAGGTGTAGTCCAACCAGTATTGTTGCTTGGCATTTGTGTCACGTGGGACAGTGTTGCTGGCAGTAGCAGGATTGAGAGGAAGCAGAGATCGCCCGTGCCCTATCTCTACACAGAAGAGCATTCCCCTGATTGCTAGTGCTACTATCCTTCCCACCTCTCTTCCAGTAGTATCGCACCACTCTCTGAATCTACGAAATATATTCATCCATCCCTATAACCCCTGCTCCCAGCCCATTGGCTCATATTCCTGTAATAGACACACCACCACCTACTCCAGTCCGGTTGCAAGTATCACTTATCCCATCAAAGGCAGGACTATATTTGAAACCAGTCACATGATCTACAAGCTAAGCTGCAACCACTGTGCTGCATTCTACACGTACATGACAACCAACAGGCTGTCTATCCACTTGTATGGCCACTGACAAACTGTGGCCAAGAAACAGTTGCACCCAGTTGCTCAGCACACTTCCCAACATTATGTTGTTCACTTCAGTGACTGCTTCATAGTCTGTACCATCTAACTCCTGCCTACAAACACAAGCTTTTCTGAATTGTGCAGGTGGTAACTCTCCCTGCAATATAAACTATGTTTCTGTGACCCTCCTGGCCTCAGCCTTTGTCAGTTATTCCACTATATGGTGAGTAGCACTCTATCATTTTCATAATACTGTCACTATTCCATCCAGGATTTTCCATTATTTTAGTGAACACATATTTGATCAACTACACTCCACTGACACACTTAAATTACTCTTGTTTGGTAATACAGTTTCTCTTGGGATAAAGTACATCTGGCTCTGCATACAATTAGTTCATTTCCAAAAGCAAAAATTGTTATTACACACCAAACAAATCAAGTAAATACTGAAACTTCATTCTTTATCTCACAAGGAGGGAACGTGCTTTGCAATAGATTCACATCGCTTACACATGGCATAATTCTGAATTGTGTATAGAACCCTAATAGTTTGCTATAAAATACAACACTCTTCAACAAGAAAATATAGGCTTTACTCAGTGGTCAGGCTTCAGCTATATGAATGCAAGCAATAAACCTGCACAGTGTACCTTCTATCAGTAAAGTGAAAACAGCTAATGCGACAGGGTGAGCACAAAGTCTTGCCCTGATTATAAAAATTTATAACAGTATAACCATTTGACATAAGTTACATTTGGTGCTGTTACATAGGTTAATGTTACTAGTTTTTTTAAGACTACTTATGTTAGTAAACCTCAATGTGTGCTCCCTTGGTTGCTCGGAGAATGTCGAGGCGGTATTCCAGTTCCCACCAGGTGTTTTGTAACGTGTTCTGTCACAGTGCCACAGCAGCTTGTATCCTAGCCTTCAGTTTGTTTATGTCAGCAACTGGTGTGATGAAGACTCTGTCACGGATATAGCCCCAGAAAAAAAAAGTCAAGTGGCGTATTGTCTGGAGAGCTGGCTGGCCAGGGTATTGGACTGTTCCTTCCAATCCACTAATCCAGACATTACTCCCCTCTGCACACATTACGCCCCTTGACTTTTTTTTCTGGGGCTATATCAGGGACAGAGTCTTCGTCACACCAGTTGCTGACATAAAAGAACTGAAGGCTAGGATACAAGCTGCTGTGGGTACTGTGATGGAACACATGTTACGAAACACTTGGTGGGAACTGGAATACTGCCTCTACATTCTCCGAGCTACCGAGGGAGCACACATTGAGGTTTACTAATGTACATGGTCTTAAAAAAAAAAAAAAAAAAAAAAAAAAAAAAAAAAAAAAAAAAAACACTAGTAACAGTAACCTATGTAACGGCATCAAATGTAAATTATTATGTCAAACGATTATTCTGTAATAAATTGTTATAATCAGGGCAAAGCTTTGTGCTCACCCTGTATTATGTTAAATACACATTGAATCTACAGCAAAGGATATGTCTTCTTATCATATCTTCATGTCAAATTGTCTCCAACTTGTGTGTCCTCATTTTTACTCAAAATGTGCTTACTGTATCCACTTTTATGCTCTACAAAAGTGGTCATCCAAAATTACTTATTATTCACCTCCTACTGTGTAAAGTTAGAAATTTGGATTAGTCCTCTCCAAGTAGAAAATTTGTTTCAGCCACACATTTTATGACATCTCTGAAATTGTTTTTACCAATACTTTTCTGTTAGATCACAGCTACAAAAATATTTACATTATTTTTATTTTTCTTTACTTGTATATGTAGAAAAAAATAATTGAAGTCCATGTCATACAAATATGTACATAAGAGGGAAAGGACGTGAGATAATATTTATCATTTTTTTCTCAGTTTTGCATCACTAATTCCATATTCCATGCCAAGTTATTGCACAAAGTTTTACTTTAATTTAATTCTGCATCATGTGACCCAGTTTCATTCCTCATGAAAAATTATGTCGCATGTAACAAAACAAATTATTGTTGTATATTGTCAGTTCTTTTATAAAAGAATGTAAGTAGGCATACTTCCAAGTACAAGTGGGGGACCTAATCTTCTTTAGTATAGTTCCTTACTAGTTGGTTAAAGCAGAATCTGAACAGTTTGTAGCTTTATGTCTAGGTCATACCCCTTCAATTCATCTGACATGCCAGGATAGCTCAGTTTATAATTCTGTTTGACTCCATAGAGAAACCAGAGTGATGTTACTGATCATATTCTTCATAATTAGTACTCACATATGCCTCCTTACTCCCTCTTCAACACATTCATACATTCACATGCATACCTGTACATTGGAACAGTGGGGTCCTACTTTGGTTCCTACCACTGCACTTGGTAATTAATCCTTCATCTCACAGGGGGATTTGCACTTGCATCATTCTCAATGCTAAATTACTAATACATAAATTAACTAAAGCACTTGGCCCCCAATAAGTTAGCCAAGACCACACTCATACAATGACACAGTATCAGCAAAGTACTATCAGCGCATACTATTTCCTAATGGTTACCATATGTTCTCTTAATAATCTGCACAGTACGCACTCATGAAAATTCGAAATATCATGGGTCAAACTTACACTTGTGCGCCAATGTGTTATTTTCTGTTTTTTCCTAAGAAAATAGCATTTCTGCTCTAATACTGTGTTCATTTGTTATTCACAAAGACTTATCTTCTTGAAAATTCTCTTGGCTTTTTATGATGTAATTGGTTAATACATCAGGCAGTGTGGTGCAGTAAAATTTTTTGATCATTCATTTCATTTCCTTACCTTCCCTGGAGCATCTTATCTTTCTTTTTAGTTTCCTACATTTGGTATTTGTAGATAATGTGTTAATAATAAGGTATGCATTTTGTAAATACTAGTGTATATATTTTGGTTATCAAATAGACGTGAATCTTTTGTAGCCCTTCTTATAGTCTAAACTTGAAATTAGTTTATTTCACAATATGTATTTATGTTGTCTTCTCATATGGTTTCCCCCTCATAATATGAACATGGTGAAACTTGATAGTAAAGTGCACAGCAATATAGTGCCACTCTGTCAAAACAAATCTTAGTTTGTGTGATGTGCTGACCTTGATAAATTGTCTTGAATAGAAGCTGGTCAGTGTAACATTACTTCTGACAGTAAATGTGAGCAGATCACAAATTAATTTCTGCAGTCTTGTGTTCATAATTCAGGTCAGTGACACTTCAGTGAGCAAACATATGAAAGAAAGCACACAATGAATCAAAGAGATGGTTGGAGACATGACATGAACCATCACTGCAGAGAAAGAAAAAGGCAGAGACAAAACAAGTAAATCAAGGACTCTCTTTAAAGTTAAAAATGTTTTGGTCACAGATAACTGACACTTTTATAGATTTTCCCCTGTTTTTAAGTTTAAATAGGCTACAGTCCATGTTGACCGTCTGATATTTGTAATATACTAAGTTGCTTACTTTTTTCATGGTGGTGCTGTTGTCAAGCCAATTTATATGAGAGACATAAAACAATAGTAAGTAGCCACTGATCAATCTCACTATTGGCAGGATTAGGAAAAATTTTTCCAGCCATGTGCTATCGACTTTACAATCACTTAATATAGGTAAACATACTTAGTGAATTACTCACTTATTGACCAGCCAGTGGCCCTGACAATATACAGATAGCTAAGGAGAATAGTAGTGTTTTGTGATTTCACATGATGCCAGCAACATGATCAATCCTTCTATTTCAGAACAGGATGAACACCAGTTTTGCTTCCTTAATATCAGAAAGGCTCCACAACTTGTCTAGTTTACCGATAAATGTCTAAAGCAACTTCCTCCTAAAATGGTTCCCTATGCTGAAGCTGTCTCAATGACATAGTCCTTATTGGGCACTATCTGGAGGATGAAAACACACTGAAATAGTAACCGTACCAAAGGCAGGCAGAGGCCTGTGCCTTTGAAAGATTATAGGCCAATAAGTCTACTGCTAATAATGAACTCAATACTACTTTAAGGGTTATGCTAGCAGAGACTGCCATTCACACATGCAAAAAGAACACATTATACCTGAGAAACAGTTTTTGTTTCAGTGCACACACTCTACAACCCATCAACTTGTGCAGTTGGTTGAGGAAAGAGTGGGTGCTCGGAACACTGGGAATTCATGAAGAGGAATCTTCCTGGATGTACTCCATGCTTTTTATAACCTCCTATTCAAATATGTTAATCATGGGTTCTCGGTGTCACAAGTCTTCCTCTTCTGGACACATATACAAAGACTAACATTCTACATGTGTGTACAACATGGGATCTCTTCAGTCAGCATCAGTGTTGATGTGCTGGAAAAGGCACTAATGGGGCCAATCCTATATTCTGTTACCACACCTAACATGCCTGTCAGGCACTGCATGCAGCTTACACTCAATTCAGATGACACAGTGGTCTTCGGACAGATGAAACTATCTAGGGCCTGGAGTGGTTCTTGGTTTTCAACATAGACAAAGGCCAAATCATTGTCATCAGCTGTCAGGACATCCCAACAAACCTGCAAACCATCCATATTATTGGAAACTGAGTGCAATGGAGAAGAACTGAATTTACCTTGGCATCTTGTTGAACACTCAGTTAACATGGTGCCAGCACAAAAAGAAACTGCAGAGGAAGGTGCTGTGACAGCTGTGAAACCTTGATCATCTACCCGTTACTAAAGGCAAAATAAATGTTGCTAGAACACCTTGTTGTCATTCTGCACAAGTCACTAATCCAATCAGTCATGGAGTACACCCCTCCTCAGTGTGAGAAACTGCAGTATATTTACATTTCCAGCTCATACAATGTATTCCGGAACTAAAAGAATCATAAAAAAGAGAATCATATGTAAAACACAAACCATGGACTAGATAAAATGGAAGAAATAACTGAAAGTTGTTGACATCATCTCAAATAGGACACACAAAAGAAGACTCTGCAAGAATCCCACTGCTTGGTTTCCTCTTTCCATTTCCTTGTCATCATCCTCCTACCCTGTCATCATGCTGCTGTCTCTCTGTAGATATCTTGGATATCTCTTGCCCCACCCCTTACCCATGGCCCCTGTTCCCACCCTCCCATGCACCACTGCCTGACTTTACCCATGGCCCCTGTTCCCACCCTCCCATGCACCACTGCCTGACTTTGGAGATGGTTAGTTTATTCAGTCTTCATGTTTTGACTGCTACAGCCATCTGTCTGCTCCCCTCCTGTCTCCCATACCTCTCTATCCATTCCTTACCTTCCATAGAGATGAACATTCAGAGCTTATACGTGTGTGTGTGTGTGTGTGTGTGTGTGTGTGTGTGTGTGTGTGTGTGTGTGTGTGCATATGCATGCATGCATGCACACCTGTGAGACAGAAACAGAACTTAAACTGAAAAATAGTGATAGCTCTCTTGGAAGCTAGTGGCATTTTCATTTATACATGTGTTCGTGTACCACGCACAAAATCAGTTTTAACAAGTTGTTGCCTTCCCTTTTGACTTATTATTATATAATTCATTTCTAATTTCAAGTTATTTTATTATGTTGAACCAAAGTAAATCACACATCTTTCAATTCTTTCCATATACCAGAGAGTTTCCTCCATATAGTCTATAAAATATGAACAATGCAACTAAAAAAATATGAAGAAAGTGGAAATCACACTCGTGCCCATAAAACTGCCCCCTGAAGAAAGCTATTATAGAAGAAATTTAGCTTTCCCATTAAAATTTATCATTGGAAGTACGTACCGGCAAAAAAGTATTTTTATTATACAGGGTGTTCAAAACGTCTCTCCGCAGTGCCGTATGATTGTTAGCCGTGCGTGCCGTATGATTAGATGAATTGAATTGTTTATTCAACAACAGGGGGGACATTTTCAACATTTAATGTTAGAATCTGTAAGTAAAAATGAATATTCAATAAGTTAATAACTTATATTTCACTGAGTTTCATTTCAGTATATTCACTGCAGCATACGGCACATGCGGCTAACAACTGTGGAGAGACTTTTTGAGCACCCCATACATACATGCCATCAAAGGACAAATACTTGAAGGTTATCTTGCGTGCAGCATATGCTCGCCACAGAGTTTCCAGTGCTCTGGCCAGTCCACCTAAATTCAAAGACCCCATAACAATAATTAAGGTTGCAGGGGCAACAGTCTGGATGATTGACTGATCTGGCCTTGTAACACTAACCAAAACGGCCTTGCTGTGCTGGTACTGCGAACAGCTGAAAGCAAGGGGAAACTACAGCCGTAATTTTTCCCGAGGGCATGCAGCTTTATTGTATGATTAATTGATGAGGCATCCTCTTGAGTAAAATATTCTGGAGGTAAAATAGTCCCCCATTCGGATCTCCGGGCGGGGACTACTCAGGAGGACGTCGTTATCAGGAGAAAGAAAACTGGCGTTCCACGGATCGGAGCATGGAATGTCAGATCCCTTAATCGGGCAAGTAGGTTAGAAAATTTAAAAAGGGAAATGGATAGGTTAAAGTTAGATATAGTGGGAATTAGTGAAGTTCGGTGGCAGGAGGAACAATACTTTTGGTCAGGTGAATACAGGGTTATAAATACAAAATCAAATAGGGGTAATGCAGGAGTAGGTTTAATAATGAACAAAAAAAATAAGAGTGTGGGTAAGCTACTACAAACAGCATAGTGAATCCATTATTGTGGCCAAGATAGATACGAAGCCCATGCCTACTACAGTAGTACAAGTTTGTATGCCAACTAGCTCTGTAGATGATGAAGAAATTGATGAAATGTATGATGAGATAAAAGAAATTATTCAGATAGTGAAGGGAGACGAAAATTTAATAGTCATGGGTGACTGGAATTCAACAGTAGGAAAAGGAAGAGAAGGAAACGTAGTAGGAGAATATGGATTAGGGCTAAGAAATGAAAGAGGAAGCTGCCTGGTAGAATTTTGCACAGAGCATAACTTAATCATAGCTAACACTTGGTTCAAGAATCATGAAAAGAGGTTGTATACATGGAAGAACCCTGGAGACACTAGAAGGTATAAGATAGATTATATAATGGTAAGACAGAGATTTAGGAACCAGGTTTTAAATTGTAAGACAATTCCAGGGGCAGATGTGGACTCTGACCACAATCTATTGGTTATGAACTGTAGATTAAAACTGAAGAAACTGCTAAAAGGTGGGATTTTGAGGAGATGGGACCTGGATAAACTGAAAGAACCAGAGGTTGTAGAGAGTTTCAGGAAGAGCATAAGGGAACAATTGACAGGAATGGGTAGCTTTGAAGGACGAAATAGTGAAGGCAGCAGAAGATCAAGTAGGTAAAAAGACGAGGGCTAGTAGAAATCCTTGGGTAACAGAAGAGATACTGAATTTAAGTGATGAAAGGAGAAAATACAAAAATGCAGAAAATGAAGCAGGCAAAAAGGAATACAAACGTCTCAAAAAGAGATCGACAGGAAGTGCAAAGTGGCTAAGCAGGGATGGCTAGATGGCAAATGTAAGGATGTAGAGGCTTGTCTCACGAGGATTAACATAGATACTGCCTACAGGAAAATTAAAGAGACCTTTGGAGAAAGAGAATCACTTGCATGAGTATCAAGAGCTCAGATGGAAACCCAGTTTTAAGCAAAGAAGGGAAAGCAGAAAGGTGGAAGGAGTATATTGAGGACAATATTATGGAAATGGAAGAGGATGTAGATGAAGATGAAATGGAAGATATGATACTGCGTGAAGAGTTTGACAGAGCACTGAAAGACCTGAGTCGAAACAAGGCCCCAGGAGTAGACAACATTCCATTAGAACTAATGACAGCCTTGGGAGAGCCAGTCCCGACAAAACTCTACCATCTGGTGAGCAAGATGTATGAGACAGGCGAAATTCCCTCAGACTTCAAGAAGAATATAATAATTCCAATCCCAAAGAAAGCAGGTGTTGACAGATGTGAAAATTACCAAACTATCAGTTTAATAAGTCACAGCTGCAAAATACTAACGCGAATTCTTTACAGATGAATGGAAAAACTGGTAGAAGCCAACCTCGGGGAAGATTAGTTTGGATTCCGTAGAAATGTTGGAACACGTGAGGCAATACTGACAAATGTTGGAACACGTGAGGCAATACTGACCCTATGACAAATCTTAGAAGAAAGATTAAGGAAAGGCAAACCTATATTTCTAGCATTTGTAGACTTAAAGAAAGGTTTTGACAATGTTGACTGGAATACTCTCTTTCAAATTCTGAAGGTGGCAGGCGTAAAATACAGGGAGCGAAAGGCTATTTACAATTTGTCCAGAAAGTAGATGGCAGTTATAAGAGTCGAGAGACATGAAAGGGAAGCAGTGGTTGGGAAGGGAGTGAGACAGGGTTGTAGCCTCTCCCTGATGCTATTCAGTCTGTATATTGAGCAAGCAGTAAAGGAAACAAAAGAAAAGTTCGGAAAAGGCATTAAAATCCATGGAGAAGAAATAAAAACTTTGAGGTTCGCCGATCTCATTGTAATTCTGTCAGAGACAGCAATGGACTTGGAAGAGCAGTTGAACGGAATGGACAGTGTCTTGAAAGAAGGATATAAGATGAACATCAACAAAAGCAAAACGAGGATAATGGAATGTAGTTGAATGCTGATGCTGAGGGAATTGGATTAGGAAATGAGACACTTAAAGTAGTAAAGGAGTTTTGCTATTTGGTGAGCAAAATAACTGATGATGGTCGAAGTAGAGAGGATATAAAATGTAGACTGGCAATGGCAAGGAAAGCGTTTCTGAAGATGAGGAGGTATTGAATAGAATTGGGGAGAAGAGGAGTTTGTGGCACAACTTGACTACAAGAAGGGATCGGTTGGTAGGACATGTTCTGAGGCATCAAGGGATAACCAATTTAGTACTGGAGGGCAGTGTGGAGGATAAAAATCGTAGAGGGAGACCAAGAGATGAATACACTAAGCAAATTAAGAAGGATGTAGGCTGCAGTAGGTACTGGGAGATGAAGAAGCTTGCACAGGATAGAGTAGCATGGAGAGCTGCATCAAACCAGTCTCAGGACTAAAGACCACAACAACAACAATGCTTGCCACAGAGTTTCCAGTGCTCTGGCCAGTCCACCTGAATTCAAAGACTCCATAACAATGATTAAGGTTCCCAAAAAGGGTTACTCAGAAAAAAAGAGTTTTTTAGTTTATTAATATTTGGGACTTCAAGTCCAGTAAGACCAATACAACCTGCATAGAGCTCAATGATTGGGTCTTATTTCTATGGGATTCTCTTCTTTAAAGTTATCTGAACTAATTTATGCCCTGATATCTTCTCAACAAAGATATCTGATATGAGTTTTTTCTACAAGGAAGAAAGTCAGGTCCAATCTAACAAATTACACAAAAGTAATCAATTTTTGAAAATGTAATACAATTGTGTAGATCTACTCACCCAGCAGCAATGGGAGAAAACACACATAAAAGTTATGGAAATGTGCAAGATTTTGGAGCCGGGGGCTCCTTTTTCTGGCAGAATGGTTGAAGGAAAAGGAACAGTGAGGTTTATGAAATGAGAAAAGTTAAGAAAAAGTTGCCCAGAACCCATATCAGGGGAACTTTATCAGATGGGATAAGAAAGAAACAGTGACATAAAAAGAGGAAAATCAATGACGATGAGCAGAGACCTGTCGTAAGTATTTAAAAAGCCAATGCAGTAAGAAAAGATGATAAAATGTACTAAAGAAGCTCAGCATAAAACTAGCTCTATCTAATAAATATTTTACCAACTATGTATACTGACATAGCAAAGTGGCATGAAAAACCGGCTATAAACAAGAGTTTTCTCTTCACTAATATCACTCAGATGATTTTTTTTTAACAAAACTCATAACAAATATTTGTACAAGAATTTACACACACACACACACACACACAGTACTTATGATGGCATTATGATGCCAGAGTCACACTGTTGTCATCTTGTGATTGCACTTGTATTTCTGTGTTTTCTTTTGGCATTACATTTTCCTTTTCAGGAGAGGGAATCTGAAAAAAAATACATTAATTAGAAGAAAATTATAATGCTCATAGCTGATCACAATAAATTTCAGTATTAAACCTATTCAATAATGGATAAAATTCAGGAAGAAACATTCATTTAAGTTTTCAGTTTGATGTACAGAAACAGCGAAAAATAATTCTTGAATCAAGATTTAATTCATTCATTACAGATGAAAAATAAAATCCTGACTGTCTGCTCTATGTGCCATATTACTATTATTGCAGGTATTGTTTTGTTTTCTACACTGTTCTTGGGAACTATTCTGCCAAAGAGAAGAAAATCCCTTGCCTCATTTATGGAAGTATATATTTTTGGCTTTAATTGTATGGAAATGTAAAGTAGTAAATGGACATGCCACTCCAAAATGGTTTCTAGGGTTGAAGGACCTGCACAGCAGACTAATGAGATGCATTTTGAGATTCAGTGAATTCAGTTAAGAAGTAGTGCATAAGCCAGGGAAGAAACATAGAAATGCAGATGCTTTGCACAGAAAGGTTCTGTGTCATAGCCTTTTTGAATGGCAGGCAGCGCAGATCACTGACAATAACTCAAGCTATACAGGATGCAGTTGATCTTGTGTGATGGTCTGTTGTGTAAGATAATTATGTTACGGGTTTGGCTAGTGATGGTGGCCAAGTTGAAGCAGGGAGTCATGAGAGAGACACATGACCACATATTGTCTGGTCATGAAGGCTGCAACAAACCAAAGGAAGGCTGAGAGGTGCTGGTAGAAGGGAAGAAAGGGAAATGTGTATCAGTATGTGAAAATTGTGTGCAATGTACACAGCATGCAGATTTAAGTTATGTGCGAATACTATTACAAACATTGCCAAGGCATCAGAGCCACAGGATAGAGGTGCTGGGACTATTTAGTCAGACTCCAGCTGGAACCATTTTGGTTTGACAATAACGGATCATTTTTCTCAGTATTTGGAGCTGATTACTGTGTCAAACCACTGTTACAAGCAAAGATCAATGGTTAGATACTTAAGTATGTGGTGCCCAAGATGCGTTGAAATTAGGAAATCCACTCCCTGAACCAGCTCACAGAGTTGCAAGAAAGGCATATCTTGGTGGAAGTGATGCTACAGCATCTGCAGCAATATAGGAAGGCACAGCATCACACGGCTGTGACCTTAAGTGTCATGGTACCTGGCAGCATAGCTGCTCTGACTCTGTTCCGCATTGCCTTCATCTTACTTAGGTAGGAAGCAGCCCCGTTGTAGACTGGGTCACCTATCATGATTCAGGTACAAAGAATGGAGAATGAAATGTGATTGGATGTATGACATTTTGATGTGCATGGCAGTAATAAATGTATTAGATCACATTTAAGATGTATAAGGCTATTGAGCAGACCATTATGACCTTGAAAGGTTGATGAGGTGTTAAGCATCATATGGTGAGTTGTCAAGATAACATGGCTAGTGAGATGCTAGTAGTTGTACACTATCTTCTCTTGAGAACTAATGGACTGCTAAGCCACATACCAGTTACGGAATGTGAATATTATACATTGTTGTCCATGCATGTTGTGTTGTGTATGAGTGCAGGGTAGAGACCTGGGGGCACAGGTCTTCCAAAGGAGGGGTACTGCAATTTTTTGGTGGTTCTGTAGAAACATGGCAGTGCAACACTGCAGAAGCCGTAGGCAACTGGTGAACACATATCAGAATGCCAGTATAGCAACTTGGCTGTTTATACATTGTGAGACAGACCAGACCTGGAAAGATAGGGGTATTATTACAGAATAGGCCAAGTGGTTTCCTCACCAGTGGGCAGTGGAAGTGTTATGAGGAATGTGACCAGCAGTGGCGCATCGGCCCAATGAATGAGCTGCTATCCTGTATAAATAGCTGTAACCTTTTAGCAGAAATATTCACAGTTTGACAATGACTAGGGGCTATGCTAGGCACTGCTGCACCATGGGTCAGCAAACAGCTATCATGATCCTGGGCAGCTGTTACCATGGCACTAATAGCTCCAAGACCTGCTTCCAGGACTTGGTGCTGCTTCATGGGGGGAAGGGGGCGGGGGGTAGGAGGAGGGAACAATCCAGGGTTGTCCCAGCAGGAGCTCAACTCCTGTCCAGGGAGCAGTAGGTTATGACTGGGATGGTACAATCCTCCCTTCTACACTGGTGCATGCAACATAGATCTCTCATCACCACTCACAGAGGTGGAACCTCCACTGGGAGTCTGGTGTCCTCTCCAAGCATTCCAGTTGTGTACTTTGTCACTGATGGCACTAACAGAGCACAACATGCCTAACTGGAATGTGTGACACTAGCAGGCTGCAGGTGTCAGCATTCCAGGATGCAAACATCAGGATATGCTGGCCTGTCGCCAGCCAGCATTGTGTCTTATGTACCTACCTCACCATGTTATGTGAGGGGCATGGCCACCACACCACAGCATAAGCTGCATGAGTTTTAATGAAGTGATTGACTTGTTAAAATTGTTTTAATGAGCTGTCAATGACCTGCATCCTCACCATGACCCACTGCCACCTCCTAATCCTCCACAGAAGTGGCCTGCCACACTCGGGCCAACTTCACAGTACTCATATGTCTTGGCAAAATAAAGAGTTATAGAACAGCCAGAATATTATGCTGACACATTTAAATAAAACCAGAAAAACTCTACTAATCAGATGGCAGCAAACTGACAGAGATATACAAAAGCTGAAATATTGAAAATCCTGTCGAACCCATGAGTCCTTAAATCAGATCTCATTAAGATTCCAGTTTCCAAAAGCTACTGGTGATCTGTCAGCCTGTTGTAGCACTCTGTGCCTGTAATACCCTAAAACACCCTTGCTTATCACCATGTTTAGGAAGATAGGTGGACAGTTGCAGTAATAGATGAAACAATTCACTTACATTTGTTTTGAAAAATCACACCTAACATTTATGACAAGTATGTGTATACCACAGAATCAATAGTCAAAGTATCAGGTATAAAAAGCTAAATAAAATGAACAAAAGGAAAATCCACTCAAGAAAACTATAAAATTATGAAACAGGCATGCAAAATTTCAGTACTGTTGATAGGCACATATAAAAAACCACAGCACTTTCCAGAATTAACAGTTCCTTCCTTAGGAAGGAGAAGGTTATTGGCTGAGGGAGGTTAAAAATGAAAGGACAGCTTGTTCAGACAAAGAAAGGAGGGACCCACATGTTGTGAGAATAGTTTCTGTCGATAGGCACATATAAAAAATCACAACGTCATCCTAACTTTCTGAAGGAACTATTATTATTCCTGAAAGCTAGACTAATGCTGTTTTCTTTTTTATACATGCCCACCGGCAATACTGAAATTTAGCCTCCAGAAGTTAAGTACTTACCAGAAATTATGTTCATAATTCTAGAGATAAAAGGAACATTCTATGACAGCTGTTAGAAGTAAATGAAAGAACATTTTCTAATATTTAACTTGGGAGGCCATAGTTTCACTCTCTAAGAGTTGGTCTTGATGCATAAGCCACAGAATGCTCCTCACTGTTGGCCTTCTAACTCAGGACACACCTCAAAGCAGGAGGTTACATGCATCACATGACAGTATAAATTCCTTCTGAAAATCTAGAAAATTAAAACTGGATTTGACATTAACACTTTGTTCAATACTTTGACTGCGTGCTGACAGTCCCCCATCCAAACAAATTTTGCACCTTCTTTCTACAGCTGTGTGAGTGGTTACGTTATATCAGTGAGTCCCCCCACAAACTTCCTACAATAATTCGAGATTCCCAAGAATGACTGTAGCTCCTTACCCAACTTGGTAACTGGGAAATCTTTTACTGCAGATACCAATCTTGGAACTGTTTTCACTCTATATTTGCTCTAAGTTATCTGCTTCCTTCAAAGCAAAACAACACTTTTCTACATCTACATCTACATTTATACTCCGCAAGCCACCCAACGGTGTGTGGCGGAGGGGACTTTACATGCCACTGTCATTACCTCCCTTTCCTGTTCCAGTCGCGTATGGTTCGCGGGAAGAACGACTGTCTGAAAGCCTCTGTGCGCGCTCTAATCTCCCTAATTTTACATTCGTGATCTCCTCGGGAGGTATAAGTAGGGGGAAGCAATATATTCGATACCTCATCCAGAAACGCACCCTCTCGAAACCTGGCGAGCAAGCTACACCGCGATGCAGAGCTGAAAGCCTCCGTGTGCGCTCTAATCTCCCTAATTTTACATTCGTGATCTCCTCGGGAGGTATAAGTAGGGGGAAGCAATATATTCGATACCTCATCCAGAAACGCACCCTCTCGAAACCTGGTGAGCAAGCTACACCGCGATGCAGAGCGCCTCTCTTGCAGAGTCTGCCACTTGAGTGTATTAAACATCTCCGTAATGCTATCACGGTTACCAAATAACCCTGTGACGAAACGCACCACTCTTCTTTGGATCTTCTCTATCTCCTCCGTCAACCCGATCTGGTACGGATCCCACACTGATGAGCAATACTCAAGTATAGGTCGAACGAGTGTTTTGTAAGCCACCTCCTTTGTTGATGGACTACATTTTCTAAGCACTCTCCCAATGAATCTCAACCTGGTACCCGCCTTACCAACAATTAATTTTATATGATCATTCCACTTCAAATCGTTCCGCACGCATACTCCCAGATATTTTACAGAAGTAACTGCTACCAGTGCTTGTTCCGCTACCATATAATCATACAATAAAGGATCCTTCTTTCTATGTACTCGCAATACATTACATTTGTCTATGTTAAGGGACAGTTGCCACTCCCTGCACCAAGTGCCTATCCGATGCAGATCTTCCTGCATTTCGCTACAATTTTCTAATGCTGCAACTTCTCTGTATACTACAGCATCATCCGCGAAAAACCGCATGAACCTTCCGACACTATCTACTAGGTCATTTATATATATTGTGAAAAGCAATGGTCCCATAACACTCCCCTGTGGCACGCCAGAGGTTACTTTAACGTCTGTAGATGTCTCTCCATTGATAACAACATGCTGTGTTCTGTTTGCTAAAAACTCTTCAATCCAGCCACACAGCTGGTCTGATATTCCGTAGGCTCTTACTTTGTTTATCAGGTGACAGTGCGGAACTGTATCGAACGCCATCCGGAAGTCAAGAAAAATAGCATCTACCTGGGAGCCGGTATCTAATATTTTCTGGGTCTCGTGAACAAATAAAGCGAGTTGGGTCTCACACGATCGCTGTTTACGGAATCCATGTTGATTCCTACAGAGTAGATTCTGGGTTTCCAAAAACGACATGATACTCGAGCAAAAAACATGTTCTAAAATTCTACAACAGATCGACGTCAGAGATATAGGTCTATAGTTTTGCGCATCTGCTCGACGACCCTTCTTGAAGACTGGGACTACCTGTGCTCTTTTCCAATCATTTGGAACCCTCCGTTCCTCTAGAGACTTGCAGTACACGGCTGTTAGAAGGGGAGCAAGTTCTTTCGCGTACTCTGTGTAGATTCGAATTGGTATCCCATCAGGTCCAGTGGACTTTTCTCTGTTGAGTGATTCCAGTTGCTTTTCTATTCCTTGGACACTTATTTCGATGTCAGCCATTTTTTCGTTTGTGTGAGGATTTAGAGAAGGAACTGCAGTGCAGTCTTCCTCTGTGAAACAGCTTTGGAAAAAGGTGTTTAGTATTTCAGCTTTACGTGTATCATCCTCTGTTTCAGTGCCATCATCATCCCGGAGTGTCTGGATATGCTGTTTTGAGCCACTTACTAATTTAACGTAAGACCAGAACTTCCTAGGATTTTCTGTCAAGTCGGTACATAGAATTTTACTTTCGAATTCACTGAACGCTTCACGCATAGCCCTCCTTACGCTAACTTTGACATCGCTTAGCTTCTGTTTGTCTGAGAGGTTTTGGCTGCGTTTAAACTTGGAGTGAAGCTCTCTTTGCTTTCGCAGTAGTTTCCTAACTTTGTTGTTGTACCACGGTGGGTTTTTCCCGTCCCTCACAGTTTTACTCGGCACGTACCTGTCTAAAACGCATTTTACGATTGCCTTGAACTTTTTCCATAAACACTCAACATAGTCAGTGTCAGAACAGAAATTTTCGTTTTGATCTGTTAGGTAGTCTGAAATCTGCCTTCTGTTACTCTTGCTAAACAGATAAACCTTCCTCCCTTTTTTTGTATTCCTATTAACTTCCATATTCAGGGATGCTGAAACGGCCTTATGATCACTGATTCCCTGTTCTGCACATACAGAGTCGAAAAGTTCGGGTCTGTTTGTTATCAGTAGGTCCAAGATGTTATCTCCACGAGTCGGTTCTCTGTTTAATTGCTCGAGGTAATTTTCGGATAGTGCACTCAGTAGAATGTCACTCGATGCTCTGTCCCTACCACCCATCCTAAACATCTGAGTGTCCCAGTCTATATCTGGTAAATTGAAATCTCCACCTAAGACAATAACATGCTGAGAAAATTTATGTGAAATGTATTCCAAATTTTCTCTCAGTTGTTCTGCCACTAATGCTGCTAAGTCGGGAGGTCGGTAAAAGGAGCCAATTATGAACCTAGCTCGGTTGTTGAGTGTAACCTCCACCCATAATAATTCACAGGAACTATCCACTTCTACTACACTACAGGATAAACTACTACTAACAGCAACGAACACCCCACCACCGGTTGGATGCAATCTATCCTTTCTAAACACCGTCTGTACCTTTGTAAAAATTTCGGCAGAATTTATCTCTGGCTTCAGCCAGCTTTCTGTACCTATAACGATTTCAGCTTCGGTGCTTTCTATCAGTACTTGAAGTTCCGGTACTTTACCAACGCAGCTTCGACAGTTGACAATTACAATACCGATTGCTGCTTGGTCCCCGCATGTCCTGACTTTGCCCCGCACCCGTTGAGGCTGTTGCCCTTTCTGTACTTGCCCAAGGCCATCTAACCTAAAAAACCGCCCAGTCCACGCCACACAACCCCTGCTACCCGTGTAGCCGCTTGTTGCATGTAGTGGACTCCTGACCTATCCAGTGGAACCCGAAACCCCACCACCCTATGGCGCAAGTCGAGGAATCTGCAGCCCACATGGTCGCAGAATCGTCTCAGCTTCTGATTCAGACCCTCCACTCGGCTCTGTACCAAAGGTCCGCAGTCAGTCCTGTCAACGATGCTGCAGATGGTGAGCTCTGCTTTCATCCCGCTAGCGAGACTGACAGTCTTCACCAAATCAGATAGCCGCCGGAAGCCAGAGAGGATTTCCTCTGATCCATAGTGACACACATCATTGGTGCCGACATGAGCGACCACCTGCAGATGGGTGCACCCTGTACTCTTCATGGCATCTGGAAGGACCCTTTCCACATCTGGAATGACTCCCCCCGGTATGCACCCGGAGTGCACATTGGTTTTCTTCCCCTCTCTTGCTGCCATTTCCCTAAGGGGCCCCATTACGCGCCTGACGTTGGAGCTCCCAACTACCAGTAAGCCCACCCTCTGCGACCGCCCAGATCTTGCAGACTGAGGGGCAACCTCTGGAACAGGACAAGCAGCCACGTCAGGCCGAAGATCAGTATCAGCCTGAGACAGAGCCTGAAACCGGTTCATCAGACAAACGGGAGAGGCCTTCCATTCAGCCCTCCGGAATGTCTTTCGCCCCCTGCCACACCTTGAGACGACCTCCCACTCTACCACAGGTGAGGGATCAGCCTCAATGCGGGCAGTATCCCGGGCAACCACAGTCTTAGTCCGATCGGGGGATGCGAGGGACGAGCTGGCCGTCCCCGACAAACCGCCATCCGGACCCCCACAGTGATGCCCATTGGCAACAGCCTCAAGCTGTGTGACCGAAGCCAACACTGCCTGAAGCTGGGAGCGAAGGGATGCCAACGCAGCCTGCATTCGAACACAGCAGTTGCAGTCCCTATCCATGCTAAAAACTGTTTTGCAAAGAACGTCTGAACTAATCTACAGAGAGCGCAAACAAATCGACCAAATTTAAACGGTTATTAAAACACAAGATTGCCTAGTAAATGCAGTAATGCTGCTACTTGCGCACTGCTGACACACTGCTCGGCATCGGAAGGAGACTACGCGATTTTACACTATTCAGATGGAAAATTACCACCAAGTCATGCATTATGACCGATCATGCACCTTGCAACATGACCATAACAGTGCTATGTAAAACTGACACTGATTCTGTGTATAACGCAGTATGCCAAGCAGACTGCACTGCAAACACCTATCAGGCACCAACTGCTACTCCCTGTGGTTACCTTGAAATTATAAAACATTAGCCAGTTTGTCAGGCCCAAAACAATGTAACCTACAAATTACAGTGACATTTCCACCTAAATCCCATGTCTGTCACACACACCAAAAGTAACCAACTGTTCTCTCTGACTCACCCAACTATGATGACACTGCACTATGATGACACTGCATGCTGTATTGTAGACATCACACTGTGTGGGCCACGAACCATGTGCTGCCCACTGAAGATGACAATATACCTATTGACTCTAACTGTAGTTGGCCCCAGGGTCGGTGTGGCGGCTATGGCGCAGGACGCTTGGCAGCAGAAGGCTGAGCTGGGATTGCTGGCCGGTGTTGGCCCAGAGAAACTTGGCTATTAAAACAGATACTTTATTGCACTCAAACATCTGTGTTCTGCTGGAATGGAATAGCAACCACATTGCCCACAGCATGTGACTGTGGCAGAGGGCTAGTGAGGTGACAGCCTGCATACAGCCAGCTGGTCACAACGTGCATACCCAGGATTGCTGATGAAAGTGCGCAGTGTGCAGCATGTGACTTGGTTCCATGAGCCAGGCTACAAGCACCCTGAATCAGCAGCACCTGGAGACAGTTGGGAATCTTCCAGCAGTAACCAGCTCTGCAGACAATGACTGTGTCCCAGTGGCTGATGCCATGAGGTGTGGCAGTGACCATGCTGTAATGATGGTATGTGTCTGCCATGCCCAGATATAACTTGATGGCTCCCTGGGCTGGAGTCTGGCTCACTGATGGATTGAGGATGGAATGGCCATGCTGCACCATGGCACTAAGACTGGGAAGTGGACAGGTGGACAGGAGTCAGGACCACGATGGAGACCGGAACTTGTTGTTATTGCTGGAGGCTCCATGTAATCGTGTTGGTTGATGTAACAGCCATGTCATGGTTGAGCTGCTGGGCTGTAAATAAATCTGCCACCAAAATGACAGCTGTTTGTACAGAAAAGTAGTGCACCTATTATGTCAGTTTGCTCCTTCTAGTCACACTCCTGAGGGCACTACTGAAACCCATCCCCTCACCAGCACTGCAGAACCGTGTCTTTCTGCTGTGCTGGCAGATTTCATTGAGCCAAGCCTGGCCCATCTCAAAATAAATCTACAGCCCTGTTGCTGTAATTGGAATGCCAGCACTCTGCACTTTTCAGCTGCCAGTAGCTGCTGCAATGCTTTACCACTATATTTCCAATGATTTGCCCATAAAATAGTAATGGCACTGCATCTCAGACAAATTTTACTTTCATTATTAATAGCAACTGCTTGTATTTCCTAGTTCATTCTTCTTTGTATTCATGTCATTTATGGCAACAAAGGATTAAATGTGGTCTTTCTCAATGCATTTTTGATGTGAATTCAAATTTCTGGTAGGTCAGGTATCAAAGATGGCAAAAAGGTGACACAAACACTGAATCTGTAATATAACCCCACAGAAATTTACATGGAACTTTTGATCATTGTATCACCTTGAGAAATCCCACTACCTTGAGAAATCCCACATTTTCTCCATATCATGATCAAGAATTCTTTAACATTCAGGTAGAAATGGAGTTATGAACCATTTTGTTGGATGTTTACACTGCTAGTTCCAGCAGTGGCATGAGCAAGTTTTACAGCATGTCTATGTGCGCATGTACTATAATGGTATGTGAGCTATAAATTAGTGAAGGGCATTTCTGTGGTTCAGATTTGCCTATTGTATTTGTTGTACCAATCAATAAAAAGTATTGTTTTATCACAAAAGACAAGATTCTCATGAAAACCACAATTTTCCATACATTGCTGCATCTGTTTTGCAAACTTAAAAGTAACTTATTTCATCCTTGGCTATCAGAACTTGTGGAAATTACAAGTGGTATCGGCTCTGCTTCATTCATTTCTGACAGCTCTTACAAATGGTCCTTTGTGGAATTTTCAGCTCTTTGCTTGCTCTGCTCATCAACTTCTTGAGTCATGACTCACACAAATCCACTTAACTGCTGGCTGACAGTAGAAGCTGCTGCATCACAACAAAACTTTTAAATTTATCAGTACGATTTGAGATGTCCAATATAATGTCAAAAAAAATCTAGTTGAAATGATTGTTATATTGTACTTCTGCACTTAGGACAAATAAAAATTGTGAGAAGATGAAATGTGAAAATAATGAACAGTAGAATAATGACATATTAAAAAAATCAACAATAGGCTTGAATGTGAGACTTTGTGCTGACAGTTCCAGCCTACAGTAGGCACAGTGAGTAATTTATTTTATATGTTGAGCTTTCAAATAAGTTTCTGTTTACCACTGAGCCTTTTGCAGCCATTTTGCATGTTTGTTTTCATTAAAAATTCCAAAAATTCCAGAAACATTTTCAATCTTGTTTATGTGACTGCTGCCTGCTCAATGCCACAGCAAATTTGGTAGTGTTACCATCAATCCCATTATTTGTATTAACCTCTGTTCAGTCAGATGACTTGACAGTTCTTGAGCACATTTCTAAGTGATTTACATTTCTTAACTTTAAATCCTTGATGTGTGGGATCAAAATGTACTGAGGTGATAGAAGCCATAGGATACCTCTGAATATCACGCTGGACCTCATTTTGGCCAGTGTAGTACAGCAACTCAACTTGGTATGGACTCAATAAGTTGTTGGAAGTCTCCCACAGAAATATTGAGCCACACTGCCTCGATAGCCACCCATAACTGCAAAGTGTGGCTGGTGCAGAATTTTGTGCACAAACTGGCCTCTCGTTTATGTTCCATAAATGTTTGATGGGATTCATGCCGGGCAATCTGGATGGCCGAATCATTTGCTTGAAATGTCCAGATTGTCCTTCATGCCAGTTATGAACAATTGTGACCCAGTGAATGGTGCATTGTCTTCAATAACAATTCCATCATTTTTGGAAACTTGAAGACCATTAATGGCTACAAATTGTCTCCAAGTAGCCACACATAGCCATCTCCAGTCAACGATCAGTTCATTTGGACCAGAGGAGCCAGTCCATTCCATGTAAACACAACCCACACCATTACGGAGCCACCACCAGTTTACACAGTGCCTTGTAGACAACCTGGGTCCATGGCTTCAGCAGGTCTGCACCACACTCTAACCCTACCGTCAGCTCTTACCAACTGAAATCAGGCTTCTCATCTAGGGTCAAGTTGATATGGTCAGAAGCCCAGGAGAGGTGCTGCAGGCAATGTGCTGTTAGCAAAGGCACGCACATTGGTCGTCTGCTGTCATAGGTCATTAATGCAGAATTCATTACACTGTCCTAATGCATATATTTGTCATATGTCCCACATTGATTTCTGGGGTTATTTCATGCACTGACAACTCTACACAAATGCCACTGCCTTCAGTCGTTAAGTGAAGACCGTCCACCACTGCATTGTTCATTGTGAGAGATAATGCCTCAGATTTGGTATTCTTGGCACGCTCTTGACACTGTGGATCTCAGAAACTACATTCCCTAATGAATTCGAAAACAGGGTGTCCCATGCGTCTAGCTCCAACTACCATTCTACATTCAGAGTCTGTTAATTCGCGTCATGTGGTCATTATCATGTTGGAACCCTTTTCATATGAATTACCTGAGTAGAAATGAGAGCTCTGCCAATGCACTGCCCTTTTATACCTTATGTACATGATACCACTGGCATCTGTATATGTGTATATCACTATCCCATGACTTTCATCACCTAAGTATAATGCAAATACTGCTTGTCTATTTTTTCCATGTGATGCATCATTTTGCATGAATCAGTGGTGTGCTGTATGCCATTTAATATTTTTATGTTGTGTTAAAAATAAATTACAGCTGTGGTACTTACATCTTTCTTTATATTGTTGATTACACTAAGTCTGTCACTGAGAATGGCTAATGCAAGTGCATCTTTTATAATCTGAAAAAGAAACAAAAGCAAGTGTTTATTCATTAATGTAAATTTTTTTCAAATAACAAAATTTCAGATTTTGTTTGTAATTGTCACTCAGTTGAGATGCAACTGCTCCAACATTTACAGTGTGATCAAAGAAGTACTTACAATTCATAGTCTGTCTGCATTTTGAGTTGTTGTAATTTTAATGTTACAATATGCAAACTATCTTAATTGTTAACTAATTTATTTGCAAATCTACATGAAAGTGCAGAATTTCACACTGAAAAAGCTCATGCTGGAAAATTTCACTCGCACACACACACACACACACACACACACACACACACACACACACACACACACACACACACACACACACACACGCGCGGAGAGAGAGAGAGAGAGAGTAACCAAAATTTGAATGTGGAGCACATTGATTACTTAATTTTCTTTTGTCTTCATGATACCTCTGGGCACAATACATAAGGGGTTGTAGTATATTCCTAGACTCACCCCTCCAAAGTTGGCACTTGGAACTTACTAAAAAGGATTTCATAGGTTAATCTGTGTACATCTTCAAGTGTCTGCCAACTCAGATATTGCAGCATCTTTGTGACACTCTCCCATTGGTCAAGCAAACCTTTGACTATTCATGCTGCCCCTCCTTGTATGCATTCATTATCCCCTGTTAGTGGTATGTGGTATGGTTTCCACACACTTGAGTAATATTGTAGGATGGGTCACACAACTGTTTTAGAAGCAACCTTCTTTGTAGAGTGATTGCATATTGCCAGTTTTCTAGCAGTGAACTGAATCCTGCTACCTGTTTTACATACCACTGATTGTATATGATCATTCCATTTCATATTCACATTTTCAAAGTGCTACACATATATGAGTTGACTGATTCCAACTGTGATACATTTACACTGTAGACCCAAAGAAACTAGGCACGCATGCCTAATATTATGTACGGCCCCCCACGAGCAAGCAGAAGTGCCGCACCACAATGTGGCCCAGACTTGATTAATGTCTGAAGTAGTGCTGGAAGGAATTGACACCATAAATCCTGCAGTGCTGTCCATAAATCTGTAAGAGTACAAGGGGGTGGAGACCACTTCTGAACAGCGTGTTGCAAGGCATCCCAGATATGCTCAATAATGTTCATGTCTGGGGAGTTTGGTGTCCAGCAGAAGTGTTTAAACTCAGAAGAGTGTTCCTGGAGTCACTATGTAGCAATTCTGGATGTGTGGGGTGTCACATTGTCCTGCTGGAACTACCAAAGTCTGTCAGAATGCACAATGGACATGAGCAGATGCAGGTGATCACACATGATGCTTACATACTTGTCACCTCTCAGTTGTATCTAGATGTATCAGGAGTCCCATACCACTCCAATTGCAAATGCGCCACACCATTACAGAACCTCCACCAGGTTGAACTGTCCCTTGCCGACATGCAGGGTCCATGGATTCATGAGGTTGTCTCCATGCCCGTACATGTCCATCCACTCGATACAGTTTGAAACAAGATTTGTCCAACCAAGCAACACGTTTCCAGTCATTAACAGTCCCATTTCAATGTTGACATGCACAGGTGAGTCATAAAGCTTTGTGTTGTGCAGTCATCAAGGGTAACGACTGGGCCTTCAGTTCCAAAAGCCCATATCGATGGTGTTTCGTAAAATGGTTCGCATGCTGACACTTGTTGATGGTCCTGCATTGAAATCTGCAGCAATCTGCAGAACGGTTGCACTTCTGTCACATTGAATGATTCTCTTCAGTCATCATTAGTTCTATTCTTGCAGGATCTCTTTCCAGCTGCAGCAATGTCAGAGGTCTGATGTTTTACCAGATTCCTGATACTCATGGTACACTCAGGAAATGGTTGTACAGGAAAATCTCCACTTCATCACTACTTCAGAGATGCTGCGTTCCATCGCTCATGCGCCAACTATAACACCACATTCAAACTCGCTTAAATCTTGATACAATGCCATTGTAGCAGCAGTAACATATCTAATAACTGCATCAGACACTTGTCTTATATAGGCACTGCCAACAGCTGTGCCGTATACCACCTGCTTACATATCTCTATATTTGATGATGCATGCCTATACCAGTTTCTTTGGCACTTCAGTACATATTGTAGTCATAGGATACTATGTTTTTTTCATTTTCTGAGATGAACAAGTTTACACTTCTGAACATTTAAAACAAGTTGCCAATCTTTGCACCACCTTGAAATTTTAGCATGATCTGAAAAAAAAAAAGTGCAGCTTTTTTCAGACATTACTTAATTATATATACCCTGCATCATATCCAAAAATTCTGAGGCTGCTATTAATAGTGCCTGCACGGTCATTAGTATACAACAAAGACATGAATAGCAGGTGCCCCAACACACTTCACTGGGACACACCCGAAGTTATTTCTACATCTGTCAATAACTCTCCATCCGAGATATCATGCTGCAGCTTTCCTACCAAGAAATCCTCAACACAATTACAAATTATAATTTACACTCCATTAAATTTAACATTTGATAATAAGGGTAGGTGCGGTACTGAGTCAAATGTTCATTGGAAGTGAAGAAATACTGCATCTACCTCATTGTCTTGACTCATGGCGTTCAGGACATCATGTAGGAAAGGATGCTTTGTGTGTGTGTGTGTGTGTGTGTGTGTGTGTGTGCATGCTTGTGTGAATTGCAACATATCAAATTAAAGCTAAATACAAGACAAGCATATAAATACAAATCAAGCTGTAAATTGTGCACTAATGAACCTCACACAACTATTGTGGATTACTGGAGTTCAGGCAATGACAGATTATAATTTTGTATTTAAAATGAATATGCATCTTTTCTTCTGGATCATTTTAATACGTTTGTAACATTATCCTAGAAATTCTACACACAGCAATAATGTATTAGAAGCATAAAATAAACATATTAAGTAATCTCTTACCTCCTTTCTTGCTTCGTCTTGAATTACGGCAATATCATCAAGCTGAAAGATAAAGATGTCAAGCAGTATAGGAAAAATTTTTTGCTGTCTATAAAATAATTATGTGGTCTATGTAATTAAGTGGTTTGGGATTACAGCACCCGACAACTAGGTTATTGAATGCTTACACAAAATTTATATCAAACAAATGTGACTACTGTACATTAAGTATAACAAAAATTACATTAAAATTAACAGTGAATGTGCTCAGTATGTATTTTCTTTTTCCTGTCTTAATTACAATGTAGTGAGCACTGACACAGTTATCTCAGACCAGAAATTAAAATCAAATTACTCCAAACATGGGCTACACCAGAAATTTTTCCAAGGGTGGTGGGGGAGGAGGAGGGGGGGGGGGGAGGAGTGGCAAGATTCTGTTCTGAAATAGCCATTTTTCAATTGACTGGGGGATCCGAAAATGTCTCTTGCCCTAAGAAGAAAATCTGTTAAAGGTACACAAAACAAACTGTATCTCAAAGGCAGATTACATTGATACTTAAAGGATTAGCATATTTTAGTTCCACATGAAAAAAATCATTACTTTATGTTATTAATATTATTCACATCATAACTAGAACCAAGTCCAAATCCGAAAGCAGGGTTGTCAATGAAGTACAACACTTGGCACTGAAAATAATGCTGTGGGCAAGATGGCCGCCAAGTAAGTGACGCCAGAAACCATTTCCAGAAAGTTAAGTGATTTAGACAGGAATATAATTTAGTTTAACGCCGACAACAAATTAAATACGTGCATTAGTGTATCGTTTAGTCTTGCCGTTAAAGGTTTGACTTTTCTTTGCGTATTTTTTCAGAAAACACGAAATGATCGTAACTTCGCGAAACCGCGCTTAGGCTTAAATTTTGTAAACGTGTTTATTTCTTGTTTCACGGTAATTTAACTAGTTTCTCGGTAACAAATAAGTAAACTACCGTAAATAGCGAATAACTTCATTGTTTTAATACAGATTTCAGAAAAACAGCGTAACTTTATATCAGAAACTTGCTTATATACATTTGTTTATAGGCCTAATTCTCGTAACGTTTTTGGAGAATCAAAGTTAAAGTAGGCTATCTCGTTTCATTGTCCTTTTTTTTCATTCCATCGAGTGAAATATATAATAAATAGCGTATACCTTCATTGTTTTAATACAGATCTCAGAAAAACAGCGGAATTTTAAATCAGAAACTTGCTTATATACATTTGTGAATAGGCTTAATTCTTGTAACGTCTTTTTTGATTTTCGGTAATTTAATTGATTTATTCTAGCTAAAGTATTATTTTTGCCATGAGTGAGAAGTGCCTGACTTGCCGTAGAATTGTTAGTTCCGGGGTTTGGTGTGATGGATGCAGTAGTTTTTTTCACTGGGGGGACTGCAGTGGCGTGGGTGTTGGGAAAGTGGATCAGGCTCATCAGTGGTTATGTAGGATTTGCAGCAGAGATAGGAAGATAGTGGAACAGGAGGGGAAAATTGCTGCCCTTCAGGCTGAGCTAGATCAGGCTAGGGAAGATCTGGACAGGTTAAGGAGGAAGAAGGGCAAAGAGAGGTGGGAAGTGGCAACAGGTAGCAGAAGGAACAGGCCTAGAACCAAGTCTGACAGTTTTGTGGTGAATGTCAAAAATAAGTTTGACCTGTTGCTTCAGTTAGAAACTGATGAGCCTCAAGCAGAGGTAGGTGTAGACAGGACACAAGAAACTTTCAATAGGAAATTGAAAAAGAATGTAGGAAAGTCATCGAAAAGGAAGAAAGTTTTGTTGTTAGGCAGTTCTCATGCCAGAGGTGTAGGCCAACTTCTGCAGGAGGAATTAGGACCAGAATACCAGGTCACAAATTTTTTCAAACCAAGTGCTAGTCTGGATCAGGTGACAGAGGATTTAGGTTCACTCTGTAAAGGATTTACCAGGGAAGACACCGTGGTTATTGTGGGAGGATCGACAGAGATCCTGGGTACAGTATAGAGTGTGACCTGGTAAAGATTGCGTCGGCATCGAGGCACACCAATGTTGAACTTGTATCTGTCCTGAGACACCATGACCGGACTCATTTGATCTCTTCTGTTGGGAGAGTTAATTTGGAGTTGGAACGGCTGCTTGGGTCGGGTGCGGGGGGCTCATATTGGTGTGGTTCCTGTTGATTATCTCAGTAGGTGGGACTATACCAGGCACGCCCTACATCTCAACAGGAAAGGGAAGGGGAAACTGGCTGGGGTAATAGCAGGAAATTTAAGGGGGGGAGGCACTGCCATGAATGGTAAAATACCAGTGGTTACAGGTGTTGGAGCAGCACCTTTTTTAGGATAGGTAAGACAGAAAGATGTCAAGTTCTACGAGAGGTCAGGATTGAAACAAATCTTCAGTTTAGGAAAGAAATTAAACAGCACAATTCTAGCACATTGGATCACCAATCACAGCTGTCAATTATAAATTTTCACCAATCACCAGAAATTTTATCTCCACCAAGTTGTATCTCAGTCCTAGGTAATTGCATTGATGAATTAAAGTCACCCAACCCAGTTGACATAATCTGCCTCTCTGAACACCATGTGACCACTGGTATAGGAACTAGGCCTAAGCACAATGAGAAACTCAGACAGGAGAGTACTGCAAATGTTAGAATAACGAAAGGTTCTCATAAAAGTATAATTAAAATTAATGTAAGTATATTTCATCAAAATATTGGGAGTTTAAAGAATAAAGTAGATGAGCTTCTGGTTTGTTTAGAAGATTTAGAAGCTGAGAATGAAATAGATATACTATGCCTGTCTGAGCATCACATTGTTACTGATATGGATAAGGTAAATGTAAGTGGATATAAGCTCTCTGCACATGTAATGAGAGAAAATATGGAGAAAGGAGGAGTTGCCATATATGTCAAAAGTTATCATTGTGCAAAAAGTATAGAAACAAAAAGGTTTTGTGTAGAGAAACATATAGAAGCATGTGCCTGTGAGCTTAAATTAAATAAAGGCACATTTATAATTTAACTGTGTATAGGTCCCCACAGGAAATTTTCATCTATTTCTGAAAAATTTGGACTCCTTGTTGTGCTATCTGTCAGACAGAGGGAAGCAAATTATTATTTGTGGGGACTTCAATGTAGATTCTCTTAAAGAGGGTAATAGGAAAAATGACCTTGAAGCATTACTTGGTTCTTTCAATTTGACACCCGTTATTGATTTTCCTACTCGGGTGGTAAAGGATAGCAGCTCACTGATAGATAACTTCTTTATAGACCATGATAAGTTTAACCAGATAAATGCTCAGCCTGTTGAGAATGGTCTTTCTGATCATGGTGCACAGCTAGTTACAATATATGACATAGCTCCATTCAGCAATACTAAACAGTCCTCCAAAGTAGTACGTTCAGTCAACGATTTAACAATTGCAAATTTCAGGGAAAGCCTACAGCAGTTAGACTGGGATGAGGTGTACCGTGAACCTGATGCCAATTTAAAATATAATTTATTTCATGACATTTTTGTAAATGCATTTGAAAACTGCTTCCCCAAGAAAATAGTTAAATATACTCGTAAGAAACCTTGTAACAAACCATGGCTTACTAAGGGTATAAAAATATCTTGTAACCGGAAAAGGGAAATGTATCTGACAGCAAGAAAGAGTAGTGACCCAGAAACTATCAAACATTATAAAAACTACTGTGTTATATTAAGAAAAGTTATTAAAAAATCCAGGAGTATGTGTATCATGTCTGAAATCAGCAACTCTGATAATAAAATTAAAACAATTTGGAATATTATTAAACGAGAAACAGGTCAACCAAGAGCAGAGGAAGACAGTATTACCATCAAATTGAATGAAAACTTTACGAACAAAAAGTCAGAAGTTGAAAATATTTTTAATAATCATTTTCTAAATGTTGTGGATATAGTAGGATCCAGGTGTTCATTAGAAGATGCTAGGCTGTTAATGGAAGAGGCCATACCTATGCAATTTGATACAATCGAAATCTCACCCACTTCTCTCTCTGAAATTAAGAAAATAATAAACTTGCTTAAAAGCAAAAACTCACATGGAATTGATGGCATTTCCAGCAAAATACTAAAAGCTTGTTCTCAACAGATAAGTAAGATTCTCAGCCACCTGTGTAATAGCTCTCTGGAACAGGGCATTTTCCCTGATAGACTGAAATATGCTATTGTTATACCTTTGCATAAAAAGGGGGATAGATCTGATGTCAACAATTACCGTCCAATCTCCCTTCTAACAGCTTTATCCAAAATTTTTGAGAAAGTAATGTATTCAAGAGTAGCTTCACATATCTGTAAAAATGAAGTACTAACAAAATGTCAGTTTGGTTTCCAGAAAGGTTTTTCAACAGAAAATGCCATATATGCTTTCACCAGTCAAATTTTGAATGATATGAATAACCGAACACCACCCATTGGGATTTTTTGTGATCTATCAAAGGCTTTTGATTGTGTAAATCATGAAATTCTGCTAGACAAGCTCAAGTATTGTGGCATGAGTGGGACAGTGCACAAATGGTTTAATTCGTACCTAACTGGAAGAGTGCAGAAAATTGAAATAAGTAGTTCTCATAACATGCGAAGATCAGCACATTCCTCAAACTGGGGAACTATCAAGAATGGGGTTCCACAAGGGTCAGTCTTGGGTCCTTTGTTGTTCTTATTATATATTAATGACTTGCCATTCTATATTCATGAAGAGGCAAAGTTAGTTCTCTTTGCTGATGATACAAGTATAGTAATCACACCTGACAAACAAGAATTAACTGATGAAATTGTCAATACTGTCTTTCAGAAAATTACTAAGTGGTTCCTTGTAAACGGACTCTCACTGAATTTTGATAAGACACAGTACATACAGTTCCGTACAGTGAATGGTATGACGCCATTAATAAATATAGACCTTAATCAGAAGCATATAGCTAAGGTAGAATATTCCAAATTTTTAGGTGTGTCCATTGATGAGAGATTAAATTGGAAGAAACACATTGATGATCTGCTGAAACGTTTGAGTTCAGCTACTTATGCAATAAGGGTCATTGCAAATTTTGGTGATAAACATCTTAATAAATTAGCTTACTACGCCTATTTTCACTCATTGCTTTCATATGGCATCATATTTTGGGGTAATTCATGACTGAGGAATAAAGTATTTATTGCACAAAAGCGTGTAATCAGAATAATAGCTGGAGTCCACCCAAGATCATCCTGCAGACATTTATTTAAGGATCTAGGGATATTCACAGTAGCTTCTCAGTATATATACTCTCTTATGAAATTTGTTATTAACAACCAAACCCAATTCAAAAGTAATAGCAGTGTGCATAACTACAATACTAGGAGAAAGGATGATCTTCACTATTCAAGATTAAATCTAACTTTGGCACAGAAAGGGGTGAATTATACTGGCACTAAAGTCTTTGGTCACTTACCAAATAGTATCAAAAGTCTGACAGATAACCAACAAGTATTTAAGAAGAAATTAAAAGAATTTCTGAATGACAACTCCTTCTACTCCATAGAGGAATTTTTAGATATAAATTAAGAAAAAAAATATTTAAAAAATTAAAATAAAAATAAAAAATAAAGAAAAACAAAAAAACACAAAAAAATAAAGTTGTTATATTAACTTTAGTATGTTGTTAAATTAACCTAATTATGTCATGTATTGGAAAATTCGACTCGTTCCACATCATTACGAAATATCATATTCATGATCCATGGAATTTGTATTAATCTAATCTAATCTTACGAACACCACTTATTGCCAGAACCGAAATGAACTCTTGGATAGTGTGCTGATATTTATGCAAATGCCAAATATTCCAGAATATACAAACAAAACAATTTCTAGAACTTCCAAAAACCGATAAATACTAACTGCTAGTTGTTGGGTTAGAACCGACAACCTGCAACACACTAGCCAGTGATGCTAACTGCTTTGCCAGACTGCATACAGCACAGCTCATGGCAACATGGAGTGCATCACAAACTATGTTTACCCCAAAAGGCAGACAAATGGGGGCAGCTGACAATATTGCACATACACACAATGGAAAATCCAGAAAGGCATAAAGACAATGTTATGAAAAGGGTAGATTGCTACTCACTGTATAGTCGAGATGTTGTGTCACCGATTTGCACAACAAAAAGACAGCTAAACAAGTAAGCTTTCAGCCAGAATGCCTTCTTCTGAAGCAGACAACACACACACGCACACACACACACACACACACACACACACACACGTATGATCACTCTCTCTAGCTGCTGAGACCAGACAGTGAGCAACTGGGCATGATGGGGAAGCACTCTGGAAGGTGGGGGTAAGGAGGAGGCTGGAAGCAGGGAGTGGGAGGGATAGCAGAGCAGGAATGGGGGATGGTAAAGTGCTGCTTATGGAAGCACACAGGGATGAGATGGGAGAGAGTAAGCGTAAGCTAGGAAGGTATAGTTTGGAGGTTAGATTGTGTGCGAGGTGGTGAGTGACAGAGGGGGGGGGGGGGGGGGATGGAAGGGAACAAAATCGAGAGAATTAAAAAAAACTGTGGTTGCATTGGTGGAATAGGGGGCTATGTAGTGCTGGAAGGGGTTAGGTGGGTGAACAACAATGACTAATGAAGGCTGAGGCCATGGGGATAACGCAAACATAGGATATACTGCAGAGAGAGTTCCCACTTTTGCAATTCAGAAAAGCAGATGTTTATAGGAAGAATCCAGATGGGACAGGATGTGAAGCAGTCATTTAAGTGAAGATTATTGACTTGCGTAGCAGGATCAGCAATTGGATGGTCCTACGTTTATTGGCCACAGTTTATTGGTGGACAGACAGCTCGTTGGTTGTCACACACAAGTAGAACACAACACACTGGTTGCAGCTTAGCCTGTACATCACTTGACTGCTTTTGCAGGTAACTGTACCTTTGATGGAAAAGGTGATGCCTGTGAGCAGTGATGGGAGGATGTATGGGACAGGCCTTGTATCTAGTTCTATTACAGGGATATGAGCCAAGCGGTTGGGAGCAGGGGTGGAGTATGGATGGACAAGGATATTGTGTTGGGCCAGTGGGTGGCAGAATACCATTGTGGGAGGGGTGGGAAGGATATTGGGTAGGACATTTCTCATTTCAGGGGGTAGTTTAACCCTGACAGATAAAGGGATTCAGTTGCTCCAGTTGTGGGTTGAGATGTAGTTGGTCATGGTGATTAGGAAGGAGGTAGTTGGTCTGGAATCCATTGGGTGCTGGTAACGGTAGTGTTCAGTAGTGGAAAGGCCATGGGCATTAGAGCTATTAGTGTAAAGAGAAGTGGCAGCAGTAGTGATGAGCAGGACGCCGTGTGGTAAAGGAACAGGATCTGTGTCAAGCCAGTGGAGCAAATAGTTGTGGTCTTTTATATAGAAGGGCAGGTTGTGGGTAACAGGCTGAAGGTGTTGGTCTAAAACAGCAGAGATTCTCACTGTGGGGCATAGTAACCAGCAACAACGGGGCATCCTGGGTGGTTGTGTTTAACAACTTTAGGAAGCATGTTGAAGGTAGGATTGTGGGGAGTCGTAGGGGTGAGGAGAGATATAGACTCCCAGAACAGATTCTGGAATGGGCCTAAGGATATGTGGAGATCCTGTTGGATTTCCAGAATGGGATCACCACGGGAACAAATCTGACAGCTGCTGGAGTCCTTCTGCTAGGTAATCCTTGTGATGCAAAACCACAGTGGTCGAGCCTTTGTCAGCAGGTAGGATTATAAGGTTGGGATTAGTTCTTAAGTGGTGGACTACAGTTATTTCTGCATATGTAAGATTAGCTTGAATGTTGAGGGATTTGGAGAATGGTGGTGAGGAAATGTTCAAGTTTAAAAAATTCTGGAAAGTTAACAGGGGGTGACTGGGTGCAGTGGGGGGTCATGGTTGGATGGAGCAGTGAACTGAGTCAGACAGGGTTCAACGTTGACTGATAGGGCTGGTGGTGAAAAAGTGTTTGCACTGTAGGGACTGGGAGAAGGAGCCCAGAGTGATTGAGTTTGGGAGTGGGGCAAAATGTATGGCCTTTGGTAAGGACTGATACTTCTTTGGAACTTTTTTTTTAAGCTTTTGGAGGAAAGGTTCATGACTGTGTTTCGGGTCTGTTTAAGTTTTGAATTCCATATGGTGGTGGGAGGTAGTTTTAGAAGGTGTAGTAAATGGCTGTTGTAGAGCTCGTGGATCGTGGCAATCCAAAGTGAGAGTAAGAGGTGAACAGGTTGCAGAGTTTTTTGAGGTGGCCTTCTGCATCCTACTCCAGTTCCTGGAGAGCAAAAATTTCAGTGTGAGAGAGGGGATACAGAAATTTGGGATTGCAGAGCAGGGAGGGATTTCAGAGCAGGAGAATTTTAAGGATGGAGAGGAAGTATTGCAAGGAGGTTTGGGTCCAATTTACATGGTTTTTTAGTACTATGTTTGTGAGAGTTAAGGTCTGGTGCAGTCTTAACAGGTGGGGGTCATAGTGGAAAGAGGGGTTGCAGCTGGAGAAAATAATTTGAAGGTAAAGCCATTCGGGGGGTTTCCATGAGCCAGGCAAGAACAGATGAACAGTATGTGGGTCTGGGTTCTCATCAATGATAAGAAAACTTTTCTGTATTGGCACAGCTGGAGAAAGCAAGGATCCACAGTGCAGGCAAAAAACATATAAAAATTTGTACATAACATAGAAATACATGCAAAAAAATCACAAAAATATGCCAAAATATGTGGGAAAAATTGCAAAAAGGATGGAACGGATGACGTATGGGGAAACAAGATGAAATCTGAGGGAGTAGGTCTGATAATGAAAGGTCACTTCCAACTTTGCACTGGGTGAGAGATTCTTGATAAAATGTTAAGTTAGGTAAGGGGCCAAGGCCTGGTTCGGATTCATCAAAGATGTCTTCGTGATCTGGATCAAAGGTGAGGACACCCTACCCACATTACTTCAGAACCTCAACACCTTCTCCCCCATTTACTTCACCTGGGCCTACTTAATCATGTAAGTCACTTTCCTTGATGTTGACCTCCACCTCAAAAATGGTTACAACAGTACCTCCATCTGTGTCAAACCTACCAACCACCAGCATAGCTCAACTTCAATAGCTGCCACTCATTACATACAAAGAAGTCCTTTCCATGACAAGCAGTCCCTATCAAAATATACCAAAGGTCTCACTGAGGCCTCCACCACCCAAAATTACCCTCCCAACCTCATACAGAAACAAATCTCCCATGCCTTATCTCTCCATTCACCCAACAACTCCCAAAGTCCCACCGCCTGACCACAGAGAAGCATTCCCCTTCTGACTCTGTACCACCCAGGACTGGAACAACAGAATCATATTCTCTGCCAGAGTTTCGATTACCTCTCATCATGCCATGGAATGACGAATGTGCTACCCACTATCCTCCCCACCCCACCCAAAGTGGTATTCCACCACCCACTGAACCTAAGTAATATCCTCATCCATCCCTATGCAACCCCTGCTCCCAACCCCTTGGCTCATGGCTCATATACCTGTAATAGAGCTGGATGCATGACCTGTCCCATTCTTCATCCCATTACTACCTCGTCCAGTCCAGTCACAAGCATCACCTAACCCATCAAAGGCACAACTACCTGTGAAAGCAGTCATGTGATCCACAAGCTAAGCTGCAAGTAATGTGCTGTGTTCTACTTGTGCATGGCCACTAACAAGCTGTCTGCCCATAAGAATGGCCACTGACAAATTGAGGCCAAGAAACAGCTGGACCACCCACCTGCTGAGCATGCTGTCCAATACAACATTCTTCACTTCAATGTCTGCTTCACAGCCCACAGGCTCTGCCATCTTGAACCTTCCTACCAACACCAGATTGTCTTAGATTCACAGTTGAGAATTCTCCCAGCTATATATCTTACATTCCAGTAACCCCCCTGGCCTCAATCTTCATTAATCACTGTCCTTCATCCATCTATCCCTTTCCCTGTGCCCACTCCAGCAGTACACAGCCTTCTATTTCAACAACACATTGATAGTCTTTTGTACTTCTCTTCTTTTCCACTCCATTCCTGCTCCCCTCTGTCACCTCACACCCCATCTCACCTTCTGACTGTACCTAGCTGTCCCACCCTGTCCCTGCCACATCCCTGTATGCCCCCACAAGCAGTACTTTACCATCCCCCACCCCTACCCTGCTCTTCCCCCCACCCCTGTCTGTCTGTTGAGACCTATTTCTGATTTCTGACAAAGACCTTGTTGGCCAAAAGCTCACTTTCTGACAGTCTTTTTGTTGTGCCTATCTGCGACTTGGAATCTCTTCTATGTCACTACAGCCATATGCTTTTCTACCTATCGTGTTTCACACACGGAGACTACCTGCTTCATGAGTACAACATTTTGTTTTGGTAAAGCTGCAAAAATTCCAATTCAGTTTGGCACAAATTGCACATCAGAGCACTTAAAAATAGAAAAGTTTAAAGAGCGATTAAAAGAAGATTATTGAAGATAGACATAAACTATCTTGAGAAAGCCTACTTACAAAGTTTCAAGAACTGGCTTTAAATGATGGCACTAGAAATATACTACAATCTCCTATGTATTACTCTCATATAAATGTACTACAATCCCCTAAGTATTGCTCCCATAGACAACTACAAAGAATACAGAGGCATTTTAATAATCATTCTCCCTGTCCTCCATAAGTGAACGGAATGGGAAAAAGTCCTTATGACTGGTACAGTGGGACATACCCTCTGCCATGCACTTCACCGTGACTTGCAGAGTATGGATGTAGACATAGGTGTACTGTCTGAATATTACTGAAAATGGAAATGACAAATTTCCACAGAAATATTGAATTATGCAGAATGAAACTATTCACTTACTTTTATGATTGAATTTGGAGATACCTAAAATTCCTTTGCAACAGGAATAATTGAGCAAGTCAATTGATGGTTTTTTCAACAAACAATGATGATGAAAATATTATCCAAAAGATAAATAAAAAGATCAACCACTTATGTTAGTGAGCATAAAATACAGAATGCCTAACCAAACTTCTTACTTTATTTTAAGATATAAGAAAATAGTCAGCAAACAACCTCATAAAGTGGGGATATAAGGCATGCAAAATAACTGATCTGCATGTTGTAATAAAGAGGTAGTTAGAAAGGAAAGCGAGTTTGTACAAAATGCTTGTGTACAATGACATATTGATCAGATGCATTATGTCTTTTAGCCTGGCTTGGCAGGATACTTGACACACAAAACCTCCATTGTGTCACACTGGATAATGGTTGGGAATTATTTAAACATTCACTGCACTCCCACTAATCAACTGACTTTTTTGCAGCCAAGTGAAACTGCAACAGCCATGTGCTCCCCTCTGTCATGGTGTACCTGCCTGAACTGTTGCATTAGATTCTGCCCTGGCAATCAAAGTTTCTTGGCACCCCAACATAGTGTCATTGTGTTTGAGACAAGGCAGAAGGGCCAGCTCTGTTTGGGGGCATGAGAGCGGGGATGGGGGATTGGGGGGGGGGGTGGAGGGGGGGGGCAGTGGAGAGGCAGATGGAAGGGGTGTCTAACAAGTCAGCTGGATGTATAATCCATTATGAGGAGTTAGAGTGAATGTGATCCTGTGACAAAATGCAGTCAGATCAATGCACTGAATTATCTGACAGTAATTCTTACTGTGATTGTTTGATCTGTGATGAAACACTGCTGCTTATCAAGTAAAATGTCATAGCAGATCCAGGCCTATAATTGGGCAGGTGTCATTGGTGAAGATAAAGTTCCTTTCAAAAGATCTCAGCAAGTCTAGGTTATGGTTCAATGTCACTCACCCATAAGGTTGCTGTGAGGTGTCTGTTTGTTGCAACAAGTCTGAAGTTGTTGTATGGCCTCCACTGCCCTGGGAATGCCCATAAGATATACAGAAAACAGAGTTGATGTCAACTAGAACCTGCAGCATGCAGTGGCTAGGGGATCTGCATCGCTGTGCTCTGGCCCCAAAATATCTAAGGTAGAAACATTCCTTCTAATCTGATGTGGGTGAGTAACATGTGCTGTCGGATTCCAGAAAATGTTTTGTGTTTCTATTTCCTGTGGGCTGTGGATGGGAATTTACATCCTTGACACACTCCAAGAGACACAACCCGATGTGTATGATCATCTAGTTGTGATGTTATGTTTTCCACAAAATTTTCATATGCCACACCACATATGGTAAACATCTTAGGACCTGCAGCCTCTGAAATTTTATCAGTGGTTTCAGCTTCTGTTAATGTTGACAGTAAGGTGACTTTCTGGAAAGTATGACATGCACATGAAGTGAAAGAATTCATTGGGCACTTCTGAACTTGCCAACAGGCAGAGATGAACAGGAATAAAATGGTTTTCTGCTCTCTAGCTCCTCACAGAACAACTGCTGCAGCCAGTGCTTGGTCCTCCCTGACTTACATTTTGAGTTGATTCTTCCCACTCCATGTGAGATTCTGTTGCCTCATGGCTGCTGCTGAGCAACTTTATCACTGCAGGCAGGTAGTGGTTGACTCATGTGGTTGTCAGTATGGTAATTGGTCTCATATCTAATGTGTCACTTTGCTGCTGGCTTAGATGCAACCGGGTTTGCTGCAATGTAGAAATTTTACCATGGTGACACTCTGCTGATATTACTGCTGATCTTGGTATTTCTAGTGTAAGGCTTGGTACCACCCCTCTTGATCTTGGAAGAATTCTTGCTGCTGGTAGAGCAGTTGCTGCTTCTGCTCTTCTAACTGGTGAGTCTGCAGCTGCAGCACTGGTAAGAGTTGTAGCTGTGTCCTTATTTACTCAAAATTTGCATCTGATGATGATGTACTGTCAATGTTCACATCTTAGGATTGCTGGTACATGTTGCTCATGCCGTCTTCTTGTTAAGTTTTCATTCTCGTGCCAGGGTTACCACTTGCGGGGTGTAAATGCAAAATGATAGCACATAGATTTATTTGCGTGCTGTTGGCTGTGGTGCATAGAGTGTGGCATAGTGGTTAGCATTGTTGGCTGCCATGCTGCAGGTCACCAGTTCAAGTCCAAAAACCAGCAACTATTATTTAGTATTTATCATTTCTGGAAATTTCGTGAAATATCTTATGTTTGTAATGTTTGTATATTCTGGAATACTCAATGTTAATATAAATATCAGCATTCTGGAAGAGTCAACATTTATGTAAATAACTGCACTCTCTATCCAAATATTTAGTTCTGTTCTGGCTGTAAGTTGGTGTTCGTAAAAAACAAGCTCTCAGTGCAAAGTGTCATATTTCATTGGCAACCCTGCTTTTGGATTTGGTCATGGTTATGGTTTTGACACAACTTTGTTTGTTAGAGGCACTGGGTCTTTCATAACATATACACCACTGTGGCTTCAAATAGGCAATGTAAAAGCCATCACCCACACTGACAGGAACCAGAATACAAGCAGTATGTTGCTCCCAAGGTCCACATATCCGGGAAAGCAATGGATTACAACCCAGCAGTAAGTCAGCTGCCTATGAGGCATACATCAGTGTTTCCTGGAGATGCTGGTCTGAACCCGATGAAATGGCTGAAAGGCGTCAGTTGGGTCACCTGATACAACAGGTAGGATGACATGATGTGTTTGGCACTTCAGCAGCATAGCCCCAGCAGTGGTTCAAGAATGACAAAGAGAGGCTCAGTAGTTGGAATAAATTCCAGGCCAAGTTGAAGAAAATGTTTTGCAACAATCAGTAGTAAGTCCACTTACCAGAAGAACAATAGGAAAACAAGGCCAAACATCATGAAGAAATGACACAGTCTTACACACAGAATATTTTTGTCCTTTGGACTACTATGAATTCAAAAATGACAGAATCCAACAAAATCTCACATTTGATGAAAGGATCTGCAGAAGACATGTGCCAAGCTCTTCTGGGTAGGATGTCACAACAGAACAATTCATCAAATGGTGCTACAGCATCAAAGAAATGCAATGGAAGAGAGCTGGATGAAACTCCTGAATGTTTGTCCCTGTGGCAGTTGTGGAAGATCACTAGGACCTCACCTCCCTCATACACCAGGTTGTAAGAGAAGAGATACAGCATTCTGTGGCAACCTGAAGTGTCAGACTGAGTACTCGGACTGTGGATGCACTGGACACATCATACACTACTGCAGAGAGAGAAGACTGACTAATACAATGCAAGACATCAGCCATCACAACGGTCCTATTCATGCCAGTCAACTGCAGATGATTGTAGGCTGAAGCCCATCACCGTATGCTGGAAAAGGTTGCTCCCTAACATGCCATTGCCTTTCCTTGTTGCTGTACCATGGTAACAGCAGTTCACCTAGCCTCTGACTTCAGGAGAGTTAAGTAAAGTGACCATCTATGGAGGTGCGGCTGTGACAGATTTAAATTGTCCAAGGTAGACAGTCACCAATATGTCAGGAAACCTCATTGATGTCACCATCGATGCCCACATGCCCAGGTGGTAACTCAGCGGCTTCCATTTCTCTAATGTCAGATGCTTATTGCCATCAGCCAAAGAATACCACGTACCACGATGCAAAAGTGATTGCACTGAAAGTCGCAAATGGGAAATACTTGCAGCTGACAAGAACATGTATTGTTGGAATAACTATCAATGACAGAAAGAAGCCATTAAAATTTGTTGTTTTTACAGAAATTAGTCATAATATTTTCTTGGGCAGCACTTCTTGCAGGCATCAGAAGCAGCCATATATTGTAGAAGATCAGAGCTTCAGATTGATGAAGCTATTCCAACAAAGGCACATAACAAAGATTACTCTGGGCCACTGTTCGGCTCTGAAGATGTTTTATCCCACCATCATCAACCAAACAAGTCTCAGTCTTTAATCACATGCTCACTTAAAATGTAAAGCCCTGATTGATTGCAAAAAGTTTTTCAGGCTCACAAAAGAAATCTACATGTCAGTCACAGTCACATGCATTGTATGTGGCCAAGGAGAACTTTAACTACTAACTGTCACGAGCAGCCACACTCTTCCGTAAATGTATGTGTGTAGAAACAACTAAACCAAGCCAGGAAGGGCACCTTCATGTTATCGATAAAGATTCATGCACCAGTACCTCTACAGACAACAGAAGAGTGGAAGATCCACCAATAGCCAGCATTCATATAGTGTATCACCAGCCGAATGACGGATAATCGTGGAGGAAGTGGAGAAGATCCCATAGGACAACCTCAATGAACCTTTAGAGAGTCCTTTGTTCCCTCCTGAGGTACTTGTGAAGAAATATGGAACCGGGCATTTCTGTGTTGACTAATGATGACTGAACGAAATCATGAAGAAAGATGTCTATCCATGGTCATGCACTAGTGACACCCTAGACTGCTCAAAAGGAGCAAAGTATTTCTCAACTATGGGCATTCGGACAGGCTCCTGTCAAATCGATGTTCATGAGGCTCACTGGGGAAAGACTGTCTTATGAACTCCTAATGGTCTCTATGAATTTAAAGTTTTGCCACCTGGACTCTGTAATGGTCCAGCCACCTTTGACTGCATGATGGACAACTTGCTTCAAGACCTTAAACAAACAAAGGGCATGCTGTTACTTTCTGGATGACATTATCATTTTCTCAACATTTTAATATTTGTGTTGAGACTGCAGACTTCCATCTGAATCAGAAAAAGTGCCTTTCCACTGCCTAAGAAATAAAAATCTTGAGGCATATGGCCACTGATGATGGAGTCTGTCGAGACACAGAGAAAATAAGAGTAATAAGAGCAGTCACAGATTTACCTGCTCCTGATGGTGAAGTTTTCTGGAACTAGGTGCAAGAAAAATCTTTCATTGTCCTTACGGAGATGCAAACATCTTTAGCATTGTATGATAGGGATGCTGAGACTGTACTTCATACTGACACTAGTAATTATGGAATAGGTGAAAATCTAGTGCAAATTCAGGAAGCTGCTTAAAAGATGATCGTTTGTGCTTTCAAGAGTACTCTTCAAGTCCTAGAAGAAGTACTCTACAACCAAGAAACAGTGTCTGGCAGTTGTTTGGGCCTTCAATAGGTTCTGGCTGTATTTATTTGGCAATCCATTTACCACTGTGACAGACCACCATTCTCTGTGCTGGCTGACTAGCAAACAGGAGTCAATGGATGACAGTCTGCACTGGCTACATCACCTGTATGCTGTCACCAAAGCTGTGCGAACTGCTGAAGATCCAGAAATTGCAAAAGTCATTGTAGAAGACATAATTTTGAAGCACAGAGCACCCAGTGTGATGATCTCTGATTGGGGAGAAGCTTTCCAGCTGAGAATAGCATCAGAGGTAATTTCACATTGAAAAATCACCCACAGGATGAAAGCTGCCTATCATCCACAGATGAATGGCCTCACAAAACATTTTAATTAGACATTAACAGATATGTTCTCAATGTATGCTGATCAATAGAAAGATTGGGATACAATGCTGCCTGTTGTCACATTCACATGCAACAAAGTGAATAAAGACTCTAAGGCTTCACACCATTTCTCCTGCTTCATGGTTGTGAGGCCGAACAACAGTGGTACACTGGACCCATTCCAACCAGATGATACTCAGGATCACTGTAACACTTCATCATCAGGACCAAAGAAGCTAGACAGCTGGTTTGCATGTGGACCCTGGATGACCAGGAGAAAGACTGAGAGCACTATAAAGCCAAGCACTGAGCAATGAGATACAGCCTGGGAGACCTGGTATGGATTTTTACACACATGTGGAAAGTGGGACTATCAGATAAAATACCAAACCACTATTTGGGCTCTCATATGCCTTGCTGCTTGTCAAATGTCACATATGAAGTCAAGGATTATGACCCTCCATTAAGAAGACAGAAGTGAGTGCACAGATCGATGATGAGTGGTTCAAGGAAACTGATGACCCACTCAACAATTAGGAAGCTTCAATGGTAGGTTTACCTTTGATGTTCATCGAGGTAATGGAATGTAACAACATGACCAGAATGCAGGTATCTGCTAGCACCACCATACAAAGGACTGTTGACAATATCTAGATCTGAATGCTGCATCAGATCCATTGAAAACTTTTGAAACAGAAGGTCACTGTTCTTGCAGGAGAGGGAGCAATGCAGCAAGCTGTACATAGAGTGTGGTATAGTGGTTAGCGTTCTGGCTGGGCACGCTGCAGGCTGCCTGTTCAAACCCAACTACAAGCAGTTATTTGTTATTTAGTATTTATCTTCTCTGGAAAGTTCTTGAACTATCATACATTTGTAATATTTCTGTAATCTGGAATATTTGATGTTTGTTTAAATAACAACATTCTGGAATACTCAATTTTCGTATGAATAGATGCAATCTTTGTCCAGGAGTTCAGTTCTCTTCTGGATGTATGTTGGTGTTTGTAATCAACTTGCTCTCAGTGCTAAGTTTTGTTTTTCATTGACAGTCCTGCTTTTTGTTCTGGAGCTGACTGTGGTTTTGATGCTACAATATACAGACTAGCACTAACAAACCTGTCCATCACTGGCTAAATGCAGACTGGCATTCTTACCACAGGTAGTTTGCTGTAGTACCTGGTAAATCCCTGCACCAAAGTTGCTGGTTTCCAAGCATGGAAGATGGAAGTATGGGGTGCTGCAACCATCATCACAGCAATGACGTACCATTTCTCAGGGAGACAATGCCCAAAATTATGTGGACTTTAACTTTTGTTTGATGTGCTACTCTGCAGCTGAATATGATTGCATGTAGGTTCAATCACCTCACACAAGGAAGAGTGATACTACAGTAAATAATACTTGCAGGATTATCACTGGCTATCTTAAACTAACCTTAACTGAAAAACTTTAACTCTGAGCCTGAACTGATCCTCTAAACATCAGAAGAGGAGTATGTACTTATTTGAAACTTATGTGGAGCCTAAGAATCAGTAAGGATCATTTGTAACTGCAGATGGGAACTTCAGTCAAGGATGAGCATTATGAAGAACACACAAGGGCTTGCACAATCACCAGAGGATATTCTTATGAAACAATGGAAAACAACTTAGGGTAACATGGGTGAGCAGATGAGATCTGTTGAAATTGCTCAAGAACATTAGTATGGATCAGCTCTCTGTAGAACTGAAATATGTTGAGGCAAGAAGGGGCAAATAAAAGACAGTTCACTTAAATGAAACGTACTAGAAAATGTGAAACATGAATGTGGAAAATCTCAGTCAGTGCTAAGTTTTAATCTGTCCCCAAAATCTGGTGAAGTATGACCTCATGAAACAATTTCTCCAATGGTCAAGGTAGTAACACTGGCAGAATACTATTGTAAATTAAATAAGTAAGTTACTGTTTTAAAAATCAGTGTAAAAGTGATTTTCTGTGTAATGAAGTTAAATTGTTTCTTGAATTGGGGTAAAGTATATTGTGATTGCTAATGACAGACATGGCAGTAACATTGCCAGATGTCACTGTCATTTAAGCTGTTGTTCAAAAATTTTTATTGTTGTGAGTGTAAAAGTTAATATTGTGTTAGAATATTTACAATTCAATCTTTTGTCAAATAAAATTTACTGATACTGACTCAAAATTAATAAACAAATAAAACAACCAAAAACACTCTTTATCATCCACATTTCCAGAGTACTGATACAGCAACAGATCTATAAAGATGTCATCAGCAACAAGATAAGTCCAATGTCCAGTACTGAATCCTCTTTTATTTCTCGAGTTGTTGTGGCCTTCAGTCCTGAGACTGGTTTGATGCAGCTCTCCATGCTACTCTATCCTGTGCAAGCTGCGTCATCTCCCAGTAACAACTGCAACCTAAATCTTTCTGAGTCTGCTTAGTGTATTCATCTCTTGGTCTCCCTCTACGATTTTTACCCTCCGCGCTGCCATCCAATACTGAATTGGTGATCCCTTGATGCCTCAGAACATGTCCTACCAACCGATCCCTTCTACTAGTCAAGTTGCGCCACAAATTTCTCTTCTCCCCAATCCTATTCAATACCTCCTCATTAGTTATGTGATCTACCCATCTAATCTTCAGCATTCTTCTGTAGCACCACATTTCAAAAGCTTCTATTCTCTTCTTGTCCAAACTATTTATCGTCCATGTTTCACTTCCATACATGGCTACACTCCATACAAATACTTTCAGAAACGACTTCCTGACATTTAAATCTATACTCGATGTTAACAAATTTCTCTTCTTCAGAAACGCTTTCCTTCCCATTGCCAGTCTACATTTTATATCCTCTCTACTTCGACCATCATCAGTTATTTTGCTCCCCAAATAGCAAAACTCCTTTACTACTTTAAGTGTCTCATTTCCTAATCTAATTTCCTCAGCATCACCCGACTTAATTCGACTACATTCCATTATCCTCATTTTACTTTTGTTGATGTTCATCTTATATCCTCCTTTCAAGACACTATCCATTCCGTTCAACTGCTTTTCCAAGTCCTTTGTTGTCTCTGACAGAATTACAATGTCATCGGCAAACCTCAAAGTTTTTATTTCTTCTCCATGAATTTTAATACCTATGTCGAATTTTTCTTTTGTTTCCTTCACTGCTTGCTCAATATACAGATTGAATAACATCGGTGAGAGGCTACAACCCTGTCTCACTCCCTTCCCAATCACTGCTTCCCTATCATGTCCCTCGACTCTTATAACTGCCACCTGGTTTCTGTACAAGTTGTAAATAGCCTTTCGCTCCCGGTATTTTACCCCTGCCACCTTCAGAATTTGAAAGAGAGTATTCCAGTCAACATTGTCAAAAGCTTTCTCTAAGTCTACAAATGCTAGAAACATAGGTTTGCCTTTCATTAATCTAGCTTTCCCACAAAATGTTGGATCACTCTATCAGACAGGTGAATTGAAATAACTGTTCAGTTAATGAAAATATATGCCTATTGCATTTGTGGGGACTTTGCACTTGCACAGTATCAATTGTGCACAATGTTATCTGAGAGATTAGTTTCTTTTAGTGAGTTTTATCATTGTCATGTAGCAGGTTCTTTTTTGGCTCTTTGGTTTTTTGTTGGTTCTTTGTCCCTTTTTGTCTGAATGCCTCTGTACACATAGTCAGTGGTTTATTGAATAGAATAAAGCAATTTCTCTCTACAACAACATGAATGTTATTTCGAGTATTAGTTCACCCAGAATTCCTGTAGCAGTGACTGTGGAAAAGCTAGCAGCTCAGCAATATCCAAAATAAGCAACAAAGTGCTATGCAGAAACAATGGCTCATTCTAAGGAACAAATGCTACTTGGTCCATTTTACCAGCACTGTGATATTTTTAGTGCCTTGCAATGTGTTTTGAATGATGCTGAACAAACTTTGCATGCAGTAAAATCAGAAAGTGATGAACTTTCACATAGGGTGATGGTCATATAACCTCTCTGCCACGGGAAGTTCCCTAAGGATTCCAAGCACTTATGGACACACATGCCAGCAATGCTGCACACAAACAAAAAAAGGCTATGGCTAATGGGAATCCCAGACACCATCCATTCACAGCAGCCATGCTACCAGCCAACAATGATGAGAATTTGGACTACAACCCAGAAGAGAAATCTTGGTGCTGTTTTCACATTCTGAGACTCCACCAATGTTCTGCACCATGCAACCACCCTAACTGTGTGACCTACAGTAGATGTTATGGGTCAGGACACATTTCAAAAGTGTCTGCAATGTAAAATAGTTAATCACACTAGTTTAGCATGAATCAGAGGTGAGCACTATTCCAAAAACAGCATCTCAAACAGAAACTTCGGTTTCCTTCCACCAACTGTGAGCTGCAGATGAGAGGCCCATCAAATTATATGACACTGCCACATGCACACTGGATCTCTTGACTATGTGTACCTTTCATTTGGGAATTCCCAACATGCGAATGAATCAGTACTGTGAGCAGATTTTTTTTTATGGCATTTCATGCTAGGAACAATGAGCCAGTGCTGGGTATAACAGTCAAACTACACATTTGTCCATAAAATCAGATCAGCAGTTCCCAGCACAATGGGGTCCCAGCACAATGGGGGTGAGTCAACGACTCACCTCCGAAGATGTTCTCCGTAGTTGAGAACGAAACGTTAGGGAGAAGAAGTTTTACAGATCGACCACGGCAACTTAGCCCGGAAGTGTTTATTGATGAATTTACAGATAGAAAATCACGTTTTACAATTTCAACACTGGCCACTAAGAAAAGAGAATTGGGTGAGACTAGGAAGTGACTAGTACAACTGAGAGAGGACACCACATATTATGAAGAATAACCAAATTTTCAGACTCTTTTCTTCCTGGCAATTTTGAAGGAGATGAAAAATCTCGGGAGGCTTACAAATAATCTTACTGTTTCGTCTGCAGATGACAGACAGTTTTTTTAGCTGGAAGAGATGCTGACTAGCACTTTGTTGAATTTAGATGAGATCGACTTGCAGGGCAAGGATAATGTGCGGTTTGGTTGAAGTCCAACAGTGGACCAAGGTTGCCCATTTGAATCACAGTTGTTTTCAAAACTATGCAAAATTTATGGGGTCCAGCAACTTCAAACAACAACTTATTACCATTAGAGCAATAGACATGGATGGTGTTTGCATTGCACCCTTAAAGCAGCATTTATGTGACATAATGAACAGTGAATGATAGCTTGCCGTTGGTGCTTCTGGAGGTTCAACTGACCTTCAAGGAAGTCTTAAAAGCAACCTTAGCAGAATTTTTATGTAGCAAAATACACAACTTTCCGGTGGAATTCGCGGTTGCTGCTCCACTGACAAATGACATTGAACTGGCGGCTTTGGTTAGGGGTGTTAGACAACACATTGGCATACTGTGAATACACAAATGCTCAGAGATGACACAATCAATCCATGTGGTTCTACAGTCTCCTTCTAGAGGACTAGATCAGGTATTTAAGGGAAGATAGCAGAGGTTTAACATACCGTTCAAAGGAAACCTTTGACAGTTTCTGTACAGAACCCGAAACCACTGTGGATACTACAGAAGCTATCAAGCAATAATGGGGATGAGGCTCCACCAGAGGGTCAACATTCGCAAGAAAGGGTTGATGTCATCGAATTCCAGAACCAAGCTCCAACCAATGAGACCGTTGATGATGCAACACAAATCACACAGCAAGATGATGCAAACCACACCCAGAACTCCCAAAATAGGTGGGTCTCTAAAGCTCCAAACTTCCTTAGTCAGTATCTATGGGATCAGGGGACCAGCACAGAACTTACCACATGAGGAACAGCCCAGTTGTTGTGCCCAAAGTACAATGTCCTGGTCAGTAGAGGACACCACAGAAAAGGTCAAGTCATGCTCTGTGTTGCAGCCTCCCACACTATGACTGACCATGAACCTGAACAGTATTGATAGGCCTACAATGTTACCTGAGTGACTAATTTCTAAGGTGAGTTTTATCTTTGTAGTGTAGCAGGCAGTTTATTCTTTGTATCCTTCTTGTGTGGACACTTGTGTACATGTGCTTAATGTTTTATTTAATAAAATACTGTAGTTTCACTCTACAACCACATGAGTGTTATTTCAATTACCAATACACCCAGAATTTCTAACCATGTTTGCTCAATTTTGCACTGATGTGACCAAATAAAAAATGAGGCTATTTTCCATTAATGTTAAGTCATTTGCTAGAATTGATAAGCCAAAATCTACAAAACTACACATCTGTGATGTGGGGTTGGTGTATTCTCTTTTAGTGCATGTGTAAAACACTTGACAGTTGGTATAACGTTACTGAATTTAACAACTCTAAAAGGAAAAATAAAAAAATTATGCCTTTGTGGCACCGATGAAATTGACACCAACATCGATGCATCCATCTTTGAAGTAAGCTAAGATTATCTTTGGCCTGTTCCTCCATGTTCAGTTCTTTGTGAGCCTAGCTTGTGTTTGGGTGAATAAATGAACTACTGCTAAATGGGGGTTGTTTGGTGTAACTAACCCGAACTTCTCCCTACCTAGTTTATTATTTTTACTGTAAAGTAACTGCTTGCTCACTTACGAACTAAGGAAGAAAGATTACAGTTCAATGTTCCATCGATGACAATGCCATTAGAGACAGAACACAAGTTCAAAATAGGGAAGGATGGAAAAGAAATCAATCATGCCATTTTAAATGAATCATCCAAGTCTACACCTTAAGTGATCTAGAGAAATCACAGAAAATGTAAATCTGGATGATTAGATGATGATATGGACCAAGCCCTCCTAAATATGAGTCCAATGTTATTCAATTACTCACTTATGGTACCTGTAATGTTGTAAAGGTGTTACCACAATTGTATAAAGTTTGTAATCTTACAGCGTAGTCAACTAAGAATGTCACTTCATAAAACATGTAAAGTTATCTGCTTATCTTTTTATACTGCTAACGTTACAAATATAAGAAGTAGCCTAAACTAAAGAAGTTCACATATGAGCAACTGAATTTCAGATACAAACATTAGTGCATATAGCATCTCTTTTCCCCCTCCCCTCATCCAAACCATGTTCCGTCAAGCTGTCTTCAATGCATTGGATAATTTAGCACACCCCAGTGTTCGTGCGTCCACCTGCCTCGTAGCAGAGCACTTCGTGTGGAGAAATGTCATCAAGGACTGCCAGCAATGGGCACGCTCCTGTGTCGTGTGCCAATGCTGCAAAGTACACAAGCACACTTCACCCCTCCTCAGCGCCTTTTCGATCCCTCCTGGGCGTTTCCAGCATATCCATATTGACATTGTTGGCCCTCTCCCCCACTCTAACGGCTTTTGTCATGTTCTCTCGTCTATCGACCGAACAACTCACTGGGGCGAGGCTGTCCCCCTCCTAAATATTATGGCAGAAACTGTTGCTCGAGCTTTCATCGTGTCATGGGTATTGCGTTTAGGATGTCCAGCTATCATCACAACTGACCAGCGCAGACAATTTGAGTCGACCCTGTTCAATGAGATTTGTAACATTTGAGCATTCCGGCGCATCCATACCACAGCAGATCACCTGCAAAGTAACGGGCTAGTTGAGCGCTGGCACCACACCTTCAAGATGGCTCTTCGATGCCACGACTCTCTATGGACAGGGGCCCTTCCCCTTGTGCTACTCGGCATTCGTGCGATCTATAAGGAAGACCTCAAAGGCACAATAGCCGAGTTCGTATATGGCCAGAACATTGTTCTCCCTGGCAAACTTGTGAGCCCTTCCGCTTCTCTTCCACCTCGACTGACATCTCTGCCCAAACTCTTTGTCTTTAAATATGTCTGCTTGTGTCTGTATATGTGTGGATGGATATGTGTGTGTGTGCGAGTGTATACCTGTCCTTTTTTCCCCCTAAGGTAAGTCTTTCCGCTCCTGGGATTGGGATGACTCCTTACCCTCTCCCTTAAAACCCACTTCCATTCGTCTTTCCCTCTCCTTCCCTCTTTCCTGACGAAGCAACTGTTTGTTGCGAAAGCTAGAATTGTGTGTGTGTGTTTGTGTTTGTTTGTGTGTCTATCGACCTGCCAGTGCTTTCGTTCGGTAAGTCACATCATCTTTGTTTTTAGATAAATGTATACCTTCATACATAGGAAAAGAAAACTGCAGCTGTACAACTACACTATTGATGTCAAACTGCTGGGAACATTATTTACCATAAAATATCTAGGAGTAAGAACCCAGAGCAATCTTAAGTGGAATGACCACACTGAACAAAAAGCAGGAAAAGCAGATGCCAAAGTGAGATTTAAAGGAAGAATCTTAAGGAAATGTAAATCATCCATGAATTAAGTGGCTTATAAGATGTCTGTTTCATTGAGTCATGAGTATTGTTCATCAATATGGGATCCTTGCCAGGTTAGACTGATAAAAGTGACAGAGAAGATCCAACTAAGAGTGGTGCATTTCATGACAAGACCATTTAATCAGAGGTAGAGTTCAACAAACGCTACTGGCAGACATTACATGAGAGGCATTGTGCATCATGGATAGGTCTACTATTGAAATTTTGAGATAGCACTTTCCAGGAAGTGTTGGACAACATATTACTTCCTCGCACATACAACTCGCTTAATGACCATGATGAGAAAATCTGAGAAATTAGAGCCAATAACGGGCTTACTAACAATCATTCTTCCCACATGCTATTCATGAATGAAACAGGATAGGGGAGATCAGTTATTAGTACCAGAAGTACCCTTCACCGCACACATCATCATGTGGCTTGTGTATTTTGATCTAAATGTAGATATAGAAACCCCCCCCCCCTCTTCCTACACTACTTAGAGCTTGAGTGTGCCATTTGTCAAGCACCCATGATCTGGCCATGATCTGATGCTCAGATACCCCACATTTTGCTCATACTTTGGTAATTATGGGTCAATGAGTATAATATTTGGTAGACATGTTTTTGTAGTGTATTTGAACAGTTTGGCGTTGTCAGAATTTGCATTTTCAAAATTTCGATTTTTGGCGTTATCCCGGACGGGCGTACTAGCCGTACTAGGTCCGCCCGTCCGTTGTGCGTCAAGTCAGAGATGGGTGATTGGATTCAGGATTTCCTAGAAGAAAGAACACAACATGTCATTCTTAACGGTTCAAAATCTGCAGATGTAGAGGTAATTTCGGGAGTACCGCAAGGAAGCGTGATAGGACCTTTATTGTTTACAATATACATAAATGACTTAGTTGACAACATCGGTAGCTCTGTGAGGCTATTTGCAGATGACACGGTTGTCTACAAGAAAGTAGCAACATCAGAAGACTCGTACGTACTCCAGGAAGACCTGCAGAGGATTAATGAATGGTGCGACAGCTGGCAGCTTTCCCTAAACGTAGATAAATGTAATATAATGCGCATACATAGGGGCAGAAATCCATTCCAGTACGATTATGCCATAGGTGGTAAATCATTGGAAGCGGTAACGACTGTAAAATACTTAGGAGTTACTATCCGGAGCGATCTGAAGTGGAATGATCTCATAAAACAAATAGTGGGAAAAGCAGGCGCCAGGTTGAGATTCATAGGAAGAATTCTAAGAAAATGTGACTCATCGACGAAAGAAGTAGCTTACAAAACGCTTGTTCGTCCGATTCTTGAGTATTGGTTCATCAGTATGGGACCCTTACCAGGTTGGATTAATAGAAGAGATAGACATGATCCAGCGAAAAGCAGCGCGATTCGTCATGGGGACATTTAGTCAGCGCGAGAGCGTTACGGAGATGCTGAACAAGCTCCAGTGGCGGACACTTCAAGAAAGGCGTTATGCAATATGGAGAGGTTTATTATCGAAATTACGAGAGAGCACATTCCGGGAAGAAATGGGCAACATATTACTACTGCCCACATATATCTCGCGTAATGATCACAACGAAAAGATCCGAGAAATTAGAGCAAATACGGAGACTTACAAGCAGTCGTTCTTCCCACGCACAATTCGTGAATGGAACAGGGAAGGGGGGATCAGATAGTGGTACAATAAGTACCCTCCGCCACACACCGTGAGGTGGCTCGCGGAGTATAGATGTAGATGTAGATGTACTGTGCTTGCCTACTACACTGTTGGCCACCACTAGATTTGAGGACTATTCTATCATGTGACATGCTGAGTTATTCAATGGACAGTGGAAACAGGAGCTAAAACTTCCTCGCAGATTAAAACTGTGTGCCGCACCGATACTTGAACTTGGTACCTTTGCCTTTCGTGGGCAAGTGCTCTACCATCTGAGCTACCCAAGCATGACTCTTGCCCTATCCTCACAGCTTTACTTCTGCCAGTACCTTGTCTCCTACTAGTCTCAGAGGTCCTGAGTACGAATCTCAGTCCAGCACACAGTTTTTATCTGCCAGGAAGTTTCATATCAGTGCACACTCCGTTGCAGAGTGAAAATTTCATTTTGGAAACAGGAGCTCTTTGGCCCAATATTGCAGCTATTTCTAATTCGGTTGATCATTGGTGTACAAAACCAATTAAACACCTTAAAGGAAAACACCTGAATATTAGGTTCCTGAGGCATGAAAGGGCAAAATAACATTCCTTCTTCTAAATATGTTACTGATTTGAAATAGAATGAAATGATGGTACAAACTAAGAAAAGATTGATCATACCTGCTTTGTAAGAGTTAATTTTGATTTAATCAGTTCCAGCATGTCATCATCCATTGTTCTCTCCTGAAATGGATTTTAGATTAATTTCAATGTGAAGATCTGCCAAGTAATAAATGATTTCACGTGAAGAATGGCTTACCTCTTCTATAACTTTCAAGTCTTCCTCTGTTTGTTGCTCTAATGTTTCCTTGCCCCATACAACCTACAAAAATATTTGCACATCTCAGTCAAAATATGTAACTGATTCTGTGATTGTTGCATATCCCTTTGTTGCCTCTGTTATGTTATTTCACCTTATTTTTTCTAGGATTAATGGAATTTGCCTTGAACATTTATAATATGGATACACACATTTTGTTCATAAGGAAATTCACCTAGCTTATTGATGCAGTAATGTCACATTGCTGCTATATAATGTTTGACACAGATGCCATTATGGAAGATACAGAAGAATTTTTATATGAATGAAAGAATCTCTCACAGCAGACAGCATTTAATTCCTGGTATCTAATTAAGCAGTGAAACTACATAATTCAGCAGGTAGACACAATGCAAGATATGTGTTCAATTTCAGTTTGTGGTAGTCCATGACTTATAGCAATAACAAAGTTGTTCAGAAGGTATGTTGCATGTCAAAGGCAACCTTCACTTGTCTAAGATCTTAAGAGTTAGTGTACAGCACAGACCTCTCAAGTATTGTTAACATATCACAATTAATTGATGATGACTTTAGGTACAGCATTCATCTGATTTAAGTTTTTGTGATATCAATACTTCCGCTTACCTTACCAGAGTGTGCATGGCATTGGATCTAGGAAAATGCAGGGCAGTGAAGCATAATGTTTCATTTCAGCAGTTACACTGTTATTAAATTGGTGTAGATTTCTGCAATGAGTAATTTAATAAAAATAAGCAAAAGACACTCATTTTGTGATTGATTGACATTAAATGAAGTTGTAATTAAAGTAAGGTATGTAAAATAAAGAAGTAGGTATTACTTTTATACAAAAATCTTTCATTATAAATCTCTTGCAAACTCTACAACAAATCAAATGATTTAAAAATGTTATATTATGAGATAACAAATCACACACCACATAATTCCATGAAAGCTGCAAGTTTTATTTTATTTATTATTCCAGTAACAGTTTCAATCACACATCCTTATCAAGTGGCAAAGATAAACTAACAAACTTGGGTGTCATACTGGATCAGTCATTAATGTAAAAAAATCACTGCAAGGAACCCGTCATAAAGTTATTGCAAGAAATCACATACTTAGAAAATTTAGCTAACTGCAAACGAGGAGCTGGAACAAAGGTGCTGAGAACCAGAGCCCAGACATTGTGATTCTCCATCTAAGAATATACTTGCCCAGTGTAGTCCAGATCTGTACATGCCAACAAGATTAACTAAAGCTTAAATGAAATATGCCAACTAATAACCAATTGCATGAAATGTGTGCCACTTGATAATCTATACAAACTTCATTATAAATCTCTTGCAAACTCTACAACAAATCAAATGATTTAAAAATGTTATATTATGAGATAACAAATCACACACCACATAATTCCATGAAAGCTGCAAGTTTTATTTTATTTATTATTCCAGTAACAGTTTCAATCACACATCCTTATCAAGTGGCAAAGATAAACTAACAAACTTGGGTGTCATACTGGATCAGTCATTAATGTAAAAAAATCACTGCAAGGAACCCGTCATAAAGTTATTGCAAGAAATCACATACTTAGAAAATTTAGCTAACTGCAAACGAGGAGCTGGAACAAAGGTGCTGAGAACCAGAGCCCAGACATTGTGATTCTCCATCTAAGAATATACTTGCCCAGTGTAGTCCAGATCTGTACATGCCAACAAGATTAACTAAAGCTTAAATGAAATATGCCAACTAATAACCAATTGCATGAAATGTGTGCCACTTGATAATCTATACAAACTTCCAAAGAGCCAGACATGAGCACACTTAGAAGCTTAAGCATACCTTCAATGAACGATGCTCCTTATTGTGATCTTCCTGTGAACATGGAGGACTTGAATCATGGAAGAGATTCTTGAATAAACAACTTAATGAGCCTCCAAATGACTATCTCTCACTACACAAGATATGTAGCACTTGAGATGGAATGATAGGGAAAGAGTGAAATGCGCCAGAATGGAAATAGCACCAGTGATTGTACACCTGATCAAGAGGGGCCTTACAAATGAATATGACAACAGATATGATTGTGTGCAAATATCAGAATATGGAGCATCTCATGACTTGTCCTAACTGTGATACTTAATGTACCTTCACTGAATTATGGCATGTAAGCATACGGTAGCCCAATTTTGGGCTGAAAAACTTTGATCACTGTTCACAAAAAAGTAAAACAAACAACCCACTGTAGAGAAGCTAAGGATACACAGGTCTTGGGTTCGACTTCCAGTCAGTCCTGTGATATGTATCTGTCACATATCACTTCTTTTACCTCTGAGAAAGCTTGTTGATGGGAAAAATATCAAGGTGCTCCATGGTTCACAGTCTAGGTTAAACTGCAAGTCCTCTATGACTATAGTGCGCGTCATATATCTTGGCGGCCGAGTTTAGGTTCGTTCTGCGCATCTCACGTCACAAAACACAGTCAACCAATGAACAGAGAACGACGTTGCCAGATCTCGAGAGCAGTGCAGAGCACGGACGAGTGTCTTCAGTTTTAGAAACGTTCAGTCATAAATAAAGTAATAGAACAAAAGCAATGTCTTGATAGCAGACTTTCTTTTACAGAAAGTTTGGAAAAAGCATTCTTTATACCAATTGCTTCATATTCTATTAATTAATTAAACCAAACAAGCAATAAGACTCCTAATTCAGGCGATAGCAAGGAAAGGTGTTTGTTTCAATCTCAAGAACTGCTTTTTCGCAATACAGAACAGCGGTAATTGTTTATTTCCTATTGTACTTCGACGAAGCGTGAGTAATTCATAGTCATACCAACAGTGTTTGTAAGTAGTTGCGTGAGGTGTTAGAGTCCTTATGGAGTTCCACCGTTCGATGAGCTGAGGTAGTGGAACGGATAAGGTGTTGGGCTACCAAGTGAAAGGTTATGAGTTCAAACCTTGTGTGGCGCGTAATATTTCCTTTATTTAAAAACAATATTGGAGTGCCTTACTTCACGAATTTTATTCGTTTGAATGAAATTTCTAGTGCTTTGCCTCTTCATTAACTTTTTCGCTGCTGCAGACACGTGCTCCCCGCATTCCGCGCTGTGCGCGATTTTGTCATCACTGCACTGCTCGGCTGTGCAGACACATGGTGTTCCCACTGCTTTGACACACTTATCATTCGATTTCACAAAAATTATTTGGCCAAAAAATTTGATTTTTACACGTCTTCTTGCCTGATACCTTCCCCCCATAAACGACTTAATTTTGTTTTGATGTGCAGCATTAAATGTAGTAAACCATTGCACGAAATTTTGAAGAGTTTGCAGAGGTAAAAGTCCATAGCGTATACTTTCCGTATGGTCAATTTTAGTTGCCACAATGTTGAGAATGAAATGTGGACAAGATACCTAAATTTCATATAATATTTACTGTATAACAATATCTCATTTAATTTAAGTACCACATAGGTGTCGTATGTAATATTGAGAAATATTCCGTCTTTCGCGACTGTAATAAAAGTTTTATATACACACGGCACGTTTGGCTTTCTTTTAAAGCACTTCCATCGGTGAAAGGTATGGCACATACACAATGGTATTCATGTTCTATTTCTTGTTTTTGTTCCACAGTCGCAGTTTTACCAATGGTATTGAAATATATCCCTCTTCTGCAACTGTAATAAGCGACTTATTTAGACCAGACGCGGTAGCACAATATTCAATGTTTGTGTTGGCTCATCAGTGTTTTAGCAAATAAATGCTGTTTGTGTGTGCCACACACAAAATTATATTTGACATAGCTCTGAGCACTTCACTGACAGACGATATATTCAAGTCCTAATGTTTTTGTAAGTCCACAGTCTTGTTTAATGTATTTTGTCTACTTCCTTTTGATTGATTGAAGTGCTTTAAAATAAAGCCAAACGTGCCCAGTGTAAGTAAAACTTTTGTTACAGTCGCGAAAGGTGGAATATTTCTCAATATTACATACGACACTTATGTGGTATTTAAATTAAATGAAATATATAGGTATCTAGTCCACATTTCATTCTCAACATTGTGGCAACTAAAATCGACCATACGGAAAGTATACTCTATGGACTTTTACCTCTGCAAACTCTTCAAAATTTCGTGCAAAGGTTTACTATATTTAATGCTGCATAATAACTGCGTTGAACATCGAAACAAAATTAAGTCATTTATGGGGGGAAGGTATCAGTCAAGAAATTAGGTAAAAATCTAATTTTTGAGCCAAATAGTTTATGTGAAATCGAATAAGTGTGTCAAAGCAGTCGGAACACCATGTGTCTGCACAGGGCGAGCAGTGCAGTGATGACAAAATTGCCCACAGCGTGGAATGCGGGGAGCACGTGTCTGCAGCAGCGAAAGGCTTAATGCGGCCGTGGTGGCTTTACTTCATGAACTGCGCGCTCCCCCCTAAACGTAAGTTTGCGAACTATGCTATACTATGGCGCTGCTTCTATTGGCGCGTGCGTCGTGTGCAACTGGCAACGCAGCAATCTCCAGCGTCTGGGCGGGCATGCGCGAGCCGCCAAGATAAAAGAATTCAACTATAGCTGAGTAAATCAATTCAGTGGTTGAAGGAAGCTTCCAATAGCAGTTTGCTTGTCCTGTAGATTTCAAACCTTCAGGGTGGTGGCAGCTTTACACAGTTCTACACTGTGAGTTAATTAGACCATCTTATATCTTCAACATATATAACATTACATAGGTGATGCTGTTAAAATGTAAGCTGAGGGTCACAAAATCATTAAATTTGAACAAACCTCCAGGATGTTATGGAATCTCCAGTAGATTCTAAACTGAATATGCAGCTGAGTTAGCCCCTCTTTTATTAATAATAAACCACAAATCCGTTACACAAAAATCCATGCGCAATGGTTAGAATAAAACAAAAGTCATACACATCTGCAAGAAGAGTAGCCGAAGCAACAAAATAACCATCCAGTATTCTTGACATACATTTGTTAGGTAATCTTAGAATATATTCTGAGCTCAAATGTAATGAGGTTTTCAATTGGAATGACCTCCTTCATGCCACCAACATGGATAACAAAAACAGCTTCCATGCAGAACCCAGTGGGCACTTTAGTCACATGACATTCTACAAGTTATGGATCAGGACAGTCAGATAGCTGAAGTATTTCTTGACTTCTGAAAAGGATTTGTCTCAGTACCACACCTACAATTATTACTGAACATTTGATCACAAGGGATAACATGTGAAATTTATAAAAGAACTGAGGATTTTCTGGCAGGCAAGACACAGCACGTTATCTATGATGGAGAGTCAGTGAGAGAAGTAGAAGTAGTACAGGTAACTTCAGGTGTGCCCCAGGGCAGTGTGTTGTGATAACTGTCATTCACATTGTATAGTTTAGCAACAGTAAACTCAGACTTTCTGAACATGAAGCTGCAATGTATAATAAAGCACGATCTGAAGAAATCTGCAAATTTTCAGTTGGATCTTGATAATATTTTGAAGTTCTGCAAAGGTTGACAAGCCACTTTGTTGAGAAATGTAAAATTGTGCACTTCACAGTCTACAAAGGTGACTGCTTACAAAAAAATTGTGTAACCCTTCTAGAATATTTCTCAAGTGTGTGGTACCCATACCAAATAGCACTAACAGCAACAATGGATATTGAACATATACAACCAAAAGGGCAGCACAATGGTTATATATTTCTCTGACTCATACAAAAGCATCAAGAAGATGTTGAAAAAACTGATCTGGCAAATGGCTGAAGATAGACACAAATTATCCCATGAAAGTTACTTTGAAAGTTTCAAGAAGTAACTTTGTGATGGATCTAGGTACGTACTACAAACCCCCACTGTACAGATCACAAGAAACAGGAAACATCACTGAGACAGTTTCGGCTCTCATTGACCAGTACCTCCAACCAACTGCCCATAATCTAGCCTCCCATTACAAAGATACCAACTGCTTCCTTCATTGACTCTCCACCATTCTTACCCCTTCACCTCTTGGATTCTTACTCACCACTGTTGACGCCACCTCCCTATACACCAACATCCCTCAAGCCCATACATGGTCTTACCACTACTGAACATAACCTTTCCCAGTGTCCTTTGGACTCCAAACCCACTATCTCATTCTGTATCCACCTTACCAACTTCATCCTAACACACAACTACTTCTCCTTTGAAGGGAAAGTATACAGACAAATCCATCGCACAGCCATGGGCACCTGCATTGCACCCTCCTATCTCAACCTGTTTATGGGCCAACTAGAGGAGACCTTCCTAGCCTCCCAAAGTGTGAAACACCTAGCCTAGTCCATGTACATTAATGATATCTTCATGATCTGGACTTAGGACCAACACATCCCATCTTCACTCCATCATATCTTCAAGAACTTCTCTCCCATCTGCTTCACATGATCCTCCTCAACCCAGTGTGCCACCTTCCTAGATGTTTACTTCCTCCTCTCCATTGCTTGACACAGGAAATAAAGTCTTTCTCACTACCAAATATTTTACCGTGCAGGTGAGCCTTCAGACAACCAAAGAGGTAAAAATCAGATGGAGCCAAGTCTGGACCGTAGGGAGGATGAGGAACAATTTTCCAACCCATTTTCCTGATTTTCTCCTGCATCATAGGGGCTGTATGGGGTTCGGCATTGTCATGGTGTAGTCTGTTGAGCTGACCCTGTGGGTCTTGATGGTACATCGCAGCTTGTCCAGTGACAAATAGTAATGGCTCCAGTTAATTGTGGAGCCAGGTTCCAAAAAGTCAATGAAAATGTCACCACACTGATCCCAGAAGAAGGAGGCCATCACCTTTCGGCCTGCTGTTCGTGAAAGTCTTGGTTTCTTCTTCCGAGGGGAACCGGGATGATGCCATTCCATGGTCTGGGTTTTGCTCTCAGGTTCGGACAAAAACAACCATGTTTCATCCTGGGCAATGACACCATCAAAACACTGTTTCCACTCTTCAGTAAAGGTCTTCATGAGAACCTTGCACACATTCTTCTTCATCATTTTCATTTCTCTTGTCAATAATCTAGGCACCCAAAGCGTACAGATTTTTCTGTACCCTAGTGACTGTACCAGTGATACCACACTACCCAATGACAAACAAGTCATTTAAGCAAGCTGTCGTGTCATCACACATCTGTCGATGTGGCAGAGTCATTGCCAGTCTTGAAGAGGAACTCCATCACTGACCGTTGTTGCAACCTGACGTCTACGTCATGGTCCATTATGGATCACCTGTAAATAAAAAAAAATACTTTTATATACCAACTTATAGCTAAATGTTCCAAGCATGTTCACAAAAAATTTCACTCTCCTCCTGCAAAAAATAGAAAAAAATAAGGACGACTGTGCAAAACTTTTTGAACACTGTTTGTAGTACACCTGGCTTTAGGCTCACATAACAGAATGCATGCTAGAAACTGTTATAAGCAGTTTCTCACATTTTCTACTGTTTTTGTTGCTGTGAGACAGGAGGCTGCATTTTGTGCAGTGTTTGTAAGTATTATGAGTTCTCCACATTTAAGTACTACATAATATATTAACGCTATTTGCAGGACATTGTTAATTCTTCAAGTACAGTGATTTATGGTGAGCAAAATTCAGAACATTTTTAAAACTCATTGTTGTGCACTACATTGCACCTTGAAACGGATGGTCTTCTACAATGGAACACCTGATATTTGCAAATGAACTGAGTTTCTTATATGTCTTAACAGTTCTAAAGTACTGTAGAACAGACACAGTATTGATCTTTTCATTTATTATTATGTTGTCCTGCCAACAAGTGATAAAAAAACCAGTAAAGATGCTCATACTACATCTTAATTTAATTTCACTTACTGGTTATTGGTGTGTAGTAGATTAATAATGCAGCACACAAAGTATAGTATTTACAAGATTTTCTCAGTTGTATATTTTTAAATTTGAATAAAATATTTGTTTTGCGGTGCTTGACTGTGTTGTACCACAGAAAAGTTTTTCAAATTTGGAGAAGTCTTACTTTTTTGCAGTTGTTTTTGTAATTGCAGAAAAAGACAGTACCGGTAGCACACATAAAGTGAATACTTCCATTTCAACCTAAAACAAGTAAATATATTAAACTTCTATTACAAAACTGACAAGAGGCAAAGCCTGAAAAATGTTCTGAGATACAATACTCTTTCCTACAGATTATATTGCACTCAAAAGCATTTAAACAATCATTCTTCCCATGCTCTATACACGAATGTGACACAGTGGACTGAAGAGTATTCTTATAAATGTAGATACAGATGAAGGAATGAAAATAATTTCAAAATGGGAGAACATAACATGTAAGTCCCTCAAGGAAATGTACTCAGTCTGCTTATGTTCTTTACCTACATAAATGGCTTTCAAGGACATTCATGAAGTGTTCATAGCAGATAAAAATTTTCCATCATTTTTTGGGCACGCATATGACACATTAACATTTTATGTTGCAATATTTCTGCTGTGAGTGTCTAAGCATGGCAATGTATACAGTCAAATGTTAAAAACATGTTCTTCAAAGCTATAGGCTACTGTGGAGGAAAATGCACATGTATCTCACTTATCTTATTCATCAAAAATCAAAATGCCACAAGTGTTAAGTGCAAACACACACAGAGTAGTTGCAAACCCACAGTATTTATGAATTACATGGTTAATAATTAAAACTTATGACAGGTGTCAGAATAGAGGGTAATGCAAATTCAGAACAAAAATTCATTTTAGGGGGCAGATATACACTGAAGTGCCAAAGAAACTGATATAGGTGTTCATATTCAAGTACAGAGATATGTAAACAGGCAGAATACGGCGCTGTGGTTGGCAACACCTATACAAGACAAAAAGTGTCTGGCACAGTTATTAGATCGATTACTGCTGCCGCTGTGGCAGGTTATCAAGATTTATGTGAGTTTGAACATGGTGCTATAGTCAGCGCACGAGCAATGGGACACAGCGTCTCCGAGGTAGCAATGAAGTGGGGATTTTTAAGTATGACCATTTTACGAGTGTATCGTATCAGGAATCTTGTAAAACATCAAATCTCCCACATCGCTGTGGCCGGAAAAAGATCCCGCAAGAAGGGGACTAATGACGACTGAAGAGAATCATTCAGCAGGGCCCTACACGATATTAAGCAGGTGGACCATTTTCTTTAGCTCTTCAGTGTTTAATAAAAGGTATAAATGGATTATCAAAATTTTAACCGTCATCTCGTATGAGAAGGTTTTCTCCCAGATGCATTTCCACGACTTCTTGATCACTGAATTTCTGTACAATGATGCCGTGGTCAGTATTTTCGTAATCCATGGAATGGCTAGTGGCGTAGCTAGGTGTGGCAGTGGCGAAGGGCTCTTGACAAGGGTCCCACAAAAGAAAGGAAGGAAAAAAGGATGGCTTAAATTGAAAGAAAAAAAAGTGTGTAAAGTCGATCAGTCGAGTGAAGTCTTTCACTGTATTGAAATAGTTCTAATCAAAGATGTTTTTGAAAATCCATAAGAAGTAAATTAAACATGTGCGAATGATTTACCTCTTCTACTCAGGTCAAAGATCTGCCTTCGGACTCGAACATAAATTAGATGTATAAATAGAACGAATGGGCCTAGATGTGAACAAATGTTGTGGCCTAGGCTACGGCGAAGAATTCGTCATGTGTGCCCTATAAAACAGCGCGAAAAAAAAAATCAAGTCACAGTTCAATTTAGTCCTTACGAGGGCTGTAGAGGCTAATCAAGGAACATCTCTTTCTTTCGAAAGAATTGACAAGATCCACAAATTGTTTGTCCACACCATGCTATAGTTGTAGGATTTAAAAATTGGTTCCGCGAGTGTTTCATTGGTACACGGCAACACTAAAGGCACTAAACACAACGATCTGTACTGATTTAGTGCTAGGAAGTCGAAAGCACAAGTAAATATGAAAACACTGTAGTGAGACTGAAGTTACGATCTGCAATGGGACACAGACTATAGAGTTGATGCACTTTATTTAATTCTACGTCGGCTGAAAAAATTTTAAATCGCATTTCATTCCATTTAAGACTCCCATGATTTAAACGGTTAATTAACCTCATGACAAAAAAGGTTTAATGCATTTAACGCATGTATAACGCGTCACAGATTCTTATTAAAAGCATTAATTGTTGTAGTACATTAATGGAAAACATACAGTATTCTTTTTAAGACGTCATGGTGACGTATTTGACTCGTAGAGCATTATCTGCACAATCGAATGTGGAAGTGCACGTTGCACAGAAACTTCGAAGAAGAATGTATAATATCTAATATCAAGATTTTTCCTGTAATTACGAGATTTATTAAACTCTGACCCCTCCGACACAAGCTGCTTTAGACAAAGTTTGGTACTGGTAAACAGTCTAGATGACTGGTCTTGATAAATCAAATTAGTGGAACATCTAGAATAACTGTCGTGTCGAATATCTCCGTATTCATACTTATACATTCCGGCAAACGCTTGGGAGAATTTATGTAATACGTCCGCAGAAGGGTACAGTTATTTTAACGGCTGGGTGTCACGGAACGGCATAACTCAGATATCCGTTGATGGCTTACCTTCTGAGCGCTGTCAACGACGTCGGTAAAAAGTGCAGTCGTTAGGTTTACTATTTTTCGATTGGTTATTGATGAAAAGCGCGGATTGACGCGGGAGAATGTTGTTTTGCTATTGGCTATTGAGTAAACTGATCAATGGTAAATAGAGATGTGCAAACTGAAACACGTAACTGTTTCGAAACTAATGAAACAGTACGATGTAATGTTTCGATACACTGTTTCGAAACAGTGAAACAGTTTGTGTTTTGTAACCTAATAAATCTACACATTTTATCATCTTGAATGTCTACTGTATAAGTATGTCCACATAAACATAAATGAGGTGTGAGAGCGCTAATCATATCGTAGAAAGTATGAAACTATCACTTAGGCGTCTTGGCAGTTTCGTATTTCCTTCAGCAAATGCGCTGCTTTCGTGTCGTGTGACTTTCATACTTTTCAATTGGCTGAGGACAGCCATATCTGAAGACAGAGAACCACCACGAACGGAACTGGGGGTGGGAGCAAACTGCAGAAACAACGGATATGCTACTGGGATTCCCACATTCCATTAGTGTGGCTAATATACCCATCCTACTAATTTCCATGCACACAAAGGGAATCATTGTGGATAATAGACACAGTGACAATAGACTCACAAATAACACCAAATCATTCGAATAAATAACAAAATATAACAGAAAAAAATTTTGTGTTTCAAGGTGTTTCGAACCGTTACTATAAATTTACGATGCTTTCCGTTCACCATTACACTATCAGTGATATGTGAAACAGATTGCTTGCAATTATACCTACATCAAATTTATGTGACTAATAACTGTCACTCTACGCCTTTTTTTATTTAAAATGTTGTAGTCTTACTTGCGTTTCTTAATAGGATTTCTGTACATGAACAGAGAAGCGTATGTTATAAAAAAAGTGTAATTTAACTGAATGATTTTCACATATTTATTATTTTGAATGTGAATAGTATGCGTTGTTTTATTGTTTGGTTAGTGTTTATAAAGCAGATGTTACGCCATTTCGGAATAGGACAGTCAGCTATTAACGAAGCTTTATTTTCGGATATCTTAAGCTTCATGCTATTGCTTGTCAAAAGATTTCGACACTCTTGAAAGTGTTTCATGAAGTGGTATGTTGTGTTTCAGTACCTGTGCCGAGCCCGAATCTCGTACGACACAGAGCGGAATGAAACATCACTGTTTCGATACAATTAGTCCGTTCCAGGCACAGGTGGACTGAAACAGTCTTATTTTGAATCAACGATACAGTTTCTGTGTCTGGCTCGAGATCCGAGACAGGGGCGGAATGAAACACCACTGTTTCGAAACAGTGAACCATAGCCGTTCCGAAACACTGAAACAGTTCCAGGTATCGATACACTGTATCGAAACATAGAAACAGTGGCCAAGTCTAATGGTAAAGCAATATTCTTCGCGCGCCTTTCTCTGCTGGTAGAGAAGACTTAAGAGTATTCCAAAGAGGAGTGGGAGCCTAGCTATGTAACAGTTCGCACATGTGTAGTAGTAGTTCCGATGGAAACGATTAAGTGGCCGGATCTAGCAGTGTTTCATACATCAAAAGTGTTGGAAACTGACGGCACAATAATTCCGATGGGTGTGTAGAAATTTCGGAATTTTTAAGTGAATTTTGTGACGAGAAAAGACATATATTCCGCGTGGCGAATTGAGGTCGGCGGCTAAAAACTGTGACTGCATTTGGTACCGTCAGACTTAATGTTTGGCGAGCATTCTCAATCAAAAACAATCCGTATTTTTGTAGCTATTACGTTTTCGGGAAATGCAGCACCATAAACTTGCTAACGTGAGTGAAAGGGATTGTGAGTGACTGTGTTAAGGCTAGCACGGGCTTGGCAGTGATACTTGTTCACCTAAGTTTCAGAATATATTAATGAAGGACAAAATTTCCAACCTTTCATTTGTGTGAAAACTTTCTCCCGAAACGTAGATTAGTGACTTAAATTGCAGCCTGGTTCACGTCGAAGTACAGTAGGTTTCACTCGGCTTTCCTACTGATGATCTGCTGAGACAATGTTCACAGGTAGGGCAGGTCCGTCGTAAAGGGACAGAAAGAACCGCACCGCCGCACTACTTACTTATAGACTTCTTTAGGCCCTGAATAATTATTCCGCGAATGTCTGCAGTAACTTCTGTTGTGCGAACTGAAGGAATTATTTGCCGTTTTACATTTTGCACGGATCTACTGATGTACCTATTTTTATTGAGGCTATTTTTTCTCTTTCCTGGTAGTCCTCTATCCGGATACCTGACCCCGAAAATTTCGAGTTTTATTAAATGAACCTGTTTTCACATATGCTTCCACAATTTCTGTTCTTCCTTCTATAGAGAAAGTCATTTTGCGGACAGCGAAAAGAAACGTCTAACTTCAGTGATGAAATAAACTAAAATGTAGACAGGGGAATGCTAACAATTGACTACTGCATAAAACTGTCGACTGCTGTAGCTGTTTACTACTTCAGAAGTCGAAATGTTGCATTCGCAGAGGGGAGGCGGGCTGGTTTTAACTGAACCACCCTATATAATCAGATTGCTCTGAAAATCTTTCAGAGGTACTAATAGCATGACGCAAGAAAACTGCAACACCAAGATGGAGTTGAGCACATGAAGGGACTAGTGAATTAAGTCATCATCAGAATGGGAAGAAATTACACGTGGTGTCCCACAAGGATCCATCTTAGGGCCACTGCTTTTTCTTGTGTACATTAATAATCTCTCATCAGTTACACTGCCAGAAGCAGAGTTCGTTTTGTTTTTGCAGATGACACAAGTATTGCAATAAATAGTATGTCGAGTGTAGTTCTAGAAAGATCTGCTAATGATATTTTCATGGATATTAATAAATGGTTTAGAGCCAACTCACTGACATTAAACTTCGAAAAGACTCACTATATGCAATTCAGAACCTGTAAGAGGTTTCCACCCAGCATATGCATAAAGTATGAAGAAGAGCAGATAGAAGAGGTTGACAGTCTTAAATTCCTGGGATTACAACTTGATAATAAACTCAGTTGGGAGGAGCACACCACAGAACTGCAGAAACGCCTTGTTGTTGTTGTGGTCTTCAGTCCTGGGACTGGTTTGATGCAGCTCTCCATGCTACTCTATTCTGTGCAAGCTTCTTCATCTCCCAGTACCTACTGCAACCTACATCCTTCTGAATCTGCTTAGTGTATTGATCTCTTGGTCTCCCTCTACGATTTTTACCCTCCACGCTGCCCTCCAATGCTAAATTTGTGATCCCTTGATGCCTCAAAACATGTCCTACCAACCGATCCCTTCTTCTAGTCAAGTTGTGCCACAAACTTCTCTTCTCCCTAATCCTATTCAATACCTCCTCATTAGTTACGTGATCTACCCACCTTATCTTCAGCAGTCTTCTGTAGCACCACATTTCGAAAGCTTCTATTCTCTTCTTGTCCAAACTAGTTATCGTCCATGTCTCACTTCCATACATGGCTACACTCCATACAAATACTTTCAGAAACGACTTCCTGACACCTAAATCTATACTCGATGTTAACAAATTTCTCTTCTTCAGAAACGCTTTCCTTGCCATTGCCAGTCTACATTTTATGTCCTCTCTACTTCGACCATCGTCGGTTATTTTACTCCCTAAATAGCAAAACTCCTTTACTACTTTAAGTATCTAATTTCCTAATCTAATTCCCTCAGCATCACCCGACTTAATTTGACTACATTCCATTATCCTCGTTTTGCTTTTGTTGATGTTCATCTTATATCCTCCTTTCAAGACACTGTCCATTCCGTTCAACTGCTCTTACAAGTCCTTTGCTGTCTCTGACAGAATTACAATGTCATCGGCGAACCTCAAAGTTTTTACTTCTTCTCCATGAATTTTAATACCTACTCCGAATTTTTCTTTTGTTTCCTTTACTGCTTGCTCAATATACAGATTGAATAACATCGGGGAGAGGCTACAACCCTGTCTCACTCCTTTCCCAACCTCTGCTTCCCTTTCATGCCCCTCGACTCTTATAACTGCCATCTGGTTTCTGTACAAATTGTAAATAGCCTTTCGCTCCCTGTATTTTACCCCTGCCACCTTCAGAATTTGAAAGAGAGTATTCCAGTCAACATTGTCAAAAGCTTTCTCCAAGTCTACAAATGCCAGAAACGTAGGTTTGCCTTTTCTTAATCTTTCTTCCAAGATAAGTCGTAAGGTCAGTATTGCCTCACGTGTTCCAACATTTCTACGGAATCCAAACTGATCTTCTCCGAGGTCCGCTTCTACCAGTTTTTCCATTCGTCTGTAAAGAATTCGCGTTAGTATTTTGCAGCTGTGACTTATTAAACTGATAGTTCGGTAATTTTCACATCTGTCAACACCTGCTTTCTTTGGGATTGGAATTATTATATTCTTCTTGAAGTCTGAGGGTATTTCGCCTGTCTCATACATCTTGCTCACCAGATGGTAGAGTTTTGTCATGACTGGCTCTCCCGAGGCCATCAGTAGTTCTAGTGGAATGTTGTCTACTCCCGGGGCCTTGTTTCGACTCAGGTCTTTCAGTGCTCTGTCAAACTCTTCACGCAGTATCTTATCTCCCATTTCGTCTTCATCTACATCCTCTTCCATTTCCATAATATTGTCCCCAAGTACATCTCCCTTGTATAAACCCTCTATATACTCCTTCCACCTTTCCGCCTACCCTTCTTTGCTTAGAACTGGGTTTCCATCTGAGCTCTTGATATTCATATATGTGGTTCTCTTCTCTCCAAAGGTCTCTTTAATTTTCCTGTAGGCAGTATCTATCTTACCCCTAGTGAGACAAGCCTCTACATCCTTACATTTGTCCTCTAGCCATCCCTGCTTAGCCATTTTGCACTTCCTGTCGATTTCATTTTTGAGACGTTTGTATTCCTTTTTGCCTGCTTCATTTACTGCATTTTTATATTTTCTTCTTTCATCAATTAAATTCAATATTTCTTCTGTTACCCAAGGATTTCTATTAGCCCTCGTCTTTTTACCTACTTGATCGTCTGCTGCCTTCACCACTTCATCCCTCAGAGCTACCCATTCTTCTTCTACTGTATTTATTTCCCCCATTCCTGTCAATTGTTCCCTTATGCTCTCCCTGAAACTCTCTACAACCTCTGGTTCTTTCAGTTTATCCAGGTCCCATCTCCTTAAATTCCCACCTTTTTGCAGTTTCTTCAGTTTCAATCTGCAGTTCATAACCAATAGATTGTGGTCAGAATCCACATCTGCCCCAGGAAATGTCTTACAATTTAAAACCTGGTTCCTAAATCTCTGTCTTACCATTATATAATCTATCTGAAACCTGTCAGTATCTCCAGGATTCTTCCATGTATACAGCCTCCTTTCATGATTCTTGAACCAAGTGTTAGCTATGATTAAGTTATGCTCTGTGCAAAATTCTACAAGGCGGCTTCCTCTTTCATTCCTTCCCCCCAATCCATGTTCACCTACTATGTTTCCTTCTCTCCCTTTTCCTACTGACGAATTCCAGTCACCCATGACTATTAAATTTTCGTCTCCCTTCACTACCTGAATAATTTCTTTTATCTCGTCATACATTTCATCTATTTCTTCATCATCTGAAGAGCTAGTTGGCATATAAACTTGTACTACTGTAGTAGGCATGGGCTTTGTGTCTATCTTGGCCACAATAATGCGTTCACTATGCTGTTTGTAGTAGCTAACCCGCACTCCTATTTTTTTACTCATTATTAAACCTACTCCTGCATTACCCCTATTTGATTTTGTATTTATAACCCTGTAATCACCTGACCAAAAGTCTTGTTCCTCCTGCCACCGAACTTCACTAATTCCCACTATATCTAACTTTAACCTATCCATTTCCCTTTTCAAATTTTCTAACCTACCTGCCCGATTAAGTGATCTGACATTCCACGCTCCGATCCGTAGAACGCCAGTTTTCTTTCTCCTGATAACGACGTCCTCTTGAGTAGTCCCCGCCCGGAGATCCGAATGGGGGACTATTTTACCTCCGGAATATTTTACCCAAGAGGACGCCATCATCATTTAATCATACAGTAGAGCTGCATGTCCTCGGGAAAAATTACGGCTGTAGTTTCCCCTTGCTTTCAGCCGTTCGCAGTACCAGCACAGCAAGGCCGTTTTGGTTAATGTTACAAGGCGAGATCAGTCAATCATCCAGACTGTTGCCCCTGCAACTACTGAAAAGGCTGCTGCCCCTCTTCAGGAACCACATGTTTGTCTGGCCTCTCAACAGATACCCCTCCGTTGTGGTTGCACCTACGGTACGGCCATCTGTATCGCTGAGGCACGCAAGCCTCCCCACCAACGGCAAGGTCCATGGTTCATGGGGGGAGAAACGCCTTAACAAATCTGTATTTGCAATTCGAGTGTTAGCAGACATAGGTGACATAAAAATGAAAAAGCTTGCATACTTTGCCTACTTTCGTTCCATAATGTCATATGGTATAATATTTTGGGGGTAAATCTTCAAGTCAAACAAAAGTTTTCAGAATCCAAAAGCGTGTAATACGTATTATTTGTGGAGTAAATTCACGGACATCCTGTAGAAACCTCTTCAAAAAACTGGGTATACTAACTACTGCCTCTCAGTATATTTACTCCTTAATGAAATTTGTCCTAAATAATATAAGTCTTTTTCCAACAAACAGCTCAGTTCATACATACAATACCAGGAACAAAAATGATCTGCACAAGGACTTAAAAGCACTTACTTTAGTTCAAAAAGGGGTCCACTATTCAGGAACACTCATCTTCAATAATTTGCCAGCAAACATAAAAAATTTAGTTACAAATAAAGATCAGTTTAAAAAGAGCCTGAAAGACTTACTAGTGGCCAACTCCTTCTACTCCATTGACGAATTTTTTAATAGAAACAAATCATGTATTGTATTTATTCATACTATTAGTATTGTTATTTCAGCATTACAAAAATTGACATGTTCCACATCCACGAGGATCTCCTCAGCACGGATGTATGGAACGAAAAACTAATGTAATCTAATCTAACGAAAGGTGGTAGGCATGTTTCCTGAAAGATGATTTCTATTCAAATTTCGCGCCAGTTTCGTAAGATTGGCCCTAGTAGATGCAAATCAGGTTTGCTTCAAATATACGGTGCAACGGTCGTGAACGATAGTTACCTTTGAGGTAGGACGTGAGAATGCCTTTAAGGCGACAAAGACGCCATTATCAACACCTCACTCAGTTTGAACGAGGTCGTGTAATACGGCTACGAGAAGCTGGATGTTCCTTCTGCGATATTGCAAAAAGACCTGACGGGAAAGTAGCCAGGCGGTCACTAGAATGTAATATCGCAAGAAGACCGGGCTCCGGATGTCCACGTGGCATTAGTACAAGGGATGGCCATCGTGTTCGCCGTATGGATTTGGCGCATCGAACTGTAAGCTCCCCACTTAGCAATCATATACAACCGCTCGCTCACCGATAGATCTGTACCTACAGATTGGAAAATTGCGCAGGTCGCAGCAGTGTTTAAGAAGGGTAGTAGGAGTAATCCATCGAACTACAGACCTATATCATTGACGTCGGTTTGCAGTAGGGTTTTGGAGCATATACTGTATTCAAACATTGTGAATCACGTCGAAGGGAACGATCTATTGATACGTAATCAGCATGGTTTCAGAAAACATCGTTCTTGTGCAACGCAGCTAGCTCTTTATTCGCATTTCCCTAAATCACTCCAGGCAAATGCCGGGATGGTTCCTCTGAAAGGGCACGGCCGACTTCCTTCCCCATCCTTCCCTAATCCGATGAGACCGATGACCACGCTGTCTGGTCTCCTTCCCCAAAACCAACCAACCAATCTTTATTCGCACGAAGTAATGGCCGCTATCGACAGGGGATCTCAAGTTGATTCCGTATTTCTAGATTTCCGGAGAGCTTTTGACACCGTTCCTCACAAGCGACTTCTAATCAAGCTGCGGGCCTATGGGGTATCGTCGCAGTTGTGCGACTGGATTCGTGATTTCCTGTCAGGAAGGTCGCAGTTCGTAGTAATAGACGGCAAATCATCGAGTAAATCTGAAGTGATATCAGGTGTTCCCCAGGGAAGCGTCCTGGGACCTCTGTTGTTCCTAATCTATATAAATGACCAGGGTGACAATCTGAGCAGTTCTCTTAGGTTGTTCGCTGATGATGCTGTAATTTACCGTCTAGTAAGGTCATCCGAAGACCAGTACCAGTTGCAAAGTGATTTAGAAAAGATTGCTGTATGGTGTGGCAGGTGGCAGTTGACGCTAAATAACGAAAAGTGTGAGGTGATCCACATGAGTTCCAAAAGAAATCCGTTGGAATTCGATTACTCGATAAATAGTACAATTCTCAAGGCTGTCAATTCAAGAAAGTACCTGGGTGCTAAAATTACGAACAACTTCAGTTGGAAAGACCACATAGATAATATTGTGGGGAAGGAGAGCCAAAGGTTGCGTTTCATTGGCAGGACACAAGATGCAACAAGTCCACTAAAGAGACAGCTTACACTACACTCGTTCGTCCTCTGTTAGAATATTGCTGCGCGGTGTGGGATCCTTATCAGGTGGGATTGACGGAGGACATCGATAGGGTGCAAAAAAGGGCAGCTCGTTTTGTATTATCACGTAATAGGGGAGAGAGTGTGGCAGATATGATACGCGAGTTGGGACGGAAGTCATTAAAGGAAAGTTATTCGTCGCGGCGAGATCTATTTACAAAATTTCAGTCACCAACTTTCTCTTCCGAATGCGAAAATATTTTGTTGAGCCCAACCTACATAGGTAGGAATGATCATCAAAATAAAATAAGAGAAATCAGAGCTCGAACAGAAAGGTTTAGGTGTTCGTTTTTCCCGTGCGCTCTTCGGGAGTGGAATGGTAGGGAGATAGTATGATTGTGGTTCGATGAACCCTCTGCCAAGCACTTAAATGTGAATTGCAGAGTAATCATGCAGAGTAGATGTAGATATAGATGTAGAACTGCAGCAGCAGTTTGAGGAGCAGTAGGCACCACAGTGACACAACCAACTGTTACAAGTTGGTTAGTTCAGTGACAGCTCTGAGCCAGACGCCATGTAACGTGCATTCCCCCAGACTTCAGTGGTGTCAGGCGTGAGTGCATTGGAGGGCAGGATGGGGGTTTGTTGTGTTTTCTGGTGAAAGCTGGTTCTGTCTCGGTGCCAGCGATGGCCGTGTTGGTTAGGAGGCGGCCAGGAAGATAACATGTCTGCGCCCAAGACTCACTGGACTTACACCTGGTGCTATGGTCTGGAAAGCGATTCCGTATGGCAGCAGGAGCACTGCAAATCTATACGTCAATCTAGTGACTCCACCTGCTGTGCTGCCGTTCTTGAACGCTATTCCAGAGGGTGTTCTCCACCAGGGTAACGCCCGCCCACAAACAGTGTTGTAACCCAATACGCTCTACAGAGCGTCGACGTGTTGCGTTGGCCTGCTCGATCACATCTGTCTCCAGGCGAGCACGTATGGGCCGTCATAGGACGACAACTCAAGCGTCATCCACAAACAGCGTTAACCATCCCTAGGGTGACCAGATGCAATTGTTTAAGAAGGAGGGCAAACAGCTTCTAAAAGGAGGACAAAGGAAGAAAAAAGAGGACACATCAAACGGGTCAACTGCAGATGCGGATACTACCCGTCAGCTTTGGACAAGCCACGTGACTGCCAGGAATTACCGGTACAACTAGTAGTTAATTGTTACTGATGGTCACGTGGTGGTTATCTGAGCAATATAAAAAAAATTAAAAACATTGTGGAGACAGTGTGGCGTCAATTGTTTTGTTATGTCAACAAGACGGAATTGTTTACAAAGCGAAAAACATTAAGACTATTCATCTGCCTTCATTCGACGCACCGCTACCAACATCTACAATTCAAGCAGCAGCTGACGACATCTAAACTGCACTTTAACCTTTCGAATACAAATAAATTGAATGACTACGAAACAATGAAATAAAACCATGGCAGTTAATCTGTCGAGTTATTTCTCACCTTTATTGGCCACTGAGATGTACGTTCAAGCTCCACGTTTCTTACATGCTGCTTCAAATACATTTCTCCTTTTCTTGAAAGCCGGATATTTGCAGGAAAGAACATCAGAAAACGTACACTTTCGTTTAGGCATAGCCAAATATTTTACGTAACTCACTCGGTTAAAAATTACGCTCACAAATCACACGCGCACTACAGGAAGCCAAGCCAATACAATGCGAAGATACGAAACGAAAATTTTACATAATCAATATTTGCATTCTCTTATAGATAGATCAACGATAACATCGACGATTCTGGTGCCACCTACTAACACCGCCTTCCTGCGTGCTTATCACGAAGGCTTTGCCAATAGTTAAAGTATTTCAGAAAAGAGCAATAGAACGGGACGAATTGTAAATTTAACTGTATTACGCTCAACATCGCGAAAAAGCCGGACACTGTAAAAATCCGCCCGGACCCCGTACAAAGAGCTAAAAAGGAGGACATGGATTAACCCGGACGTCTGGTCATCCTAACCATCCCTGTGTTGCTTTCTGGGGTTTAGACCTAATATTAATGTACCAGCAGTTCATATTTACAGTGGCTTATCTCGCGCTTACATTAACGTGATGCGACGTAACGCGCTCTTTCGCACATCGACGGCGGTTCTGCAACATAAACTGTCCACCCACCTCGATACTGCTGCAGATCTGCACCCGTAACTCCTGACTGCAGCTACTTAAGAGATCTCAGAAAAGCAGTGTTGAAGAAACTGAGATTTCATAACTACACGTCGGAGGCCGCTATAAGTACAAAAATCTGAAAATAGTCTTGTGAACTCTAAAGAATAAATCGGAAATGGGTTGCTGTTCAAATTTCTAAGTTCAAAGGTCCTTTTAAACTTGCATTAGGATTTTTTTAATTACTATTAAGCAAGATCATCAGCCCCCATGTTTTCAAATCATTAAAGTTCCTGTTCACAGGATTCAAATCAATGAAAGTATAAAAAGTTTATTTTACGTTTGTTGTTTTGTTACGGCTTACTATTGATCAGTAGACCAGTAGACACCAAACCTCGCCTTTTTAAAGACTCGAATTCCTATGCATAAAACGTCATATATCCACAACTAAGTGTCGTACACTGACATAATTTTGCAAGTACATTCAGCAGTATATGTGGATACTGTCTCCAAAGTATGTTGCGAATAGCACTGACAGTAAGAGGTAAAAAAATTAGAACGTTAGCTGCAATTATACTGCGTGAACAGCGAAAATGTAGTGATAAGCTTTTTACCTTTCATCATTTTGTGAGGGGTGTCAACGAACAAAAGTTTCGTAAAAGTTTGAAATGATGTGTAAGTTTGTTGAAAGTCTCTAAGTGCTCTTATACTCAAATACTGGATGAATCTGCAACTTCCTGGCAGATTAAAACTGTGCCGGACCGACACTCGAACTCGGGACCTTTGCCTTTTGCGGGCAAGTGCTCTACCATCTGAGCTACCCAAGCACGACTCACGCCCGGTCCTCACAGATTTACTTCAACCAGTACCTCGTCTCCTACCTTCCAGACTTTACAGAAGCTCTCCTGCGAACCTTTCAGAACTAGCACTTCTGAAAGAAAGGATATTGCGGAGACATGGCTTAGTCACAGTCTAGGGGATGTTTCCAGAGCTTCCAGGAGAGCTTCTGTAAAGTTGGAAGGTAGGAGGTATTGGTAGAAGTAAAGCTGTGAGGACGGGGCGTGAGTCGTGCTTGGGTAGCTCAGATGGTAGAACACTTGCCTGCGGAAGGCAGAGGTCCCGAGTTCGAGTCTCGGTCCGGCACACAGTTTTAATCTGCCAGGAAGTTTCATATCAGCGCACACTCCGCTGCAGAGTGAAAATCTCATCTTATATGCAATTTGGGCGACGTAAGTTATGCAGCCTCGAGACAATATACACAGTTTCTAACTGTACTACTTGGTTTATTGTGTTAAGCCTTCAACATATGATTATAGCTCTTAATGAGCGGATTAGACAGCACCAGAAGCACGGAAAACTGGAAACACAAAAACCACGTTTGCAAACCACTTCATATAACAATCACCGCCCTACTGGTATAAAAAGCCGTCAAGCAGTAATAATAATTTGTAGACTGCTAATACCCACCTACCACAACTCAAAAAAGATCCACTACAATAACTACCGTATAAGATACACCACCGTTCTCACTTGAACAAAATATTTTTTTAAGATAATAAATTACACCTAAAATTTGCCCACTTATAGTTTCCAATAAACTTGGGATTTCAGTCTGTAGGTTCTGAACTACAGTACTGGCCATTAAAATTGCTACAACAATAAGACGCTATGGTCGCAGGTTCGAATCCTGCCTCGGGCATGGATGTGTGTGATGTCCTTAGGTTAGTTAGGTTTAACTAGTTCTAAGTTCTAGGGGACCAATGAACTCAGAAGTTGAGTCCCATAGGGCTCAGAGCCACACCAAGAAGAAATGCAGATGATAAACGGGTATTCATTGGAGAAATATTTTATACTAGAACTGACATGTGATTACATTTTCACGCAATTTGGGGGCATAGATCCTGAGAAATCAGTACCAAGAACAACCACCTCTGGCCGTAATAACGGTCTTGATATGCCTGGGCATTGAGTCAAACAGAGCTTGGATGGCGTGTACAGGTACAGCTGCCCATGCAGCTTCAACACGATACCACAGTTAACCAAGAGTAGTGACTGCCGTATTGTGACGAGCCAGTTGCTCGGCCATCATTGATTAGACGTTTTCAGTTGGTGAGAGACCTGGAGAATGTGCTGGCCAGGGCAGCAGTCGAACATTTTCTGTATCCAGAAAGGCCCGTACAGGACCTGCAACATGCGGTCGTGCTTTATCCTGCCGAAATGTAGGGTTTCGCAGAGATCGAATGAAGGGTAGAGCCAAGGGTCGTAACACATCTGAAATGTAACGTCCACTGTCCAAAGTGCCGTCAATGAGAACAGGAGGTGACCGAGACGTGTAACCAATGGCACCCCATACCATCACGCCGGGTGATACGCCAGTATGGCGATGAGGAATACACGCTTCCAATGTGCGTTCACCGCGATGCCGCCAAACACGGATGCGACCATCATGATGCTGTAAACATAACCTGGATTCATCCGAATAAATGACGTTTTGGCATTCGTGCACCCAGGTTCGTCGTTGAGTACACCACCACAGGCGCTCCTGTCTGTGATGCAGCGTCAAGGGTAACCGCAGCCATAGTCTCAGAGCTGACAGTCCATGTTACTGAAAACGTCGTCGAACTGTTCGTGCAGACGGTTGTTGTCTTGCAAACGTCCCCATCTGTTGACTCAGGGATCGAGACGTGGCTGCACGATCCGTTACAGCCATGCGGATAAGATGCCTGTCATCTCGACTGCTAGTGATACGAGGCCGTTGGGATCCAGAACGGCGTTCCGTATCACCCTCCTGAACCCACCGATTCCATATTCTGCTAACACTCATTGGATGTCGACCAACGCGAGCAGCAATGTCGCGATACGATAAACCGCAATCGCGATTGACCTTTATCAAAGTCGGAAACGTGACGGTACGCATTTCTCCTCGTTACACGAGGCATCACTACAACGTTTCACCAGGCAACGCCGACCATCTGTTGTTTGTGTATGAGAAATCGGTTGGAAACTTTCCTCATGTCAGCACGTTGTAGTTGCCGCCACCGGCGCCAACCTTGTGTGAATGCTCTGAACAGCTACTCATTTGCATATCACAGCATCTTCTTCCTGTCGGTTAAATTTAGCGTCTGTATCACGTCATCTTCGTGGTGTAGCAGTTTTAATGGCCAGTAGTGTATATCCCGATTACGCTGTTTTTCATCGTCAGGATGCCAAAAGCTCACTCTTCCTTGGACTAAACTTATCAGCTTCTGACAGTCCATATTCCGTGTTTAAAAGAACGTCGGTCGATTTGAACGAAGGAAACAAACTGATTTGAATTTTAGTGATTGTCGTCCGAAGTCTGTACGTTCGGGCTGTGACATCGGCTTCAGTGTGACCGCCCACGTAGTGGCAGACTGATTTCAAAAGATCGGCCGTCTTTGGCCGATGTTGGTCGTCAGCGGAATCCGCTGATATCGGTGCCACTATGAGAGCAGCGTTAGCCGTTTAGTAATATCGATCGTCAACGAAACACGGATCGCGATATTGCTGCAAGCGCTGCGTCTTTGGACTGCACTTTGTTGCATCCTTCGAACTGCATTATACAAAAAAAAGAGTTACTGAAATTGTACCTTCCACAACAGTGTTAATTCTAGCTGATGTGAATAAAGGAACTAAGTCACGATGAATATTTATCATAAATAAAAACGAGGTGTAGTCGGTAGGGTGTGTGAAGAGAGACTTGGAATCGGGGGGGGGGGGGGGGGAGGGAAGGGGGAGAGGCGGAGCGAAGTCGAAGTCTGGGCCCCAGTTACCTAGCTACGCCACTCCCATAGATATGCACTGAAAACACGATCTAAAGACGCCGCGGGCTGAACTTAAAATAAGTGAAAGTACAACAGTATCGAAATAACAGTGACCTAGATTATTATTAATCTAAGTCTGATGAATAGCTGCCAGACTTTGAGAGACTACCACCTGCGGTACTCAATGGCGTGTGCAAGCTGGGTTCCTCGCCGCTTAACAGAAAGACATAAAGTGCAACAAGGCCCATCTGTTGACTTGCTACTTGTTGCAATGTTTGTACCATTTGCAAACAAAACGAACTTAGCATCTGGCAATGTAACAGACTAGAGGTCATTAATGTGCACAAGAAAAAGCAACTGATCCAATATGGGACCTTGAGGAACACCACATACAATTAATTCCAAATTAGATGAAGACTGATTACTCAGTGCACAGGTATTTTGAAAGGACACCCTTTGTTTTCTGTTAGTTGGGTAAGACTCGAACCATACTGCAGCACTGTCGGTGACGCACCAATGATGCCTGTCGCTTGGGTTCTGAGGCGATCCTCAGTTCGTACAGGCGGCTGGCGGATTTGGTGAAGACCGCTGGCCACGCACGCGGGGTGCAAGCAGAGCTCTCTATTCGCAGCATCGTTCCCAGAGTGGATCGGGGTCCTTCGGTTTGGAGCCGAGTGGAGGGTCTCAACGAGAGGCTTCGTCGACTCTGTGACGGTCTTGGCTGCAGATTTCTCGACTTGCGCTATTGGGTGGGGAATTGTAGGACGCCCCTAGATAGGTCAGGGGTGCACTACACAAAGGAAGCGGCTACTCGGATAGCAGAGTACTTGTGGCGTGCACATGGGTTTTTTTTAGGCTAGGCAGTAGTGCGAGGTGTCCTGATGAACACTCACCAGTCGACGTGCAGGCAGGGAAATCAGGACGCGCTCAGAGTAAAGACACTTCAGCTATCAAGATATTAGCAGTAAATTTTCAGAGTGTTCGGAATAAAGTTCCTGAATTTACTGCCCTCCAGGAAGCGTGTGGCGCGCAAATTATTCTCGGGACTGAGACCTGGCAGAACCCTGAGACAGGAAGTTCTGAAATATTTAGTGAGGGTTGGAAAGTGTATCGGAAAGACAGATTAGACACCGTATAAGGTGGTGTCTTCATTGCAGTTGACAAAAATATTGTGTCTACTGAGGTCGAAGTAGAGTGTGATAGTCAAGTTATCTGTACACGTTTAACAGGGCTACGGGAAATAAAGTTAATTGTGGGGTGTTATTACCGGCCACCAGGTTCCACCGTGACAGTTCTAGAATCATTCAAAGGGAGTCTACATTCTGTATCGCAGAAGTACCCGGATCATGCTATATTAGTCGGAGGCGACTTCAGCCTTCAGCCTACCTAGTATAAACTGGGATGTCTATGGATTCATTACAGGTGGTACAGACAAGCCGTCGTGTGAATTACTTTTGAACATATTATCCGAAAACTGTCTTGAGCAGCTAAACCGACAGCCAACGCGTAATGGAAATATTTTAGATCTGGTAGCCACGAACAGACCAGACTTCATCGACGGTGTCAGTGTTGAGACAGGGATTAGTGATCATGATGTTGTCATTACGACTATGGTTACGAAAGTTAAAAAGTCGGTCAAGAAGGCTAGGAGAGTATTCTTACTAGAAAGAGCAGATAAGCAGTTGTTAGCATCCCACTTAGTAAATGAATCGACTTCATTTACTTCCGGTGCGATGGACGTGGAAGAATTATGGGCAATTTTAAACACGTTCTAAATCATGCATTGGACAAGTATGTGCTGAAAAAGTGGGTTACGGACGGAAAAGACGCACCGTGGTTTAACAGCGCAATTCGGAGAATGCTCAGGAAGCAAAGGCAGTTGCACTCGCGGTACAAGAAAGATCGGGAGAATGAGGACAGGCAAAAGTTAGTAGAGATTCGTGCTGGTGTAAAAAGAGCGATGCGCGAAGCATTCAACCACTACCACCGTCATACCTTAGCAAAAGATCTTGCTGAAAATCCAAGGAAATTCTGGTCTTACGTAAAATCGGTAAGCGGGTCGAGGGCTTCCATCCAGCAACTGACTGATCAGTCTGGACTGGCAACGGGAGACAGCAAAATGAAAGCTGAAATTTTAAATTTAGCATTTGAGAAATCTTTCACGCAAGAGGATCGTACAAACATACCGCCGTTTGAGTATCGTACAGATTCCCGTATGGAGGACATAGTGATAGACATCTCTGGGGCTGTGAAGCAGCTGAATGGGTTGAAAATAAATAAATCGCCAGGTCCTGATGGGATTCCAATTCGGTTTTACAGAGAGTACTACTGCATTGGCTCCTTACTTCGCATGCATTTATCGCGAATCTCTTGCCCAACGTAAAGTACCGAGCGAATGGAAAAAAGCGCAGGTGACGCCTGTTTATAAGAAGGGTAGAAGGACGGATCCTCAAAATTACAGGCCAATATCCTTAACATCGTTTTGTTGCAGGATTCTCGAAAATATTCTCAGTTCGAATATAATGAATTTCCTCGAGGCAGAGAAGTTGCTGTCCATGCATCAGCACGGCTTTAGAAAGCATCGCTCCAGAGAAACGCAACTCGCCCTTTTTCACATGATATCTTGCGAACCATGGATGAAGGGTATCAGACGGATGCCACATTCCTTGACTGCCGGAATGCGTTTGACTCGGTGCCCCACTGCAGACTCCTAACTAAGGTACAAGCATATGGGATTGGTTCCCAAATACGTGAGTGGCTCGAAGACTTCTTAAGTAATAGAACCCAGTACGTTGTCCTCGATGGCGAGTGTTCATCGGAGGTGAGGGTAACATCTGGAGTGCGCCAGAGAAGTGTGGTTAGTCCGCTGTTGTTTTCTATCTACGTAAATGATCTTTTGGATAGGGTGGATAGCAATGTGCGGCTGTTTGCTGATGATGCTGTGGTGTACGGGAAGGTGTCGTCGTTGAGCGACTGTAGGAGGATACAAGATGACTTGGACAGGATTTGTGATTGGTGTAAAGAATGGCAGCTAACTCTAAATATAGATAAATGTAAATTAATGCAGATGAATAGGAAACAGACTCCCGTTATATCTGAATACTCCATTAGTAGTGTAGCGCTTGACACAGTCACGTCGATTAAATATTTGGGCGTAACATTGCAGAGCGACATGAAGTGGGACAAGCATGTAATGGCAGTTGTGGGGAAGGCGGATAGTCGTCTTCGGTTCATTGGTAGAATTTTGGGAAGATGTGGTTCATCTGTAAAGGAGACCGCTGATAAAACACTAATACGACCTATTCTTGAGTACTGCTATCAGGTCGGATATAGGAAGGACTTAGAAGCAATTCAGAGGCGGGCTGCTAGATTTGTTACTGGTAGGTTCGATCATCACGCGAGTGTTACGGAAATGCTTCAGGAACTCGGGAGGGAGTCTCTGGAGGAATGGAGGCGTTCTTTTCGTGAATCGCTACTGAGTACATTTAGAGAACCAGCATTTGAGGCTGACTGCAGTACAATTTTACTGCCGCCAACTTATGTTTCGCGGAAAGACCACAAAGGTAAAAGAGATTAGCTCTCGTACAGAGACATATAGGCAGTCAGTTTTCCCTCGTTCTGTTTGGGAGTGGAACAGGGAGAGCAGATGCTAGTTGTAAGGGGTACCCTCCGCCACGCACCGTATGGTGGACTGCGTAGTATGTATGTAGATGTAGACGCCATGATATTAAAATTTACTTAAGAGATCGCTGTATTTCACACTGTCAAAAGCCTTTGACTGTGATAATAAAAGACAAGATCCTGATCAGCCTACGGGACACAGGATATGTTCCTTTATCCTGTATTAATCATTGATGATCAGGCATCTGGCGACCCTTGTATTCACTCATTAGTCGAATGTAACACTATAGGACACTAAATACCTCCCCACAGATAGGACAATAGTAGATATTCTTCGCTTAGGTCATCCTAAGAAGACACATAGCACCCCGTAATAGAAACCTTTCATTTAGCTCATCTGCCAGGATATCTACATAGGCTCCCTCGCTCTCCCCCCCCCCCACCCCCCTACCCCCCCCCCCCCCCCGCCCCCCGCCCAGGCCCCACCGCCACCGGCCACCGTAGTAGTCTTTCAATAGCTACACCGAAAGCAGAAACAAAGAAGTCATGGATCTCTCGGGAAATACTCGAGCCGTCATTTGATGGAAGAAGACTGTACAAAAACCTAAGACTGTCATCGGAAGGCAGAAATAAGCTGCTTAGGAATGAAATGAACAGGAAATGGAATGGGAAGAGGCTAAATCAAAATGGAGCACTATCACGATATCTGCAACTATACCCTACATACCATGTATATATGTGGCTGATGACTTGGGTTAATCTCTATTCCAACGACATGGGATCAATAAACTATCAAAATGATATTATTTGTTCAAAAAACTAGAAATACATGAAGTATTAAATTGACTCAGATACAAACAATATTCATGTGGCCGGACCGCAAGGTACTGGGAAATGCGAAGTAAAAGAGGCGTTATTTTCAGAGATGCGACTGAAAATTGTCTTGAACACCTAGCTCGGCAGCCAACACGCAGTGGGAATATCTTCGACCGTGTAGCTACAAGTATGCCGGACTTCATAGACAATGTCAATATAGAAACGGGGATTAGCGATAATGATGTCATTATAGCAACTGTGATTACGAATAAACCGGTCAAGAAGGCTAGGGGAGTTTTTCTCCTAGATAGAGCAGATAAGCAGTTGTTAACATCTTACTTAGACAGTGGATTGGCATCAAGTACCAGTAAGATGGATGTAGAGGAATTATGGGCAAAGTTCAAGCAGACTGTAAATAGTGGTCTTGAGAGTTACGAGCCTAATAAATGGGTAAGGATGGAAAAGACCCACCAGGGTTTAATAACGAAATTCGTAAGATGTTGAGGAAGCAGAGGCTGTTGCACTCTCGGTTCAAAAGGGGACGCAGGAACGCCGACAAGCGAAGGTTAGTAGAGATTTGTGCGTCTGTGAAAAGATCCATGCGCGAAGCATACAACTACCACCGTCACAGCTTACCAAAAGATCTGAGAAATGTAAAATCGCTTAGCGGGTCTAAGGCTTCCTTTCAGTCCCTTGTTGACCAATCTGGTGTGGCAGTTGAAGAGAGCAAAACGATGGCCGAAGCTTTAAATTTGACGTTCAAGAAATCGTTCACGCAGGAGAACCGTACAGACATACCGTGATTTGAGTATCGGACAGACTCCCATATGTACGACATAGAAATAAGCATATTTGTCGTAGAGAAGCAACGCAATAAATCACCAGGTCGATTTTACAAAGAGGCATTGGTCCTCTGCCTAGCTTGCATTTATCTTGAGTCTCTCTCCCAGTAAAAAGTCCCAAGCGACTGGAAAAAAGCGCTTGACTCCAGTATACATGTAAGGTAGTAAGACGGATCCGCAAAATCGCAGTCCAATATCCCTAACTTCTGTTTGCTGCAGAATCCTTGAACGCATTCTCAGTTCGAATATAATAAACTTTCTTGAGGCTAAGAAGCTTATGTCCTCGAATCAGCATGCTTTTAGAAAGCACAGCTCGTGCGAAACTCAGCTTGCCCTTTTCTCACGTGATATACTGAGAACTATGGTTGAAGGGCAACAGGCAGATTACATATTTCTAGATTTCCGGAAAGCATTTGACATGGTGCCCAATTCGCAGGCTGTTAATGAAGATACGAGTATACGGGAAAAGTTCACAGATATGTGAGTGGCTCGAAGACTTCTTAAATAATAGAACCCAGTACGTTGTCCTCGACGGCGAGTGATCATCAGAGTTAGGAGTGTGATAGGACTGCTGTTGTTCTCTACATACATAAATGATTTTACGGACAATATGGGCAGCAGTCTGTGGTTGTTTGCTGATGATGTCATGGTGTACAGTAAGGTGTCGAAGTAGACTGACTGTAGGAACATACAAGACGACTTAGACAAAATTTCCATTTGGCATGATGCATGGCAGCTAGCCCTAAATGTGGAAAAATGAAAGTTAGGGTGGATGAGTAGGAAGAAAAAGCCTCTAATGTTGGGATACAATATTACTAGTGTCCAGCTCGACACAGTCAAGTCGTTTAAATATCTGGGCGTAACGTTGCAAAGCGAAATGAGGTGGAACGAGCATATGAGAACTGAGGTAGGGAAGGCAAATCATCGACTTCGGTTTATTGGGAGTACTTTAGGAAAGAGTGGTTCACCTGTAAAGGAGACCGTATATAGGACGCTGGTGCAACCTATCTTGAGTACTGCTTGAGTGTTTTGGATCCGTACCAGGTCGTATTGAAGAAAATTGAAGCAATTCGGAGGAGCGCTGCTAGATTTGTTATCGGTAGATTCCAACAAAACATAAGCATTACGGAGATGCTACGGGAACTCAAATGGGGATCCCTGGAGAGAAGGTGGCATTCTTTTCGGGAAACACTATTGAGAAAATTTAGAGAACCGGCATTTGAAGCTGACTGTCGGACGATTTTGTTGCCGCCAATATACATCGCGCGTGAGGACCACGAAGATAAGATACGAGGAATCAGGGCCCGTACGGAGGCATACAGGCAGTCGTTTTTTCCTCGCTCTTTTTACGAGTGGAACAGGAGGGGAAATGACTAGTAGTGGTGCAGGGTACCCTCCGCCACTTGGGGAATGTCTGTGTAGAAAATGGTTCAAATGGCTCTGAGCACTATGGGACTTAACATCTGAGGTCATCAGTTCCATAGACTTAGAACTGCTTAAACCTAACTAACCTAAGGACATCTCACACAACCATGCCCGAGGCAGGATTCGAACCTGCGACCGTAGCGGTCGCGCGGTTCCAGACTGAAGCACCTAGAACCGCTCTGCCACACCGGGCGGCTGTCTGTGTAGTTGTAGATGTAATGATGTTGCAGAAATACGAGTAACTCCGTTATCCACGGTGTTATGGAAAGGTTAGATATGTAGCAGAATTAATACGTGAACCAGGCATGTTAACGAGCAAGTCAGTGGTAACTCAAGATTCAGTGTAAGAAACGCTGTGTCCTGGGACGCGAAAGAATTGAAATGAAAAGTTAAAACTCATGACGCTGATGTGTGTCAGGTCCTAATCCTGTAGCGAGAATAGGGCTACTCACCATTCGCGCTGCAGTCTCGTATCTCCATCGATCTGAGACGAGAGTCGTCTCTCTACCGCCCTCCACAACAGTATGCTCTCTATGCCGCTGTCAGAAACCAATTGTTCTTCCTGCTTTGCATTTCCCTAACTCTGGCATCTCAATACGACTAATTGTACCAAAAATTCTCATCAGCCAACCAACGCTCATGCTTATTTGTTTCACCTGTCGGAGGAGAGAAAATTTTCCGCTCGACTCCCCTCCTCTCGTCTTATGAATCTCAGAAGGATGAACAAAACACAGTAACAGCCAACGAGAGCTCTAGTCTTGGCGTTAACCTATCGGAATGAGCAAATACTCATTTCTCCCCCTACCAACTGAATGTTTTTTGAAAGCATCTTAAGTCTTTATTCGGCTGAGGTAAACGCCTCTGGTGACGGTATGTCTGCCGGGGACGTGACTCATTACTTAATGAATAAGCTAACAGTTTTCAATTGGAGACAGAATGTCGCCTGCGGCGTACAAGGTCATCAGTTTCCGAGCTGTGTTTTCGCAGCTGGAGCCATCGCGTCTGCAAGAGACATGTCTCCACCGTTAATCAGTGAAAGGTGCTTCCGGTGCATTCTGCCGATAATGGAGCACAATGAACCACTACCTAACACGTGAAGTCACCGCCCTGGGCAGTTCCTCCTCTGCATGCATGTGGAGGTTCTGCATTGTCTGAGGGACGCGAGGAGGGCCGCCTTACTGTAAAGGGCGCACGTCTCACGCATGGAACTCGGCCATCCTAACATTACATCATACGAACGAAAAACTACATTTCAATAAGACTTGTCTTGTTTGTTCCTTGACATGTTAAGAGGTGCATTAAATCGTCTACCTAGATTCTATTAAAAGGAGATAATTACAAGGCTGCTCTGAAACTGTTTCTGCTCTGAAATTGCTGGCGGAACTCAATATTAACCGACTTCTAATCAAAGCAGGAGGACGCCTCGGACAAAATGCAAGTAGCGAGACACACCCCAGCGCCTTCCCATGTTCCTTTTACTGATGTACCTCTTTGTCGTTTGTTGTCAGACAGGACTGTCATATTAACTTGACTAGGAAGGGCGTGAGGAGTGCAGACACAGATTATCATTTATCAAATCAAACACAGACTTACATAAAACAGTGTCACACTTCTTTCTGAGAGGTCGGTTATTCTTGCAAACATTTAGCAAGTGATAAGAGCCAACGAACAGTTTAGAAAAGCAGAAAGGTTGAACGATCTTACAGATTTCTCTCACTATGGGTTCTATACTGACTTAATTACACGGTCCAGCCAGATTAATGTGACCACTGCCTATCTTCGACGTCAAATTGCAGTAATCACTCACAGATTGCACGTGGGAGCTTTAGCAGTGGAGGGTATGTTAAGCGTGTGAGGAGGATATGGAAAACAGTGCAGTTGTTGTCGGAATGTGGAAGTGGAGCAATTTACACTACTGGCCATTAAAATTGCTACACCAAGAAGAAATGCAGATGACAAACGGGTATTCATTGGACATACGTATATATTATACTAGAACTGGCATGTGATTAGATTTTCACGCAATTTGGGTGCACAGATCCTGAGAAATCAGTACCCAGAACAACCACCACTGGCCGTAATAACGGCCTTGATACACCTGGGCATTGAGTCAAACAGAGCTTGGATGGCGTGTACAGGTACAGCTGCCCATGCAGCTTCAACACGATACCGCAGATCGTCAAGAGTAGTGACTGGCGTATTGTGACGAGCCAGTTGCTCGGCCACCATTGACCAGACGTTTTCAATTGATGAGACATCTGGAGAACGTGCTGGCCAGGGGAGCAGTCAATCATTTTCTGTATCCAGAAAGGCCCGTACAGGACCTGCAACATGCGGTCGTGCATTATCCTGCCGAAATGTAGGGTTTCGCAGGGATCGAATGAAGGGAAGAGCCACGGGTCGTAACACATCTGAAATGTAACGTCCACTGTTCAAAGTGCCGTCAATGCGAACAAGAGGTGACCGAGACGTGTAACCAATGGCACCCCATACCATCACGCCGGGTGTTACGCCAATATGGCGATGACGAATACACGCGTCCAATGTGCGTTCACCGCGATGTCGGCAAACACGGATGCGACCATCATGATGCTGTAAACAGCACCTGGATTCATCCGAAAAAATGATGTTTTTCCATTCGTGCACCCAAGTTCGTCGTTCAGTACACCATCGCAGGCGCTCCTGTCTGTGATGCAGCGTCAAGGGTAACCGCAGCCACGGTCTCCGAGCTGATAGTCCATGCTGCTGCAAAAGTCGTCGAACTGTTCGTGCAGATGGTTGTTGTCTTGTAAACGTCCCCAACTGTTCACTCAGTGATCCGTTACAGCCATGTGGATAAGATGCCTGTCATGTCGACTGCTAGTGATACGAGGCCGTTGGGATACAGCACGGCGTTCCGTATTACCCTCCTGAACCCACCGATTTCATATTCTGCCAACAGTCATTGGATTTCGGCCAACGCGAGCAGCAATGTCGCGATACGATAAACCGCAATCGCGATAGGCTACAATCCGACCTTTATCACAGTCGGAAACGTGATGGTAAGCATTTCTCCTCCTTATACGGGGCATCACAACAACGTTTCACCAGGCAACGCCGGTCAACTGCTGTTTGTGTATGAGAAATAGGTTGGAAACTTTCCTCATGTCAGCACGTTGTAGGTGTCGCCACCGTCGCCAACCTTGTGTGAATGCTATGAAAAGCTAATCATTTGCATATCACAGCATCTTTTTCCTGTCGGTTAAATTTCGCGTCTGTAGCACGTCATCTTCGTGGTGTAGCAATTTTAATGGCCAGTAGTGTGTTTGACGTTCATAAGAGCATGATCATTGGCTTTTGGCCCAAGGGTGGAAACATTTATGAAACGGCAAAGTTTGTAAACAGCTCGCGTGCCACCTTGCTTAAAGTATGTCGTCTATGGCAAAATGGCACTATCCAAAACTGGCGCCGAGGAAACTGTGGTGCACATGGGTCATAGGCGACACAAGTAAACGACGACTGCGGAGATATGGAAGAGCGAAAAGACGTACAACTGTTGAGCAACTGATCGCCCGAAGAACTAAGGAGCTGCTAAAATTGTCTCCTCAGTGACCTTTCGGTGAACGTTTCTGCGTATGGGGCTCCGCAGCAGACGCCTGGTTCATGCACCCATACTGACCAATGTTCATCAGCGACGAAGGCTGGAATTTGTACGCAAAAACCGCAACTGGATGTTCACTTGCACTCAGACAATGTACAAGTTTCAGGTCTGTTTATGCATGTGGATATGGACATGTTGAGTTATCCACTGTGATAGAAACATAAGGACTCCTTGAGATTACTCGGGAGTGACATTTCAAAGAATGCGAGGCAGGTGGACGTTCTATAACGCCACGGCACAAACAGAGAGATCAAGCATGCAGCTAAGGCGCGCGCAACAATGCCATGCCGGGACTGAGGCGCTGCGGCGTACTTTTGTAAATACGGACTTAGAACGCGACGATTTTCTTTTCAGCAAAACTAGTGTAACGCTTTGATGAAAACCCATTAAGGGGTTCCGGAAAGGCTCAAAATCATGAAAATTTCAATTTTTACTTTTTTGCGTTTTCTGAATCTGCAGACTATTACCTTTTAATAGATATATAATTTATTCAATTCCGAAGACTACAACTATTTTTAAATTTTTTTTGAAATGTGTTCTACATGGGCGTGACCCACTGTGGCGCTGTTAAACTGCTGTCAAATGGTGTTATTATTAACGTCCGTGTTCATCAGGTACATTTTAGTGATGTGAGATAAAGTATGTGTTGTGGCTAACCTGTGATGGTTCAATATATATCGCTGGTGTGATTGTCGATTGTTTCATGTTTATTTACTCTGTCGTTATCTCGAAAATATTCGTAATTAATTCTGTTTCTTGAGTCTCTGTTTTGTTGAAGTATAATAATGAGTAAAAGTAAAGTTATTAGAAATCCTCTGAAGGCTTTTAAGAAAAGGAGAAATGTTGGAAAGCCAAAGATATGTGTTATTACTGTAAACAATAAAGACGATTACCAAGTGAGTGAACCTAACCTCTCAAGTACACCTGCCCATAGCAGTCAAATTGGGAAAGAAAATACTTCACAGAAGAAGCTTGGTTCAATGAGTGAAAGCTATGAATGTTTTATGGGCGAATCGGATGTGAATGAAATATTTGATATGTCGGTTCTCAAAGGAATTTTTTCAAACTGTGTAAGATGTATTCATTGTAGTGAAGTTGGTCTGGAACTCTCCATAATAAAGCAAGTAGGACTTGCTAGTGAAATACAACTGAAATGTGATAAGTGTTCACACATGACCACCTTTTGGAACAGTGTTGCAGTAACTGCAACTGAAGAAAATGGTAGCAAAATCTACGAACACAACAACGAGCGATGCTTGCTTTAGACAAGGAACGCCTTCGGGCTGCAGACAGGGCTGTAAAGAGTCTAGAAATACAAGCAAGAGTAAACAGGAGGAGGAACAAGAGGAAGCTGGAGGAGGAGTTTGCAGAGGATGAAGATAATCCATCCTATGGACCTGGAATGCACTAAAAAGTTAATCCAATCTTTGTCGCTCGATTCCCAAAACTTTTATTTTCTCATACTAATTACATGTTTTCTAAGGATCTTCCAAACATATTTGTTTCAAACTTTCAGTAAATGTTACACAGTACTTTCCGCATAATTTAACACAGCCTTTTTCCAAAAAACTGTATATTTTTGAATATGTAAATAAAAAAATTGCATGAACCATGGACCTTGCCGTTCGTGGGGAGGCTTGAGTGCCTCAGTGATACAGATGGCCGTACCGTAGGTGCAACCACAACGGACGAGTATCTGTTGAGAGGCCAGACAAACGTGTGGATCCTGAAGAGGGGCAGCAGCGTTTTCAGTAGTTGCAGGGGCAACAGTCTGGATGATTGACTGATCTCGCCTTGTAACACTAACTAAAACGGCCTTGCTGTGCTGGTACTGTGAACGGCTGAAAGCTAGGCGAAACTACGGCCGTAATTTTTCCCGAAGGCATGCAGCTTTACTGTACGGTTAAATTATGATGGCGTCCTCTTGGGTAAAATATTCCGAAGGTAAAATAGTCCCCCATTCGGATCTCCGGGCGTGGACTACTCAAGAGGACGTCGTTATCAGGAGAAAGCAAACTGGCGTTCTACGGATCGGAGCGTGGAGTGTCAGATCCCTTAATCGGGCAGATAGGTTAGAAATTTGAAAAAGGGAAATGGATAGGTAAAAGTTAGATATAGTGGGAATTAGTGAAGTTCGGTGGCAGGAGGAACAAGACTTTTGGTCAGGTGAATACAGGATTATAAATACAAAATCAAATAGGGGTAATGCAGGAGTAGGTTTAATAATGAATAAAAAAATAGGAGTGCGGATAAGCTACTACAAACAGCATAGTGAACGCATTATTGTGGCCAAGATAGACACGAAGCCCACGCCTACTACAGTAGTACAAGTTTATATGCCAACTAGCTCTGCAGATGACGATGAAATTGAAGAAATGTATGATGAGATAAAAGAAATTATTCAGATAGTGAAGGGAGACGAAACTTTAATAGTCATGGGTGACTGGAATTCGATAGTAGGAAAAGGAAGAGAAGGAAACATAGTAGGTGAATATGGATTGGGGGTAAGAAATGAAAGAGGAAGCCGTCTGGTAGAATTTTGCACAGAGCAGAGCAAAACGTAATCATAGCTAACACTTGGTTCAAGAATCATAAAAGAAGGTTGTATACATGGGAGAAGCCTGGAGATACTGACAGGACTCAGATAGATTATATAATGGTAAGACAGAGATTTAGGAACCAGGTTTTAAATTGTAATACATTTCCAGGGGCAGATGTGGACTCTGACCACAATCTATTGGTTATGAACTGTAGATTAAAACTGAAGAAACTGCAAAAAGGTGGGAATTTAAGGAGATGGGACCTGGATAAACTGAAAGAACCAGCGGTTGTACAGAGTTTCAGGGAGAGCATAAGGGAACAATTGACAGGAATGGGGGAAAGAAATATAGTAGAAGAAGATTGGGTAGCTCTGAGGGATGAAGTAGTGAAGGCAGCAGAGGATCAAGTAGGTAAAAAGACGAGGGCTTGTAGAAATCCTTGGGTAACGGAAGTGATATTGAACTTAATTGATGAAAGAAGAAAATATAAAAATTAAGTAAATGAAGCAGGCAAAAAGGAATACAAACATCTAAAAATGAGATCAACAGGAAGTGCAAAATGGCTAAGTGGGGATAGCTAGAGGACAAATGTAAGGCTGTAGAGGCTTATCTCACTAGGGGTAAGATAGATACTGCCTACAGGAAAATTAAAGAGACCTTTGGAGAAAAGAGAGCCACTTGTATTAATATCAAGAGCTCAGATGGAAACCCAGTTCTAAGCAAAGAAGGGAAAGCAGAAAGGTGGAAGGAGTATATAGAGGGTCTATACAAGGGCGATGTACTTGAGGACAATATTATGGAAATGGAAGAGAATGTAGATGAAGATGAAATGGGAGATACGATACTATGTGAAGAGTTTGACAGAGCACTGAAAGACCTGAGTCGAAACAAGGCCCCGGGAGTAGACAACATTCCAGTAGAACTACTGTCGACCTTGGGAGAGCCAGTCCTGACAAAACTCTACCATCTGGTGAGCAAGATATATGAGACAGGCGAAATACCCTCAGACTTCAAGAAGAATATAATAATTCCAATCCCAAAGAAAGCAGGTGTTGACAGATGTCAAAATTACCGAACTATCAGTTTAATAAATCACAGCTGCAAAATACTAACACGAATTATTTACAGACGAATGGAAAAACTGGTAGAAGCTGACCTCGGGGAAGATCAGTTCGGATTCCGTAGAAATATTGGAACTCGTGAGACAATAGTGACCTTACGACTTATCTTAGAAGAAAGATTAAGGAAAGGCAAACCTGTTTCTAGCATTTGTAGACTTAGAGAAAGCTTTTTACAATATTTACTGGAATACTCTCTTTCAAATTCTGAAGGTGGCAGGGGTAAAATACCGGGAGCGAAAGGCTATTTACAATTTGTACAGAAACCAGATGCAGTTAGAAGAGTCGAGGGACATGAAAGGGGAGCAGTGGTTGGGAAGGAGTGAGACAGGGTGGTAGCCTCTCTCCAATGTTATTCAATCTGTATAATGAGCAAGCAGTAAAGGAAACAAAAGAAAAATTCGGAGTAGGAATTAAAATCCATGGACAAGAAATAGAAACGTTGAAGTTCGCCGATGACATTGTAATTCTGTCAGAGACAGCAAAGGACTTGGAAGAGCAGTTGAATGGAATGGACAGTGTCCTGAAAGGAGGATATACGATGAACATCAACAAAAGCAAAACGAGGATAATGGAATGTAGTCGAATTGAGTCGGGTGATGCTGAGGGAATTAGATTAGGAAATGAGATGCTTAAAGTGGTAAAGGAGTTTTGCTATTTGGGGAAGAAAATAACTGATGATGGTAGAAGTAGAGAGGATATAAAATGTAGACTGGCAATGGCAAGGAAAGCATTTCTGAAGAAGAGAAATTTGTTAACATGGAGTATAAATTTAAGTGCCAGGAGGTCGTTTCTGAAAGTATTTGTATGGAGTGTAGCCATGTATGGAAGTGAAACATGGACGATAAATAGTCTGGACAAGAAGAGAATAGAAGCTTTCGAAATGTGGTGCTACAGAAGAATGCTGAAGATTAGATGGGTAGATCACATAACTAATGGGGAGGTGTTGAATAGAATGGGGAGAAGAGGAGTTTGTGGCACAACTTGACAAGAAGGGACCGTTTGGTAGGACATGTTCTGAGGCATCAAGGGATCACAAATTTAGCATTGGAGGGCAGCGTGGAGGGTAAAAATCGTAGAGGGAGACCAAGAGATGAATACATTAAGGAGATTCTGAAGGATGAAGGTTGCAGTAAGTACAGGGAAATGAAGAAGCTTGCACAGGATAGAGTAGCATGGAGAGCTGTATCAAACCAGTCTCAGAACCGAAGACCACAACAACAACAACATGATTATGATAATTAATGAAAAGCTTAAGGAGTGATTAACAAAATTTATGTAGAGAAAACTGAACGCATTTACCTATCTGGGAAAAAACTTATGGAATGTGGGGCACACGTATCATCGAAAATGCACATAATATACAGGATGCGGCCATAAAACCTCCTGCATATGACGTACCCGGCGTGCGAGTTGTAGTGAGGACACCGATGAGGAGTGTGTTTTGTTTGACAGCGGTGTGCGTGCCATTTTCAGTGTGCGAAATGGTGTGTTTTGGTGAGCATCGTGCGTATGTTGTGGAGCAATTTATTCGTAACGGTGGTTCTGTGATTAGTACTCAGCGAGCGTTTCGGAGACGATTCGAACTACTCAAGTGTGGATGACAACCTTTAAAAAGACAGATTCAGCACTGAAAAAAAATAAAAAACCCTTACTGGCCGTCCTCGGACTGCAACAACGCCGGAAACTGTGGCGCGTGTCAGAGTGTCAGTGCAACAATCACCAATCTGTTCAGCACTATGCGCTGCCCTGGGATTATCTGATAGGAGTGTAAGAAGAATTCTTCATAGAGAACTTCATACGCATCCCTTCAAAACGATGGTTACCCAGAAATGAAGTGAAAGAGATTTTGAAACTCGCAGAGCTGCGTGTGAGGAAATTCTTCAAAACATTCCACCTGGCGCTTTTTTTATTTCTTCGGATGAGGTCCATTTCCACTTATCAGGAACAGTAAACAAACAGAATTTCCGCTACTGGGCTGCAGAAAACCACCGTGAAATTCATCAGCGACCACTACACACCCCTCGTGTGACAGTTTGGTGCGCCGTTGCAGAATTTTTTGTGTGGGGATCGTATCTTTTCGAAGACGGTGGCGACACGGTAACGGTTAATTCAAGCAGTTATTGTCACATGCTAGAGACCTTCCTCCAACCTAGGATAAACCATTTTATTTCAGATCATGAAGAAGTGTGGTTCCAATAAGAGCGAGCAACATCCCACACCTCTCGGCGTTCTATGGAAATGTTGTGCGAGTTGTTTCCTGGTCATCTTGCCTCTTTGCGAAGAGACATCGTGTGGCCCTCAAGGTCGGCTGATTTATAGCCTTGTGAGTTTTTCCCTTGGGGTAAGTTAAGGGCTCTAGTGTACGAACATCGTCCCACAACACTGCAGACTCTTAAAGAGACAATTACCCAAGAAGTGCCAGGCATTCCAAGAGGAATGACACAAAGGTGTATGGAGAACTTTCGGGATAGACTTCGTCAATGTGTCAACAATGGAGGACGTCATTTAGCACCTATAATTATTAAAACCAAATAATCCAAAATGGCAAAGTGTGGTGTCACCGCCAGACACCCCACTTGCTAGGTGGTAGCCTTTAAATCGGCCGCGGTCCATTAGTATACGCCGGACCCGCGTGTCGCCACTGTCAGTAATTGCAGACCGAGCGCCACCACACGGCAGGTCTAGAGAGACGTCCTGGCACTCGCCCCAGTTGTACAGCCGACTTTGCCTGAGATGGATTACTGACAAATACGCTCTCATTTGCCGAGACGATAGTTAGCATAGCCTTCAGCTACAATTGCTACGACCTAGCAAGGCGCCGTATTCAATTGATATTGAGATTTTATTAATGTATCATCAAGAGCGATGTTCTACAAATGTGGATTAAAGTTAAGTATTCCAGAAGCTACGTACTTTTCTTTATAGCATTCATTACGTATCCTGTTTCAGACCTCACGCCAGCCTGCGTGAGTTTAAGCGCGTGCCTTTCGGCTTCCTCTCATTGTGTCTAGGCTGTCTTGTCTAGACACAAGACAAAGTATGCATTTTTCATATATGAAAGTAATTTTTCTCTATCATATTTAGTTTTTCTGTGACAACCTATTAAAATGAGTTAGGTTTTATTGCAGGGCCCTGTACCTTCTGCACCATCCACAATTTTTCGCCGTTTAATTTCTGTTTATAACTTGTAATTCTGAATCTGTATACTTTATTACAGAAACTGTATTTATTACGTAATGGATGTAATAATCTATTTATTTGTGAATGTATATAATTGATTGTAATTATGAAGTAAATATTGTAAACTGCTGGGTAATAGTCAGGGGAACTTTATGTAAACGTATCCTTGCGCATAGAGAGTATCTGTCGCGTTGGGAGCAGAGAGGAAGCAAAACAGCTTCTGTGAAGAAAGAGTGTGGAAGTGTTTGTTGGGCGCTCCAACAGACGCGGGGTTCAGCTATGGTCGCGCCTGTGTAGGCGCAGCTAATTCGTTAAGCCGCAAGTATTGAGAATACAGTAGGAGTGAACAGGCGGAAGAAGCAGAAATTCTAATTATTGCCTGTCCTGTAATTATGCGTGGCTCTGGAGACGACTCGGGGTTCTCATCCAGCAGCAGCAACAGCGGCAGCTCAGTATTATCGTCGGCTACATTCTTTGTCGTCCGCACAGCTACGACACTGTGAGACGGTTAACTGACAAAATGTAACTAACACTGAACAGGCATTACCCAGTGGCATTTCTTGTCACAAACTTTGAATAACTTTCTTGAATAGTATCCAGCAATAGGTAAAACTTGTAGGACACATGCGTTGTCATTGTCCTCAGGCGTTATTACCAAGCAGAGTCCCTATCCGTTCCATGCAGTCACCGAGTGCCATAAAAACATAAAAATTTATTAACTGTTTACTGCTAATAATGTTTGTTTGCTAATGACGAGTTTCGGTCTATATTTTGTTGCCTCAGTAACTGTTCATTCTTGTGTTGCAATTTTGAGTATTAAGTTTACTCGCTTAAAGTAACGTAAAATTTCATTGGCAAAACTAATAACTAGATATGCAGCACAGAGGCTTAATGAATTTGCAGTTCTGGGTATTAACTTCAATCACTTAAAGTAATGTAAAATTTCACTGGTAAAACTAACACCTAAAGATACAGCACAAGTTAAGAGTGTGCAATTTCATTTATTCTGTATTTAGCTTAGCAAGTGACTTCTGCTGGCTTGGTACGTATCTTATTGTTCTTATGTTAAAAGTAAAACCACCTGCACACTTGCTTAATGTAAATATAGCTCAGTCTTTCAATAATTAAAAGTAAAATTGCTTTCCCTTTTCCAAATTTTGCAGTACATTATCCTGAGGTTACTAAAAGTAATTTTTTATGTAACAAAGTTTCAGTTACAATCAGTCATTTATTTAACCAGCAACTTCATTTATCCGGCCTCAGTGGCCGAGCGGTTCTAGGCACTCAGTCCGGAACCGCGCGACTGCTACTGTCGCAGGTTCGAATTCTGCCTCGGGCATGGATGTGTGTGATGTCCTTAGGTTAGTTAGGTTTAAGTAGTTGTAAGTTCTAGGGGACTGATGACCTCAGATGTTAAGTCCCATAGTGCTCAGAGCCATTTGAACCATTTTTTTGAACTTTATTTAACTTTGGTTTCAAAATTTAGTATTTCAGTTTAAGTAACTAAAAAACTCTGTGGTTTCTGATTCATTTATTTTCTTCTGGACTGTTATGTTGTGGAAAAGCGTGGCAACCTTCTGTTGCCAGGCCAGTGATTATTTGCTTAATTTTTTTTGCCATTACCTTGCTTAGAACTCTGGATATTCGTTGCCCTAGTGGGCTGGCGACCGCTTAATTATTCTGTTTTTGCTAACCAGTACTTTTTTGTATTAAATATTACGTGGTACCCTTCTTGCCCCTGTGTGGTTCGTGAGTGATTGGACTAAATTCCACCCATTTCAAAATTATTATCAGTATTTAGGTTAGGTTTAGAATAGATTCTACCTTCAGAAGGGTCTGTTGTACACTTTTATCTTACTAGCCGGTACTATTTTCCCTCAGTAACGATAGCCTTACTCACAGTAAAATCTCATAAGGCATATTCGATCACGGTCAGTTATATCGCAGTCCAATAGGCCAATTAGGAAGCAGGAGGTTACACACTGAGTGGCCACAATTGGCCTTTTCGTATGAATGACATTTTATGCTCCGTGGAACGTATGGCCGTTGGCTCGTAAGGTGTGAAACGTCTTAAAGCAAACACCCTGCATGCATTATGGTATGGGGAATGTTTTTGTGGCACTCCCTCGGTGATTTCATCAGTCAGGAAGACATAATTGATCAACACACATTCGCATCTATCTTTGAGGACCATGTCCACCCCTACATTTAGGTTATCTTTCCTCAGCACAGTAGCGCCTACCAGCTGGACAATGCAGCTCACAGTGTACGTGCGTGGTCCAAAGAGCACCAGGATGAGTTTAGCCTACTCCCCTGACCACCAAACTCGCCGGAAATAAAGCAAATCGAGAATCTGTGGAAGCACCTCGATCGGGGTGTTCGCGTCATGGATCATCAACCGAGAAACCTGGCGCAGCTAGCCACGGCATTGGAGTCACCACGGCGCCACATATCTGCCAGTACCTCGTATAACCTCACTGCCTCATTTCCTGAACGTCTCGCAGTGCCAAGGCTTTTTGACAAGTAGTCACATTAATGTGATTAGACAGCGTATTTCTTTTGTATACGAGTTTGTAATGAATGTAACAAGTTTGTGATTTCATATTATTGTATTTGATTTTTTATTATTTTTGGAACTGATACTACCTAGCTGGCACGATACTGATACGTGAGCATTTGAAAATGACGTACCTACACTGAAGAGCCAAAGAAACTGGTACGCTTGCCTAATATTCTGTAGGGCCCCCGCAAGCACGCGTAAGTGCTGCAACACAACGTCGCCTGGATTCGACTAAAGTCTGAGGTAGTGCTGGAAGAAACTGACACCAGGCATCCTGCAGGGCTATCCATAAATCCATAAGAGTACGAGGGGGTGGACATCTCTTCTGAACAGCACGTTGCAAGGTATCCCAGATATGCTCAACATCTGGGAAATTTGGTGACCAGTGGAAGTGTTTAAAATCAGAAGAGTGTTCCTGGAGCCACTCTGTAGCAATTCTGGACGTATGGAGTGTCGCATTGTCCTCCTGGAATTGCCCAAGTCCGTCGGAATGCACAATGGATATGAATGGATGCAGGTGATCAGACAGGATGCTTACGTACGTGTCAACTGTCACAGTCGTATCTAGACGTATCAGGGTTCCCATATCACTTCAACTACACATTGTACACGCCCCACACCATTACAGAGCCTCTACCATCTTGAACAGTCCCCTGCTGACATGCATGGTCCATGGATTCATGAAGTTGTCTCCATACCCGTACACGTCCATCCGATCGATATATGTTGAAACGATACTCATCCGACCGGGCAACATCTTTCCAGTCATCAACAGTCCAATGGCGGTGTTGACGGGCCCAGGCGAGACGAAAGCTTTGTGTCGTGCAGTCATCAAGGGCTGCGAAAGCCCATATCGATGATGTTTTGTTGAATGCTTCGCAAGCTGACACTTGTTGATGGCCCAGCATTGAAATATGCAGCAATTTGCGGAAGGGTTGCACTTCTGTCACGTTGAACGATTCTCCTCAGTCATCGGGCAGAATCTTTTACCGGCCGCAGCGATGTCGGAGGTTTGATGTTTTACCGGATTCCTGATACTCACTACTTCGGAGATGCTGTGACCCACCACTCGTGCGCCGACTATAACACCACGTTCAAACTCACTTAAATCTTGATAACCTTCTATTGTAGTAGCAGTAACCGATCTAACAACTGCGCCAGACGCTTGCTGTCTTATATAGGCGTTGGCGATCGTAACGCCGTATTCTGCCTGTTTACATATCTCTGACTTGAATACACGTGCCTATACCAGTTTCTCTGGCGCTTCGATGTACGAGGGTTGGAACTGTCATACTGGCAAGTATTTATTTACAGATCGTACAAAATAGATATGTGTGTCAAAGTTTTACTGACCTTCAAAGTAGTCACCAGCATTGTGCATAGCCCGTTGCCAGCGATGTGGAAGTCGTAGTGTAACGCCGGAAATGCATATCCTCCTATTTCCATCTAGTGTACTATAATTTTTTTTCCTTATTTTGTTACCTGAAGATATGACATTTCTGTGTCTTTATATATTGTAATGGTTTTACTATATATATATATATATATATATATATATATATATATATATATATATATATATATATATATATATATATATATACAGGGTGTTTCAAAAATGACCGGTATATTTGAAACGGCAATAAAAACTAAACGAGCAGCGATAGAAATACACCGTTTGTTGCAATATGCTTGGGACAACAGTACATTTTCAGGCAGACAAACTTTCGAAATTACAGTAGTTACAATTTTCAACAACAGATGGCGCTGCGGTCTGGGAAACTCTTAGTACGATATTTTCCACATATCCACCATGCGTAGCAATAATATGGCGTAGTCTCTGAATGAAATTACCCGAAACCTTTGACAACGTGTCTGGCGGAATGGCTTCACATGCAGATGAGATGTACTGCTTCAGCTGTTCAATTGTTTCTGGATTCTGGCGGTACACCTGGTCTTTCAAGTGTCCCCACAGAAAGAAGTCACAGGGGTTCATGTCTGGCGAATAGGGAGGCCAATCCACGCCGCCTCCTGTATGTTTCGGATAGCCCAAAGCAATCACACGATCATCGAAATATTCATTCAGGAAATTAAAGACGTCGGCCGTGCGATGTGGCCGGGCACCATCTTGCATAAACCACGAGGTGTTCGCAGTGTCGTCTAAGGCAGTTTGTACCGCCACAAATTCACGAAGAATGTCCAGATAGCGTGATGCAGTAATCGTTTCGAATCTGAAAAATGGGCCAATGATTCCTTTGGAAGAAATGGCGGCCCAGACCAGTACTTTTTGAGGATGCAGGGACGATGGGACTGCAACATGGGGCTTTTCGGTTCCCCATTTGCGCCAGTTCTGTTTATTGACGAAGCCGTCCCGGTAAAAATATGCTTCGTCAGTAAACCAAATGCTGCCCACATGCATATCGCCGTCATCAATCCTGTGCACTATATCGTTAGCGAATGTCTCTCGTGCAGCAATGGTAGCGGCGCTGAGGGGTTGCCGCGTTTGAATTTTGTATGGATAGAGGTGTAAACTCTGGCGCATGAGACGATACGTGGACGTTGGCGTCATTTGGACCGCAGCTGCAACACGGCGAACGGAAACCCGAGGCCGCTGTTGGATCACCCGCTGCACTAGCTGCGCGTTGCCCTCTGTGGTTGCCGTACGCGGTCGCCCTACCTTTCCAGCACGTTCATCCGTCACGTTCCCAGTCCGTTGAAATTTTTCAAACAGATCCTTTATTGTATCGCTTTTCGGTCCTTTCGTTACATTAAACCTCCGTTGAAAACTTCGTCTTGTTGCAACAACACTGTGTTCTAGGCGGTGGAATTCCAACACCAGAAAAATCCTCTGTTCTAAGGAATAAACCATGTTGTCTACAGCACACTTGCACGTTGTGAACAGCACACGCTTACAGCAGAAAGACGACGTACAGAATGGCGCACCCACAGACTGCGTTGTCTTCTATATCTTTCACATCACTTGCAGCGCCATCTGTTGTTGAAAATTGTAACTACTGTAATTTCGAAAGTTTGTCAGCCTGAAAATGTACTGTTGTCCCAAGCATATTGCAACAAACGGTGTATTTCTATCGCTGCTCGTTTAGTTTTTATTGCCATTTCAAATATACTGGTCATTTTTGAAACACCATATATATATATATATATATATATATATATATATATATATATATATATCGATGTATAATTGGTTTGTTTTGTAAATATTATGTGTATTTTTACTCTGGGTCTGGCTGGAGTAGTGCGTTTGAGAAGGTGTGTTGTGTGACGCTCCCGCGAGTTGCCGCGCTTTCGGGGTTTGGCAGTATGTAATTGCGCACGACTTGCTATGATAGTTTCTGACACGGTGTCGCGGACGGGAAGCATTAGCTGGCGCACATCAAGAGCCCGTTTCGCCAGGTGACAGTGTCGAGAAGAAGGCACGCCAACATCCAGCTTCTGCAACAGCGACGGCCGACAATGAGTGACTGTCACCACCTCCTCGACCGACGACTTCAAACCTTCAATCAACCAACAAGGAAGACTGGAAGTACGTAAAGTTTTAGAACTGTATGGCAGACCTCAGCTTTTAAAACTGTTGCATCACAAATATACAGCAACTTAGCATGAAACTTTGTTGCTCATTGTCCCAATTGCATTACCAAGTAGGGCCCCTTCCTTTTCTGGAATGAACCCGAGTGTCGTTGAAATTCAAACGCCAGCATTAAAGTAATATCATTCCATTTCACTGCTTTAATTTCAAAGTTCAGTTAAAGTATTCATAGCTGGCTAAAATATTTAGATTACACAAGCACAAATTAAGAGTGCGAGTTTTGTTACCATATTTTAGCTTACCTATGACTGCAGCTCAGCTTGGTACGTACTAAATTTTACTATTGTTAATTGTTCAGAATCAACTAATTCAGGTTCAAAGTAAAATCTCTTATTTCTAAATTGCATAGATTCAAGTAGCTTTTGAAATGATTGTTGAGGTAGCCCAAGACTAACCTTATTTCATTGAATTTCGTAGTGCTTCAGAAACAAAGTTCACTATTAATTTCAGTCACTAAATTAACTTTCAAGTTTTCCGGTTTTATTAATTCTTTTGCTAAATTAAGTAAGAGTGTAGTGAAATTTATTACTTCTGACAAACATTCAGTTTTCACACAACGCGTGTCAACCTTCAGTTGCCACGCTTTTAGCGCTAATTATATGTGCAATAACCTTTCTTTTTCAGTTATTATAGTAGTTGTCCATAGGACTGGCGACCGTAATTTTCCCCACATCTCAAATATCTAATTAACGCCAATCAATTGTTAACGTGACGACCGCACATTTACTTTCTTTATTAATTTTACCCTTTTCTCAAAATTAATTTCCACCAATTTCATTTGCATTTTTCCTTTCACTTAGATGTAACCCTTTCCTCCCTCTTTACCGACAGATTAACTTCCGTGACGATTGCTTTTCCCAAATTTCCATTAGGTACACGCGGTTTAATTTTTCACTGTCTTTAAGGTCGATAAGTGAGGGGGAGGTTACAGTAGGATACTCTTAGCAGTGCCAGTTGTGTTGACAGTTCGAGCGGCGCGGTCTATTGTCCGACGAATTTGTAGCAGTTCTGAAGCGAATGCCGTGAAGTGCTTCCTTCAGTTTAGAAATCCAGTTGAACTTACGATGGCTGAAGTAAGGGGAGTGCAAAGTGCAGCAGGTGGTATAGCACTTAATAGCCCCATCAATCAAACAAATCAGTAACAGCTTGCACTGTACGTGCTTGAGCATTGTCCTGCAAAATGATGGTCAAGTCCTGCAGAAAGTGTCATCACTTCTGTCTCTATGCTGTTCACTTTTGGAACACAACCTACGACCATCTTAGAGACAGAAGTGATGACACTTTCTCCAGGACCTGACCATCGTTTTGCAGGACAATGCTCAAGCACGTACAGTGCAAGCTGTTACTGATTTGTCTGACGGAGGTTCGAGTCCTCCCTCGGGCATGGGTGTGTGTGTTTTTCCTTGGGATAATTTAGGTTAAGTAGTGAGTAAGCATAGGGACTGATGAAAAAAAAAAGTTCAAATGTGTGTGAAATCTTATGGGACTTAACTGCTAAGGTCATCAGTCACTAAGCTTACACACTACTTAACGTAAATTATCCTAAGGACAAACACACACACCCATGCCGGAGGGAGGATTCGAACCTCCGCCGGGACCAGCCGCACAGTCCATGACTGCAGCGCCTAAGACCGCTCGGCTAATCCCGCGCGGCCCAGGGACTGATGACCTTAGCACTTAAATCCCATAAGATTTCACACACATTTGAACATTTGTTTGACTGATGGGGCTGCTAAGTGGTATACCACCTACTGTACTCCCCAGACTTAAGCCCTTGTGAGTTCAAGTCGATTTCTAAACTGAAGGAAATAGTTCACGGCATTCGCTTCAGAACTGCTACAAATTCGTCGGGCAATAGACCGCGCCGCTCGAACTGTCAACACAACTGGTACTGCTAAGAGTATCCTACGACTTCCTCATCGCTGGCAACGGGTTATACACAATGCTAGTGACGACTTTGTAGGTCAGTAAAACTTTGAAGCACATATCTATTTTGTACGAACTGTAAATAAATAGTTGCCACTATTAAAGCCCCAACCCTCGTACTTTGTAGCGCATAATGATTGAACATATTTTGTAACTAGTGCAGCTACGAAAATATATATTTTCTTGTTCATAATTATCGACTACAGAACCATGTCGTCAACCTGATGGAAAAAACTATGAAAAATTGAAAACAGCTGACTGTCATGGAAGTCTTTTACTGTGTACGTCGGCAGTTTTAATATAACGGCCGTTATACAAAATCAGTCCACACGAAAAAAGAGCTGGCGGAATATCTCTACCGCACCGTTGGAGATACTTAAATGCCACATACTACTTCGCGGAATTTTTTTATCCTTCACATTTGCAAAAAATTCAATATTCCTACAGGAATTTTCCTAATGGCTTTGGTTGTCGTTGCCTTTAGCAAACGAATTCTGTATCATCTGCCCCAAGCGATGGCTCCTAATAGCAGAGTGAATGCATTCGGCTCTATGCAGACAGTAGCCAATTGGGCTAGCGACAATGTCCAATTGAACACTGGAAAATCACCGGCCGGAACATGCACGCAACTACGACTTCAGAGAGCTACAGGCAACATATTCCCTCGACAGAATTCACTTTGCGTCCGTTAATTGCACTACTAACACAATGCTGTTTCGGGCGGCATTAACCACCGATTCATCTAGATAGCGAGCGTTGAAAACGTTGCAGTTGTGGGGCTGCACACTCTCCATCTGCTTTCTATGAGTTTTCGTCAGATTGAATTGCCGTCGACGATTTGATGTTTCGTATCACTTGAAAGCCACATAGATTTTAATTTACCAGTCGGGGAGGTGATATATACAGCCTAATTTTAAAGTTCCTTTGAATTAAATGTGGAACTGTATTTCATTCAGCAGAAATGAATTTAATCTCTTTAACTTAGTGTAGCCTCTTTTCCATTTCGATTTCGGTACTTAGTAGCTGCTCCGAATTTCGGTATAATGTTGTAAACATGGTTCAGAGAAGATAATGCGACTAGTAAACGCAATGTGTTTAGCACCGATTATTTTGCAAAATGTTCTCAGGCCTTCATCAGATTAGATAAACAGATAGCTCTGTAGACTCGTCGAAGGGAAAGTGTCGAAGATGTGGAACATGCCAGAACAACTAAATAAAGGAAATAGAAAAGAATCTATGCACTAAACTTTGTTCAATCCGCAAGTGAAGAGTGCTTGAAGGAAGTCGAATAATTAAAAAAAAATCATTCACAAATTATTGCTAAATTCACCACTAAGTGTACGAAATAATTCCTAGGCCACTGTAGCCAACCACTGTCAAAAGGAAACAGACAGGCACGAAACTCGGATACTGCGTAGAACATTGATTATGTGATATAGTTAATAACAATTACATCAATTGTTTCTCATAAGAAATTCGCCAAAGGAAGGAAAGAGTTGGGCAACAATAAATCACTAAGATGCCTGTCAAATACTACTTTCTCCGTTGCTAAACTTTTAAGATTGCTTTTGAAAATGTATTTTCCTTACTAACGAATACATCTATGGATTAAAATGAGTGACTTCTTGTAAACACTTCTTATTCCCGATATTGATTCTGTGAACTGAGCTGCTGGTTTGAAAGACATATATTATTTACCAGGAATTTTATTAACATACTGACAAACAGTCGTTAGTACATCCATTTCTTCGAACAGGCCTGGGCAAGAAGTTTTTGAATTCACACCGCAAGTAATATGTCGAAGCCGCCGTTGGGCTCATGATATCTCATCCTGGCTTGATAAGTTACCTCAAACCACGAAACTCTGTTGGTTCATTAAATGAAACTAAATAAAACATGCCAATCCTATCTTTTTTTCATTAATTATGTCTTACATCTGCTAGAAAAATTAAGATATCCGGAAGATGTTCGACATTGAGCCATATCATCAAATACTAATGAAGATATGATCATATGGAATATCTTCGCTAGTAGTGACTGGCTGGAAGAATGTTTAACAGACCTCGATATATATACTGGACTGCGAATGCTTCACAGAAACGAACATACCAGCGGTGTGCGCCAAGGAAACGTAATATGACTTGTATTGTGCTCAATATACACATACGATTGAACAGATACGATCAAAAGCATTATGAGATTGTTCGCTGACGGTACTAGTGGGTAAGGAATAGCAGCAAACCTTAGACGAAATTTGCTTGGTGTAATGTATGACATCTCTCATTAAAAATGAATAAATGCACGATATAACCTGTAACAAAAAATAACCCGAATAATATACGATTACACAGTTAGTGCTGGATATCTTGATCACGTCACATCGTGCCAGTCTTAAAGGGTAATACTAAAAAAATGATATGAAACACAATGATCGTTTTGCGAGCTAACATCCCAAAGATGTTCGGGCTCACATGCGGTTCCTCTTCGTCGAAATGTCTTGGCTCAAACTCGTCTAGGGTTTGAAACGCAAGTGTCGGATTACACGCCCTAAATTAGACACTTGTGACCCTTTGGTTACATTGTCTGGCTGATGGCAAGTTTGCGAAATACAAAGTTAACATGACATATAACAACAATAATACCGGGAACTAAACTAACGACCCGTAAATGATGTAGGCCACACAGTTTCGATTTGGTCAGATTAATGTTTATTCATAAAGCAAACTAATAGCGAAAGTGGTCGTATTTAGAATTACTGTTACACTCGAGCGCATATCCATTTGACACAGTTCGATCATTCACAATATCATCGCGGATTACAAGACCATCTCGTTAACTACGCGAAATGTTAAAAGTTCACACCAGGCGCTCGGCTGCTCACCGCTCAGAGACTTTACATTTTGACGTATTTAAATAATCAAAGCTTGACCACTTTCACGTTCTAAAGAAAGTAACAATAATATCCATTACATAATAAACGTTAAATTCTTCTACATAAAAGCAAGTCGTTGCACTTCCTAGCTACCTACAGACTGACTGTCCGCTTCCGCGTCTAGATCAACACTGTATCCTTTCGTGTCTACACCAGAACTGATGGTCCGCTTTCTCGTCTCCACCAGCACTGTCCCTCTGCCCGCCCCCGGTTGCGTTTCCCGCGCGCCGAATACCCTCGCTCAACTGACTCGTGCAGTTCCTTTCCTGAAGCCGTCCATCTGATTGGCTACAGCTTATTCTGCATTAGTTCACATTTTAACATATTTAAAAAATCAAAGCTTGACCACTTTCACGTTCTAAATTAATTAACAATAATATCCATTACATAATAAACGTTACATTCTTTTTCATAAAACCAATACAATTTCCTTATTAACTTTGAGTGTCACGGCCAGTAGCCTTGCACCAATGTGCTTTCTGATAAATAAGCAAAGAACAAAAGTAACTATTATGCACTAAACTTTACAACAAATATTGTATTACCTAATGATTCAATAAGGTGTCATGTTGTAATCGTTCAGTGTGTTTTGTGTGGAGGAAATGAAGATCTGTCGGCCGATGTGGCCGAGCGGTTCTAGGCGCTTCATTCCGGACCCGCGCTGCTGCTACGGTCGCAGGTTCGAATCCTGCCTGGGACATGGATGTGTGTGATGTCCTTAGGTTAGTTAGGTTTAAGTAGTTCTAAGTCTAGGGGACTGATGAGCTCAGATGTTAAGTCCCATAGTGCTTAGAGCCATTTTGAAATGATGATCTGATGCTTAACTGTAGAGACTGATAGTTTAAATTTACTATATCTTTTAAACAAACAAAGTTAAAGAGTTGATATTTACAACGTTGACGTTTTAATGATGCCCTTATATATGAAATGTCGATCGTGTAAATTGATTGTGTAAATCATGAAATTCTGCTAGACAAGCAAATGGTTCAATTCGTACCTAACTGGAAGAGTGCAGAAAGTTGAAATAAGTAGTTCTCGTAACATGCAAAGATCAGCACATTCCTCAAACTGGGGAACTATCAAGAATGGGGTTTCACAAGGGTCAGTCTTGGGTCCTTTGTTGTTCTTATTATATATTAATGACTTGCCATTCTATATTCATGAAGAGGCAAAGTTAGTTCTCTTTGCTGATGATACAAGTATAGTAATCACACCTGACAAACAAGAATTAACTGATGAAATTGTCAATACTGTCTTTCAGAAAATTACTAAGTGGTTCCTTGTAAACGGACTCTCACTGAATTTTGATAAGACACAGTACATACAGTTCCGTACAGTGAATGGTATGACGCCATTAATAAATATAGACCTTAATCAGAAGCATATAGCTAAGGTAGAATATTGCAAATTTTTAGGTGTGTCCATTGATGAGAGATTAAATTGGAAGAAACACATTGATGATCTGCTGAAACGTTTGAGTTCAGCTACTTATGCAATAAGGGTCATTGCAAATTTTGGTGATAAACATCTTAGTAAATTAGCTTACTACGCCTATTTTCACTCATTGCTTTCATATGGCATCATATTTTGGGGTAATTCATCACTGAGGAATAAAGTATTTATTGCACAAAAGCGTGTAATCAGAATAATAGCTGGAGTCCACCCAAGATCATCCTGCAGACATTTATTTAAGGATCTAGGGATATTCACAGTAGCTTCTCAGTATATATACTCTCTTATAAAATTTGTTATTAACAACCAAACCCAATTCAAATGTAATAGCAGTGTGCATAACTACAATACTAGGAGAAAGGATGATCTTCACTATTCAAGATTAAATCTAACTTTGGCACAGAAAGGGGTGAATTATACTGGCACTAAAGTCTTTGGTCACTTACCAAATAGTATCAAAAGTCTGACAGATAACCAACAAGTATTTAAGAAGAAATTAAAAGAATTTCTGAATGACAACTCCTTCTACTCCATAGAGGAATTTTTAGATATAAATTAAGAAAAAAAAACAAAAAAATATAAAAAAATAAAGAAAATAAAAATAAAAAATAAAGAAAAACAAAAAACACAAAAAATTAAGTTGATATATTAACTTAAGTATGTTGTTAAATTAACCTAATTATGTCACGTATTGGAAAATTCGACTCGTTCCACATCATTACGAAATATCGTATTCATGATCCATGGAACTAGTATTAATCTAATCTAATCTAACCAAAGCGCTCAGATTTTAGCATTCTTTGTTACAAAACTTGTGAATTTCATTTTAACAGTAAAGTCCTAAACTATTACAGATATTCATCAGGTTACCCTCCATTCAGAGGCTGTTGCACGCAACGACCGTTATTTTGATTTGTAAATAATAGATTTCAGCTATCAGTCGTCCTTTGGAATATTTATTGGCAGATCTAGATTTCGGCTAGCAACTAGCCATTCTCAATGCACTATCCTTTTATGGTCAATGCATGTAATGCCTGTTGGTCTGGCTTTGTATAGAAAAGGATAGTGACCATAAAAAGTGCATTGAGAATGGCTAGTTGCTAGCCGAAATCTAGATCTGCCAATAAATATTCCAAAGGACGACTGATAGGTGAAATATATTATTTACATATTACAGATATGATCAATATTCAAGTTTTATTGGGATCACCATGAAAATTTATGAAGGATGGCAAATTAAAATGACTGTGGCTTGATTCCCTGCACTACTATAGAGTTAAATAGTTTTCATAAATGCTTCCCTTTATGGCTCATCTTAGGTCCGCCATATTTAAACACTGGTACCTCTCCTTGGCCATAAATCCTTATATTGGGTTTCCCTTTGACATAGGTTCTCGTGTGTCTCACTCGCACACTACAGCGCTTAGGTATCAATAGGCAATAGACGCCTATGAGTTTTCCCATCTTGTGGTGAATCTGGGCCCCTTGTGGCATCTGGTCCTGTACGATAGGCTTCGTTTCACAATTCCTGAAGGCTGGCTCTTTCGGCCATATACTTAAATGAGAGCGAAATGCTCGTTAACTCACAGTATGAAATAAGTATTAAGGAATGTGAATGGAAGTCTTGGATTTTCAAAAATCATGATTTTTACGGTCACTGTAGGTCACTTTATTGCAAACGACCAGCTTCGGTCACACAACGGACCATCCTCAGGTATTTACATACACTGAACGAGACCATAATTTGCCACAGCGATCACAAACAAAAGCAAGCATCACATATCTATGTAACATTCCTCACAGAATACAAAGTGTCTAGAAATTAAGAATCAATGTTGTGGAAAACTGTGATGTATGAATAACATGGACACTTTAAGAAAAGAACGATACACAACGAAGGAGTAATGCAAATAGCTCACAAATTTATATTCATACAGGTGTCGACGGTAAATGAAAAACTGTAAACTTTGGCGATCGATGGATGAATGTGTGACGCTGCAGAGCAATTTCACTGCGCGACTGGCAATGATAGTAAACAGGGGATATGTTGATACCAGAACATAAAGCCTTTGCGAATTTCATTCCGTATACTCAGTTGGACAGTAACTATGCCTCGCAGACAGGCGCGTGAACAATATATGCAATGTCAGCATTTGAGAGAGGACGTGTAGTTGGGATCAAAGAAGTCGGCTGGAATAATTGGCGAATCGCTCGACATTTGAATAAGAACGATGCCGCTATTCGACGATATAGGCAGGAACGGGTGAACTATGGCCGAATGGCATCTGGTCCTGTACGACAGGATTCGTTTCACAATTCCTGGCTCTTTCGACTATATACGTACATTTCACTTCACAGCAAACATAAACATAGCCAAAGCCTTGCAGACAAACAAAAACTACACGAAACGAAATGTAGTGTGAGGAGGGCTATGCGTGAGGCGTTCTGTATACTGACTTGGCTGAAAATCCTAAGAAATTTTGGTCTTATGTCAAAGCGGTAGGTGGATCAAAACAAAATGTCCAGACACTCTATGACCAAAATGGTACTGAAACATAGGATGACAGACTAAAGGCCGAAATACTAAATGTCTTTTTCCAAAGCTGTTTCACAGAGGAAAACTGCACTGTAGTTCCTTCTCTATATTGTCACGCAATGACAAAATGGAAGATATGGAAATAGATGACAGAGGGATAGAAAAACAATTAAAATCGTTCAAAAGAGGAAAGGCCGCTGGACCTGATGGGATATCAGCTCGATTTTACACAGAGTACGTGAAGGAACTTTCCTCCCTTCTCGCATCGGTGTACCGTAGGTCTCTAGAAGAGCGTAGCGTTCAAAAGATTGGAAAAGGGCACAAGTCATCCCTGTTTTCAAGAAGGGACGTCGAACAGATGTGCAGACCTATATCTCTAACGTCGATCAGTTATAGAATTTGGGAACACGTATTATGTTCCAGTATAATGACTTTTCTGGAGACAAGAAATCTAAGCTGTAGAAATCGGCATGGGATTCGAAATAGACGATCGTGTGAAACCCAGCTTGCGCTATTCGTCCAGGAGAAGAGGGCCATAGACATGGGTTCCCAGGTAGATGCCGTGTTTCTTGACTTCCGCAAGGCGTTTGATACAGTTCCCCAAAGTCGTTTAATGAACAGAGTAACAGAGTAAGAGCATATGGACTATCAGACCAATTGTGTGATTGGATTGAAGAGTTCCTAGATAACAGAACGCAGCATGTCATTCTTAATGGAGAGAAGTCTTCCGAAGCAAGTGTGATTTCAGGTGTGCCGCAGGGGAGTGTCGTAGGACCTTTGCTATTCACAATATATATAAACGACCTTGTGGATAATATCGGAAGTTCACTGAGGCTTTTTGCGGATGATGCTATGGTATATCGAGAGGTTGTAACAATGGAAAATTGTACTGAAATGCAGGAGGATCTGCAACGAATTGACGGATGGTGCAGGGAATGGCAATTGAATCTCAATGTAGACAAGTGTAATGTGCTGCGAATACATAGAAAGAAAGATCCTTTATCATTTAGCTACAATATATCAGGTCAGCAATTGGAAGCAGTTAGGAGTGATTTAAAATGGAATGACCATATAAAATTAATCGTCGGTAAAGCAGATGCCAGACTGAGATTCATTGAAAGAATCCTAAGGAAATGCAATCCGAAAACTCACGAAGTAGGTTACAATACACTTGTTCGCCCACTGCTTGAATACTGCTCATCGGTGTGGGATGCGTACCAGGTAGGGTTGATAGAAGAGATAGAGAAAATCAAACGGAGAGCAGCGCGCTTCGTTACAGGATAATTTAGTAATCGCGAAAGCGTTACGGAGATGATAGATAAACTCCAGTGGAAGACTCTGCAGGAGAGACGCTCAGTAGCTCGGTACGGGCTTTTGTTAAAGTTTCGAGAACATACCTTCACCGAAGAGTCAAGCAGTATATTGCTCCCTCCTACGTGTGTCCCGCGAAGAGACCATGAGGATAAAATCAGAGAGATTATTGCCCACACAGAGGCATATCGACAGTCTTTCTTTCCACGAACAATACGAGACTGGAATAGAAGCGAGAACCGATAAAGGTACTCAACGTACCCTCCACCACACACCGTCAGGTGGCTTTCGGAGTGTGGATGTAGATGTAGATACAGCGTCAAAGAAGGAAGTGGTCGACCTAGAGAGACGAAAGAGCAAGAGAACCGAACGATCATCAGAGACGCACTCAGAGCTCCGGTTTCATCATTATCATTGATCCGATGTGCAACTGGTGCGTCAGTGAGCAGAAGGACCATTAATAGGCGGCACGCAGAAAGGGGGCTGAGCTTACGGCGTCCCCCGCTTCGAATACCATTGACCTCTGTACACGGACAAGCCCGTTTGCAGTGGTGTCGGGCATATTCGGCCTGGAGCTTCATTGGCTGGAGTGGAACTGCCTTCGGTGACGGGTCCCGCTTCGAAAGGAGCCCCGATGACCAACAGACACGTGTCGGGAGGCCCCCGGGTAGCGGTGGGTCACCAACCTGACGGCCACCCGCCATATTGCCTGACAATCAGGAGTGACGGTCTGTGGTGCCATTTCATTTCACAGCAGGGTTCCTTCGCCTGTCCTCCGCATCAGGCATTACAGCACAGTGGTACGTCGACGATATTTTACGCCTCGTTATGTTGCCGTTTATGGCAAGCCATCCTGGGCTTACATTTCAGCAATATAATGCTCGCCACACACGGCGCGAGTTTCTACCGCTTGTTTTCGTGCTTGTCAAACCCTACTTTGGCCAGTAACGATTCCAGATCTCTCCCCAAATGAGAACGTTTGGGGCATTTTGCGCAGGGCACTCCAACCAGCTCGGCATTTGGACAGTCTAACACGCGAACTGGACAGAATTTGGCACAATATCCCTCAGGAGGACGTCAAAAACTATCAGTCGGTGGCAAGCCTAATAACTGATTGCATAAAGGCCATGCGTAATTGACTTGTTCAATGTGTGAAGTTCTTTCTTTTGAATAAACCATCCAATTTTTCTTAAATGGTAATCGTTTGTTTGTTTGTTTGTACATGTACATCACATGTACCGATTTCCGTTCCATTCGGTTAATTCGTTAGTCGTGCGTCGTTTGCCTTGTGTTAGAGTGTATGTAACTCGTGCACTGCAGGTGCATTGCAGATGTAAATGCCGGCCGCGGTGGTCTAGCGGTTCTGGCGCTGCAGTCCGGAACCGCGGGACTGCTACGGTCGCAGGTTCGAATCCTGCCTCGGGCATGGGTGTGTGTGATGTCCTTAGGTTAGTTAGGTTTAAGTAGTTCTAAGTTATAGGGGACTTATGACCTAAGATGTTGAGTCCCATAGTGCTCAGAGCCATTTGAACCATTTTTTGCAGATGTAAAAGTTGTAGTTGTTGCTGATGGACTGGCTTCATGGCACCGCTAAACATGTGTTTTGTCGCTACAGGTAGCTGAACAAGCTTGATGTTAACTGCGCTGGAGAAGACAGCCATTCTGATGTGGAGGTTGCACAGGATGTCGTATGGTGAAATTCGGACCAGTGCTGGTCGTCGATTGCATAAATGAGGTAATGGGCGAGTGAGGTAATGGGCGAGTCGTGGCGCCCTGAAAATATTATAAGTTCGGAGTTGGCGTGGCCGCACAGGCCGCTCAGCAATGATGATCATGATGTTTGGTTTGTTGGGCGCTCAACTGCGCGGTTATCATGGCCCGTACAAATTTCCGACCTTTGCTTAGTCCAAATTCACCACTTTCATCAATGATGATGAAATGATGAGGACAATACAAACACCCAGTCATCTCGAGGCAGGTGAAAATCCCTGACCTCGGTGGGAATCGAACCCGGGACCCCGTACTCGGGAAGCGAGAACGCTACCGCGAGACCACGAGCTGCAGACGCTGCAGCTGCCCGAACGTTAGCCGGGGTCTAGGAGCCGCTGTGTCGATGACAGAGACTTGTATGCCGAGAGTGCCAAAGATGGCGGACTTTGTGAAACCATCATGGCAGACATTTCACTGTTCATATCGAAATTAATAGTAACCAGATGAATCTTGACACCTCAAAAAGAAACATATACATTACCATTATTTGCACGACGATTCTGATGGTGTTATCAAATTTTCAATATCTTTATTAGTTTAAGGTTTAGTATCTGACTGTAAATTATACAAGTAACACCCAGCAACAAATTTCCAAAATCTAAATGGCTCATCCGATTTCGTCGATCGACGTGTCTTTAGAAAGCTATTAGTGTAAACCTAAATTGCTTGCATTAAGGGAAGGCATGTAGTTTGAATATTACATGAGTTACTGGAGACCAAAGTGGCCGATTACTATCGATCGCGTCAGGCCATAAGTATTCCACAGTTACACGAAAAAACGGTAACAGCATGCTTATAAATATATCTATGTCTTTGATTACATCCGATGTATACTATTCATGAAGAAATTGGTTAAATATTTACTGTGTTTTAGAAAGCACAGAGACATTAGGCTACTGCCCTACCTTTTGTTTCTATTCCATTGATACATGTTTCTTTGATTTGTTTATGTATTTAATAAAGTGTGTTAGAGCTTGTTTATGGTCCAGCCATAGGAATATTTATTTAATTTCAAGTTACTTAAATGTAAATTCAGTATTTCGTATGTGTTTCAATATGTTTGTGAGTGTGCGTTCGCTTGAAGACATGGCGGGAGCGCTCTAGCCAACCACAGCGCTCGGACCGGAGACAGGGAATGCCGGACGGGAAGGCAGCGGCGGTGGGTCACGGGTAGCACTTGGAGAGTGGAGCAGTTTGCGCGTGGTCGCGGGAGATACAAATATTTCGTAGTGCCGACTTGTGCACTTGTGAGATTTCCGTGGCTTCTGCAGTGAAGACGTAGTACACGTTTGGAAGTAAATACCTCACGACCTATGTTGTTGTTCATAACTAATTACATGAAGAAGGAATCTATTGTTTCCCTGTTATTCAACTTATATTTTATTTAATTGCTGGACCATCGACACCAATAAGTATTTTGCAGAAATATACCGCATTCTCAAAAGTACTTCTACTGTCGCACTCATCATTTAAAGTCGTTAAGATAGTACCTGCAGAATTTATTTAATTGCCATCTTTCATTTATAAAATTCGCAATTGCCGAGTGATAGGAACCTTCGACCATTCGATTCATGTGTATATTCATATTGTATACTGTAGACTCAGCAGAATTTGGCTTGTAATGCGGCAACTACATACCCCAACCCCTAGACAACGAAACCAGCCAAAACTTTTAATATTGCAACACTGAGTAGCAGGGTACGTAGTTGAGGGTCACACCACATCACCATTTCATATTATTTGAAAGCCCACATGGACCTACTGATAGGGCAACTTAATGACTAGTGAACAAGATTAAGCGCACTGCTACCGTTAACAAACATCCCGGACAAGGCCATCCATCGACCTTTGCTGACCAAATTAAAGGCACTACAACATTCATAGAACGCAGTCCGAAATCGGTGAGGCGACTGTCAATAGAACTGGACATTCCACGCTCGATTGTGCATGAAATGTTACGACATACGCTGAAAAAAAATCTCCGTACCATCTGCAGGTTATCCACCAATTACCTGACGAGAATTTGGCAGAGCGTATGAACATGTGTCAGGATTTCTTTGAATTAGATTCCCGGCGGGGTTGGAGATTTTCTCCGCCAGTGGGCTGGGTGTTGTGCTGCCCTCATCATCACCGACGCGCAAGTTGCCCAGTGTGGCGTTAGCTGAAATAAGACTTGCACCGGGCGGCCGAACTTCCCCGGATGGGGCCTCCCGGGCAGCAATGCCACGCGGTCATTTCATTTTATTCCTTTCAAGCTGATACAAATCGCAACGTCGTCAGTCTTATCCTACACAGTCTCGAGGCAACAGGCAACCTTCCACAGTTGTGGGAGGGTTAACCGACATCCAGACTGACGCATCACTCGTGGAGCACCTGGAATTCCAACGAGACTCCCCCGAAAGGTAACGTGTGGATGGGAATACCCATCGACAAAATGTAAGGCCTGTTCTTCTTCGTCGAAAACTACATCGATGGGGCAATGTACCTCGGTATGCTCCTACAGTTTCTTTTACGACAGCTTGTGAAGGATGGACACGAGCATTTTGTTTACTTCCAACAGGATTGGGCACCGTGCTCTTATGCCATAGATGTGTGTACGGTTTTGAACGAAATGCCTCCTGGAAGACAGACTGGGAACACAGGATCCATGATCCGGGCAGCACGTTCTCCTGATCTTGTACATACGACTGGTGATTTGTCAAGGGACGTGTGTTTCGCCGACACTGTATCAAATCATTGGCGCAGCTTTGAGCCTGATAAGAGTTGCGCGGGGTGCGAACGGTGTTCATGCTGAATGTAACATGTGATGAACAAATGCCACTACAAATAATAAGAATGCAACAATTATTTCAACAAAATCGATACTTATTTTCTTGGCAGCTTGTACACGGATAAAAAATTGGCCAGGTGCGAGTAGAATTTGCGCTCTGAGGTTTCCATACAAACTTAATTATGTATATAGACAGTTCATCCATCCCGAGAATGGATAATTCGACTTTTTTTGCCTATTGTCAATACTGATACTGGTAAGATGTCGGTCCCAGGAATTCCAAGACTTTCCATAATATTCTAAATTTAAATTTGAAGGCGGATAATAAATGACAAATGAAATATTTTTTCGTGTGATATAATTACAAATTAATAATTTTTCTGATTTTTTGCCCTTACTTGTATTGTGAAAACTTGCTTCTTTCAAATTTCATTATTCTAGTTAACGGGAAGTACTGTATACGTTTTACTGCGTCAGTTTGAGAGAATCAAAATATGTGATATAATTGGACGTATCTTTGGAGTTGCATTGACTTAGAAGCTTACATTTATTACACCATCTAGGGACCATAGACTTCAGTTTCCGACAAAAATTTCAGCTTGATATCCATTCCTGGGAAAAGGGGTGTTTAACACTCGGGCAGACAGACAGACATTAAGAGGGACAACAGTGAGAACCTGTAAGGATTTGGTTTTTACCAGTTGAGATACGGAACTCTAAAACTGTCAGTTAGAGGCTCATAAAAACCTGTATAAACATCAGTGCTAAAGAACTTGTAAACCACTACTTCCTTAAAATAATAAAAACTGGTATTTGTTGTAAGTTTTCTGGGAAAATGAAGGGCAAGTGTAAACGAAGTCGCGGACAAGACCCTAGTCTGAGCATTTCTGGAGAAGTGTTCCAGCGTTTGGAGTCCTTATCAAAGCAGACATGGAACGAATTCAGAGACGTGCTGTCATGATCGTGACAGGTCGGTATATCTCATAAGGAAGTGTAACAGAAATACTCAGGGAATATAACTGGTAATCCTTGGTAGAAAGACCACGAACGTCTCGCGAAACCCTGTTGTGTAAATTTAGAGAACCTATATTAGAATTGTACTCTTATAATCACTCTCCTACCGTCATATTACATCTCCTGTGGGTATCAGGGAGGGGGGGGGGGAGGCAATAGAGATTAGCGGACGTTAAAAAACCGATAGACAGTCATTTTCCATTGGACAGTAATATTTGGTAAAAAACCCATGATAGGAAATGTACCATTTGGAAGGAAATGATTCTGAACGGTGGAAAGCAATACACACTGAGAGAGGTTGGTGTCTGGTGTCACGTATGTCTTGTATAAAGTCATGTATCGTGTCATCAGAGAATAACCCATTGAATTGAAGCTCATGTGCATGAGATTTCACTGAGTGATCGAGAAAGACGGTGCATTACAGAATGGCAGAGTACCCTTTTTCCCAGTACACCGAAGTGTTGCAGTTCCATGGTGAAAGTGGACGGAATGGTCGATTAGGGAAACGTCTGTATCACGAACGATTTCCTGTTCGTGTGCGTCAATCACATGCCATTTTTGCAAGACTGGAAGAACGGCTTCGGGAAACCAGCACCTTCAAGGCTACAAGGACCGACGGTGGTCATGGCTGGACGCATCGTACTGTTGATGTGGAAGAGCAAGCACTTCAACTGGTCGACCAGAACCCGTCTACGAATGGTCGCCACATCTCAGGTTCCCTGGATGTACCTGGAGCAGCGTCTGGCGAGTTCTCCATGAACAGCCATTTCACCCACAACAAATGGTACAGGCATTAGTTGCAACTGATTTTGTGCCGTGCCGATTACTGCACATAGTTTCTACACCGCTGTGTCGACGTTCCAGAATTTCCTCGGATCATTTTTTTTCACAGATGGAGCGCATTTCATAAACGAAGTTCTTCTCAACGATCATATCATCCACATTTTGGATGAGGGAAACCATCATGGGACACACCTCTATGAATCGGTGTTAATGTGTGGGCTGGTATTGTCCATGGTCGTCTGACTGGCTCGTGGATTCTACCACCCTGTCTAATGGGTCACAGCTACTTGGTCTTCCTGCAAGTTGTGCTGGTGCAGCATTTGGAGGATGTTCTACTGCATATCCGTTGGGCGATGTGCTCCAGCACGATGGCGCGCAAGCCAAATTTTCATGTGACGCCCATCAGCATTTCACCATACACTGGGGGACAGGTGGATAGATTGTGGTTTACCGATTCGTTAGCCACCACAAACACCCGATTTAACACATCCGGTCTTTTTCTTGTGCGACTAAATGAAGAGTATTGTTTACGAGACTCCTGTGGAGTCACAGGACGAACTCCTCGCCTGAGTAATGGCTGTAGTGGAGGTCATTCAGGACACTCCAGGACTTTTGGACTATGTGTATGTGAACTTTGTTCGCAAGTACACTTTGTATAACGAAAGTCGTGGACGCCGCTTCGAGTATGTGTAGTGCGTGTTGGTTCATGCACCTGCAGCTTATATTTCAACGTTTCTTCGAAGTTGTTCACTTCATAATGGAGCATTTCTGGACATTGGTGTTCTGTGTCCTCTCTACAACACTTACAACTTTGTAACAGGCATTCTAAATCACCCTCTATACAGTATATAGATGTAGACGTAGAACGATTTGTTTCTGTGGTACGATCATTCAAACTGAACTTACCACCACGTTGTAAAACACTGTTTACCACCTGTGCCTGCATTTCCTCCTATTTTACGTATACACTGTGTGTAAACGTTCCGGAAGTCTTGAACGTAACACAGAATAACATTCGTGCAATCACACAGATGCATTACAGCATAACAGGCAGTTTATGAGACATTTTGATGTTAGAAATTCCATTTTTGTGAGTGCAGAACGTTTTAAGTGGACCTGTTTTAAGCTTCACACGGTTTTGTGGCTACCGAGGGCCTGCCTGGTTCACAGAGTGCCGAGGTGGCTTGCCGGCTCTGTCCTCACCTCGGTGAGGAGCTTTAAAAGCGCTTTATGAGCTCCTATTTTCTACTATACTGGCACTCTTCTGCACAAAGGGCGCACCGCATCCCTGTGAGCCGCCCAAGTTACGGAACAAACTTTGTCGCCGCGGCGACACGCACTTCGCCTCAAGTAAGCAAGAACATATGCGACGACAGTCTCACCTTCTTAGGAGCAGTTTCCCAAGACAGTGTGCCAGTGATTCCCATCATCTGTTGTTGCTTCAGCGTGCTCGGACATGCGTGTATTTTCTTCACCTATATATATTGGTGTGCAAGACATAAGAAAGAAAGTTACTTTCGCATGATGTATCGCTGACCAGTAACACAGCTCTGTGGAACTTAGACCATACATAGAAAGAACTGCTACACCATAGAACAAAAAGGAACAAGCAATGAGACCAACAGAAATGACATTTTTATTCTAAGACAACAGTTACACTGAAGTCGCCGCGATTCACGATGGTTCCCTGGACATTACAAAAGCGGGATATGGTTCTTAACATGGTATGTGGTCACCAGGGACGGCAATGAATGCTCTGCAATGTGCTCCCATAATGACCACAAGGTTGGCAAGGAGTTCTCGTGGCGGGGCATTCCAGTCCTCCAACAGGGCGGTTCACATCTACATCTACATCTACATGATTACTCTGCAATTCACATTTAATTGCTTGGCAGAGGGTTCATCGAACCACAATCATACTATCTCCCTACCATTCCACTCCCGAAAAGCGCGCTGGAAAAACGAACACCTAAACCTTTCTGTTCGAGCTCTGATTTCTCTTATTTTATTTTGATGACCATTCCTACCTATGTAGGTTGGGCTCAACAAAATATTTTCGCATTCGGAAGAGAAAGTTGGTGACTGAAATTTTGTAAATAGATCTCGCCGCGACGAATAACTTTGCTTTAATGACTTCCATCCCAACTCGCGTATCATATCTGCCACACTCTCTCCCCTATTACGTGATAATACAAAAGGAGCTGCCCTTTTTTGCACCCTTTCGGTGTCCTCCGTCAATCCCACCTGGTAAGGATCCCACACTGCGCAGCAATATTCTAACAGATGACGAACGAGTGTAGTGTAAGCTGTTTCATTAGTGGACTTGTTGCATCTTCTAAGTGTCCTGCCAATGAAACGCAACCTTTGGCTCTCCTTCCCCACAATATTATCTATGTGGTCTTTCCAACTGAAGTTGTTCGTAATTTTTACACCCAGGTAGCCTACTTAGTTGAATTGACAGCCTTGAGAATTGTACTATTTATCGAGTAATCGAATTCCAACGGATTTCTTTTGGAACTGCTACATGGTCGTTGGTGTATGTGGACGTGCTGCGATACACCTCTCCAACCCACACCACTCGTCCTCGATGGGATTTAATTAGGCGGACCGGCAGGCCGGCCCATACCCCGAAAATTCTCTTGATCCAAGAGTTCGTCCACCTGTTCTGATCGATCGCGCATTGTTATCCATTAAAATGAAATCAGGGCCGAATGCACCCCTGAAAAGAGGCACATGGGGAAGGAGTAAAGTGTCACAATAACTTTGACCCGTCAGAATACCGCGTTCAGTCAGTACCCACTTGTTACGTTATGCCTCCCCACACCATATCACACGGACCACTAAGACGATAATGTTCGACAATGTTCCTGGATCTATTACGTCTTCCCACCTCTCGTCACGCGAGGGTACATCCAGGATCGCTACTCAAGCTGAATCTGCTCTCATCCGAGAACCGCACGTGACCGCACTCTTCTCTGGTCCAGTCTTTATGTTCTTGACACCACTGCAGGCGGTGCAGCCGGTGTGCGAGTGGCAACAGAACACAACATACTGCTCGTCTGGGAAAGAAACCACCCTCATGCAGTCGCAGTCCATTTGACATTCCGTGCCTCGCAGTTGTGCTACATGGGGTTGCAGTTACATCCCCGATTCGTTGTGGAGCCCTTCTTGCATGTTCCACAACATGGCAGGCAGCAATGACTGTGGTTCGGAACGTCTCATATGTGCGTGAAGCAATGCTGTCAGCAATACCAAATCTTGGGTTACACCCTTCACGCTTCGTCTTTCTTCCAGTTTCCCGATGCTTTTTTCTCCTTGTGAAGTCATTCAAACGTTATCGCTGGCCCACATTGTAATGAAGAACACCACCACAGTATGACCACAGTAGATTTTTGCGTCCTAAAGCAAAATAAAACCAAAACCAAACAGTCCTTCAAATGACTCGTGTTGCATGGCCAGCCCAATTTGACGCGATGGTCACGTTGATCCCATCCCATGTGACATCCAGCTTTACGTACACGACTGAGAACCCCTGGCAACATGTTCCCGCATTTTCATTCATGTTTACTGAGTAGTTAATATGTTATGGAACTCCATTTATCCCGTCCTTACGGTTTTGAGAGCAGTGTGTGCAACAAATTAATGTAAGCCTGATTTGTCCGTGCGCGCCGCTGTAACTGCGCAACCTACTCTGCAGCGCCATGGGGTTATATGCATGGTAGCCGCCCCCCTCCCCCCCCACCCCGCCCCATGAAGGATTCGATTTTTGAAACAGAAGGGGTCGGGTCCAAAGCTTTAGGTGTCGAAAGAGGACATCACACCGCTGAACTTCTTATGAGAAGTCGGCGAAGCAGCTGGGAATCGAATGAAGTGGTCGAAACTGGCCAGAATGTTCCTTCTGGCATGCTCGAGAATGTTGAAGAGCGTTGTACAATGTTCCACATGTTATAGAATCTTACTGATAGTTCAAGAATGTTATTCCAGGCTGTTCTAGAATTTTCCAGAATGTTCGAGAATGTTCCTGGATGTTCGACAATGTTTTGGAATATTTCGTTATCCTGTTGTGGTGGGGATACGTTTTCACTTAGAAGAGTATATGTATTCCAAGCGATGGCGAAACACTTGCGTCAGCATACTTTTGGAAATCGATTCGAGCGAATCAAGAAAAAGGGAGAGTGATAGAACGTGAAATAAACTTTAGTGGAATTGAACTGCATGGGATAGAGAACAGTGTATTAAGTGGAACTTCAGTGTGCTAAGTAATGACAAAATGTGACAAGATGACGAAACTTAAAAGAGAAAAAAAATGGTGCAAATGGCTCTGAGCACTATGGGACTCAACTGCTGTGGTCATCAGTCCCCTAGAACTTAGAACTACTTAAACCTAACTAACCTAAGGACATCACACACAGCCATGCCCGAGGCAGGATTCGAACCTGCGACCGTAGCAGTCGCACGGTTCCGGACTGTGCGCCTAGAACCGCGAGACCACCGCGGCCGGCAAAAGAGAAGAAGACCTTGGCAGTAATGAACTGAAAAGAAAGAAACAGAACTAAAAGTGAACAAATGAAACACGTGAGGAGCAGGAAGCACGTTAAGTTTCACAACGAAAGGATACGGATAGTTTGAGAGAAAACACACAAACAACAAGATGAAATTAGAGAAGACGATCAAGTAAGACCCTCAGCAAACAGACGCAAAGAAACTGCAGAAAAAACAAGATTACGAAATGAACCAAGTAGAGTTACAATGAGTGACAGCCATGAGAAACATCGATTGCAAGCGCACGAGCAGAACTTTAAGTGTACAAGAAGTTCAAAGCAGAAGAAGCGGAGATTAGAGTTTGGTAGGTGAAGCATTCCGTTATGATCACTAAAAAGTACAACAAACACAAATATGTTGTCATTGGTAAAATGGATCAAGTGAGTCTGTTCTCTGGTGCTTAGAGATTCAACAGAGAAAAACCAGGAATGTGTTGCATGAATGGAAAAATTCGTTTAACACCATTGGAAGTTCTTCCGCCAGAACAATTCTATTGCGTAACTGAGAAACTCTAGAATCAAAACATTTTCTTCAAAATATGAAAGTGTACAAAGCTTGTTTTCAAATGATACCTTCTGCTGCTACTTTCCTGAACAGTGAAGACCTGTTTTTTACGATTAAAGAAGAAGCCTGTCATTGAGGGCAATCGGTGTCATCATTGCGGAGCCAATCTTATAATTTTTTTCCAAGTGTCTTTCATTGGCGACGAACAAATAGACGTCGACCAACGTTGCGTAGTTGGAAGTACATGGGAAATTATTGAAGAAACCAGTGCATTTTGCATACGTATAATCAAATGGTTCAAATGTCTCTGAGCACTATGGGACTTAACATCTCAGGTCATCAGTCCCCTAGTACTTAGAACTACTTAAACCTAACTAACCTAAGGACATCACACACATCGATGCCCGAGGCAGGATTCGAACCTGCGACCGTAGCGGTCGCGCGGTTCCAGACTGAAGCGCCTAGAACCGCTCGGCCACACCGGCCGGCATACGTATAATCAAGTGGTACAGATATTCAAACGGCACTAGATAAAATGGTATCCGCTGAGCAAAAAGTTGTGATTCGATTCGATAAAAGACCAGTTTGAGAACACGAACTTCGATTCAAGGCACCTCAAGTCAATGAAATTGCCGATGCAGTTGCGAACAGTGAGCACACATGTCGTAATACAGTGGTCCAACAAATAATATAAGAACTACAACGGATCGCAGAAACAAATCGTTCTTACGATGTACATCAATACCCGTTAAATTTTATAAGAGGAGATGAAGATCATCATTTCAGTTTCAAACATGTGAACCGTAATATGGGGGAGGAAACAAATAAGAAAAGTAACTTCGAAGGTATTTTATGCAGATCGGACAAGGAACAGATATCGGTTTCCCTGCGCGGTCCAGATTAAAATTTCATCTGCGGTACTGATAATGTTGAGCATCAGCGGACAACGTTCAAGACCATTGTAGAATACACATCAGTCAGGCAAATGGCATGAAAAGTTGTGAGGTATGGAGAAAACTCGCTGCGGTTAGACAGCCTTGTTGGGAAGCTGATGAGAAAGCAAAGAGAACTTCACTGAAAATTTAAACATACCCAAAGCCTCAGAGAGAAACAAAATTTGAAAACTGAATGCAACGAAAATGAACGAAGCGTTTAACGATTTCGAAAGTAAAATTCTATCTACTGTCTTGACAGAAAATTCGAAGAAGTTTTGATCTTGTGTTAACCCAGTAGACGCGTCGAAACCACCTTCCAGACACTCTGTGACCATAATGGCATCGAAACGAGGGATGACACAGAGAAGGCCGAAATACCAAACCTCTTTTTCGCGCATTGTTTCACTGAGGAAGATCGCACTGCATTTCGTCCTTTACATCGTCGCACGCACGTTATACTGACACACATCGAAATAAGTGACTGTGGGACAGAAAAGCAATTGCAATCGCTCGACAGAGGAAAGGCCACTGGACCGGACGGGATACCAGTACCATTCTACACAGAGTATGTGATGCAATGTGCTCCTCCTCTAGGAGTAGTATACAGTAGGTTGCTGGAGGAGCGAAGGGCTGCTAATGATTGGAGAAAAGTGCAAGTCGTTCCCATTTTCAAGAAAAGTCGTCGAACGGAAGCACAAAATAATAGGTCTATATCTCAGACGCTCGTCTACCGCGAAATTTTTAAGAATGTTTTATGTTCGCGTATTATGACGGTTCTGGAGACGGAAGATCTTCTCCGTAGGAATCAACATGGGTTCCAGAAACAACAGTCGTGTGCAGCTCAGTTCGCGCTGCTCGTTTACGAGACCCAGAAAGCAGTAGATTCAGGCTGCCCTGTTCCTTGACTTCCGGAAGGCATTCGATCAGTTGCGCATTGTTGCCTAATGAACAAAATACGACCGTGCAGAATATCAGACCAACTGTGTGATTGCACTGAAAAATTTCTGGCAAACTTAGCATGGCATTCTACACGGAGAGAAGTCTTTAGACGTAAGTCTGGGCGTACTCCCGTGGAGTGTTATGGGACCACTTTTTTAATAAAAGTTAGGAGTCCACCTGTTTTGCTGAGTGGTAACGTACTTCTCTATCATGCAGCAGGCCCGGGTTCGATTCTCCGCCTGTGGACTGGGTGTGGTGTTATCATCATCTCACCATCACCGATGTGCAAGTGGCCCAAATGTGGCGACACCTGAAATAAGACCTGCAGTCAGCGGCCGAACTTACTCCGACGAGGCCTCCCGGCCATCAGTGCCACACGATCATTTCATTTCATTTTATAATAGTCAGGGTGTAACGGGTATAAGTACAGATATTTGTACTGGTGACGAGGGCAGTGTACTGAACAACATTACATCAGTATTCATGTCATTGGAGACTAATAATTATAGTGGTTAGGACTAGTATGTTTTATGTTTGTTAATCTTCCAAGTACATGTGGCAAGAGCAAGCCATTAATGCTTATTTCCCCCCGGACAGCAGGTCCGATGCTCAAGTGTGGATGCATGGACACAAATGGGTTAGTCTATATTGACAGGCTTAGTCTATGCAGTTATAACTGTGCAGAAAACATCAAGTAGTAAATTATATGACGTATTTGTGGCAAGATTGTTCTATGTATGTAATAAACAACCAGCGCTCTGATGGGTGTGCACATTGAGGTACCGATATAGCAATATATGCAGTTATATCCGTAACACACTGTGTATAAATGGCCTAATGGATCATGTCTGTAGTTCCATGAGAACATTGCAGCAAGACCTGCCAAGGATCAACGCTTGGTGCAGGGAGTGGCAGTTGACCCTCAGTATAAATAAATATAGCGTATTACGAATAAATGGACGAAATGACAAATTATTGTATAATTACACTATTGCAGGACATTCACCGAAAGTAGTTACATCCATAAAATATCTAGAAGTATGCGTAAGAAGCGATTTAAAGTGAACGATCACCTAAATCTAATCGCAGGTAAGGCAGATGACAGATTCAGTGCTTCTTTAGAACAATCCTCAGGAATTGTAGCCCACCCACAAAGGAGGTAGTTTACAAAGCCCTTGTTCGATCAGTACTTGAAGACAGCTTGTCAGTAAGGGATGCATATAAGGCAGGACTGATGAAGTAAACGAGAAGTTATGGCTCGGAGCACTATGGGACCTAACTTCTGAGGTCATCAGTCCCCTAGAACTTAGAGCTACTTAAACCTAACTAACCTAAGAACATCACACACATCCATGCCCGAGGCAGGATTGGAACCTGCGACCGTAGCGGTCGCGCGGTTCCAGACCGTAGTGCCTATAACCGCTCGGCCACTCCGGCCGGCAAACGAGAAGTACAAAGAAAAGCAGCGCCTTTCGTTACAGGTTCATTTAGCAAGCATGAAAGCGTCATGGAGATGCTCAGCCAACTCCAGTGGCAGACGCTGCGAGAGAGGCATTCTGCGTCACATTGAGAAGTTGTTTTGAATTTCGGGAACGTTCGTTCCTTGAAGAGTCAACCAATGTACTGCTTCCTCCGACGTATATCTTGTGAAAAGAGTATGAAGTAAAATTTGAGAGATTACAGCTCACAGGGAGGCTTGCCAACAATCGTTCGTCCTTCCTGCAAATTATTCGAGACAGGAACAGGAAAAGAGGGGAGTGACAATGATACACAAAACACCCTCCACTACATAAAGGTGGCGTGCGGGGTATAGATATAGACGTAGACGGACTAGAAACAACGGGGAAAACAACTATACTACTAATTCCCGTAATTTATTTCAAGAGTTTTTGGTTGATATGTACGCAGAAGTAGAGGTAGAACAGAGACGCAATAATGAATTACGCCACCGTTGACCTCTTAAGAAGACTGGTGGTTTTACCATCAACTTACGTAGGAATTCTTCCCCACACTAACGACTACACCCAAGATGCTAAGCCCTATTTCCTAAACCATGGTCGTCCTGACTAACTTGTAACATTCATTTGCAATTCGCCATGGCCGTAGATTAAAGAAGATATGAAGATCTTATAGTGATACACCTCATGTTCTGCTCATTCAGAGAGACTCAGGCTGAAACATAATTGAGTGATGACAGTTCTCTGACTGAGACACCTGAAATATTGCAGTCCATTGCTTGTTTCAAGGGATTAACATTTCTTTTTGCTGTCACCATTCTATTATGTTTAAGCCTCTGTATCGTGAAAGTGGAGGTGTACCATTACTGAAATATGATTTCTGGACACGGAGCTTCGTGGCATAATAACTCCAGTTTTTCGACAGAAACAAATGACAGTCATGGATATCATCAAACACTATTATATTTTTGGAACAGTTAGATGCTGGAAGTACTCAATCGAATATTAGAAACGTGGATTACCTCATTCACACAATTTAGTTTGGTTACATGGAAAAAATACATCAAAATCATTGTCTTCAAGTCATTCGAGGCGAGCTTCCGGCTCTAAAAGAGCTTCCACAATCATAAATTATAACAGTGAAAAAAACATGATTCATGGTCCAAATGAAAATTAAATTCACCATGTATGAGCGAAGGCAATTGTACAAACAGATTTTCAGGACCCTATTTAAATGAGACATAATCTGGGGAAGATGAATATCCTAAATACTGAAGGCGATCTCCGAAAAATGGTTTCTCTGCCAAAATACGAATTCTTGGCAACCAAGAGATAAAAGTAGATAATCAATGGGTGGTGGTATGCAACCCGCTTCTCTCAAAAATATTTAAGGCACACGTAAATGTGGAGTGCTGAAACTCAGTGAAATCAGTTAAATATGTTTGCAAGTATATGAGTAAAGGCAGTGATAAGGCTGTATTCGCAATTACCAGAGTGAAACAGAGGGCACCATCCGAAAGATGAAATATTTCGGTGTTAAATGGGCAGATGTATAAATTGTAATGAAGCGGCTTGGCGAATGTTGAGTTTCCTAATTCGTGATAGAGAACCATTAGTTGCTCATTTGGTTGTGAATTTAGAAAATGCTCAACGAATATATTTTACAAGAGAAACTCCACAGAGAGTAGGTAGTGATGAATACGACATTAATTTCATCTTTCCAAATTTGTCGGAGTGACCCATTTGCAAGGACGTTGTTATATACTGATGTTGTATTACAAGACGAATCATTCAACAAAGAAAGCAATGAGCTTTCTTCAGAATGGTGAACCACTGGCACGAGTATAGCCGGTGGGCACAAGAGATGCAGAGTGTTTCCATTTCCGAATTTTACTACATGAAATTTGTGGAGAGACTTGTTTCACAGATTTTAAAGAAAGTCGTTGAATATTTATGTGAAACGTAAAGAGAAGCATGTTAGATTTTGAGATTACTGGGAAATGGTAACTGTTGGGAGTTGGGACTTTGAGCATCTTCATTGATAGCAAACACAGAACAAATGATGTAGCTATCTGTGATAATACTGACACTATGTAGTCTATCTAATCCAAATAGATTACAGGAGAAATTCAGAAGAAAGTATGAGCGATGACATATTGCATGGCATGCGAAAAGTTCACCAAGAATTACATATAGAGTTCAATTAAGAGATATTTAATCAAGCACTTATTCTATAAGAAGACAAATAATTAACGATAAACTATCAAAATTTAGTTCAGCTCGGAACGAAAGCGCCACAAAAAGATGGAATCGATGCAATGAATTACGAAAGATTGAAAGAGAAACGTTTTAGTGTAGATGAATTCTTGCAGTACATTTCTCAAAACAAACCACTGTTAAAATTCAAACGGAAGCTTATGATTTCATCATGTGTAGTCTGATCGGTGATACTGGTGGAATAACCCATCTGGGGGCGCCACAAAGCACCAGGAATATATTTTTCATATGTTTAATGTCGGCTGAAATATGCGCCGAAAAGGTATTACGCTTTCGCTGACATAATCTGGATTGCAGTAACATTAATGCAATGAGAACGTACTGCCCATTCTGCCTTGAACCTGACTTGAAATGTTGCAGAACAAAACGTTCCAGTCTATCATGTAAAATGAGAATCTGGACCAGGTCAACTTTTAAAACCGTGTAAAGTAATCACTTGAGACGAATGTACGGTGGCGCCTAAAAGTTATTCGAAGTGTTAGATAGGACTATACAAGATATTCGAGATAATTCACAATTAATGGCAGATACATCAATTAGACTTTCTGGAGATTTTTGGCAAACGCTTCCAGTTATTCCAGAATCAACGTCATCAGATGAAATCAATCCATGTTTGAAGCAATCATTTCTTTGCCATGAGTGCAAAAGTAAATTTAAGAGCAAATTTGAGAGTTCAGTTTTCCAATGATGAAGATGTGATACATTTCACCGTAAAACTGTTAAGGATTAGTGAAGGTAATCACCCAGTTGAAGTGAAACCGGCCAGATTGAACTTACAAATGATTTACGTATCATTGTCAACAGTCCAGATGAGTTAATAGACAAAGTTTATCCAGACATCATTCAAAATTACACAATGTCAAACTGATTATTTAAAACAGCAATTTCGGCAGTAAGAAATGATGTAGTTGACGAAATTAATTTAAAAACTCAAAACAAAATTCCTGCTGAAGGAAGAATGCATAAATCAGTCTATTAAATGGTTGATATAAATGAAAATGTAATTTCTCGCACCGAATTTTTTAATTAGATGCAGATGCCAGGGATACCTCTAAATGATTTAAGATTAAAAATAGGATCAACAGTTATTTTACTAAGAAATTTATATTCACCAGATTATGCATGGAACAAGAATGACCGTGAAGCAACTGTCAAACAATGTAAATAATATAGCAAAAATATAAATAATGTTAGGAAAATATAAATGAAAAACACTAATTGTTACGAGGATTCCGCTCATATTACTGAACTATGGGTTTCAATTCAAAAGACTGTGATTTACTGTGAGATTAGTATTTAATGCCGCTATAAATAAAGCACAAGGAGACACGCTAAGATATACTAGCGTCAGTTTTAAAGACTTACGCTTGTCTCACGGTGAGTTATACGTAGCTTGCTCTAGAATGGGAAATCCAAACAATCTGTATACATTTATTCACGAAATAATAAGATGACAAATGTAGTTAATAAGCAAGTATTTTAATAAAATAACTTAAGTATGACATAAAACAGTGTTTTCTTTCACTGCCTCTAATAGTACTGATAGCACTTTAGTAACTGTATTTAACGGTAAATTTTATAAAACCATATTTACTGGTGCCAGCTGGCTTTGTCCGGGCGAAGGAAGGGCAACTCTGGATGTCTATAACTACGTTATAAAAAGGTGTAGGTACTGGGAGATGAAGAAGCTTGCACAGGATAGAGTAGCATGGAGAGTTGCATCAAACCAGTCTCAGGGCTGAAGACAACAACAACAACAACATGCATGTACGTTTCACATCTTCTTCTAAATCATTGGACCAGTTTGAACCAACCTTGGTAAACACGACATTATTACCTACAAACGACTACTACGTGGTTAAGAAAGTGGGGTGAGGGATGAAACGGGGTCACATAGGAAATGGGCAGAGAGAGGAGGAAACAGAAGATGTGTGTAATATATGTGGCGTACACGTAGACCATCAAAGCTGCAGGTAAAAAGTGTAGATATACCTAAAATGAAGACTGTGTTGGGGAAGTTTACGATACCTCCAAATACAACAACCGACAATCACTGGCTTTTCGGTCTGGTGCTACCCTTAGTCTCCCTGTTGTGCAATATAGTGGTCATGAGGTGGTAGTTGTTGTGGTTGTGACGATGTGAGTATCAGAAGCGATTGCTATCGCATTCTGGTGGTCACCATGGCATCTTACGTCTCTTTACGTATCATTATATGTTTCAAGGAGGGGAAAATCGAGATTTCTTATAATGTTCTTGAGGTTTTACGAGAATTCTCGGATGCTGACGAATGTTTTCGAATGTGCTAAAATATTATCGAAAAAATGAATAAATGAAAGACAAAGTAGTTTATTTCAGAGTTTCCCATCGCTGAATACTTAAGTGGATTTCAGTGTACTTAAGGATGTTTTTTACCATTCGAGGGTATCTTTGAACATTCGTTTTTACAGTGTTCTCAAGTGATCTGGCATATTCTCAGGAGACAAATGAGAATAAAGACCATGCGACGCGGAAATGTTTCAGCTAACGATAAACACCCTGGTGTATGCAAAAGTAAAGCAAAAAATTTGTTGTTAAAGTCATCAGTCTTCTGACTGTCAAGATATTTCCCACGGTTTCCTGTCCTGTGTGACTCTCCATCGCAAGGTATAACTCACGACTAATACGAGGTTTGCCCCAAAAGTAATGCACCACATTTTTTTTCTCGACTGAAACCGATGCTACGAATGCGAAACGTTACGTATGCATTATTTGAAGTCTCTTGAGCGAGCGCGACAAATTTCCGTCATTTCCGACAGTTAGTGTAGCTGCAGGACAGTTTCAAAATGGTGTCTATAGATGACGTACGTTACAAGCAACATGCCGTCACTGAATTTGCCACTGCAGCGTGAGAAACTGTGAGGAATATTCACAAACGCTTGTGCAAAGTCTATGGAGCATTTGCTGTGACAAAAGTACGGTTAGTCGCTCAGTGGTCGGGGAGACCATCCACCATTGTCACACCTGGCATGCTGCAGCGAGCTGATGTCATTCGCGAGGACAGGCGCATTACGACTCGAGATGACATTTCGAGCACTATGCGGAGGTGATTCACACAGTGAAGCACTGGCTCCGCCACCAGGGAAAGCACTGGACCGACACCGCATACACGTCCTTGTTTCGACCTGGAGGAATGCCACAGAACGGCACGGTAAACAGGGTGTGTAGATAAAACACTATTCTTTCGTGTGTGTAGTTCTCATTATGTTCAATCAAGAATTGTTGCAGGAAATAAATGCGGTATCTTACTTTCTGGCAGGAAACAAAGGGTGTTATTAGGAAAGAGACATGTATCAAGCTACCAGACATTATCCAACTGGGAACTAATTACTTGTGGGGTTCCACAGGTTTCCATTTTGGGCCCCTTACTTTTTCTTGTGTATATCAGTGACCTTTCATCAGTAACTTTACCAGATGTTAAGTTCGTTTTCTTTGCCGATGATACAAACATTGCAATAAATAGCAAATCAAGTGTTGTCATAGAAAAATCAGCTAATAAAATATTTATGGACATTAATCACTGGTTCTTAGCCAATTCTTTGTCACTAAACTTTGAAAACACACACCATGTTTAGGGAACTAGGGATACTAACTACTGCTTCTCAATATATTTATTCCTTAACGAAATTTGTCAATAAAAATATATCACTTTTTCAAACCAACAGCTCAATTCATGGAATCAATGCTAGAAATAAGAATAATCTTCACATGGATTTAAAGTCACTTAGTCTTGTACAAAAAGGTGTGTATTATTCAGGAACACACATTTTCAATAACTTACCAGCAGCCATAAAAAGCTTAACAACCAATGAAATTCAGTTTAAGAGAAGCCTAAAGGATTTATTGGTGGCCAACTCCTTCTACTCCATTGAAGAATTTATCGGTAGAAACAACTGATTTGTGAGTGTGTGTGTATATATATATATATATATATATATATATATATATATATATATATATATATATATATATATATATATATATAATTTCAGTGCAGTAATGTGTTCATTGTAAATAGGTGTGTGTGTGTGTGTGTGTGTGTGTGTGTGTTGTTTGTGTGTGTGTGTGTGGGTGTGTGTATGTGGAAGTACAATCTAACTTCTGCACCGTTTCAGTGCAGTAATGTGTTCATAGTAAATAAGTATTATAGTAGTTGTATTACACGTTTATTACCTTATAAATAAATACTGCATCAGTATTTGTAAAATGATTCTTTCATATAGTGTTCATTAAAAAATGACGATCATTCCACTTGGGACCTGTGGAATGGTACATTAGCTTATTTGTTTGAGTTGTAAATATTTGCTATGTATTGTTGTTTTTCTGACATGTTCTACATCCTGGAGGACCTCCTCACTACGGATCAATTAGAATGAAAGTAAATCTAACCTAATCTAACCAAAACCCTCGTACCCCCAATTATGTGTTGCCCAGAAGCTCATCAGTGGCGTCTGTTCTTTCGGACAAGCCCAAAAAGAACAGACATCTCATTTGATCCAGATCCAGCGGCCATACAAATACATTGCCCATGGATTTTAATGACGGTAGCTGCATTTGGTCATTGAAATGAATCGTGGTAAGAGGTGAAAATTTGTATCGGACTGGAATTCGAACCCGGATTTTCCACTCCGAGAACGCTTTCCATCTGAACCCAATTCGCGCATGTTACAGACTACTTACGTATCGTTACCTACCCATGAACCCTTTAATCGCAGTTACTGCTTCCCGTAAGAGATGGGGCACGGTATACATAAATATAACGATGGTCGAGCTGGGGCGCTACTGAGGCAGTCACGTAATCCGCCACATCTGACAAGTCATGGCAGTGAAGTGGTGCGTAAGTGCCAGTCTGTTCTATAGAATCTGCAGGGAAAGATGGGTAGATGCGGAGGTATGACAGAACGGCAGAAAACAGGTCATATTTTGACGTGCCTATGACCACACAGTGAATGAAGTTGCTCAGTTTGTTGGTGTATTAAAGTAGATTGTATTTCAGGATAGATGTGTTTTCGTGATGTTTTGGGAACTTTTTATCGCAGCGTGAGTTGGGCAGGTTACCGTGAACATGAAACAGGATGTTTCTTTCAACATTGTCGGTCCTTTGACGAGACTTGCCTCACAGTTTGAATGGAAAATTCTCGCTTTAACTACGCACCATCCGTTCACTGACTATCCCGTCAGCGTATGTGTTACAGATCTGAAGGACAGTGAGCATTCACAGCAAGAATCACTGATGAATGTGAATGCCGTCTGAACTCTGCTCCTCTTTGTAAACATTCCTCACCATCATTAGTAGGGCGCTGTTTAGTGTGGAAGTGGAGGGCTAGTGCAGGAATCGGATATAGCCTACTGTAACTTCAGTCATTACGACTGGACGGATATCTTATGCTCAAAGACAGGAATACGGATATAATCCTACAACCCTGCGACATTATATGCACTACATTCTAATGTATGAGATCGTAGTTTTTTCCCAGTGACGTTCTTGAATAAATTCTGTAGGGAGTTCTTACCATATTAAATTTGACAGTTTGGAACTTTAGACGACTACTTCCATCATCATCGTCAGGAGATAAGATTTCAATAGGCTGTTAGGTGCCTTATATAGTTAGCCGAATTATGTCATGGAGAAGTCGTTGAAAGCTCAAAACTGACAAATCTAACGCGGCAAGGACTCCACGAAGAATTTATTCAACATTCCAGTACGGTTATATATAAACTAGACTGAACATTGTAGAGATATAAACTAGACTAAACATTGTAGCGCCACCGCCGTAAATGACATCAACCTGCCGACCCCTGCTTCATGCTGTCGTAACCAGGAGACGCGGACGCGTATTAGGGCATGGGTGTTGTCGGGGAATGAAGACTCCTACGCCATCTGTTGGTGTTCTGTTAAGTCTGTACATTGTGCTGCCCTCTGTAAAATGGACGTGTGAGAATAAAGGTGTGTGTGAGCAGAAGTTTTACTGTGTCCTTGATTTCACTAGTGTGTAGCAACATTTTGGTGCCGAAACCCGGGAAAACATGAAGAGATAGAGTGCTACTACACATTAAAGAGGACTCGACGCCGGCGGAGAAGGTTTTGAGCGACTTCAATCTCAAAATCCCGTCACGTCACGCCACGTTCAGCTCACACAGATAAGTTGCGGCATTGCTCTGAAACTGTAGCAAAGGACACTGCGGGGCGATTGATTTGTATGTGGTGTTACTTGGTGCATGTTTGTTGGTGGCAGAGCAATAGAGGGCAGTTGGTGTATTATTTGCAAGGCACAAACGGGACTTGCTAAAGTATTGGTAGACTGCAGCGCCATCTGTTGGCAACAGCGACCACTACTAAAGGTCGCGGAAGTTGAAAACTGCACGGTCGCACCATCTCTTGAGAACTACAAATATCACTAGGGGGCTGCTAACGGTTCACACTCCAGGACAGCGCCATCCCTTAGCGATAGCATCCAACTGACGGGGTGTCTTGACCTTGAACGCACTCTCGCGACAGAAGGCAAAACCACCAACTCACCATGGCAGAAGCAGTAGTTACGAACTTGTGGAGGCTGCGCCGGAAGCGGACGACCTTGCGATCGAATGCGACGCGTTTCGTCAGTCAAATAAACGCCTTCGATGGTTCTACAGCTGCAGAAGAAGTAGAACACTTCCAGGAACGCCTACAAGAAACATTAGAAGAGTTGAGCCGACTCAACGATACAATACAGGACTTGCTGGATGAATACGAAGCCGACACGGAAGCTTGTGAGGAATATACTGATAAATGCAAACGCGCCCTCCGAAAGGCGAAAGGCCTTATAGGAGGAGCGCGCTCAGGAGACAGAAACGCGACGTCAGCGGCTCAACAACACGCCTGTATGGACATAAAATTGCCTACTATCAAACTGCACGCATTCTCAGGGAATATAGAAGCTTGGCCTCGATTTTGGGAGCAATTCACAGCTTCCATAGACGAGAATCCGATGGTGTCAACAATGAACAAGCATGTATTCCTCCGTGGTTACCTTGATGGGGAACCTAAGGACTTGGTCGATGGGATTGCTGTTACAGCCGATACATATGAGCAGACTAAGCAAATTTTGAAATCCAAATATGGGGATAAGAACAGAATAGACGAGAATCCGATGGTGTCAACAATGAACAAGCATGTATTCCTCCGTGGTTATCTTGATGGGGAACCTAAGGACTTGGTCGATGGGATTGCTGTTACAGCCGATACATATGAGCAGACTAAGCAAATTTTGAAATCCAAATATGGGGATAAGAACAGAATTATCCAAAGTCACCTGGATTTCTTGGAGACTCTTAACACTTCGACTTCAGGCAGTCCAGAGGCTCTCAATTCCACCTACATTGAGTGCCATAAGCGCATCCAAGCACTACGAGCACTAGGAGAAAATGTGGACTCTTATGGGAGAGTGCTTGCACCCAAACTTCTTCGAGCCTTTCCTGAAGAAATTTGCAAAAATTGGCTTGTTCATGCCCGAAGGCAAAAGATTGAAGAAGGGAACCTCACCCACCTTATGGAGTTCTTAAATGAAGAGGTGGAAGGAGCTATCAACACACGCAAAATTCGTGGAGATATTGTACCACACGAAAATTACGTACCAACTTCATCTGCCTTCCATGTAAAGGTTAAAACGAAGAGGGACAAGAAGAAACAACAGAATTCAGAGCCCTTCTGTGTGTATTGCGGCGAAAGAGGGCATTGGGGCCAAGATTGCCAAAAGATTGCAAGTTGCAGGCAAGAATCGACGCCCTCAAGACAATGAACCGTTGCTTTCTATGCCTGAGACATGGCCACAACAGAAATCAGTGTTTCAAACGGGGAAAGGCGTCCTGTGCGAAATGTAAGGGGGAGCATCACATTTCTATCTGTAGTAGCCATACCACAACAGTAAATAAAATTGAAACTATGACTATCTAACTTCACATACCTGCAGACTGCTCGTGTGAGTATCACAGGACCCACTGGTAAGAGCAAACAGACACGTGCCATCCTGGACACAGGGAGTCAATCGAGTTTCATTCACCATTCACTGATCGAATCTCTCCAACTAAGTGTCATTGGAAGCACTACTCTCGAGATAACTACTTTCGAATCCAGTTACAGTTCATCACTCTCAAGGAAGAAGGTGCAGTTTAATATGATGGGGTGCTCCACTAATTCCCACATATCAGTAACAGCTTTTGAAAGCACAAATAATTTTTCACAGCAACCAACAGTGCCACAAGATGTAGGAGATATGGCCTTGAGGGGTGGTACACCACTCGCAGATCTATCTATTGAGATCCTGATTGGAGCTGATTATTACTGGAGAATCGTGACTTTGGAACAACCAATCAAGGTATCACCATCATTGGTTCTTCTCCCAACAATCTTTGGATATGTTCTCAGTGGAAACAGATCTAGCACCACCGTCAACAGAGCAACTGTCAACTTTATTCAGGGCAGCTGCAGTGATATATCTGATGAGTCAGTGCGCCGATTTTGGGACCTGGAGACAATCGGGATAACAGAACATCAAGAGCGAGCATTAAAACCCATGGACCACCCTATTTATCAGGAATTCCGAGAATCATACCGTGTGGAATATGGCCGCAGAGTTGTATCTCTGCCTCGAAAGAAGGATATGCCTCTCTCCTGCAACCGCACAACTGCTGAAGCGCGTCTTCGCTCCTTACAAAACAAGCTGCGAGGGAATGAAGATCTGAAGGTCATTTACCACGAGACCATGTCGAAATATATTGAGAAGAACCAGGTAGAGGTAGCACGTGAGGACCGTACTGCTGGAAACACATTCTACCTGCCACACCACATTGTGAAGAAATGCATCAGTGGAAGTGTGAAGTACAGAATAGTCTTCGATGCATCCTCACATCAGCCAGAGTCTCTATCGCTGAATGATGCCCTCGAAAAGGGACCAAATTTACTTCCGCATATTCTAGAGCATACTGACGTACATCTCTACTGTGCCCACCATGGAATCACTTGGAAATTCATACCACCAAATGCGGCTTGGTGGGGAGGCTGGTGGGAATGCATGATAGGCTCAGTCAAGCGCTGCCTGAGGAAAGTTCTTGGTCGCTTCCAGGTGAATGAAGAGAGCTTAAACACCACCTTGATCAGCATAGAAGCCGCAATAAACTCACGGCCCATCACTCAAGGAGAGAGCGACACTGCATTGACGCCAGCCCACTTTCTAAGTGGTGGGAAATTAGTAACAATTCCATGTTGGCCAGAGCCAGCAACTAGAAAGGACCTTGCCAAGGAGTTCCGACTCAGACAAAAGGTCAATGACAACATCTGGCGCAGGTGGAAGACAGAATACCTCCTGCTGCTAAGACAATATCACGAGGTGAAGGGATACCCTTCGCAGAGGAAACCGAGAATTGGAGAGGTTGTTCTGCTGCAAGAAGACAGCAAACCACGGCACTTGTGGAAGAGGGCGGTGGTAGAAGAAGTACGGCATGGCAGAGACAGTAAAATACGGTGCATCATCCTCTGCCAGCCAGATGGTATGAAGATCTGTCGACCGGTCCAGCTGGTCATCCCCCTCGAGATGGACCAGGGTGGGGAGGATGTCGGGGAATGAAGACTCCTACGCCATCTGTTGGTGTTCTGTTAAGGCTGTACATTGTGCTGCCCTCTGCAGCGAATATATTTCGGGTAACTGTAAAATGGACGTGTGAGAATAAAGGTGTGTGTGAGCAGAAGTTTTACTGTGTCCTTGATTTCACTAGTGTGTAGCAACAGGTGTGGTAGTGGGCATGTTCAGAAATGTGTACACGTAACTGCAGCACTCCTCGGCGGCAGGTGCTCACTACAACTGTCGCATCAGCCATACACCTCCTGCTTCCGGAAAATGCCACGTCAAATAGTTTTGTTTACTTCTGTAATAATTTGTTGAAACACAGGCTGTTAAATTGGTATAAATTTTTGACTGATGTCATTTCCCTTTATTATTAGACAATAGTCAATATATATACCATGATCAGATGGTTTAACCTCTATGGCCGCTTGATATCTACAGGTAATATATGAAAAATTCATTTAATTATACATCTATCTGTGCAGAAATACAACAGCTGCCCGCACAGTCTTGAAATATACTTGCCAGTAAGCAGAGGTGTTCTATACTGAATCACATATACATGTGTATGCAGCATTATGCTCATAATAAAATTTCTCTTTACGAGTATGTCATGGGGTATCTGTGTTCCTTGAATGATAAAAATCTGCAGTACTAGCTATTGTTACTTGGATTAGCGTATAGTTTTATTTTTACTACTGCAGATATTCGACTTCTTAGCCATTTTCAAGTGTGCCAAATGGTAAGCAACAGTGTATGGTTAATCATAAGTACCTCAGAGGTTTCACATGATGACTGCGTGAAAACCGCAGAACATCCAGAAAATAGAAACATATCTGTGGATAGAACACCTCTCCAAGTTTCCACCCAACATTACAAGCGCTCAGTATGGGCACCGTATGTGACACGGGAAATGCCAATACGGGCATGCAATTGACTGAGGTCGCTGACACACACTGCTCGGGAAACCTTGGACTATCTACAGTGTCCGCAGCTGGTGGTCATGCGGTAGCGTTCTCGCTTCCCACGCCCGGGTTCCTGGGTTCGATTCCCGGCGGGGTCAGGGATTTTCTCTGCCTCGTGATGACTGGGTGTTGTGTGATGTCCTTAGGTTAGTCAGGTAAGTTCTAGGGGACTGATGACCATAGATGTTAAGTCCCATAGTGCTCAGAGACATTTGAACCAACTATCTACAGTCGCTAACTGATTCAGTGTGACTATGAGGAACGGATGACTTGTCTACATGTTCAGACGAGCCTGCACCGTAGTGCAACTACGCCACAGTGCGTATTATGAATCCAATCTTGGAGAGATGTTTTATCCACCGATACGTATATATTTCTTGGATGTCTTGTAGTTTGTTCAAAGTGGTCGCTTGAAACCTCGGTAGTAGCTACTTATGAATAACTCTATACCTGCAAGTGGAATGTTATGTCAAAGCTATTCTTGGAACACTTGATGTGATGTCGTTACAAGGGCTGGATAAAAATATGGAAAGACCAAAAACACAATAAATTATCATACATAATACTGTGTACGGAAACTGTTGGTATTCAAAACAGCTTTCAGTCGACTCGGAATGTATAAATACAAGCCATGCATAGTTTTCAAAGGAACATTATACCATTGTAAATCTTCAGGAAACTGTGGGTCGAATTGAACAGAGCTCGCACTGGGCATGGACGATGCGCAGACTCTCTTTACATATGGGGTGCTACAGAGTCTACGGTATGTGACTGTGGGGCTCCGAAACAGACAATCAAGCACTTTAGAGATGAATGCTCCTTGCTTTCCTGCCATGGGAGCTGGAGCGACCTCATGAAAGCTAATGATGCAGCTCTTAATGTGGATTAGGAACCTAGTTCAAATGGCTCTAAACACTATGGGACTTAACATCTGAGGTCATCAGTCCCCTAGACTTAGAACTACTTAAACCTAACTAACCTAAGGACATCACACACATCCATGCCCGAGGCAGGATTCGAACCTGCGACCGTAGCAGCAGTGCGGGTCCGGAATGAAGCGCCTAGAACCGCTCGGACACAGCGGCCGGCATTTAGTTAGTTCTAATGTAGTTTTGTATTTTCATATTCCTGTTATATATAGTACTACTAATGTTATGCAGCTGTAATTTAACTCTGCAAGTGAGCCATACGAATAAATAAACAAAAAAAAACTATTCTTCCTGCAAAATAGTGGCAATTTCAGGTAACAATGATAGAGGCAGATTTGATTCTTCGCAGCAAGCAGGCTGCAGCGTATGGTTGGAACGGCGTACGCCAGACGTAAGCTCGGCCAGAAATTGGAACCGGTAGGAAACAAGAATCATAGGCCCAAATAATTTATTTCCATTGCTCCATAGACCAGGCTTTATGGCTGTGGCAGCACGTTTTCCTGTTAGAGGCATCCGAATGACTGAAGCATGGTTTTGGAATTCCAGCAGTCCTTGCGACTCCTAACCTAGGGAGCTCCCTTCGTGTTGTTTTGGCGCAGAACGCGTTCGTGAGTGCGACACTCAGTTGGGCAGTGACTTTTGCAGCTGTAGTTCTCTTATGGTTCGTAACAATCCAATGACTGTCTGTCACGATTACTCAACACTTCATTTCATCCGCGTTGTGACTTAGCAGATGATATTTTACCGCTTTCCCTGTACGCAGAATAATCTTCGATAAGATGCCTCTTTAAAACCAAATACTTCGGCTACCTTGCTTACGGAAGCACCTCCATAGGAGCAACAACATTTTCCCCAGGCTCGAATTCACTTAGTTGCGATGTGACGCACACACAACCACGCTGAACACTGTTCTGATCACGTCCTACACTTGCAACGTATTGAGGATCGTGGTCAAATACAGCAGCACCACCAGCAGGTTTGGCTAGCATTTGAATTTATGTTCAAGCATACGTTTCTTGCGGTGTTTCTATATTTTTGTCCAACCGCTGTATTTCGAAGTCAACTCACCCAATAGCATCTTAACAACGTATGAGAAACATAAATTCTGAGTGTAACCCGAATATGTTCGGTTATTCCATACACTTCAAAATGGCTACACAACCGAAACTGCAATATGAAAATAAATAAATAAAAAGGATATTCTAATCAACTTAACCGGAGCCCGCGCGGAAGATTAACGTAATTCAAGAAATTTATTTCGACTGTGGATCCCACTGCAATTAAAATATTAGTTTCCTCTGTGTTTCATTATACACACATCAAAAAAAGTTTTGCATCGTCCTGGTTCTCAGGACTCCTGAAGACAGACGTTGATTGTGGATATTGTATCACAGACACAGTCCCTTTGACTGTTCGGGGGTGTCACTAAACCCACCCAAAGATGTAAACAACCATGCATGAGCAGCGCCTATTAGACGGAGGGGATCCGACAGCCGATCAGTTCCAGTTATTTCACCAGGAAGGAGGTGCACGGCTCGTGTTGTCTGTAATTCAACCACGCCTAGACGGTCAATACCGCGGTTCGATCGCGTCCGCATTGTTACTTTGTGTCAGGAAGGGCTCTCAACAAGGGAAGTGTCCAGGCGTCTCGGAGTGAACAAAAGCGATGTTGTTCAGACATGGAGGAGATACAGAGAAACAGGAACTGTCGATGACATGCCTCGCTCAGGCCGCCCAAGGGTTACTACTGCAGTGGATGACAGCTACCTACGCCACAATGATGAATAATGCTTTCCGTGAAGCCACAGGACGTCGTGTTACGACTCGAACTATGCGCAATAGGCTACACAATGTGCAACTTCACTCCCAACGTCCATGGCGAGGTCCATCTTTGAAACCATGACACCACACAGCGCAGTACAGATGGGCCCAACAACATGCCCAATGGACCGCTCAGGATTGGTATCACGTTCTCTCCACCGATGAGTGTCGCATATGCCCTCAACCAGACAATCATCGGAGACGTGCTTGGAGGCAACCCGGTCAGGCTGAACGCCTTAGACATACTGTTCAGCTCGTGCGGCAAGTGGAGGTTCCCCGTTGTTTTGGGGTGGCATTATGTGGGGGGACGTACGCCGCTGGTGGTCATGGAAGGCGCGGTAACGGCTGTACGATACACGAATGCCATCCTCCGACCGATAGTGCAACCATGTGGGCAGCATATTGGCGAGGCATTCGTCTTCATGGACGGCAATTCGCGTCCCCGTCGTGCACTTCTTGTGATTTACTTCCTTGAACATAACGACATCGCTCGACTACAGTGGCCAGCATGTTCTCCAGACATGAACCCTATCGAACATGCCTGGGATAGATTGAAAAGGGCTGTTTATGGACGACGTGACCCACCAACCACTCTGAGGGATCTACGCCGAATCGCCGTTGAGGAGCGGGTCAACCTGGACCAACAGTGCCTTGATGAACTTGTGGATAGTATGCCATGACGAATACAGGCATGCATGAATGCAAGAGGATGTGCTACTGGGAATTAGAGGTACCGGTGTGTACAGCAATATGGACCACCACCTCTGAAGCTCTCGCTGTATGGTGGTACAACGTGCAGTGTGTGGTTTCCATGAGCAATTAAAAGGGCGGAAATGATATTTATGTTGATCTCTATACCAGTTTTCTGTACAGGTTCCGGAAGTCTCGGAACCGAAGTGATGCAAAACTTTTTTTGATGTATGTAGTTAAGCGACAATCAGTTTACGTCCGTTACAAAATCTTACATAAACATTAACATTCCACGTGTTCTTGAATTCATATTCTGTTAACGCTGCAAATCTAGTTTATCAGGTCATCGACACTACGAATGTTCTAGGCAAAATAATGATGCTCTCACCGCCATGACAGTGACGAACATTATAATCATGATAGCCACCATGAGAACAGCGGGCGCATCTTCAAAGTTGGTCTCCACCCATTCTGAAGCATTTCTGTCCACTTCTTGCACCATCTCTATCTGGAACGAAAATAAAGGCTTATAGTTGGCTTGTATCCATTGAAATAGGTGAATGATGAGTGAATACGAAGCAAGTGCCACTGTTCAGACCGAATTGTACTATGGATTGTGATTTACTGCTAAATATGTACAGGTTATTAGTAGCGCTATGTTTTTTTTACTATCCGCATGATGAGTGTTATTAACAAAGAAGGAAAAAAGTCTCACATATGAGACCGAAATAGCATTTATACTCTTTATCCCAGACTCCGCATAGATCACATCTTAACACTGCTCAATTCCAGATACACTACTGGCCATTAAAATTGCTACACCAAGAAGAAATGCGTATGGAAAACGGGTATTCATTGGACAAATATATTATCAGAATGAGATTTTCACTCTGCAGCGGAATGTGCGCTGATATGAAACTTCCTGGCGGATTAAAACTGTGTGCCGGACCGAGACTCGAAATCGGGACCTTTGCCTTTCGCGGTCAAGTGCTCTACCAACTGAGCTACCCAAGCACGACTCACGCCCGGTACTCACAGCTTTACTTCCGCCAGTACCTCGCCTCCTACCTTCCAAACTTTTCAGAACCTCTCCTGCGCAGGAAAGCTTCTGTAAAGTTTGGAAGGTAGGAGGCGAGGTACTGGCGGAAGTAAAGCTGTGAGTACCGGGCGTGAGTCGTGCTTGGGTAGCTCAGTTGGTAGAGCACTTGACCGCGAAAGGCAAAGGTCCCGATTTCGAGTCTCGGTCCGGCACACAGTTTTAATCCGCCAGGAAGTTTCAAATATATTATACTAGAACTGACATGTGATGATGCAATTTGGGTGCATAGATCCTGAGAAATCAGTACCCAGAACAACCACCTCTGGCCCTAATAACGGCCTTGATACGCCTGGGCATTGAGTCAACCAGAGTTTGGATGTCGTGTTCAGGTACAGCTGCCGATGCAGTTTCAACACTATACCACAGTTCATCAAGAGTAGTGAATGGCGTATTGTGACGAGCCAGTTGCTCGGCCAACATTGACCAGACGTTTTCAATTGGTGAAAGATCTGGAGAATGTGCTGGCCAGGGCAGCAGTCGAACATTTTCTGTATCCAGAACGGCCCGTACAGGACCTGCAACATGTGGTCGAGTATTATCCTGCTGAAATGTAGGGTTCGCAGGGATCGAATGGAGGGTAGAGCCACGGGTCGTAACACATCTGAAATGTAACGTCCACTGTTTACAGTGCCGTGAATGCGAACAAGAGGTGACTGAGACGTGTAACCAATGGCACAACATACCATCACGCCGGGTGATACGCCCGTATGGCGATGACGAATACACGCTTCCGATGTGCTTTCACCGTGATGTCGCCAAACACGGATGCGACCATCATGATGCTGTAAACAGAACCTGGATTCATCCGAATAAATGACGTTTTACCATTCGTGCACCCAGGTTCGTCGTTGAGTACACCATCGCAGGCGCTCCTGTCTGTGATACAGCGTCAAGGGTAACCGCAACCATGGTGTCCGAGGTGATAGTCCATGCTGCTGCAAACGTCATCGAACTGTTCGTGTAGATGGTTGTTGCCTTGCAAACGTCCCCAGATGTTGACTCAGGGATCGAGACGTGGCTGCACGATCTGTTACAGCCATGCGGATAAGATGCCTGTCATCTCGACTGCTAGTGATACGAGGCCGTTGGGATCCAGCACGGCGTTCCGTTTTACCCTCCTGAATCCACCGATTCCATATTCTGCTAACAGTCATTGGATGTGGACCAACGCGAGCAGCAATGTCGCGATACGATAAACCGCAATGGCGATAGGCTACAATTCGACCTTTATCAAAGTCGGAAACGTGATGGTACGCATTTCTCCTCCTTACACGAGGCATCACAACAACGTTTCACCAGGCAACGCCGGTCAACTGCTGTTTGTGTATGAGAAATCGGTTGGAAACTTTCCTCATGTCAGCACGTTGTAGGTGTCGCCAGAGGCGCCAACCTTATGTGAATGCTCTGAAAAGCTAATCATTTGTATATCACAGCATCTTCTTCCTGTCGGTGCAATTTTAATGGCCAGTAGTGTACATAAAAGGGCAGTCAAATGAAAACTGAACATCCACCACAATTGGTCCATGGAATTCCTTCATTCAAAAGTAATCACCACAGACGAAAAGCACTTATGCGACGATCAGTTCCCGTTTCACAGAACTCGTTCGATCGCTGACAGATCCACAACCGCACCCACTACTACACTTCCTTGTCCGACTGAAACCGACATCCACGCGTGTCCTTCTTCAAGAAAACCACACAGAGAAAGGTCTGGGGTGTGTGGAGGATATCACAGGAAGATTCTGTCCGATAACTCCTCTAGCGTGGAACCACAGTCAATGCACAGCGCTATGAAGACATTTTTCAGAAACTGGGACGCGCCAAAAAGTCAAAAGGTCAAAGAATGTTGTTGTATGGAATCATCCTGCTGCACGTTAACGCCTCACATAGCCAATCGGACGAGGGCTACGCTTCAGCCATTTGGTGGGGGAACACTGTAACATCCTCCGTACAGCCCGGATCCTTCACCGTCTGATTTTCACATCTTTGGAAATCTGTAAAAAAGACATGCATGGACGTCGGTTTAAGCCGAACGAGGAAGTTCAAGAGTGGGTGTGATCGTGGATACGTCAGCGGCCGACCGCGTTCTACGAAACAGGCATGAACCGTCCCCTCTCCCAGTGGGATAAATGTCTTAACGCGTGTGGTGATTACTTCTGAATGGAACCGTTCCATGGTCCCGTTGTGGCAGGTGTCCGGTTTTCATTAGACTGCCCGCCATAATGTGTTTTGGCACACATCCATCATCGGATACTGTTAATAAAATGAGAGAGCATAAATGAGAAGCTTGTACACTATCACTCACGTGACCACATACACCGATGAACCAAAACATTCAGAGCATTATCCACGGCGAGACTGAATACCTTCTGGTGGCGTTGCTGGCGCGTGACGCGGTAACGAAAGCAAATAAGCGGAGCAGAGACGACTGGGGAATCATTCTAGCGTCTATACGGGTCGCAAATCGGAGAAACACACCACTGCGTTCAAATGGTTCTAAGCACTATGCGACTTAAGATCTGAGGTGTTCAGTCCCGTAGACTTAGAACTACTTAAACCGAACTAACCTAAGGACATCACTCACATCCATGCCCGAGGCAGGATTCGAACCTGCGACCGTTACAGTAGCGCGGTTCCGAACTGAAGCGGCTAGAACCGCTCGACCACAGTGGCTGGCCACACCACTACCAAAGCGACATTTACAAGGGGTAGATATTTATGGCCCGGCGCCTCGGTGAAACCTCTAGTAGTCGACAAGATGCTGAGCTTCCACGTGTCATCACAGAACGTTGCCCGCTCTGAAAAGCAGGGTAGGTGGCTACCTGAAGCAGGTGTGACGACAGTGTACAGTGCTGTGCAGGCCCAAGTGTTTCAAAGCTCACCGCTCAGCACACGTTGTTGGAGGTGGGGTTCCTTAGCAAACGGACCCTACATGTTCCCATTTTCACCCAACTAAATAGTCAATTACGATTCCAGTGGTCACTGAATTATCGAGACTGGATCGTGGATCAATGACAACTTGTCACGTGGTCGCATAGTCAGTTTCTTGCTAAACAGATCGATGGTAGTGCCTGCATACGCCGTCGACCAGGCGAACGGGTGCCCACAGGCCGGTGGGTGCAGGATTTTGCTATGGGCAACATTAATCTGGACTTCTATGGGATCTGTGGTCGCAGTCGAAGCCACCATCACGGCTGTGAACCACCTGCATACCTTCATGCTTAATGTCTTCGCTGGCGGCGATGGAATCTTCCAGCATGATAACTGCCAGTGTCACAAGGCCATATCCATGCTGCAGGGATTTGAGGTGCGTGGTAGTGAGCTTACGTTGATGGGTGACCATCAGATTCATCTAATATGAACCAAACGGAACACATCTGGAACGCAATTGGTCACTAGCTCCGGACCCATAAACTATCGGCCCATAATTTACGGGAACTGCGTTTCCTGTACGTAGATATGTGATGCCACATACCACCGGAAATCTACCAAGGACTTGTAGAACCCATGTCACGGAGAATTGCCTTTGTTCTGCGTTCCAAAGGTGGACGAACATACTGTTAAGATGATGGTGATAATGTTTTGACTTTTCAGTTTAAATGGAGCTATTCATACAAAATTGACGGCACTGTTCAATGTGTAGTGTCAAGTCATAGACGTAACGATCTTGTATTTGGAAACGAGCGATAACTGCCATTTATGGGTGCGGAAATTATACCGAAGTGAACGGCGCGGATTGGAGCTTCAGGCTTTTTCAAGCCTTCAGAAACTGCCGGCATAAGCGAAGACTAGTGTTACACGGCTTCTGTTCTGCTATACATTTCTCTAAGAACTAGACCCGAAAGGTATTCTCGAAAACATCGTGATCGACACTATTTAAATGGCAGCGCACTGCTACGCTGATTCATGAAGGTTCATCATGGAGATGTGGGTGAAAGCTGGCTTTTGCCTCCAAGCAATCTACAGGGTGGTCAGAAACAGTTTTAAAAGGTTGTAAGGATGTTGCTGGGCAGGTTGAGCTGAGGAATAATTATGAAGAAAAAATTCGATAAGTTGCCCCAGTTCCGAGTTAATTAGCATTGAAGTTAGCCAATCAGGCTGTCGCGCGCAAAATTCAGGCGGCCCGTCAGTGACGGTGCCACAAACGTATCCTTCGTTCGGTTTCCTAAAACCGAACAAGAGAGCGATACAAAAATTGGACAATGGACGGAAGTAAGTATCGAACGCGAACTAAAGGCTGAGCAGTATCTTGCGCTATCATCTATGCTATGAGAGCAACTCCCAATGTTTGAATCTTATCGGGCGACTTGAATCTGTTCCATGGAACAGCCTGATTGGCTAAATTCATTGCTAATTAATACGGAAACAGCGCAACGTATCGAATTTTTTTGTTAACAATTATTTCTCAGCACAACCTACACTGAAGCTGCCGTACAAGTTTTTCAGACTATTTCTGTCCATTCTGCATATTTGTGTGTGTGTGTGTGTGTGTGAAAAATGATTAAAATTGCTGCATTCTCCAAACAACCTTTGCAATATGCACTTCTTTGTCCAAAGCAATCTGACGGCCACGAATGCCTTTCTCTGGGGCTCCATAAATATGGAAATTGCACTGGAAGAGATCCGGTCTGCGTGTGGGATGTTTAAAGGTATCCCCAGTGAAACTTATGCAGCGTAGTCGAAAAAATCGTGACAACATGTGGGTCCGCCCACATCGAAACATCCGTAATAATCGACATGAATACTTACAAAAGATGTTGTTCCAGTCCACGATAAACCTCGAAAGTAATACGACATTTGGTGGGAAGAAATTTTCTCACTTTCTAACAGTATCATTAGCCCGCCAGTAATTTCCGACCTCTGTTCTTGAGTACGGCTATTTTCTGATAGTAATGAAGTGCAGGAACATATTACTAATTCGGTATCAAGAAAGATAGCAGAATTCTACGATGAATGTGCAGAAAAACTCATACAACAGGCAACTGTCTTGCTAATGTGTAAGTAAACGTAGAGGGCTGATCTAATTTTAACAGCAAAATTAACCGAGTGTTCAAATGATGACCTATTCTCGTCTTTTCTTAATATTTCAATATGCATATATTAGTGAAAACTGATGTAATACGATGAGTAACACAACAAAAAAATTAATTTACTGTCCAGTTCATGTACTGGGGCTATACTATCACACAAAGAGCCAAACAGTTCGTCACTCACGAAAACATACACCCAAAAAATTACGAAACTTTTCTTTCGGTAAGGTAAAGGTAAAGTTCCGCGCTCTGTCCGCAACGGTCCAATCGAACCCGACCGACCGCCGTATCATCCTCTGCCACTGACGTCATCGCGTGCGGTTTTAGGGGCATGTGGTCAGCACGCCGCTCTCCAGCTTATTGTTGTTCGTTGACCTTGCAACCACCACTAATCTATCGAGTAGCTCCTCACTTTGCCTCGCGAGGCTGAGTGCACTCCGTAACAGTCCTTCCACCAAGGAGAAATGCCAAGCATTACGGGGAATGGAACTTGTGCACCACGCATGGCAGTCGGCCTCGCTGACCACTCATCTACGGAGGCGGACGAACTTATTCCTTAGTGGCATTAAATTTAGTGACACACAGCAATATTGCATAAAGTAGCCAAACTGGGCCTAACATTGGGAAATTAGGTCTGCCTGTCACGAGCCAAGAGAAGGATGAGTTATACAGGTTAACACCACTTTAAAAAACCTTGGTCCAGGTGTTAGTAACTTGTAAGGGTCACTTGCCAGGAAAAGCAGATGAAGATAGTCAAAGATTTTGAAGGCGGAAGAGGACTATGCTTCCCAAAGGCGATTAAAGCGGATCAACATCTCAAATTCACCAGACAGCGTCTGTTCCCAGGTTAGAGGCGGTTACCAACAGCATCGGTTCCCTAACTTAAGGGCGGATGAAATAATCTCCAAAGCTGGTCCAGGAACTACAGTGTGGCAGCCCTTTCACTGAACTTGCTTCTTACCGGCTAGCAACCTTCATGCTTTCAAGTCTAGACCAGGAAATAATCGGATTGACAGCCACGTTGACGACTGAGCAGCGAAAAAAGTAATGCATGGAAAAGGCAAAATGTTATAAATATTGCGATATGCAACGAACAGGTCAGAGCCGATAAGGAAGACCAGGTAGACGACTTATTAGCAAAAAAGGGATATTCAGTAACAGCAATTTTGGAAACAAAAAAGAAATTAAGGGGTTCAAATCACGCTCAGAATTACGTACATTCTACAGTGGAGTCGATCAGAAAACAAGAGCAAAAGCTGGTGTTATTCTGATGGTACAGAAACGCCTCAGGTCGGTAATCGATGACTACATATGCTAGAAGGAAAGGCTCCTTCAGCAATTTCACGAGGCTACTCCACAGCGATTGGTGTCTATGTTCTGCTTGAAGGTGAGAAAGGATAAACTGACAACTTCTGTTGCTAGTTACAAAATATCATTAGCGAAATTAATAAGTCGAATATGACCATAACAATGTTGGAATTTAAAGCTAGTGCAGAGACACCGGAGTTGAACAATATGTAGTCCCTCACGAGGAAGACACACATCTAGTAACCAACTCAGAGTTATGAACACAGAGTTAAAGCATATAGCGAGCCACAAATTCACTTGGGGCAGGGCCTTCAATTCTGTAGCAAATTATATTCTTTGTAATAAAAAAATGACTGATATGGTATTGGATATAAAGGTTTTTCAAGTTTCTTCTACTATGCCTCATACGAATAACACTAAGATGATTTAAAAGTACAAGGAACTGCCAATGAATAAAGAACTTGCCCTCCATGTTAGCCTTCTGACAGACTGTACTATAGTTTGCTTATACCAAAAAAATACTTAAGTTAACGAAAATACCAGCAATGAGAGTGAACTCAAAGGAAGAATGGGAGGCTCTCCAATACATTCTAAGAGAAGCTGCCAATCAGAGCATTTGCAGAAAAGCAAAGGAAAAGACTGACAAAATGGGATGCTGATGCCAAAAATCTGTGAAGGACAAACGAGAAGCATTTGTGAAATATCTGTCAAGATGGAATCATGAAGATAAAATAGAATATCATGGGACAAGAGTAATCGCGAAAAGATAAATACGATGGAAACACAGACAGAGTTGGGAAGAATTTCTGACCCGTTTAGAACATGATATTTACAGACCGCAACTACAGACTTTCAAAATGATTAAAAAAGCTAAACAGTGAGATAAAAGAGAATGTGAAAGTGACTCGCATCCGTTTACCTAAATGATGGCAGTACTTTAAGAATCTGTGGCCTCAAACATCAAAGCATTTTACAATCCAAGTCTCGCAGAACCATTCGAGAGAACCCATAGCTAAGTGTGAACTTAAAGAATTATTAAACAAAATAAAAAAGCTGATAAAGTGCCAGAAGAAGTTTTATTCAATATAGAGCTATTTAAATATGCAAGCAAGTCGTTTACAGAAAAATTCCTAAACTTCTTAAATATGATCTGGTCAAAAGATTATATACTTGAGAGGTGGACAAAGTCAGTTGCCATTCCTACCTTTAAAAAGGGAGACCTGATAAATTGTGATAGCTTCTGAGGAATAACTTTATCGAAGACTGCATATAAAACTTTAGCCAGCACCATGAAAAGTAAATTGTATAGACGCTATGAAATCATTGTGGGTCATGAGCAAAATGGCTTCCGAAAAGGAAGATCATGCTGCGATCGCTATTTTCCATTGAAACTGCCAATATAAAAACACAGACAGTCTAGAAACGAATATTACCTTTTTAGGCTTCAGAAAAGCTTTTGCTTAAGTCAGCGGAAACAAGTTATTGCAGATGATCATGTTCTCCATTAACTTTTCGAAAATATGTACAAATTTACAGAACAAATTTAATCCTTGTCAAGAAAGAGGACAAATTATCAAGTGGGGCACAATCTATGTTGGAATACGACATGGATGCGTCTTTTCACCATTCTTTATTATTTAAATGAATAGTACCATCCAGGTGTGGAGACAATCGCCACAAGGCTTCATCCAAATCAACAAAAACACGAAGCTACCTGCTTTATTTTTTGTAGATGATGTAACTCGTCTAGCATGTTCAGAGAAAGATCAGCAGTATTCAAGAAATAAAGTATGGACATCAACACCGAAGAAAAGGAAACTATGGACTTCTGTTGAGAATACCCAAAGGAAAGAAAGTTTTGTTTGAAAAATAAAATTCTGCAAAGGGTGGACACATTAACATATTTAGGCTGTAAACTATCCCTTCTGGGAGGAACAGACCCAGCTGCAAAAGCCACCAGATATGGAAAAACAATAGGCTCCATTTATAATGTAATGAAACCTTTCTGAGACGAGAAGCACACCAGAATACGCATTTATAAGACCTGTGCTGTACTATGGCAGCGAAGCCTGGATAATACAGGCAAAAGATACGAAAAGACTTAACAGCCTTTGAAGTGAAATTCTTAAAACGAACAACTAGTTATATCAAATTTGTGCACAAAAGAAATGACGATGATTTGGCGGAACTTAAAATGGAACGAATCACACATTAAATACTGAACTACCAAAATAAGTATAGAAAACATTTACAACGAATGAGCTCAAAGAGAATCAGAACATCCTTTCTAGATTTCGTCCGCAACGTTGCTATATCACTAGGATGACCGATGAAAAGATGGGAGGAGAACTTTTTGATGAGAGAACTTTTTGATGAGACCATAACAGGTCAAAATGGCTAAAACTTGAAGGAATGGGAAGAAGAACACGATATCATGAACCCCCAAGGGCGTTAGCTTATGAGAAAATATTGATAATGTAAAACTAAACAAGTTAAGGAAAAACGTAAACAAAAGGCCTTGACACATGTTCACTATCTAGTTTTTATACCGCGCTTATTGCAGCTCTCAGACGATGAAATCAAACAACAGCGCACATGCCGTATAATGGCGGACAGTAAGTTTCATCACTTCAGTTTTAGAAACACTCACTACAGACAAACTTATAGCCTATCGCCCTTGTATCTACATTTAATAATTTCCAATGGATGTGGGCACTTTAAAAAATTTATTCTCAAAATCGTTGCTTAATAAATAATAGAAAATAATAAGTTCGTCGTGCTCCTTGATGACGTAACGCATTATAACACAGACAATTAACCAGCGATTGCAATTTATCAGTATCAGTTTGGCAGCTATTTGCGGAACAATATCAGTTCTAAACGAAGTTTCGATACAGTATTACATTAATGACAAATAGTTAGTAACCTATGCTACTGATGGAATTACATTTACACACTAGCAGAGTTATTCTTTGTCAGTTTCGAATTCCGAAACAAAATAGATATTAGCCAAACTGATAAAGTAAATTATTACCCTCTTTGACTCATTGCAGAATGAAATAATTAGCAACCATTACATAATAACGATAGAGGAAGATGAAAGGAATTTCGTTAATGATGAAAGCAGCAATGTTTACACACAACTTTTGATTTATTATCCGTACAAAAGAAATACCTTTCATTTTTAAATAGGGAGTAATTAATACACAATTTGTACGTATGAGTGCTTGTTTTTCATGACAGTGAGTACAAAAGTCTCTGCACTGACTGCGTTTTAGCTACTGGATAGATTCTAATATTCTCTGACGACAATTATATTGAAGTTGAAGATGATAACTTCAGATTGTTTTTCCGTCCGTTTCAGAAAACGTATCGACTACTATACTCTTAGTTAAGACAGTCGAAACTTTAATATTGTAGGCTTCTGGTTTCAATGCGTGTACTTCGCCATCAAGTTCCACATAATTAATTACGGATCATATAGCCATATTTGTCCACTCGAATATATAACACAGTTCACGGTTTATTCAATCTTAATCACAGTCGTCATGTCATTCATACAAGGTGACAATTACTGAACTATAAATCGTCGTAACTTCTGAATGGTTTGCGTTAGGACGTTAAAATTGCACGGTTGGGCGCGGCGGATGATGGGAACCCAGTATGCGCTATGTGGTTTGGTTTAACGACGAAACCCACTTTCATTTGGATGAATTCGTCAATAAGTAAAACTGGCGCATTTGAGCGACTGAGAATCCGCATTTCGAGATCAAGTAGTCTCTTCACACTCAACGGGTGACCGTGTGGTGTACAATGTCCAGTCACGGAGTAATTGGTGCGATATTCCTTGATGGCACGGTGACTACCGAACGGTACGTGAAAGTTTTGGAAGATGATTTCATCCCCATTATCCAAAGCGACCCTGATTTCGGCAAGATGTGGTTCATGCAAGACGGAGTGAGACCACATCAAAGCAGGAGTGTGTTTGATATGCTGTAGGAGCACTTTGGGGACCACATTCTGGCTCTGGGGTACCCAGAGGCCGCTGGCATGGGCCTCGATTGGCCACCATATTCTCAGGATCTGAACACATGTGGCTTTTTGTGGGGCTGTATTAGAGACAAGGTTTACAGCAATAATCCCAAAACCACTGCTGAGCTGAAAACAGCCATTCAGGAGGTCATCGACAGCATCGATGTTCTGACACTTCAGCAGGTCATGCAAACTTTCGCTTTTCGTCTGCGCCATATCATCGCCAATGATGGAAGGAATATCGAACATGTCATAACCTAAATCCGAATATCTGTGGTGACGTTTACATGTTGAATATAGCGTGTGCTTGCCGTAGTTAGTAACTAATTAAATTTTTTCCATATATTTCAAGAATTGTCATCCTGCATCATTGCTCCACACACACACACACACACACACACACACACACACAGAATCTGTTGGAAGTATACGAACTCTGTTCTTGTTATGCACGAAACCGTTTTATTTTATCTATTTATTCACATAAGGGATTTCATAACTTATTCACAGTTACTCACAGTCCTCGTGTTGTTCTTATTAATACCATACAATCATTGTTTTACTGCAAATATGCGCTTGCTGTCCACAGTTTCCGCGAATCCGTCTTTTGTGCGTTCATTGAACGACACAGTCCACTAAGTTTTTATTGTTAGTCACTGATCTCATGCTGTCCGTATTAATCTGGTTCACACGGAACTTTCAACATTTGCACCATTGCAACACACGAAAAAAAAAAAAAAAAAGAAACCACGAATTGCAACACGATACCATCTCCAATCCGTATGGTATCTCTACTATCGATAGGTCACTGTCGACTTACTTATGAGTTTTCATAACAAATATTACCTATCTATACACCGAAACTTTGTGGTGTAACAAATACATCTGGAAGTAATATGAAACGACGGTACTAACAGCTAAAAATTATAAAACGAAATAAAGAAAAAGAAAAAAAATTATCCCTTAGGCTCTTCGTAGCTATATCATTAGGAATGTATGCCGTTACGAAGGACTGTACTGCAAGGTGTAGTGAAATATTGTTATTGCCGTTTCTTCTTCTTTTTGCACGTCACATTGGATATTTACGTATTATGGTTGTGTTCACAATAGTCTACGTTTCTGCTTAGGTTGCACGAAGACATAACACATGGTACGAGATAGTGTGTTTTCCATGTTCAGCGATCGAGGGAGGTGATACTGTTGTTAAAAAGCTGCAGTCATTTGCTGGAGAAATGAGGTTGAAAGTCCTGTAAGGCCATCCAGATTTGACGTCTGAGTAGTAACACTGTGGGGCCTGTGAAACACTTTGATGTTCACACACTGAGCTAGGTACAGATAGCATAAATGCCAAGAGTAATGACGTCATCACAATGGCGTTGGGGGCGAAATTGAAAAATGCAAGATGGTGTTGGCGGGAAATTATAAAATTGCAAGATAGTAGGGATGGGAAAATTTTAAAAATGCCACATGGTGCTGGTGAGGGAAATTTAAGAGTTGCAAGATGCTAGTGGGTGAGAAATTTTAAAAATGCTAGGTGGACGTTGGTAGGAAATTTTAAAAAATATAAGGTGGTGGTGCTGGTGGTGGTATGGGAAATTTTAAAATTGCAAGATGATGGTCTGTGAGAAATTCTAAAAGTGAATTTTAGTACGATGTGCTTGATAACTTGGTCCAACCGATAAGAAGTGACAAGGTCAACTTCATTGATGTGTGAATTTCCATCTCTCTCTCTCTTCTGTGTGAAGCACAAGTTATGGTATATTACAGAGAGAATGGGAGAAAGACAAACAAAATACTCTAGATATAAAATTTATTGTAAAAAAATTATTACATTCCAAAGCAAGGTACATACACGTTTACATAAATCGTTCAGCCTAGCATGTAGCTATGGCAAGGATATTCTTTTGAAATTGCACAAGGGTTTTACATATTTTCGCACATACGGAGTAAAATAACATTTAATGTTTGCACACACACACACACACACACACACACACACACACACACACACACACTTAGGATTTACCCATGCAGACTGGTAAAAGCCGGATCGAAGACTCCCACCTCCGTCGTGCAGGTTCAGACAAGTTTTATTGTTGGTAATTTTGTCTTCAGATAAGTTTCTTTGTTGGCAATTACGAGTCCTCAGTCCGCTCACCGCTGTGTAATTTCAGTCAGTGTCGAGCATCGTGCGTACAGTCATGTCTGCGACTCGTTTTAGTGGTGTTTCATCTGCAGCTTTGCATCAGAAGGAGTGATGTTATGCGTAACAGATTTTACGATTTTTTAAGTGAATCAGTGAATAAGGAGAAGGACAACAATTTTTATGTAACTGCTGAGCAATATAATATTCTGTTAAGTGAAGCGAAAAATGTAAAAATTGTTTCTAGGAAAAAATCTGTTCACTACAGACGTTTGAATGCGATATGATGTTATCATCGGAGGTGGAGTTAAACTCATAGGACCGGCGTCTGCTGAAGCGAAGAAATTCGTTATCACGTTCGTTTTGATAACCTGTTTAACATAGTACATGAGACCCACATTGCTATAGGCCATGGTGGCCGAACACGGATGATTGTGGAACTGGATCGTAAGTACAAGAACGTGACCGTTGAATCAGTCGTTACTTATTTGAGATTATGTGAACCATGTCAGAAAAAGTAAAAAACATTGAAAAGGGGTGTTGTAGTGAAACCTAAATCATAGACAGTGAAATGAATTCACGGTGCCTAATTGACTTAACCGACATGCAGGCAAACACAGACTATAAGACGAAGTTCATACTTGTATACCAAGATCATTTGACAAAATTTGTTATACTCCGCGCACTAACTTCCAAAAGGGCTGAGGAAGTAGCATATGACCTTTTGGATATTTTTACTATCTTTGCTGCCCCAAGTATCTTTCATTCTGATAATGATAGAGACTTTTGTAACCAAGTCATTCAAAGTTTATGTGGGTTGTGGAGTGATATAAAGATAGTCCACGGGAAGCCGAGGCACGGTCAGTCTCAGGGATCAGTCTAAAGAGATAATCAAGATATCGAAAATGTTAACAACTTGGATGGTAACTTCAAAACGGTCTTAAGGGTTGAGGTTTATACATATAATGAAAAATAGGACTTATCATGAAGGGATCAGATGTTCACCATATGAACCCATGTTTGGGGTTCCAATGAAAATGGGTATTGCGACCTCAGTTGTTACACGTGATTTAATAAAAAATATAAACACTGAAGAAGACTTGGAAACAGTGCTAAACACCACTTTCACTGATTCACAGGAAATTGAAAATGACGGCCAAGGAATCGATGTCAGCGAATCTATTACTGGAACAGAAGGAACGGAGGTAGAAAGTGCGGCTGTAGCAGGTGAGGAACCACCAGAGACACAGGATTTGACGGCAGTTAACAATGAGACACCAGCACCAGCTGATGGTTGTGACGATACGCTGACAACTTCCAACAGTGTTAATAAAGTGAAACGGATCCGAGAAGCTGCCAAAGAAGGTCTTCAATTGCAGGCAAAGGAAATGGAAACAGCCTCATGTAACAAAATTTCAAAATATTCAGTTGTACAGTGAGAATTAAAGTATCGGATGTAGACAGGGCTAAAATTGATGCAAAATGTATAATAGCAGTGGTGATAAGTATTCAGGATGACGAATTTTATCAACTTGGTACCAAAGCTGGTAAACTAAAATCATTGTAGACTAGGAACCAATTTACACTGTGAAAGGAAAATTTTATCAACGTCAAAGAAGTAGCAAGAGAAGAAATTAGTTTACGGGAAGTGGTTGCCAAACAATCTTTTGTTGGAGGACATGGGTTCAAAGAGAGCAATTTCTAAAAAACGTGTTCAACAAAAAAGGCTTTTGTAAATCGTCTTCCATATTACGTAATTCTAAATGCCACAATAGTCAGACTTATTGTAACAAAAATTAACGTTCACAAGGTAAATTTTTTTACATTTTTCGGTAATATGGTATATTGCTCGTTATAACCACATTGGAATACAATACGAGTCTCGGTCCGGCACACAGTTTTAATCTGCCAGGAAGTTTTACAACATCAATGTTTAAAATATATAAATTTACTATAAATACAAACTATTTCAATAAACTGCTAAGCTGATTTTTTTAAATGAATCCGGCTTTACCAGCTGATATGGGTACTGCCTAACGTTTACCAACTTCTCTTGGTAGAAGTTCGAAATCTATGCATATAATAAGAAATTTAGGACTTTTACTACACCGTGTGGTAAGTCTTAGGTTTCAGCAGTTAATTCTAGGATTTACCAATCATCTTACTTTTACAAAAAAATGGTTCAAATGGCTCTGAGCACTATGGGACTCAACTGCTGTGGTCATAAGTCCCCTAGAACTTAGAACTACTTAAACCTAACTAACCTAAGGACAGCACACAACACCCAGCCATCACGAGGCAGAGAAAATCCCTGACCCCGCCGGGAATCGAACCCGGGAACCCGGGCGTGGGAAGCGAGAACGCTACCGCACGACCACGAGATGCGGGCTCTTACTTTTACAGTAAGATATACACAATGCAGGAATACTCTACGTATAAAATAGATTACATTGCAAAGAAAGTTAGATGCATACTCGGTTGACTGCGCACAATCAAGAACGTCTGTCTCCGCCAATGAAAAGAAATAATGAAAACACCAATAATGGACGTCTAACACCCCTCCTCCTCATTCTCAATAGCCTATTAGAGTTCGATGTCAGCCTGTTCCGCCGGTTACGTGATATTTCTCATTCAGACTTTAAATCTCGTACACTGCAGACATTCCAAAACATTCAATATGCTGACGACATCGCCTACCTAGCCACTCACCCACACTCACAATCTCCCACGCCTCCCTCCAACGCCACCCGAATCTCCTAATCGAGTGGTGTAATACGTGGAAACTTCAAGTAAATCCACAGAAAAACCAAGCCACCACCTTTGGTCGCACCACTCGGGGTTTCCATCGTCCAGATTTCCGTCTGTCAATCATCAGCCGTCCCACTCCTCTGACTAACACAGTGAAGTATTTAGCTAACTTCGACAGGAAACTAACAAGGAACGCACATCTCCTAACCATCAACACAAATCCCGAGACTGAGTAAAACTACTAGAATTACTAACATGTTGCACATGGTGTCTACATCCTTCTGCCATTATCCTCACCCATAAATCCCTCACCTGCGCCATCCTAACCTACGCCAACCTGGATATCTGCCTGCCCTTGAAATCCTGGGAAAGAAATGCACTCTGCCTCGCCTTCTGCATCCACCTACTTTCCCCAACTTGTATCCTGTACCAACTCATCCACTTCTCGCACTTTCTTCTCTTCCTAGAGTACCTTAGTATCCGATACATTCATGGCAAAACCAGGTCTGAGCACCCAATTTCCCAGCCACTAATAACCATTCCAGGTACCCTTGTGCGCCATTACATTCATATTCCACGTTACATACCTCCATGCCTTATCCATTCTCTCCCGCCGGAATTTTAACCAACTCCCAGTCCCCAACAACGAAATCCGGACAAGATATACCCCTATTTCCAACCCCAATCACAAAGTTCCTCTTATTTTCTTCTTCCCTCTTCATCCATCTCGCTGACTTCTAGTCGCTACCTGCGGTTCTCCATAGTCACACTCATCATCGCGTCTTCATCATGACAATTTTCTCATGTGTCATCTACATCACCATTTCAACATGCCACATTCACATTCATCAGTGACTATATTTTAGCTGTAATATAAAATCGTCAAACGAGTTTTAAAAACAGTCAATATTTTCCATCTACAAGTCTTTTACAAAACCCTCATTTATTATCACTTATTTTTAAGTAAAAATCGTAAATATCGCCCATGTATGTGTTCTTTATAACATCATCTGTTATTGTCAACTTTTATGTATCTGAATAATACAAACAGACATGATCTACCAGTTGTGGACTCAACCACTGTTTACGCATTATTAGTCTCGTAGTCATCATCATCATCATTATCATCATCATCATTTAAGACTGATTATGTCTTTCAGCGTTCAGTCTGGAGCATAGCCCCCTTATAAAATTCCTCCACGATCCCCTATTCAGTGCTAACATTGGTGGTGCTTCTTCTGATGTTAAACCTATTACTTCAAAATCATTCTTAACCGAATCCAGGTACCTTCTCCTTGGTCAGCCCCAACTCCTCCTACCCACTACTGCTGAACCCATGAGTCTCTTGGCTAACCTTGCTTCTCCCATGCGTGTAACATGACCCCGCCATCTAAGCCTGTTCGCCCTGACTGCTACATCTATAGAGTTCATTCCCAGTTTTTCTTTGATTTCCTCATTGTGGACACCCTCCTCATAGTCATTAGTGATTCAAATGCAAAGGTGTTCTGTCACACTCGAAAATTCGACCGACGAGAGAACAGAAGTTTTCACGTCGAAAGAAAGTGGGTTTAATGAAAGGTAAATTATCGGGAGAAATATTACAGAATTCATAGTAAACTGTATGTACCCGAGGTTGAGTCAGGATGCATAATGCACAGAGCAAAGAGTGTAAAACAGTTTTCTGTTAAAACGTTAACCATTGATTATCACCAGCAATGCATGTTGAATTATGATGTTAAAACAATTGTATATCATGTACATCGTATTATTGGCTATTACAACAACACATATTCGGTATTTAAAATCTGAATCCACACCAAACCATTCCAGACTTAACATTACTGATTTTAACATGCTTCGTAGATGGCTCTCACCCAATAATTATATCTTAGACTTCTGAACTGTCTGTGGCAGTCCTCTTCTTCACCTCAACAGACTGCAAAATGAAAATTTTCTAGTATTCACGATAAGCTGTCGCACCTGTACGGATTCAACTTCTAAATGCAGCCTTAATAGGAACCCATTCAAGATCATAGGCTGCATTTAATTTAATACGTTAGGTTCCTGGTTCATCTATTAATGCGAATTTGACACTAATACAATAATATTACTTGGTTAGTCTCAAAATCGGTGACGACAACGTCCACGAATTTCAGGTTACCAAGAGATTTGCGCGTTGATTGTCTTCGTTGGCCTTCTTCTTCCCTCATTGGGTACTACTAGCCACTGAAGCCCTTCAATTACTGCTCAGTCAGTGTACTAGACGGTAGCTGCTTGTAGACTCTCGATTGCTCTGACTGGGTAATAGACGACAGCCGATGCTGAATCGGATACTAGACAGCAGTTGCTTTCAAATTCTGCAATACTGAATGAAACCCATCCTAGAAAGCAGGTGAGTTTGTGAAAGGCATTATACACTATATGACCAAAAGTATCCGGACACCTGGCTGAAAATGACTTACTAGTTCGTGGGCCTTCCATCGGTGATGCTGGTATTCAGTAAGGTGTTGACCCACCCTTAGCCTTGATGACAGCTTCCACTCTCGCAGCCATACGTTCAATCACGTGCTGGAAGGCTTCTTGGGGAATGGCAGCCCATTCTTCACGGAGTGCTGCGCTGAGGAGAGGTATCGATGTCGGTCGGTGAGATCTGACACGAAGTCGGCGTTCCAAAACATACCAAAGGTGTTCTGTAGGATTCAGGCCATGGCTCTGTGCAGGCCAGTCCATTACATGGATGTTATTGTCGTGTAGCCACTCCGCCACAGGCCGTGCACTATGAACAGGTGCTCGATCCTGTTGAAAGATGCAATCGCCATCCCCGAATTGCTCTTCAACACTGGGAAGCAAAAAGGTACATAAAACATCAATGTAGGTAGGCCTGTGCTGTGATAGTGCCACGCTAAACAACAAGGAGTGCAAGCCCCCTCAATGAAAAACACGACCACACTACCACACCACCGCCTCCGAATTTTACTGTTGGCGCTACACACGCTGGTAGATGACGTTCACCGAGGATTTGCCATACACATACCCTGCCATCGGATCGCCACATTGTGTACCGTGATTCGTCACTCCACACAACGTTTTTCCAGTGTTCAATCGTCCAGTGTTTATGCTCCGTACACCAAGAGAGGCGTCGTTTGGCATTTACCAGCGTGATGTGTAGCTTATGAGCAACCGCTCGACTATGAAATCCAAGTTTTCTCACCTCCCGCCGAACTTTCATAGTACTTGCAGTGGATCTGATGCAGTCTGCAATTCCTGTGTGATGGTCTGGATAGATGTCTGCCTATTACACATTACGACCCTCTTCAACTGTCGGCGGTCTCTGTCAGTCAACAGACGAGGTCGGCCTGTACGCTTTTGTGCTGTACGTGTCCCGTCACGCTTCCACTTCACTATCACATCGAAAACAGTGGACTAGGGATGTTTAGGACAGTGGAAATCTCACGTACAGACGTATGACACAGGTGACACCCAATCCTGTGAATTCTGTGAATTCCGCAGAGTGCCCCATTCTGCTCTCTCACGATGTCTAGTGGCTACTGAGGTCGCTGATATGGAGTACCTGGCAGTAGGTGGCAGCACAATGCACCTAATATGATAAACGTATGTTCTGGAGATGTCCGGATAGTTTTAACCACATAGTATAGCTGCATTCTTAGATGCCGCTAGGTCTGAATAGGCTGGAAACTGTCAAAGGAATGCAACTCAGAATCAGAAACATGTATCGCAAGTGCCTGCAGGAGAAAAAAAATTGGAGGAGGATTTATGAGTAATCTGTAAAAGCAGGATCGTTTCAGGAAGAATAAATAGTAGGTGTAGGATGTAAAATTATTAAATATTACTACAGAAGGCAGACAGATATTTTGTGGAGAAATGCTGTGTCATGTACAAAGACTGCGAATTTTCCTCAAGATCACGTTTTTGCCAACAGTCGCTGTAGTTCTTCAATCACTGCTCTGATCAGATACTACAGATGACAGTCAGTACAGATTCTGTAGAGCTGAATGATAAAAAGCATGTCTGAGTTACAACTAACCAGTAGGTGAAAGATATAAGATTGTTGAGAGGTTCAAAAATGGCTCTGAGCACTATGGGACTTAACAGCTATGGTCATCAGTCCCCTAGAACTTAGAACTACTTAAACCTAACTAACCTAAGGACATCACACAACACCCAGCCATCACGAGGCAGAGAAAATCCCTGACCCCGCCGAAAATCGAACCCGGGAACCCGGGCGTGGGAAGCGAGAACGCTACCGTACGACCACGAGAAGCGGGCGATTGTTGAGAGGGATATGTATATGACACAGTTTTGGAGAGTTGCTCGCCTGTTACAAGAAAGTTTTGAATAATGTCTGCGATGTTTCAGCATCAGTAATTTGCCATGAGCGGCTGCTCCCGATTTTACAGCCACTTCCAGCTGATTTAGCAATTGCTGACGTCTGCGCATACACTCTGATGCAATATCCAAGCCCATCATATTCCACTGACTCGACAAGCCAGGAAAAGTTGTGGCTTGTTCCAACAAAAAAATGCTTAGTCAACAAGTCCAGACGTTCCGGTGCCTGACAAACGGAATTAGCATGTGTGTGAAATTGTGCCGAGCCGAGAGTCAAATGCATTGGTGAAATGCGTGAGCTGCGTAACGAAATAATTCATAGAAACATCAATTACTATTTCGTCAAGCACCAGTTCTACATCTACATCTACATCCATACTCTGCAAGCCACCTGACGGTGTGTGGCGGAGGGTACCTTGAGTACCTCTATCGGTTCTCCCTTCTATTCCAGTCTCGTATTGTTCGTGGAAAGAAAGATTGTCGGTATGCCTCTGTGTAGGCTCTAATCTCTCTGATTTGATCCTCATGGTCTCTTCGCGAGATGTACGTAGGAGGCAGCAGTATACTGCTTGACTCCTCGGTGAAGGTATGTTCTTGAAACTTCAACAAAAGCCCGTACCGAGCTACTGAGTGTGGTGTCACCGCCAAACACCACACTTGCTAGGTGGTAGCCTTTAAATCGGCCGCGGTCCATTAGTATACGTCGGACCCGCGTGTCGCCACTATTAGTGATTGCAGACCGAGCGCCGCCACACAGCAGGTCTAGAGAGACTTCCTAGCACTCGCCGCAGTTGTACAACCGACTTTGCTAGCGATGGTTCACTGACAAAATACGCTCTCATTTGCTGAGACAATAGTTTAGCATAGCCTTCAGCTACGTCATTTGCTACGACCTAGCAAGGCGCCATTATCAGTTACTATTGATATTGTGAATCATGTACCGCCCAGACCGACGTTCACCATTAATTGATTAAAGTTAAGTATTCCACCAGCTACATCCTTTTTTTCTAAATTCTAATTTCCTTGTCCTGTTCCAGACCTCACCCCAGCCTGCGTGAGCTAAAACGCGTGCCTTTCGGCCTCCTCTAGTAACACGGTATTTGCTCTCCTGCCAACCAAAACATTGGCGACGAGGCAAACCCGTGTTCTTATCGATATTGCCCTGATTTACTTGTGTAATGGCTTCGACACAATCACCAGATGTACTGTCCGAATTTTATCGCTTACAAATCAGCAGACGCAGGCATTACTGGATGCCCTTGGACAGCTCGTCCAGGGTCAACGTTCAATGCAAAACGATGCGGCAGCCGCCGCTCCACCGCTAACGCAGCCACACCACGCTGTTACACCAACTTTGCGACCTTTTGATGCTGCATTGGAAAGCTGGACGGAGTGGTCACGCCAATTTGGATTCCATCTCGCCGCCTACAGAATTCAAGGTAACGAGCGGCAGCCTTTTTGTTATCAACGATCGGCGTACAAACGTACCGTGTGATAGTCAAATTATTTCCCCGACGCGATGTAGCAACTCTGTCCTACGACGAAATTTTGTCTGCATTAGATGCATATTTCAAAGAATCAGTCAATGTAGTTGCGAAAAGGTACACCTTCTTTCGTACAAAACGTACGGCAGGTCAGACTAATCGGGAGTGGGTTGTAACCTTGCAAAGCCTTACTAGTGAGTGTCAATGTGGACTCCCTTATTCAGATACTATGGTATGTGATGCCATTGCACAGAACGTTTCTGATGTTCGTATAAGGGAACAGATTTTGAAACTAGTCAGTCCCTCCCTTCAACAAGTGATGGACATATTGGATCGGCAGGACACACTTGACTTTGCTCAGGAACCATTTGAAACTTCACCAGACGTGTGTCAGGTTAACCAGCCCGATGGGCGAGCTGCACGGAGCAGTAAACAGCCCTCGCGCCCGGCCGCGCCGCTGCCGCCAGGCTCTCAGCCACGTGTGCTGCAGCAGGCAAGCAAATGCAGTGCTAAAATCATGCCCGCGGTGTGCTACTAGACATTCGCATGAGAATTGCCCGTCACGCCAGGCTATTTGCTTTTTCTGTAATAAAAAAGGACATGTTCAGAGTGTTTGCCAGAAAAAGCTCAGATCGGAAACTCACAACCATTTCAGGGCCTTTGCTTCGCGCCGAATTCGAACCAAGGATACTCAGGCTCGTGAAACTTCGCACATAGAAATTCATGTAGTTCATTCCACTCCGCTCAGTGCCACTCTCTCTAACAGTGACTGTGTTCGTCCCACAAATAGTGTGCATCGACATCGCCGGAAATCTCGTCAAGTCGCAAGTGATTATGTGCCAGTGTCAGTTCACGTTGCAGGAGACAGTCTCTCTTGTCGTCAGCAGGCCAATAAACTTTTTGTAGACTTGGACGTTAACGGCAAAGTGATACCATTCCACCTTGAAACCGGAGCTGCAGTTTCACTGATCAATCAAGACACGTACAAACAGCTGGGCACACCTCTGTTGCGTGCCGCAAATGTTAAGTTAACTAGTTATTCAGGTCAAGATATCCCTGTGTTAGGACAGTGCAGCCTTCTTGCAACATACAAAGGATAAACAAAACTTGTGTCATTTTACATTCTTCGTTCTTCTTCTGCAGTGAACTTGTTTGGTTTCGATTTATTTCAGTTGTTTAACTTGTCTATAGTAAATCAGGTCCTATCAGTGAACCAGACTGATATATATATATATATATATATATATATATATATATATATATATATATATATATATATGTGTGTGTGTGTGTGTGTGTGTGTGTGTGTGTGTGTGTGTGTGTGTGTGTGTGTGGTCTTCAGTCCAGAGAGTGGTTTGATGCAGCTCTCCATGCTACTCTATCGTGTGCAAGCTCCTTTTCTCCCAGTACCTACTGCAACCTACATCCTTCTGAATCTGCTTAGTGTATTCATCTCTTGGTCTCCCTCTACGATTTTTACCCTCCACGCTGCCCTCCAATACTAAATTGGTGATCCCTTGATGCCTCAGAATATGCCCTACCAACCGATCCCTTCTTCTAGTGAAGTTGTGCCACAAATTTCTTTTCTCCCCAATTCTATTCATTACCTCCTCATTAGTTACGTGATCTACCCATCTAATCTTCAGCATTCTTCTGTAGCACCACATTTCGAAAGCTTCTATTTTCTTCGTGTCTAAACTATTTACCGTTCACCTCTCACTTCCATACATGGCTACACTCCATACAAATACTTTCAGAAACGACTTCCTGACACTTAAATCTATATTCGATGTTAACAAATTTCTCTTCTTCAGAAACATTTTCCTTGTCATTGCTAGTCTACATTTTATATCCTCTCTATTTCGACCATCATCAGTTATTTTGCTCCCCAAATAGCAAAGCTCATTTACTACTTTAAGCGTCTCATTTGCTAATCTAATTCCTGCAGCTATATTATTGTAGCTAAATGATAAAGGATATTTCTTTCTATGTATTCGCAGCGCAGTTGTAATTTGCTTGAATTGTTGTCTAGCGATCCGAGAAAGCAAGTTTCCTAGGCACCCATATTTGACGAGGAGGCAGTATTCAACATATCCTCCGAAGAAGAAGCAACGGTGAGAACCACATATGGAGCACTAAATGGGTCATAATTTTTAGGGGAGTACGCCAAGGATGCACTTTGATATCGTATTTATTCAATCAGTGTGCAGAGCACAATATGAGGAATGCCAGGTTAGGTGAAAGAACTGAACTAAAATAACTGGGATAAATACACTCCTGGAAATGGAAAAAAGAACACATTGACACCGGTGTGTCAGACCCACCATACTTGCTCCGGACACTGCGAGAGGGCTGTACAAGCAATGATCACACGCACGGCACAGCGGACACACCAGGAACCGCGGTGTTGGCCGTCGAATGGCGCTAGCTGCGCAGCATTTGTGCACCGCCGCCGTCAGTGTCAGCCAGTTTGCCGTGGCATACGGAGCTCCATCGCAGTCTTTAACACTGGTAGCATGCCGCGACAGCGTGGACGTGAACCGTATGTGCAGTTGACGGACTTTGAGCGAGGGCGTATAGTGGGCATGCGGGAGGCCGGGTGGACGTACCGCCGAATTGCTCAACACGTGGGGCGTGAGGTCTCCACAATACATCGATGTTGTCGCCAGTGGTCGGCGGAAGGTGCACGTGCCCGTCGACCTGGGACCGGACCGCAGCGACGCACGGATGCACGCCAAGACTGTAGGATCCTACGCAGTGCCGTAGGGGACCGCACCGCCACTTCCCAGCAAATTAGGGACACTGTTGCTCCTGGGGTATCGGCGAGGACCATTCGCAACCGTCTCCATGAAGCTGGGCTACGGTCCCGCACACCGTTAGGCCGTCTTCCGCTCACGCCCCAACATCGTGCAGCCCGCCTCCAGTGGTGTCGCGACAGGCGTGAATGGAGGGACGAATGGAGACGTGTCGTCTTCAGCGATGAGAGTCGCTTCTGCCTTGGTGCCAATGATGGTCGTATGCGTGTTTGGCGCCGTGCAGGTGAGCTCCACAATCAGGACTGCATACGACCGAGGCACACAGGACCAACACCCGGCATCATGGTGTGGGGAGCGATCTCCTACACTGGCCGTACACCACTGGTGATCGTCGAGGGGACACTGAATAGTGCACGGTACATCCAAACCGTCATCGAACCCATCGTTCTACCATTCATAGACCGGCAAGGGAACTTGCTGTTCCAACAGGACAATGCACGTCCGCATGTATCCCGTGCCACCCAACGTGCTCTAGAAGGTGTAAGTCAACTACCCTGGCCAGCAAGATCTCCGGATCTGTCCCCCATTGAGCATGTTTGGGACTGGATGAAGCGTCGTCTCACGCGGTCTGCACGTCCAGCACGAACGCTGGTCCAACTGAGGCGCCAGGTGGAAATGGCATGGCAAGCCGTTCCACAGGACTACATCCAGCATCTCTACGATCGTCTCCATGGGAGAATAGCAGCCTGCATTGCTGCGAAAGGTGGATATACACTGTACTAGTGCCGACATTGTGCATGCTCTGTTGCCTGTGTCTATGTGCCTGTGGTTCTGTCAGTGTGATCATGTGATGTATCTGACCCCAGGAATGTGTCAATAAAGTTTCCCCTTCCTGGGACAATGAATTCACGGTGTTCTTATTTCAATTTCCAGGAGTGTATAATTATCTTAGCTATGCAGATGATACCATACTGATAGGAGAAAGTAAATAAGAGTTTAAGATCCTCTTACCGAGGATAAAGAAGAAAGTGCAAAGGCTGGTCTGATGCTGAATGTAAAGAAAACGTAAATTATGGCAACTGGACCTGTCACTTTATGGCATGTAGAAGGAGAAACAGTGAAGGTTGTTTCTATGTTCCATTATCTCTGCTTCCAGATTTATGCTGATGCTGACTGCAGCCAAGAATCAAGAAACGTTTGTTACTTTGCAGAAAGGCAATGTCCAACCTTGATAACGCTTTAAGGAGTAGAGACATAACTTTAACAACAAAGATCCGTGTAGTAACGGCTCCGATCTTTCCAGGTTCGGTTGTTTGAGGGAGGAAACCAAACAGCGTGGTCATCGGTCTCATCGGATTAGGGAAGGAAGTCGGCCGTGCCCTTTCAAAGGTACCAGCCCGGCATTTGCCTGGAGCGATTTAGGGAAATCACGGAAAACCTAAATCAGGATGGTCGAACGCGGGATTGAACCGTCGTCCTCCCGAATGCGAGTCCAGTGTGCTAGCCACTGTGCCACCTTGCTTGGTCCCGGTCTTTCCAGTTGTGATATATGGATGTGAGAACTGGACCATAAGAAAGGCTGAACGGCATGGAGTAGACTACCTTAAATTGCTGCTGAAGTAAAAACTGACTTACTTTGCTCACTAGTGTATATATAATTAACTGACCAATTCATATAGTATGACAGGTGTTTACCTAAAGGTGTTAAAGAGGTTATAATATACAGCTGAATGAAAAGTCTAACAGTCGGGTGTAGCTGTATTTAAGTCTGTTGGAGACCCACAGAACCGGTTTCGCAACTTTTAAGATGCATCTTCTGGTGTGTATAATGCTGTGTCATATTGTGTAAGGAGTTATTAAGAACGCTGCAGAGCTGGCGTGACTAGGCAAAGTTTTCAGCTTTTTAAATGGTAAAAGCCATCATCAACGATGAATGTCCAGTCTGTGCTAAGATCACAAATCGTCATCACTCTACCGATCAAAATGTGTTTCTGTGGGCCTCCGTCAAGCAGCAGGCGACGCTCCTCGTAAATGTTATCCAGACAAATATTGCATCCGGAAGCCGACGTGCTTATGTGTGTTTGTGACCAACATAACAGTAATCGTAACAGCTGATAACAGAAGCTACGAGGTGCCAAATGTGTTGCCGGAGTAAATGCGGTGGCTGCCGTCTGGATACTCAGGCATCTGTACTTTGGTCTCAGTATGAGAAGGCGTGGTTCGTTCGAAAAGACATTAATTCTGAGGAAGATCGAAGGCACAAGGAGAAGAGGGCGGCAAAGTATGAGATGGATCGACGGCGTCGTAGAAGTAGGATTTATAACAATACCTCCACTAACAGTTAATTCGTTCAAAAATTATCACGTCGCGCACTCAAAGTATGATCTTTTTACTCCACAACTAATAGGTCTTTAATGTGGCAGGTACTGCTACATCAATTGATTACAGTCACTGAAGAAAATTAACAATAATATCACATATCTTGTATTTGCAATCCAACGACGATCTCGCTCTGGCTTTGGCTCGTAATTAAAATTGTTGTCTAGGTAGCACGACTGTCGCTGTTGGTGCGAAAGGCACTCGGATGTTAATGACGCCGACTTGAAGAACTTACGAAGACAATCTTTTAGGATTAATTTGATGATTTATGTTTTTCATTGCAATGTGCTTCATACTTTTTTAAACAATGGTCATTTGAAACTAATTCTTGACATTCACTTTTCACAAAACTTCACATTTATTAAACTTTTTATACTTTCGCATGTTCAAAACATTACTTCATCATACAATTTCGCAGCCGTTACTGCTGTTTATAAAACTCACAACATTTTTCATTGTCCACAGCTCAGACTCATCTTTTCATTTCGAACACAAAGTCAAGACTGTTCATATTCAACACAAAAACTTGACTACTCTGTACGTTTCCGCGCCAAAAGTCACAGGCCAGCATCAAAGATAACAATAAATACAAAGATATTCACATGAGATATTATATCGATTTCAACATCTCAAAATATCGACGTACATACATATAAAAATGAAACCAAATTTAAATATAGTGAAAAATATGAGACATTACGTAGAAAAATATTCATTAATCTACGGTATCGAAAAATAGGGTTGGCGGATGGTAATGGCTTCGCAAATAAAGAACCATTACAGGTTCCAACCTGTAAAGTCCGTGAGAGACAGTGCAGAACAGAACAAATTGGCGTGCTTTAAATCCAGGGGTTACGGAGAATTGGAATCGACTAAACGAAGAGAGAGAGAGAGAGAGAGAGAGATCGGCCGGCCATGCACTTCACAGTGGTTTACGAAGTATGGGTGTAGATGTAGGGAATGATACCTTGCATGGTCGCTAATTTTTAATTATGTTTTATTGTTGCGTTAAGCTGACACGTCTAATGCCATTGCAAAATAATTATCTTATGCCAGTCGACGTATACAGGAATTGAGCTGCCTTAGCGGCGAGCGGCGACCAGACAGGCCCACGTTCTTCAGCGCCTTTGGCAACTGCCGCTGGTCGGGCGCCGGCTGCTCTGTTCGGCCGGACAAAAGTGCCATTGACAGAAGTGTTAACAGCTTTCGAGGGCCCAATAAAGCCTCATTATTAGTTCCTCGGCATCATTAAGACCCTCTGAGATCGACCCGCCGGCTGCCTCTTTCCTCGGCTTTTGTTATTGTGCGACTGAGGGCGAGGGGTTTCGAGCACGTAGCCAATTAGAGCGGACAAGAAATGGTTCCAGTGAACTCGCAGAATGCTGGACGTTTGAGAGATCGCGCGAGAGAGATCAGAGCGAAGGAAGAAACGTGCAAGTTCCTGACCAACAAGTTGCCGCTGTCCCCGGCTGTCGTAATTAAGCCTCTGCTGCAGAAGCGTTAAAACACAGTTCGGACCGGCACGTTTTGACAATGACCGGCAGCCGGTAAAGTTGGCTGTAAAGGAAGCTTACTGTTATGCGATTCTTCTGCAGCTACTATATTATTATTAATTAACATGAGGTAAACATGTGTAGGATAAAATAACGACGCGTGTATATGCAAGCAGTCTCTCCCACGTACGTTACAAACACGTACCACTCTGTAAATTGCCTATGCTTTCGAGTGTTGTTATCTCGTGCAAACATACTGTATGCAGTCTGCTTCTACATCCGTAGCCTACAAATAATTCTGAAGTGGCCGGTAGTGGATGTTTTGTATTGCAGTACAGCGCTGTCTGACACGATGTTTCTTGACTTTCATAAAGGTTTAGAAACTTTTTCTCACTGTTGCCTATTAAACACAACACGTGTGTGTGGAATAACTGAGCACAAATTCGTCTGGATCGAAGACTTCCTGACAAACAGATACCGGTGCTATTATATATGTGTTGTCTGTTCTTTCGGACATGTCCGAAAGAGCAAACACCCACGATCGACTTAAACGGCCTTACATTCGTAAGTAAATAGAAATCTGTATGACATAGCTGCTTTGGGCGCTGAAATTATTCAACAGCTGCACTTGAAAATTTGTGACCAGACCGAGACTCGAAACCGGAATCTCCGCATCTTGTTAACAGCTGCCTTGAGCGCGTCGGCCATCAAGACACGCCCCTGTCCAAATCAAATTCCCAGGTGCTGCTGACTACTGATGTTGTGATCCCGTTCATTTTCCTCGTTCCTTGCAGCCTCACTGTATTCCACAAGCAGTGAACAATGGTACGCAACTGCAGTGAAATGCTCATATATCCGTCGAGGCACATCTATAAAATCTTTCTCAGTCTTATATTTATAACTAAAGGCAAATTTGTATGATTTAGCTGCTTTGTACCTTGAAATATCTAACAGCTCCACCTGAGAATTTGAGGCCAGACCGGGACTCAAACCCAGATTCTCCACTTCTCGCAATCGGTTACTTTGCTCGCTTTTTTTTACCATTTTTTCCTTCCTGTATAACAATGTTACTCCTTCCATATGTTGCCGAGGTTGTTTCGACTACGAGAGGTTGATTCGATATTTTTAATTTTTTTGTTCTTTTTTTCCTTTTCCCCCTCTTTAACCACTATTTTCTATGTTTTTCTTTGCAATGAACTTAATTGTTATTCTTTTATTTTTACAGAAGAGGAATGTACGAGAAAAATCGTATAACAGTTTCACTCATTATACGTGATCATTACCAAAATAACAAACAATTAATATGAAATAGGACGCCCTCCAGGCGAAAAATAATGATGCACAATACAAACAAAACATAAGAGGAATTAAAAACGCCCTCCTGACATCCGCGCATCACCTACTTATGGGTAGTTGCACTCAGAATCACAAGTCAATCAATCATGTCCCGGGCACATCTTCTCGGAAACTATTCCATTTTGCTGGTACACTGGTCCAAGTCCAGGTATTACACACTCATACTGAAATCACCTTCTCATACCCGGGAAACCACAGCTGAAGGGGGGAGAGGTCCAAGAAGGCACTACCCGAATAGTTAGCATAGTACTGACGGTATTTCTGATTGTGCTTGATAAAGGTAAAGCAATCTTGAAGGAATGTCCAAAAATCAATCTGATCTCTTTCATGGAACAAGAAAGAGATCGATAGGCCTTTTATCCATTTCACTGCGTTGGTCTTCATGCGTGGGAAATAAGTTTCATTTAAGATCAGAAGCGTCTTCGGTGCAGTGACATGGGGAGCCGTACGCAGAAGAAAGGCAAGCATTTTCTGAATCAGCTGACACACCTCCACAGAAGATCCACACATCAGTCGACGTTCATCCGTGTCAAGTGTGTGACAATGGGGGCAAAGCGGCGAACGTGTCAGTGGCATGTAGACGAAGTTGTGTCATGTATTTCCCATTAGCAAACAGAAACCATGTCGCAAGAGCGTTCGTGTCGTGAAGGACATGGTGCATAGAACGCAGTATAATGACCGTAGGATATCGGGTTTACACCACATTCTGAGCACGATCTCTCATCGTCATGTGATAAATATCACGTGTCGTAGGGTACCTGGTCCAACGCAAGTCGGTATGGACATAATTGTATTCAATGAAACAGACCCGGACATGTGAGAGAGAGGCAGAAGTACGTGCCACAGCAATGGGCGGCACTCAAGTGGGAGGGTCCAGTTCATCAGTCAGGCTTTCCGTTAATCCGGCTCGGTGGCAGGTCCATGATTTAACCATCGTACTTACATAAAGGGCAGCCACTCTTGCATGGACGTTGACAAGACCAAGCTCACCTTCTCGAGAAGGAAGAGTTAGCGTGTGGTAGCGGACTTCGATGATAAGACCAGCACTTATAAAGTAGTCAAACGTCGCCTGCATACTGTGGCATCGGTCAAATGAATGTCACTCGTGACGCCGGATGAGTGTTCACAAAATCCATGCATCGAATCATGTCCACTTCTCGCAGGAGGTTGCCACGAACGTTCGTACAGATAACACGAAGGAGGCCTTTATAGTTAAGTGAGGCCGTGCACTGTATATAACGCGAGAATGTGATCCCCAAAAATTTGACCTTGTCCAGTAATGGCAATGGGGTCATACTCCCTGCTGGAAGACCTCTACCAACGATCATAGCACCAGAATTCATCTGATTCACACAGATTCCTGCAGCAGTTCATACACTCCAGTGCCTCTCAGACTTAATCCCTTGACAGAACCAAGAGCGCCAAGTCGTCCGCATACGCACGACAGATGAAATCATGCCCCGTCATTGTGATTCTAGTCAGCCGGCCCCACAAACCACGTAACAGAGGCTCAAGGGCAATGGGGCAATGACATAGACGAGCATCGACAGCGGACATCCCTGGCGGACTGACTGCATGATAGTAACAGCGCCTGCCACATGGCCACTGACCAGCACTCGCGACGTGGCACCTCGGAGGAGTCGCAAGGTGATGTGTATGAATGTCCAGGGAAGGCCATCCGTCGCAGCACTTTCTCTAGAAAGTCATGGCTCACTATCAAAGACATGGTCGAAGTTCACCATCATTAAGGCACCACGAATGCGACAGGTCGCTGCCAGGGCTATGTTGTCGCGATAATCGCTGAGCGCCGTCTGAATGTTACTGTCAGCTCCAAAGCACGTTTGATCAATAGAGATACCTTGAGAGAGGACGAACCGAAAGCGGGTGGCAAGAATCCGGTAAAAATTTTGAAGTCATAATTAACGTGGTCAACAGCCGATAATGTCCAACTCCCCGAGCAATGGACGATTTGGGGACTGTGATAAGCAGCCCTTCTACGAAATAAGGTGGGAAGGATAGGTCACGATTCATCAGTGCTTGATACATCGCAGTCCACCGTAAAGCCGCGATGTCATAGAATGCGCGGTAAAACTCCAATGGAAAGCCGTCAGGACCCGTGGCTCTGCTTGCCACACGCTTGTAAAGAGCACCAGAGACATCATCAGTCATAATTGCCGCTGTGAGAATCTCCACAGCAGCCTCGTCACGTGTTCCTGTTAATGAGTCGAGGACATCATTAATGTAGTGTTCTGACCCTCTGACACATAGAACGGTTTGTAGTGTACCCCAAAGGCGCTTGCTGTATCATTCTGGGACGTCAACTGGCGACTAACTGGCATGTCGAGGACGTTAACCGGCGTTCTCTGACACTGCTGCTTCTCTCGGATAATACGGTGCATGGACGGAGTCTTTCATCGTACCCAGTCTTGACATCTCGCACGTACTATTATCCGCTCAAGACAGTGATGCATAATCGAAATTAACTTCGCTTTAATCCGTTGAACTTCAACTTGTCGTTGAACAAAGGGGGCTTGGCCTGAGAGTCTGCGTCGTTGCCACAGCATTTTATCGCAACCGTAATTCGTCATTTGAACCACCACCAGAGTGTTGTAGGATATGCTGGGAGGCGTCTCACACAGTTGTTCCACATCGCCTATATGACCAGCCTGCATTCTGGATCCTTGAGATGAGCGACATTCAGCTTCCATGGGTCTCAACCGCGCCACACCATCTGCCGTTGGAAGGAAACAGTACAAAGGGGATATGGTCGGTGAAGGCCGTAGGCCACAACTTAACGTCAAGCGTGGCAGTTATGAGTCACTGGGAAACACAGACACGGTCAAGGAGACTAGTTAAATAGCAGGTGACATATGTTCATCCAGGCTGATCTGGTGATCAGCACGCAGTCCCAAGTATCGGTGAGGTTCAGTTCATGCATTAGCAGCTTGACTTCCTGGCAAGTGGTAAAATGGGGATGTTCGTCTTTCTAGGATAACACAATTGAAGTCGCTGCCAAGAATATCGCCTCGGCCATCCGGACACGTTTCCAGTCCGACTCAAAGTGCTAGTCACCACTGATGTTGTGACCCCGTTCGTTTTCCTCATTGCTCATAGCCTCACTGTATTCCCACTAGGTTACGAACAGTGAATGGAACTGGGGATGAAAAGGAAGCGTAGCTCACCAGGCGCACATAGCCAGACCCTCTTCATCCATTATTTCAGAATGAGAGCACTTAGAGACAAACTTGACACATAATTTAAAATCCTTACAAGACTTTTTCTTGCTGTCACATCCCACAAAATGGTGAAAAGAAAAAACGTTTATAGCTTACTAAATTTTCGCTGTTTATGCAGTGAAATTGACGCATCAGACAGGGCCATTTAATTTATTACTTCTTTACTACTAACTGTATTCGCGACACATTTTGTATACAGTATTTACATATACCACTGAACGTACCTGCAGAAATATATCATTTTACGAGACGTACTCTAGGAGATACGAGGTCATAAACGAAGAATTGTGAGTAAAACTGCCGATCTCGATTGACATTTGAATTTATTTCTTCTTTACTACTAACTCCACTCGCAGTACATTTCGGAGAGAGTGTAAGACGTCCAGATTTTACGGACCTTAGTACCGAAAACTAACAAAACAATATCTACCAATATATGGACAGGGGTATGAATAAACAAGTTAAAGTGAAATGCATTTTCGAGACGAACCTAGCAGGCGGTTAATGGCATCGGAAAACCCCACTTAACAAGAGAATTGCGAGCTTCAGCGCAAGAAAGGGATAAGGCTAGAACAATGCATTATTCCTTTTAACGTAAATACGGCCAGGACCAAGGGTAAGTGGCTGGATGGCCTTAAGAGGGCTTGGCTACGACCTGACAAGAAATATAAAATTCACCTCTAGACAGACGGTGATTGGCTGAAGCCATACTGTTCAATGCAGACTCGACACGGTGGGATACACCATTATATAAAAGCATTCTGAGAACTAAGATTTCTAGATATCTCTCTCGTCTCGCAGCAGACCGCACAAGCGTGTGGAAAATAGCGAGGGCGCTGAGAGCTTCGCTTTCTGAGAAATGTGGATGATACACTTCACGTATCGTGGGACAGACAGCAAAGAGGTAGTTAATTATTCCTGCAGGAATTTTTGCGGGCAAAGAAATTGTGCACGTCGCTCCAACCCTTAGCGAGTGTGCAAGAGCCATTTTTTGCCTAGCGAAAAATTAACATTCTACGGAATGCAGGAAAGTTGAGACTGAGTGAATTCAGTCAAGGCGAAAGTAGGGAATTAGCGTTTCAGATCCAGCACGGAGACAACACCGTTTCAGATGCCACTTGATAAATTACAATCACGCATTAGGCCACAGTAAATGTTGAGTCGAGATTTTGTTCACTACAACGTGCATACACTGAATATCAGAAGCTATGATACTAACCTACCCCCACACTGAGTACATAAGAGTTTTTTCATTGTCTCAAAAGTAAATTTATTCTCCACCAACTTAGTGCATTGACCAGCTACGACATCGTAGATGTAAATGAGCTAATGAAGGTTTTAATCATTCTTTCCTGTGATAATTTTTTTTTCATATATAGAGATAAAGATCTTAATAATCGTCAATGCAGTATGTCCAAGAGTTAAATATTTTGTTATTGAGTGTTGAAAGTAATTGAACATGATTGTTGTGTATCACTTGACCCCTGAAAGCACAGTTGATAAATTATATGTAAAAAAAAGGAATAGCTGTTTTGTATTTCACTTTTATTAATTCATTTATTCTAGTTACCTGACAGCAGCATTTCTAATTAATTTTGTTATGATCCGCACCTGATATTAGCTGCCTTACAGGGCCATATTTATATAGACTGTCTGTTTAACACCCGGGGCTGAGAAGAAAGTTCAGATGTTTTGTCCATTTGCGTACTAAGTGGTAAGCTACCACTTAGCGTGCAAATGGACATTACATCTGAACTGTCTTCTCAAGCCCAGGGTGTTAAACAGATATTCTATACAAATATGAACCGGCCCTGTAAGTCAGCTAGTATCATGTGCAGATCATGACAAAAATCATTAGAAAACCTGCTGTCACTTAACTAGAATGCATGAATTAATAAAAGTGAAAGTTTGGAGTCTATTCTATAAAGACAAAACAGCTATTTCCTTTTTTATTCTGCATATAATTTATCAACTGTGCTTTCAGGGGTAAAGTGTGCTGACCGCATGACCCTCCATATCCACATCCAGTGACGCCTGTAGGCTGAGGATGACACGGCGGCCGTCACGGGCTGTTCGGAAGGAGTTCAGTTCAGTTCAGTTCAACTAACACACTGAACTTCATTCAGTGTAACATTACGAGATTGCGTCACCACTTCATTACACGATTATTTACACTAAATTTCAAAGGTAAGTCGACCGTCCTGATGTGTTGTAAGTTCAAGGCATAGGCTGTCAACGATACAAGCTGTATAGGCGTATAAAACTTCAACCAAACTGTAGTGAGACGTAACCAATGGCGAAACGGAGTCTACATGGCAAAAAGTCATAAAGGTAAGGCATACACGACTGAGACCTGCTGCGGCAGCACCGCCACGATATGCTTTGCTGCCCATACCGACATTTTGCAAAGTGACTTCTGCTGATGATCTGGCAACACAGAGTGTGGTGAAAGTTGCCCTAGCATTGGTAGCAGAAGTTTGCATGGATGCAGCATCTTAGTCGGTTCAGTCGATACTTCCACATAGTCAGTCTGGAATGTAATAAGTCAATTACCCGCAGAAACAGCGCACAAAGGCACTAGGGATGCTCTAATCTGTTAATTACACGTAATGGGTTACAACGCTCCCTTCCAACCTGCTAACAGGTCCTGCGGACTGTTAATTGTTCTTTAGGTCCCATACATGCCGCGAAGTACTCTGGAATTACAGAATAGTTCGCAATACTGTAGGCCATGGCTATCATTTCCAGTTTTCATTTAATTCAGGTTCTAAACATTGTATTTATGCTTCCTTCAATAAAGTAGAGATTTTTTAAATGGAAACTATCCTTTTGTACAACTTTCTTGCTTAATTCATTACGGTGACAATACTGTCAACTGGTAAATTTATTGTTGCATGCCTTTCCTCCAGATGTTTTCCCAGGTTATTCATTATCATTTGGAAACAACATTTGACAACAAAGAGCGCAATGAGGAATTTTGCTACTTTCGTCTTTTACAGAACAGTATCCCTACAAGTAGCTAGAATTATGTTTTCATTCATTGCTGACAACTGTACGTAAAATAAAGTGTATGTTTTCTATGCTTTACTTTTCTATAGTAGATGACATTTGAATAATAGGCGAGTATAGAAATGTAGTCAAGAATTCACAACACGCTTGGAACTGTTAATACACCACGGCTTCTGCGTTGGAACAGTGTCACTGCTCGCTTAGTGCGATAATTCTCTACTCTGCAGCCCACCTGTCATGTGTTACCGAAGGGACTAACGCGCTCCGGCCGCAGGTTACGGTTAGTCAATAATGAATCACGTCCGTTGAGAGGATCGGTTGCAATTGGAACTTTGAAAGTACACCGATAACAGCTTGACTGCATTTAACTATCTGTGCGTAATAGGCTGCAGAATGGAACTCTCAGGCTGTCAATTACAGCTACGAGGCAAGAATGGCAATTTTTTTTTTTAAATTATTGAAATTTTATCAGCAAGAAGTAAAGCAATGTTATAAAAACTGAGTAGTTTTATTAACAATTGGTATGTCGATGTACTCATCTATCGAAGAGCTTGCTTCAGTTTCTTAAGGAAACTAACAGTGCAACAAAACTGTGTACTCTCATGTGTACTGTTATTGAAGAAAACCTTGTTTCGAGGTCATGAAGCTTACACGAAATGACAGTGGTGTTAAGTCTCATGACTCGCCCTGAATAAGAGTGGAAATCAACGCTCCTTTCTCAACCTTAGGTGATTTCTCGCTGAGTTCATCTGAATGGCGTGACAGTTAAACGAACCTTTGTATGACGCCATACTGGGTGCGGGAAAACAAAGGGAGAAACTATTCACATGCTAAGCTTACGCGGAAGTGACGTCAGAATTAGCTGTATGTGCCCAGCAGTACGTTTCGAATAAGCCGAGCGTGACACTGACACCAGATTATCCTATGGGCGAGTGGATCCTAGGAAAAAGCAGAAACAACATCTAAATCTTTCACTCGCAGGAATTAAAGCTGTTCTCTTAGGTTCCTACTAACCACACTCTTGGAAATCGCGATATATTTGGAAGAAACGTCTAAATATTTAACCAAGTTTGATTTCATAAGGAACCGTTGTGCTCAGCGACCAGAGACTATTTATTACAACGAACCACACAGAAGTTACAAAATCGGAGAACTCATCCTCAGTGGGCGAACTATTATACATTACATTTATAGTTTTCCATGGAGCTCTTGGAGAGGAGTCTCCGGATTGTGGAAAGAGTCAAAGTTTTTTTTTACTCAGATACATAGATATTGTACAATTCTAATGCAAAGACAGAGCTGTGAGCTATAATCCATGTGAAGATATTCATCGATGGAGTAGAAGGAGTTCGCCAACAGAAAGTTCTTTAATTCACTCTGAAACCGATCTTTATCACTTACAAGACCTTTGATATACTCTGGTAAGTTATTGAATATATGAGTACTCATGCACTTGACTCCTTTTTGTATTAATGTTAAGCTTTTATAGTCCTTATACAGACTGTTTTTGGTTCTGGCATTGTAATTATGTTTTGCACTATTTTGTGTAAAACGAGATTTTTGAAATGACAAAGGACATCATTTAGTATATGTACTGAAAAGTAGTAGTTAGAATACCAAGTTTCTTAAAGAGATCTCTGCATGGTGATCTAGGACTGACACCAGATATAATTCTAATGACTCGTTTCTGAATTTTGAAAATGTTCTCTTTGTGAGAGGAGTTTCCCCAAAAGATGATTCCATAACTCATTGGTGAATGGAAGTAGGCCGAATAAACTAACTTCTTCATTTTTAAATCACTTATTTCTGCTATCATGCGTACTGCAAATGTAGCTGAACTAAGGCGTTTCAACAAGTCTAGAGTGTGAGTTTTCCAATTTAGGTTGTGGTCTGTTTGTAGCCCAAAAAAATTGACACTGTCTACAGCTTTAATTTCATTGTTTAAATACATAATACTTATAGGGTCAGGTATTCTTTGTGAGGTACTAAACTGTATGTACTGGGTCTTGTCAAAATTCAGTAACAATCCATTTGCTGTGAACCACTCAATGATACTTACAAATATTTCATTAGTTGATGGCTCAGTGAGATCATGGTACTGCTTTTATACCAATACTTGCATCATCTGCAAATAAGACAAAATTTGCATTTTGTGACACTGCATATGGAAGGTCATTAATACATAACAGGAATAACAAGGGACCTAAAACAGAGCCCTGGGGGCACCCCTTGTCTGATGGTTTCATATTTGAATGAATATTGTTATGTGGCAATCCGGATACAGATGTACACTGTTTTGTATTAAAAAGACAGGATGAGAACCATGAGCCGGCTGCTCCTGTTATCCCATAATATTTTAACTTTTGTACAAGGATATCATGCTTAACACAATCAAAAGCTTTAGCCAGATCACTGAATATTCCACATGGTAATAACTTTTGATTTATTGATTCTAACACATCATCTGTAAAAGTGAATATAGCTTGACCAGTTAACAATCCTTTCCAAAATCCAAACTGATTGTGAATGAGAATATTTTTCTGTAGTAAGTTTTTATAAAGTCTATTGTACATAACCCTTTCAAACACTTTTGAAAATATTGCCAATAATGAAATGCGACAGAAGTTCTCCACTGATGATTTGTCTCCTTTTTTGTGTAATGGTTTGACAATAGCATATTAAAGCCTATCTGGAAACGTACCACTGTGGAGGGATTCATTACATAAGTAACTCAGTATGCCACAAAGTTCTGAGGAGCAACATTTAATTATGGTAGTCCTGATTTCATCTTAAACACTGTAACATTTGTTTTTAAGAGAGCTAATAATATTAGAAATCTCTTTCGGTGAGGTATGATATAGTTGAATTTTGTCAAACTTCTGTGGAAATGAATTTTTTAAATATTTTAAGTTGTCTTCTGAGGAACTATACAAACCTAAGTTGTCTGCTACTGAAAGGAAAATGTTGAAAGTGTCTGCAATATTGGAGGTATCTCTAATCAACTCATTATTTACATTTAACATAATTTCCTCATTTGCCTGATTAGGTTTTCCTGTTTCACTTTTAACTATGTTCCATATAGTTTTTATCTTGTTATTAGAGGCATTTATTTTTTCTTGAAAATAAATACATTTTGAAGTTCTGATTACTTTGTTTAGAATTTTACAATATAATTTGTAATTTGATTAGGTCTGTAGTCATCGTTTTCCCTTGACATTAAGTACAGTCTTCTTTTTGTTTTGCAAGACACTTTTATTGCATTTGTAATCCAAGGTTTTGAAACATTTAATCTATTTGCTTTGATTACTTTCTTAGGGCAGCAGTTTTCAATGTGACCTGTGACTGTGTTAGAGAAGCAGTTATATTTTTCATTTATCCTGGGTGAATTGTATACACCTTTCCAGTCTGTATTCCTCAAACAGTTTTTTATACCTTCAATTCCTGTTTCATTTATTATTTGTATGGTTTCCCACTTTCTGTTATTAGTTGAATCAGACCCCACTATATTAAATGTAAGCAACTGGGCAACATGATCTGAAAGGCCATTAAATATTGTATATATACTATAATTTGCTAGTGTGGTAGTATCTATAAAAATGTTATCAATAGTAGTGCTGCTGGTACCCATAACCCTGGTTGGGAACTGTACTAAGGGAATGAGATTATAAGAAATGGTAAGAGGCTCCAGTATGGATCTCGAGTAACTATTTTCCAGAAAATTTAAATTAAAATCTCCACTTAGTATGAGTTCATTATTTTTAGAAGTTAAGAAAATTGATACTGCATCAAGCTGTTTAGTAAATAGCTCGAAATTACCGGTTGGAGCCCTGTATATTGCGACTATAATTATTTTTCTGTTGTGTGTTTCTACTCGTGTGGCACATGCTTCCAAATGCTGATCATTACAGTATTTAAGAATTTCAATGTTTTTATAATTGTGACCCTTTCTAATGTAAGTGGCAAATCCTTCTTTCTCCAACTCTTTTTTACAATACTTTGAAGCTACAGTATACCCTTTCATATTAAGCATTTCAGTTTCACTACCTAAATGATGTTCAGAAATACAAATAATATCAACAGGATTTGTAGACTGTAGCTCATCTAAACAGATCTGAAAGTCTTTAATTTTGTTTTTTAAACCGCTGATATTTTGATGTAAATTTACTGTTACTTTTTTTTGTCTTCACAAGTATTATGCTTAACATTTTGAGACACATCTTGTTTCAATATTGAATGTGTAGATAATCAGCTTAACCTAAAAAAGAACTACTTCCATGAGTTGCACTGTCCCCCCTTAAAGAATTTGCTATCAACCTAGCCAGTATATCCTTCCCTATTCGATTGAGACGAAGGCCATGAGAAGTAAAGTCCCACCTACCAATAGTGACAACAGGAACCAAACCAATCCCTGACCCAGCACCAGCCCGAAGCATTTGATCCAATTCCATATTGACCCTCTTCACGGAGCTATTCAACTGGGGTCAATCGTACCGCTTGAAAACAGGCACAAACTCAACAGTCGTATGGTTCGTTGCTGATGCTATTTTTACCAGGTCACTCTCAATACTGTAGCCCTGGTCCCTATCGATACTGTTCCATGCTCCACCCATTATATGTAAACAACATCGAATATTGCAGAACATACTTATATTACATTCGTAAGAAAGGCCCAAAAAGGTATTAAAAAGGCTAAGATTTTAAAAAAAAGTAATATTTGCATGGAACAAGGCAAACCTACCTCCTGCTGCTGCATAATCGACATCCTTAACAATTAAGCTACATCAAGGACATGCTAATTTTAACATCAGTGTTATCCATCATACTATGTCTTGAAGGGTTTTATAGCTGATGCGTCATTAACTGACATTTAATTATGAGAAATCGTAATAAGGGTGACCTGTTTGCGATAAGTCTTCAATGTGCCATTGCCTTGAAACGACATATTGCTAGTTATAACACAAAAACCGCGAAGTATGACGAAATCATTATGGCGTCTGTTACAGCGACTGACATATCTTATTGACGTCAATTCTCAGTAAGCTGAGCATGTCACTAGCTTCAGCCTAAAGCAAATCATGCTGTTTATTGGGACCAGTAACTGTCTTGCGAATGTCTGTGCAACTTGTTAAGATTCTTGACCTTAGTGAGACGCCCTGAAATGTAGCCAATGGCATCATAGTGCAGCATAGCATATTCAAACAACTGTCCATCTAGCTTCAGTCTCTCTCTCTCTCTCTCTCTCACACACACACACACACACACACACACACACACACACACACACACACACACACCTCAATCAACTTATCGCTTGTTTGCTGGCTCATGGAATCCCAGTCTCCTTCAGTGGTCCCTATGCCGCTTTTCAATGTTCGATTAGTCAGTTTGACCCTCATATGGCAGACCAAAACATTGACTCGATTCACTAGTGTTCTAATACCCTATATTAGACGTAACGAGATCTTAGATTTTGTAAGGTGGCTATAATTTCGCACCTTACGAGCACTCATCTACATACTTTGCCGTGATCTACAACCACAATTAGGTATCATTTGATAGGTTGTACATCGCATGTATGAGTATTTAAAGAAGACTGACATGGTCACATATGCCTTGTAAATAATAGTTAACACTTTTGCATGATAGGTGATGGAGTGTCTTTACTATCAAAACGGCTTAATGAATGATTGTCTATACTAGTACAGGTTGGAACGCCAGTGGAGATGAAACGGTAGGCAGAACTCAAGATCTTGGGTGGAAAAAGCCCGCACAGGAAGAATCGTCGCAGACGTGTACGAGAACCATCACTCCGACGGACCGGACGCAGTACATATGGTGATATTGCTAATTGCTTCGACTTATTAGGACTATAAAGCTAAACAGCTGTGATCACGGTAATTTATTTTCACTGAGGTTCCACACCACCGTAGATCATCTTCGAAAGTAGTGTCTTCTAGTGTTTGGTACGTAGATGATGTCAGTCATTTCGCATTATTTATGTTAGATCGCGTGGCCATAAAAAGGGGCAGAGTTGGACAATTGATCAGAAATTTTAGTTAGGAAATACAGACATTTGTAATAACGGGTTGTTTTTTAATCTACAATAAATGTATAATACGAAACAACATTTTTCATTTAGTAGTAGTAGTTGGCTTAATCATTCATTTATGTTTAGGTTATAATTTATATGTTAAAGAGCATTAAGAGATCCTAAGATCTGCTTCAGGGGGATAGTCAGACAGGGCCAAATCATCATTTTAGAGTTCATTATTTTCTGTTGCGCACACTAATTTACACCTGCCTGGAGTAGCATCTTGGAATTTCATAAAAAGTATTTGTTAACACATTCGCGACATTTCTGTGCTATATGATAAGTGCCATTGTACTGACGTTGTGGAATATATACATCACATCCCCAGAATCTAATTGCTGTTCTTCCTTGCCTTTAATCTGTGATACTTTTGGCACCTCTGTCCCAAATTTGCTGAACTGTCACGAAACTACATCGCTTGAGACATCACGAATGCAAGTAGGGGTAGAATCTGTTAGTCTTAAGTATTTTTAATAGTCCACGTCGAATCAACTAGGGTCAGTGTTTTGGTAGCAGGTACGTACATCGACGATCAGTTCGGGGAAGCTACGAAACACATTTCGGCTTGCTCCGTAATGAGAAAAAACTCCTTTTCAGATCAAAAACGGTATAGGTATGTGCGTTTTACTTGCCACAAAACAGCGACGAAGACTGAAATTACTAGTTTTTGATTTCTCCAACTTTAGGCCACTGAAGTTATGAATATCTAATAAATGACCTTCAAAAATAATGTATGTTTATGTGCAGAATATTGACGTGTTCGTTGGGAGTCGTTAATACACTACTGTCCATTAAAATTGCTACACCACGAAGATGACGTGCTACAGACGCGAAATTACCGACAGGGAGAAGACGCTGTGATATGCAAATGACTAGCTTTTCAGAGCATTCACACAAGGTTGGCGCCGGTGGCGACACCTACAACATGTTGACATGTGGAAAGTTTCCAACCGATTTCTCATACACAGACAGCAGTTGACCAGCGTTGCCTGGTGAAACGTTGTAGTGATGCCTCGTGTAACGAGGAGAAATGCGTACCATCACGTTTCCGACTTTGATAAAGGTCGGATTGTAGCCTATCGCGATTGCGGTTTATCGTATCGCGACATAGCTGCTCGCGTTAGTCGATCCAATGACTGTTAGCACAATAAGGAATCGGTGGGTTCAGGAGGGTAATACGGAACACCGTGCTGGATCCCAACGGCATCGTATCACTAGCAGTCGAGATGACAGGCATCTTATCCGCATGGCTGTAACGGATCGTGCAGCCACGTCTCGATTCCTGAGTCAACAGATTGAGACGTTTGCAAGACAACAATCATCTGCACGAACAGTTCGACGACGTATGCAGCAGCATGGACTATCAGCTCGGAGACCATGGCTGCGGTTACCTTTGACGCTGCATCACAGACAGGAACGCCTGCGATGGTGTACTCAACGACGAACTTGGATGGACGAATGGCAACACGTCATCACGACCGCATGTTGCAGATCCTGTACGGGCCTTTCTGGATACAGAAAATGTTCGACTGCTGCCCTGGCCAACACATTCTCCAGATCTCTCGCCAATTGAAAACGTCTGGTCAATGTTGGCCGAGCAACTGGCTCGTCACAATACGCCAGTCACTGCTCTTGATGAACTGTGGTATCGTGGTGAAGCTGCATGGGCAGCTGTACCTGTACACGCCATACAAGCTCTGTTTGACTCAATGCCCAGGAGTATCAAGGCCGTTATTACGGCCAGAGGTGGTTGTTCTGGGTACTGATTTTTCAGGATCTATGCACCCAAACTGCGTGACAATGTAATCACATGTCAGTTCTAGTATAATATATTTGTCCAATGAATAGCGGTTTATCATCTGCATTTCTTCTTGGTGTGGCAATTTTAATGGCCAGTAGTGTATTTGTATCGCATGATGCACTACGCACTCTGTTCCTTTCCATGCACGCATGCGCTTGCAGGTAAACACACACACACACACACACACACACACACACACACACACACACAAGCGCGCGCATACACACTCAATGTAGCTGTAACAGTAGCAAGCATTGTAAACAGCGTTTGTTGTTAACGTAACCACTAACTGCAGCGCAAAGGACAGAATAGCGCGTAGCGTCAATTAAAGCGAAAGCATACAGCAGCGTGAGAACAGTTACAACACCGGCAGTACATATGTATATTTGACAACCCTCTATAACCAGTGAGAAAGCAAGAAGCGTGTTGCAAAAAGATAATTTTGTCATTCGTACATACGCCGCACAAAGGGAAGGAATTTTTGCTGCAGCAACTCTGGACAAACAGGAATAGCAACGGACGGTTGACCAAGCCACAATGAGAAAACATACAGTTCTGTTTTTATCTCTAGATTTATGTTTCTGCTGACGCTTTTCTAGACAATTCTGATGATAAAAATAATATAACACTACTCACTGAATGTTCGCTGTTTCTTTTAATATGATTTGATGTATTTGCTAGGTGTTCTGCTTTGATTTTATTCTATTAGAATTTAACTGCGTATCAACTACGTGGTAGAAGAAAGGAGGAAAGATAGGTTTTAATATTACAGTGTTGTTGAGGGCATTAGAGACAGACTACGATAGAACATATAAAGGATCTACTTTGCAGGCATCGTCCAAGAACGGAGCGGTGTGAAGCACTATAGGACAGCACAATTAGATGTACCATCTACCACAAATTTTTGTCATTCACAAAGTGTAGATGCAAAAGTAGATTTAACAACAGCTGTTTATGCAATGCATGACAGCAAGGAGACATCTTGCACTTTGAGCTCTCATATATTTGAAGGAATCGAGATACAGGAGAAAATTAAAATACTTAAATTTATAGGAGTTATGAAAAATTCACTGCTATAATTGTTTAGGCTCAAGATGTGTCTATGTTGACCGTGAGACGGATAAAACGAAATTGATTCATAGGGTGAAGTATACAGTTGTCAGCCAACACTATTCGACCATGGGACCTGTGCGAAACTTTCATATTTTTATAGTTTTAAATAATGACGATATTCGGAATTAGTGTAGTCATTGGGATAACGGTAGCTGTGGGAATGAAGAGAAAACATCTTAAAAATGAACCGAACGATGTGAAATAACAATCACGAGTTAATGATATTCAGCCTTGTACATAGTTTTGAACAAAATTCTTTACAATACCTCTGTGTAAACGATATTTGCAATTAGAGTATAACCTTCGCACACTTTTTGTTTTTCATATTATATAAGCTATATAATAATGTTGGTTGATTTAGTTAACGGCCGCTGTGGCCAAGTGGTTCTAGGCGCTTCAGTCCCGAACCGCGCTGCTGTTATGGTCACAGGTTCGAATCCTGCCTCGGGTATGGATGCGTGTGACGTCCTTAGGTTAGTTAGGCTTAAGTAGTTCTAAGTCTAGGGGACTGATGACCTCATATGTTAAGTGCCATAGTGCTTAGAGCCATTTTAACCATTTAGTTACCCTAGAAAACGCTGACAAGGGAACCTCCCCATCGCACCCCCCTCAGATTTAATTATAAGTTGGTAGAGTGGATAGGCCTTGAAAAACTGAACACAGATCAATCGAGAAAAAAGGAAGAAGTTGTGTGGAACTATGAAAAAAATCAGCAAAATATACGAAATGAGTAGTTCACGTGCAACATATGCAACTTCAAGGGTGATGTGCAATCAGGAGCGCCGTGGTCCTATGGTTAGCGTGAGTAGCTGCGGAGCTAGAGGTCCTTGGATGAAGTCCTCCCCCGAGCGAAAAATTTGCTTTCTTTATTTTCGCAAAGTTATGATCTGTCAGTTCGTTCATTGACGTCTCTGTTCACTGTAATAAGTTTAGTGTCTGTGTTTTGCAAAACCGTGCGATTAGTAGACGAAAGGACGTGCCTCTCCAATGGGAACCGAAAACATTTCATCGCAAGGTCATAGGTCAATCGATTCCTCCACAGGAAAACACGTCTGATATATTGTATACGATACTGTTGACGGCATGTGCGTCACATGACAGTAATATGTTGTCGACCCACCTAACTTGTACACTTGGCGAATGGGTAAAAAGATTCTTCTACCTTGCCCGATTTAGTTTTTCTTGTGGATGTGATTATCACTCCCAAAAAAGTGATCGCATCGGACGGACAGACGGACAGATAATAATTGTCTGAATACAAAAAATTAAAAATTTCAGGCGAGGGAAGACTTGAACCAAGGACCTCTCACTCCACAGCTTCTCACGCTAACCACAGGACCACGGCGCTTCTGACTGCACAGACCCCATGAAGTTCCATATATTGCACGTGGACTACTCAGTTCGTATATTTTGCTAATTTTTTTCATAGTTCTACACAACTTCTTCCTGTTTTCTCGATTGATCTGTGTTCAGTTTTTCAAGGCCTATCCACTCTACCAACTTATAATTAAATCTGAGGGGGGTGCGATGGGGAGGTGCACTTGTGAGTAAAGACACTAATTGGTAAATACAATCACTTGCGACTTGTTTACAGTGATTCAAATGCAATTTTAGTAGCAAGCGTCTTTTTGTCAATTGAAAAGGCTTACTTGGATCAGATGGTGTTAAATTTATCTGTGGTATTACAACACTTTTCCCGGTGTCAAACAGTTGAGCGTTCATTGTAAACATGGGACCCGTGAGAAACTTTCACACTTTTATAGTTGTAAACAATGGCAGTATTTACAATAAGTGTAATCGTCGTGATAAGGGCATTTGGTAACAATGACAAATATGTTTCTCACCTCAGAAAGTGTATTCGTTTAGAAAAGTCAGGTTGTACGACGTGCAGAGATAGTGGATTACCGCAGGTGGTTGCGGTTATTATCTATCACAATGCTGTGTACAAATTATCTAGTTAATAGCTACTGTAAAACAAACAGAACGGTATTAGATAATATAGGTATGAAGCAGGGCATCCATGATGCTCTTTTACCTATGAAAGTGAAAAGTCTCTTTAATATGAAAAAATTCTAACAAATAGGAAATTTCAAATCAGTATCGGAAGCCGGTTAAAAAACCTTTCTAACGATACCTCATTCATCACTGTACCATTCGTATGTGTTGAGAAAAAGGGAAGTTGACTTGAGAAAAAATACATACGATATGATTATGTAGTCCTGTTGGCAATCATTTGCAATGCCCATACGAGTTTCACTCATATTATATTCAGCCAAGTGCCTGACAAAATAAGTGAAGTACGCAGAACACACGGTCAGATGTCAATGAAACTTTATATACATACGTACCATCGGTTGGTATGTAAATGATTAAGAGCTACAAGTCTCTGGGACAGGTAGAATGGCCACAAGAATGGATTAGTGTTGTTCGGTTTAGTGTTGTTAAGATGCCTGGAAGGGCATATAACGGGCGTGAACAATGGTAGATGTTGGGCAATCACTGTGAAGAACACGGAGATAGTGAGTGCCACGTAATCGTATGATACAGCATTATCAGCACCTGAAAGAAGTTTGAAAGAGGCTTCATTCTGGGCGTCCATTTGCCCCGTTGGTAGAACCCTGCAACATCCTGATTTGGGGGCTTTTTGATGTGGCAGTGGCTCGAGTCGGACTACAGAGAGACGTGAGAGCAGGCAGTGAAGGTTCTGGGCGACCACGTCTGACCACAAGGAAGGATCGTCGTACAGTGCGCCAAGCACAACATAACCTCTTCACATCTGCGCCTGCCATCCGAGAACAAGTAATGGACTTCCTGCCACATTCTGTTAAATCCCACACCATTGGTCAGAGACCAGCAGCAGCCAGGCTAGAGAATGGGCTGCTTTCCTATGTTAAAAATATGGTTCGGATTGTTGTTACTGAGAATGATAGCGTTTTAGATCAGTATTCTCACAAAACACCTTTTTCTTTCATGTAATTAAAGCTCCAAAATCATTACATTTCAAGATTTGGTCAAGTGATCGAAAATCAACAATAAAGTACGGAGTGCCACAAGGTTCTGTCCTAGGACCTCTACTGTTCCTCGTTAATATTGATGATATAAATGACTTTATTAAATTGGGAAAACTAATCTTATTTGCTGATGACGCCAGCATATTAATAACAGCTGCTGACAAAATCTCATTGGAAGTATCAATAGATACTGTAATGTCCCAAATTACTAACTGGTTTCAAAAAAATAAAATAATAATAAATAAAGAAAAAAAACTGTCTATGAATTTCCACTCTTCTACACATGTTCAAAACTTTGTTACAGTTCTATGCCTTGAAAATACTTTACTGAACTCGGTTACTGACACTAAGGTTCTAGGCCTATGGGTACAAGATAATTTAAATGGGACTGTCATATAAAATGGCGTTTTTCTATTCTAGTATCCATCGGGCGATTTCTATCCCGTTGTCAGATGACAACCTCGAAAAAGAATTACAAATTCTCGAGAGTATCGCTCAGAATAATGGCTATGATCCAAAGATAATGAGGCAATTATATCATAAGAAAACGCGAAAAAGGACAACGACTTTAGGAAACACAAATACTCAAACCCAAGATCAGATCAAGAAATGGTTGTCGGTTCCTTATATAGGTAATGTCTCCTACAAGATAGGGCGCCTGTTGAAAAATTCAGGTTTTAAAATTTCCTTCTCGACGAGTAATAGTTTAAAGCGAAATTTGGTTCATACCCTTGAGAAAGACTGAAGTCAGCGAAATCAGGCGTATATAAGATTATGTGTGATGATTGCCCATGTTATTACATAGGTCAAACAGGCAGAGCTATAGCAGTAAGGTTTAAAGAACATTTTCCAATAAAGGGCGTAGGAACACGGGGGTCAGACTTTGCGGAACATCTGTTGCAAATGGCTCATACACCTAAACCTTTACGTGACATAGATCTACTACATCATGAAGTTAAGGGCTTTAGACTCGACACGCTTGAGGAACTACAAATTTATGCACACCTAATTACAGATAGAGGCAATTTACTGAACGATCAACTGTATCTAAAAAATAGGGCATACTTCGAAGGCTTCCAGCCTATATATTCATAATTCATATGACCATTACAGTTTCTGTAATAATAGAACCTTTCCTACAGATGTTCATACGAGATTTGTTGGTCAGTTTATAAGGCTCTGTAGTAGAATGTAAAACGTAGTCATGCTGGATACTGTAATTAACTTACAATAGTAAAGTATAAAATTAATTCATAGCAAAAATGTTATCTGACGCGTGCGTAATAAGAGTTTGATTCTATACGTCTCGCGCATGCGCGCCGCCCTCTGTGAGGCAGACCGCGAAGCCCTCGCGGTCCGCAGTCTCTAGTCACACGACGAGGCCCATATAACGGGCTTTAAGTGAATTTGCTACAGCTTGTTTTATAAAGTTGACTTAGGACATGGCTTGTTTTAGGAAAACATTTAAATAATACTTTATGTAAGTACTACACGTTGCATCCTGTAGGATGACCATATCTAATATAATTTTCTAGCACATTATAATATTAACTTTTTGCAGGTTCTGAAGAAGACGTCATTACTAACGTTGAAACCTAGGTGAACGATAAAGTTACCCTGCAACTGAAGGCTGTATATTCTTATATAAACAATATCAATTGCTGTCGCTGCGTGTGTTAAAAGTGCAAGCAAGTCAACAGTTATTCAGGCGTATTATGCATACTTCCATGCACTACTTCAATGTGGGCTAATCTTCTGGGGAAATTCAGCCACCAGCATAAAGATCTTTAGGATGCAGAATAGAGCAATCAGGGCTATCTGCAACATAAGAAAACTGGAAACATGTAGACCACATTTCATCCAGATGAAAGTAATGAGCCTACCGAGCCTTTACATATATGAGTGTATCCTGTTCGCAAATGAGTATCTTTTAAACCAAACTGGACATCTTCAACAAAATAAGCATATACACAGACACAACACAAGAAACACAAACAATATCTACATGTCACAGTGTAGAACAGCACTGTACCAAGAAAGTGTATCAGAGATAACATTTCAGCTATATAACAGCCTACCCAGTGATTTAAAATCGCAGCAACATAAATTTTTTTTAAACATAATATAAAGTCATTTCCAGTGGAAAAATGTTTTTACTCTGTAAAAGAATTTTTAAATTACAAAAAATAGCCTTGTAAACAATGATTGTGTAATAATGGTTAAATTCAAATTGCTATATTTGTCACTTGTAATTTATGGTTGTTATCTGTAATTAATTTTGTCATGCTCTCCCTCCCTCTCTCTCTCTATCTCTCTCTCTCTCTCTCTCTCTCTCTCTCTCTCTGTGTGTGTGTGCTCCTTTCGCAATTTTGACTTGTCCTCTATTCAATGTACTGTTTAAGTATGTAATGAATCAAATGGACCTATAAATAAATGAATGAATGAAGGAACGCCCTATTTAGCTGAAGCTCTGGTGACGTCACAGGCTAGGAGTAAGACGAAGCTATTACGTGCGTTATAGGAGATTTGGCCGAAGCTACTGAAGGTGTTGCGTCCTTTTTCTGCAAACTGTCTCGTTATTTAGTGACAGAAAACTCATTTACAACTTTTAAGCAACAAAGGAAAGGAAGGTTTCGAACACGATATTGCAGTGCCTGCGTTGTTAAGAAATACGATGCATGGATGTCCGAAGAAACATTGCATCGTACTTCTTAACAACACAGGTACTGCAATATCGTATTTATCCGCCGATATCAGGCAGCGACTTTCAATCAAAATGCCTCCCTCTCCTCCCCCCCCCCCCCATCTCCTGTACGGAAAATGCAGTTAAGCGTACGAGTGCAGATTGTGACGTATGAATGACGACATATGAAAGTTTGGGTCTGGCCGTGAGTTGTGCACAGCTAGCCAAACAGGTTGAGGCAGCTGCTCACGCAATGCGGTAAACCCGGCTTAGAGTCACGGTCTGGTACAATTTTTCATTGTCTTCATTCTATTATGCATATGATAGTTGTCCGCATTCGCAGCTGCGAATGTATTTCATGAATTTTGTGAAGACTGATAGTGGCAACTTTCCGAAAGTTGTTGCGCTTATGTCTCTTCGTTATTCTAAAAGAACCCAGATTTTTACGTCCAGGGATTCGAAACGCCAAACTTGCACTGTAAGTGAAATATATTTACACTTGAAAGCCAATTATTGCGCGCGGGGCTTTCACCTCAACGAAACTCACGCACGTATGGCGTGCTTTCGCGGCAGTTCATGCCACATTCATACGTGACGTACCTCTATTAGCAGAACTCGATTAAGGCAGAGATCACCCTTTATGAGAGCTATTTTAGTCGATAAAGCATAAGACTCTTAGTTACAGGCTTGTGGGTTCGAGCGGCATGTTGACCGGTATATTTATTTCTTCGGAATGATCTCAGAAATCAGGACCGAATTCACTACGTTTTCTACAAATAAAATACGAAGAACGTGGGTACATATTTTATAAGGAAATCGATGTTAAAACTAGTGAGGAATCTAACGAATGAATACGGTCGATTCATTCAGTTGCTGGAAAACAATCTTCCGAATGACAACAATCGACGGTGACCGAGTATGTATCTTATGTGAATATATAGTACAAGGGGCGTTCAAAAAGAAACGTGTCGGAGGCATAATTACAGAAACCAGTACTTGTATGTTAGAAGTATTGAGCCTGACTGTTGACACACTTGTCCCACTGTGCCACAAGGCGGTGAATGGCTGTCTCACAAAATTCCCGGGGCTGTGATGTTAACCAGTTCCGCACGTACAGCTGGACGTCGTCGTCCGAGGTGAATCATTTGAGCCCGCATCTCGTGGTCGTGCGGTAGCGTTCTCGCTTCCCACGCCCGGGTTCCCGGGTTCGATTCCCGGCGGGGTCAGGGATTTTCTCTGCCTCGTGATGGCTGGGTGTTGTGTGCTGTCCTTAGGTTAGTTAGGTTTAAGTAGTTCTAAGTTCTAGGGGACTTATGACCTCAGCAGTTGAGTCCCATAGTGCTCAGAGCCATGTGAACCATTTGAAGGTGAATCATTTGCCCCTCAGAGTCTTTTTAAGGGGACCAAATATGCCCTTAATCATATGGAGAGAGGTCCGGACTGCATGGAGGGTGGCCGAGAACCTCCCATTTGAATTTCTGCAGGAGTGCCGTGACTGTGTTGGCCGTATGAGGCTTTGCATTGTCGTGGAGCAAAATGACCCCACGGGTGAGATTGCCTGGTCGTTTTGATTTGATAGCTTGGCGAAGGATGGTCAAGGTTTGCGAGTAACGCTGGGCATTCTCTGTTGTCCCGTGCTGCAGGAAGTGAACCAGAAGAGGGGGCCCTTAAAAAGACTCTGAGGGGCAAACGATTCACCTCGGACGTCCAGTTGCACGTGCGGAACTGGTTAACATCGCAGCCCCGGCAATTTTGTGAGACAGCCATTTACCGACTCGTGTCACAGTGTGAAAAGTGTCTCAACAGCCACGATCAATACTTCCAATGTACAGGTACTGGTTTCTGTAATTACGGCTCGGGCTCGATTCTTTTTGAACGCCCCTCGATGTCCTGACAGACTGACTGACTGACTGACTCAGCATCGCCCATCTCAAACCGCAAAGCATAGAAACGTGAAATTTGGAAAAGATGTTGATCTTATACTGTAGGCGCAGTATAAGAAGGGATTTTTTGACATTCCAACCCTAAGGGGATGAAATACGGGATGAAGGTTTTTTTTTATTTTCTTTTTTTTTAATGTCGCTTTTAAGGCAATTTTGAAGGGAGACCTGCGGAAGTTGGTATTTAATTTCTCGGTCAGAAATAAAGAAATACATATTTCAGAATTTTTCGAAATTTGACCCTCTGGCAATGAAAACTTTTTTGAGAATATTTTGTTAAAGAACTACTAAAGTATTTTTAAATGGTTCAAATGGCTCTGAGCACTATGCGACTTAACTTCTCAGGTCATCAGTCGCCTAGAACTTAGAACTAATTAAACCTAACTAACCTAAGGACACCACACACATCCATGCCCGAGGCAGGATTCGAACCTGCGACCGTAGCGGTCGCTCGGCTCCAGACTGTAGCGCCTAGAACCGCACGGCCACTCAGGCCGGCAAAGTATTTGTAAAGCTACAGCTATGGACATCGGTATTTGACTTCTCGGTTACAACTAAAAAAATGCGTTTTTCAGAGTTTTTGGAAATTAACCCACCAAGGGGGTGAAATAGGGGATGAGATTTTTTTACAAGAATAATTTATCATGAAAGCATTTTTAAGCTAAATCTGTGTAAATTTAAATTTGGGTTCTCAGTTAGAGATAAAGAATTCGTGTTTCACATGTTTTGGAAATTCAACCCCTGTTGTTGTGGCCTTCAGTCCAGAGACTGGTTTGATGCAGCTCTCCATGCTACTCTATCCTGTGCAAGCTTCTTCATCTCCCAGTACCTACTGCAACCTACATCCTTCTGAATCTGCTTAGTGTATTCATCTCTTGGTCTCCCTCTACGATTTTTACCTTCCACGCTGTCCTCCAATAGTAAATTGGTGATGCCTTAATGCCTCAGAATATGCCCTACCAACCGATCCCTTCTTCTAGTCAAGTTGTGCCACAAATTTCTCTTCTCTCCCCTATGGGGATGAGACGGGGGAACTCCTAAGGGATTTTTCATTTTTGAAGTTAAATCTATAAAATTTGTATTTGTCTTCTCTGTTAGAAATAAAATCTACGCATGTCACTATTTTTGGAAATTCCACCCCTAATGGTCTGGAATAGGCTCAGATAATTCACTGACTCATCATCAACCAGCCCAAACAGCTAAGGATAGAAACTTGAAGTTTGGAGGGAGTGTGGAATTTATAACGTTCGCATCGTTTAAGAAGGGATTGTCCTAAATTCCACTCCTAAGAAGATGAAAGAGAGGATGAACGGATTTTTGAAAGTATGTCGCTATTATGGGAATTTTGAAGCTAGAACTACGAAACCTGGTATTTGGTTTCTCAGTTAGAAAATTAAAAAATGTGTGTTTCAACATATTTGGAAATTCAACGGCTAACAGCGTAAAACAGCGGGTAAAATTTTTTTTGAAAATAAATAATTGCTACAGAACTACTAAGGAATTTTCGAGGCTGCATCTATGACATCTGGTATTTGACTTCCAGATTAGAAATAAAAAAAATACGTCTTTCAGTGTTTCTGGAAATTCAATCCGTCAGGGAGTCCAATAGGGGATGAAAATTTTTAAGAAAATATTTTGTTACCATAAAAAAATTAAGCAAAATTTATGAAAATTGGTATTTCACTTCTCGGTTACATATAAAGAAATATTTCTTAGGGGATGAAAGCTACTATGGAAATATCTCCACAAGAACGCAAAAGGCATAATTAACAAAAACTCTGGATTCCAGAATCGCTTTTTAGTCAGAAGTACATTCCGAAAAGACCACGCCTATATGGCCTTAGTTATCGTGAAAATCTTAGAAGGTGTTGCAATTTGTGACCAACGTAAAAATTCGATTAAATAAAAAGAGAAAAATAATCTCTAGGGCCATACAGTCTAAGCGAGCGAAGCAACGGGTACTAAGTTAGTCGTTCATAAAGTACGAGAAACAGTCCTTGCTTTTAAATGAGGGTTACCATCAGTGGTCTCAGTATAGAGTTTCTCTAGGCGTTAGTCTCATTTACGAACGCTCTCAACCAAAACAAAAGGAAAAGAACCATAAGCACACTATCCTGTACGTTATAATAATTTATTCCTTTGCAGTTGCAGAGCATAATACTTCGCAGTGAAGCGACGAAACAGTAAGTTTCATATGCAGTGTTTACTTACATCAAAATGATCCTCACAGAAATAAAAAAACGCTTAATGACCACTACCTCATTTTGATCTCTAAGAGAGACTTACAACCTCACATTACACATCTTCTCATTCTTTGAAAAACTCAAAAACAATTACTTCCGGAGGCTTTTTATAGACGTATTTGTACAATGTTGTACTACTCACAGCTTATAACTCATTTTCCGAAACGTAAATTCCGACACAAATATCATTGTGAACGACTCATATGGCAGTGGAGCAGCGTGCTGGACAGTCAGTGACGTCACGGGCTTCACATGACTCAAATGGAGCGTTTTAGTGGGCTTTCAAATTACGTGAATTTCATTTCCATTTTTTAAATACTGAAATTCATGAGGGAAAAAAAGAATGTTATGATCAGAAAATGACATTTTATTTATTCATGTATGAACTACATCATAAAACATATAACAACTGAATAAAGTCAAGTACATAGTTTAAATTGGAAAATAATTATTATTATATAAAAACATGCTAGTCAAAAACAGAAATACACAATCGGAAATATAAGATATATTTCGCTCATCCAGAATTCGGTGTAAGCTGCAGCTGTCTCGCTATAATTCAGGCGGCCCTCTTGAGTACACTCTCTGGGTGCAGTCACTAACAGACTAACACTCACCCTTGTCATTGTCTGTATAGCCTCACCTTCTCATAAGTAACTTTGATCGCCACGTGCCCGTACGAAGTCTGTTCAACATCGTCCAGTGTCGCCAGTCTAGGTGGGAGGCCTGGGGTAGAGCTTCCTTAGTGATGAGGGATTTTGGATATTCTTCTTGCCATAATGATTTTATGGAAGTTTGAATTGGTTGTAATGAGTAGACGAAACCTCGTCTGGATTTAAGCCTCCTGGGCACGGGCTGATAGTTGTATTGCGGGTGACGTTCGTCATTCATCTGTTTGTTCCTTTCTTTCAGGCTCAGGAATGGTATTTTGCAATTGGGTGGGGCAATACCCGATCATAAATACAAACTGTCCACTCTAGTAGGTCTCAGGCAGCCAGTTGTCTTCCTGCAGGTACCGTTTAGGCCCGAATCTCTTTTCCTGACGTAAGAAGATCTTTCCCAAACTGGGCATCCGTACTCAACAACCGGAAACCAGGTGGTGAGTGCCTTGGAACCGAATACGAATGCATTCGCGCCTCATTTTGTAGATGTCAGTGTGTTCAGTATGCCATTACGTGTTTGTCTTGCCGAGAGTGATGTCCAGACAGATGGATGGGGCACTGTTCATGCACCTACCAAAATGTGTGTGAAATATTATGGGGCTTAACTGCTAAGGTCATCAGTCCCTAAGCTTACACACCAGTTAACCTAAATTATCCTAAGGACAAACACACGCACCAATGCCCGAGGGAGGACTCGAACCTCCGCCGGGACCAGCCGCACCTACCATTCCAGACGATATTAAGCTCCTTTCCTGCCTCCCGCTTGCTAATGTGAAAAAGACACACTTGCGTTTTGTTGATTTTTAGTCTTAGAAGATTACATTTGTAGTAGTTTGTGAGCGTTCTGAGGTCTTCACCCAGGCCATTCTCAATTTCGTTAAAAGATTTTGTTTGGTACGCAATTGCTCTATCATCTGCGTAAATAAAAGGTTTCGTCCTTACCCCGACAGATTGGTCATTAGCATACACGTTAAACAGCATTAGCGACCGCACACTATCTTATGGCAACTCATTCTTCTCATTGCTTCATACGATTCTCTTTTGTTGGAATTCGACGAACAATCTTCTATGTAACAGCAGGAATGTCTACCAATCTGTCATTGTTTGTCATCTGATATACTTTACAGATGAGAGTTCTCAGATTTACAGTGTCGTACGCTGCAGTAGGGTCAATGAATACTACTCCTGTTGGAGGCCCCCTATCAAAACAGTCTTCAGTAAACTGAGGTAGGTTGAAAGCCTGACCTATGCAGGATTTCCCTGGGGGAAAACCTGCCTGATCTTCAATTAGACAGCTGGCAATATATCTACCTATTCTGTTCATTATAAACCTTTCAAAATGTTTGCCCACCGAGCACAGCAACGTTATTGGTCGATAATTCTTGAGGTTGTTTGGGTCCTTTTCAGGCTTAAGAACTGTGATAACCTTTGTGTGTCTCCATATAATTTAACAACGCCAATTTAACTGATGATTGTGCAACTTAAATGGGAGTCCTTGGAAAAATGTCCAACTTTTCGTTACGAAGCTTGATTCGTAAATTTTGCTACTGTCCTGTATGTATGTCAAGGTTCAAACGGTTCAAATGGCTCTGAGAACTATGGGACTTAACATCTGAGGTCATCAGTCCCCTAGAACTTAGAACTACTTGAACCTACCTAACCTAAGGACATCACACACACCCATGCCCGGGGTAGGATTCTAACCTGCGACCGTAGCGGTCGCGCGGTTCCAGACTGAAGCACCTAGAACCGCACCGGCCGGCGCATCCGTCAAGGATCATGGCAGTGCGATAAGAGAGATTAGGACGTGTACAAATGCTTATATACTGACCTTTTTCCCTCGTTCATTGCATCACTGAGACAGGGTGGCAAATCGATAGTACTGATACAATGCTCCCTCCGTGGCTTGTGGAGTATAAATAGAATAGACGAAAGTATGAAAACACCACAAACACATCGCCACGCCTAAACCTTGTAGGAAAACCGTTAGTATACAAAACAATTTCCGGTAGTTCAAAATGGCTCTGAGCACTATGGGACTTAACATCTATGGTCATCAGTCCCCTAGAACTTGGAACTACTTAAACCTAACATCACGAGGCAGAGAAAATCCCTGACCCCGCTGGGAATCGAACCCGGGAACCCGGGCGTGGGAAGCGAGAACGCTACCGCACGACCACGAGATGCGTTTCCGGTAGTCTCGGATTGCATAAATAAAAGTTCTGTTTAGTTTTAAGAGGTATCTTGTATCATTCTTGCTGCAAAATAGTGGCAAGTTCGCATAACGATGGTGGAGGTGGTGGTGATGATACACTCCTTCTCTGCCAACTATTGAGTTCTGGTGACTGCGGTAGCCAGTGAGACGCAACAATTCATCCTCGTGCTCACAAAACCAGCCCTGGACGATGCAAACTGTGTGAAAAGGGCCCTGTCAGCATCAACATTGGGGAACTAACGCTGTACCATGGGATGGACCTAATGAGCAATAATGGCCACATAATCCTCGGCAGGTACGGAACTTTGCAGCGTAGCCATGGGGCTATGGAATATCGCGATGTGGCTGCCAAAATAATCACCGAACACCCCGTCAAGTTCCACTTTTGCGACGTGAACTCGACCAGAAGTTGGAAACAGCATGATACAAGACTCATCCTACCAAATGACTTTCTTCCATTGTCCCACAGTCCAGCTTTAATGGCTTCGGCACCGTTTTCCTGTTACGGCTTCTGCTGTGTGCGGAATTAATTTGGGGGCGACTAGACACTTTAGCAAGAACAACAAACAACAGGATTAGCGTTGCCACAACTTAACAATAGCCTTTAGTCCCGTAATATTACATCAATGCCCGTTCCCAACTGGCCATGGTTGATTGGCTTATGCAGATGGGTGCCTTCAATAACTGCTTACACAACATTACTGATTTATGTAATTTATTAATATTAGTTCACTGAAAAATAAATCTTAAAACACTTCATAGAAAGGCTGGTTAAATAACTGTTCTTTTGATTAATCGGGTAATAAATTCTCAACCAATAACACTAGGAAACAACTTCCAAATAAAAACTTACAGAAGCGCAATGGTAGAAAGGTACCTCACAAACTTCAAAATTCACTTTCACTTAACACGCAGATATAAAAACATATCCAAAACTCACAGATAGCATATTTTTCAAATTCCAGTATTTATAACCCGCTGAAGTACAGCGCAGAACTGACAATTTCAAATCTGTCCAATGAGTAATCCTGACAACAGAAAATTCTGTTCACAAATAAGAAATATAATGACTTTATGACAACGCCCATCCGGCATTGGCCACACTTTTACACAATCGTAATTTCCGTTGAAAAGTGACAGTTACTGCTCAATCTCCACACAGTTAAGTAAACTAACACCGCAGAATTCACTGAAGGTTAATACACGTACTGTATTCCACTGCTTTCTTCTCCAGTATCATGACATCCTTATAGTGGGCGAACATGCTACAGCACAGCGTGTTCAGGTTAGGTCCACGCTGTCTGGTTTATCTGCCGTGGCAAACACCCACAAACGACATCGGCCACAGCTCGCCGTAAATTGCGTCCATACAACTGCAGAGCCCACGGATTATCGTTCCACAGCAGCGTTGAATTCCCAAGCGTCTCGGTTTCACCATCAGTTCATTACCACAGAGTGCCAAAATTATTAATGTACAATTCGGACCATCCGGACCCCAACACTCTGCCTCTCTGTCCTTGCTCGGTACTCTCCAACCCTCCACTCCTCGTCGCCAGAGGGCCACTCGCCGCCAGCTCGGCGCCCCAGTATCTCTGGTAAGGCCAATATCGACCTTAACACTCGCGGACGGAACACAATCGTGCGGAAAATCGGCACAGTTGCTTTCTTTGTGTTGTTCTGGTGCTAACAGGGTTCGCGAGTGTGATATTCCGTTCAGCAGTGACTTCTGCCCACTTATTTTTCGTAAAAATCCTCCTCAGTGATCGCCTACCACGGTCACTCAGTATACAGTTTCGTCCGCGTTGTGACTTAGCGGATTATGTTTTTCTACTTTTCTTGTATGCGGTATAATTCTTTGACACGGTGCCTCTTGAAACACCAAACACTTCGGCTACCTTGCTTACAGAAGCACCGACCATAAGAGTACCAATAACTTGTCCACGTTCGAATTCACTTACCTCCGACATAATACACTCTAAACTACACAGAGAACGTTGCAAAGGTGCAGTTTGTGGTCAAATACAACAGCGGTGTCTTGGCTAGCAGCTATACTTGTGTCCTAACATGCATTTCCCTCGGTATATCCGTAGTTTTGTCCAACCCCTATATACGTGTCTGTATCTGCAGGTTGCACAAACAAAACATTTGAGGCGAGATGGCAATCTGAAAAAGTCTGATAAAAGAAAAAGAACTAGTCAGTACGATGGAGATGGTTCTGATATCATGTAACGTGGACCAGTGACAAATGGAAGAGTGTCGTACCATCTGGCGATTATTCCTAAATGATTGTTTCGGAGCTGGTGGCCGAGCGGTTCTAGGCGCTTCAGTCTGGAACCGCGCGACCGCTACGGTCGCAGGTTCGAGTCCTGCCTCGAGCATGGATGTGTGTGATGTCCTTAGGTTAGTTAGGTTTAAGTAGTTCTAAGTTCTAGGGGACTGATGACCTGAGAAGTTAAGTCCCATAGTGCTCAGAGCCATTTGAACCATTTTTTTATTGTTTCCGAGAACAGGTTGAATTTATGTATGACATAAGCACAAAAGTAACCTGTACTCGCCAATGAATACTGTGGCATCGTCCAAAGACTGTTGTGCCACACCAAAGTCGGTAACGCGCACCGATACCACAGACATTAGCGACGTCTCACTGCACTCCGCAACGACGAATGGCAGAGGCTGAAAAGATCAAGCCTCTCTCTCTGCACTGCGGCGTCCTGCCACAGAGTTCAATATAGATAGAGTCGAGCATGGAAGCGCCCAGCCCCACCGTTAACCCCCAACGAAGTAGTCAAAATCATCGAGTAAGACTAAAGAGTGATTCAAGTCTCAGAGGGAAATGTACTTTTGTAACTTGTGAACATTCTACATCAAATGTATCAAGTTATATGAGCTTCTTAATTAGTGCATCAACTGAAGCTTTAACAGTAAATGACTGTTGTAAAGTATCAAACACTCATGTGGCAAATGATTGTATAACGTTAAGTAAATCTTTTTATTAATTCGTGTAATGCTAGCACTAGCACTCCGGCTTCAGGCCACAAGTGGCCCATCGGGACCATCTGACCGCCGTGTCATCCACAGCTGAGAATGCGGATAGGAGGGGCGTGTGGTCAGCACACTCTTCCGGTCGTTGTGATGGTTTTCTTTGACCGGAGCCGCTACTATTCGGTCGAGTAGCTCCTCAATTGGCATCAAACGGCTGAGTGCACCCCGAAAAATGGCAACAGCGCATGGCGGCCCGGATGGTCACCCATCCAAATGCCGGCCACGACCGACAGCGCTTAACTTCGGTAATCTGACGCGAGCCGGTGTAACCACTGCGTCAAAGCCGTTGCCGTTCCTGTAATACAGTGAACTAATATTTCATATGTTGTGGTTCTGATGAGCCATCGCCCAGAGAAATCAAAGAACCCACAGTTACGGCTGGAAGACTGTAGTTTCATCTGGTCACAAAAAGTTGATCTGTGTAAGCGGCTATATCAGGGAGAAGTCGACAGTTACAGGATGTTCCGACTATCTAATGTTACTCCCCAAGGAAGAATCATATCATGTTTACTCCGTCGACAGGGCACTGAATCAACGTATCGCAATATAACGAAAAAAATATACGACACAGATGCAGAGTTCATCTGGCTTCATCAGCATAGTGAGAAATTTGACACTGTAAGAGAGGTAAGGTATGGAGATTCCATATCACGAGAACTATCTTCAGTGCAGATGAAGTTTTCAGATATTGAAAATAGAAACTCGAAGAAGGAAGTCATGTTGACTGGTCGTATCTGAACTATTTATCTGATGATATTGTACTGTTTGTCTATCACGCAAAGAACGGAAAATTATAACAAATCAAGTCTGAAATATGAACTGTAATAAGTCTAAAATAATGTATAACAAGGTGGTGGTGTTTTTTTGTTGTCGTTGCTGTTGTGGTGTTGATACAGCTCTCCACGTTAGTCTATCATCTGCAAGTCTTTATTTCTGCATAGCTACATACATCTGAACATGCTTGAGCCATGGTCTTCCTTTAAAATTTGTAAGTTACCCTTCGTACTCCCCGCCATTACCAAAGCAGTAATTCCTTCATGCCTCAGGAATATCTTGCCAACCAGTTCCATCTTTCATCCTCACATCGATTTAGTACATTTTAATTGTTCGATCTACTAATTTAATCTTCAGCATTGTTCTGTATCACCACTTCTCAGAAGTTTCTATTCTCTTCTTGTTGTACTTCTTATCGTCCACGTTTCACTTCCGTATAAGGCAACACCTCAGAGAAATACTTTTCCTAGCTCTAAATTTACGTTAGCTGTTATTATATACCTCTTTTTCAGAAACGCTTTTTTTGCTTTTGCAGGAAAAGGTAAATCAACAATCGACCAAATATTCACACTAAGACAAATATTAGATAAGAACTGGGAGCACAATCATGATACCTTTGGACTGTTATTAGATTTCACCAAAGCATATGACAACATAGTAAGAGAGGTATTGTGGGGGATAATGGCAGAGTATGGTGTACCTGAAAAGCTGATAAAGTTAACTAAAATGTGTGTGATGGAATCAAAGTGTAGGGTGAAAGTACAGGGGGAGTTCTCAGAAGCATTTGAAGTAGAAACAGGAGTAGACAGGGAGATATCATATCACCAACCCTGTTCAATTTGGCCCTCAACAACACCATGAGGAGAGTAACATGTGAAAGTACAGGAGTCACCGTAGGAAAAAAGATAAATGTCCTGACTTTTGCGGGTGATATTGTGCTGATAGGAAAGAAATGGAAGACCTGCAGAAAATGGGGAGTGTGCTAATGGAAAAAGCTAAGAAAGTAGGTCTAACTATAAATAAAGTAAAACAAAGTTCATGATAGTAGGAAGAAGAGTTCATTTAGGACCAAACCATCTAAAAATCGGAAATCTGACAATACAGAAGACAGACACATTCGCGTACCTCATTGTCAACATCAGTCAACAAAACCTTATAGAACAAGAGATAGTAACAAGAATTCAAGCTGGGGGAAGATGTCAAGGAGCTATACCGAACTTCATAATATCGAAGTTACTATCTATGCAGGTGAAAATAAGAATATATCAAATCATCATCAAGCCAATAGTGTGCTATTCAAGTGAGACGTGGAACCTGACAAAGAAAACAGTGAAAAAACTTATCACTTTTGAAAATAAAGTACTGCGAAAAATATATGGACCAGTGAAATAAAATGAACAGTGGAGAATAAGGAAAAACGGAGAACTCAGACAATTATACGCACAGCCTGGCGTCGTGGTGAGTGTGAAAATTAAGAGACTGAGACGGTACGGACATGGAAGGAGGAGAGGGAGAACACGGTAATAAAGGCTGTAATGGATGGAGAAGCTGAAGGAAGGAGAACACTGGGACGGCCGAGAATGAGATGGAAGGATAATACCATGGGAGACATGCAGATACTGGACCTGAGAGATGAAGATGCAGATGGCAGGAAAGTGTAGAAGGCTGGACTGAGTGAGGCCAAAGACCGGCTGTCGTTTGTGTGGGTGGTATAAGTAAGTAAGTAAGTAAGTGAGTTTACATTCTATAACCTCTCTACTTCTGGCATCATAAGTTATCTTGCTAGCTGACCAAATAACATAACTCAACTACCTTCAGTGTCTCATTTCCGAATCTAATTACCTCAGCATCGCATGATTTAGTTCGACTACACCGCTTCACCCTAGTTTTACTTTTGTCGATGTTTAGCTTACGATTTGTTTTACAGACACTATCCAGTTCGCTCAAAGGATCGGCTAAAAAATAGGACAAATGAACAGTGAAGCCATAGAACTAGTTGATGCGTTTTTCTACTTCAGGCAGTTGATGGCAACTACTGGATGGACAGCAATACAAATAAAAAAGTTGCTTGGAGTAACTTTGATGAAGTAAATAAAGGTTTCGAAACTAAGCCTCCGATGTGTCTGGAAAAGAAATTTCAGAATGCTTTTGTATCACCAGTTTTTACTCATGGCAGTGATACGTAGAATATTTAATGCAAGGATTCAATAACTGAGGATTACTCAGCAAGTTATCATGAGATGCATGCTGAATTTGCTCGTAGGGACAGGCAAACACAAAAATGGGTCGATGATCCAAATGGATTGTAAGACGTAAATGCAATTGTTGATGGGTTAAGGAAGTTCTTTCTGGATTCCAACTGACAGGAAAAAAGACAGACTTCACCGAGATTAGAAAACTGGCTTCGGTGCGCCTAGATGACCGCTGTAATTCATGGAGAAGTCTAGAGAAGGCCTTTGTCCAGCAGTGCAAATTAAATGACTGATGGAATCTACAAACAGTTGGGTAATGTGGTTTACTGAACATGACGGTACGTTTGGACACCTGTCCTGGCGCAACTTATGACGAAATATATAAATGTCATCTGTGATCAATTTTAAGAGTAGATAATCGTGTTTAATTCTCCTCTACCGTCATCGCTTCTGCACAGCATTACGAATAGTAGATAAAAACTGACTGTAGGAAATACTTGTTCGAAGATTTAAAGATGAAGAATTGTAGTCCAACGTCATCTTGATTAAGATTAGCTATATGTCCCATCAGTGTTATATTACACTCTATATTACTTCCTGCCTAAACTCTACATTCGAGTTGGACCGCATATGATACGACACAGAATTTATTGAAACCCAACTTTGAATGTATTTTCTTTCCATAGTATCACTTTATTTGACTCTTGGTTTCACCACACATACTTCTTTGAGGTCTGAGCGAGAACGCAGCGAATAACTGAATTCTATGAAAGAAAAACACTTTTCTTGCTACTGATTTACTCAGCCGCTTCAGTTACGGAAACGTTTCACACGTTTCATCACAGAGCGCTAGATTTGTTCCGGACGAACTGCCATTTTGCTGAAATTTACCTGGTACTCCCGGAGGTTTTCCCACCAGTAACAAAATACCCTTTGTCTCCAGTGAGGGTGCTATTTGATTCAATTTGTAAAAGAGAGAGTTCTGTCCCCCTCTCCCACCGCCACCCTCACCCCCCCCCCCCCCCACCCGTGTGTGAATCTAAACCACAACATAGTAGAGTCGCAGTTAAACAGCACCGCGAGAAACAGGGAGCTGTTGGTAGCACTGCGTGCGCACGTACTACTCCATTATTAACGCGCGCGACGGCCGAAAACAAAACACTGCCGAGTCCCGGCCGCTATTCACGGTGGGATAGAATGTAAATACGCCGCACTTTTATTACCTTACAAAAATAATCTCTGCTTGTTATATTTTCACGCAGAGTAGCTTCCGGTGGAGGCGGCTGTTGCTGTTGCAGTTGCGCCCGCATACAGCTTCCTGCTTTTCTTTCTTTTTTTCAATGTAAACACTGCCGCATAAAATTATAGTGCTTTCATGCAAGATTTGTGGAGTATAATTTAATTTGGATAGGAGGTTTTTACGGCCGAAGTCGGGTCATTAACAGCAGAAGTGAAATTAAAACGAATTTGGAAGTGGGAAGGGATTTTAGAGTTATGCTGTTGCAAATTAGTAGAGACGAAGTCATGAAGGGCTTGCATTTGGTGTCATAAACCCCCCTCCCCTTTCACAAACACAAACACACACACACACACACACACACAACACACTGGTCGTCGTTCATTCTTTCCTCGATACACAGTAAATCAGCTCTAAAGTTTATGTTATGTGTTGCTTTGCCTGGGTGGCTACTGCAATTACAATGTGTCAGAAGTTGGTTTGGTACTAATTTGCAAGGTATAATTATGAAAAAGTAACAAAATTTATGAGTGGTGCCAAATCAAGAAATCGTACTGCAACTAATAATAATGTTGATTAGCACTCAGCTATCATGTTACGCAAGTACAAAAGATCCTTTCCCACACTTTTTTTACTGCCGGCTCTACAGCATCAGCAACACCTTGAACCCAAAGTGTCAGGCTTCAATGCTGCCAAGAGTACGTAATGATTCGTAAATACTCTTTTAGGCCAGGCTGTATAGCATGGCGTATAGACTGTGGAGGATAAGTGAGTCTGAGCAAAAAGCAACATCTGATCTCAAGCGAATTTAAACTTGTGGATCTTGGTACGAGAAAGAACTAGTTTTGTCGAATAAATTAAATAACCAGACTTTCATTACGTATTTTACCATTGTTACTAGTGTTGGCATCCGGATGTCATCCCTTCTATTTGATTTATTTATACGTCAAGTTCCGTAGGACCAAATAGAGGAGCAAATCTCCAAGGTCGTGGAACGTGTCAGTACATGAAATTACAACATAAAAGTAATAACAGATGAAAATAAAATGTTTATGAACGCGAAAAAAGTCAATCCGTAAGTTTAAGTAAGCGCAGTCAACAATACAACAAGAATCAGCTTAAGTTTTCAAGGAACTCCTCGACGGAATAGAAGGAGTGACATCATGAGGAAACTCTTCAGTTTCGATTTGAAAGCGCGTAGATTAGTGCTAAGATTTTTGAAGACGGTAGCTTATTGAAAATGGATGCAGCAGTATATTGCACACAGCACACCTTTATGTACAAGAGTTTAGGAAGTCCGATCTAAATGCAGGTTTGATTTCTGTCGAGTATTAACTGAGTGAAAGCTGCTTACTCTTGGGAATAAGCTAATATTGTTAACGAGAAATGACAGTAAGGAATACAGGGTTATTACAAATGATTGAAGCGATTTCACAGCTCTACAATAACTTTATTATTTGAGATATTTTCACAATGCTTTGCACATACATACAAAAACTCAAAAAGTTTTTTTAGGAATTCACAAATGTTCGATATGTGCCCCTTTAGTGATTCGGCAGACATCAAGCCGATAATCAAGTTCCTCCCACACTCGGCGCGGCATGTCCCCATCAATGAGTTCGAAAGCATTGTTGATGCGAGCTCGCAGTTCTGGCACGTTTCTTGGTAGAGGAGGTTTAAACACTGAATCTTTCACATAACCCCACAGAAAGAAATCGCATGGGGTTAAGTTGGGAGAACGTGGAGGCCATGACATGAATTGCTGATCATGATCTCCATCACGACTGATCCATCGGTTTTCCAATCTCGTGTTTAAGAAATGCCGAATATCATGATGGAAGTGTGGTGGAGCAGCATCCTGTTGAAAGATGAAGTCGGCGCTGTCGGTCTCCAGTTGCATGAGCCAATTTTCCAGCATGTCCAGATACACGTGTCCTGTAATGTTTTTTTTCGCAGAAGAAAAAGGGGCCGTAAACTTTAAACCGTGAGATTGCACAAAACACGTTAACTTTTGGTGAATTGCGAATTTGCTGCACGAATGCGTGAGGATTCTCTACCGCCCAGATTCGCACATTGTGTCTGTTCACTTCACCATTAAGAAAAAATGTTGCTTCATCACTGAACGCATCCTCTTCCATGCGCTGTTGCAACCGCGCCGAAAATTCAAAGCGTTTGACTTTGTCATCGGGTGTCAGGGCTTGTAGCAATTGTAAACGGTATGGCTTCTGCTTTAGCCTTTTCCCTAAGATTTTCCAAACCGTCGGCTGTGGTACGTTTAGCTCCCTGCTTGCTTTATTCGTCGACTTCCGCGGGCTACGCGTGAAACTTGCCCGCACACGTTCAACCGTTTCTTCGCTCACTGCAGGCCGACCCGTTGATTTCCCCTTGCAGAGGCATCCAGAAGCTTTCAACTGCGCATACCATCGCCGAATGGAGTTAGCAGTTGGTGGATCTTTGTTGAACTTCGTCCTGAAGTGTCGTTGCACTGTTATGACTGACTGATGTGAGTGCATTTCAAGCACGACATACGCTTTCTCGGCTCCTGTCGCCATTTTGTCTCACTGCGCTCTCGAGCGCTCTGGCTGCAGAAACCTGAAGTGCGGCTTCAGCCGAACAAAACTTTATGAGTTTTTCTACGTATCTGTAGTGTGTTGTGACCATATTTCGATGAATGGAGCTACAGTGAATTTATGAAATCGCTTCAATCATTTGTAATAGCCCTGTATATATATTAAGAGGCCAGTGTCAAAATACCCCGACTCGTGAATAGAGGTCGACAAGAGGTTCGTGAACTTAAGCCACTTATTACCCGAACCGCCCATTTCTGAGCCAAAAATACGTCTATATTGAAAATAGTATTAATATAAATCATAAGTCCAATATTTGCCTACTCATGCACATACGTCCACGAAGTACACACGCACACACACACTTAAAACTGGTGGGTAACAATGACCCCTGTTTCAGTGGTCTTTGCAGTAAATGAATTGTCTCTTGTGGTAGACGAGGACAGCTGATGAAACGGTCAGTGTCCTCATCCACAGCGTATTCACTCGGGGATGATTCAGTTCACTGCAGCCCAGGAAGGTATTATATGAACATGAATCTAAAGCGGAGGCCAAACTTTGTCACGACAAATTCCGGCCGATATATGCCATAGTCATACGACAGTCGTGATACAATGATCGATGCTGTTTCCTCATAGTATAGTGCCATCCATTGGCGTCCATAAATGGAGGGAGGGGAGGGGGGCAGAGAGAGGGGCAAGAAGGGCCACTTGCCTCTCCTGGGATCTAGATACAGGGTGTTTCAAAAATGACCGGTATATTTGAAACGGCAATACAAACTAAACGAGCAGCGATAGAAATACACCGTTTGTTGCAGTATGCTTGGGACAACAGTACATTTTCAGGCAGACAAACTTTCGAAATTACAGTAGTTACAATTGTCAACAACAGATGGCGCTGCGGTCTGGGAAACTCTATAGTACGATATTTTCCACATCTCCACCATGCGTAGCAATAATATGGCGTAGTCTCTGAATGAAATTACCCGAAACCTTTGACAACGTGTCTGGCGGAATGGCTTCACATGCAGATGAGATGTACTGCTTAAGCTGTTCAATTGTTTCTGGATTCTGGCGGTACACTTGGTCTTTCAAGTGTCCCCACAGAAAGAAGTCACAGGGGTTCATGTCTGGCGAATAGGGAGGCCAATCCACGCCGCCTCCTGTATGTTTCGGATAGCCCAAAGCAATCACACGATCATCGAAATATTCATTCAGGAAATTAAAGACGTCGGCCGTGCGATGTGGCCGGGCACCATCTTGCATAAACCACGAGGTGTTCGCAGTGTCGTCTAAGGCAGTTTGTACCGCCACAAGTTCACGAAGAATGTCCAGATAGCGTGATGCAGTAATCGTTTCGGATCTGGAAAACGGGCCAATGATTCCTTTGGAAGAAACGGCGGCCCAGACCAGTACTTTTTGAGGTTGCAGGGACGATGGGACTGCAACATGGGGCTTTTCGGTTCCCCATATGCGCCAGTTCTGTTTATTGACGAAGCCGTCCACGTAAAAATAAGCTTCGTCAGTAAACCAAATGCTGCCCACATGCATATCGCCGTCATCAATCCTGTGCACTATATCGTTAGCGAATGTCTTTCGTGCAGCAATGGTAGCGGCGCTGAGGGGTTGCCGCGTTTGAATTTTGTATGGATAGAGGTGTAAACTCTGGCGCATGAGACGATACGTGGACGTTGGCGTCATTTGGACTGCAGCTGCAACACGGCGAACGGAAACCCGAGGCCGCTGTTGGATCACCTGCTGCACTAGCTGCGTGTTGCCCTCTGTGGTTGCCGTACGCGGTCGCCCTACCTTTCCAGCACGTTCATCCGTCACGTTCCCAGTCCGTTGAAATTTTGCAAACAGATCCTTTATTGTATCGCTTTTCGGTCCTTTGGTTACATTAAACCTCCGTTGAAAACTTCGTCTTGTTGCAACAACACTGTGTTCTAGGCGGTGGAATTCCAACACAAGAAAAATCCTCTGTTCTAAGGAATAAACCATGTTGTCCACAGCACACTTGCACGTTGTGAACAGCACACGCTTACAGCAGAAAGACGATGTACAGAATGGCGCACCCATAGACTGCGTTGTCGTCTATATCTTTCACATCACTTGCAGCGCCATCTGTTGTTGAAAATTGTAACTACTGTAATTTCGAAAGTTTGTCCGCCTGAAAATGTAGTGTTGTCCCAAGCATATTGCAACAAACGGTGTATTTCTGTCGCTGCTCGTTTAGTTTTTATTGCCGTTTCAAATATATCGGTCATTTTTGAAACACCCTGTATATATGTTTTATTCATAACAGAATTCTTGCGAATTTATAGCAGTTATTATTAATCGTGTGGCAATTACACATCAGTTCAGAAATACAAATAAAATGCGTAGATAATTTACAAATTTACAAACATTAATGTATTTATATAATTTAATCACATCTGCTGTAGTGCCCAGCAAGTCCAAGAAGTTTGCAAGGTGCCATTGTTGAGGGCACGCTCCAACAACGTGTCTGCCTGTCTTGGAAAGCTACAGGTAGACTCCCAGTGGCAGTCTTTTCCCATCTACATACTAGTGGATTACCGCATCTCCCACAACTAGTCCGGATTCCGTCGCGTGTGCTGTGTGTCCTGCGGGTACAGCAAGATCCCATAGTTTGTTGCTGGCTTTGAGAAAGCTATGGAGCTCTGGTGGAGTACTTTGTACCATTGTTTCGTCCGGACTTCATGGAGATTGAATATTATGGTTCACCAAGTTGCTAGAGTGGGGGATGGTAGGTACACCCTCATGAGTTAGCAGCTTCTGGTTGTTGCAGATTTCATTTTATACCGTCAGGAGGACATCCTTTCTTCTCGGGTTAGGTGGTGGAATACGTCTCATAGCAGATAGCCAGAATACTGGCGTGGACTTGATTGTGTCAGTACAAACCCGCATTGTTCGATTTAGTGTGTACCTAACGCCTTCGTGTGGCTGTTTATCCAGACAGGGCTGCAATATTCTGCCGCTGAGTAGAAAAGGGCAAGGGCAGATAATCGTAAGATCGATGCTGCAGAACCGTGTGTTGTATCACATAAGTTTTGCAGAATATTGCTTCCTGACCTCAATTTAGCTGCAGTCTTTGTTAAATGCGATTTAAATGACATTGTTGTGTCAAGTATAGCTGCAAGGCATCGCGGATATTTGTTTAGCAGCAGACGATTAATCTAGAAAAATACGTCCAGTTAACAGTCAGTTAGCATATTACTCAGATGAAAGCAAGTGGATTCAGTTTTGATAGGGTTCGGTGGAAGTCTCCATTTATGAGAATATTGACCCATTACCCTTAAGTCTTATCTCCAGAGATCTCGATTTGTTTGGGCTGTGTTGCTGTCACACATTCATCAGCATAAACAAACTTTCTGGGCTGAGTGACTGGCATTTCTGCAGTATACAAGCTAAATAATAGCGGAGCTACGATCTGCGATTGTCTGCGATTAGCAAACTGCAGATTTAACAGTGCAGTACGGGACGGGAAATACCGTGACTTTAGCAATAACTGTTTTCTTATGTCACGCTGTTCACTGGAAACTGCAGCGATTACTTGATGCGGCGGCGTTTTCGGAGCTGTTCTGCACCCAAGACGCTTGCGAATCTTTGCACAACAGTGACAAAATAGTGTGCTGAATCTGTTCCCTCTCGTTTCCACGTACAGTCGTTATCGAGCTGCAGAAAGAGACCAGTCCAACATACTGGCGCCGGGATTCCGGAGGCAAGTCGCAACATAACTTCAAAACGGCAGCAGTACACATGCCCGTGATCCGACCAAAATTCCGTTAGCGCCACCCCCTGCATTTGTTGCGTAACGGAATCACAAGAGTAGTTTACTGTTTGTCTGTGGACGTGGAAGATCGATGCTGGATTGCTGACTCTACATTCAGTTTCACACTACAGAACTGTTGTAGAATCTGATAAACACGGCTATGTTGCATTGTAAGTGTGAACATCTGTGATTAATCTATGGGGTCACTCATACATCAGTCTAAACAAGAAAATGCCATTTGATGTGTTAGGAGAAAAGAAAAATGGCGTGAAATACCAGGGTCGAAGAGACGTCGACTCCACAAAATGGGGACTTCTCAAACTCTGCAACACAGCACCTCATGTGCTCATAGAGCGAAATATTTTGCATTTCCGATGGCGTGGCTGTACAATAATGAGACAAACTGGAGAGAAATTCATGTAGTCATGTACTGGCCTAAGTTACACGTTGCCCAGTCAATTTTTTAAAAAAAATATAGCTTACAAAACCATTTTGTTCAACTTTAATTATGCAGACACACGTTAATAATGGTTATCACGCAAATACTGCAATAAACCCCTTAACACGATCAGCTCTGAAGTTTTGTATGCAAACAAAATGTCATAAGGGTTGAATAAGTTTTTTCAAACAAAATTGTTCTCGGTTTCTCTATTTCGAGGCCAATTAATGTGGTATTTCAGTTGGTTGTTTTTACTGATATTTAACAGCACTTCCTCAGTCGTCTTTCCTTAAACTTCAGCACAACATTACTGGAATATGAAGTAATATGTTTGTGAATATTTTCTAACTATACTTCACAACTTGCATATTGTGAATTAGATCACATGATACTATAATTTCAGGCAGTTGTATCAATAAAAATGGCATCTGTATCCAAACTAAAAATATAGAAAGAAGTACTTTGCATATGCTATTGAAATATGCTTGCCATTTAGGTATCAAAGTAATCTACATTAAAAATGTTAAGTGAATAGTTATCAGTCGTTAGAGATACAATACGTTTTGTATACATCTTGAGGCATAACACGTTTCGTAAGTCAACGAATCAATAATATAAAAAAAATGGCAACTTTTCGAATCTTGCCCTTTCTTGAATAAATTTTGCAGGTGTCCTTGGTGAATTCTCTTACAATGTTATGAAAGACTTCGAATACTGTGCGCCAGTGTGGTCGAATATTGCTCACTACAAAATGATAGGCGTCCAGTTACATATAGCAATGAGTATGCTTACCGGGTGTATCAAGTCTACTCCACTAGCTTCCAGCATTCAGTCACATAGCCACACGCTATCTGCGCAGACAGAAAGCACTCGTCTGATGCCAAGCTGTACAACCCAGCTACTAGCTATTGTAAGACTGCCACAATGGGAAGTAATATAAAGAGTTGTTGAAAGTAGAAGTATTTCGTATTCATTGATAGAAATTGATTCTAGATTCTTTTCAGCACAAGCGCAACTGCAGCGATATGCGAAGCTGCATCGACAGAGCAGAAGAAATAAGAAAAAAATTAAATGACAGGTGAGCAGTTAAGACCTTCAAGATAACAACGTATTTGAATGGGAACACACACACACACACACACACACACACACACACACACATTAAAAGGAGAATATTGCACGATCTACTATAAGAATTTACGCTTACGCTCCACAAGTTTCGAAATTGCAACATTTAGAGATCTTAGAAGAGCATGACTTTATGTTCGTTGCTTCTTCCTGATGATTTTACTCGCTGATACAAGTGCCTTTATGGAATATGGCGTGAAAAAAACCTGCGCAATGAGAAGCAAAATTGTCAAGGATATCACCAACCATACATACTATCAGACAAGTGTGGTTCGCAACAATACTGTTGAATTAGTGACAGATGCTATCGATATTTCTCATGTTTGTGTGACAATAGTTTTTAGTGCAAATATAACGAAGGAAAATGAGCCACGTACTATATTACAGAAACAAGCCTTTACATATCGCGCAGCGATCGAGTCACGTGTCAAAGCGCATGCGCACTGCCTCCAAGTGAGCATAAGGCAGTAGCGATCAGTGAGTCGAAATGTTTCCGGGGGACATTGTTCGTAAAACATTGGTAAATGTAACGCCTTGACAGAGTGGCACAAAAGGGGAAATCTTGTTTGGCCGTCTCCATTGGTATACGATGTATGAAGTTGCTGGATTTGTTGGTGTTTCGCAGCGGAGTTCAGCATGTCTACAAGAAATGGTGTAACGCACCTGGCCACGAAACACGACATCAGACTTGTGGACAGGAAAAAGATCCTGATAGAGGGACTGGAGACGCCTTTCACGGCTTGAGTATCAAAATCGCTTCAAAACCACAGAGGAATTGCTGCAGGCAATGAATGACGACCCATTCCAACCTGTTGGTGAGAAAACATTCCGTTAGGCAGCAACCTAAGAGAACAACTTGAACTGCTGCGAGTGAAACAAGTAGCATTAAAATCGATACCCTCCTTATTACAAGTGTTTGGCTGTTTATTTTCTAGAGAAAGCAAGAAATAGATACTTAACGTGTCACAACCAATGGCACTACGGCTGGCAAATTCCGTCCGTAACTAAGTGGTTCTGTTAAGATCTGAGCAGTTTTCACGTGGTCACAATTAGACCCCACTGTCTGGATGCAGGGGACAATGACAGGTGAACGTTATGTGGGTGTTCTTGCAGACCATACGCATCCATTTCTGATATTTGAGTACCCTGATCGAGATGTCATGTTTCAGCAGAACAATGCAACACGTTTCAGCTCAGTGACACTCAGGTGACACGAACACTCTAGTGAATTCACGACCGTGACTTGGCTCCCCATATCACCTGATCTTATCCAAAACGAGCATTTATTGAACACTGTCGATCCCCATCTACCGTTGATGAAGTCACCACCAACTACGGACAGAATAACAGGTAACACTGCAAGCTGCATGATCAGTATATCTCCAGAATGATTGCAGAACCTCACAGACTCCCTGCGTCGCCGTGTTACTGAAGTTCTGAGGGCTTACAGAGGAGCGATCAGCTGTTAACAGCATATACAGTGCCTTCCCATAACTTTTGGCCATCCAATCTATAATGCCCTGGTTGAATAACTTGCAGCGCCCCTACTTTGATGTGGCAATGTTTTGGTAATAAGGACTTAGAACAGGTCATGTGAGGCCATATTTTGGTATGACATTCGTAGTGGCAATACATTGTTTTCTGTTTCCTTTCATTTTAATCCTTCTCATCTTGAAACTTCCTGGCAGATTAAAACTGTGTGCCGGACCGAGACTCGAAGTCGGGACCTTTGCCTTTCGCGGGCAAGTGGTCTACCAACTGAGCTACCCAAGCACGACTCACGCCCCGTCCTCACAGCTTTACTTCTGCCAGTACCTCGCCTCCTATCTTCCAAAGTTTACAGAAGCTCTCCTGCGAACCTCCTTCTCATCTTGTTAGGAAAGGAATGGGAATGAGTACAAAGGTATGTCACAGTAAGAAATAAAACCCTAAAGTTTTTTTTTTTTTTTTTTTTTTTTTTTTTTGTATTTAGCATGAACGATGTGAGCTGAAGCAAACTCTGAAACGAAACAGAGCGCAAAAAGCAGTTACAGTATTTGGCGAGAGGGTGCAGCTTCTGATTCAGAGACGAGACAATAAACGCTACATGTGGATTCTGTAATAAGTAATAAAAATTTAACAAGTAATAAAAATTCTAAGAATATTTACAAGTGACAATGAGTTGTACTATCTACTTCTGTTTGATTACTGGTTTAAATACAGATCTTCTTTATTCTCGCGATAGTGATAAGCAAACGGAAATCTGACCTTTCATTATCATTTACCGTCTTTCTAGCTCAGTGCACGTGTCTAATAACAAGGGTTTGGTTCAGCAGCCACATACGCTAAGTTCATGTGGGGTACCAACGAATGCGCGCCATCAGGTGGTTGGGATATGGTAAGGCCACTAACTAATAAACAGAAGTATTTAATCATTTATCACGAGACGTGATACCCTGAAAGGTTTGGGAGGAAAAGAAAAAAAAAAAAACAAAAAAAACATGGCTGCAGAGACTGAGAGAGAGCATGCAAGAGACTTGCACGAAAAGCGACTGACAAAACAGACAACGGTGGTTCAAAAAATGGTTCAAATGGCTCTGAGCACTATGGGACTCAACTGCTGTGGTCATAAGTCCCCTAGAACTTAGAACTACTTAAACCTAACTAACCTAAGGACAGCACACAACACCCAGCCATCACGAGGCAGAGAAAATCCCTGACCCCACCGGGAATCGAACCCGGGAACCCGGGCGTGGGAAGCGAGAACGCTACCGCACGACCACGAGATGCGGGCAGACAACGGTGGTACCCGCCTAAAAGAAAACCCTCGCTGAAATAAGCGATATCAAGTATTACTAAGCATAAGTACAAATAAAAAAGATGGGAAATGGCAGTACCAATGCACTGCTGATGTACTGCTGGTTACAACTCCTAAGCTTCCCGTCATTTTAATTCAATCTTCGACAAGACGTCACTCAATATTGCCTATGTAGGTATGAGTAGATATGCCTACGACATTCTTATTGCCAAAACACCATGCTACCGACGAGTAAGTGTCTAAGACACTAATAACACAAATAAGAACATATTCATTATACTGCAGGATTAGCCTACATCAACAGCCTGCGCTGGTGTCATTTTATGTCACTCCGTTGTAACTGATAACATCCCCACAGATCGACTGATTTAATTTCAGTGCATTTAATGTGTAGCGTATTGTAGCAAGTCTAGCTCAGGAGGAGGTTGGGTAGATAGTATAACACGCAAACATATTATTAGTAATTTATTAAAATTTGAACATGAATATTAACTTTCGAAACAAATAGTGTTCACGCAGACGACATGAAACTGATGTTGTCACTGATACTTATAACATTTAGCACTTCATTACAGAATTATAGTTCACATAAAAGTTCAGTTCTTTAACTGTAAATAAGTTCAGAATAGCTGTTCAATTCGCACGCAGCCCAGTCTGTACTACGATGACAGTGTCACCGTAAGCGACCATCACAATTGGGAGAGCGGCTTTGCACTCGGACATATTGGGTCTATAACTTTGCTTCCGACGTTTCGCGATAGATGGCAGTAGCGGCAAGTGATGCGGCACGTGGTAGGTCGTAAGTGTCATACAATAAGCATAACGCTATGAAAATATTACTCTCGATTGAATAGGTCAACTTACGTGCCCAACTGCCGTCATTTGCGGGATTTTTTAATTTTCTGCTTCAACACGACGAAATCTGCGACTGTGGCTCATAAAATGCAGGGTAAGATCTATGGTGAGGCACCTATTAGTGAAACAACGTACAGTGAATGGTTTCAACGCTTAAAGAACGGTGATTTTACTTCGAAGCCCGGCATGGTGGTGGAAGAGAGAAAGTTCTCGAAGCTAATGAAGCCCGCAGAAACAATCACCGATATCGAAATCAGGTGATGCGTTTGAGCCGACCACTGAAAGACAAACGACCGTACTACAGCGATAGACATGAAAAGGTGATTTTACAGAGTGACAGTGCTCGACCCCATGTCGTAAAACCCGTCAAAACATACTTGGAAACGTTGCAATGTGAAGCCCTACCATACCAGCCTTGTTCTCCATACCTTGCTCCCTTTGACTGCAACACTTTTTAATCAATGTCACACGACTGGCTGACCAACACTACCGGTCATACGGTCTAGAGCAAAACTGGATTGGTTCGTGGATCTCCTCAAAAGACGCACATTTCTTGCGCGGGGGATTCGTACACTGTCCGAAAGATGGGAGAAAGTAGCGGCCAGCGATGGTCAATACTTTGAATCGCACATTATTGTAAGTTTTTCTACAATCAAGCCTTGAATTTCGAGTAAAAACGGAGGAAGCAAAGTTGTAGACTCACTCAATAAATTCTCGCCTGCTGCGGCGTAAGGAAACACTTGGGGCGTGTCTACCCCTTCTCCGATTCGTTGCTGCGCCTTGCAGCGACTGTCTTTACTCGTGGTGCAGTCTTGAGCTACAAACTGTTGCATGAGACCTCGTTCTGGGGAGCGTGTTGAATATCTTTGCCAAAGTACACAACTCTACTGTGAACTAACGTGTAAACGTACCGGGAAGTCCGTGCGTGAATTGCAGTATCCTGAAGGAGGCTTGTGAGAGATGTGCGGTTACTTACTTTACGCAGTATTTCTACTGCTTTCTTGTGTTGATTACATTTTTCAACTTCTGCAAGTGCACGTCCACAGAAGATTATGATGTAACATGAACTGGAGTCAAAGTGGAATATAAGCAGTAGTTCAGGCCTCTGGACTCACCAGGTCGTCGTAGGACGCCTTGACAGCAACTACGGCTTCCTCCGCCTCGTGGGCCACAGACACCATCAGCTCCATCAGGGACTCCCGCCTCGCGTCCAGCTGCGAATACAGCACACCTTACGCTCATCACTCAGCCCTGATTCACGATGTGTAATAGAAAAAAATAGTAATAGAAAATAGTGGTAATCACACACAGACACGTTAATTTATTCATGTTAATTGTTAGTGAACTGAATTACTTGAAGGAATACAGCAACCAGCCATTTTAAATATAGCTTTACATATATAGCTTTTTCCAAAGCTGTTTCACAGAGGAAGACTGCGCTGTAGTTTCTTCTCTAGATTGTCGCACAGATGACAAAATGGTAGATATCGAAATAGACGACAGAGGGATAGAAAAACAATTAAAATCGCTCAAAAGAGGAAAGGCCGCTGGGCCTGATGGGATACCAGTTCCATTTTACACAGAGTACGTAAAGGAAGTTGCCCCCCCCCCCCCCCCCCCCTTCTAGCAACGGTGTACCGTAAGTCTCCAGAAGAGCGTAGCGTTCCAAAAGAATGGAAAAGGTCACAGGTCATCCCCGTTTTCAAGAAAGGACGTCAACACATGTGCAGAACTATAGACCTATATCTCTAACATCGGTCAGTTGTAGACTTTTGCAACACGTAATATGTTCGAGTATAATGACTTTTCTGGAGACTAGAAATCTACTCTGCAGGAATCAGCATGCGTTTCGAAAAAGACGATCGTGTGAAACCCAGCTCGCGCTATTCGTCCACGAGACTCAGAGGGCCATAGACACGGGTTCACAGGTAGATGCCGTGTTTCTTGACTTCCGCAAGACGTTTGATACAGTTCCCCACAGTCGTTTAATGAACAAAGTAAGAGCATATGGACTATCAGACCAATTGTGTGCTTAGATTGAAGAGTTCCTAGATAACAGAACGCAGCATTTCATTCTCAATGGAGAGAAGTCTTCTGAAGCAAGAGTGATTTCAGGTTTACCGCAGGGGAGTGTCGTAGGACCGCTACTGTTCACAATATACAGGGTGAGTCACCTAACGTTACCGCTGGATATATTTCGTAAACCACATGAAATACTGACGAACCAATTCCACAGACCGAACGTGAGGAGAGGGGCTAGTGTAATTGTTTAATACAAACCATACAAAAATGCAGAGAAGTATGTTTTTTAACACAAACCTACGTTTTTTTTAAATGGAACCACGTTAGTTTTGTTAGCACATCTGAACATATAAACAAATACGTAATCAGTGCCGTTTGTTCCATCGTAAAATGTTAATTACATCCGGAGATATTGTAACCTAAAGTTGACGCTTGAAACATTGTCCTCACTTCATTGCAGGGGCCCAAACAGCTGCAACATACATCACGTTTCTACAGAATGATCTGCCAACGTTGCTCGAAAATGTCCCACTGGAAACGCGTCGACGTATGTGGTATCAGCATGATGGTGCACCTGCACATTCCGCAATTAACACTAGGCTGACCCTTGACAGGATGTTCGACGGGAGTTTCATAGGATGTGGAGGACGCATAAATTGGCCAGCCCGTTCTCCTGATCTTACACCTCTGGACTTCTTTCTGTGGGGTACGTTAAAGGAGAATGTGTACCGTGATGTGCCTACAACCCCAGAGGATATGAAACAACGTATTGTGGCAGCCTGCGGCGGCATTACACCAGATGTACTGTGGCGTGTACACATTCATTACGCCAGATATTGCAATTGTGTGCAGCAAATGATAGTCACCACATTGAACATCTATTGGCCTGACATGTCGGGACACACTCTATTCCACTCCGTAATTGAAAATGGAAACCACGTGTGTACGTGTACCTCACCCCTCATGGTAATGTACATGTGCGTCAGTGAAAAAGACCAATAACAAGGTGTTAGCATGTGGACGTAATGTGCTGTCCAGTCTCTTCTGTACCTAAGGACCATCACCGTTCCCTTTGGATCCCTACGTAATTCGGTGCTCTCCGATACACACGATCGAACAGCGGAGGAGTGGTACTCAAGCGTCAACTTTAGGTTACAATATCTCTGGATGTAATTAACATTTTACAATGCAACAAACGGCACTGATTACGTATTTGTTTATATGTTCAGATGTGCTAACAAAACTAACGGGGTTCCATTTAAAAAAAAACGTAGGTTTGTGTTAAAAAACATACTTCCGTGCATTTTTTTATGGTTTGTAGTAACCAATTACACTAGCCCCTCTCCTCACGTTCGGTCTGTGGAATCGATTCGTCAGTATTTCATGTGGTTCACGAAATACATCCAGCGGTAATGTTAGGTGACTCACCCTGTATATAAATGACCTTGTGGATAACATCGGAAGTTCACTGAGGCTTTCCGCGGATGATGCTGTGGTATATCGAGAGATTGTAACAATGGAAAATTATACTGAAATGCAGGAGGATCTGCAACGAATTGACGCATAGTGCAGGGAATGGCAATTGAACCTCAATGTAGACAAGTGTAATGTTCTGCAAATACACAGAAAGAAAGATCCTTTATTATTTAGTTACAATAAAGCAGGTCAGCAACTGGAAGCAGTTAATTCCATAAATTATCTGGGAGTAGGCATTAGGAGTGATTTAAAATGGAATGATCGTATAAAGTTGATCGTCGGTAAAGCAAATGCCAGACAGATTCACTGGAAGAATCCTAAGGAAATGCAATCCGAAAACAAAGGAAGTAGGTTACAGTACACTTGTTCGCCCACTGCTTGAATATTGCTCACCAGTGTGGGATCCGTAACAGATAGGGTTGATAGAAGAGATAGAGAGGATCCAACGGAGAGCAGCGCGCTTCGTTACATGATCATTTAGTAATCACGAAAGCTTTACGGAGATGATAGATAAGCTCCAGTGGAAGACTCTGCAGGAGAGACGCTCAGTAGCTCGGAACGGGCTTTTGTTGAAGTTTCGAGAACATACCTTCACCGAGGAGTCAAGCAGTATATTGCTCCCTCCTACGTGTACCTCGCGGAGAGACCATGAAGATAAAATCAGAGAGATTAGAGCCTACACAGAGGTATACGGACAATCTTCCTTTCCACGAACAATACGAGACTGGAATAGAAGGGAGAACGGATAGAGGCACTCAAGGTACCCTCCGCCACACACCATGTGGCTTGCGGAGTATGGATGTAGATGTAGATGTAGATGTATGACAAGACAGTTGTAGGGCTTTCGCCTATCTTCGAATGCGGCAGGTCTCGAGAGACGTACTAGCACTCGCCCCAGTTGTACGGACGACGTTGCTAGCGACTACACTGACGAAGCCTTTCTCTCATTTGCCGAGAGACAGTTAGAATAGCCTTCAGCTAAGTTAATGGCTACGACCTAGCAAGGCGCCATTTGTACCATTGCATGTATCTCAAGATAGTCTCACTAGTATCATCAAGAATGCTGTATACCAAAGGACGATATAAAAGTTAAGTGTTCTAGTACCTACGTTCTTTTCTTTATCACATTCATTACGAATCCTGTTCCAGACTTCGCGCCAGTCGGCGTGTGTGTACGTGTGCCCTTTCGGCTACCCGTCACTGTGGACTGGCTGCCTTAACAGTCCACTACAATATCTGTTTCCAGAATGAGATTTCCACTCTGCAGCGGAGTGAGTATCTGTTGTTTCTGGTCTGGATAAACTAATGAGTCATATTGGAAAAAATACCGAGGATATCTTAAAGGCGCTACTGCTGACGGAAAGGAGAAGTGGATGACACAGGCAAAGTTCAGTTTCAGAAAAGTATCCACACAGTTGTCTTACTGGCCCGTAGAGAATGGCAGGAACATGAAGAAAGAATATTCTGCCAATAAAGCCACCTAAGTAAGAATGTTACGTTCAATGAAGAAAGGAGGAGGAAGAACTCGATTTTGCATTACCTGTTGCAAATTCACGATGGTGTATTAGAGACGTTAAGGAGAATGATATGGAATTCAATCTATCGTTCACAAAAGTAGACTGAGTGATGAATAAAGACATGATCAGGCTGTACACGACAATTTAAAAGACTGTAGTGGATCGGGACTTGAACCTAGCATCTTTGTATTGGAAATGTTCTCCAAATTGAGCTAGGCGAGTGTGCACCACAGACTGACTAAAAGCTTCAACGATGCAACAGTCTTATCTTCTTTTCTTTCAAAGACCACATCTGAATTCCCATAATACAATGAGATTGCGAGGAGACAATTGCAAATTGAGTAATGAGTGTACTCCAACAACAGCAAAATAATTTAAACGCAAAGCAGTCGCATGTTTGAAATGTTAAGTATGTTGATGGATCTATATTTGAAACGAATTCTTGCAAAAACAAACATGGCCCGAAGCAATTTGGGAAGGGAGCGTTGTTTGTACTTGTAAGCAAACAATTATTTTCTTCTTACTTGAATTTCTTTACGTAAAAAATATTAAAGAAACCTGCACACAAAAAATTGTCACGTAGATCAAGTAATCAGTAGACTGGATGACCAGCTACATCTATGGTGGTACAAAGTATTTGATATTTATCGTTAAATATTTATCCCTTACCGATACTTACAAATTGCAAAACCATCGGTTCAAAAGCCGACATGCCTCTCAGCCAGTCGTTCAGATTCATTCCTCAGTTCCTCGAACACCTGCTGCAAAACAATATCTTTTGTCATTGACATGTTTAAGTTAATTCATAAATTTAGAATTACTGCTAAAACAAATTGTAGGTAGTATTTAATTAAAATATTGAATAACAATTGTCAGTTTTCCATGTCGGCATGTTCCTTGATATCAATAGTGATGCTGAGAAAACGTATCGGAGCTGGAGAACAATTGTTAGGAGAGCGCTACAGAAATTAACGCGACTTCCATACTGGCTTATGTCAGGTGACAGATGGCATGCGTTTCGACAATTTCGTGATGTTTTGGGAAATGTGGGTTGCTTTTTAGTCGTTTTAAGGACTTTCTAGGCCATTGCCATACACAACGTTAGAAAACACAGTTTCGAAATGCAGTCGTTCCGGTGTGGCCGAGCGGTTCTAGGCGCTTTAGTCTTGAACCGCGCGACCACTACGTTCGCAGGTTCGAATCCTGCCTCGGGCATGGATGTGTGTGATGTCCTTAGGTTAATTAGGTTTAAGTAGTTTTAAGTTCTAGGGGACTGATGACCTCCGATGTTAAGTCCCATTGTGCTCAGAGCCATTTGAACCATTTTTTTTACAGTCGTTCTTATTTAATAGCCCTTCATTAAATAAAATTTGTTAGGTTCCGCCTTATTTAACGACATAGCTATCATAAGGGTTGAACGAAGTTTAATCTCCAGTATTTCAGTTGCAAGTGATACAAAGGTGGTGAAGCCTGGTGCCTGATCACCAGACTGTACTTCATTGTCTACGATTAACACCATAACTCTCCAAATCGTCTGATGAGACACTCTTCAAGGACGGTCCAGCGTCATGCAGGACGTGTAGCAGTGACGATATAGCCCCCCCTCCTCCCACCCCCTTTTTCAACAAACTGTATTTAATCAATTTAATCACTAACACGCAACACACTTCGATTTTAACTATTAGCTGAGTACTATCATCAGCATAGCTTAAGACACTAAAACTAGCCGTCACGGTTAACTTATTAGTTTCGTTCACACTGCGAGGAAGAATTAATGTTTACGAATGAGACTCAGTATCACAGATTCGAAATGAAATTTTTAGACCGCTACATACTTCGACCGCGCATATGAAACCGACTCAGTGATGAGAAGTTTTTACTCATGTTTTCACTGAGTAAGGAAATCACTGCTCGCTCGAACTACTTTTAAACCCGGAATGCCGTTGGAGGCATTCAGTCGTGCAGGGTGTCTCGAAATTGAATGTAAATTATTATAGCTCACATTACAACGTAACATGCGTCGCATTAGAAACTTAAAAAGTTTAGAGCTATGGACAGAGTCGAGTTTTGCTACACTTTCCATAGTTAACTAAACTTAAAATGTGTAGCAACATAGGAAAACGTCATGACACGGTGGTTAAGAAAAAGGGTGTAACGGGTATGAGCGCAGATATTTTTATACGTGGTACCTTAATATGTTCACACGTGCTGGTTATTTCTCCTCTGCGTCGAACAGTCTTCCGACAAGCACGTCACAAATTTCATGACCTGACGTTTTCTGAATGGCCGTACCTGAGCCCCGAAGTGAATGACGCCTTGCAGTACAGGCTATCCGTTTTGCGTCCACACGTCAATACCTGACCTGCTGCCTAGAGGAAAATAAGCATTAACTGCATGCTCTTGTCACATGTACTTGGAGGTACTAGCCAATCTAAATACATGTAACTTGTAATGGCTGTAATCATTAATCTGTAAATGACGTAAATACTGATGTAATGTTGTTCAGTACACCGTCCTTAGTCACCAACAGAAATATCCGCACTTATACTCGTTACACCATATATATAGGGTGTAACTCAACGAGTCCTTACAAGTCCCCTGCAGAAATCCTGAGCCATGCTGCCTCTATAGCCGTGCACAATTATGTAAGTGTTGTCAGTGGAGGATTTTGCGCACGAACTGAACTCTCGATTACATCCCATGTCGGGCGATCTGGGTGGCCAAATCATTCGCTCGAATTGTTCAGAATGTCCTACAACCCAAAATTTTGTAGCCCGCCTGAAAGGCGGCGCGTGTGTAGGAGAAAGAGCAGGAAAAATACGTCGGTACTGCAGTGAGTAAAAATGGTTTACTGGAGCAAGAAAGAATACATAATTTTGTACAGATGTGAAGCCTTCAACCCGTCGTATGGAGAGCAAACTGAAGCGGAGTTTCCTGGATGGCTGCGCCTGATGAAATGGGCAGAATCTGTGGCGATGCTCGTAGAGCTCTCCAGGGCGGGCTAGAGTGCGCTGTCATCGGCGTTGGTGTCGTAATGCGAACTTAACTGGTACCTAAGCCGTTGCATCGTAGCTATCAGTACCACAAAAAAGAGAACAATTGAGGCCCAGTGATGTGGTGCATTGTAATCCGGAAAAATTCCATCGTTTTGTGCGAACATAAAGTCCACGAAAGGCTGCAAATGGTCTTTGAGTAGCCGAACATAACCATTTCAGGTCAATGATCGATTCACTTGGACCAGAGGACCCAGTCCACTCCATGTAAACACAGCCACACTATCATGGAGCACTCTAAGTTTGCACAGTGCCTCATTGACGACTTGGGCTCCATTGGTTCGTGGGGTCTACGCCACACTCGACCCCTACCATCAGCTCTTACCAACTGAAATCGGGACTCATCTGACCGGCCTACGGTTTTCCAGTCGTCTGTGGTCCAAGCAATACGGCCACGAACCCAGGAGAGGCGCTGCAGACGTTGTCGTGCTGTTAGGAAAGTGTGTACGTAGTTCCGCGTAGTCAGCGCGTACACAACTTTCCCACTAGAGCGCGCCCCGCTAAGCACAACAGCGCAGGCGCAGCGCTCGTCCGTCTCCGCACTACGAGATGGCGCTGCCATAGAGACGGACAAATTTCTGCTTCCGCTGATCCGCGTATTAAATTGTAACGCAGCCAATAAGATTGCTGCTAACGTAGAACCTTTTCTCCTCGCGGATCACACTCGCGCAGTGATACATGAACGCGCGAGGTATTATAACGAGTGTACAGACCTCCGATTAGTCAGTCTGCATTTGTCTGCACCAGTCTGTACCAGTCTGCATTAGTCTATACCAGTCTGTACGAATTCTACATTTGTCTGTACCTGTCTATAGTCAAGTTTCAGTCTGCGCCTAATAATATTACCATATTCCTGTACATAGCCATGAAGAGAAAGGTATAAACACTTTTGTCAAGTATCAGAGATATATGTGAGAATAAGATTAACATACCAATACCAAAGGAACTTCAGATTGTCAGTTGTAAATAGCATCCAGAACCAAGTTAAGTAATTTTTTTGCTTGTTATTATTTTAATAAATGTGTGTGAAAATTAATCAAGTTCTGTTTAAAGTTGGTCACCGTCAATCTGCTACTCTAAGCGTGCAAGTGGCATTTCTATTGTCTGACCTAACAGCAGAAGATAAACACGCCACGATAAGACCACGAGACATATTGCTGAGACTCGCCTACTTCGTTAGAGCGACGAGTCAAATAATCTGATGGTGTGTGTACTGAAGGTCTTACAGTACGCACACCACAGAAAGGCACTCGCGTCGGTCGTCTGCTGCCATAGCCCATTAACTCTAAATTTCACCGCACTGTCCTATCAGATACGTTCGTCGTACGTCTCGCATTGATTTCTGCAGTTATTTCACACAGTGTTGCTGACAACCCTAAACAAACGCCGCTGCTCTAGACCATTAAGTGGAGGCCGTCGGAAGCTGCGTTATCTGTGGTGAAAGGTAATGCCTGAAGTCTGGTATTCTCGGCACACTCTTGACGTTGTGGATCTCGGAATACTGAATACCCTAACGACTTCCGAAATGGGATGTCCAATGCGTTTAGTTCCAAGTACGATTCCAATCGTGTGGCCATAATCACTTCGGGCACTTTTCACATGAATCACTCTCGTACAAATGACAGCTCCACCAATGCACTGCCCTTTTATATCTTGTGTACGCCATGCTACCGCCATCTGGATATGTGCATATCGATATCTCATGGCTTTTATTATCTTATTGTACATACACTGGTGTGCATAACTTACGGACGAAAGTACACTACTGGCCATTAATATTGCTACACCACGAAGATGACGTGCTACAGACCCGAAATTTAGCCGACAGGAAGAAGATGCTGTGATATGCAAATGATTAGCTTTTCAGAGCATTCACACAAGGTTGGCGCCGGTGGCGACACCTACAACGTGCTGACACGAGGAAAGTTTCCAACCTATTTCTCTCACACAAACAGCAGTTGACCGGCGTTGCCTGGTGAAATGTTGTTGTGATGCCTCGTGTAAGGAGGAGAAATGCGTACCATCACGTTTCCGACTTTGATAAAGGTCGGATTGTAGCCTATCGCGATTGCGGTTTATCGCATCGCGTCATTGCTGCTCGCGTTGGTCGAGATCCAATGACTGTTAGCAGAGTATGGAATCGGTGGGTTCAGGAGGGTATTACGGAATGCCATGATGCATCCCGTCGGCCTCGTATCACTAGCAGTCGAGATGACAGGCATCTTATCCGCATGGCTGTAACGGATCGTGCAGCCACGTCTCGATCCCTGAGTCAACAGATGGGGACGTTTGCAAGACAACAACCATCTGCACGAACACTTCGACGACGTTTGCAGCAGCATGGACTATGAGCTCGGAGACCGTGGCTGCGGTTACCCTTGACGCTGCATCACAGACAGGAGCGCCTGCGATGGTGTACTCAACGACGATCCTGGGTGCACGAATGGCAAAACGTCATTTTTTCGGATGAATCCAGGTTATGTATAGAGCATCATGATGGTTGCATCCGTGTTTGACGACATCGCGGTGAACGCACATTGGAACCGTGTATTCGTCATCGCCGTACTAGCGTATCACCCGGCGTGATGGTATGAGGTGCCATTGGTTACACGTCTCGGTCACCTCTTGTTCGCATTGACGACACTTTGAACAGTGGACGTTACATTTCAGATGTGTTACGTCCCGTAGCTGTACCCTTCATTCGATCCCTGCGAAACCCTACATTTCAGCAGAATAATGTGTAAGTAAGCTGTTTAGGTTCTTATATTGGTAACGCCGCCCGCCGCGTAGCGCTCTGTATGAAAATCACTGGCTGTGCTGTGTACAGTCTGTGGCTGGTTGGCATTGTTGTAATACTCGCCATTGTAGTGTTGGGCAGCTGGATGTTAACAGCGCATAGCGTTGCGCAGTTGGTGGCGAGCCGCCAGCAGTGGTGAATGTGGGGAAGTGAGATGGCGGATTTTTGAGAATGAATAATCTGGAGGTGTGTCCATCAGAAACAGTACATTTGTAAGAATGGATGTCATGAACTGCTATATATATTATGACTATTAAGGTAAATACATTGTTTGTTCTCTATTGAAATCTTTCATTTGCTAACTATGCCTACCAGTAGTTAGTGCCTTCCGTAGTTTGAATCTTTTATTTAGCTGGCAGTAGTGGCGCTCGCTGTATTGCAGTAGTTCGAGTAACGAAGATTTTTGTGAGGTAAGTGATTTGTGACAGGTATAGGTTATTGTTAGTCAGGGCCATTCTCTTGTAGGGATTACTGAAAGTCAGATTGCGTTGCGGTAAAAAAATATTGTGTGTCAGTTTAAGCACAGTCATGTATAATTTTTCTAAGGGGACGTTTCAAATGCACGACCGCATGTTGCAGTTCCTGTACGAGCCTTTCTGGATACAGAAAATGTTCGACTGCTGCCCTGGCCAGCACATTCTCCAGATCTCTCACCAATTGAAAACGTCTGGTCAATGGTGGCCGAGCAACTGGCTCGTCACAATACGCCAGTCACTACTCACGACGAACTGTGGTATCGTGTTGAAGCTGCATGGGCAGCTACACCTGTACACGCCATCCAAGGTCTGTTTGACTCAATGCCCAGGCGTATCAATGCCGTTATTACGGCCAGAGGTGGATGTACTGGGTACTGATTTCTCAGGATCTATGCACCCAAATTGCGTGAAAATGTAATCACATGTCAGTTCTAGTATAATATATTTGTCCAACGAATTCCCTTTTATCATCTGCGTTTCTTCTTGGTGTAGGAATTTTAATGGCCAGTAGTGTAACTTTCGCATGATGTGGCACTGCCAAGAAACATAACGCTATTAAACTTGGACCATGAAAAGAAAGAACTGCTACATTATACTACGGGGGTAACAAAGACATCCGCAATGAGACGAATAGAAATGACTCATTTATTAAAAGACAATAATTACACTAAACACATCGGGATTCCTAATAGTCCCCTGGACATTACAAAAGGCGGATCATGGTTCTTAATAGGATGTGTGATCACCACGGGTGTCAAAACATGCTCTACAACGTGTTCCGATGCTGGTCACAAGTTTGATAACGGGTTCTTGCGATAGGGCGTACCATATTCGATAATTGCGGTTAACAACTGCTGGATGATGGCTGGTGCATGTGGACGTACTGCAATACGTTCCCCTGATGCGTGCCACACGCGTTCGATAGAATTCAAGTAAGGCAGTCCATTCGTGTTTCAGATGGTTCAAATGGCTCTGAGCACTATGGGACTTAACAGCTGAGGTCATCAGTCCCCTAGAACTTAGAACTACTTAAACCTAACTAACCTAAGGACATCACACACATCCATGCCCGAGGCAGGATTGAAGCCTGTGACCGTAGCGGTCGCGCGGTTCCAGACTGAAGTGCCTAGAACCGCTCGGCCACTCCGAATCCATTCGTGGAATATCCTCTTTGTCATCTATAAAAATAAAGTCACAGCCGAATGAAACCCGGAAAAGACACACACGAGGAACAAATACAGTGCCACAATAATATCGACCAATGAGTGTACCGAGTTAAACGATTTGGAGGACAGAACACGTGTTATGCCTCCCCACGTCATAACTTCCTGACCACCAGAACGATAATATACGACTAGTTTGGATGTACCCTCATACGGCGAGAGGTAGGAACATGTAATGCACACAGGAACATCGTCGAATATGGAACTTTTAGCAAACAACAGAAATACCCTTTAAAAAATAAGTGAAGGAGTGGACTCGAAAAGCACTTTTGTGTCTACATTGCGCGACGTTTCATCGAACTATGTACCGGGTGATGAAAAAGTCAGTATAAATTTGAAAACTTAATAAATCACGGAATAGTGTAGATCGAGAGGTACAAATTGACACACATGCTTGGAATGACATAGGGTTTTATTAGACCCGAAAAAAATAGAAAAGTTAAAAAATGTGCAAGAGATGGCGCTTCATCTGATCAGAATAGCAATAATTAGCATAACACAGTAAAACAAAGCAAAGATGATGTTCTTCACAGGAAATGCTCATCATTCCTTAACAATAGCTGTAGTCGAGGAATAATGTTGTGAACAGCACTGTAAAGCATGTCCGGAGTTATGATGAGGCATTGGCGTCGGACGTTGTCTTTCAGCATCCCTAGAGATGTCGGTCGATCACGATACACTTGCGACTTCAGGTAACCCCAAAGCCAATAATCGCACGGACTGAAGTCTGGGGACTTGGGAGGCCAAGCATGACGAAAGTGGCGGCTGAGCACACCATCATCACCAAACGACGCGCGCAAGAGATCTTTCACGCGTCTAGCAATATGGAGTGGTTCTAATAAAATCCCATGTCATTCAAAGCATGTATGCCAATTTTACCTCTCTATCTACATTATTCCGTGGTTTATTAAGTTTTCAAATTTATACTGCCTTTTTGATCATCCGGTATAATGCGCATGCCTATGGAAACCTAACACTGTGACTTTCGGCGGAAGAGAATGAGAATACTCGGTTATCTGAATGGGTTAAAAATTAAAACATGCCTACGTGCTTTGCAGAAATACGTTGAAATATGGTAGACCGATATACTGTCACGGCAAGTTATGCCTGAACCTAAAATTAGTGAAAGGAATGTAAATCAGGGTCGGAAAACAGCAGTAACTGAGATAGATTATCAATGATTTGTACGAAAAGCAGTCAGACTATGGGTGAATTCTGGTAGCGCCACTGTTTCGGTAATTGGCCGATGTCAATAAACGATTTTTAGGTGAACTTTGATGAGAACGTAAAGCAAATAATCTCTCTCGACAATTTGTGGCGCACGTACATAATAACGCGTAGGTGACCACAGTGGAACAGAAAAGGCAAATAAAGCTCTTGTGTTTGACTGTAATATGTAAAAAATGGTTTAATAAATAGGAATCCGTCAAATACATTCTTCAAACGTTCGAAAACACACAAATTTATTGGCAGTGATATATTTCCAATACTTTAAAAATACTGCGCGGTTATGGGCAAATAATCATAAACAGTGCTATTATGTTCAATTCAAATCTGTAGACGGTTAATTTTTTCCGGAAAAAATAGCAGTGTTCGCTGGGCAACTGACAGCACGTGGACGGTAGCATAAGTTATAAGGATAACCGTCTGACGCTATGGATTGTGAGCGGCTCATTAACTTGCTTAAGATACAAAGCTCCCAAGAAGGGTATTCGGATATTACAGTTAAAAACTTCTAGGAATTGTAGAGGAGCGGAGTACATAATATTTTGAACAGGACCCTATGCCCGGAAACATACCGTTTCTACAACGATTTGAATCCAGATGTTTCACACATCCATTTCTGCTTGAGGAACTGAATTAGCCGTGAGGCAGTACAATTATTAGATAACAGTTCGAAAGGAAACACGACGAAACATCCATTTATCACTTAAACACATTTATTTGTATTGACACTTAAACATTACGTTCTGTACGTACAGTATGGAGAGTTCTTTTTTGATTTAGAATAACGTAAACAGGTAATGTTAGATGGTAAAACAAACAAACGTGTTTGGAAAATAAATGGATGTTTCGTTGTCTTTCCTTTCGAATTTTTACCTAGCCACTGTACTGCGTCACACCATATTCAATTCCTCAGGTAGTAGTGGGTGAATTAAGCAACGGTTTGTACTCAAAATATTATATACTCACTCCCCTCTACAAGTCCCAGAAGTTTGTAACGAGAATTTCCGAACACGCGGCATCTGTAAGGGAAAGGTGAAAAATTTCCGGCTGACAGAAAGATGGCGCTTGTCACAGCGCCATATTTTTTCAAATACATAGACTACCTTTAGAGGATGCAACAGCAAATACCTATTACTTGAATTTTGAGGATACATTAGTTGATTAACAACAGAAACATTGCCGTAGAACTAAACACGTCTTCGTCACACTGTTTCGTACCATGTGACACTAGACAAGTGCTGAAGTTGCGTTGTTGACGCAGCAACAGTTGCTTCCTACATTTTTGATACAAATCAATATGCTCTCTGAAATTTTTATCACTCTCCTCAAAATAATGCATGAACTTTCGTTGTATAAAATCGAAAAGTGATAACCACTGTCTTCATATGCGCATACTCTTTCCTAGCTCTGCCAACGCCAATGTTGTGCAGCTAAAGTATCTGAGAAAAACGATAACACAAAGTGTATCTTCATCGTACTCATCTTATTTTGGCTCGTCGTTGGTCGCTGAAAATAAATGACGTCCGGATGGCATATTCCAAGCTAAAATTTCGGATAAGAATACTGTGTGGTTAAGATTCATACACGCATCCATTTATTGCCTTCACATCACACAACAGTTTTCATTTTTCTACAGTGTCTTCGGAGTTTATGTTTTTTCGTTACTGATGATAGTCGTGGCTTAACATTGCTGCACAAAACCAAAGCTAAATTTACTCCAAAAGTCTCTCATAAGCAAATTGTTACATCAGTGTGTAACTGCATATACAATTTTCATAAGGCAGAATCGGAGTTTGAAGTATAAAATCGTAAGATATGAACTGTTCAACATAACAGTATGCGTCAGATACTAACTCCTCCTTTCCACTGCTGCAACGATCAGCCTCCCACGACTTTTGGCATTAGGCTAAATAACTTATACGCTGGCATCAATGAAATGTCATGAAATGTATTCAGAAAATGAGAATATGATACCATCACAACTACAGAATATACAGAAGACAAATAAAAATTTGTACCCGACTCGGACTCGAACCCGAACTTCCCACTTTATGCTAGTGGTCACATTAACAGTTTTTTTTTAATTTTTAATTTTTTTAATTTTATTCAGTATAGTTCGTTGTGCTTGTTCTGGGCGGACGTCACGTGGCATGCGTTCAAGTTGATCGCTGATTTCTTTACTCAGTTTTTTTTTATCACAGAGCATAATCGGTCCTCTGACCAAATACGCGGAGCTACCGTACCGGCTAAAACGAAAGGGCTCGTCCGGGTCCGTTAGGCTATCCGAGCACGCTTCACACAGACCCAGACTTCCATATGTCCCAGTGTCTATTACCTATAGTATTCGCACATTTGTTTATTTTTCTCGTCAGACTGCGTTGGCTTTGGCGTGAAAGACATTAGCGGAGTATCTGTATTTGACAGTGTCTGTAAAATTCGATGTAATGTTCTGTCATACATGCATCTATGAAGGAACGGACACTGCTGACGATTTATAGCCGTATTAAATTACGAAATGTATTCGCAAACTGCGAATACGGTACCACAACAGTTATACAATTTACTGGAGACAAATCAAAATTTGTGGCGGACCGGGACTCGAACATGATTTCCCGCTTTAGGCGAGCGGTCGCCTTATCTTTGTGAATTTCATATCAGTAGACTTATGGATCTATTTCTTTATTGTATTTCACCAAAAATTGAAACTTACAGATTGTAGTATTGAGCGCCAAAGAAGTTTATAAGGTAACGTGCAGTTACGTGGCCTGTTGCGGGGTTTTACTTGGGCCGTTATTCACCGTCGCTCAGTACCAGTACTTACAGGAATTGACCGAATAGAGTACCGGAAATTCTAAAACCTGCAGATCTATGCCGATATGGACCAGTTCTTAAAATATCAATCCTACAGTTGTTTAAAAACTCTATAAATTTACTGAGTCGGTCAAATGATAGAAAATAATCTCATACGGTGAGACGATAACATTGAGTAAAGACATTGCTCTTTCCTGCAAGTTACAAAGGACTACAAAGAAAAAGGTGCTTAAACAATGAGTTAGTTCGTCCGACGTTAACCACTGTCGCCCGCTTGTACCAAACCAAGTTAAACGTTAATCCGTAATAGTAAGTACAATAGCTTAGTGCTTAACGTTGAACCAAAGATTTAATCTATGTTATATGTTAAAGAGACGCGTACCTAAAATTAGGTTACATCTGAAACAAAATCTTGATTGCAATAGCAGTAGGTAAAGTGACTAGCTAGGAATCAGATGTTATGTATGTGGTCATGAAATAAGAAGAAAAATGAGTTTACTAAATGGTTAAAACAAAATACATGTGGAGAAATCATTGAAGGTGAAAGTAATATTTTCAAAGTTTCGAACAAAGATAGTAATAGTACTGAAAGTGCAGTGAAAAGACCCGCCGCAGTGGAAAGTGCCTCTGAAAATTTGCAATAAATTATGTAATAGGTTCATTCAATAACGCCACACTTTTTCCCCAGATCAATAGAATTATTTTAATGCTGAAAATCAGTGAAAAATCATTAATAAAGGTAATTCAGGATGTAAGATATGTTCAGAAGCAAATTTTGTTCCTATCAAGCATCAAGGACATCACATTTAACAGGAATGGGTGCAGGAAAAAATAAATTGCTATGGCAGTGATAAAAAAAGCTCAACAACAGAGTTTGAAGAAAATAATTCGTGAACACAAGGTAAGTAAATCACAAATATCTGCATCAGAAGTTCAGCAAGAAGCAATATTTAGAACGAGGAATTACAGCAATGCAACTAGAAGAAATTGAAAACCAGCGCTCATGTTTATATGATAGATTACAAAACTGCATACCTCAATATTTGAGACCTGATATCTATATGCCAGTTCACATATATCTCCAATCTCATTAAGGGCTCAATATGGGAAGCATCCTTCGCATAAATACCTCTCATATCGGTAAAATGTTTAGTGTAACGAATGCTACATGTTGGTAAAATTACCAAACTTCGTTGGTTTTATTAGGTGAAAGACCTCTACAAGATGTATGGCAATACTTTGAGAGTGCACATTCCCACACTGACGTGGCTGAGAATGTTGTTACAAGAGATCAGAAAGAAGTAGCCAAATTGTCTGGTTTACGGAAATGTTTAGGAAGTGCAGAGTTTGTAGAAACTTAAGGAACACTGATCTTAATCTTCAAAAAAGGGAAACGATACCGCCAGCAGCAGATAAAATGGCAAAAAGAAAAGTGAGAGTATTTCACTCGTTGCAGCAAAATCCTGGCCATTCTGCCAAAGTAACTAACAGTATGACTAATTAAGTAAATTCAAATCTGTGCCTCAGTCAGTATCCAAAGAAATACAAATCATTCATGCAGGGCAGTGTTACGTGAGTTGCTGCAAATTTAAAATCAAGATTGCTAACTACTCAATCTTCTTACAGTGGAATGAATGAAGATTTACAAAACAGTAGTAGCTACAAAGATCTTCTCTGTCGTCTAACAGTATCAAGTCCATCTTAATGGCACGTGAAGCTAGATATCATGTATGGAGAAGAAAGTACAGGTCCTCTCTGCAAACAATTTAAAATTTGAGATAGCAGGAAAATTACGAGCTTCCAGGGAGTACAAGGATTATCGAAACAATGAAAGGAAGCCTCGTGATCTATTGTCACTGCTTTGTGCTTCCGACACTATTTATGTAACAACAGCTGAGTGTGAACGCTCATTTAGCTCTATGAATGAGTTTGGAACCCCTTTAAGAAATATCCTTTTGGTGAATCATGTGTCTCATTTCATGTTCATCAATGTAACTGGATCTCCTCTTCCTGAATTCGACCCACAGCCATTGTGAAATCCTGGCTAGCAACTGGGAGGGAAACAGCAGAGGAACCCTCCTGTCGTAAAAGATAAACGACTGCAGAGCAACATCCCTTTGAACCTGCCTGGAAAATTTTGAAGGATTAGGTGAGTACCGGAAGTTATAATTTTTCAACTAAAGCTCTGAGATCGAGAGTGTATTGCCTTGGACGTTATGAGAGTCACGGCCGTGCTGACGAACATATATAACAATGAGATTTTCACTCTGCAGTGGAGAGTGCGCTGATATGAAACTTCCCAGCAGATTAAAACTGTGTGCCGACCCGAGACTCGAACTCGGGACCTTTGCTTTTTGCGGGCAAGTGCTCTATCATCTGAGCTACCTAAGCACGACTTACGACCAGTCCTCACAGCTTTACTTCTGCCAGTATCTCGTCTCCTACCTTCCAAACTGGGTAGCTCAGTTGGTAGAGCACTTGCCCGCGAAAGGCAAAGGTCCCGAGTTCGAGTCTCGGTCCGGCATACAGTTTTAATCTGCCAGAAGTTTCATACATAATAGTGTTTTCTTCGGTGGCAAATTAGGGAAATGGCCGATCGCTTCGATGATCTGTGGAACGAAACACCATCATCATAAGGGTAAAACCACCTAGCAATTGTACTTCCATAGTTTCCCCTTAAATTTAGTTCCAAGAAAATGACGTGGATACCAAAGAAAGGGGAGGCTGGGTTGTCAGACAGGGATTAGAACATTCGTCCTCCAGAAAGGCGGAGAGCAAGATTTTTAAGGTTCCGCGCGAAATAGTCGGTTGCGACGCAGTGTACAGGTCCAAGCATATCGTTAGGCTGTTATTGATTGGTACAGCGCTGTTGGACGCATTGTAATTTCACTAGTATCGGATTTCGTCCATCGACAAGGTGTTCTTGTTTTAATAAAACTAAAAATCTCGACTCGCCGTTCTGCAGCTATTAGAAGGAAGCATACGTTTTCGTGTAATACTTAACACCAGAGACGAAAATAAGACAGAGGAATGCAGTAAGGTCTCTGAACCTATTGGAGACCAAAAGCAAATATCATGTATGGCAGTTAGCCCTCACTGTTTGTCCAGTTAATTAGAACCATTCACAGTAGCAGCGCTACTGGTATTACACCACAATAAACAATGTTATACTCCATGCATTCAGATATTAGTTTCAGTGCAATGTAAAAGTACCTAGCAATTCAACAATTCCAAAGTCGAGCAGGTTATTTGCACTAATTGCATGTGTGATTACAATTCCACGGACTGCTCGATAGACCCACTTCCGTTTGTACTCATAATGATTTCAGAACAAGCGTTTTGGACACGTCAAAATCAGACTCTGCATCTCCCACAGTAACCGTTCCAGAGTAGTTTTATTAGAGCACGCTTCACTCGTCTGGCACTATATTCTTTATTCTTTTCAAACTACATCTGCGAAACATATTTTAAAGTCATGGCGCAGTTTTGTTCCTTGAATTCAGGTTTGTATCACATGAAGCGAGTATTAGTCTTGCACTGAAACAAAATGCGCATGTTTAGGAGTATGTGTATTACAAACAAGTGCTCACAGGTCCTAATTTATAACTTTTGGAGCCCGCGCTTAGTAGACGTTTTTGGTTCGAATCATCGATCCTGCCATATCCCTAAATACTGACCCTTCCTTCTGGGGCACCCTTCATGCATTGTTCGGAATCATATAACTTTCTACATCACACGCTACAAGCAATGTTTCAAGAAACGTATGTGACTTACGGGGTAGCATTAGACAATGGGTATTGTTGATTAATTACAGAGACAAGTGCGCGTCATATATCTTGGCGGCCGAGTTTAGGTTCGTTCTGCGCATCTGACGTCACAAAACACAGTCAGCCAATGAACAGAGAACGACGTTGCCAGATCTCGACTGCAGTGCAGAGCACGGACGAGTGTCTTCAGTTTTAGAAACATTCAGTCATAAATAAAGTAATAGAACAAAAGCAATGTCTTGATAGCAGACTTTCTTTTATAGAAAGTTTGGAAAAAGCATTCTTTATACCAATTGCTTCATATTCTATTAATTAATTAAACCAAACAAGCAGTAAGACTCCTAATTCAGGCCATAGCAAGGAAAGGTGTTTGTTTCAATCTCACGAACTGCTTTTTCGCAATAAAGAACAGCGGTAATTGTTTATTTCCTATTGTACTTCGACGAACAATGAGTAATTCATAGTCATACCAACAGTGTTTATAAGTAGTTGCGTGAGGTGTTACTGCACTTCTCGCCTGTGCAGACACATGGTGTTCCCACTGCTTTGATAAACTTATCATTCGATTTCACAAAAACTATTTGGCCAAAAAACTTGATTTTTACACGTCTTCTTGACTGATACCTTCCCCCCATAAATGACTTAATTTTGTTTTGATGTGCAGCATTAAATGTAGTAAACCATTGCACGAAATTTTGAAGAGTTTGCAGAGGTAAAAGTCCATAGCGTATACCTTCCGTATGGTCGATTTTAGTTGCCACAATGTTGAGAATGAAATGTGGACAAGATACCTAAATTTCATATAATATTTACTCTATAACAATATCTCATTTAATTTAAGTACCACATAGGTGTCGTATGTAATATTGAGAAATATTCCGTCTTTCGCGACTGTAATAAAAGTTTTATTTACACAGGGCGCGTTTGGCTTTATTTTAAAGCACTTTCATCGGTGAAAGGTATGGCACATACACAATGGTATTCATGTTCTATTTCTTGTTTTTGTTCCACAGTCGCAGTTTTACCAATGGTATTGAAATATATCCCTCTTCTGCAACTGTAATAAGAGACTTATTTAGACCAGACGCGTTTCTCTCTTTTGAAGCATCATAAGAGGACTGTATTTTGTGTCCTCCATTGCCAAGTCACCTTTCGTAGTTTTGTTCTGCGGTAGCACAATATTCAACGTTTGTGTTGGCTCATCAGTGTTTTAGCAAATAAATGCTGTTTGTGTGTGCCACACACAAAATTATATTTGACATAGCTCTGAGCACTTCACTGACAGACGGTATATTCAAGTCCTAATGTTTTTGTAAGTCCACAGTTTTGTTTAATGTATTTTGTCTACTTCCTTTTGATTGATTGAAGTGCTTTAAAATAAAGCCAAACGTGCCCAGTGTAAGTAAAACTTTTGTTACAGTCGCGGAAGGTGGAATATTTCTCAATATTACATACGACACTTATGTGGTACTTAAATTAAATGAAATATATAGGTATCTTGTCCACATTTCATTCTCAACATTGTGGCAACTAAAATCGACCATCCGGAAAGTATACTCTATGGACTTTACCTCTGCAAACTTTTCAAAATTTCGTGCAATGGTTTACTATATTTAATGCTGCATAATAACTGCGTTGAACATCGAAACAAAATTAAGTCATTTACGGGGGGAAGGTATCAGTCAAGAAGATAGGTAAAAATCTAATTTTTGAGCCAAATAGTTTTTGTGGAATCGAATGATAAAGAGTGTCAAAGCAGTCGGAACACAATGTGTCTGCACAGGCGAGCAGTGCAGTGACAAAATCGCCCACAGCGCGGAATGCAGGGAGCACGTCTTTGTAGCAGCGAAAGGGTTAATGCGGCCGTGGTGGCTTTACTTCATGAACTGCGCGCTCCCCCCTAAACGTAAGCTTGCGAACTATGCTATACTATGGCGCTGCTTCACTTGGCGCGTCCGTCGTGTGCAACTGGCAACGCAGCAATCTCCCGCGTCTAGGCGGGCATGCGCGAGCCGCCAAGATAAAAGTTCAAAATGGTTCAAATGGCTCTGAGCACTATGGGACTCAACTGCTGAGGTCATTAGTCCCCTAGAACTTAGAACTAGTTAAACCTAACTAACCTAAGGACATCACAAACATCCATGCCCGAGGCAGGATTCGAACCTGCGACCGTAGCGGTCTTGCGGTTCCAGACTGCAGCGCCTTTAAACGCACGGCCACTTCGGCCGGCCGCCAAGATAAAAGAATTGAACTATAGCGTTCCATAAACATCATGGCGTTACCACTATGAATGTACACTGGGCATCGGGAAAACTGAAATATAATTATGTAAGTCATGATTTTTAGTGGAATACGAATTTAAATTTTATCAGTTTCATGATGCGAGGACTGCGACTGTTAATTAAAGTGAAAAATATATTGTTCTGCGCCACTCATTGTTGTAAATACCATCCCTTCTCGTTTCACTTGCATCAATTTATTCTGCGCTTTTAGGACTCACCTGATCAGTTCATCGTAAATCGCTACCTATTCCGAAAATTAACGTAGGCTATACATCGCTCAGTAACGTCTCACTACACTTTTTACGAAATAATATCCCAATAAATTCGACGTAATTCATATACGAATATCATTCAATAAGTCATGCAACATATTTTTTTCTCGGCCAATTTCGGTTGCAAAAATGCGGAATTAGTCGTTGGAAATTGTGGATTATTCCGGATTCAGCTGCTATAGTTTCATAACGTTCCGATAGATGGCGCTGTACGTAGCCTTAAAAATAGCGTCTGTAACGGAGTTGCGTCCCAAGCAGAGAGCTGCCATTGAGCTTTTTCTCGTGGAAAACCAGAGCATCGCAATATTCATAGGCGCTTGTAAAACGTCTACGGAGACCTGGCAGTGAACAAAAGCACAATGAGCCGTTGGGCGAGTCGTCTGTCATCATCAGAACAAGGTCGCGTGACAGCCCTACACAGCTGTGACTATTGCAATGTCGGAACGTGAGATGATTGACGGATCACAATCAAACACCTCGCAGCTCAACTGCACCTCTCTGTTGGCAGTGATGACACATTCGTCCACCACGTCGGGTACTCAAAGGTTCTGCTGGGTTGCTCGCCGCGTTAACAGAAGACCATAAACACCAACGAAGGCCCATCTGTGCGGAATTGCATGGAAGTCACGAGGCTGATCGTGAAAAGCTTTTGTCGAACTTCCTCACTGGCGATGAAGCATGGGGCTCATGCCGTCTAACCGGAAACAAAACGGCAATCAATGGAGTGGTGCCACATCACCTCTATTCCGAAGAAAAAGTTCAAAGCCGCACCGTCAGCCGGTCTTCTGGGAATATGAAGGAGATATTCTGTTTGATGTCCTTTCTCGTCGTGCAACTATCAACTCTGAACTGTATTGTGCCACCGTCAGGAAATTGAAGAAACGACTTCAGCATGTTCGTAGCTACAAAAATGCAACCGAAATTCTACTTCTCAGAGACAACGTAAGGCCTCAAACAGGTCTGCGCATCCGACAGCAGCTCATAAAGTATGTTGGACTGTTCTCCCTCTCCACCCTACAACCCCGAATCTCGCTGCTTCTGACTTCCATCTGTTTGGCCCAATGAATGACGCACTCCGCAGGAAGCAGTACGTGGATGATGCGGAAGTTATTGATGCAGCAAGAGGTTGTCTCCGTCGTCCACCAGTAGAGTGGTACCATGCGGGCATACAAGCCCTCCCAGTAAGGTGGCGTAAGGCCGTCGCAATGAAAGGTGATTATGTTGAAAAATAGGGTTATGTAGCCACAAGAGTGGAGACTAATATGGTGTATTGGAATCCTGAGTGAAACCAAACTGTCTTCACAAAAAAACGTGTTGCATTACTTATTGAAGGTCCCATGTACACTACTGGCCATTAACATTGCTCCACCACGAAGATGACGTGCTACAAACGCGTAATTTAAACGACAGGAAGAGGATGCTGTGATATGCAAATGATCAGCTTTTCAGAGCATTCACACTAGGTTGGCGCCGGTGGCGACACCTACAAGTGCTGACATGAGGAAAGTTTCCAACCGATTTCCCATACACCAACAGCAGTTGACCGCCGTTGCCTGGTGAAACGTTGTTGTGATGCCTCCTGTAAGGAGGAGAAATGCGTACCATCACGCTTCCGACTTTGATAAAGGTCGGATTGTATCCTATCGCGATTGCGGTTTATCGAATCGCGACATTGCTGCTCCCGTTGGTCGAGATCCAATGACTGTTAGCAGAATATGGAATCGGTGGGTTCAGGAGAGTAATACGAAATGCCGTGCCGCATCCCGACGGCCTCGTATCACTAGCAGTCGAGATGACAGGCATCTTATACGCATGGCTGTAACGGATCGTGGGGCCACGTCTCGATCCCTGATTCAACAGATGGGGGCGTTTGCAAGACAACAACCATCTGCACGAACAGTTCGACGACGTTTGCAACAACATGGGAAAAAATGTTTAAATGTGTGTGAAATCTTATGGGACTTAACTGCTAAGGTTATCAGTCCCTAAGCCTACACACTACCTAACCTAAATTATCCTAAGGACAAACACACCCATGCCCGGCGGAGGACTCGAACCTCCGCCGGGACCAGCCGTACAGTCCATGACTGCAGCGCCCTAGACCGCTCGGCTAATCCCGCGCAGCAGCATGGACTATCAGCTCGGAGACCATGGCTGCGGTTACCCTTGACGCTGCATCACAGACAGGAGCGCCTGCGATGGTGTACTCAACGACGAACCTGGGTGCATGAATGGTATGGGGTGCCATTGGTTACACGTCTCGGTCACCTCTTGTTCGCATTGACGTTACATTTCAGATGTGTTACGACCCGTGGCTCTACCCCTCATTCGATCCCTGCGAAACCCTACATTTCAGCAGGATAATGTGTAAGTAGGCTGTTTAGGTTCTTATATTGGTAACGCCGCCCGCCGCGTAGCGCTCTGTACTCAACGACGAACTTGGATGCAGGAATGGCAAAACGTCATCACGACCGCATGTTGCAGATCCTGTACGGGCCTTTCTGGATACAGAAAATGTTCGACTGCTGCCCTGGCCAGCACATTCTCCACATCTGTCACCAACTGAAAACCTCTGGTCAATGGTGGGCGAGCAACTGGCTCGTCACAATACGCCAGTCACTACTATTGATGAACTGTGGTATCGTGTTGAAGCTGCATGGGCAGCGGTACCTGTAAATGCCATCCAAGCTCTGTTTGTCTCAATGCCCAGGCGTATTAAGGCCATTATTACAGCCAGAGATGGTTGTTCTGGGTACTGATTTCTCAGGATCTATGTACCCAAACTGCGTGAAAATGTAATCACACGTCAGTTCTAGTATAATATATTAGTCCAATGAATAACCGTTTATCATCTGCACTTCTTCTTGGTATAGCAATTTTAATGGCCAGTATTGTATTTTCCGTGAGAGTCGCCACATATGCGATGATTAAAAAAATGGTTCAAATGGCTCTGAGCACTATGGGACTTAACGTCTATTGTCATCAGTCCCCTCGAACTTAGAACTACTTAAACCTAACTAACCTAAGGACATCACACAACAACCAGTCATCACGAGGCAGAGAAAATCCCTGACCCCGCCGGCAATCTAACCCAGGAACCCGGGCGTAGGAAGCGCGAACGCTACCGCACGACCACGAGATGCGGACTGCGATGATTCGGAACTATACATTATTAATAGGAGACGTTGCCACATCCCTTGTTTATCCTTCCATTCGGTCTAATGCCGAAGTTTAATTCGGAGCAGGAAACCTAGCTCTATGGAATACGTTTTACGGCAGACACGCATTACTTAGATCAAGTTAATGGTGGTCCGATGTTTCCGTCTGGAAGTCACCGTGTCTAACAGAACTTGGCTCCTACCTTTGAAGGGCTGCGAATTCCGTCCCGGTGGAGAGGCGCTCGCTTTGCTGTTGACACAGCCGCCGGCGAAACATTCGTCAGGGCGCGGAGCGTAATGATCGGCAATATTTCGCGGAGTTTCCACGGCGCCGGCAGATGTTCCTGCGCCGTTACTCGGCAACGAGCCCGGCGCCGGTGACGTCAGAAGCAGAGCAGAGCGCAAGAAACAGCGGCGAAGCGCGCAGCGCAGCCTTAATTAGTCGCCGGTTTGTTTATGTCGTTACTCGGCAGCACCTGCAGCGCGCTCTCCGCGCCGAAAAATGGCGCCTCCTCGGGGAAGCACCACACGCGCTGCCGAACACAACTTGGTCCTGCTCTGCAGTTAGGAGCGGGCCGCAACATCCGACTGCTGCTTGTTTCTACAACGTCACTCAAAAGTCAGAACTTGGAAAAAATATTCAACCGAACGGAGATAGAAACTTGCGGTAAATTTTAATTTATGCGTAGGACCAAAAAGATTTTATTTTCAACAGATTTTACACGCGTATATCTTTCATATGCATGCAAATACAATCGTGAAGTACTTTTTACAATTACGTTTAGCAACCAAGTTTTCATTTACGTTTCTCAAATACTTCAGTGGGGACGTATGAGAAAATGCACGGGTGCATATAGCCGATGTAGCTTTTATTGTTTGAGAGGGGATTGAACCAAATTTTGAACACGTTGTCATTATGTTATTGGGTAGAAAATGGATTTTTTGCAAATAATTTGATCAGTTCGTTCCTGGTTACTTTTAGAACTCATGCTATCATATGAGGAACATTTTCTCGAAGGTGACTTTATTTATAACTTTCAAAATGTGATAGGGTATTATGGTAATCAGATAAACAAATCCGTGTACCAGTTGTTTAATATAAGACCTAAAATTCCTGCAAAACTTTTAGTGTATGACAAATAGTAATTTTTATTTCACAAAAATTTAAATAAATTTGACAGTAATGCAGTTTGATAAATTTTGTACCACAGGAAGCTGTGTTATAATGTGTGCAAAGCCTGTAGCAAATTTCACCTTTTTATCTGCAATGGTTCAGCAGAAAATGTTCCTTATACACTGAAAAATGAAAGTAGCAGCAAATAGGGAAAAAGATTTTACTAGCATTTACGCTAGAAACAATTATCTTAATGTTGGCTTAACGAGACATTTGGTCTGCTTGGTCTTCATGTAGCTCTCTTCTTCTGACCTGAACTTTCTGGCGTGCCCTTTTCGCCATATCCTTCACTGACATTTCAGAACTAACAATACGCACATCATCAGTTTTCTTCAATAGGTATTCAATGAACAAACTGGCATTAAATCCTAGTCTCATAAGGGTCGTTATACTTCCAATATTACCATCCTTGAACACCAGACAAGCATCATATGAAAAAAGTTTGACAATGGATAAGCAAAGTCTTGTCTTTGGGCCCTTCTTCTAAATGAGATTACTAAAGATTTCTTTCGGGTTTTGTGTTCCACCATGCGTGCATTTCTTTAATAAATCGTAATCAATAGCATCGTAAATGGACTTACAGTCTTCCATACTCTACAGATATCTTCTCTGACCGTAGCAAATAATAAGTTATTGCAAACAAGAACGGAATCGATTAGAAAAGGCAGCAAGGTACAGCGCATTGGTTGAAACAAGATGGCTTTGCAGTACGAATTAATCTTTGAAAATGGGAGATTATATTTCTAATACACAACAGAACTCTCTGGTAGTAAAAATTTCAACATCTTTTGACCTATTTCACATACATCCCCCCTTAATGTGGTCTCCACCAGACATACGACACATAACACGCGGTAGTCAGATTCGTCTGATACTTTTGCAAGCATGTGTGGATATACTGGACTCTCTGACGAAATAAGACTTGCACTTGTAGGCCGAACTACCGCGATAGGGGCCTCCCGGCCAACGTTGCCATACGCCCATTTCCATTTTTGCTGCTGCTCTGCGGTGTTGCAATGCCGTATATCGACGAAAATCACGCCACACAGTCGTAACTGAATTTCACATGTTGAAACGGAGAATGTAAAACGCCCTTGCTCTGGTGTTGTCGATGTAGACTCGACACGCATTGAATGAGGTGTTGTTGTGGTCTTCAGTCCTGAGACTGGTTTGATGCAGCTCTCCATGCTACCCTATCCTGTGCAAACTTCTTCATATCCCAGTACTTACTGCAACCCACATCCTTCTGAATCTGCTTAGTGTATTCATCTCTTGGTCTCCCTCTACGATTTTTACACTCCACGCTGCCCTCCAATACTAAATTGGTGATCCCTTGATGCCTCAGGACATGTCCTACTAACCGGTCCCTTCTTTTTGTCAAGTTGTGCCACATACTCCTCTTCTCCCCAATTCTGTTCAATACTTCATCATTAGTTATGTGATCTACCCATCTAATCTTCAGCATTCTGCTGTAGCACCACATTTCGAAAGCTTCTATTCTCTTCTTGTCTAAACTATTTATCGTCCATGTTTCACTTCCATACATGGCTACACTCCATACAAATACTTTCAGAAAAGACTTCCTGACACTTAAATCTATGCTCGATGTTAACAAATTTCTCGCCGGCCGAAGTGGCCGTGGGGTTAAAGGCGCTGCAGTCTGGAACCGCAAGACCGCTACGGTCGCAGGTTCGAATCCTGCCTCGGGCATGGATGTTTGTGATGCCCTTAGGTTAGTTAGGTTTAACTAGTTCTAAGTTCTAGGGGACTAATGACCACAGCAGTTGAGTCCCATAGTGCTCAGAGCCATTTGAACAAATTTCTCTTCTTCAGAAACGCTTTCCTTGCCATTTCCAGTCTACATTTTATATCCTCTCTACTTCGACCATCATCAGTTATTTTGCTCCCCAAATAGCAAAACTCCTTTACTACTTTAAGTGTCTCATTTCCTAATCTAATTCCCTCAGCATCACCCGACTTAATTTGACCACATTCCATTATCCTCGTTTTCCTTTTGTTGATGTTCATCTTATATCCTCCTTTCAAGCCAACTTCCGTTCAACTGCTCTTCCAAGTCCTTTGCTGTCTCTGATAGAATTACAATGTCTTCGGCGAGCCTCAAAGTTTTTATTTCTTCTCCATGGACTTTAATACCTACTCCGAATTTTTCTTTTGTTTCCTTTACTGCTTGCTCAATATACAGATTGAATAACATTGGGGACAGGCTACAACCCTGTCTCACTCCCTTCCAAACCGCTACTTCCCTTTCTTGCCCCTCGACTCTTATCACTGCCACCTGGTTTCTGTACAAATTGTAAATAGCCTTTCGCTCCCTGTGTTTTACCCCTGCCACCTTTAGAATTTGAAAGGGAGTATTCCAGTCAACATTGTCAAATGCTTTCTCCAAGTCTACAAATGCTAGACATGTAGGTCTGCATTTCCTTAATCTATTTTCTAAGATAAATCGTAGGGTCAGTATTGCCTCACGAGTTCCAACATTTCTGCGGAATCCAAACTGATCTTCGCCGAGGTCGGCTTCTACAAGTTTTTCCATTCGTCTGTAAAGAATTCGCGTTAGTATTTTGCAGTTGTGACTTATTAAACCGATAGTTCGGTAATTTTCACATCTGTCAACACCTGCTTTCTTTGGGATTGGAATTATTATATTCTTCTTGAAGTCTGAGGGTATTTCGCCTGTCTCATACATCTTTCTCACCAGATGGTAGAGTTTTGTCAGGACTGGATCTCCCAAGGCCGTCAGTAGTTCTAATGGAATGTTGTCTACTCCTGGGGCCTTGTTTCGACTCAGGTCTTTCAGTGCTCTGTCAAACTCTTCACGCTGTATCGTATCTCCCATTTCATCTTCATCTACATCCTCTTCCATTTCCATAATATTGTCCTCAAGTACATCGCCCTTGTATAGACCCTCTATATACTCCTTCCACCTTTCTGCTTTCCCTTCTTTGCTGAGAACTGGGTTTCCATCTGAGCTCTTGATATTCATACAAGTGGCTCTCTTTTCTCCAGATGTCTCTTTAATTTTCCTGTAGGCATTATCTATCGTACCCCTAGTGAGATAAGCCTCTACATCCTTACATTTGTCCTCTAGCCATCCCCGCTTAGCCATTTTGCACTGCCTGTCGATCTCATTTTTGAGACGTCTGTATTCCTTTTTGCCTGCTTCATTTACTGCATTTTTATATTTTCTCCTTTCATCAATTAAGTTCAATATTTCTTCTGTTACCCAAGGAGTTCTACTAGCCCTCGTTTTTTTACCTACTTGATCCTCAGCTGCCTTCACTACTTCATCCCTCAGAGCTACCCGTTCTTCTTCTACTGTACTTCTTTCCCCCATTCCTGTCAATTGTTCCCTTACGCTCTCCCTGAAACTCTGTACAACCTCTGGTTCTTTCAGGTTATCCAGGTCAAATTTCCTTAAATTCCCACCTCTTTTCAGTTTCTTCAGTTTTAATCTACAGTTCATAACCAATAGATTGTGGTCAGAGTCCACATCTGCCCCTGATGGGGTAGCAAGCGAAATTTGTGACTGACAGTTTTTGGTACGGATGACGCAGCATGTTATCTTGGATGGAGAGTCTTCGACAAATGTAACATCGGGTGTGCTTCCTGGATAGTTGTGTTGAGAATCTTGCTTTCCATATTATACACTACTGGCCATTAAAATTGCTACACCAAGAAGAAATGCAGATGATAAACGGGTATTCATTGGACAAGTATGTTATACTAGAACTGACATGTGATTACATTTTCACGCAATTTGGGTGCATAGATCCTGAGAAATCAGTACCCAGAACAACCAACTCTGGCCGTAATAACGGGCTTGATACGCCTAGGCATTGAGTCAAACAGAGCTTGGATGGCGTGTACAGGTACAGCTGCCCATGCAGCTTCAACACGATACCACAGTTCATCAAGAGTAGTGACTGGCGTATTGTGAAGAGCCAGTTGCTCGGCCACAATTGACCAGACGTTTCCAACTGGTGAGAGATCTGGAGAACGTGCTGGCCAGAGCAGCAGTGAACATTTTCTGTATCCAGGAAGGCCCGTACAGGACCTGTAACATGCGGTCGTGCATTATCCTGCTGAAATGTAGGGTTTCGCAGGCATCGTATGAAGGGCAGAGCCACGGGTGGTAATACATCTGAAATGTAACGTTCACTGTTCAAAATGCCGTCAATGCGAACAACAGGTGACCGAGACGTGTAACCATTCACACCGGGTGGTACGCAAGTACGGCGATGACGAATACACGCTTCCAATGTGCGTTCACCGCGATGTCGCCAAACACGGATGCTACCATCATGATGCTGTAAACAGAACCTGGATTCATCCGAAAAAATAACGCTTTGCCATTCGTGCACCCAGGTTCGTCGTTGAGTACACTATCGAGGCGCTCCTGCCTGTGATGCAGCGTCAAGGGTAACTGCAGCAATGGTCTCCGACCTAATAGTCAATGCTGCTGCAAACGTCGTCGAAGTGTTCGTGCAGATGGTTGTTGTCTTGCAAACGTCCCCATCTGTTGACTCATGGATCGAGACGTGGCAGCACGATCCGTTACAGCCATGCGGATAAGATGCCTGTCATCTCGACTGTTAGTGATACGAGGCCGTTGTGATCCAGAACGGCGTTCCGTATTACCCTCCTGAGCCCCACCGATTCCATATTCTGCTAACAGTCATTGGATCTCGACCAACGGGAGCAGCAATGTCGCGATACGATAAACCGCAATCGCGATAGGCTACAATCCGACCTTTATCAAAGTCGGAAACGTGATGCTACGTATTTCTCCTCCTTACACGAGACATCTCAACAACGTTTCACCAGGCAACGCCGGTCAACTGCTGTTGGTGTATGAGAAATCGGTTGGAAACTTTACTCATGTCAGCACGTTGTAGGTGTCTCTACCGGCGCCAACCTTGTGCGAATGCTCTGAAAAGCTAATCATTTGCATATCACAGCATCTTCTTCCTGTCGGTTAAATTTCGCGTCTGTAGCACGTCATATTTGTGGTGTAGGAATTTTAATGGCCATTAGCGTATGGTAATGGCCTTGCGGACAGTATTAAAAGTAACACCAAATCCACTTTGCGTCTGTCTTGTAGCAAGCGACAAAGTGGTTAATGTCTGTTCATCAGTGGTGCTGCTTAAATTTATATACTAGAACTAACCGTTCCAGTCTTAACACTCTAAGTTCACTCAATGAGTCTACTCAACCCCTCCTGATTCCATGTACAATCATCATGGAGCAGTTTGATAATCACAATGTTACCCCAGATGGTCAATCCATCGCCAGTATTAGTGGCGCAACTGGTCTTTCGGGTTCTGTGGTGGCCAGGATAAAGTGCAGTGTGATTCAGCAGAGGAAGTCCGGGTCCTCTGGCCAACTTAAAACCAAACAAATACATTTTCTGCAACACAAAAGAAATACTTTTGCAACCAGGTGAACTCCATAAATTGGGAGATACATTAAAAGAACAGAAGATTCAAACTTTGGCGTTTCAAGAAACACGAATGACGGACCATAACGTTATTGAATTTTCAATCATCGTCTTTTTAAAAGTAAAACTGATAAAAGAATACTTAATGATACATCACACCTGGGAGTTGCTTTTGCAGTCTCCATAAAGATTTTAAATTCAATAACGGAAGTAAAACCTATTAATAATAAATGGACTGATGGCAATTTCTCTCAAATGTGCAAATAAGGCATACACTTTAATAAATGCCCGTTTGCCACTCAATGAGGATAACCGTAAAAAACCTGATGAAGTTAATGAAGCTTGGGAAACGTTAGAAAGCATCATCTCGAAAACTCTCTCAACCCATGTTAAAACTTTAATGGGTGATTTTAATACTCCATTAGGTGAAGAGAAAATATATGAGGAAACGGTGGGTGCATTTTCTGTGCATAAATGCAGAAATCAAAATGGCCAAAGACTTGTTGAAACGTGAAAAAATTTCATACTTAAAAACATCTCGACACATTTTAAAAGAACCTTTCCAAACAAAAAAACTTGGCGGGCACCCAATACATTTATTGGGGAATTTTAAATCGATCATGTAGCTATTTCATACCCTAACTACAAAGAAATTTTAAAAGGCCTAATACAGAGTCTGACCATTATTAAGGCGACTAAAAGTAAAACTTCAGTTTCAAAAACTGTTCAAAATAAAACGCCTTATCGTAAAATTCGACACTGCTAAAATAACCCCCAACTCTAAAAAGCGAACTTGACAAAAACCAATCCAACAATTGGCAGAGACTGAAAGAAAAGTTCATAACAACAGCACAAAATTTAATTACGCTTCGAAAGAAACAAAAACACCCTTGGTGGAAAGCAGATTGTGAAACAGCGGTTAAACATAGGCAAGAGGCATTAAAAAATTGGAACAGTAAGAAAACTGAAAATACGTGCAACACTTTTCTAGCTATAAGAAAAGAAACATTTAAATTAATCCGACAGACTAAAAGAAACTACGAAAATGCCCAAACTACAGAAATCGAAAAAGATTTCCAAAATAACAATACAAAAAACTTTTATAAAACATTCGAAACAAAGCTAACTGTTTACCAACCTCAAAGTCTTTGCTTCAAAAATGAAAATGGCCGTTTGGCTCTTAAAAACCAGGAAAATTGTAAGGTACGTGCTAAATATTTTTTAAAACTATTAAACTGTCCAGAACCAGCGAATAAATTGCAACCACAGCAAACTAATAATAACAAACCTAACTCTAAAGAACCTGACGAAATCGAAATAATTAAACAAATTAGGAGACTTGAAAACATTAAAGCATCCGGGGAAGACGGTATAATTGCTGAACTACTAAAGTCAGCTGGCCCTAACACTATAAAAGAAATCACTCAGCTAACAGGACGTATCTGGTAAACTGAGAAAATACCAGAGGACTGGAGAACTCCCCTGATTCATCCCTTGCATAAAAAAGGGGATAAAGCCGATATTAATAATTTCCGACGAGTCTCTCTTCTCCCGGTCACATACAAAGTTCTCTCGTAGTGTTTACTTGATAGAGTCCAAGAACAGTTAGAATCTAAAATTGGTGAATACCAAGCAGGCTTTAGACCAAACAGATCCTGTCCGGAACAAATTCTTAATTTAAAACTAATCCTTAGGCACCAACGGATTTCTGGTAAAAATATTGTATGTACATTTGAGAATTTTTAAAAGGCCAACGACTCAGTTGATCGTGAATCTCTTTTCCAAATTTTAAAGGAACAAGGGCTAGATAATAAAACTCTAACACTGATTAAGGAAACGTTAACTGACACTAGCTCTAAAGTGAAATTCATGGGAGAAATTTCTGAACCATTTGATATAAAGACTGGTGCTAGACAGGGAGATGGACTCTCCCCATTACTGTTTAACTATGTTTTGGAAAAGGTTATTACAGAATGGCGAGAGCAAAAGTCGAGTCAAAATATAGATCAATCAGTCAAGTTAGGTAGAGGTAATATTGGACTGCCTCGCCATTGCAGATGATATGGCAGCTTTAAATGGGGATATTACCACAGCTCAAAAACAAATTGAAATTGTTAAAAAAGTCGCGGAAAAGTAGGAGTACTTAATATCATTCGAAAAAACGGAATAGATGATATGCCTCAAACAAGCACTAAAGTATTTGAACACAAAATATGGAAAAATAAAAAAAGGGTTTCTCAGTTTAAATATTTGGGGGAAATCATACAAGAAAACGGTCTTGAAAAAGCTGCAAACGAAGATCGCTGTCAAAAAATGGCAACTACAATCAGATTAACACAAAATATTTATAATAAAAAATCACTTTCTAAATTCAGTAACCTTAGACATTAGAGAACTGTAATCAAACCTTAATGTCTTTATGGAACAGAAAATTTAATTTTAAAGAGAAAGAAAGATTATTAGGAAAACATTAAGCCCAAAAATTACTGATGGAGAAACTTATAGACTGTGAAGTAATAAGAAGGTAGAAGAATACACAGACATACATGGTGACATGAGAAAAAGAAGACTTACATTTTATGAGTACCCATTATATTGACAAAACAAATATTAGAATTCTACGAAAACATAATTAAGGCCAAAACTCGGCCAATTAAATGGATCGCTGCGATTGAGGAGGATCTTAAAGTAGCCGGTATAACTCAGGCAGACGTTACAGATACAGGCAAAAGATTTCTGCTTGGAAAGTTGGCCAGAGGGAGATTAGAAAACGGACTGGTACACCGTGGTCTGATGAAAGAAACAGACTTCATTCTGAAAGGATGAAATAAATTTGGGCACATCAAAAGTGACGTTGATGGATTGTACCTCGCGTGGTTTCATTGGGCCCATGCGTGAATAGTAACAATAACATCAGACTTTTTCCAGACAATGTGGTTACCTATAATGAAGTACTGCCTGAAAGAAGTTGCATAAATATTCAATCAGATCTTGATAAGGTTTCAAAGTGGTGCAAAGATTGAAACTTGCTTTAAATGTAAAATTGTGCACTTCACAAAACGAATAAACGTAGTATCCTGCGCCTATAATATCAATGATTTACTGTTGGAATTGGCCAACTCATACAAATACCTGGGTGTAACACTTTGTGGGGATACGAAATGGAATGATCACACAGGCTCAGTCATGGGTGAAGCAGTTGGTAGACCTCGGTTTATTGGTAGAATACTGCGGAAGTGCAATCAGTCTACAAAGGAGACTGCTTACAAAACACTTGTGCGACCCATCTTAGAATATTGCTTAAGTGTGTGGGACCCGTACCAGATAGGAGTAACAGGGGATATTGAACGGATACGAAGAAGGGCAGCACAGATAATCGTAGATCTGTTTGACCCATGGGAGAGTGTCGCCAAGATTCTGAAAGAACTAAAGTGGCAGATGCTTGAAGATAGACACAAACCACCCCGTGAGAACCAAAAGTTTGTAGAACCAGTTCTAAGTGACAAATCTAGGAATATGTTACAGACCGCTAAGGATCGCGAAGACAAGATTAGACTAATTACAGTACGCGCAGAGCCATTTAAATAACTCGTTCTTCCCGCGGTACATAAGTGAATAGGACGTGTCCTCTGCCATGCACTTCACAGTGGTTTGCAGAGTATAGATGTAAATTTAGATGTAGATGGATGATGAACGAGCAAGCTAGCTGCACGAGGAAGACACTACCGCCAACCACATGAACGGCAGTGCAACTGGCGCCGAGATAAATTTTTGGTTTAGATGCATAAGTTAAAATTTACGTCAAGTTTCTATCCTCATTCACGCAGAGGCTACTGTTCTGACCTTTGGCACATGGTGCTAGACAGGATTGAAATATAAAAGTTGTAACATGAAACTGTCTGTTTATTCGTTGGTTGGTTGATTTAAGGGAGCGGACCAAACAGCAAGTAATCGGTCCCATCGGGTTAGGGAAGCATGGGGAAGGAAGTCGGCCGTGCCCTTTCAAAGGAGCCATTCCAGCATATTTAGGGAAATCACGGAAAGCCTAAAACAGGATGACCGGACGCGGGTTTGAACCGTCGTCCTCTCGAATGCGAGTCCAGTGTGCTAACCACTGCGTCACTCGTAATCACGAACAAAAATCAGTACAGCTTCTGGGGACGAATGTCCACACAACTTCATTACACCTGAAAAGTCGATCTTTGGTAATGCATAAGAGATGCTTACTATGTTAAAGTCCATGAACATCGGAGCGCTGAGTATTGAGGTGCCATGGAAAAGTAGAGACCCAGTTCCACGCGGCTGTGAGATCGTTCACAGTCAATTGAGGAACAGCTAGGTGACAGGGTCCCACGAGGCGATGGCTCGTGAACAGTCCAGATGCAGGTGAAGTGAAGTGGGGACCTCTAGAAGTTGTTCATGGCCGTGTCTGACTGGCAGCACCTGAGGCAGATGTTGGTTCTGTAGTCTGCACTCGAGCGCGGCTGATGGTCAGTCTGGGGTCTGCAGTGGGACCGGCAGCAACCAAATACCATCTGCGGAAGACTAGCGGCGCACTCTCACGTGGACGCGCGATAGGGCAAACGCTAATACGTGCCTGCTACTGCAGTGCTGTTTACCACGGCCTATACGGCACATATCGGCGCGGCTTGAGCCACCAGATGCAGTGGCGTCTGAAAGAGACTTTCCAGTGACTCCTCTGTTGACAAACAACCTCCACGGTGAGGCAGGTGGCATATCTGGCCCACGAAGCATATCCGTAAGTGCGGCGGCCGAATACGCGGGGCGCGGATCTGCATATGCCAGAGACACCGTATTGCCGGTAAAACGAGACCTGCAAGTGACAACGTACATAGAACTGTAGAGGCTTGCAGAAGATACGGGAAAACTGAGGACGAGCATCGTTTCCGACCAGTTTACGGATTGAGAACAACAGAAAGCAGAAAAGAAAGACCTAAGGAGGCTGTAAAAGCTGACGATCAGCGAAGAGGATGGCCCAGTTAACGTCACACTACGCTATCGCAGCCCGAGGACTGACGTGTGAGGCACTGCGTTTTGCTCATAGTTGTTTGATAGCCGATTATCAAGGTCTACGACAAAACAGCCTTAAATCAGTATGTAAGTACGTGCAACGGGGGAAACGGTATCTTTTTTTTTATATATATTCTCTTGCTAGAACTTTCAACTAAATCCGCATGACAGCAAGTCGTCAAGAGAATATAAACAAAGGTGTAAGACCTCTCTTTTTCCAAACCACGGAGACGTGACTGTTCTTGTCAATAAATATGTAACCCGTGATTGACAGCTCACAATTCCACGTAACGGTTTTCAATAGAGTACGCGGTTTGTAACTATTTTGATGTGAAAACGTCTATTCGTCGGTCGAACTCTCTTGTGTGACAATATGCTGTCAAATCTGGATCGCTAACAACTGTGAGACTTCTAATACGTAAAAAATTGATGAGCCACAACGAATAGATCATGTGCGCACGTATTTATCGTGCAGTATTTGTTTTGCGTGTGACGTCATCGTACCAGTGTAGAGCAATGCGCGTCATATTTCCGAATTAGTTTTGCGTAAAGATATAACTGATGTAGCGTGAAAACGCGTTTAGCTAGGACATTGTGTAGAGTGTTATTGTGAAGAGCTTCCACTACTAGGACTGAAAGTGAGACAATTAAAATATTCGCTGGAATGTAAGTGAAAACTGATATTAAACTGAAAAGTACAAAACAATGAAAGATGTCATATGATACGTAAATACGCTCGAAATTATAGAAAACTGAAGTCAGCGGAAAGCTCGTGTCGAAAGCAATAATGAAATATAACAAGTCCAGTGCCGAGTGAATGCGAGAGCTGTAGCAGTGTCCACAAGGAAATGAAAAAATACGGTGCAAAGTGATTATGTAGCTGACCCATCGGGCATAGAGCGGAAGCTCCAATTCAAACTTATGATTTTTTCTGTTCTTTCACCTTTATACGCCCTGTGTAAGCATCGTGTTGGAGAGACTGATATACGAAACATTTGTTACGATTTTACGGTTTCCATGAAAAATCCACGGTGCAACCCGAACTGCGCACATATAATTTTTTTGACAAACGTTTTTCGTCTCAGATAAAATAGTGTTTACATAGAATCTGCAATTACATTTGTATCTACACTCACACTCCCCGTGCCACCGTACGCTGAGTGGCAGATTGTACTCTCTACCACTGTCGATCATTCCCTCTCCCATTCCACTCGCAAATTGAGCGAGGTAAAAGCGACTGTCTGTACGTTTGTGTACGAGCCCCGATTTCTCTTATCCTATCTTCGCGGTTCGTACGTGAGTTTGTATGTTGGTGGCAGTAGGATTTTTCTGCTGTCTGTTGCAAACGCCAGTTCTTTAAATTTTGTCAGGAGCGTTCCGCAAAACGAAAGTTTTCTTCCTGCCGGAGATTCCCATTTCAGTTCACGGAGCACTTTCGTAATACACGCGCGTTGATTAACACCACCGGTAACAAATCTAGCAGCACGCCTCTGAATTGTTACGATTTCTTCCTTTAATCGCACCTGACGGACATCCCGACCACACGAGCAGTACTCAAGAATAGATCGCTGAACTACACTCCGCTAGAATTCTGCCAATAAACTGCAGTCGACCATTCCCATTCCCCATAAGCGACATTACGCGCTCGTTTCATTATATACCACTTCGCAACGTTACGTCTAGATATTTAACAGAAGTGATTGTGTCAAGCAGCACACCGCTGATATCGTAAACATTACAGAATTCCTTTCTCTACTCATCTCCATTCATTTACATCTTCTCATAGAACGTTCTCTATGTAATTTGTTATCTGCACTGAAGAGCCAAAGAAACTGGTACACCTGCCTAATATCGTGTAGGGCTCCCCCGAGAGGACGCAGAAGTGCCGCAACACGACGTGGCCTGGACTCAATTAATGTCTGAAGTAGTGCTGGAGGGAATTCACACCATGAATCCTGCAACTCCGTAAGAGTACGAGGGGGTGGAGATTTTTTCTGAACAGCAAGTTTCAAGACATCCCTGATATACTCAATAATGTTCATGTTGGGGAGTTTGGTGATCAGTGGAAGTGTTTAAACTCAGAAGAGTGTTCCTGGAGCCACTCCTTAGCAATACTAGACGTGTGGGGTATCGCATTGTCCTGCTGGAATTATCCAAGTCCGCCGGAATGCACAATGGACATAAGTGGATGAAGGTGATCAGACAGGATGCTTGGGTACGAGTCACCTGTCGGAGTCGTATCTAGAGGTATCAGGAGTCCCATATCACTCCATCTGCACACGCCCCACACCACTACAGAGCCTCCACCAGCTTGAACAGTCCCTTGCTGACATGCAGGGTCCATGGATTCATGAGGTTGTCACCGTACCCGTACACGTCCACCCGCTGGATACAATTTTAAACGACACTCGTCCGACTAGGCAACATGTTTCCAGTCATCAGCAGTCTAGTGTCGGTGTTGGTGGGCCCAGGCGAGGCGTAAAGCTTTGTGTCGTGCAGACATCAACGGTGCACGAGTGGTCCTTCGGTTCCGAAAGCCCGTATCGATCATATTTCGTTGCATGGTACGCATGCTGACACTTGTTGATGGCCCAGCATTGAAATCTGCAGTACTTTGCCGAAGGGTTGCACTTCTGTCCCGTTGAACGGTTGTTTTGAGTCGTCGTTGGTCCTGTTCTTATAGTATCTTTTTCCAGGCGCGGCGACGTCGGAGATTTGATGTTTTACCGGATTCCTGTTATTCACTGCACACACATGAAATGGCCGTACGGGAAAATCCCCACTTCATCGCTACCTCGGAGATGCTTTGTCCCATCGCTCGTGCTCCGACTATAACACCACATTCAAACTCATTTAAATCTTGTTAACGTCGCATTGTAGCAGCAGTAACCGATCTAACAACTACGCCAGACACTTATTGTCTTATATAGGCGTTGTCGACCGCAGCACCGTATTCTGCCTGTTTATATATCTCTGTATTTGAATATCATGCGTATACCAGTTTCAAAAATGGTTCAAATGGCTCTAAACACTAAAGGACTTAACATCTGAGGTCATCAGTCCCCTAGACTTAGAACTACTTAAACCTAACTAACCTACGGACAGCACACACATCCAGCCCGAGGCAGCATTCGAATCTCCGTCCGTAGCAGCAGCACGGTTCCGGACTGAAGCGCCTAGAACCGCTCGGTCACAGCGGCCGGCTATACCAGTTTATTTGGCGCTTCAATGTATTTGTACGAAGTTCTTTGTCTAGTCTTAAGTATTGGGACTGGTCACAGCTATTACGATCTTCAAACGCTGCTTAGTGCGTCAGGTTTAGTAAGCAGACAGCGACGTCGACACTCAGTACAGGTAATATTTCATCTCTTACCGATATTTACTGACGCAGCATCAATCTTACCGGTGTTCAGTGCTCACCAGAGATTGTAAGCTGACGAATATGTCGTACGTTGGTCATGGTAGTCTACACCAAGACCTCCAGCTGTAGATGATAAGACACGCCCATCAGCAAGAACTCCCACTCTATCTACCCCCTCCTGTTCCGTTTGTGGATGGTGCGAGGGAAGAATGACAGTGAAGGACATTTTGTAAGCTTTATAATTTCTCTACTTTTACCAGAATAATTGAAAAACTGTTCCAATAGGCTATCTCTTTAGAATCACACTTAAAAGGAAAGTCTCGTGGCTCGAGCAGGAATTGGGTGTTTCAGTTGTATTTAGAAGATTAGAACGGTGAAAGCATTCGACTGTGCTTCTCTTAGTTTGCGCACAGTCGGACTTTAAAAATGTACATGAGATTCCTCAACAAAATGCACGAAACAATATGCAGAATCACGATAGACATATTTGGCGAAAGCAATATCTGGACAATTCTCATAATCACATTCTCGAGCTGCAAGACCAAGTGCCACTTGAATCGTGTTCTCAAATTCAGCAACATGTGAGGGAGTGTTTCAACCAACCGCTTGCCAGGAATATTGCAGCCTAGGCTGGTTACTGAAGCAGAGACGGCTGTTTATGAATACTACGAAAGTCGTTCAATACGTAATGCCTCACTTTTTTTTAAAAAATTCATTAATATACCGGGTGATCCAAAAGTCAGTATAAATTGGAAAACTTAATAAACCACGGAATAATGTAGATAGAGAGGTAAAAATTGACACACATGCTTGGAATGACATGGCGTTTTATTAGAACCACCCCATATTGCTAGACGCGTGAAAGATCTCTTGCGCGCGTCGTTTGGTGATGATCGCGTGCTCAGCCGTCACTTTCGTCATGCTTGGTCCCCCAGGTCCCCAGACCTCAGTCCGTGCGATTATTGGCTTTGGGGTTACCTGAAGTCGCAAGTGTATCGTGATCGATCGACATCTCTAGGGATGCCAAAAGACAACATCCGACGCCAATGCCTCACCATAACTCCGGACATGCTTTACAGTGCTGTTCACAACATTATTTCTCGACTACATCTATTGTTCTTCCCCCATGAACCATGGACCTTGCCGTTGGTGGGGAGGCTTGCGTGCCTCAGCGATACAGATGGCCGTACCGTAGGTGCAACCACAACGGAGGGGTATCTGTTGAGAGGCCAGACAAACATGTGGTTCCTGAAGAGGGGCAGCAGCCTTTTCAGTAGTTGCAGGGGCAACAGTCTGGATGATTGACTGATTTGGCCTTGTAACATTAACCAAAACGGCCTTGCTGTGCTGGTACTGCGAACGGCTGAAAGCAAGGGGAAACTACAGCCGTAATTTTTCCCGAGGACATGCAGCTTTACTGTATGATTAAATGATGATGGCGTCCTCTTGGGTAAAATATTCCGGAGGTAAAATAGTCCCCCATTCGGATCTCCGGGCGGGGACTACTCAAGAGGACGTCGTTATCAGGAGAAAGAAAACTGGCATTCTACGGATCGGAGCGTGGAATGTCAGATCCCTTAATCGGGCAGGTAGGTTAGAAAATTTAAAAAGGGAAATGGATAGGTTAAAGTTAGATATAGTGGGAATTAGTGAAGTTCGGTGGCAGGAGGAACAAGACTTTTGGTCAGGTGATTACAGGGTTATAAATACAAAATCAAATAGGGGTAATGCAGGAGTAGGTTTAATAATGAATAAAAAAATAGGAGTCCGGGTTAGCTACTACAAACAGCATAGTGAACGCATTATTTTGGCCAAGATAGACACAAAGCCCATGCCTACTACAGTAGTACAAGTTTATATGCCAACTAGGTCTGCAGATGATGAAGAAATTGATGAAATGTATGACGAGATAAAAGAAATTATTCAGGTAGTGAAGGGAGACGAAAATTTAATAGTCATGGGTGACTGGAATTCGTCAGTAGGAAAAGGGAGAGAAGGAAACATAGTAGGTAAATATGGATTGGGGGGAAGAAATGAAAGAGGAAGCCACCTTGTAGAATTTTGCACAGAGCATAACTTAATCATAGCTAACACTTGGTTCAAGAATCATAAAAGAAGGTTGTATACCTGGAAGAATCCTGGAGATACTAATAGGTATCAGATAGATTATATAATGGTAAGACAGAGATTTAGGAACCAGGTTTTAAATTGTAAGACATTTCCAGGGGCAGATGTGGATTCTGACCACAATCTATTGGTTATGAACTGCAGATTGAAACTGAAGAAACTGCAAAAAGGTGGGAATTTAAGGAGATGGGACCTGGATAAACTGAAAGAACCAGAGGTTGTAGAGAGTTTCAGGGAGAGCATAAGGGAACAATTGACAGGAATGGGGGAAAGAAATACAGTAGAAGAAGAATGGGTAGCTCTGAGGGATGAAGTAGTGAAGGCAGCAGAGGATCAAGTAGGTAAAAAGACGAGGGCTAATAGAAATCCTTGGGTAACAGAAGAAATATTGAATTTAATTGATGAAAGGAGAAAATATAAAAATGCAGTGAATGAAGCAGGCAAAAGGGAATACAAACGTCTCAAAAATGAGATCGACAAAAAGTGCAAAATGGCTAAGCAGGGATGGCTAGAGGACAAATGTAAGGATGTAGAGGCTTGTCTCACTAGGGGTAAGATAGATACTGCCTACAGGAAAATTAAAGAGACCTTTGGAGAGAAGAGAACCACTTGTATGAATATCAAGAGCTCAGATGGCAACCCAGTTCTAAGCAAAGAAGGGAAGGCAGAAAGGTGGAAGGAGTATATAGAGGGTTTATACAAGGGCGATGTACTTGAGGACAATATTATGGAAATGGAAGAGGATGTAGATGAAGATGAAATGGGAGATAAGATACTGCGTGAAGAGTTTGACAGAGCACTGAAAGACCTGAGTCGAAACAAGGCCCCGGGAGTAGACAACATTCCATTAGAACTACTGATGGCCTTGGGAGAGCCAGTGAAGACAAAACCCTACCATCTGGTGAGCAAGATGTATGAGACAGGCGAAATACCCACAGAATTCAAGAAGAATATAATAATTCCAATCCCAAAGAAAGCAGGTGTTGACAGATGTGAAAATTACCGAACTATCAGTTTAATAAGTCACAGCTGCAAAATACTAACGCGAATTCTTTACAGACGAATGGGAAAACTGGTAGAAGCGGACCTCGGGGAAGATCAGTTTGGATTCCGTAGAAATGTTGGAACACGTGAGGCAAAACTAACCTTACGACTTATCTTAGAAGAAAGAATAAGAAAAGGCAAACCTACGTTTCTAGCATTTGTAGACTTAGAGAAAGCTTTTGACAACGTTAACTGGAATACTCTCTTTCAAATTCTGAAGGTGGCAGGGGTAAAATACAGGGAGCGAAAGGCTATTTACAATTTGTACAGGAACCAGGTGGCAGTTATAAGAGTCGAGGGGCATGAAAGGGAAGCAGTGGTTGGGAAAGGAGTGAGACAGGGTTGTAGCCTCTCCCCGATGTTATTCAATCTGTATATTGAGCAAGCAGTAAAGGAAACAAAAGAAAAATTTGGAGTAGGTATTAAAATTCATGGAGAAGAAGTAAAAACTTTGAGGTTCGCCGATGACATTGTAATTCTGTCAGAGACAGCAAAGGACTTGGAAGAGCAGTTGAACGGAATGGACAGTGTCTTGAAAGGAGGATATAAGATGAACATCAACAAAAGCAAAACGAGGATAATGGAATGTAGTCAAATTAAATCGGGTGATGCTGAGGGGATTAGATTAGGAAATGAGACACTTAAAGTAGTAAAGGAGTTTTGCTATTTGGGGAGTAAAATAACTGATGACGGTCGAAGTAGAGAGGATATAAAATGTAGACTGGCAATGGCAAGGAAATCGTTTCTGAAGAAGAGAAATTTGTTAACATCGAGTATAGATTTAAGTGTCAGGAAGTCGTTTCTGAAAGTATTTGTATGGAGTGTAGCCATGTATGGAAGTGAAACATGGACGATAACCAGTTTGGACAAGAAGAGAATAGAAGCTTTCGAAATGTGGTGCTACAGAAGAATGCTGAAGATAAGGTGGGTAGATCACGTAACTAATGAGGAGGTATTGAATAGGATTGGGGAAAAGAGAAGTTTGTGGCACAACTTGACTAGAAGAAGGGATCGGTTGGTAGGACATGTTTTGAGGCATCAAGGGATCACAAATTTAGCATTGGAGGGCAGCGTGGAGGGTAAAAATCGTAGAGGGAGACCAAGAGATCAATACACTAAGCAGATTCAGAAGGATGTAGGTTGCAGTAGGTACTGGGAGATGAAGAAGCTTGCACAGGATAGAGTAGCATGGAGAGCTGCATCTAACCAGTCTCAGGACTGAAGACCACAACAACAACAACAACATCTATTGTTGAGGAATCATGGTGGACATATTGAGCATTTCCTGTAAAGAACATCATCTTTGCTTTGTCTTACTGTGTTATGCTAATTATTGCTATTCTGATCAGATGAAGGGTCATCTGTCGGACATTTTTTGAACTTTTGTATTTTTTTGGTTCTAATAAAACCCCATGTCATTCCAAACATGTGTGTCTATTTGTACCTCTCTATCTACATTATTCCGTGATTTATTCAGTTTTCAAATTTATACTGCCTTTTGATCACCCGGTACATCAACAAACGTCCTTCTTGTTGCTTCACATTTGATGTTTATTCTGTGCGCCGGTGAAGTTTCGAAGGCAGAGCCCTAGTACAGCGTCAAAATGGCGTCTACATACGACTCACGTTACAAGTAGCGTGCTGTTATTGAATTCTTGTGTGCAGAAAAAGAAACATGGTGAACATCCACAAACGTTTGCGTGCAGTGTATGGTGATGCTGCAGTTGATAGGAGTGCAGTTGGGCGATGGGTAAAGAAAGTTACAGCCTCAGGAAATGCAGAAACAGAGCTCCATGATCAGTCACGCTCGGGACGTCCTGTCACAGCCACTGCTTTAGATATGCGGAATCGTGCGGATGCCATTATTCGTGTCAATCGGCGCATCACAACTCGACAATTGGCTCTGCAGTTGTCGGTCAGCATTGGAAGTGCGTCTGCAATGATCGAGACTCTGGATATTCAAAGAGATGCTCTCGATGGGTTCCACGAATGCTCACAGCGGATGACCAGATACAAAGAAGTGCCATTTCATCTGAATTGTTGGAGCGTTCTGATACCGATGGAGAGGCCTTTCTGTCAGTGATCGTTACGAGGAACGTAAGCTGTGTGCACCACTTTGCGCCGGAAACAAAAAGGGAGTCCATGGAGTTGATCATCCTCAGTCACCACGAAAGAAGGAATTCAAGACAACCAGCTCTGCCGAAAAAGTCATGGTGACAGTCTTCTGGGATTGTGATGGCGTCATTCTCGTGGATGTGATGCCAAGAGGGTCAACCATCAATTCAGAGGCATACGTGGAGATCCTGAATAAGCTCAAGAACCGTTTCCGACGTGTTCGATTGGACAAGAATCCAGCAGAAATCTTACTCCAACACGATACTGCACGCCCACACAAAAGTATGAGAACCCGGGAACACATCGTGAAACTGGGTTGGACATTATTGCCTCATCCGCCCTACAGTCGAGAACTGGCACCCTCGGATTTCCATCTCTTTGGGCCGCTTAAAGATTCTCTACGGGGATCACACTTTGAATACGATGAGAGTGTCAGTCATGCAGTGAAAACATAGTTACACCTACAAGACAAGGGTTTTTTCTAGCAGAAAATACATGCTCTTCCACATCGTTGGCGTACGGCCATAGAACGCGATGGAGTCTACGTAGAAAAATAGGACATGGACAAGACATGTTGACGTATGTTGTCACCAAATTCTGACTCTTAAGAATAAAAATGTTCTGAGAAAAAAAATGTGGGGCGTTACTTATTGAACGACTCTCGTAGAATGCATTTTCATTACGAAAATTATTTTTCCTAATTTAGTGTCGAAGGCACTGGGAGAGTCCGTCTGTTACACTTCTTGCATGTATCTTTCTTGGATGCCACAATATTTAAAACGTTCCAAACATTAATCGTGTCGTTCATTTTTGCTGTATGTGTATTAAGACAGTACCGAAACTCGTACACAGAACCTGTCAACTACTTGCTGAGGTAACTGACTGTCTGACTCCCCCCCCCCCCCCCCCTCCCCCAACCCTCTTCCACCAAGACTGGGAGCGCTATTGTGTACAAACCAAGAGCAACACAATCAGTTGCCGCTGCAGGCGTGGCTAGAAGTGAGAGATGGGTCTGTGTACAAATGTTTAAATAAAAACATCTATTCCATTCGAGAGACGTCGCATGTTAGGAGAGTACAAGTCTCTGGCGCTAGAGCTACTGCGTGGGAGTCACGCTGAGAACGTAATCCGTCTAGCCTACCCTAGCCTCGACCATATCAGCACATTGCTAATGTTTCTTTTTTTGTCCCTGCGCCGTAGAGCGCATTTGCTAATTGGACTCCCCTAGTGCGGAAGCCAAACACCAAAGCGGCGGGCTTCATTTTAATTAAAACGGAAGTGCCATTACATGAATTTTGTGGCCTGTATTTCTTCCACATCTTTCTAAACAAAAATTCACGATTGCAGATATATGTTTACACTTGACCTCTATATATGAATCGCAGAGGTGTTAATAAATCAGCGTGTAGGTGTCGACTGACTGCACTTTCAGTAACAGTTACATGGTAATCATGAATATTCATGTAGTTGCTGCCACAATAGACCAAACTCTGGAATTACATTTCTTTAACCGCTTTATAACTGGCTCTTAATTTCTACACAAAATACGTCACCTAGGATTTTACCTTATAGATTTTACCTGTATTTATTTAGTTTTACAGTTAAACGCAATGGCACAAGCAAATGCATTTCCTCACTGTTTAATAAATCATCATCATCAGCTTTAACAAAGCCTAAAAGGCCAGGATGACTGATTGCTGTGCTCTATCATTTTGAATATTTAATAAATAATTGAAAACAATTGTGCGGTGAGAGCTATAAACGTCATAGTTTGAACACTGTAATGACACACTTGTTGAGACCAACTCTTGTTGTATGAAAAAGGCAGCTGCTCTCTTAAATATATTTGACTTTAATATTGCCAACTATCTCTACTTTCCGTCAAGCAGTCTGATGTTACTCTGCATCGTACTTTCCCCACCACGGTTAATACTCGCTGGTGTCCACATAGCAACGAAATATTCAATTAAAAATATTATCTGATGAATTTACAAAAACACATTAATCTGGCACGATTTTGATTTTAATTCAAAGTTGTAGAGTTTAGGATTTAGATAATTTTGAATATTTCCGAAAATTTTTCGAATATGGAAGTGAACCTCATGCAGGAGTTAACTAATTGTTATTTTGGAAGGCTCGTAAAGAACCAAGATTTAGTTCTGTTAACCAATATGAACTGTTCAATACCACTTTTCATTGTTGCTGCCATTTTAGTTTTGAAATACATGATGCAAAGTTTTCGAGGAAGGATACAATACAATGGAGAATTTCAGCAACAATGTTTTTCTTGTTTGTTAATAATTAACACGAACATTTCTGCCAGTCACAAAACGTAAATTTAATATTCCATAAAACTGATCATCCTATTAACTGCACACAATACGTAGAAATAGAAGTGAGAACATAATTTTGAAGATAAATATTTTTGGAAAATATTGTAACTTCTCATACTTTGTCTGAACTACAGCACACTTTAATCACGAAATTTTATTTACCCTGTTCTTGACTACAATTTATTACGCCTTTTTGAAAATATTACCTTTTATTTACGAAAATGTAGTTAACTTCGCAAAAAGCGTTTTAATTTGACGTTGAATCACAAAACTGCAATATGTAAACAAAGTTACGTAAGTGTCACGTTCTGGAACCTTTGAACTTAAATTCGTAATTATTTGACAAATCTAATGTAGTCATTTTTGTTCTTCGACTTTTCCACACAAATAAATATACAGTATAACAACACTTATGTTTATAATTATGTATAGCTATGTACTGTCTGCCACTGTGGAGCTAGAGCACTGTCATCGTCGTAGTGGGGAGTGTACGCAAAGGTACACGACCCACCGTAAATCCAGTCTGCTTGGAAGCCTCACATAGGAAGGACTCCTGTTCTATCGTTTTACTGAATTGCGAGTGAATTTTTTCGTTGTGAATTTGTTTGTTCTGGTGAACTAGTACATTCAATTGTTGCGCTACTGATAGCGGTTTTCGAAAGAGTAGTTAACTGTAGTTACATACATGTCTCACAATCTTTTGTTTGTGATGTTTTGGATTACATGGCATCCATTTTTTTTATATCCCCGTGGAGCTAGTTGACATAGATAAGGGGTCTGTTATGCCAACTAAGCCTTCCGTTACTGTTCATTAAAAAAGAAACAAGTTCTGTAAAAATGAGTAAATATACATCACCCCAGAAGAGAATCACCTTTTCCTCCAAGCTGGGCCACAACAGAAATTCAACCGCCACCAAAAAAGCAGGTTTCTAACAGACAGTCACATCAAAGATAGACTCGCAACTGAAAGCGCCAGTCGGCCGCGGTGGTCTCGCGGTTCTAGGCGCTCAGTCTGGAACCGCGCGACTGCTACGGTCGCAGGTTCGAATCCTGCCGCGGACATGGATGTGTGTGGTGTCCTTAGGTTAGTTAGGTTTATGTAGTTCTAAGTTCTAGGGGACTGATGACCATAGATGTTAAGTCCCATAGTGCTCAGAGCCATTTAAACGATTTCTTTTTTTTGAAAGCGCCAGTAAGAAGGAAACGTCATGTACAGTCAAGAAGGGCGAAATGGCTGAGGCTGACAAGTCGAACGCGAAATAACTTATCAGAAAACGTCGATTTGAATTTTCTTCCACGGATTCTGTTGATGGTGCGTCAGTTATTACCATGCCGAAAGTAACGAGAGCTTGGCCTTCTTAATAATAATTCAGAGATTGAGGAACCTCTCGGTGGCGAAGAGGTGTCAGCCTTGGCCTCCTGTCAAGACGATGGTGACGGTGATGGTTTTCATTGGGCAGTTTCCAGGAGCCCTGCTAGCTGGAGGACGTGGAAAAAGATCTGAGAAAGATGGGAGTAAGAAGCTGGTAAAGATTTTTAAAATGACTAGGAGCACCATTAGAACTAATGATGATCTTCTCTGCCCCTGTTTACAGTTGAACAATTTTGCGCATGTGCTGAGTTATGTCCTGTGTCATCACTTATAACTGCAACATTTGTGGTCTTGTTTTGAAAATATGTCACTTCTGTAATAATTGAAACCTGCTCATTACTCCAATGATACCCTTGTACTTCTTGTGGGAGAATTACAGACCAGTTCTCAGCAAAATCACAGTGAAGCACTAAACATAATTCTTCAGCTTGTAAACACCCTTTCACTTCTGCAATGTGTTGTTGCAATTTCTTCAGATGCTGGTGTGTTACTGCTTTTAGTGACCATTTACCAAATTCAGCAATGAAACTGTCAAAGGCAACGGTTTTCTTATTTATTTATTTTTTTCCTCCCATGTCGCATATGTAATTTCTGCCGAGTTATCTACTACGTCTTCCAGGCCAAATGTCTGTAAAGACAGTCCTCCCTCTCTATGGTTGTCACCACATTCTTGAAACAAACAAGTCTCTCGCTTTATGTTACAGACTAATAATGACTTCACACGCCCAACCAAGGTGTCATGTGTCACATGCTCCAGTAAGTTCTTCAGAGTTACCAAACAAAGTTCAAAATTCGCGCAGTACACACATAAACAGGCATCACTAGGTGGGTGTGAAACTACCCACTTAGGTCGTAGGGCATAAAATTTTGATCTTCCAATATGTGAAGTTGTATAGCTGCTCTTATAAATTGCAAAAGTTTCTTTAATACCGCTAGTCATGTACCTCTCCACTTTCACAACTTTTTGACCTACAACTGTTACAGTTATAGTGTCTTTTTTGTTGGCACTCTGGCGAGAACAGTCCCATTAATCTTCCAGATAAAATGACTGCACTATTTGAGCTTGAGCTGCTTATAAAGGATCACCATAATAGGGTTCTGGTCTTCCAAAGACTCCTTTTTAGACTTCACATTTCTTGATTTGTCTACCATGTACTTTGATACTGATGGAACGTGGTTCAAAATTGTTTTCTTTGAAAATGTCTCTGAAATAATAGTTAAAACTTGCAGCTTTTCACTGTAGGATGCACAGTATTCAACAGCTGAATTGATATTTGTGAAAAATTCCTGGCAAGAGGTGCAAGAGTGCGTTGGTTCATTTTCTTTTGAAGATGGAAGTTGTACTTTGAAGAGTGTCGTCAGTTTTGCTGTAGTGTATTTATCCATAGCTTTAGTGATTTCTCTGCGCTTTCGTGATGCATAGAGCTTATGACCCGACTTCACTGACCACGGTTTCTTAACAGGACTAACACCTACCTCTGTAGTTGACTGACTCAGAGTATTTAATTCTTTCTCTACTGCAAGCAAAATGTGCATCATCTGCTCCATGGGAGGCTTGACCTTATTCAGACACTATCGTTGTTGTTATTCTGTCAAAACATTTAGAAAACAAAAACTCGTCACTGGAAACATCTTCACTTTGAAACAGAGTCCTCAATTGAGAACACTTATTCCCAACCTGAACAAAGTCTGTTTTTTATTTGTTTTACATATCACTGTTTTATGGATATGAAAATTGTCAGCACACTTCACTCCCCTGTGGCCCCAGTCAGAAGACATTTCAAACAGTCCTTTTCACAAAACACACTGCAACTGTGTCAACTGACAAATTCCTGACGAATACACAGAATTCACTGGGTGGTCTCAGATTTCTTAGAAGCCTCTTCAGTAAAGGAATTAGCACTGAACATCTACAATACAGAAACCTACAATGAACAACCACGACAAAGAAACTGACAAGAAACTACAACAAACTGTAAGAAATATCTGCAACAATGAAAGTGGAAAGAAATAACTGCAACAAAGAAAGTGATAAGAAATAACTGCAACAAAGACGATAGAAATAAACATTGTAACAAAGAAATTAGTAGGAATCAACTTCAGTGAAGACATACATTACCCTTGAAAGTAAAAAAAAAAATGATTCTTTAAAATAAAACCTCTCAAACTTAAAAGTGGAAGCTCTCCTTTACAGAGTAAATAGTACTAATGGTACTAATCAACAGAAAAAAATCTAGCTTTTCTGGGTTGGCATTATTGAAGAAACCTTTTCTGTAAATTATAAAAAAGAAGTTAAAAAATCGACAGTAAAAGAACTTTGACAGATATATCCAAACTGAGGGCACTATTGTAATCATAAAGCAATTATATTTCAAATAAAGAAAACTCTAACAAAATTTCTAGAACTGTTTAAAATTTTTTCCGAAATTCGCATCTTCAAAACGGTATTCCCACTGTCATCTTTCGAGGCCTGTGTCTCAGGGCAGGAATTTTTTTGGAGAAAAAAATGTGTTTCTTACTTTCTCCTGAATTTTAACATATGATCAATTCAATAAAATCTGAAACTATGAAGGTAACCCTCCTGCCTGAAGTGATACGGATTATGCCGATTACATGACTAGAATCAGAATGGAATTGATTAGACAGAACCATGTGTTGTAAGGGTTCTTGATAAGTGAACGGTAGCAAAAATCCATGTGATGGAAGAAGGAGAATGCGTCACAAGAGGACAGCTATTTCTAAGGAACAGAGCAGTTCATAACACGTGTACTGCCATTTCTGGAGATGGTGACGTCTTACCTCGAGACGTGTAACAATATTAAAATACGAATAATGGGAGTGAAACGAATGGAGAGGAAACGGAATGGGAAATAGATAGGAAGGAAATGATGACTCACAGCTGCAAAGAGCATGGCAGAAAGGAAAGAGGGGACCTGGACACGAACCCGGACGCTCCACTTCTCTAGAAAGGCTGCCAGCTGAACACGCTTTTTGAAAGACCCAAATATCCAGTTTCCCCCTCGATGCACCGCAACGACCCCTGACTATCAACCCCCAACTCAAACGTTTCTGATTCTCGGAATGCCCGACAGAACACCCGCTATTCGCAATGAAGCAGCTGGGACGTGGGCTAAATAATTGAGGTGAAAGTAATGGAAAAGAAACCTGATGGGAAAGTGGTAGGAAGGTGATAATGATTTGCAGCCGCACAGGGCATTGCGGCAGTGCAGGGACGAAAGTTGAAAATTTGTGGTGGACCGGGACTCGAACCTGGGTGCTCGGTTTGTGTAGAACGGTTGCCTCAATCGTCTCTACCATCCAGACACACTTCCCATCCGAGCCAAACTCCCAGCTCCCCGTTCACCGCACCGCAGCTACTCCCGCCCATTAAAACCGTGCTCACAGAGTTCTGTTTCTTCTAGGAGTTTGGACGATGGTGGTGAAACTGCACTGAAACTTTTTTCATGAGACAGCCGTCACTTATAGACATGAGTGGTGCCTGTTCTGTGGGATATGTGTGAAAGAACATACACCACTCATATCCATAATGTTAAAATAATGTAAGTGGCTTAACAAAGATGTGTGACTGGCATTAGTCCATGAAAATTTTGTTCATTAAGGATACAAACACTGATAAACCAAAACATTATGACCATTGCCACCCGCGGAGTTGGATGCCGCCTGCTGGCATTGTTGGCATGTGACACGGAAGCAAAAGTTTGTAAGTGGAGCAGACACAGACGGGGGATCACCCTAGCGAAGATATGGGCTGCAAATGGGGAAATCCATTGAGATAAGCGAATTTGACAAAGGACAGGTTATTATTACGCAGACCTTGTGAACGACGAAGCTGATCCAATGTTCACGTACGACTGTCGTGGACATCTACGGAAAGAGGTAGGACAGTGAAAAGACCACTAGTCGCTAAATGTTGGACGTCCACGACTCTCCATTGAACCAAGGGTTCGGAGGCTTGTCTGCTCTGTAAAGTAGGACAGATGGTGATTTATGGCATCTGTCGAAAGGGCACAATGCTGGTGCACACGCAAGTGTTTCGAAGCACATCATTCATAGTACATTGTTGAACTTGGAGTCCCACAGCAGACCACTCTTACGTATTCACATGTTGTAAGACGTCGTGGTCTCCTGACCTTCATTGCTTAGATATTCCGCCCTCACAATCATATTCCGCACATCAAGACGCTTCATTGGAACCCAAACTCGATAAGATAAAGTCAATGTTGTATGAATTCATGTAAACGATATGCAAATAACAAGTAAATCACAAGTGCGCACTGAGGTTGAAATACTCGAGGCTGGCGTACAAGCACACATTCAAGACACTACGGTCACAAAAGCTTTTAGTTCAGGAGAGGCAAACCGCACGCCAGGAGGCCGGTCCCTTCAGAGGACGAGTCAACCTATCTATGTCGGCCGGCAACTGCCCGTAGAGCAGACAGCGTTTGCCCGAGTGAAAGGGAGAACGACCCCGTGTTTGGCTTAAAAGCAAATTCAGCTACATTGTGTGGGAGCGCCCAGCCTACGTATTCTTTACAAACATAGCACACAGTTTCAGAGGTTTTCACGGGGAGACAGCAAACGCCAAACGCCAGTGCTACAGATTTCCGGATTGGTCAGCAATGCTGATTGGCAGACGATATTCATGACGCCTTGAGCTGAAGGAGTAATGGAAGAGACCGAAAGATATACCCCTTCACATCTGGCGTGGAGAGGGGCCGTTCTGTTGTCGCTTTTGGAGCGAGAACACGTAACAAGAGCGTGTGCGCTTGTACGTGTACTCAAAGAGCGAGGGACAAGTCTCTCCTCAGTATTTCACTGGGAGAGCACCTCTCTCGAGAGCGAATCGGAGTGCGACTCTATATGGAGTCCTAGCGATTAAGCGTTGTTCACTGTGCTGGCCGCCACACTTATTGTGCGGTGTGATCGGACAGAGTTATAGTTAAACACCTGCGAGCGAATTTTTGAGTGGCATCGCGGTGGACTGGTTATCTGACCGGTGTACGACGCCAATAGTTAGACTAGCGGCGAATAGGAATCCTTGACTTCATCAAGGCGTAGGGAGAGTTTGATCGGCGAAGGTCAATCCAGATAGAACGAGAGTTTTCTTATTTGTCAGCAGCGAGTGGCGCAGACAGCAGTCATCGCAGCTTACGGTATTGCGCGCTACAGCTCTTGCGAGCCCCATATTTCCTCCACAACAATACACTTCACTGCATTTCACATGTGGCAGCCTCAACTGTACCTAGCAACATTCTAACGGATAATTATTCAAGTTGAGTAGGCGCGGGTCTCAGCCATTCTGCCAAGTCAATAACAATCTTTAACTTTTTATAGAAATTTCATTAGCGAATGCTACCCATAAGAGGTAACTTCACATTCCGAAAAGAACCCGGAAATAACTTGTTCAGTTCATAATTAAAAGTGCCATTGTGATTTCTCAGAATATTTGTAAAAAAAAAGAAATAATAATAATTTTTGTTAGTTTCATGTTTTTCTTACACTAACTAGCACTACTCCAGTACCCAAGTATCCCACTAGTTACATAAGAAATTTTGTAAATTTTTGTGTCATTCCCTTACAACGGACGACTCCAGAAGATATTTATTGCTGAAAGTTTTTCAGGCATTTCTCTTTAGAACGTTAGGAGCGTCTGTCTGACTTCTGTAGTAGTGTAGGGATGGAAATTGCATCTTGCAGGAGCCACAGGGAAAGGGTACAGGGTACATCTCAGATTAATCCGTTGCGCAGAATGACAGAACAGCACCCACACGTTCACCACAGAATGTTGACAAAACGACATCATCAGTTATGATTGCAATGGGCACGGGACCATCGCGATTCGACCATCGATCAATGGAAACGTGTCAGCTCTTCTTGTGAATCACATTTTTCTGGTCATCACGGTGAACGGCAGCTCAAAACGTGTAGTGCGCCACGGACGCAGGCTGGTGGCAGCAGTATTATGCTATGGGAGAAGTTCTGCTGCGTTTGCATGGGAGCTGTGGTAGTGATCGAAGACACGCTGACAGCTGCGAACCACCTGCATCCCTTCATGCTTGATGTCTCCCCCGACGGCGATGTCATCTTTCAGCAGTATAATTGTTAGTGTCTCCAAGACAGAACCGTGTTACAGCGGTTTGAGGTGCATTATAGTGAACACACTTTGATGTCTCAGCGCTCAAATTCTCCTGATGTCCTATAGAACCCATTTGGGTCGCTATCGGGTGCCATCGCCGCATACGCAAAACAGCGGCGCGTTATTTACGCGAATTACATGATATGTGCATAGACATCTAATGTCACCCACGTCCCGAGCGGTTCTGGCGCTACAGTCTGGAACCGCGCGACCCCTACGGTCGCAGGTTCGAATCCTGCCTCGGGCATGGATGTGTGTGTTGTCCTTAGGTTAGTTAGGTTTAACTAGTTCTAAGTTCTAGGGGACTTATGACCTCAGCAGTTGAGTCCCATAGTGCTCAGAGCCATTTTTTTTTTTCACCTACGTCCACAAACCTACCAACCTACTGTCGGATACGCGGAATCAGGTGGTTATAATGTTGGCTGATCAGTGTACAGCCGTAAAATAAAGATTGTTCATAAACAGGCAAAGAGTCGTTCAAGTAGATGAGGGATGCTCTCGATTTTCGAAGAGAGCACGAGATTTGCAACAAGAGAGTAACACGATATTACTGCTTTTGCTCAGCTGTATTACACAGTTAAGACTATCTAATACGTGTCCTTTGATGGTGACGTAGTAACAATACACTGCTGCCCATTAAAACAGGAGCGCCATGAAGGCAGCATGCAGCGAACTTCAGACTGGCCTGAAGTGTCCTCCGTGATGCATACGCAAATTTCAGTGCAATCTCTGAAAGCAGGTAGGGGTGACGCCATTTACCTCCCGTGTATTTGGACACAGTAGTAGCACCAAGGCGTCTATTCAAGTCTGTCGGGCTTTTGGGTACAGCATAACAATGGACGCGTCATCGTCTGCAGACTATCAGGAGAACGAACGTAGCCAGATGGCATTTGTCGCCGACATACAGATTCAGCATCTACGTCTATGTACATACACTGCAAGCCATCGTACGGTGCGTCGTGAAAGGTACTGTGTATCATTTCTACCTATTTCCTTTCCTGTTACACTCGCAAACAGAGCGAGTGGAAAACGACTGTCTGTACACCCTTGTATGTGCGTTCGTTTCTTTACTTCATATCTTCACGGTCCTTGCTCGAGTCGAACATTGGCGGCAGTACAATCGTTCTGCAGTCAGCTTCAAATGCCGGCTATCTAAATTTTCTCAATGTGTTCCTCGAAAAGAATGTCACCTTTCCTCGCGGGATTTCCATCTGAGTTCCCGGATGTTGTTCTACATTACCGGTAACAAATATCACATCCTGCTTCTGAGATGCTTCGATGTCTTCCTTCAGCTGGTCCGGTCGGGATACCAAGCACTCGAGCAGAACTCAAGAATGGGTTGCACTGGTGTCCTGTAAGCGGTGTGGGGTGCCACGGGGCACAAAGCACGACCACCTCTTGGTCTTATGCCAGTAATTTGAACAGCAAGAGATAAGAACCTGACGAGTTAAGGCCGGTGGCTGCGCCCTATCTTCACGGTCTTCATGACGTCATCTTTGCAGAAAATAACGCAAAACTGCAAATTGGCCTTGCTGACCTGACCTACGTCCTTACAGAGGGTGTTCGTCTGTTGCCCTGGCCAACACGCTCTCCAGATCTCTTACCCATTCCAAACATCTTGCTGAGAGATTAGATCGCCACACTCACCACCCACTACGATTGATGAACTCTAGCATAGAGATGAAGCAGACTGAAGGGACGGTTCAATCCTAGCTGGGTTAGGTGGCAGCTCGGTGTACTTACAAGGGGAGGCCGCCAATTGTGAATTTCAGATTCGATTCATACTGTGCATCATAAAAGCTCATGGCCAGAGGTGTAATGTGGCAAAGCACCAAGATGCACTTCTCAGCCGTTGTCGAGAAAATCGACAGTTAAAAGAAACCGTTGCTGTGAAATACTCTCTACGCTTATTGATTTTCTACAGCGTAGTAGCGCAGCGGTAAGCGCTGGGGTTCGTAATCCGAAGGTCGCTGGATCTAATCTCGCGCCATGCAACTTCTTTTATTGTTTGCTTTTTGTAACTCAAATATATATATATATATATATATATATATATATATATATATATATATATATATATATACATACACTTGAAATAAATCCAATCCATCGTCCACCACCAATTGTCTTCTCCTATTTTTGCCGATACGATACGATACGCGTGGTATGCATCAAACCTGACGAACGATAGAACAATTTTTCGAATGTTAATCAGGTGTGTTTCCCAACAGATAATTTAAAAAACAATTGTTCTTGTAAAAACGCATCGTTTATCTGATGTGCTCGATGTCGTGCTCTTTTCTGCTTTCCATGTTTCTATGATAACTATCACTCTGGTTCGTGCGATACTCCAGCTACTTCTGGTCACTAATTGTTAATTATGTGCGAGTGTATACCGAACTTATCAATAAATTGTATCCACTTGAATATTATTTGTGATATTGTGTTTTATTTCAAGTTTTATTTTTCCACGACAAACGACTTTCAACAACTTATTATATGCATAATTGTTGCAACTGATTGCCGGGAAGTGTGTGTGTGTGTGTATATACATTTGAATTACAAAAAAGCAAATAATAAAAAAAAAGTTGCATGGCACGAGATTCGTTCCGGCGACCTTCGGATTACGAACCAGAGCGCTTACCGCTGCGCCACGACGCTGTACAAAATCAATAAGCGTAGAGAGTATTTCACCGCAACGGTTTCTTTTAACTGTCGATTTTCTCGACAACGGCTGAGAAGTGCATCTTGGTGCTTTACCACATTACACCTCTGGCCATGAGCTTTTATGATGCGCAGTATGAATCGAATCTGAATTTCACAATTGGCGGCCTCCCCTTGTTAGTTTCACCCTTTATCCACCCAAATCACCTACAAACTAAATCATGTATTCTTCTTCCTGTACTGTATATGCCATATAAGAAAAATTTCGTTATTCTGTATCCTTCTCTGTGTTGCCATTTTAATGGCCAGCAGATTCTCGGGAGTGTATGAGTGTACCAACACTATGTAGCTGGATGCCAACAGGAATACGCTGTAGACTGCACTGTACGCACTGTACGCGTTGTATGCATAGATTATCTTTTTTTGTAAATTTGTAAGAAAGTCCCACTGCAACAACAAGTGTTTTTTAAACAGTAAAAGTGCCCTACAAGAACTTCTTTGTAGCAGTTACTACAACCATTACAACCAAACCAGCAGGTGTGCCAGTAAACAGGCTGGAGAAATGAACTTCTTCAGAACGGTGTTCCAAAAAAAAAAAAAAAAAAAAAAAAAATGTCCGCAGCTCGTGGTCGTGCGGTAGTGTTCTCGCTTCCCACACCCGGGTTCCCGGGTTCGATTCCCGGCGGTGTCAGGAATTTTCTCTGCCTCGTGATGGCTGGGTGTTGTGTAATGTCCTTAGGTTAGTTAGGTTGAAGTAGTTCTAAGTTCTGGGGGACTGATGACCATAGATGTTTAGTCCCATAGTGCTCAGAGCCTTTTGAACAAAAAAAAAAAAAATGGTAAGACACGCAATTAAGAGCGAGGTGGCAACAGTCACTGAATGAGATTAGTGATAAAACCAGACTGACAAGGTTTGATCATATTGGAAAAGTGAATATAAAAGGACTGCAGGCAATGTCTGTACTGTAATAGATAGGGGCACTAGCGAGGAAGAGATGAATCGCTCTGACGTACAAGGTAAGAGGAGCAGCAAATCGTCGTCAACAGGCGTTTCAGAAAAGACCACAGTGGAGACGACTCTTCGCCGAATCCATGCATATAATTTGGTTCATTATGATGATTCTGATGGTTATAATAGTTAACATTATTACGATTATAATGAAGGAGCGACTTGTGACGTACAATTATCAAGATTTTAAAAAAGAAGGGATAAACAAAACACATGCCCAACAGACAATTATGTCAAAAATACATTCCAAAACTGTTAAGAGACATAGATTTATACCAGAAAGTAGGTATATATCAATTAGAGCGTAACATATGTGACAGAGGGTACGTGGGTGCAAAAAGATTGATCATTAAATGTCCAATACAAAGAACCAGTGAGTGCCTGGAGGTATGGAACAAATCGATCTAATGTAAATAAGTAACAGGAAATAGCGACCAGTCACTTTTTGAATAATAATGTTTTTCTTTTCAAAAAGTACTGGTTGCTCTTTTATGTAACTTATTTACATACAATTAACAGTCCCTGGTTCTAAAATATCCGTAATGGATAATCTTAATAAATCGATCTAAATTCCAGAGCATCTCAAAGAGAATAATTACCAGCCAAGTTCTAGAGAAGAAGACACGAAAATAATCAGAGCAAACACTGAATGAAAAATTTCGTACACAAAAAACCAAAGCCGAGAAGACAGATCTTTTGAATGACCTAGTGTGTATGGCAAACAATCACTTTAATAGAAAATTCTTAAAATGGTGATCGTAGATTAATGACCATTAGAATATTGTGACACACCCCTTTCCCTTCACTAATTTCAGATCCGCTCCAAATAACCTCTAAACCAAAAATCCATTCATCCGAGGACCTACAGGTATGTATCCACTCCTAAATAGCTACTAGAACCACGTTCAAATTCCTACAACCCCTTCTCACAAAAACAACAATTCCATCTTCACAGATGTCTTCCAATAATGTTAACACATCTGAAATAATAAAGAAATAACAAATAAATGCATGAAAGTAAAGAAATAGCTACATGAATGCGCACACCCACACACACACACACACAAATACATTCTCACACACACATGTACAGAAGATGGAAAATTTTTGGAAATTTGTGGTAAGATCCTATGGAACCAAACTCTTGAGATCATCGGTCCCTAGGCTTACACACTACGTAATTTAGCTTAAACTAACTTACGCTAAGGACAACACAGACACCCATGCCCGAGGGAGGACTCGAACCTCCGACGGGGGCAGCCACGCGTACCGTGGCAAGGAACCTCAGACCGCGCCGCTACCCCGCGCGGCGACATAGAAGATGAGAGAGAGAACAAATAATACATACTTTCTTAGGATGGCAACATTTGCGTAAACGTATAACCAAAGATAATTCAAGTAAACACACAGCTATGACAGAAATCACTCACAGTTCTCTTAAGAGAAATTTGCAGTTCGTGGTAGACCAGTAATGGTGTCCAACAGCAGTTAGCTTACGAAATATGAAAACTACGAAGCGCCGGCCGAAGTGGCCGCGCGGTTCTGGCGCTGCAGTCTGGAACCGCGAGACCGCTACGGTCGCAGGTTCGAATCCTGCCTCGGGCATGGATGTGTGTGATGTCCTTAGGTTAGTTAGGTTTAACTAGTTCTAAGTTCTAGGGGACTAATGACCTCAGCAGTTGAGTCCCATAGTGCTCAGAGCCATTTGAACCATTTGAAAACTACGAAGCAAAGGGATCATGACGCGAAAAAGTGTCGATTTTTTATAAGTGACGTGACAGTGCGATCTATAACCTATCACCAGATGGGAGGAAAAGCATATTTCGGGCGAAAAAACGAATAAATGTAAGTAATAATATATTAATGTGAAAATTATGACGCGAACTGTTTTCCGATGTCTAAGTATCGTATATAAAAACAAAACTGCATTATTCCAGAGTAAATTGACTGAAGATGCCGTAACTTGAAAGATGGAACTCGTCTGGAATATGATTCAAAACAGGTTTCAGCAAATCAGTTTATAGAAAGAACACTGAGAAAAATTCTGAACAACATCCTTAACAAAATGGTTCAAATGGCTCTGAGCACTATGGGACTCAACTGCTGAGGTCATTAGTCCCCTAGAACTTAGAACTAGTTAAACCTAACTAACCTAAGGACATCACAAACATCCATGCCTGAGGCAGGATTCGAACCTGCGACCGTAGCGGTCTTGCGGTTCCAGACTGCAGCGCCTTTAACCGCACGGCCACTTCGGCCGGCCATCCTTAACACTGGAAAGGGTTTAGATACCGGGGGATTGTGCCTACTACAGTAAAATATAACTTGGCATATTTCAGCAGGACAGTGCCGTGCTAGACATAATAGAGAATGTGGAACCTTACATCGAAGAGTGCTGGATACAGCTTCTCCCCTATCCAGCTATTTCGTGGCGTCAAACATGTCAGGAATATGACTGGTCAGAAAGCGACGACTGTGATTCCTTCCTGGACGTCAATCTAACAACGAGGAGGGAGATTCTCAGGAACTTGCCCACGCTCCTTAGATAATATGCCTCGACATTCATAGGCTCAGGCTGCAGCATGTGGTGTCTTCACTCCTTCAGAAGTTCAGAGATCACGTAAAATACTGTAAGCATAATTATTGATTGATTTTAAAGCCCGGGGATTGAACAAAATAATATGAACACAAGTGAACTTTTACAGCACTGGTCGACGAGAATGCTGACATTATCGCGTCCTATAATCCGCCCATGCAAGACAAGTTGGCCAAGGCTGCTGTGAGATGTCGCTCCCAGCAGAATCAGTGAATTTATGCCATGCCTCACACCAGGAGGGAGACAGTCAATACGAAAGGCTTCCGCTAGCGTTCTCAAAACGCAAACCTGTCCGTTGGTCGGTAATAATGTGTCTGGCCACATGTGTGTCTAATTGTTGTCATGTCCAATTTATATAATCGTAACACAAATGTCGTAATTTCAAAGCATTTACACGCTGTAACCAATAGTTCTGAAACAGTCACAAAAAAAAAAAAAAAAAAAAATGTTCAAATGTGTTTGAAATCCCATGGGACTTAACTGCTAAGGTGATCAGTCCCTAAACTTACACACTACTTAACCTAAATTATCCTAAGGACAAACACACACACCCATGCCCGAGGAAGGACTCGAACCTCCGCCGGGACCAGCCGCACAGTCCATGACTGCAGCGCCCTTGACCGCTTGGGTAATAACAGTCACAAAGCTACAAATGTTTTTCTCATGAAGTTCACGCCGAATAGTTGTAGATGATACAGTTTCTTATAGATGCATGCTAGACTCAGATATGTCGCTAAGCATTCCCTCTCCAAAGGTCGTAGTATGATTTACGATGGCACCAAGTTGTTGAAACAGTCGAACAGATTCTGAGACTGTATTGTAAAACATGTTACGAATTAATAAATACAGTGTTTTCCAACTGAGTTGGGCCTGGGACCGAATCCTGAGTGTGCTCAAAGTACAACGGCAGTCTGTGAGAAAACCCATTCGCGCCACAACTAAACCACTGGGCCCACACCTCGCAGAAGCATTTACACTCAAAAAGCGCCACGAACTTGGCGTGGGGACGGCGGCTATCAATGAAACAACGGTTTCAGTTATATAATTTTATTTTCAACGCCAGTTTAACCTGTCTGTTAAAATCGCTCAAAATAATCGGTTCCTGAAATAATTGATTTTCGGTTTTTTAATCTTATAAATCGAACGAAGACTGAAAAATTGCGACTCCCTTAGTTTCAAGATACACAGAATCTAAATATTAAATTAAATAGGCAAACAGAAGAAAACTGAGTCTGTCTACTGTTCGCTGTTTTTCTCCAGAAGTGATAAGTGGTTGAATACAACCAAAAATCACCAATATTCTCCTATCGATTCTAATTTTTCCAAACTCTGCTGAAAAATCATTAGTAATCAAGGAACATGCCTCTATTTTGGCAGGAAACTGAAACTGAATGACTCTATTTTTGTGTTAATTTGTCCATTTTCAAGGGCTACAAACAGAGAAAGGCTTATTATGTAGACACAGGCAGCAGATCTGCTGCTTTCTATTTTATTGTAAACTATGACATAACTGATATGTTTTAAGTTTTCTCTTTATATGAAGTGGGAACTTTTCTATGGCTCCTCCCATTTTTATATTTTAAGCAAATGAAACACTGTACTTCACTGATACAGCATTTCACAAAATACTCCCAGACAATGGATGATTCTATTCTGTAATACAACTGATATCCGACGAAAACGGAGAGAAACTACAATATAGACCAGATGGGGCAAGTCTTACACACTGTATGTACACGGATAGCATCTAATACGCCACACTACACCGTAAGAGGTACATTATTGTCCAAGCAGTGCTGCACCAACTCTTATGTCATATGTTTGTTGCTCGTTTCTGTCGGCACTGTTATTAAAATAGCGCTGACCGTCTTCCCATTTTATATAATAACAGTTTCTCAAATCAATGGAAATTTTACAAATAAAAACTACTTGTTTTTTAAAGGTTTATTAAAAACAAAAAGTCTTAGCTCTGCTGTTACGGCTAACTGATGTTCGTTTTTTTAAACTGGTTATTAGTAAAGAATAAGAAACACCTGTTATAACTGAGACCAATCAAATACCGAAATATACCGGTTACTTAGAACTAAATTACCAGTATCGGTTTAAAGTGTTCGGTATTTCTTTTTGCTTACTCGGCAACAGAGGTTACAGGCTGAGGACGAAGGTACTCGTCCTGCCAGCACATTTCCCTCACCACCTCGGCTGTGGAGTTGCGCCCCGGTACCTCGACAGCAGGGGAAGGGGATGGGAGAGGGAATGGAAGACTGTTCCTAGAGAAAGACAAGCAGTAATCAAGACCAACTGAAGATGGCAACAAGACAGTTCGTCGTAATATTTGGACGATGCCACTCATGCCCAAGAATATTTAAAAACTCATCTCAGATGATGTCATCTCTATGATAATGTGTCCCTTTACTTCCTGGCCGCAATCCGACACAAAGACCTTTGTTTATCATTATATTTCGATTGTGGCCGATCTTTGTTTGTGTCATAATGATCAACATGCGGCCGATACCAATAAGGATGGACACTGTCGTGGAGAGAAGATTGGGGTTTATCCTTTGGTCGATGATGAAGTCATTAAAGACGGAGCACAAGCTGATGGGAAAGGAAATCGGCATTTCGACTTCGAAGTATCCATTCCGATATTTGCCTTAAGCAGTTTGAGGAAACCTCGAGAAAGTAAATCTGGATGGGATTTGAACGACTGTTATACCGAATCGGAGTCCAGTGTGTAACTGCCCGATTGTAAATGAGCTGTTTCTATTTCGTTCTCTAAGTAATGCCTGATGGCCTTGGGAGAGCCAGTCCTGACAAAACTCTACTATCTGGTGAGCAAGATGTATGAGACAGGCGAAATACCCTCAGACTTCAAGAAGAATATAATAATTCCAATCCCAAAGAAAGCAGGTGTTGACAGATGTGAAACTATCAGTTTAATAAGTCACAGCTGCAAAATACTAACGCGAATTCTTTACAGACGAATGGAAAAACTGGTAGAAGCCGACCTCGGGGAAGATCAGTTTGGATTCCGCAGAAATGTTGGAACACGTGAGGCAATACTGACCCTACGACTTATCTTAGAAAATAGATTAAGGAAAGGCCATCCTACATGTCTAGCAACTGTAGACTTAGAGAAAGCATTTGACAATGTTGACTGGAATACTCCCTTTCAAATTCTAAAGGTGGCAGGGGTAAAATACAGGGAGCGAAAGGCTATTTACAATTTGTACAGAAACAAGATGGATGTTATAAGAGTCGAGGGGCAAGAAAGGGAAGCAGCGGTTGGGAAGGGAGTGAGGCAGGGTTGTAGCTTGTCCCCGATGTTATTCAATCTGTATATTGAGCAAGCAGTAAAGGAAACAAAAGAAAAATTCGGAATAGGTATTAAAGTCCATGGAGAAGAAATAAAAACTTTGAGGTTCGCCGATGACATTGTAATTCTGTCAGAGACAGGAAAGGACTTGGAAGAGCTGTTGAACGGAATGGACAGTGGCTTGAAAGGAGGATATAAGATGAACATCAACAAAAGCAAATTGAGGGTAATGGAATGTAGTCGAATTAAGTCGGGTGATGCTGAAGGAATTAGATTAGGAAATGAGACACTTAAAGTAGTAAAGGAGTTTTGCTATTTGGGGAGCAAAATAACTGATGATGGTCGAAGTAGAGAGGATATAAAATGTAGACTGGCAATGGCAAGGAAAGCGTTTCTGAAGAAGAGAAATTTGTTAACATCGAGTATAGATTTAAGTGTCAGGAAGTCGTTTCTGAATGTATTTGTATGGAGTGTAGCCATGTATGGAAGTGAAACATGGACGATAAATAGTTTGGACAATAAGAGAATAGAAGCTTTCGAAATGTGGTGCTACAGAAGAATGCTGAAGATTAGATGGGTAGATCACATAACTAATGAGGAGGTATTGAATAGAATTGGAGAGAAGAGGAGTTTGTGGCACAACTTGACAAGAAGAAGGGACCGGTTGGTAGGACATGTTCTGAGGCATCAAGGGATCACCAATTTAGTATTGGAGGGCAGCGTGGAGGGTAAAAATCGTAGAGGGAGACCAAGAGATGAATAGACTAAGCAGATTCAGAAGGATGTGGGTTGCAGTAAGTACTGGGAGATGAAGAAGCTTGCACAGGATAGGGTAGCATGGAGAGCTTCATCAAACCAGTCTGAGGACTGAAGACAACAACAACAACAACAAGTAATGGTGCTAGGTCGATACCATTAGGGTGTACGCTGAGCGATGGAATTAAAGCTGAAAATGGAAGACACTAATTGTATTACTGTTTTTGAACAATTTTCCACGTGAGCACGGCCGTCACGTAGGTATTGAATTGAGGCCACCCGTTCGTTAGCGGCGTGAGCGGTGACTGTAATGCGAACAATTGGCCGAACTGCAAAGAGCCATTCAAAGAAAGAAGACGTAAGTGATGTTGTGGTACTGTAATGCCCATGACTGTGCCATTCCTGGAAATTGGCTGCATTTGGAATTACCTGATTCTCAAATGAGAAAACATATGATTTAGTAGGCGCAATGAATGGAACAACAGAGGACTTCTGGTCTGACGCAAAGAGTACGTAAATGTGATGATGTAACGATTAATTCACTAATTTACAGTGCAGTGCAACTTTTCCAGTCATTTATGAAATATCACGTAGAGGAGAAGATTATTTCTTTTTGAAAGTGTTTTCACTCTTTCATCTTTTAACTGAAATCATTGTAGGAATTATGGGTAAGTACGCAGTCAGATGAACGTTTAGGGCCACAAGAAGACTTTTAAATACTTACCCGTTCGCGGTGTCAGGGATGTGTGTTATGTTCCTGTTTGATTAAAGGTTCACCCGAGCCAGAGGTAGACTCTTTGTGACGCACTGCGGAACAGGAGGTTGGGACAATTATTAGTAAAACCCAATCGCTTCAAACCCATTAAATTAGAAAATCTCTGCAAGTGTCTATAAGTCACCAAGGAGCTCCACTGGCGAATGTATAGCTATCATCAGAGTTTGAAGCTTTAACTTCATACGGAATTGTCATGAGGTTTGGAATTTAGCGTGTTTAGAGAAGGAATGAACAGTAGAAATAAAATGACTTAATTGTGTCAGCGGCACATTATGTGGAATTAAAAAGAAATAAGTTTGGAAGATAATAAGTTGTTCAAATAGCTCTGAGCACAATGCGACTTAACTTCTGAGGTCATCAGTCGCCTAGAACTTAGAACTAACTAAATCTAACTAACCTAAGGACATCACACACATCCATGCCCGAGGCAGGATTCGAACCTGCGACCGTAGCGGTCGCTCGGTTCCAGACTGTAGCACCTAGAATCGCACGGCCACTCCGGCCGGCTTTTGGAAGATAGACTACGATGAAACCCCATAAAACCATGGCCAGTCCTACTTTGCTATAGGGTGGCGCACGATAAGTCATCTGATTTGTTTCATGAATAACACATTTGTTGTTGACACGATTTGTAATTTATTGATGTAGAAGTAAAGAATACAGCTTGGAAATACAACCTAATAAATGACATGTTCAATATGACTGCCGTTTTGGTTTACAACTCCTTCAAATCGCACACGTGAATTTGTGACGACTCTCCGACATAATGATGGCCCTAAGTTGCACTGCATTTTCGGGTTTTCTGTGGTTCATCTTCTCTTTAAGGAATCCCAAAAGGAAGAAATCTCATCGGTTAATGTCCGGGCTGTGGGGCTGCAACATTCGTCCTCCTGCATAACATTCTGGAAATCTGTTTGACAATACCCTAAAGCCAAGTCTTTCGTGCAGGGAATGAGGCACAATGCTGGCAGTATGGGGTCGTGCTCCATCCTGCATGAACCATTGTGTCTGCAATGGAAGACATGAGGCCATGAGTTGGGGAAAGAACTGGTTTCGCAGCATGTGTAAATAGCGTTCACCGGTTACTGTAGCATCGAAGAAGAACGAACGATCATTCCATGGCTTGACATCGCGACCCACACGCAAACGTTCTCCCCGTAGGTGTCTTTCGTGTGAATTATTCTCGGAGGTTCACGTGCCCAGACTCGAACGTTCTGTTTGTTCACAACACCGTTCACATAAAAATAAGCTTCGTCAGAAAACCATGTGTTGTGTAGCACTGCCTCTTGGTCTTGCTCGATTGCGCACCTTGCAAACTGCAGTTTCCGCTCCTTATTGTGTTGCGTTCCAAGATGGCCGCCGAGTAAGTGACGCCAGAAACCATTTCCAGAAAGTTAAGTTATTTAGACAGGAATATAATTTAGTTTAACGCCGACAACAAATTAAATACGTGCATTAGTGTATCGTTTATTCTTGCCGTTAAAGGTTTGACTTTTCTTTGCGTATTTTTTCAGAAAACACGAAAAGATCGTAACTTCGCGAAGTCGCGCTTAGGCTTAAATTTTGTAAACGTGTTTGTTTCTTGTTTCACGGTAATTTAACTAGTTTCTCGGTAACAAATAAGTAAACTACCGTAAATAGCGTATAACTTCATTGTTTTAATACAGATTTCAGAAAAAAAGCGTAACTTTATATCAGAAACTTGCTTATATACATTTGTTTATAGGCCTGATTGTCGAAACGTTTTTGGAGAATCAAAGTTAGAGTATCTCGTTTAATTGTCCTTTTTTTCATTCCATCGAGTGAAATATATAATAAATAGCGTATACCTTCATTGTTTTAATACAGATCTCAGAAAAACAGCGGAATTTTAAATCAGAAACTTGCTTATATACATTTGTGAATAAGCTTAATTCTTGTAACGTCTTTTTTGATTTTCGGTAATTTAATTGATTTATTCTAGCTAAAGTATTATTTTTGCCATGAGTGAGAAGTGCCTGACTTGCCATAGAATTGTTAGTTCCGGGGTTTGGTGTGATGGATGCAGTAGTTTTTTTCACTGGGGGGACTGCAGTGGCGTGGGTGTTGGGAAAGTGGATCAGGCTCATCAGTGGTTATGTAGGATTTGCAGCAGAGATAGGAAGATAGTGGAACAGGAGGGGAAAATTGCTGCCCTTCAGGCTGAGCTAGATCAGGCTAGGGAAGATCTGGACAGGTTAAGGAGGGAGAAGGGCAAAGAGAGGTGGGAAGTGGCAACAGGTAGCAGAAGGAACAGGCCTAGAACCAAGTCTGACAGTTTTGTGGTGAATGTCAAAAATAAGTTTGACCTGTTGCTTCAGTTAGAAACTGATGAGCCTCAAGCAGAGGTAGGTGTAGACAGGACACAACAAACTTTCAATAGGAAATTGAAAAAGAATGTAGGAAAGTCATCGAAAAGGAAGAAAGTTTTGTTGTTAGGCAGTTCTCATGCCAGAGGTGTAGGCCAACTTCTGCAGGAGGAATTAGGACCAGAATACCAGGTCACAAATTTTTTCAAACCAAGTGCTAGTCTGGATCAGGTGACAGAGGATTTAGGTTCACTCTGTAAAGGATTTACCAGGGAAGACACCGTGGTTATTGTGGGAGGGCCAGGGAACAGCATCGACAGAGATCCTGGGTACAGTATAGAGTGTGACCTGGTAAAGATTGCGTCCTGAGACGCCACGACCGGCCTCATTTGAACTCTTCTGTTGGGAGAGTTAATTTCGAGTTGGAACGGCTGCTTGGGTCGGGTCTGGGGGCTCATATTGGTGTGGTTCCTGTTGATTCTCTCAGTAGGTGGGACTATACCAGGCACGGCCTACATCTCAACAGGAAAGGGAAGGGGAAACTGGCTGGGGTAATAGCAGGAAATTTAAGGGGGGGAGGCACTGCCATGAATGGTAAAATACCAGTGGTTACAGGTGTTGGAGCAGCACCTTTTTTAGGATAGGTAAGACAGAAAGATGTCAAGTTCTACGAGAGGTCAGGATTGAAACAAATCTTCAGTTTAGGAAAGAAATTAAACAGCACAATTCTAGCACATTGGATAACCAATCACAGCTGTCAATTATAAATTTTCACCAATCACCAGAAATTTTATCTCCACCAAGTTGTATCTCAGTCCTAGGTAATTGCATTGATGAATTAAAGTCACCCAACCCAGTTGACATTATCTGCCTCCCTGAACACCATGTGACCACTGGTATAGGAACTAGGCCTAAGCACAATGAGAAACTCAGACAGGAGAGTACTGCAAATGTTAGAATAAGGAAAGGTTCTCATAAAAGTATAATTAAAAATAATGTAAGTATATTTCATCAAAATATTGGGAGTTTAAAGAATAAAATAGATGAGCTTCTGGTTTGTTTAGAAGATTTATAAGCTGAGGATGAAATAGATATACTATGCCTGTCTTAGCATCACATTGTTACTGATATGGAAAAGGTAAATGTAAGTGGATATAAGCTCTCTGCACATGTAATGAGAGAAAATATGGAGAAAGGAGGAGTTGCCATATATGTCAAAAGTTATCATTGTGCAAAAAGTGTAGAAACAAACAAGTTTTGTGTAGAGAAACATATAGAAGCATGTGCCTGTGAGCTTAAATTAAAGAAAGGCACATTTATAATTGTAACTGTATATAGGTCCCCATCAGGAAATTTTCATCTATTTCTGAAAAATTTGGACTCCTTGTTGTGCTATCTGTCAGACAGGGGGAAGCATATTATTATTTGTGGGGACTTCAATGTAGATTCTCTGAAAGAGGGTAATTGGAAAAATGACCTTGAAGTATTACTCGGTTCTTTCAATTTGACACCCGTTATTGATTTTCCTACTAGGGTGGTAAAGGATAGCAGCTCACTGATAGATAACTTCTTTATAGACCAAGATAAGTTTAACCAGATAAATGCTCAGCCTCTTGAGAATGGTCTTTCTGATCATGGTGCACAGCTAGTTACAATATATGACATAGCTCCATTCAGCAATACTAAACAGTCCTCCAAAGTAGTACTTTCAGTCAACGATTTAACAATTGCAAATTTCAGGGAAAGCCTACAGCAGTTAGACTGGGATGAGGTGTACCGTGAACCTGATGCCAATTTAAAATATAATTTATTTCATGACATTTTTGTAAATGCATTTGAAAACTGCTTCCCCAAGAAAATAGTTAAATATACTCGTAAGAAACCTTGTAACAAACCATGGCTTACTAAGGGTATAAAAATATCTTGTAACCGGAAAAGGGAAATGTATCTGACAGCAAGAAAGAGTAGTGACTCAGAAACTATCAAACATTATAAAAACTACTGTGTTATATTAAGAAAAGTTATTAAAAAATCCAGGAGTATGTGTATCATGTCTGAAATCAGCAACTCTGATAATAAAATTAAAACAATTTGGAATATTATTAAAAGAGAAACAGGTCAACCAAGAGCAGAGGAAGACAGTATTACCATAAAATTGAATGAAAACTTTACGAAAAAAAGTCAGAAGTTGAAAATATTTTTAATAATCATTTTCTAAATGTTGTGGATATAATAGGATCCAGGTGTTCATTAGAAGATGCTAGGCTGTTAATGGAAGAGGCCATACGTATGCAATTTGATACAATTGAAATCTCACCCACTTCTCCCTCTGAAATTAGGAAAGTAATAAACTTGCTTAAAAGCAAAAACTCACATGGAATTGATGGCATTTCCAGCAAAATACTAAAAGCTTGTTCGCAACAGATAAGTAAGATTCTCAGCCACCTGTGTAATAGCTCTCTGGAACAGGGCATTTTCCCTGATAGACTGAAATATGGTATTGTTATACCTTTGCATAAAATGGGGGATAGATCTGATGTCAACAATTACCATCCAATCTCCCTTCTAACAGCTTTATCCAAAATTTTTGAGAAAGTAATGTATTCAAGAGTAGCTTCACATATCTGTAAAAATGAAGCACTAACAAAATGTCAGTTAGGTTTCCAGAAAGGTTTTTCAACAGAAAATGCCATTTCTGCTTTCACCAATCAAATTTTGAATGATCTGAATAACCGAACACCACCCATTGGTATTTTTTGTGATCTCTCAAAGGCTTTTGATTGTGTAAATCATGAAATTCTGCTAGACAAGCTCAAGTATTGTGGCATGAGTGGGATAGTGCACAAATGGTTTAATTCGTACCTAACTGGAAGAGTGCAGAAAGGTGAAATATGTAGTTCTCATAACATGCAAAGATCAGCACATTCCTCAAACTGGGGAACTATCAAGAATGGGGTTCCACAAGGGCCAGTCTTGGGTCCTTTGTTGTTCTTAATATATATTAATGACTTGCCATTCTATATTCATGAAGAGGCAAAGTTAGTTCTCTTTGCTGATGATACAAGTATAGTAATCACACCTGACAAACAAGAATTAACTGATGAAATTGTCAATACTGTCTTTCAGAAAATTACTAAGTGGTTCCTTGTAAATGGACTCTCACTGAATTTTGATAAGACACAGTACATACAGTTCCGTACAGTGAATGGTATGACGCCATTAATAAATATAGACCTTAATCAGAAGCATATAGCTAAGGTAGAATATTCCAAAATTTTAGGTGTGTCCATTGATGAGAGATTAAATTGGAAGAAACACATTGATGATCTGCTGAAACGTTTGAGTTCAGCTACTTACGCAATAAGGGTCATTGCAAATTTTGGTGATAAACATCTTAGTAAATTAGCTTACTACGCCTATTTTCACTCATTGCTTTCATATGGCATCATATTTTGGGGTAATTCATCACTGAGGAATAAAGTATTTATTCCACAAAAGCATGTAATCAGAATAATAGCTGGAGTCCACCCAAGATCATCCTGCAGACATTTATTTAAGGATCTAGGGATATTCACAGTAGCTTCTCAGTATATATACTCTCTTATGAAATTTGTTATTAACAACCAAACCCAATTCAAAAGTAATAGCAGTGTGCATAACTACAATACTAGGAGAAAGGATGATCTTCACTATTCAAGATTAAATCTAACTTTGGCACAGAAAGGGGTGAATTATACTGGCACTAAAGTCTTTGGTCACTTACCAAATAGTATCAAAAGTCTGACAGATAAACAACAAGTATTTAAGAAGAAATTAAAAGAATTTCTGAATTTTAACTCCTTCTACTCCATAGAGGAATTTTTAGATATAAATTAAGAAAAAAAATATTTAAAAAATAAAAAATAAATAAATAAAAAAAAACACAAAAAAATAAAAAAGTTGTTATATTAACTTAAGTATGTTGTTAAATTAACTTAATTATGTCTTGTATTGGAAAATTTGACTCGTTCCACATCATTACGAAATATCGTATTCATGATCCATGGAACTAGTATTAATCTAATCTAATCTAATCTATCTCTCGCCGTAAGCTCATGCGCCACAGTCATCTTCTATGGATACAAGCGAAGCTCGGATTGAATAATACTTTGTAGAGATCTGCGTGAAATTCGCAACTCGGCGCTGGCCCTTCTTGTTGATTTACTCGGACTACGATTCAACGCCACTCGAACGGCTTCAATGTTTTGCGGCCAACGTGCGGTATGTGTATGTGGCCGCTGACACTCCAAAACAGATCCAGTACCTTCAAATTTTTCGTGTAATCTGCGTATTGTCTGTGGGCTGGGAGCCCATCGTGTGCCGAAATGAGCACGAAACCTTCTCTGTGTCAATGTAATTCTGTTCGTTGCCGCGAACAGTAACACAATCTCCGTGTTTAGTGCGACGGTCAACCGTCCTTTGTCCGCCATTGCGGCAAACTGAAATGGCGAGCACACAGCGAAAGCGATGTACTCGCAACGACATCTGGCGTAATTCCCATGAACTGCACGAGGTTGAGTGCTCAATTTGAAAGCTATTGCCTCGAAAGTATACTTCTAGAATCATACTTCAAGCGGGTGGCTTATCGCGTGACACCCTGTATATAGCAGTGAAGTATGGACCTTAAAAACAAAAATAAAGTAAGGCTGTATATAGGAGGAATGAGATTTTTGAAACAGTGGTTACGGAAGAAGAAACAGCAAAATAATAACTGATATATGCGGGGGCTAATAAAACAAAATATAAGCGAACGTGTCCAGGACCACAGAAAAAAATGGATTATCAACTTCGATAGCACCGATATGGTGTTTCAGAAATAACATACACATACCACCTAAACGATCGAACACCAGTAGAAGAGCTAAGGAAAAGACGGAAGTACCAGTACTGTCAAAAGATACAGAAACTCCAAACAGGATTGCACAATTGCCTACTTTCTTCCATCTCATCCTCTGTTAATAACGTATTATTTCTCCCTCTTTTGCTGGCCACTCAACATCTATGCCATATTGAATACTTATATTCTTATGCTTATACGCTTCCACATATTTCAGTTCGATGTTACTACTCGCATTTGCAAAGAACGCGTTGAGATAATTGTTTAACACAGTTTTAAGAAGACATATTTTTTTAAATTCTGTGTGTTCATTGTTATGCGTACTGTCATTATTATTATTATTATTACTATTATCACCCATTGGATAGCCGTGCATGTTAAAACGTCAGTTTTGGGACGGGGAGGTGTTGTACCCCAGACTGAATCCGCCCTGCGAATTAACGATAATAGTTGGTGTGCCGGCCATTGTGGACATGGTTTTTAGACGGTTTACCACATCCCACTTGGTGAATATTGGGCTGATACCCACGCCCCACTTCAGTGACACGATTTGCAAAGACGCATAAAAATTTTGCTCATTTTCGCATGAATCGTACTACATACAGACAGTTGTACACGCATTCGATCCAGGGTGAGGGAGGGGGGGGTAGGGGGGGGGGAGGGCGTAGGAAGGGCATCTGGACACCCCTTATACTAACCATACCAAATTCGATCATAAACTTGCCGACTCTGTGCCTATGCGAAGCAAAGGTACAAAGAAAAGAAGATTATATTATTTTCATCTTATGTTGCTCATGTTGTTGTTGTTGTGGTCTTCAGTCCTGAGACTGGTTTGATGCAGCTCTCCATGCTACTCTATCCTGTGCAAGCTTCTTCATCTCCCAGTACCTACTGCAACCTACATCCTTCTGTATCTGTTTAGTGTATTCATCTCTTGGTCTCCCTCTACGATTTTTACCCTCCAATACTTAACTGGTGATCCCTTGATGCCTCAGAACATGTCCAACCAACCGATCCCTTCTTCTAGTCAAGTTGTGCCACAAACTTCTCTTCTCTCCAATCCCATTCAGTACCTCCTCATTAGTTATATGATCTACCCACCTTATCTTCAGCATTCTTCTGTAGCACCACATTTCGAAAGCTTCTATTCTCTTCTTGTACAAACTGGTTATCGTCCATGTTTCACTTCATACATGGCTACACTCCATACAAATACTTTCAGAAACGACTTCCTGACACTTAAATCTATACTCGATCTTAGCAAACTTCTCTTCTTCAGAAATGCTTTCCTTGCCATTGCCAGTCTACATTTTATATCCTCTCTACTTCGACCATCAGCAGTTATTTTACTTCCTAAATAGCAAAACTCCTTTACTACTTTAAGTGTCTCATTTCCTAATCTAATTCCCTCAGCATCACCCGACTTAATTCGACTACATTCCTTTATCCTCGTTTTGATTTTGTTCAAATGGTTCAAATGGCTCTGAGCACTATGGGATTTAACTTCTGAGGTCATCAGTCCCCTAGAACTGAGAACTGCTTAAACCTAACTAACCTAAGGACATCACACACATCCATGCCCGAGGCAGGATTCGAACCTGCGACCGTAGCGGTCGCGCGGTTCCAGACTGTAGCGCCTAGAACCGCTCGGCTACCCTGGCCGGCTTGTTGATGTTCATCTTATACCCTCATTTCATGCCACTGTCCATTCCGTTCAACAGCTCTTCCAAGTCCTTTGCTGTCTCTGACAGAATTACAATGTCATTGGCGCACCTGAAAGTTTTTATTTCTTCTCCATGGATTTTAATATCTACTCCGAATTTTACTTTTGTTTCCTTCACTGCTTGCTCAATATACAGATTGAATAAGATCGGGGAGAGGCTAGAACCCTGTTGCTCATGTACAATGCAAATTGTAATGCTACTAAGGATATATGTTTAGACGCAGGAGAGGACCTGAATGCGTTAATTTTGCAAGTTGAAGTGAATAAATAAAGATTAGAGGTGGTTACCCTTATCTCTTCTCCGTCTGGTGGTTAGCCGTGAAGATAAATATTTCTCCCACGACTAGGTTTCAACTCGACTGCTTGTGGACCGGACGCTCTCGCGTTGGACCAGTAACCTGAAAATGCCTAGCCTACATCACTCAACAACCTGGGAACGGCGTAAACAGAGCTCGTTTACTGCCATGAAGAACTGGCTCTGTTTACCCCGATGAAAGCGACGCTGCGTTCCGCAAGAAGGGCCGGGAGCCCGGCAAGAAATAATAACAGCGTTAAAAGAGCGGGCTCGGCCCGCGTATGCAAACAGAACTGGCAACAGGAGCGGGGTGGGGCAGTGCAAACAAACTCGGCGCCGCCTGAAGCCCAAGTTATATAGAGGTTGCGGCCTCCGCGCGCGCTGCCGGAGTGAATTATACAACAAACGACATAACGCATAAATTAGCGGGCGTGTCACGTAGGGGCTGAGGCGGCGCGCAGTGCGCATATGCGATTCACAGAAGATGCCCCGCCGGCCCTTCCCAACTCTGCGTCCTGGTCGTGCGCGCCTGCAAACTACCGTCCATCTCGCACAAACCACCTTGCCAGCGGAGGTCTACTTCGTACATTGTTTCCCAAAAATTATACACTATTGGCCATTAAAATTGCTACACCAATAAGAAATGCAGATGATAAAACGGGTATTCATTGGAGAAATATATTATACTAGAACTGACATGTGATTACATTTTCACGCAGTTTGGGTGCATAGATCCTGAGAAATCAGTACCCAGAACAACCACCTCTGGCCGTAATAACGGCCTTGATACGCCTGGGCATTGAGTCAAACAGAGCTTGGATGCAGTGTACAGGTACAGCAGCCCATGCAGTTTCAACACAATACCACAGTTCATCAAGAGTAGTGACTGGCGTATTGTGACGAGCCAGTTGCTCGGTCACCATTGACCAGACATTTTCAGTTGGTGAGAGATCTGGAGAATGTGCTGGCCAGGGCAGCAGTCGAAGATTTTCTGTATCCAGAAAGGCCCTTACAGGACCTGCAACATGCGGTCGTGCATTAATCTGCTGAAATGTAGGGTTTCGCAGGGATTGAATGAAGGGTAGAGCCACGGGTCGTAATACATCTGAAATGTAACTTCCACTGTTCAAAGTGCCGTCAATGCGAACAAGAGGTGACCGAGATGCGTAACCAATGGAACACCATACCATCACGCCGGGTGATACGCCAGTATGGCGATGACGATTATACGCTTCCAATGTGCGTTCACCGCGATGTCGCCAAACACGGATGTGACTATCATGATGCTATAAACAGAACCTGGATTCATCCGAAAAAATAACGCTTTGCCATTCGTGCACCCAGGTTCGTCGTTGAGTACACCACCGCAGGCGCTCCTGTCTGTGCCGGCCGCGGTGGTCTAGCGGTTCTGACGCTGCAGTCCGGAACCGCGGGACTGCTACGGTCGCAGGTTCGAATCCTGCCTCGGGCATGGGTGTGTGTGATGTCCTTAGGTTAGTTAGGTTTAAGTAGTTCTAAGTTCTAGGGGACTTATGACTTAAGATGTTGAGTCCCATAGTGCTCAGAGCCATTTAGAGCTCCTGTCTGTGATGCATCGTCAAGGGTAACCGCAGCCATGGTGTCCGAGCTGATAGTCCATGCTGCTGCAAACGTCGTCGAACTGTTCGTGCAGATGGTTGTTGTCTTGCAAACGTCCCCATCTGTTGACTCAGGGATCGAGACAAGGCCGCACGATCCGTTACAGCCATACGGATAAGATGCCTGTCATCTTGACTGCTAGTGATACGAGGCCGTTGGGATCCAGCACGGCGTTCCATATTTTCCTCCTGAACCCACCGATTCCATATTTTGCTAACAGGCATTGGATCTCGACCAACGCGAGCAGCAATCTCGCGATACGATAAACCGCAATCGCGATAGGCTACAATCCGACCTTTGTCAAAGTCGGAAACGTGATGGTACGCATTTCTCCTCCTTACATGAGGCATCACAACAACGTTTCACCAAGCAACGCCGGTCAACTGCTGTTTGTGTATGAGAAATTGGGTCCGCAGCTCGTGGTCGTGCGGCAGCGTTCTCGCTTCCCGCGCCCGGGTCCCCGGGTTCGATTCCCGGCGGGGTCAGGGATTTTCTCTGCCTCGTGATGACTGGGTGTTGTGTGATGTCCTTAGGTTAGTTAGGTTTAAGTAGTTCTCACCAAGTTCTAGGGGACTGATGACCATAGATGTTAAGTCCCATAGTGCTCAGAGCCATTTGAGAAATCGGTTGGAAATTTTTCTCGTGTCAGCACGTTGTAGGTGTCGCCACCGGCGCCAATCTTGTGTGAATGCTCTGAAAAGCTAATCATTTGCATATCACAGCATCTTCTTCCTGTCGGTTACATTTCGCGTCTGTAGCACGTCATTTTCGTGGTGTAGCAATTTTAATTGCCAGTAGTGTATCTCCGCGAACGAAGCATTAAAGAGCAATGAAAATTTACACGTCGTTACAAATCATGACTTCGGAGAGGTGTGTACACTGTAATGAAAATCAAGCAAGGTTGCGAAGGGGCAAGACACTGGAATCGTATTCTGGACGAAAGCGATTCAAATCCGTATAAACTCTTTCGGTATACAGAGCTCCCAACTTTCGGATGAGTAAGGAGCCAATTTACAATACAGTACAAGTAGACGGCCGTAGACTGATTGTAGGAGACCTCATCACACACCACCCGGCGTGGTGCCATAGACTGGTAGACAGTGGAGGGAATATCTGCTGGAAATAACCGATGGAGAGAATTCAGTAATGCTGAATGATGGCATGGCGACTCGCATAAGAGTGCCTTGTGAAGCAAAGTCGGCAACAATCTACAGTATCAGTAAAACTAGCTCGTACGACACAGTGCTTACTACAATATCCACTAGGTTCGGACAAACTACCGCTGCTAATAAACTTTCACGGCCAGGAATGGTCTTCTAGTATTTGTTAATATACACTGGCCATTAATATTGCTACACCACGAAGATGACGTGCTACAGACGCGAAATTTAACCGACAGGCTGAAGATGCTGTGATATGCAAATGATTAGTTTTTCAGGGCATTCACACAAGGTTGGCGCCGCTGGTGACACCTACAACGTGCTGACATGAGGAAAGTTTCCAACCGATTTCTCATACACAAACAGCAATTGATCGGCGTTGCCTCGTGAAACGTTGTTTTGATGCCTCGTGTAAGGAGGAGAAATGCGTACTATCACGTTTCCGACTTTGATAAAGGTCGAATTGTAGCCTATCGCCATTGCGGTTTATTGTATCCCGATATTGCTCGCGTTGGTCGAGATCCAATGACTGTTAGCAGAATATGGAATCGGTGGGTTCAGGAGGGTAATACGGAGCGCTGTGCTCGATCCCAACGGCCTCGTATCACTAGCAGTCGAGATGACAGGCATTTTATCCGCATGGCTGTAACGGATCGTGCAGCCACGTCTCGATGCCTGAGTCAACAGATGGGGACGTTTGCAAGACAACAACCATCTGCACGAACAGTTCGACGACGTATGCAGCAGCATGGAGTATCCTCTCGGAGACAATGGTTAAGCGTGTATTCGTCATCGCCATACTGGCGTATCACCCGGCGTGATGGTATGGAGTGCCATTCTCCAGGTCTCTCATCAACTGAAAAGTCTCTCATCAACTGAAAAGTCTGGTCAATGGTGGCCGAGCTCGTCACAATACGCCAGTCACTACTCTTGATGAATTGTGGTATCGTGTTGAAGCTGCATGGGCAGCTGTACCTGTACACACCATCTCTGTTTGACTCAATGCCCAGGCGTATCAAGGCCGTTATTACGGCCAGAGGTGGTTGTTCTGGGTACTGATTTCTCAGGATCTATGCACCCTAATCGCTTGAAAATGTAATCACATGTCAGTTCTAGTATAATATATTGTCCAATGAATACCCATTTATCATCAGCATTTCTTCTTGGTGTAGCAAATTTAATGGCCAGTAGTGTACATATAACGAGATGTTTGTCGAAGACATTATGGAAGCAACTGAAAATACGCACGAGCTGTTGCAGCCTACATAACTTTTTCAGAGGCCATCACCAATGCGGATACGACCTCCATACTGCAAAACAAGATCATGGTGGAATGCAGGTTTCCAGGGCGTAAAGAAAATATGAATTGAGGCATTGAACCGATAGAAGGAACAGACGAAATTAGAAAAGTACCTTTCCCTTACATGTGTGATAGTGAAACCCAACGTACTTCGTAAAAAAAGCAAGGAAGAAGTTGAGAAGATCTGTGTTATTCGAGTTTCACAAGACAAACACGGCTCACAAACATTTTGTAAAAAAATTAGCGTTTCGCTATCAGAGGTAGGACTACGCAACGAGAGGTTTCTCCATCGGAGGACGTGTTAGAGAGAACACAGCAAAACCCGGCTTCTACGGCAGATCCCAGACCGCAACACAGGTGTGAGGATGCAATGCACGAGCATTTGATGCCCTATATCTTAAAGAAAGACAAGCGCTGTTACACGCGAAACGTACAGCACCGGGGCCTGACAATATTTGCTACGAAGTGCTTCGGCAGCTCCCACAAATAGGTAAAGAGCAACTAATTAATTTCTTAAATACAGTATGACATTAATCCGTCTTTATTTCGTCCACGAAAGTACTAAGAATCGTGATGATTAAGAAACAAGAGAAGGAGAAAAACAAGGTTGAAACCTAAGGACCGAAAACGTTGTTAACGTGCACACACAAAACATTGGAATGGATGATTAAATATAGAGTGGTGGACAGAAAAGACACGCTTTCTTTCGCTATACCAATTTGGGTTGAGAAGAGGAATGGGCAGAAACGGAGTTCTGATGCTACAAACATTCACTAATCCCTAAGCGAAAATACAGTGATAAGCCAAAACATATGATCACCTGTCTAGTAACTTGATTGTCCATATTTGGAACGAAATACATCGCTGATTCTGCGTATCAGGGATCCGACAGATTGTTGTTAGGTTTGTGGTGGTATGTGGGTTAGATGTCTACGCACAGGTTATGTAATTAGCGTAAATAATTTCGGTCGCCGAGACATCACCGTGAGTTACTATAGTGCTCCTTCAACCACTGTAGCACGGTTCTGGTACCGAGGCACGGCCAACTGTACTGCTGAAAGGCGACATCGCCGTCGGGGAGGAGATCAAGCATGAAGGGATGCAGTGGTTCGTAGCTGTCAGCGAGTCTTCGATTACTAGGGCAGGTCCCATACAAGCGCAGGAGAATTTCTTTCGCAGCATAATACGAGGTGTGGCTAGAAAAAAACCGGACTAGTACTGGTGAAACAATAAAACGAATGCAATAAGGCTGAAAGTCGCGTGGCCTGTCATGTGACTCTCGCTCCGCCTACTGCTCGAGTTTCATCTGCCTCCTGCACTCAGTCTGCCCGTGGCGTCTGTTTTAAGTAGTTGACGTTTTGTCTGTGCGTCGGAAAATGTCGAGTGTACAGAAAGAACAGCGTGTTAACATCAAATTTTGTTTCAAACTAGGAAAATCTGCAAGTGAAACGTTTGTAATGTTACAACAAGTGTACGGCGATGATTGTTTATCGCGAACACAAGTGTTTGAGTGGTTTAAACGATTTAAAGATGGCCGCGAAGACACCAGTGATGACACTCGCACTGGCAGACCATTGTCAGCAAGAACTGATGCAAACATTGAAAAAATCGGTAAACTTGTTCGACAAGATCGCCGTTTAACAATCAGAGCAGTGTCTGAGTTAACAGGAGTTGGCAACGAAAGTGTTAAGCAGATTCTTCATGAAAGTTTCAACATGAACAAAGTGTGTTCAAAAATGGTTCCAAAGTGTCTCACAATTGAACAGAAGGAACGCCGAAGAATGATTTGTTCTGACATCCTGGAAAACATTGAAAGTGATCCCACCTTCTTACAAAATGTTATTACTTGCGATGAATCGTGGTTTTTTACTTACGATCCCGAAACTAAACGCCAATCGATGCATTGGAAAACTCCTGGTTCTCCACGACAAAAAAAGCACGAATGTCAAAATCGAAATTCAAGGCAATGATGATTGTTTTTTTTTTACATCAAAGGGATTGTGCACATTGATTGGGTACCAGAGGGACAAACAGTGAATCAGCATTACTACATTAGCGTCCTGGCTACCCTACGTGAGCGAGTACGGAGAAAACGGAACGATTTGTGGAGAAAAAAGTCATGGATCCTTCACCAAGACAATGCCCCAGCTCACAGTGCGTTGTCAGTGAAGACGTTTTTGGCAAAACACAACATTCCCATCCTAGATCATCCACCCTACTCACCTGATTTGGCCCCCTGTGACTTTTTTCTTTTCCCTAAAGTCAAGTCAGCTTTGAAAGGAACTAGATTTGAGACTGTTGAAGCAGTAAAAGAAAAAGCGACGGAAGTAATGTATGGACTTACCGAAAATGATTTGCAGCATTGCTATGAACAGTGGAAAATTCGTATGAAGCGGTGTAGAGAACGAGGAGGAGAGTACATTGAAGGAGATAACATGAAATTGTAAATAATTGTAAATAAATGTTTTTTCGAGCATCAGTCCGGTTTTTTTCTAGCGGCACCTCGTACTACTCCCAGCAGCCTGTGTCCGTGACGCGCTGCACGTTTCGAGCTGCGGTTCACTCCTATGACTGCGTTTGTGGAAAGACCATCGATCTAATGTAACAAAAACGTGTCACTCGAGGAGCCGACACGTTTCCATTAATCGACGGTCGAATCCCGATGGTCCTGTGCCGACTGCAATCGTAATTGACGATGTCGTAGGGTCAACATGTGAACACGTGGGGGTGGTTTGCTGCGGAGCTCCAAGTTCAACGATGTACGATGAACGGTGCGCTCCGAAACACTTGTACGTGCACCAGCATTGTGTTCTTTCGGCAGACGTACCATCTACAGAGCAGACAATCCTCCAAACCCCACGTTTTGTGAAGAGTCGTGGTCGTTCAACCACTAAGCACCTGGTGGTAATTTCACTGTGCATCTACCTCTTTCCGTAAATGCTCACAACAGCAGCACATGGACATTTGACCACCTTCGCCGTTTCCGAGATACTCGTTCACAGGCTCTGCGTAATAATAATCTGTCCTTTGTCAGAGTTGGAATGCCTTGGCCTGTTCGATCACCTGATCTGTCTCCAATCGAGCACATATGGGACATCATCAGACGACAACTCTGTGTGCCCACAAACAGCATTGACCGTCCCTGTATTGACCGACCATGTGCAACAGGCATGAAACTCCATCCCACAAACTAACATCCGGCACCTACACAACACAATGCATGCACGTTCGCATGCTTTAATTCAACATTCTCGCAGTTAAACCAGTTATTAATACACCAATATTTCACATTTTCAATGGCTTATCTCGGGCTTACATTAATCTGTGATCGTGCAATCCAAGCCGACCAGTAATGGACTATGAGCCCATCTTCAACGTACACGTACGTAATTATTTGGCCTTTATAGAATTTCTTGAAGGGAGGATATAAGATGAACATCAACAAAAGCAAAACGGGGATAATGGAATGTAGTCGAATTAAGTCAGGTGATGTTGAGGGTATTAGATTAGGAAATGAGACACTTAAAGTAGTAAAGCAGTTTTGCTATTTGGGGAGCAAAATAACTGATGATGGTCGAAGTAGAGAGGATATAAAATGTAGACTGGCAATGGCAAGGAAAGCGTTTCTGAAGAAGAGAAATTTGTGAACATCGAGTATAGATTTAAGTGTCAGGAAGTCTTTTCTGAAAGTATTTGTATGGAGTATGGAAGTGAAACATGGACGATAAATAGTTTGGACAGGAAGAGAATAGAAGCTTTCGAAATGTGGTGCTACAGAAGAATGCTGAAGATTAGATGGGTAGATCACATAACTAATGAGGAGGTACTGAATAGGATTGGGGAGAAGAGGAGTTTGTGGCACAACTTGACCAGAAGAAGGGATCGGTTGGTAGGACATGTTCTGAGGCATCAAGGGATCACCAATTTAGTATTGGAGGGCAGCGTGGAGGGTAAAAATCGTAGGGGGAGACCAAGAGATGCATACACTAAGCAGATTCAGAAGGATGTAGGTTGCAGTAGGTACTGGGAGATGAAGAAGCTTGCACAGGATAGAATAGCATGGAGAGCTGCATCAAACCAGTCTCAGGACTGAAGACCACAACAACAGAATTTCTGTCGATGATTTTTTATACTTTCATTTTTAACTGGTTTTCAGCACGTCAGCACGTGCTGAAAACTAGCTTAAAATAGTTTACAGTCGTGGTCTAGCTGGTAGAACGCTAGACTCCATCCCTCGCAGTCCCTGATTCAGATATGGGCAGGAGTGGGAAGTACTAATCGTTGTAGTCCCTCACCAAGTCCAGTCAGAAAGTGTCAGATTGAGCGCCGGGGATCATTACTGGAGGCAAAAGGCAGCCGGAGCAATGGACTAGCCAACAGTTCCCCACCTAGTGCTGAACGAAGTGCTGAACTTTACCTGTAGTCAGGCCAGAAGTCGTTCACGCGTTGAGCGTCGCCTTTTAACACACTGACAACGCCAAAAAAATCTGCCTCGCTGCGATGTGAACAGGTCCCTCAAACCTCTGTCTTACTGCAACAAATATAACCAAACAGGTAATTCACATATGGCTCCTTTCTTAACTACGAGGGTCGTTCAATAGGTAATTCCCCACATTTTTTCTAAAGTCATTAATATACATAGACAAACATCCTTGTTAGTGCTTTACATTTTATGTTTATTCTGTGCGCCGGTGAAGTTTCGAAGGCAGAGCCCTAGTACAGCGTCAAAGTGGCGTCTACATACGACTCACGTTACAAGCAGCGTGCTGTTATTGAATTCTTGTGTGCAGAAAAAGAAATATGGTGAACATTCACAAACGTTTGCGTGCAGTGTATGGTGATGCTGCAGTTGATAGGAGTGCAGTTGGGCGATGGGTAAAGAAAGTTACAGCCTCAGGAAATGCAGAAACAGAGCTCCATGATCAGTCACGCTCGGGACGTCCTGTCACAGCCCCTGCTTTAGATATGCGGAATCGTGCGGATGCCATTATTCGTGTCAATCGGCGCATCACAACTCGACAATTGGCTCTGCAGTTGTCGGTCAGCATTGGAAGTGCGTCTGCAATGATCGAGACTCTGGATATTCAAAGAGGTGCTCTCGATGGGTTCCACGAATGCTCACAGCGGATGACCAGATACAAAGAAGGGTCATTTCATCTGAATTGTTGGAGCGTTCTGATACCGATGGAGAGGCCTTTCTGTCAGTGATCGTTACGAGGAACGTAAGCTGTGTGCACCACTTTGCGCCGGAAACAAAAAGGGAGTCCATGGAGTTGATCATCCTCATTCACCACGAAAGAAGGAATTCAAGACAACCAGCTCTGCCGAAAACGTCATGGTGACAGTCTTCTGGGATTGTGATGGCGTCATTCTCGTGGATGTGATGCCAAGAGGGTCAACCATCAATTCAGAGGCATACGTGAAGACCCTGAATAAACTCAAGAACCGCTTCCGACGTGTTCGATCGGACAAGAATCCAGCAGAAATCTTGCTCCAACACGATAATGCACGCCCACACAAAAGTATGAGAACCCGGGAATATATCGTGAAACTGGGTTGGACATCATTGCCTCACCCACCCTACAATCCAGAACTGACACCCTCTGACTTCCATCTTTTTGGGCAGCTTAAAGATTCTCTACAGGGGACTCACTTTGAAAACGACGAGAGTGTCAGTCGTGGAGTGAAAACATAGCTACGCCTACAGGACAAGAGCTTTTTCCAGCAGAATATGCATTCTCTTCCACATCGTTGGCGTACGGCCATGGAACGTGATGGAGACTACGTAGGAGAATAGGACACGGACAAGACGTATAGACGTATATTATCACCAAATTCTGACTCTCACTAATAAAAATATTCTGAGAAAATCTGTGAGGCATTATTTATTGAGCGGTCTTCGTATTATGACTGTTAAATTAAATCCTCAGAATATTTACGATTAGCGTGATACATGATATAAAGCGATTCTGGACAGACAATACAAGACACCAAATTTCATCTGGACTTCCCAGAACACTGGCCATCTTGTGCAGTGTTTCAGGTCCTTGTGAGTCGCAAGTATTTCGAAACAAACTTAATCTCTTAATACTCCCTACAGATAAAGCCCTGAGGTGCTAAGCCTGGTGAGCATGCACGCCATTTTCTGTTTTCCGAATGATTGATCAACGATCTCCAAATGTTCTCTTGAGAACGTCTCTACACATCTGTGTGGAATGACATTCGTCATTTTGATATAACATGTATGACCTTAAGTATAGAGAAATGTCTGCCAACAACACTGACGTCGTATCTGTTAGGAACTGCAGCTACTTATGGCTATTAATCCTCCCGTCAATAAAATACAAACTGAAGGTGCGATTCCTGAAAAGCCCACAAGACAAGTTTACAGAACAAGGGCATTGTTTATCCACCTATTTCGGCCAGAGTTTATGTCCAACTGACCAGCAATGCATATTGCCAAGATTAATTGCCCATGGTTTGTAAAGGATTCTGCATTCTTAAACAATATATTGCATAGAAATACCGCATAATTTTACAGTTTTTGTACATATACTGTTAGGAGAATTATATTAAATTTTGAAAGTTACTGCAAGGAAGCTGTTTATGGGATATGGAAAGGACTAATCGCGTTGGAATGTGGTATTTATAGACTGTGCCTTTGGTTAATGACTCTCGTACATTCAAGTGCCTCGTTGTGATAAGTGATTTTCTGCTAGCGCTGATTAAATGTTAGTTCTGTTTGTTCCATCAGTTGCTATTCTCTTTCGTTGGCTTATTTTCTTCTTCACACAGTTTTTCGAATAATGGTTGTAAACACAGATAGCTGTCAGCATAGACTGCAACAGAGATGCGTTGATAGAGAATGGCAAGAAATCTGGAAACGGCTTAAACAGGAAGGTAAACCTAACAGTTCCTTCTTAACATAGAGGATCAAGAATGTCGTACTTCTTCCGATCTGTCGGGATACGGGACATGTCTCAGCTACTTCATGAAAATATTCCAAAGCGCCACATACAGTAATGAATGTGGAGCAGTTGGCTCAAAGCATCACATCGTCTGGGAGTGTGCGATTATACATGATGTTACAGACCAGGATAGCAACACCTTTGGTAGTACACAAGTGTATAGCGTAACTGGGAATAAGAAGCAGTGGCAAAAGCCAAATTTACTAACAGCCAAAATATCAGCTTACAAACTGCAAGCCTAAAATAACCGAGGGGCAAGGAAAAATAGACCATAGTTGATGATAACGAGATGCACCATATCCAGGATAGAACATCCAGGTACAAAGACCTACCGGATGCAGGGAGGCGATTAGCCTCTACGAGGACCAGGAAATCAATTACAAAGTTAATAATGTGGTATAGCATGCGCATGTTGGATTCTGGAGGAGCATATATCTGTGCATCAGATGGCTGAAGGGTATTATGTAGATTTGTTAAATCATATTTACTTCTGCTTTAAATAGATGTTTTATGTAGTTTTACCCCTTAAACTCCATAATGATGAGTTATACAAACAAATTTGAAATTTTATCATGAAATGTTATGTGTTGTATTCATATACACCATTTCATGAACAACATCTGATCTATTCTTATATTTATACAACAGACTAAAAAATAATAAAAAAATAAATAATAAAAAATAAAATGTCAACCTACAACCGCACCGTTGCTACAAAAATTACACGATTGCTTACGTATATTAACACATTTGTGTGACGTCTTTACCTGACTCTGGGACACTGATTTACTATGGTGTCATGTTTCTACTATTTGACCATCTTTCACAAACGTTATGTGGTTGAAGTCCTCTTCAAAGGCTCTGTCTAGTGCCACAAAAAAAATTTAGTCCTAGTAACAAAAGAAGAAAAGTCGATGCCAAAATTCGGCACCTATAAAAGTTTGAAAATTACTTGCGTACGTCAGGGATTTCATCACACTGTTTGCTATAATTCAGCGAAGACCACATCATGATAGATTTCCTCTTTTTGGATACGTCTGGTGTGGCCTGTTTTAGCGTCCTCAACCTGTTGCTGTCGTGGTCTACAGTCCGAAGACTGGTTTCAAACAGTTCTCCATGCTGCTCTATCCTGTTCAAGCCTCTTCATCTCGATATAACTACTACAACCTACATCTTGGGAATCTGCTTACTGTATTCTTCTCTTGGTCTCCCTCTACGATTTTTACTCCCCACTCTTACCTCCAGTACTACATTAGTGATTCGTGGTTCGCAAGGTGCAGAAATAAATTAAGGAGGAGAGTCGAAGTCTGTTTCTGTTATTTATCAGTGAGTATGTTTAGCGGGAAAACCTGACACTGTGAATTTGAAGCTGAAATGCATTTCTCCCCACCGGGAAAGTCTTCAAACTTGGCTACATGTTTTATCTGTCTTCTGCGAGTAGTGATCTATCGAATGCGTCAACCAGGCACATCTCACTGATTGACTCAAAAGCCCAAATTTCGAATATTTGTCGTATCTCTACTACTATTGGAAGACAAACTAACGAAGTAATATTAGTTTTGGCACTTCTAAAGCAGGAAGAAACACTGTACTTTTGCGCCAAGCCTGGAGATATCGGCAAAAGCAGGTCCAATGGTTTCTCTCGGCGATACTGTTGTGGCTGTGAGTGCGGCACTATGAAGTTATAGCGGCGACCCGCTCACAACGTGCTGCGGAGGTGTCAGAAAAACACACACCTCTTTTCTCGCCCTGCGGGGAAATAAATTTCGCTGGCGGAACAAGAAACTTCCGAGAAAGCGGACGCTCTTTCGTAATTAATCTGTGGGGAACTCCGTGGTAAAGTCTCTCCGAGATGAATTAGGAGGCAGGGGGTGCACGTTCTTGGTACTTAGCGAATAAAATACTCCACAATTGTTTACAATATAAATTTGGGACATGGAAAATTTAGGTTGTGAAATGTATGGGGCAGATGAGCTAACATCGCGTGGGAGATAAATTTTGCAAAGAAATTGTTCCTGAACTTCTTCAGATATGAGGGGACAAGACAATTATTTATTTCTACGTACCCAGCGGATACTGAGCATAAAATTATAGCTCTGTGTGTGTTTACGGTTCAGTTTCTAGCACAGAATTATTGCCTGAAGAAGAGAGAGTCAACATTTGAAAATTAAAACACACATCATCTTGCGGATGTTGCAGTTTTTCTTACACTGCCGGAAAAGGAAATTAGAACACTCGTTTAGAGGTCTCAGATTCACTCAAGATTTATTGTTGCAACAGTGCATATGGAGTACATGAAATGATTATACACTACTGGCCATTAAAATTGCTACACCACGAAGATGACGTGCTACAGACGCGAAATTTAGCCCACAGGAAGAAGATGCTGTGATATGCAAATGATTAGCTTTCCAGAGCACTCACACAAGTTGGCGCCGGTGGTGACACCTACAACGTGCTCACATGAGGAAAGTTTACAACCGATTTCTCATACACAAACAGCAGTTGACCGGCGTTGCCTCGTGAAACGTTGTTGTGATGCCTCGTGTAAGGAGAAGAAATGCGTACCATCACGTTTCCGACTTTGATAAAGGTCGGATTGTAGCCTATCGCGATTGCGGTTTATCGTATCGCGACATTGCTGCTCGCGTTGGTCGAGATCCAATGCTGTTAGCAGAATATGGGATCGGTGGGTTCAGGAGGGTAACACGGAACGCTGTGCTGAATCCCAACAGCCTCGTATCACTAGCAGTCGAGATGTCAGGCATCTTATCCGCATGGATGTAACGGATCGTGCAGCCACGTCTCGATCCCTGAGTCAACAGATGGGGACGTTTGCAAGACAACAACCATCTGCACGAACAGTTCGACGACTTTGCAGCAGCATGGACTATCAGTTCGGAGACCGTGGCTGCGGTTACCCTTGATGCTGCATCACAGACAGGAGCGCCTGCGATGGTGTACTCAAGGACGAACCTGTATGCACGAATAGCAAAACGTCATTTTTTCGGATGAATGCAGTTTCTGTTTACAGCATCACGATGGTCGCATCAGTGTTGGGCGACATCGCGGTGAACGCACATTGGAAGCGTGTATTCGTCATACTGGCGTATCACCCGGCGTGATGGTATGGGGTGCCATTGGTTACACATCTCGGACACCTCTTGTTCGCATTGACAGCACTTTGAACAGTGAACGTTACATTTCAGATGTGTTACGACCCGTGGTTCTACCCTTCATTCGATCCCTGCGAACCCTACATTTCAGCAGGATAATGCACGACCGCATGTTGCAGGTCCTGTAGGGGCCTTTCTGGATACAGGAAATGTTCGACTGCTGCCCTGACCAGAACATTCTCCAGATCTCTCACCAACTGAAAACGTCTTGTCAACGGTGGCCGAGCAACTGGCTCGTCACAATACGCCAGTCACTACTCTTGATGAACTGTGGTATCGTGTTGAAGCTGCATGGGCAGCTGTACCTGTACACGCCATCCAAGCTCTGTTTGACTCAATGCCCAGGCGTATCAAGGCCATTATTACGGCCAGAGGTGGTTGTTCTGGATACTGATATCTCAGGATCTATGCACCCAAATTGCGTGAAAATGTAATCACATGTCAGTTCTAGTATAATATATCTGTCCAATGAATACCCGTTTATCATCTGCATTTCTTCTTGGTGTAGCAATTTTAATGGCCAGTAGTGTATTTACAGATCAATAACACAAGCGGTTCGGGGGTACCACATACTGACCCATGCTGAAACATCAATACTAGTATGTGTTGTATCCTCCACGGGCGGCAATGCAGGCGCTGACTCTGGCATCCAGTCGATCGTACAGCTGGTGAATACTGTCCTGGGATACGTTACGCCATGCCTGCTGGATCTGTTCACGCAATTCTGTAAGAGTTGTTGGTTGACGAGTCGCACGAGCCACTTCTCGTCCCATCATATCCCACGCATGCTCGGTTGGAGACAGGTCTGGAGATCGTGCTGGCCAGGGAAGTTGCAGCAAATCTTGCAGAGCATGTTGAGTTGCGCGGGCAGTCTGTGGGCGAGCATTATCCTATTGGAACAACACATCACATTCCTGTTGCAAGAATGGCGAAAGAGCGAGCCTGAGAACATTCTGCACGTGTCGAGCGCTGATTAGCATCCCCTCCAGAAACTCCAGAGGTCAACGAGAGTTACAGTTTATCTCACCGCGACTATTAGGCCTGGGATGGGGCCAGTGGTTTTTGGACGGATGCGCTCTACGAGATAGCACTTGGGTGCAGGCAAAGTCTTCTTTCATCGCTGAAGACCAGGGCGCGCCATTCCATCTTACAAGTGACCCTTTGACTCGCTCAGTTGGCTATAGGAGTGCGTCACCTTCGCACCATATTGTGCCTTCTTTCTGTCTGTGAGCATCCCATATTAAAGGGTAGACACAGATGGCACTCTGGTAGCTATGCCACTACGCTATCCGTTGACAGGCGAAGTTGAAACCAATGTCAATACATGTGTTATCCCCCAGATGGAATATGCCATCATCGGATTAATATCAACGTCGTATCGATCTTTTGAGTTGAAAAATGATTGTGTGGATGATGTGGCCTATTTTACACCATATTTTAGATCAACATGACGATGTTGTGTTGAGTATATTTATATGTTTTGACGATGCCATTACGGCCTTATTACATTAGGAAATGGTGTAGAAAAGATCTGAAGATGGTCATTGACTGAAACCGGTCATCGTCAGAGGAACTGATATTGTGATCTAAGGCTGGAATAAAAAACATTTGACAGTATTGGATCACTGTTCATATTCGCGACCATGCCGCAGCTGGTGAACCTACTATTAGCTGCACGATCATTCACAACCAGCCCACTCATCCATAGCCCATAAAGACGGTTGTTTCCGTTATTCTCTACACAGACCGAACAGAACTCGTATGAACAAACATGACTACACAGAATAACTAAACACGAAAAGCAAGGAGGAAACATTTGACAAATTGCACAGGAGAATGCTCGCGGCTCCCCCCGTCAGAGGTTCGAGTCCTCCCTCGGGCATGGGTGCGTCTTGTCCTTAGAGTAAGTTAGTTTAAATTACATTAAGTAGTATGTAAGTTTAGGGACGATGACCTCAGCAGTTTGGTCCCTTAAGACCTACCACATATTTCCAAAAACAGGAGAATGGATAGGATGCAAGGACAGTAGATAAAATAAACAAAAATATACAAAAACATCGAACACCTAATAAGGAAACATTCACACACACACACACACACACACACACACACACACACACACACACACAAGCTATACATCATAAAGTCACCACATCCCAAACAAACACGCACGCGAGACAAATCATACAAAATGCGTGAATAACGACAACGGCGTAAGAAATAAATATTACGACACGAGCAAGGGAAGAAACATCACACCATAAGAAATCGTAAGTAACACGTTAAATAATCCGATATATAGCGATTCCCAGACGAAAATGAAGAGCAAACAGAAAAATGAAGAATGTTTTGTTATTTGTAGATGACAAGCTGTAGACTGTATATATATTTAAAGCTACTAGCGACCACAACTATTAGCGTCATGTGGAATATTTAAACAAACGTATATATTCACGTTATTTCCAAATTTAATAAACAAAATATTTAGACATATTGTAAATCAAGAACGTATAGTGCCTCAACTCAGTTATATACGTCTCAACTCTGCGCTGTATACAAACTAATGTAAAATATTTGACACTTGATGGTCGCTCCTTTTGCAAATCTAAGGACTTTTGATCCAAAAGTTCATATAACCCACACAAGAGGTCGCATTAATTGTTCAGAAAGAAAATAAACAAATAAACTCAGTGAAGACAGCACATAAAGTGCTGGACATGTGGGGGTAACACCAAAACTTTGAAACGGTGCCTTCCATAGGGCGGAAATCTTCAGCGGAACATAAACATATTTCTCTGCCGCTCGATTCCTTGGCTTGAAAGAAGTGTTTCGGCAGTTCATGGAGTATCCACAAAAATTCCCATACCTCGGTGATAACGTATCTATGATAGCTTTGTACGCCAATCGTTTATGACTAACATTATTGGCTGATATGTAATAGCCGGCCGAAGTGGCCGTGCGGTTAAAGGCGCTGCAGTCTGGAACCGCAAGACCGCTACGGTCGCAGGTTCGAATCCTGCCTCGGGCATGGATGTTTGTGATGTCCTTAGGTTAGTTAGGTTTAACTAGTTCTAAGTTCTAGGGGACTAATGACCTCAGCAGTTGAGTCCCATAGTGCTCAGAGCCATTTGAACCATTTGATATGTAATAGAAATTTTATGCACTGAAGCGCCAAAGAAGCTGGTACAGTCAAGCAGATTCAAATGCAGAGAGCCGGCCTAAGTGGCCGTGCGGTTAAAGGCGCTGCAGTCTGGAACCGCAAGACCGCTACGGTCGCAGGTTCGAATCCTGCCTCGGGCATGGATGTTTGTGATGTCCTTAGGTTAGTTAGGTTTAACTAGTTCTAAGTTCTAGGGGACTAATGACCTCAGCAGTTGAGTCCCATAGTGCTCAGAGCCATTTGAACCATCAAATGCAGAGATATGGTAACATGCAGAATACGGCACTGCGGTCGGCAACGCCTTTATAAAACAAGTATCTGGCGCAGTTGTTAGATAGGCTGCTGCTGCTACAATGGCAGATTATCAAGATTTAAATGCGTTTGAACGTGGTGTTATGGTAGGCGCACGAGCGATGGGACACAGCATCTCCGAGGTAGCGATGACGTGCGGATTTTCGAGTACGACCATTTCACGAGTGTGCATTGAATATCAGGAATCCGGTAAAATATCAAATCTCCGAAATCGCGGCTGTCAGAAGAAGGGCCGGCCGCGGTGGTCTAGCGGTTCTAGGCGCTCAGTCCGGAACCGCGCGACTGCTACGGTCGCAGGTTCGAATCCTGTCTCGGGCATGGATGTGTGTGATGTCCTTAGGTTAGTTAGGTTTAAGTAGTTCTAAGTTCTAGGGGACTGATGACCACAGATGTTAAGTCCCATAGTGCTCAGAGCCATTTTTTTTTCAGAAGAAGATTCTGCAAGAGCGGGACCAATGACGACTAAAGAGAATCGTTCAGCGTGACAGAAGTGCAATCCTTCCGCAAACTGCTGCAGATTTCAATGCCGGGCCAACAAATGTCAGCATGCGAACCATTCAACGAAACGTCATCGATATGGGATTTCTGGGCCGAAGGCTCATTCGTGTGCACTTGATGACTGCACGACAGAAAGCTTTATGCCTTGCCTGGGCCAGTCAACACCGACATTGGACTGTTGATGACTGGAAACGTTTTGCCTGGTCGGAAGAGTGTCGTTTCAAATTGTTCGAGTTGATGGACGTGTATGGGTATGGAGACAACCCTTACGACTCCATGGACCCTGTATGTCAGCAGGGGACTGTTAAAGCCGGTGGAGGATCTGTAATCGTGTGGGGCGTGTGCAGTTGGACTGCTATGTGACCCCTGATACGTCTAGATAGGAATCTGACAGGTAACACGTACGTAAGCATCCTGTCTGATCACGTGAATCCATTCATGTCCATTGTGCATCCCGACGGACTTGGGCAATTCCAGCAGGACAATGCGGCACCCCACACGTCCAGAATTGCTACACAGTGGCTCCAGGAACACTCTTCTGAGTTAAAACACTTCCGCTGGAGGCCAAACTCCAAAGACATGAACATTATGAAGCATATCTGGGATGCCTTGGAACATGCTATTCAGAAGAGATCTCCATCCCCTCGTACTTTTACGGATTTATGGACAGCCCTTCAGGGTTCTTGGTTTCAATTCCCTCCATTACTACTTCATATATTAGTCGAGTCCATACCACGTGTTGCGGCACTTCTGCGTGCTCGAGGGGGCCCTACACTATATAAAGCAGGTGCACCAGTTTCTTTGGCTCTTCAGTGTACTTTTCGCGAGTTTTCGTGACGTTGTACTTTTCTGTTACAACACCGTAGAAATCGCTTGTTAGCTTACAAGTCGATGCCAAGGAGTAGCAGGCTAACAGTTTTTATGGACGGTCGTGTAATGTACAGGGTTATTACAAATGATTGAAGCGATTTCACAGCTCTACAATAACTTTATTATTTGAGATATTTTCACAATGCTTTGCACACACATACAAAAACTCAAAAAGTTTTTTTAGGCATTCACAAATGTTCGATATGTGCCCCTTTAGTGATTCGGCAGACATCAAGCCGATAATCAAGTTCCTCCACACTCGGCGCAGCATGTCCCCATCAATGAGTTCGAAAGCATTGTTGATGCGAGCTCGCAGTTCTGGCACGTTTCTTGGTAGAGGAGGTTTAAACACTGAATCTTTCACATCACTATGCGTGAAACTTGCCCGCACGCGTTCAACCGTTTCTTCGCTCACTGCAGGCCGACCCGTTGATTTCCCCTTACAGAGGCATCCAGAAGCTTTAAACTGCGCATACCATCGCCAAATGGAGTTAGCAGTTGGTGGATCTTTGTTGAACTTCGTTCTGAAGTGTCGTTGCACTGTTATGACTGACTGATGTGAGTGCATTTCAAGCACGACATACGCTTTCTCGGCTCCTGTCGCCATTTTGTCTCACTGCGCTCTCGAGCGCTCTGGCGGCAGAAACCTGAAGCGCGGCTTCAGCCGAACAAAACTTTATAAGTTCTTCTACGTATCTGTAGTGTGTCGTGACAATATGTCAATGAATGGAGCTACAGTGAATTTATGAAATCGCTTCAATCATTTGTAATAGCCCTGTATTATCTTGCCACTTCTAAAGGACGACAAAACGTATGTCACGTATTTCTTTTTTTAGTAGTGAAGACAATCTTGTTGGAAGAAGAAAATGAGGTGGGTATAGTGGTATGTGAAATTGGAGGCACGTTCTTTAATTTCTGAGCTACAGAGATGACAGTTCAAAGTTGCTTACAAAACTGCTCCCCTTTCGTTTTGCCCACAATTAGTGCTTTCCAGCAGCGTGAATTTATCTTTTTAATATTCAGCAATGGAATCCTACGATCAGCTTCGATTAGTCGAGCGCATCTCTTTGAAGTATATGTGACATCGCTGGAGCGTGTTTGAGCCTTTGACAAGCTTTCGCTCGCGTTAGCCAATGAGGACCACACGCGAGTCGAAAAGGCGATATGGCAGTAGAGATTCGAACAGGCATTATGTTTTGATGTCGGCGTGAGGCGGTTCGGAGATGTGCAACGATGCAGATTCTGGATGAAATCTTCCGCATTACATTGTTGTCATGATTAACCGACGACGTGCAGATCATTTGAGTCGTGTGATCTAAATATACGCACAGCTATTTTGCAATTATTCCAAATGCTGAACTTGTGGTGAGTTATAACGTGAAGTAGTATCCATGCGCGTAGGGGCACAAAGACTCACAAGTCGCTCGTGTTTCGCTAACTGGGAACTGGTTTATGGGATAGAGTAACATCTGTTCAATTCGTTGCACATTATAATCAATCATATCACCCTCACCTACATTATAAATGGTTTATTGTCCTTCTGAAAGACGTACTTGGAGAATACGTAGTTTTGTGGCTTTCATACATGTTACACGTACTGAAAATCCATGTCGTTTATGTGACTGTTCAGTTCTGAGAACAGTACATCAATTATATTCTGTATTACTGTAATTTTTTTACTCAACCCAAGTCATTAATTACTACTGAACATAAAATAGCTACATACAACAATGCCGCCATCCTACAGACACTTGTTGCTACGGTCTTGCTCCATCAGTGATAAGTTAGTGCGTGAATAACGAATAACTTAATGTCTGTCTGTCTCTCTCTCTCTTTCTTTGCCTCTCTCCCCATTATTTTAAACGATTCCGACTCTCCGTGACCCTATAAACTAAAGCATCCGATTTCATCTGCGTACGCTTTGTCCTGCAGATTTTTCAGTTGGTGTGATGCCATCCATCCATCTCATTCTCTGCCGCCCTCTTCTCCTTGTGTCTTTGATCTTCCCCAACATTAACGTCTTTACTAGCGAATCATGTCTTCTCATTATGTGCCCAAACTATGTCAGTTTTTGTTTCAATATCAGATATTGCAAGGAGCAAGCTCATTTTATTTGCTGGAATATGGGCCTATTCGTTCTCTTTGCAGTCCATCTAACTTTTAAGGAATCTGTAGCCTTTGGGTGTTGTGGGATCTAACTGTAGCAGATTAACAAAGAACCACCAACTAACACTGTTCCCTCGCAGGTCATTCACCTCTTTTGATCGTCGGACTTCGTTCCTTACAGAACGTGTTCCATCGCCTAGTAAGGAACTGATTTACAAAACGGGCGGTTGGGAAGCTACAGATAATGAAAGTAAGGATAGTAAATAAGAGGTAACTACGTCGCAAGTTTCCGTAAATTGTCACCCAACGAATGTAGCCGCTGACAAGTTGAAAGTACATAAGTTCACACAACAAAACCATCTTCAGAATAAAGGCCAGCCCCCAGAAAGAGCACAGGAATGAAATAACGGGCATCATTACAACAGGAGAAACTAACCCTGGGTCACGCTTACGATACAGTAGCATGGGTCGGCCGAAACAACTTACCATGCTACACGTCGACTGCAGCGCCAGTATCTTGCGGCGGAGCCGTAGCGATAGTTCAGTCACAACCATTATAAATGCAATGTGCTCACAAGGGAACCTCCCCATCGCACCCCCCTCAGATTTAGTTATAAATTGACACAGTGGATAGGCCTTGAAAAACTGAATACAGATCAATCGAGAAAACAGGAAGAAGTTGTGTGGAACTATCAAAAAATAAGCAAAATATACAAACTGAGTAGTCAAAGTGTAAGATATGCAACATCAAGGACAGTGTAAGCTGAGGAGCGCCGTGGTCCCGTGGTTAGAGTGAGTAACTGCGGAACGAGAGGTCCTTGGGTCGACTCCTCCCTCGAGTAAAAATTTTACTTACTTTATTTTCGCAAAGTTACGATCTGACCGTTCATTCATTGACGTCTCTGTTCACTGTAATAAGTTTAGTGTCTGTGTTTTGCGACCGCACCGCAAAACCGTGCGATTAGTAGACGAAAGGACGTGCCTCTCCAATAGGAACCGAAAACATTTGATCGCAAAATCATAGGTCAACCGATTCCTCCACAGGAAAACACGTCTGAAATATTCTATACGACACTGGTGACGGCATGTGCGTCACATTACAGGAATATGTTGTCGACCCACCTAACTTGCACACTTGGCGAATGGGTAAAAAGATTCTTCTACCTTGCCCGATTTTGGTTTTCTTGTGGATGTAATAATCACTCCCAAAAAAGTGATGAAAACATAAGAGTTTGTCACATAAACGGCAACAAATGAATGCAACAGTTTCACAGTCGCACAGTTTTCCCTGTGCTCTGTCAAAACATATGTTTTTAACGTTTTCAATTTTTTCCGTGTGTAGACCGTCAAATCCTGCATGTGTCGAAGCAAATCTGAACATGTCCTGGAATTTTGGAGAGCGAAGTTGATCATGTCTGAGTGCATGAACTTTGATAATTGTCCGAAAATAAAAAATTAAAACCTTTCACCCGAGGGAGGATTGAACCAGGGACCTTCCGCTCCGTAGCTGCTCACGGCAACCACGGGACCACGGTCCTCCTCAGTGCACAGGTACCTTGATGTGGCTTATCTTGCACACGGGCTACCCAGTTTGTATATTTTGCTTATTTTTTTCATAGTTCCATACAACTTCTTCCTGTTTTCTCGATTGATCTGTGTTCAGTTTTTCATGGCCTATCCCTGTGCCAACTTATAACTAAATCTGAGGGGGGTGCGATGGGGAGGTTCCCTTGTCAGTAACTCTAAACATGGAGAGTGGTTCGCGGAGGACTAATCTAGGTCGTTCCCAGTGCTGACCTAGGTCGATCGCTGGGAAGTACTAACCAGTGAACAGCGGTAGCTGCCGTACACGGAACCTCGCAATGTTGACATCTGTATAAACTGCAGCGGAATGGGCTGGACAGGCGCTCCCCAGGTTACTGAAGGACTTGCCCCACACGAAAGTAGAGGCGCCCAGCGTGAACACAAGTGTGAGTGGAATCACTTGCATGCACATTGTTGAGGAAGAGGCAAGCACCTACACGAGTGCCCTACTTGCGCGTGGGGCAAGCACAGTCGCAGAATGACTAGGCGAAAGGTGCACAGGTGTAAACGCACCTTAATAGGGGTGAGAAGTGAAACCGTTCCTGCTGTCATAGGGCGCCTGGAGTAGCACAGATCCGGCCATATGTTTGGGTGACCTCAACTGGCCCGAATTCTCAAAACGCGGGAGAACTGTGTGTGCCTCCGCCGCCGCCGCGTGGCTTCGACGACGATTCGAAATAACGGCCATAAAACGAAGCTAGATTTCGCCGTCTTAGGCGTTTTCTAAGTTAATTAGACTGTTAAATTTATCCTGCCCCCTCCAACCGCAAGTCCTCTATGTAGATAGTAGCTCTGTAGTGTCTGTCGACTTGGGAAAATTAATCTCGTAATGTTGTTGTTGTGGTCTTCAGTCCTGAGACTGGTTTGATGCAGCTCTCCATGCTACTCTATCCTGTGCAAGCTTCTTCATTTCCCAGTACCTACTGCAACCTACATCCTTCTGAATCTGCTTAGTGTATTCATCTCTTGGTCTCCCTCTACGATTTTTACCCTCCACGCTGCCCTTCAATACTAAATTGGTGATCCCTTGATGCCTCAGAACATGTCCTACCAACCGATCCCTTCTTCTGGTCAAGTTGTGCCACAAACTCCTCTTCTCCCCAGTCCTATTCAGTACCTCCTCATTAGTTATGTCATCTACCCATCTAATCTTCAGCATTCTTCTGTAGCACCACATTTCGAAAGCTTCTATTCTCTTCTTGTCCAAACTATTTACCGTCCATGTTTCACTTCCATACATGGCTACACTCCATACAAATACTTTCAGAAATGACTTCCTGACACTTAAATCTATACTCGATGTTAACAAATTTCTCTTCTTCAGAAACGCTTTCCTTGCCATTGCCAGTCTACATTTTATATCCTCTCTACTTCGACCATCATCAGTTATTTTGCTCCCCAAATAGCAAAACTCCTTTACTACTTTAAGTGTCTCATTTCCTAGTCTAATACCCTCAGCATCACCCGACTTAATTCGACTACATTCCATTATCCTCGTTTTGCTTTTGTTGATGTTCATCTTATATCCTCCCTTCAAGACACCATCCATTCCATTCAACTGCTCTTCCAAGTCCTTTGCTGTCTCTGACAGAATTACAATGTCATCGGCGAACCTCAAAGTTTTTATTTCTTCTCCATGGATTTTAATACCTACTCCGAATTTTTCTTTTGTTTCCTTTACTGCTTGCTCAATATAGAGATTGAATAACATCGGGGAGAGGCTACAACCCTGTCTTACTCCCTTCCCAACCACTGCTTCCCTTTCATGTCCCTCGACTCTTATAACTGCCATCTGGTTTCTGTACAAATTGTAAATAGCCTTTCGCTCCCTGTATTTTACCCCTGCCACCTTCAGAATTTGAAAGAGAGTATTCCAGTCAACATTGTCAAAAGCTTTATCTAAGTCTACAAATGCTAGAAACGTAGGTTTGCCTTTCCTTAATCTTTCTTCTAAGATAAGTCGTAAGGTCAGTATTGCCTCACGTGTTCCAGTATTTCTACGGAATCCAAACTGATCTTCCCCGAGGTTGGCTTCTACTAGTTTTTCCATTCGTCTGTAAAGAATTCGTGTTAGTATTTTGCAGCTGTGGCTCGTAATATCAGTTCAATAATTAAATTTGATGAATTGTTAATTAATTAATCGAATGGTCTGAGTTAGATATCAGTTGACTCGGAATTTTATTTGGAGTCCGAATCTGCGCGCCGAATTAAAGGAATAATTTTATTACTCTCTCTTCCTTTGTGGTGAGGACTAGTCTGGGCAGATTCTGTGGTCTTGCCACGTGCGTTTTGTGCTGGACAAAGTAACTGCGTTAAACGCTTCCTCTAACATGCAAACTCGCAGGTGTCTATCCAACGCCGTTCAGTCTTTCTTATAGATCTGGTCTCACATCAGTACATCACAAATTGAAAGACTGTAGCCCTTGCTATACATATCTTTGTTGTTAAAATTATGTCTTCAATCCTTAAAACTTTGTCAATGTTGGACATTGCCTTTCTACCAAGTAACGAGCGTCTCTTGACTTCGTGGCTGCAGTAACCATCCGAAGAAATCTGAGAGCTGAGAGCGTTTAACATAGAAACTAACTCCACTGTTCCTCCTCCTACAAGCCGTGAAGTGACAGGTGTAGTTGCCATAATTTTCGTTTGCTTAACATTCAGCATTGCACTTTCTTCTTTCGCCCTCAGTAAGAGGATCTTTAACTCGTCTTCACTTTCTGCCTTCAGAATGTTATGATCTGCTTAACGAAGATTGATCCCGACTATTTTAATTTCCGTTTCTTTTTCATATAACCGGGCATTCAATAGCACGCTACTATTTCAGCCCATTAATAACAAATATTCAGTCATATACAGATTTATAAAGCAAGGTTATTGACACAGTTCTGGAATGCAGTTTACTGTGGAAGACTATGAATTGTGTTTCTTGTACAATCATGACATATTTTGTGGAATATATGGTATCGAAGCATTCTCCTCTTCATTAGTATGTGCTAGTTTTGCTTTTGAATTATATCATGATCATAATTGTTTGAAGAAGTCTTTCAGAAGTAATTCGTTTCGAGTCTACATTCATATGGCGCTGCTTTTGACTACAAGGCTGAAAGTATAACTTTTGTACAGTGATCACTTATTATCTAATGCTCGATTACACAGAATCCCAAATTCATTTACCGTTGCGCATATTCAAGTGCGAGTGTGTCCTGTGGCAACTTCTTCAATTATTTGTCGTTAGATTGCGTTTACAGTTTGGTTACTGGGTCGTAAATATTCATATTACGCACCAGAGATTAATATATCAGGATTTTCCCTAACTACTCAACTACTCACGGTGGTAACTTTTTTCTTATCATGTACGCAGAGCTTACAAGTTCACAGATATTGTAGTCAGACGTCAGACTACCGAAGACATACTCAGTTATAGCTAGCGCAGTCTGGAACAAAAAATAATAAATTTCTTAGATAAGTAATTTAATTCAACATCTATTACAATGCACAATGGCGAGTAATGCGTCGGAAAAAGACTGTCGGTAAGCTTGTGTACAAGCAGTAAATTCTTTGATTTTTCGTTTTGGCTCACTTCGCGAAACACATGTGCGACGAAATAGTAACTTCCTCGACTCTTCATGCTGCGTACGGTCTCGCAGTTTTCATGGCAAGCTTCTCTCAGAGACACAGCGCCTTTCTTGGAGTGTCTGCACTGGAATAACGGAAGCATCTCTATGCCGCTCTTATGGTTGCTATACGAAACCATGACGAAACGGGTCGCACTTCTTTGGATTTTGTCCATCTCCTAGATTAATTCTACCTGCTGAGGGTTCCAGACTGGCTAGTTTAGCATTACCGCAAAATCTCACCCGTGTGGAATAGTACAGAAACTACTCACTAGGCCTGAGACTCTGAAGCGAACTGAGTGAAGTTAGTTCCGCTCATGCCAACTGTCTCCCCTGGAAGACACGTGGGGTTAGTGGAAGAGGGGCAAGAGAGACAGGGGTGTCTCACTTGCTATCCCTCGGAATGTTCCAGCTGCTAGACATACTACATCTACATCTACATCCATACTCCGCAAGCCACCTGACGGTGTGTGGCGGAGGGAGATTTCTACCTCGCGGCATACATTGTAGGCAGTTTTTTTTGTAAATATAATAATCATATTAAATTAAGAATCATCATAATTTAGCATATAATAACATTGTTATTGATTCTGAATGTCAGAGCCTATGTAAGTTGTAATTTATTGTATTTTGGAGGGTAACTACTGTCTGCGATATTGTTACTTTAGGCGCAAACAGCGTTGATTTCGAAAGGACCAGCAGATGCTGCTGGGCGTATTTCCATGGGGAGCACTCTTGGAGTGACTAGCACTGCAAAGATGTGAAGTACTAAACACATCCCCTAGCAGATGTGCAGCATGTGCAGCATTTCGCTACAATTCGCTACTTCCAGTATTATGCTGCTAAACAGTGTTCTATGATTACACCAAGAGAAAATCTGCTGATGGATGGCCATCCGTCTGAACAGTATTCCCCACTGACTCTGCTAAAAATGTAATAGAGTGGACACTTCGTGTCACCCTGAACGTGTATGGAAATGATGATACCTACTGACATGGATAAAAGATGAACAGTCCTGCACGCCCAATTCTGTACGCTTTGTTTGAGAATGACAAAGGTGTAAATGACTCTAATTAATACTAATATTACACAGTTGGGGTTGCGATGTAATGCCGTTTCCATCGTTAAGAGCAATCTTCAGATCTCTTCAAGCTGCTTGCAGTGTATCACATCGACTTCGACGTGGTGTGTAAACTAATTGCAAATATTATTTTGAAATCGAGGCAGCCATTTACGGAGACAAAGTGACTTGATACACTATAACCAAGATGAAGAGATCTGCAGACGGCTGCTAACGGCGGAAACTGGTAATCGGGTGTATTACATCGTAACTGCGACGGTTATAATAATGATTCACAAGTTTCCAAGGGACATCGTTTCCCCTCCCTGGATACAGATTATACCAGCCCATATAAAGCTGCTGGTCACCGTAAGAGGTTGTAGCCTAACGCCTATATCATTCATTGTGCGCGTTGAACAACCAGGAGAAATTAGGAAAGGGAATTAGAGTTCACGGAGAAGAATACAAAAATTCTGAAGGTCTGTCGATGGTAAATAAATTGTGGGAGAAACAGTAATGCTTAGAAACGATATGAAATGCAGCCATCACATAAAATCAGTATTACGGAAGAATAATGGAGACATTTGTTGGAAGGGTTCTGGGAAAAGATAAAATATCTACAAAGGAAGCAGAACAGCAGACGACAGTAGGACCAACTCTAGACCATTGTACCAGTGACTGCAGTTCTTGTCAAGTAAGCATGAAAATAGACGTAGAAAGAATTCAGGGACTCGCTACTAGGATTGTAGCCGGTGTAGCCAATATGAAAGAGTAAAGGAAATGATCGGTACTTAAATGTGAACCCTTGGAAGGATGACCGAATCATAGATAAACCCTGCTGGATGAATTTACTCTTTATTCGAAGTAGATTGTGTGGGCATTACGTCCGTGTAGAAATCACGAGTATAAAATGAGAGAGATTTTTGGGTGAATTTACTCTTTATTCGAAGTAGACTGTGCGAGTATTATGTTCGCGTAGATACACTATGTGATCAAAAGTATCCGGACACCCCCAAAAACATAAGTTTTTCATATTAGGTGCATTGTGCTGTCACCTACTGCCAGGTACTCCATATCAGCGACCTCAGTAGTCACTACTCGTCGTGAGAGAGCAGAATGGGGCGCTCCACGAAACTCACGGACTTCGAACGTGGTCAGGTGATTGGTGTCACTTGTTTCATACGTCTGCACGCGAGATTTCCTCACTCCTAAACATCCCTAGGTCCACTGTTTCCGATGTGATAGTGAAGTGAAAAATGAAGGGCCACGCACAGCACAAAAGTGTACAGGCTGACCTTGTCTCTTGACTGACAGAGACCGCCGACAGTTGAAGAGGCTTGTAATGTGTAATAGGCAGACATCTATCCAGACCATCACACAGGAATTCCAAACTTCATCAGGATCCACAGCAAGTACTATGACAGTTAGGCGGGAGGTGAGAAAACGGATTTCATGGTCGAGCGGCTGCTCATAAAAGCCACACATCACGTTGGTAAATGCCAAACGACACATCGCTTGGTGTACGGAGCATAAACATTGAACGATTGAACAGTGGAAAAACATTGTGTGGAGTGACGAATCACGGTACACAATGTGGTGATCCAATGGCAGATTGTGGGTATGGCTAATGCCCAGTGAACGTCATCTGCTAGCGTGTGTAGTGCCAACAGTAAAATTCGGAGACGGTGGTGTTATGGTGTGGTCGTATTTTTCGTGGAGGGGGCTTCGACTTCTTGTTGTTTTGCGTGGCACTATCACAGCACAGGCCTACATTGATGTTTTAAGCACCTTCTAGCTTCCCACTGTTGAAGAGCAGTTCAGGGATGGCGATTGCATCTTTCAACACGATCGAGCACTGTTCATAATGCACGGCCTGTGTTGGGGTGGTTACACGACAATAACGTCCCTGTAATGGACTGGCCTGCACAGTGTCATGACCTGAATCGTACAGAACACCTTGGGGATGTGTTTCAACGCCGACTTCGTGCCAGACCTCACCGACTGACATCGATGACCCGCCTCAGTGCAGCACTCCGTGAAGAATGGGCTGCCATTCCCCAAGAAACCTTCCAGAACCTGACTGAAAGTATGCCTGCCCCGAGTGGAAGCTGTGATCAAGGCTGGGACAACACCATACTGAATTCCAGCACTGCCAATGGAGGGCGCCACGAACTTGTAAGACATTTTCAGCCAGGTTTACCGATACTTTTGATCACATAGTGTACCACGAGAATAAGATAAGAGAGATTGGTGAGCGTGGAGAGGCATATAGATACGTCATTCATCACTCGCTCTATAGGCGAATGGAATAGGAAAGAAAATGACGATTTTGGTACGATGTGCTCTTCGCCAGGCACTGCAAAGCAGCTTGCGGAATACAGGGTGTTTATAAGTTAGTTACGCAATAGAAACCCGTAATTGTGAAAAAGAGAAATAACTTACAGAAATGTTTGAAACAACACTGAGAAAAAAAGGTTGCATGGTGCGGGATTCGAACCGGCGACCTTCGGATTACGAACCCGAGCGCAATGTAGTATATCTTGAAGTTTACAGTAGCCAGTTGCAGTTGACTCAGCAAAAAAGAAAGGACCGTAAATCACGTTACTGCTTACAGCGCAAAAAATATTTACGTTAGACAAGTTCCGTACATGTTAGGTTGGGGATTTTCTCTGCCTCGTGATGACTGGGTGTTGTGTCATGTCCTTAGGTTAGTTAGGTTTAAGTAGTTATAAGTTCTAGGGGACTGATGACCATAGCTGTTAAGTCCCATAGTGCTCAGAGCCATTTGAACCATTTTTTTGTTAGTTTACGTGACTTGGTTTCTGCTCACCCCACAACCGAACATTGCGCCGATTCGCTCTACTGCAATTATAAACGGAGCCTTCGTCACTGAACACAATTTTATTAAGAAAACTATCTTAAGTCTGCATTTTGTTAACTGTTTCTACACAAACTCGGCTCATTTTCCTTTGTAACTTTTTCTTAAAGCTTGCAACAGTTCCATAATACAGGGTGTTTCAAAAATGACCGGTATATTTGAAACGGCAATAAAAACTAAACGAGCAGCGATAGAAATACACCGTTTGTTGCAATATGCTTGGGACAACAGTACATTTTCAGGCGGACAAACTTTCGAAATTACAGTAGTTACAATTTTCAACAACAGATGGCGCTGCAAGTGATGTGAAAGATATAGAAGACAACGCAGTCTGTGGGTGCGCCATTCTGTACGTCGTCTTTCTGCTGTAAGCGTGTGCTGTTCACAACGTGCAAGTGTGCTGTAGACAACATGGTTTACTCCTTAGAACAGAGGATTTTTCTGGTGTTGGAATTCCACCGCCTAGAACACAGTGTTGTTGCAACAAGACGAAGTTTTCAACGGAGGTTTAATGTAACCAAAGGACCGAAAAGCGATACAATAAAGGATCTGTTTGAAAAATTTCAACGGACTGGGAACGTGACGGATGAACGTGCTGGAAAGGTAGGGCGACCGCGTACGGCAACCACAGAGGGCAACGCGCAACTAGTGCAGCAGGTGATCCAACAGCGGCCTCGGGTTTCCGTTCGCCGTGTTGCAGCTGCGGTCCAAATGACGCCAACGTCCACGTATCGTCTCATGCGCCAGAGGTGACACCTCTATCCATACAAAATTCAAACGCGGCAACCCCTCAGCGCCGCTATCATTGCTGCACGAGAGACATTCGCTAACGTTATAGTGCACAGGATTGATGACGGCGATATGCATGTGGGCAGCATTTGGTTTACTGACGAAGCTTATTTTTACCTGGACGGCTTCGTCAATAAACAGAACTGGCGCATATGGAGAACCGAAAAGCCCCATGTTGCAGTCCCATCGTCCCTGCATCCTCAAAAAGTACTGGTCTGGGCCGCCATTCCTTCCAAAGGAATCATTGGCCCATTTTTCAGATCCGAAACGATTACTGCATCACGCTATCTGGACATTCTTCGTGAATTTGTGGCGGTACAAACTGCCTTAGACGACACTGCGAACACCTCGTGGTTTATGCAAGATGGTGCCCGGCCACATCGCACGGCCGACGTCTTTAATTTCCTGAATGAATATTTCGATGATCGTGTGATTACTTTGGGCTATCCGAAACATACAGGAGGCGGCGTGGATTGGCCTCCCTATTCGCCAGACATGAACCCCTGTGACTTCTTTCTGTGGGGACACTTGAAAGACCAGGTGTACCGCCAGAATCCAGAAACAATTGAACAGCTGAAGCAGTACATCTCATCTGCATGTGAAGCCATTCCGCCAGACACGTTGTCAAAGGTTTCGGGTAATTTCATTCAGAGACTACGCCATATTATTGCTACGCATGGTGGATATGTGGAAAATATCGTACTATAGAGCTTACCAGACCGCAGCGCCATCTGTTGTTGAAAATTGTAACTACTGTAATTTCGAAAGTTTGTCTGCCTGAAAATGTACTGTTGTCCCAAGCATATTGCAACAAACTGCGTATTTCTATCGCTGCTCGTTTAGTTTTTATTGCCGTTTCAAATATACCGGTCATTTTTGAAACACCCTGTACCTTCCACACTGTAACGCTAGGAACATTCAATTCAAAGTAGCCACATCTCGTTGATTTACCTGGACTAAGAATGTAAGATTGTCGACCTTGATCAACTTTTGTGATACTTAGTTCTGAATTGTCTCTGAACTGTTGTACAAGATTTGGATTCATGAAACCATAAACAACACTGCGTACACTCTCCGCCGTTATACGACTCCATGACTGTTGGAAGAACTCGTACGGGCACGCCATCTAGCGGGAACGTTGGGGACTAACAGTGTTAGGCGAGAGGTTGGCAAAACTGTTCTTTTTAGAGATTGGATCAGAACTGGTCTTTCACTGGAATGAACTAGTTCTTTTTCATTACTCACCACTCAATATTCACTCACAAAAATAAGTAAAAGGGAGGTACAATGCATTTTTAATTCAGGTCACTAAATCTGAATTTTTATCTGATTTGGTCCTATTTTGAAAGAACATATAAAGAGGAGCAATAATTTTCTTTTTTGTCTCTAGTAACTTTCAGATATAAAAGTTTTAAATTTCGTCTGCAGCAAAAGCTATTAATATTACAACAAAATCCAAAATTTTTTTATCAGGTAGAAAATTTTTAAGAAAGAAGACTGATTCTTGTAATATTTTGATATTTTTATTGGAAAAAACAACCGTAATTGATGTGTATCTGCAATCGTCATTTACAGTCAGTATTACCATATATGTTCCTTTAAGGAAAAATTTATCACTACTGTCATTTATGAAAAAAATTTGACCCATTTAGTCGATGTGAGTCACTTTCCCTTTTCAGTGCATATTTGTCCTGCTTTTGAAACTATTCGTTCACAGGCCACTGATGTTGACTTTTAGAACCAATTGATACAGCGCTGGCCACAGCAATATTTTTGTTTCCCCCCAGTTTAAGAGATCTCTGTTTCTGACAAATGTCGCTCCACTAACTACTTGTCCAGTTCTGCAATTGCCGCATTTTCCAGGTTGTGACTTGCTAGAAATTGACTAATAGTCTCCTTGAAATCCTACGTATTGAAGAAGTCTCATGTTTCACGGTAGTAACTGGTTGAGAAACGAGCTCTGTTTTTTCCTGTTGAACAACCGACGCCTTCATATCTGTAACAGCCTTCAAGTAGCTGTCCTGAAATGTTTTCTCATCTGAAAATCCTTTCTTTGGATCGGAGGTCCAGTAGTGTTGCCTGACTAATCATTTCGTTGCTAGAGATAACAGCAACCGCTTTGATAACCCTTTAAGCAAATTATCAACCAGAGACTTTACTTCTTGAGGATATTCTTTGTTTTTGTCTTTAAAAGGTTTTAATTGCAATTCTTTTATTGTTGGCACGATTTTCATTTTTGAAAGTGAGACTGTTTTCTGTGAGGGCACCTTTTCGGTTACCTCATCAAAAACTTTCAAAATCTATAAAGTCTGTTGAATTATCTCTCAGTCTGTATCGTTTAAGTTTAAGGTGATCGATTTTGCATCTCAAATAGCGAGGTAAGAAAATATGGGATCTTTATTTAAACTAAATCTTTTCAGCTTTTCGCAAGTGGTTCCACCCGCTTGGGACATCTTGTTTCAGGCTTTTTTTTTCCTTGCATTTCAGCAAGTTTGCTTCAAGCAAAGGGTTTCTCCTTCAGAAACACAATCAATTTGACCCTATAAATGGTTTTCTGTAAGGACTTTTGAATTGCGTGTTGTGCAGTGGAGTTTAAAGAATGTGCAAAGCATGGGATATGTGGACGTTTTACAAGCATGTCAGTTAATTTCGTATTTGACGCATTTTCTGTTATGACGGAAGTGATTTTAAAATTAATATTGTGATTTTGATAACAGACTTTACCCAGTTTGAGATGTTTTCCGCAATCTCTCTGTCTTCGAACTCTGAGCACTATAAAAGGTGTGACTTTAGTTCACTCTTCTCAAACTAATGTTATTTACTCTCGTCTACACATCAGACGTTAGGCAGACTGCCTGTTGCGCGTGCCGACTCATTTTTAATTTTCACTGCAAATCATTTTTAAAAGCTGTCCGCGTAATGGAATACATTTACTGAATGTGAACGGCTTTATAATATTAAAAAATTATTAATTGATTATTGTAAACGAAAAGCAGTTGAGGGTGAGTGCACCACAAAGGAAATAAATCAGGACTTGGTCCAGAAACTGACGACAGTGATGGACTGGACACAGCTTGAGACTCAGTTTGCCTTCTTGGGAGGACACGTTCACCTGAGATGGAAGCAGAGGACAGTTGACGAGAAATGACTTCTCGAATTTCTGCACTGACTGATGGCGATCTTGATTGACTTCCTGGCAAACATCTTTCCAGACGTACTATACGATGCTTCGATTTTAAATATCTCTTCAGGTTTGATGATGAGCCAGAAGCCATGACAATTATCTGCTGACATTAGCGGAATTTTTCTTTTTCTCCCATTTTTGTAAAATGGTACCAAACATCGCTCATAATTCTTTTAGGCGTAGGCAATGTGGGTAACATATTGTTGTGCAGCACTGAAAGTACTCTGGTAAAATTAAAACATTTGCTATCAACATAACCATTTTAAATTATAAAAGCTTATAATGAGAACAAATGTACATGCAGCATATCCTATAATCAGAAGTTACAGAGCCGAATGCAGTACATTGTGATCAGCGAAACCTAAAATTGCCTGATGTGCGTCCTCTACAGACCTCCGAAAGTAGGCGGGAAAGCCTGTTTCAAAACTGACCTTTAAAAATTTGATTCGACTTAGGATCTTACAAATAATGCTAGGAACACCAACATAAATATTCTGCCCCTTCACTGTGAAATTCATGGGTGTAGTTTCTTCTTTTTCAAGTGAAAAAATATTTCAGCTTGCACCTACCGATAATGCAGCCTATAGTCAGGCCCCCATGCATATATTTGCCACGAAATCCACAAGCAAAGAAATTCGTACCTTGAATATCAGCTCACAACAGCATTGCCAAACTAACTCTGTTACATAATAAATATGCTCTCCCAAAGACTGGAAACCTGGAGGGAAAACCTACACCTTGGCTAACGAAAGAGGTAAAACAGTCCATAAATATCGAACACACTGCACATCGGACTCACAAACGACCTACTACCCTTGAAAATAAAATTAATTGCATGCAGGAAGCAAACAGAAACACTCAAACTGAGAAAAGCGGTAACTAAGACACGCCAGTACATTAATCTAAAACGTACAGACCAGATGCTCTATGGAGAAGCTTGTGTGATCTAAGAAAGAGTAGGCAAAGTAGGAGCTGCAGCTGATTATTTCGGGGAGGTAAGTAACGGTAGTTGCGAAAAATTCTTTCTTGATTTGAGAACGCTGTCGAAAAATCCTTCAGCTCAGCATTTACTGTACGGGACGGCGTCGCAGTCCAAATACTCAAGCTTATTGTTCATCCACTACTGCTCATAATAACTACTGCTCCCTAGACCTTGAAGCTGTTTCCTGGACAAACAGCGGGAACACTCGTACCTGTCAGAATACAAGCACTAGAAATCCGATTGCTAAGACGAGTGGCTGCATACGTTCTGTCTGAGAGCAGAGTGAATGCAAGCACCAGAAAAGAACTGCGAGTGAAAAACTTAAATGAGCAGCTTAAATAATACAGAAACAACTGGAAGGATTATGTCAAAAGAATGGAAGATGATTACACAGTGGACAGAAGATATTTAGGAAGCCCAAGGAAAAACAACAATTTCAGGCAAGAGGGCGTAACAGGCAAATGCCTACTACGCGCAGAGAGAAGAAGGAGAGATATTATATTAAAAATATTATGCTTTTTAAGGAACTGTAATTTTAATAAGTTTTGAGGTTACATATAAAACCCTGGTGTGATGTTAGAGGACTCCTGAAGACATTATTCCGTTCAAGTTACATGAAAAATATAAAATTAAACATAATATTCAGGTTGTCTCAGGATGAATGCTCAATATTCAGGGATATAACAGGATCGATCGTTTGAAGCACAAAACTTCATGTGGACTCTTCTGAATGGTTTCCGAGATAGAAGATATTTAAGGAGCATTCTTACTTATTTTCTTTATTAATCAGTACATTGTCATTGTTTGTAATGTACCATAGTATTATAGTCGAATTCGAGACGAATAATTTGACATAGGACACATCGTCTATCAAATCGAGAAACTACCTCAAACTGGGTTACCTACACCTCAATGCATGCGCCTTGCGCAAGATTTTCCATGTTCTTCCCCTCTCTTCACGCAACCTAAAAGTCCTTGAGAAAAAAGGTTCAAAATGGTTCAAATGGCTCTGAGCACTATGGGACTCAACTGCTGAGGTCATTAGTCCCCTAGAACTTAGAACTAGTTAAACCTAACTAACCTAAGGACATCACAAACATCCATGCCCGAGGCAGGATTCGAACCTGCGACCGTAGCGGTCTTGCAGTTCCAGACTGCAGCGCCTTTAACCGCACGGCCACTTCGGCCGGCTGAGAAGAAAGGAATACTACCCTTTTAAGGGAAATTGAATGTAGTTTAATTCTGTACTGCAACACTGCGACAAGATTCCACTAGAGGTTGTGGATTTCGTGTTATTCAAGAGAAACGTACAAAAGTAATTTTTAATATCTTTCGTCTAGATCACTTTGCGAACTCTCCAATGCTCGAACCACGCGGTGGCCAAAGGCTGCGTCTTTTATGATCGCTGGCAACACATTACGACTGCGATTCTTTTGAAATCAAGAACGGAAAGATACTGGAACTGTTTTTTGAAATGCACTGCTCTGAATACCAAAACTTCTGCATGCTTTTTTAGCTGCGTAGTCAGCGTGGTGATTGGCGAAGTGAAGAGGCCGTGGTTTGATTCCCAGCTAGATCAAAAAATTTTTCCTCTCACAGACTTGGTGTTGTGTTGTGGTTACTTTCATATCGTCATATTTAGCATTACTATTGAAATGGGTGGATGGATACTGCCAGGCAGCCAATAAATTGAAAAAAGAATTGGAGCTTTCTCTATTTTCTGTTTTCATGGGTGAGAACAGCTTCATGTACTAATAAGGTTTGCAAATCCACATGTGCACATGGTCTATAACACATTTTTTTGTAACTTGGGAAACGTTTTCTTAAGGATGTGACGTGGGGCGCCACTGCAGCAACCTAGTTCAGAATTTTCTTCGCGCTCATTACAGCCACCGGAGTGGCATTTTGAAATCAGATGTCTGCCATTCATTTTTTCCGAATCATCCATTATCAATTCTTTAGAAAGGTCTGGCTCTTTGAATCAATTCAGGAGCAGACTGCCCATCTCCTTAGATGGGAGTAAAACTTGGAAGAAATACTGAGCTGTAGTGCTGTGTCAAACATTTCTGTAAGTTACTTCCCTTTTAACAGATAAAGGTTTCGTAAAACTAATTTATAAATGCCATGTATATGATCAAACCTCATTTATACTGGAGTGCAAAACCTAAGGACAAAAGTTAACTTTCACATGAGGTGTCACAGTCAAGTAACGCAGCTCGATGAAATTTCGATCATAAACAAAGTAACTGAAGGAAATTTGCGATGAGACGAACGGAGATGACATTTTTATTCAAAGACCATAATCACACTGATCATTTTGGATAATGCTGGACATACCTCATAGGCCGAGAAGTGGGAACATTGTCGAACATGATCGTTTTAGAGTTCCTGGTGTTACGGTCTGACACGATAGACTTGCAGATCAACGCTACTGTGACAAAGTGCCTCTGCTCTGTAAGTTTCTTTTCAGCTCTGCGTTCGGCCCTGACATAATTTTTATGGATGACAGTTTGCGGCTGCATCGAACTGCGCAGGTGGAATAGCTCTTCGAGCGAGAGGGTATTCGGTGAACAGACTGCCTGCCCATTCCCCCGAATGCCACCGACTGCTTGTGGGATGCAGTGGGGAGACTTACACCAGCACGTTCACATCCATGAACGACCATCCAGTAGTCGTGAGCCGTGCTGGTGCGGGAATGGTGCGCCCTGCCACAAGAACTGCTTCCCAGCCCTGTGACCATCGTGGGAGCACGTGTCAGAGTACGCTCTGATTACACACCCTGTTAACAACCGTGCCACCGGCCGGAGTGGCCGAGCGGTTCTAGGGGCTACAGTCTGGAAACGCGCGGCCGCAGGTTCGAATCCTGCCTCGGGCATGGATGTGTGTGATGTCCTTAGGTTAGTTAGGTTTAAGTAGTTCTAAGTTCTATGGGACTGCTGACCTCAGAAGTTTAGTCCCTTAGTACTCAGAACCATTTGAACCATTTTTGAATAACCAAGCCCCGCCTTTTGTAACATCCAGCGAACCGCCATAAATCGCGGTGACCTCAGTGTAATTTTCGTCTTTGAATAAAAGTGACATTTCTGTTAGTTTCACTGCGTATCTGTTTCAGTTACGGTACCTTCTGTTCCACAATTTAGGAGTTTGTTGTATGTATGGTCTAAGTTTCATCTAGATCTCTTTTATTGTATTGTACTGTATGGAACTGGGGACCTAGAAACGACGGAGAGGCGTCCTCTTCGCCGTAGCCCTCAGTGATACACAACCCCACAACAGGCTACAGTAGTCCACTCACCCCACCGCCGCCCCACACCGAACCCATTATTGTGCCGTTTTGCCCCCTATGGACTCCCCCCCACCCCCGGGAACGTCTCATACCAGACGAGTGTAACCCCAATGTTTGCCTGGTAGAGTAATTATGGTGCACACGTACGTGGAGAAAGTGTTTCTCCAGCAATCGCCGACATAGTGTAACTGAGGCTGAATAAGGGGAACCAACACACATTCGCCGAGGCAGATCGAAAACCGCCTAAAAACCATCCACAGACTGACCGGCACTCCGGACCTCGACACTAATGCGTCGGGCGGATTCGTGCCGGAAAGCAGTGCGTCAGACCGCACGGCTAACCGGGCGGCCTATCGAGCTATGTTACTTTGCAGTGACACAGCAAGCGAAAGTTATTTTCGTCCTTAAGTTTTGCACACCAGTGTATTGAAAATGGAAGTTGCTACTCACGATATAGCGGAGATGCTAAGTCGCAGCTAGGCACAACAACAAGCCTGTCACAATATAAGGTTTGGGCCACCAAGTGCTTTGTCGAAAATAGAGACAGACACACAAACACACACACACATAAACGCAACTCATACATACATGGCTGCAGACTCTGCCAGCTGAAGCCACACATTAATAAAGATATCTTTCTGATATATGACTGAACTACTCATGAGGTATGTCCGCAAAGAGTAGACCTAATCGGTTTTTATTTTAATGTATTCATTAGTTATTGCAAAAGAACGTGACTAAAAAGACACGACAAAACTAAATCTTATTTTCAGACTTCCTCCATTTTATTATTTGCTTCAAATTTCAAAAAGTCTGCTACTGCTCCGTGAACAGTATCTCATAGTTTAAAAAATGGCAGATTTTTTTGATTTGAGATAAGAGTTTCCGAATGCAGTACTTCCGTTATGGATGCATCTCATCTTGGACGGAGGAACTTTAACTCGTCAGATGGAGGGCTTAATGATGATAGACTTTCTTTAAAGAAATCAGAAAATTTTGTTCAAGAATCAGTAAATAATGTGCCAAACGATTTACGTCCATTGCTCCATTTCTTTTTAAAAATATCGTAAAAATCACTGATTTTATAGGCTGACTGAGGAGAATGGACACTAAAGATAGTAGTGAGTTTCGCTATTTAGGAAATGAAATAAACGGCGATAGCAGAACTAAAGAGGGTGTGCCACGCAGATAGGCAAAAGCAAAGGAAGATTTTATGAAAAACAGAAATTTGTTAACACTGAAAATAAGTGTTAGGAAGTATTTTCCGGAGGTTTCAGTCTGGAATGTAGCCTTATATGGAAGTGAAACGTGCATGGTAAACAGTACAGACAAGAAGAGTACATAATCGTTTGAGATGTTTTACGGATAAATTCTGAATATAACAGTCGTGGAAGAAGGCTCTTTATGGGAAAACGTGTTTAAAAAGGAGACAGGTTAACAGAACACATCCTAATACAGCAGTGATAAGTTAATTTCACTATGGAGAGTGGTGTAGGGGTAACAATGGTGATGTTACTGATGACAGCGCCAGTAAAGCAGAGTTACTAAACACACTTTTCCGAAATTCCTTCACAAAAGAAGACAAAGTAAATACTCCAGAATTCGAATCAAGAACAGCTGCCAACATGAGTAACTTAGAAGTAGATATCCTCGGAACAGTGAATCAGCTTAAAACATTTAAGAAAGTTAAGGCAACGGGTCCAGATTGTATGCCAGTCAGTTTCCTTTCAGAGTATGCTGATACAGTAACTCTATACATAGCTATCACATACAACCGCTCCCTCATAGAAAGATACATACTAAAAGACTGGAAAGTTGCACATGTCACACCAGTACCCAAGAAAGGAAATAGGAGTAATCTGCTGAATTAAAGACCCATATCTCTAACTTCGATTTGCAGTAGGCATTTGAAAGATATACTGTGCTCGAACATTATGAATCATCTCGTAGGAAACGATTTATAGACAAATAGCCACCACAGATTCAGAAAATATCATTCTTGTGAAACACAACTAGCCCTTTATTCTCACGAAGTAATGAGTACTTCGACAGGGGACGTCAAATGGATTCTGTATTTTTAGGTTTTCGGAAGACTTTTGACACCGTTCCTCATAAGCGACTTCTAACTACACTCCTGGAAATGGAAAAAAGAACACATTGACACCGGTGTGTCAGACCCACCATACTTGCTCCGGACACTGCGCGAGGGCTGTACAAGCAATGATCACACGCACGGCACAGCGGACACAACAGGAACCGCGGTGTTGGCCGTCGAATGGCGCTAGCTGCGCAGCATTTGTGCACCGCCGCCGTCAGTGTCAGCCAGTTTGCCGTGGCATACGGAGCTCCATCGCAGTCTTTAACACTGGTAGCATGCCGCGACAGCGTGGACGTGAACCGTATGTGCAGTTGACGGACTTTGAGCGAGGGCGTATAGTGGGCATGCGGGAGGCCGGGTGGACGTACCGCCGAATTGCTCAACACGTGGGGCGTGAGGTCTCCACAGTACATCGATGTTGTCGCCAGTGGTCGGCGGAAGGTGCACGTGCCCGTCGACCTGGGACCGGACCGCAGCGACGCACGGATGCACGCCAAGACCGTAGGATCCTACGCAGTGCCGTAGGGGACCGCACCGCCACTTCCCAGCAAATTAGGGACACTGTTGCTCCTGGGGTATCGGCGAGGACCATTCGCAACCGTCTCCATGAAGCTGGGCTACGGTCCCGCACACCGTTAGGCCGTCTTCCGCTCACGCCCCAACATCGTGCAGCCCGCCTCCAGTGGTGTCGCGACAGGCGTGAATGGAGGGACGAATGGAGACGTGTCGTCTTCACCGATGAGAGTCGCTTCTGCCTTGGTGCCAATGATGGTCGTATGCGTGTTTGCCGCCGTGCAGGTGAGCGCCACAATCAGGACTGCATACGACCGAGGCACACAGGGCCAACACCCGGCATCATGGTGTGGGGAGCGATCTCCTACACTGGCCGTACACCACTGGTGATCGTCGAGGGGACACTGAACAGTGCACGGTACATCCAAACCGTCATCGAACCCATCGTTCTACCATTCCTAGACCGGCAAGGGAACTTGCTGTTCCAACAGGACAATGCACGTCCGCATGTATCCCGTGCCACCCAACGTGCTCTAGAAGGTGTAAGTCAACTACCCTGGCCAGCAAGATCTCCGGATCTGTCCCCCATTGAGCATGTTTGGGACTGGATGAAGCGTCGTCTCACGCGGTCTGCACGTCCAGCACGAACGCTGGTCCAACTGAGGCGCCAGGTGGAAATGGCATGGCAAGCCGTTCCACAGGACTACATCCAGCATCTCTACGATCGTCTCCATGGGAGAATAGCAGCCTGCATTGCTGCAAAAGGTGGATATACACTGTACTAGTGCCGACATTGTGCATGCTCTGTTGCCTGTGTCTATGTGCCTGTGGTTCTGTCAGTGTGATCATGTGATGTATCTGACCCCAGGAATGTGTCAATAAAGTTTCCCCTTCCTGGGACAATGAATTCACGGTGTTCTTATTTCAATTTCCAGGAGTGTATATTGCGTGCCTATGGAGTATCGTCTCAGGTGTGTGACAGAATTCGTGATTACCTGCCAGAAAGGTCACAGTTCGTAGTAACTAGCCGGAAGTCGTCGAGTATAACAGAAGTCATATTTGACTTTCCCCAAGGAAGTGTTATAGGCCCTCTGCGGTTGCTGATCAAATAAAAGACTTAGGAGACAATCCGAGCAGTCCTCTTATATTGTTTGCACATGATGCTGCCATTTACTATCATGTAAAGTCATCAGATAATCAAAATGAATTGCAAAATGATTTCGACGGGATATCTGAATGGTGAAAAAAGTAGCAATTGACTCTAAATCATGAAAAGTGTGTAGTCATGCACAGTGTCACTAAAAAGAATCCGCTAAATTTCAGTTACACGATAAATCACACAAACGTAAAGGCTGTTAACTCAAGTAAATACTTAGGGATTACAATTCGAAAGACGTAAATTGAAGCGAGCACATAGGCAATCTTGTGGGGTAAGCAAACCAAGACTGCGGTTTATTGGCAGAACACTTTCAAGGTGCAACAGGTTGTAATGGTCATCTACTTACGTGACCATTACGGCACTCCAACCCCAGTTCTCGATACCAGTAATATCGTACTAATTTTCTGCGAAGTAACAGACACATTTTTGTGACAATATTCGCATCTGATTGTGTTAATGTATAGGTACTCCGATGTACCGATATATTACAGTGATATGGTTCTTGTGTGTATTCATTTCTGTGAGACTGTCGTAATCTTTGACTTAATTGTAACCGTTTTGGCGCGAATGCCCACAGAGCAGTCTTTGTTTCACTTTGGCAGAAGTTAAGTTGTTATTTCGCTTTGTAAAAGAACAGTCAAGTCTTGTGTTTGGTTAAAGTGGAAATTAAAAATATGAAGTTTGATACAAAACTGTTTTCTTGATGATGTGACAATTAAGAAGTATATGTGAATTTCCCCCATGAACCATGGACCTTGCCGTTGGTGGGGAGGCTTGCGTGCCTCAGCGATACAGATGGCCGTACCGTAGGTGCAACCACAACGGAGGGGTATCTGTTGAGAGGCCAGACAAACATGTGGTTCCTGAAGAGGGGCAGCAGCCTTTTCAGTAGTTGCAGGGGCAACAGTCTGGATGATTGACTGATCTGGCCTTGTAACATTAACCAAAACGGCCTTGCTGTGCTGGTACTGCGAACGGCTGAAAGCAAGGGGAAACTACAGCCGTAATTTTTCCCGAGGACATGCAGCTTTACTGTATGATTAAATGATGATGGCGTCCTCTTGGGTAAAATATTCCGGAGGTAAAATAGTCCCCCATTCGGATCTCCGGGCGGGGACTACTGAAGAGGACGTCGTTATCAGGAGAAAGAAAACTGGCGTTCTACGGATCGGAGCGTGGAATGTCAGATCCCTTAATCGGGCAGGTAGGTTAGAAAATTTAAAAAGGGAAATGGATAGGTTAAAGTTAGATATAGTGGGAATTAGTGAAGTTCGGTGGCAGGAGGAACAAGACTTTTGGTCAGGTGATTACAGGGTTATAAATACAAAATCAAATAGGGGTAATGCAGGAGTAGGTTTAATAATGAATAAAAAAATAGGAGTGCGGATAAGCTACTACAAACAGCATAGTGAACGCATTATTGTGGCCAAGATAGACACGAAGCCCACGCCTACTACAGTAGTACAAGTTTATATGCCAACTAGCTCTGCAGTTGATGAAGAAATTGATGAAATGTATGACGAGATAAAAGAAATTATTCAGGTAGTGAAGGGGGACGAAAATTTGATAGTCATGGGTGACTGGAATTCGTCAGTAGGAAAAGGGAGAGAAGGAAACATAGTAGGTGAATATGGATTGAGGGGGAAGAAATGAAAGAGGAAGCCTCCTTGTAGAATTTTGCACAGAGCATAACTTAATCATAGCTAACACTTGGTTCAAGAATCATAAAAGAAGGTTGTATACCTGGAAGAATCCTGGAGATACTAAAAGGTATCAGATAGATTATATAATGGTAAGACAGAGATTTAGGAACCAGGTTTTAAATTGTAATACATTTCCAGGGGCAGATGTGTATTCTGACCACAATATATTGGTTATGAACTGCAGATTGAAACTGAAGAAACTGCAAAAAGGTGGGAATTTAAGGAGATGGGACCTGGATAAACTGAAAGAACCAGAGGTTGTAGAGAGTTTCAGGGAGAGCATAAGGGAACAATTGACAGGAATGGGGGAAAGAAATACAGTAGAAGAAGAATGGGTAGCTCTGAGGGATGAAGTAGTGAAGGCAGCAGAGGATCAAGTAGGTAAAAAGACGAGGGCTTGTAGAAATCCTTGGCCAACGGAAGTGATATTGAACTTAATTAATGAAAGAGGAAAATATAAAAATGAAGTAAATGAAGCAGGCAAAAAGGAATACAAACATCTAAAAATGAGATCAACAGGAAGTGCAAAATGGCTAAGCAGGGATTGCTAGAGGACAAATGTAAGGCTATAGAGGCTTATCTCACTAGGGGTAAGATAGATACTGCCTACAGGAAAATTAAAGAAACCTTTGGAGAAAAGAGAGCCACTTTTATGAATATCAAGAGCTCAGATGGAAACCCAGTTCCAAGCAAAGAAGGGAAAGCAGAAAGGTGGAAGGAGTATATAGAGGGTTTATACAAGGGCGATGTACTTGAGGACAGTATTATGGAAATGGAAGAGGATGTAGATGAAGATGAAATGGGAGATAAGATACTGCGTGAAGAGTTTGACAGAGCACTGAAAGACCTGAGTCGAAACAAGGCCCTGGGAGTAGACAACATTCCATTAGAACTACTGATGGCCTTGGGAGAGCCAGTCATGACAAAACTCTACCATATGGTGAGCAAGATGTATGAGACAGGCGAAATACCCTCAGACTTCAAGAAGAATATAATAAATCCAATACCAAAGAAAGCAGGTGTTGACAGATGTGAAAATTACCGAACTATCATTTTAATAAGTCATAGCTGCAAAATACTAACGCGAATTCTTTACAGACGAATGGAAAAACTGGTAGAAGCGGACCTCGGGGAAGATCAGTTTGGATTCCGTAGAAATGTTGGAACACGTGAGGCAATACTAGCCTTACGACTTATCAAGAAGAAAGATTAAGAAAAGGCAAACCTACGTTTCTAGCATTTGTAGACTTAGAGAAAGCTTTTGATAACGTTAACTGCAAAACTCTCTTTCAAATTCTGAAGTTGGCAGGGGTAAAATACAGGTAGCGAAAGGCTATTTACAATTTGTACAGAAACCAGATGGCAGTTATAAGAGTCGAGGGGTATGAAAGGGAAGCAGTGGTTGGGAAAGGAGTGAGACAGGGTTGTAGCCTCTCCCCTATGTTATTCAATCTGTATATTGAGCAAGCAGGAAAGGAAACAAAAGAAAAATTCCGAGTAGGTATTAAAATTCATGGAGAAGAAGTAAAAACTTTGAGGTTCGCCGATGACATTGTAATTCTGTCAGAGACAGCAAAGGACTTGGAAGAGCAGTCGAACGGAATGGACAGTGTCTTGAAAGGAGGATATAAGATGAACATCAACAAAAGCAAAACGAGGATAATGGAATGTAGTCTAATTAAATCGGGTGACGCTGAGGGGATTAGATTAGGAAGTGAGACACTTAAAGTAGTAAAGGAGTTTTGCTATTTAGGGAGTAAAATAACTGATGATGGTCGAAGTAGAGAGGATATAAAATGTAGACTGGCAATGGCAAGGAAATCGTTTCTGAAGAAGAGAAGTTTGTTAACATCGAGTATAGATTTAAGTGTCAGGAAGTCGTTTCTGAAAGTATTTGTATGGAGTGTAGCCATGTATGAAGTGAAACATGGACGATAACCAGTTTGGACAAGAAGAGAATAGAAGCTTTCGAAATGTGGTGCTACAGAAGAATGCTGAAGATAAGGTGGGTAGATCACGTAACTAATGAGGAGTTATTGAATAGGATTGGGGAGAAGAGAAGTTTGTGGCACAACTTGACTAGAAGAAGGGATCGGTTGGTAGGACATGTTTTGAGGCATCAAGGGATCACAAATTTAGCATTGGAGGGCAGCGTGGAGGGTAAAAATCGTAGAGGGAGACCAAGAGATGAATACACTAAGCAGATTCAGAAATATGTAGGTTGCAGTAGGTACTGGGAGATGAAGAAGCTTGCACAGGATAGAGTAGCATGGAGAGCTGCATCAAACCAGTCTCAGGACTGAAGACCACAACAACATGTGAATTTCCAAGAAGTTTAATAAAAATGTGGATCGTGAACACCAAGAAAAAAATTATTTCTGCCATACCATTGTTCTAATCTGGGATTGTTTCATCATTAAGAATCTCCTGAAAAACGCATTTGTTAGGTCTTCAAATATTGCTAAAATAAAGATATGGACCTTCTAGCAGTCAAAGTGGAATCGTCCTAGAATCAACAAGATGAGCCATAACAACTTCGACGAAATCTACGTGGGAATCCATTCAAGATAAGTGCTGAAATTAATGACATTTTTTATAATGACCTCATTATTTCCATTCTGACGATACCATCCACAGTCAATAACTTTGTTGTTGTCCGATAAAGCGAACATATGCTGCGTGAGCAACATTATTAATCTTATTTCTAACCTACTTTGCAAGTGATGGTATTGTTAGAAGGTCTATCAAAGTGACTGCTTGCACTGCGCTTGTCTGGCCTCTTCTGGAGCACTGCCGTGCGGTGTGTGATCCGCATCAGATAGGATTGACGGAGGATGTCGAAAAAGCACAAACAAGGGCAGTTCGTTTTGCGTTATTGCGAAATAGGGGAGATAGTGCCACAGATATGACACAAGGGGGCATTGCTGTGCCGCTAGGCGTGTACAGCGCAACTCACTGGCAGTTCAGTGCCGCCTGTGTTGTCGATCTGACTTCTGTTCATCCACAGTGATTGTTTTTGCTAGCGCTGGTTTATTCTTGTTCGTTCTTTATGATGGAAAATTTAAGTGAACAACGTGCAGCTGTGAAATTTTGTTTTGTACTCGGTAAAAATGCTTCTGTAACTATTTCAATTTTTAAAACAGCATACCAAGATGACGCTAAGTGAAAAACTCAAGTGTATGAGTGGTTTGCTCAATTTGAAAATGGCGGCAAGTCGATTGATGACAAACCTCGTTCTGGATGTCCATCAGCTGTCCGAATAGCCGAAAATTTTCAAAAATTTTGAGAGCTTGTGCTCACAGACCGTCGACAGACAATTGATCAGTTGTCAGAGATTAATGGGTTAACTTGGAGCTCCGTTCAGCGAATTACAATGGAAGGTTTGGGAATGAAAAGGGTTGCTGCCATGTTTGATCCTCGGGTTCTGACTGGCAATCAAAAGGAACGTCGAGTTGAAACATGTGCTATGAAACAACAGCTTGAAACTGATCCAGATTTTCTGTCAAAGATCATTGCTGGTGATGAGTCCTGGTGCCATGGTTACGACCCAGAAACAAAGCAAGAGTCAAGCCAATCGAAGACGTCATCGTCACCCAGTTCAAAAAAATGTCGTCAAGTCAGATTAAACATCAAAACAATGATGATTTGAGTTTTTGATGCCAGGGGCGTTCAGAGTTTGTCCCCACAGGTCAGACCGTCAATCAAACCTTTTATTTGGAAGTTATAATAATATTGCGCAACAGTGTTTGTCAAAAGAGACCCTATTTGTGGCAGACTGGAGACCGGTTCTTCCACCATGACAATGCACCTGCACAGACAGCCATCTCTGTTTAACGGTTTTTGGTTAAAAATGGCTTGGTCCGCTACCCCACGCATCTTACTCGCCTCACCTGGCTTCGTGTGACTCTTTCTTATTTACACACACTTAAAGGGGCATGAAAGGACACCGACTTGACAACACTGAAGGAGTGAAGAAAGAACCGAGGGAGGAGCTGTCAACCATTTCTGAAGTTGACTTCAATAACTGTTTCGAACAGTGCAAGTACTGGTAGGACAAATGTATTAGTGTAATGGAGAGGTTTTTGAAGTCGATAAGGTTGCTACGTAAACAATTCGAAAATGTATAGCTTTTTAAAAAAATAATTCCCGCTTTTTTTGGGTACATGAACTGGGGTAGCATTCATTAAAGGAAAGGCGTTTTTCGCTGCAGCAGGACCTTCTCATCAAATTTCAATCATCAACTTTCTCCTCAGCGTGTGAAAATACTATGTTGCTGCCCACCTACATAGGGAGAAAAGACGATCATAATAAAATAAGAGAGATTAGAGCTCGCACGGAGAGATTTACCTGTTCGTCTCTCCCGCGCGCTGTTCGAGTGGAACATCTACATCTACATGGATACTCTGCAAATCACATTTAAGTGCCTGGCAGAGGGTTCATCGAACGACCTTCACGATTCTCTATTATTCCAATCTCGTATAGCGCGCGGAAGGAATGAACACCTATATCTTTCCGTACGAGCTCTGATTTCCCTTATTTTATCGTGTTGATCGTTTCTCCTTAGGTAGGGCGGTGTCAGCAAAATATTTTCACATTCGGAGGAGAAAGTTGGTGACTGGAATTTCGTGAGAAGATTGCGTCGCAACGAAAAACGCCTTTCTTTTAATGATTTCCAGCCCAAATCCTGTATCATTTCTGTGACACTCCCTCCCATATTTCGCGATAATACAAAACGTGCTGCCTTTCTTTGAACTTTTCGATGTACTCGGTCAGTCCTAACTGGTAAGGATCCCACACCGCGCAGCAGTATTCTAAAAGAGGACGGACAAGCGTAGTGTAGGCAGTCTCCTTAGTAGGTCTGTTACATTTTGTAAGTGTCATGCCAATAAAACGCTTCCTTTGGTTAGCCTTCCCCACAACCTTTTCTATGTGTTCTTTCCAATTTAAGTAGTTCGTAATTGTAATACCTAGGTATTTATTTGAATTTACGGCTTTTAGATTAGACTAATTTACAGTGTAACCGAAGTTTAACGAGTTCCTTTTAGCACTCATGTGGATGACCTCACACTTTTCGTTATTTAGGGTCAACTGCCACTTTTCGCACTATTGAGATATTTTTTCTAAATCGTTTTGCAGTTTGTTTTGATCTTCTGATGACTTTATTAGTCGATAAACGACAGCGTCATCTGCAAACAACCGAAGACGGTTGCTCAGATTGTCTCCCAAATCGTTTATATAGATAAGGAACAGCGTAGGGCCTATAACACTACCTTGTGGAGCGCCTGAAATCACTTCGGTTTTACTCGATGACTTTCCGTCAATTACTACGAACTGTGACCTCTCTGACAGGAAATCGCAAATCCAGTCACATAACTGAGACTATATTCCATAAGCACTCAATTTTACTACGAGCCGCTTGTGTGGTACTGTGTCAAAAGCCTTCCGGAAATCCAGGAATACGGAATCGATCTGAAATCCCTTGTCAATAGCACTCAGCACTTCATGTGAATAAAGAGCTAGTTGTGTTTCACAGGAACGATGTTTTCTAAACCCATGTTGACTGTTTGTCAATAGACCGTTTCCTTCGAGGTAATTCATAAATTTCGAACACAATATATGTTCTAAAATCCTGCTGTATATCGACGTTAACGATATGGGCCTGTAATTTAGTGGATTACTCCTACTACCTTTCTTGAATGTTGGTGTGACCTGTGCAACATTCCAGTCTTGGGTACGGATCTTTCGTCGAACGAATGGTTGTATATGATTGTTAAGTATGGAGCTAATGCATCAGCATACTCCGAAAGGAACCTAATTGGTATACAGTCTGGACCAGAAGACTTGCTTTTATTAAGTGATTTGAGTTGCTTCACTACTCCGAGGATATTTACTTCTACGTTACTCATGTTGATAGCTGTTCTCCATTCGAATTCTGGAATATTTACTTCGTATTCTTTTGTGAAGGCATTTCGGCAGCCTGTGTTTAGTAAATCAGCTTTGGCAGCACTGTCTTCGATAGTATCTCCATTGTTATCGCGCAGAGAAGGCACTGATTGTTTCTTGCCGCTAACATACTTTACATACGACCAGAATCTCTTTGGATTTTCTGCCAGGTTTCGAGACAAAGTATCGTTGTGGAAACTGTTATGGGCGTCTCGCACTGAACTCCGCGCTAAGTTTCGAGCTTCTGTAAAGGATCGCCAATCTTGGGGATTTTGCGTCTGTTTAAATTTATCATGGTGGAGAAGTAGTTTAAAGGTGGTTCGATGAACCCTGTGCCAGGCACTTAATTGTGAACTGCAGAGTAATCATGTAGATGTAGATGTCAAAATTGCAGGAAGAACATATGGCTCGACCACAGTAAGCAGACTTCAACGGACGTGTGTTGCATTAGTTATTCAAAGATGAAGAGACTTGTGAAGGACAGACCAGCTCGGGGAACTGCATCAAACCAGTCTTAGGGCTGAGGAGCACAACAGGAACAACCATCATGGAAGACGTGCAATTCGAACAGAAAAGATAAAAAGGCAAGCATTTTCTGAGTTAAAATGACCGTGCAAGAGTATTGACTTGCGTGACCCTGCAACAACAGCGTTTTCGGTGGAACACTCTTCGATGGCCTTCCCGCACGAACTTACGAGCAGTTGGTGTTGTAACAAAGGAAAGGCCGTTTAACCATTTATTTGAGGGCGAGGCTTTACGTCCTCGAGGGATGCTTAAAAACGCCGACGAGGGGAAGGAAGGGATAAAAAAGAGGGGGGACATAAAAAGGCGCGAGAGGCTATTGGGAGAACTCGCGGCTCAGCAGTTTCTTGGCAAAAGTGCCGCACAGCCGCACAAAGGGAGACGCCTAGCCACGCCGTGGACACCGATGGCGCTCCGTCTTCTGGGGCAGGCGCTGGGCAGTCACTTTACTAAAGCCGTTTACATTTTTACATACATCAATTTCGAAACTTCCCAAGTAACTTTAGGAGTATAAAGTAATATGAAAACCAAGAGTAGCGAAAATGTTAAATAATTCTAGAACATTGAAAGCTATATTGGCTCAGGATACTTTTCAGTCGCTTGCCCGAAGGCTAGACCAAATGGATGGGCTTGCAGCCGAACAACTGCAAAAAAGATTCCAGCTAGGAAAAGGCAATAACTACCGCCAACAATAAACCTGATATGGTTTGGAAATCCAAAGGTGGAACCGGCGAACCACAGGAAGCTAAGTAAGGTAAGAAAGAAAGAAAAAAATGACGAGGACTGGTTTTACTGAAAGGAGGCAGGAAGAAAAAATAGCCACCTGAGATCGGTATTGACGCTTTCATCAATGCATTGCAGAAACCTGCAGAGTTTTAAAAATATTGACACTCACTTAAATGGTTCAAATGGCAATGAGCGCTATGGGACCTACCACAGACATCCATGCTCGAGGCGGGAATCGAACCTGCGACTGTAGAGTTCGCGCGGTTCCAGACTGAAGCGCCTAGAACCGCTCGGCCACACCGGCCGGCCTGACACTCAATATACTGTGCTATACTGCTTCATTTTATCCATTACTGTCAACTTGAACTAGTTTTGTCCCATAACTATTTCTCGTTTAACGAGATCTACCAACAAAAAGAGCTGTTGGCTATGGCTAGTAACAAGTCAATCCTCGTCGCTGACACATTCATCATCCACTTAGGAAGCATTCTGTTTGAAGGAAAAAATAAAATTTCTGGAAGAAACAGTTACTACAGGAACTATGTCAATGACACTCTACTCTTGTTTGATGGCATAAAAATGAATTTGATGACCTTCTTGGTTTATTCAGTTCACTCCATGATAAAATAAAGTACACAACAGAAAACGAAACAAACCAGTCTATAAATTTCATAGACCGAACAGTATTGTTAATGAGCAACAAGAAGATAAAATTTAAATTCACAGGAAACTAACGTATACAGACATCACATTACACATATCATCACAGCGTCTAAACACCCACAAGTGCATTTAGGTCATGTTGAACGTGGCACACACATTACCTTTAAAGCCCAAAGCATTAACACGAGAAATAGATACCATCAACGCAACTACAATGTACAATGGGTACCCAGTAAAATTAACTGAGCAGCTATCCAACAAAATGCAACATCGGTAAAAGAAGTACTACAGGAAAATCAACTGACGCAAAACCAGTCTTCGCAAAAATACACTACTTAGGCACAGTTTTTCACAAAAAATTCCTTACTGATTTATTTAGAAATACCAGTAAAAAAATATCTTTCTGCACAAACAACAAACTTGCACACACCTGTCTCGCACAGGATACACAAACACCCCAATATGAGTGCACAGTGGAATATCTAAATTACAGTGTAACAGTTGCTCTGCATTCTACATAGTCAGAAAAGGAAGAGTTTCCCGTACATGTTGCAAAAAACACATTAATGCTTTCAGGTTCAATCATTTTGATAAATCTTCAGTAGTTAAAAATACATGAAAACTTGATCTTTTACAAGAAACAGAAATACTGTGAAATGAGAGAAATTTTCAGAAAATATATTAGATGAACAGAGTTAACAGGTACAGTTTTTTCAGAAATTTCAAAAGTTTAATTTTCCCCAAATAAGCAAACATTTCATATCTGCAACCACACCATAAAAAGGTCACATCTGATATACGCATAAATAATTATTTTGCAAATGACATTATGCATAAATAATAATGCAACATCTTTAAATACCAATGCCTGCGTGTTTGTGTAAAATAGTATCTTTACACTTGGATACTCTTTTACTTGTTTGAATTTCGTTTACAAATGTTATGTGAAATGAAAGGTTTATACATGAATATAGCTGTCTACTCAGACGGTGCTCAAGAACGGTGTAACAACTAATAGCAACAGCAAGTAATTTTGTGGTTTTGTTGTAGTTTTCTAAAAACCACAATGTGCCACCTTGTAAAATATATTTGAACCAACAGCAACCCAAATTCGAAAACTAATGTAGGCTGACCAAGCTCCTAAAGGTGAGCCCCAAGGGCTTTAAATGCATCGAGAATTAAAATAAAAATCACATTTCGTGATTAAGTTTATTTTCTTTATTGTGTGACATACTATACCGTACAAGCATGATATTGCGCAACGTACGCCAATTCTTCCTGAGGCTGAGAAAATGCAGTTCGCTCCGAATGGATTTCCGCTAAGTGCACAACAAAGTAAATGACAAAAGATCAGAAAGTAGACTGGAATATGTACATGAAAGCGACATGTGGTACATTGAGAAATGAATTCCTGATTGATCAGAAAACGCCAGATACCTTGTTGTTCACAATAGCAGTGGAAACTGAAGATTAGATATCATGACAGTGAAAAGAAATGTTTATTTTACTTGCAGCAGTTCTCAGCTTAGACAAAGAAGATCATGTCAATTGTCGAGTGAGCATAAATGTTTATTTTTTCTTGCAACATTTGACATAGCACAGGCGTAAGATCTTGTAAGCTTTCGATCAGTAATTAGTAAATAATGGTTCAAATGGCTCTGAGCACTATGGGACTTAACATCAATGGTCATCAGTCCCCTAGAACTTAGAACTACTTAAACCTAACTAACCTAAGGACAGCACACAATACCCAGTCATCACGAGGCAGAGAAAATCACTGACCCCGCCGGGAATCGAACCCGGGAACCCGGGCGTGGGAAGCGAGAACGCTACCGCACGGCCACGAGCTGCGGACCTAGTAAATAATGGTTTACAGTTGTCGTAGTAGACAAATACATAGAAAGCAGCACATGTTTACTAAGAATAATGTAACTGACTTATTTAATTTACAAGTAGTTATTGTGGTTTATGGATCTACGCTAACGTGAATGTGCCCCTGGTGAACTGTAAGCTTTTAAGACCTTTTTCGAAAGTTTTTGACTTTCTAACCGTCCAGCTCAACACTGGAAATGTTATACTACATAAGGGGGGGTGGGGACGAGAATTCCGCCCGCAGGCAGTGCCCTTGCACGAGTGGCATGGAGCTCAGCAGGGTTGACACAATTCCCCCACCACCACGCCACACTGTCTGAACGTGAGGAGGGGGAAACTAAGAACGCGCCGCATTTAAATGGCGATGCGGTCGTAGTAAGTAATTTTATGTTTGATGTTTTCCTACAACACATAAAATACAAAACAAGTTTTCAGTATTATTTGATTATCTGTGGCTCACTGAAGATATCTAATTTTTATCTGGCACAATCAGTCGGCATATGGACAGACGCAGACAATTTCAAAGGTTTTCGTACTCATGTTGCCACGTAATCACGGATTATGTAGATTCATAATCATAAAACGAGACTTAACTTGGAGATCAGTCAGTTACATCTGAACATGCACGGGGGCACTTTCAACTGAAATGGCAAACGGTCTTTAAAACACATGTAAGGCTGGCAGTGTGCACAAGACGAGTAGGATACCAAACCAGTAATTCTTTCAAGGCCATAATGAATTCTTCTACTTCGCCTTTCCTTTAACGCCAGTGAGCTTAGGGAAATGGACTGTGTTTGTTAGAATGTGTCCCTTCAACAACGCGATTTTCTCTTTAAATGCATCCCCAACAATTCAGAAAAAAGTTGTTTCTCTCCTTGCAATGTCCTACTGTGGGCAGTGGGCAGTCAAGTCCACTTACAACGCGAGATCTGCAGTCAATTCTGGATGTTCTAATTTTCGTTCCTGCACCCCTTTTTGATTCATAAGTTCAACAATAGTGAGTTTTAAATCGAAAAATCTTTCCAGGTCTGCCCCCTGACTTCATCAACGTACTGTGGAGTAATACAGTGTGTAAAGTATCCATACTCTTCATTCATTTCCATAGAAAACTGTAGCAACTGACAGTGAAACGATGCGTGCGGCTTCAGAAATTTTATGTTCGAACCACCAGTTTCGTCATATGCTTCATACCTGTAAATTTAGCACAAAGTGCTTCTTGATGTAAAGAGCAGTGAATACGGTCTGTCGATCTTTGCAAATGTTGGCTGTTTCATTGCTAATTAAGTATTTAAATTCTTTCTGTACGGTACTGCAATGTCGTTTCATAGCAAATCAACGGTACCTGTCGCTTATTCGACTGCCCAATATATACTGAGAATTCTCATTCTTCTCTCCTATCATTTCCATTGATTTTTAAAGACGTGTGACGATAGATGGCTAGCTGCCTTTTTTTGAGCAGCCGCTGGACCTGTGCAATACCAACAGTCCATCATGCTGTTTCTTTGTTTTCACTCTCCCTTACGCCGCTGATTGTTTTAAAACTGTATCTATAGAAACATTGCCTCATTAACGCAATTTCAGCTAAGTAATAACGGATCAAAATGTTTATATTATTACTGCAGAAACATTATTATATAGCCGATTAGCACACTGCTATGCCGTATTCCATAATCATTGACAAGCTCGTCGAAATAAATTTCGATTATGAGCGTATCGGTACCTCCAAGGCAGATGATTCCTCCCTCTTCCCTCACCAATTACTGCTAGACAGATGAGGAAAAATTTAAGCACACAAAAGCAGACAGTCAAATCCCATATTAATGAATGCGTGATGTCTGTGCTTTCAGACAGGTCTGAAAGAACAGACGCTGCGCACTCATATAATCGATTTGCTTTGGTGGGGAATGAATCCACAGCCATCACTGCGGATGCACGTTTATGTTCGAACTGCAGCGGGAATATAAAATTAGCGAGCATGGGTGAAAAGGAAGGACACTGTGGATAGATGGCGCTAGGTGGAAATGTGAGTCGGCCGGTGTGATGTAACATTGTGAACAGTTCTTTTATTTCTTCTGATACATCTATAGACCGTAGTAGTTTCAAGATAATCTTAACGAGAACAGCCTAGTCCGAAGAACAATAGTCAGAATAATTCACATTCCAGATAACAACAATAACTATATATAAACCAGAGATGATAGTACTGCTCATATCTCTCCGCAATATTATAGCATCTTTGATTGTTACGCACATCGCACAGTGTCAAACAGTAATTTCACTAATAATATTGTTCATATTGAATGGTGACATTACACCGGGGAGCATGCTGAGACAGTCCCTGCAGTTGCGATAAACTGCGTGTCTGGATGGCGCAGTGGTTAATGCAGCTGCCTACTAAGCGGAGATCCCAGGTTCGAGTCTGTAACCTCCCCACAGAAATTGTTAAATAAATAATGTGAAATGGAGCCAAGCGTAACCTCCCCACAAAAATTAAGGAATGAAAATTGACCATAAACCAACACAATAATATTAATTAAATAATGAACCATGAACGAAATGTAACCTCCCCACAAAAATTAAGGAATGAAAATTGACCATAAACCAACACAATAATATTAATTAAATAATGAACCATGAACGAAATGAAACCTCCCAACAGAAATAATAATAACTGGTAAATTGTATAAGGACAGCAGCGCTGACCTTCAGCCCTGTATTCTGAATAAAAAAAAAAGCAAAAGGCAAAAATTCTAACCTCAATAAAACTGCAATTACATCTGCTCTTAGTTATACATTCTTCGACACAGCAGCGCTGACCTTCAGCCCTGTATTCTGAATAAAAAAAAGCAAAAGGCAAAAATTCTAACCTCAATAAAACTGCAATTATATCTGCTCTTAATTATACATTCTTCGACACAGCTTCGTGCAATGCTGGCCTATATATATTTTTTGGATTCTTGGAAGCAATGACGATCCATTGGAAATGTTCTTTAAATTGAAATGAATGTTTTTCTTTAAAAGAGTTGCTTTATAAAAAAATTATTATTGGGGCAATTTTTTTTGAACAAATTAAATTACAATTAACATACATTATTAATTATGCGCAATGCTGCTTCTTTACCTTCTACAAAAATACTCATCGTCCAGAATCCTGACCAGAGTCGCGAGCAGAGCACACCGCCGAAGCATGCCGACTCCCGCAGACTACTACCGTCCACTCGCTACTAAAGCCGACCGACTACTACTGTCGACTCGCGCAGACTAGCGCAGACTCGCGACAAGCAACAACTTACAATAAACTACTCTCTGGTCAGAGATTCTGTCATGCTTCGCCCATCGCCGGCGAAGCATACGCCTTACAAGTCCCAGTGTAACGAACGTTTTCACTATTCACCGCTGATTCCGCGTAAAATCGCGATGCGGTTGATATCATTAGTCCCTTCCCTTTCGTTCCAACTTTTACTTTCAGTTTACATTTAAAAAATGGTTCAAATGGCTCTGAGCATTATGGGACTTAACTTCTGAAGTCATCAGTCCCCTAGAACTTAGAACTACTTAAACCTAACTAACCTAAGGACATCACACACATCAATGCCCGAGGCAGGATTCGAACCTGCTACCGTAGCGGTCTCGCAGCTCCAGACTGTAGCGCCTAGAACCGCTCGGTCACTCCGGCCGGCTCAGTTTACATAAAATTCCATACTAGTTTACCCTGACATTATATTCTTACAGCAAGAGAGAAATTGTATTTCGTTTACGGTAATTGATACCAAACACTCAACAGAACAGGTTTGGAGTTATACGTCAATTTACTCTCAAAGGTAACAGTACCGGAAGCTTGGAATTCCAAACTTAATATGTTAAAATGAATTTAAATATCTGGGTACCTACTTCAGAACAGCAAACGAAATAAAAGATAAAATTAATGTAGAGCTCAAAACCCATAAAACATTTAATGCCCTGTCATATATCTTGAGGAGCAAAACTTTCTCTAGGAAAATACAAATTAGCACTTATGTCATTTGCACAAATAGCCAGCTTTCGAACCCATGTAGTTGGTTCAAATGGCTCTAAGCATTATGGGACTTAACTTTTGAGGTCATCAGTCCCCTAGAACTTAGAACTACTTAAACCTAACTAACCTAACTAAGGACATCACACATATCCATGCCCGAGCCAGGATTGGAACCTGCGACCGTAGCGGTCGCGCGGTTCCAGATTGTAGCGCCTAGAACCCCACGGCCACTACGGCCGGCACCCATGTAGAAATGGTAATGAAATTTGCTCATGCAGTTTGACTAGAGCTTCTTTTTTACTGTGAGTTCGTAAAAATATATCTTGATGTGCTATGTTTAATTTTGGATCTTGCGAGTTACGAGATGCATAAAGTCCAAATACACAAGCTCTTTAAAACAACAACAATACTTACCTAGATTGAGTTTCCACTGTGGAAAGCCACCGTTTACTTTCCTGCAGATATTTAATATGATACCCTTATCTGAATCCTTGATTTGTATTAGGCGTATGCTTCATGACTTTTGATTTTACTCTTACCGAATTACTTCTGTAGAATGACCTTTTTGGTACTGATAAGGTGTTCTCTTACGCCTCGTTTTGTTAAAACACCGTACAGTAAAGTTCGTTTTACTTATCAAAAGGCTTTTTATATTCAAAAAATAAGTGATTTGTCGACTGTTCGTGTTTTCGGTGATGCAGGTAACAACAAATAGATAAGCTTCGCAAAATCACCTCGTATGTTTTTAAGACGATCGGAATGGTTAGGTTATTAAAACAAAATATTCTGATGTCAGGAATATTTTTGAAAAGTTTCTGCCTAGAACAGCACAGTTCGGGCATGAAAGACAAACCAATCAATCATTCCTTCTTCTTATCCAGTCTCTCATACCTCTGCTGCGTCTCCTAATCCCTCGTAATACGCGGCCTCCACTTTCCTTTTCGCAAAAAAATGGAGGCTCATTGTCGCACGGACGGAACAGTGATACAGCGATATACAGAAGAGCGGCGGAGTGGGGTGGGGGTGGGAGATAGCGCGCCTGAATGCCTGATATTTCCACTTGTCGCCGGATTCTTTTCAGCGGCTGACAAGCAGCACCGCTGAATGCGAGTATCCGGCACAAATTAATTTCGCCAGCCGAGAGCGGCCGCTGTGACGGGACGGGGCATAGGTCTGCCGGAGCTGCGGCGGAATAAAGCGAGACAGCAGAGGGAAAAGAAAAAAAAAAAGAAAAAAGGAACGCGAGGGAAAGGAAGCGGCGAGGAAATGTCGCGCTGCGCCGCGCAGTCCTGTCGCACAAATTTATTGGCGGCCGGCGGCAGGCGATTGGTCGATAAGCAGCCAGTTAGGGTCCCGTCCGGCGCTGGCAGTTGCGAATGTTCCGGCTGCAGCTGGGTTAAGTTGGAAAGCCAATAGCGCGCTAGGCTGCATAGAGCGGCGTCCCAACTCCGCTTTGGGCTTTTACTTTTCTGTCTCCTTTCGAGTGGCGGAAACGACAAACCAAACGGCTGGAACAGGAACTGTTACTGAAGTAGTGGGACTCAGAGCCTCGACCCATTCTACGACCAGAACACCAGCGAAGAACAGCACCTTTCATGTTTTTCATCATCATCATCATCATCATTTAAGACTGATTATGCCTTTCAGCGTTCAGTCTGGAGCATAGTGCCCCTAATAAAATTCCTCCATGATCCCCTATTCAGTGCTAACATTGGTGCCTCTTCTGATGTTCTACATCTACATCTACATCTACATTTATACTCCGCAAGCCACCCAACGGTGTGTGGCGGAGGCCACCTTACGTGCCCCTGTCATTACCTCCCTTTCCTGTTCAAATGGCTCTGAGCACTACGCGACTTAACTTCTGAGGTCATCAGTCGCCTAGAACTTAGAACTAATTAAACCTAACTAACCTAAGGACATCACACACATCCATGCCCGAGGCAGGATTCGAACCTGCGACCGTAGCGGTCACGCGGTTCCAGACTGTAGCGCCTAGAACCGCACGGCCCCCTTTCCTGTTCCAGTCGCGTATCGTTCGCGGGAAGAACGACTACCGGAAAGCCTCCGTGCGCGCTCGAATCTCTCTAATTTTACATTCGTGATCTCCTCGGGAGGTATAAGTAGGGAGAAGCAATATATTCGACACCTCATCCAGAAACGCACCCTCTTGAAACCTGGGCAGCAAGCTACACCGCGATGCAGAGCGCCTCTCTTGCAGTCTGCCACTCGAGTTTGCTAAACATCTCCGTAACGCTACCACGGTTACCAAATATCCCTGTGACGAAACGCGCCGCTCTTCTTTCGATCTTCTCTATCTCCTCCGTCAACCCGACCTGGTACGGGTCCCACACTGATGAGCAATACTCAAGTATAGGTCGAACGAGTGTTTTGTAAGCCACCTCCTTTGTTGATGGACTACATTTTCTAAGGACTCTCCGAATGAATCTCAACCTGGTACCCGCCTTACCAACAATTATTTTTATATGATCATTCCACTACAAATCGTTCCGCACGCACACTCCCAGATATTTTACAGAAGTAGCTGCTACCAGTGTTTGTTCCGCTATCATATAATCATACAATAAAGGATCCTTCTTTCTATGTATTCGCCATACATTACATTTGTCTATGTTAAGGGTCAGTTTCCACTCCCTGCACCATGTGCCTATTCGCTGCAGATCTTCCTGCATTTCGCTGCAATTTTCTAATGCTGCAACTTCTCTGTATACTACAACATCATCCGCGAAAAGCCGCATGGAACTTCCGACACTATTTACTAGGTCATTTATATATATTGTGAAAAGAAATGGTCCCATAACACTCCCCTGTGGCACGCCAGAGGTTACTTTAACGTCTGTAGCCGTCTCTCCATTGAGAACAACATGCTGTGTTCTGTTTGCCTATTACTTCAAAATCATTCTTAACCGAGTCCAGGTACCTTCTCCTTGGTCTACCCCGATTCCTCCTACCCTCTGGTGCTGAACCCATGAGTCTCTTGGGTAACCTTACTTCTCCCATGCGTGTAACATGACCCCACCATCTAAGCCTGTTCGCCCTGACTGCTACATCTATAGAGTTCATTCCCAGTTTTTCTTTGATTTCCTCGTTGTGGACACCCTCCTGCCATTGTTCCCATCTACTAGTACCTGCAGTCATCCTAGCTACTTTCATATCCGTAACCTCAACCTTGTTGATAAGGTAACCTGAATCCACCCAGCTTTCGCTCCCATACAACAAAGTTGGTCGAAAGATTGAACGGTGCACAGATAACTTAGTCTTGGTACTGACTTCCTTCTTGCAGAAGAGAGTAGATCGTAGCTGAGCGCTCACTGCATTAGCTTTGCTACACCTCGCTTCCAGCTCTTTCACTATGTCGCCATCCTGTGAGAATATGCATCCTAAGTACTTGAAACCATCCACCTGTTCTAACTTTGTTCCTCCTATTTGGCACTCAATCCGTTTATATATCTTTCCCACTGACATTAATTTCGTTTTGGAGATGGTAATCTTCATACCATAGTCCTTACATTTCTGGTCTAGCTCTGAAATATTACTTTGCAAACTTTCAATCGAATCTGCCATGACAACTAAGTCATCCGCATATGCGAGACTGCTTAATTTGTGTTCACATATCTTAATCTCACCCAGCCAGTCTATTGTTTTCAACATATGATCCATAAATAATATGAACAACAGTGGAGACAGGTTGCAGCCTTGTCTTACCCTTCAGGTTTTTCAGCGAAATAAAAGTTTCAAAAAACAGCAGCAAGAAATAGCCCTTACTTACATTAAACCTTCGATGTCCCAAACAAAATATGAACTCAGGCTACTGACATTACAAAAAAATCTAGACTGAAATGCATATTGTTCCTATGAAAATCTTTGTTACCATCAGAAACGGTTCGTACTCGTTCTCTTTCTTTTATTATGTCGTGGTCATCAATCCTCTGATTGGTCTGATGTGCTCCCTCTCTCAAGTGTCAACTTCTTTATCTTTATACATTTATGGTTCGTGACGCTTCGACCTCAAATATCAGTCCATCAAAGCAACTTGACGCAACCCTAAAAAATTCTCGAGAAAATAGGCTTTGAAGATTTCCAAGCGTTTTTAATTCACTAAAGCCAGAACAGTATTTTGTTGGGAAACGGGGTTGTGTGGTAGAATGCAGCCTGGCTTATGTATGCTCCAGGTTCGATTACCGGTCGATGCAGGTCTTTAGACAATGGTGCTAGTTCTACGAGCATTTCCGTGGAGCGTAAAACACGTATATGAGAAAAAATTAATTTGTAAAGTTTTTTATAGTTTAAACAATCTTTAGTAATAATCTTTTATCAAGAGCTTATATTTGCAATGGAAACTAGAATTTTGTATATGACATGCAACCAGAAATGAGACGACATCCATTTTTTGTAAAAAAAAGAGGACAGATATATAGTAATTAACGTATATTTGAAAATTTTATGTTTAAATGATGTCGGTTTCAAAATAAAAAAAAAATGAAAAAAATAACGACCGAAACGAGATTCGAACGAGCGATCCAGCAATTGCCAGTCTCGAACACAACCATTTTTTCATCTCTATGTATTTTACCTTTCAAGGAAACGATAGTAGAGCGTGCACCTTTGTTTAATGATTTGCATCGGCTAGGATTCGAACCCAAACCACCAGCATTCTACCACAGCGAGCATTCTACCACAGATCCACGTCACCTGGCCTAGCTGTAGTGAACTGAAGATGCACGCGAAACTTAAAAGTCGATTTTTTCGAGAATTATTGAGAGTCGCATGGAGCTACTTTGGTTTGGTGTGCCCCCTCGACTGTCTCTCCTGTGTCAGATTTTTTATCTGACGAAAAGACCAGACAGCAATCGGCATTTTGTTTATAAAGGCTACTGTTCTATGAAGGCCTTTCTTACCATCAGAATCGTTCCGAATTCATCCAACTAGTTCTCTTTCTTTTTTCTTGTGTGGGGGTCATCAATCTTCTGAATTAGCCAGCTTGATGAAGTTCACGTACAATAAATATAAAAAAAATTGCAAGCATCAGATTTCCATGTGGTCTGCTTGTGAAAGTAGCACTTAAAGCTGACGTTCTCATGTGTTTATTGGGTAAGAGTATATTCCACTCAGCGGCTCCCTCTGGTATTCACTGATGCCGTAATACGAGTCTTATCTTCCTGTCTCTTCTTCTAGTCAGTGTGCTCCACATCTTTCTCTCGCCGAGTATGCGGAGGACCACCACATTTCTCACGTGTCTTATTAGGACACTAAATTTTCAGCATCTTTCTGCACAACATGTCAAACGCTTTGCTTCTCTCGTACTCCTGTTTCCCGACGGACCGAGATGCGCTTCCATATAATGCTGTGTTCCCATGGCTGTGATAGTAAATTTCTTCCTCATATCAAGAAAACGATTAACAGTAGTAGATATTTCTTTTAGCGAGGAACGCTCTCTTTGGTTGTGCCGGTCATATTCTAATATCCTCCTTGTTTTGTCCGTCATGTGTTGTTTTACTACCAAGTCAGCAGAATTTCTTCACTTCGTCTACTACATGAGCCTGAGTTTCGATTTGCTTACGGATAAAATCTTTTCGGTTATTCTTCGTTACTTTTGCTTTCTTTGATTTTCTCTCAGCGCATATTTCAGTGTTCATTCGACCGTTCATTCGAATTAACAGGTCACTTTCACTGAGGCTAGCAATGGCATCAGCGAATCTAATCATAATTTTAATCGAACTCAGGAATCTCTCTCTTATATCCGCCATTGCTTCTTCACTGTGGAGGTTGAATAGCGGGGGAGAAAGATTGCACTTTGCCTTACGTCCTTTTCAATCCCAGCACTTCTTCCTTGTTCTTCCAATCTTATACTCCCGACTTGTTTCTGGAACATATTGCATATTAACCGTCTTCTCCTAGAGTGTATGTCTATTTTCCTAAGGATTTCGACCATCTTGCTCCATTTTACGTTGTCGAAGCTCGAAAGATCCTAAGAGTGTACCATGATTTTTCTAAAGTTTTTCTCCATTATCAAGCGTAACACTAGAATTGCCTTTTTGGTGCCTCTGCCTTCCGAAAAACAAACTCATCGTCATCTAACAGATCTTCATTTTTCTTTTCCATTCTACTGTATATTTTCTGATAAACAATGTCAAGCTGATTGTGCAACAGATCTCTCACTAGTGTGATCCTGTTATCTTCGGGGTTATGTAGACAATATTCTTCCGAAATCCCGTTCGTCAGTCATGGTAAATATTACAGGCAACTTAGAAAAATAAGTTCTATTTGGTTACTAAGAAAAAGGTCACACTTTTAACCACAAATTCCTATACAGTGTGCGCAAAATCTTTAGAGTACAAATTACACAGAGGATTTTTAGATTATTTTTAGTATTTTTAGATCACGAACCTATAGTCAGAAATGAGTATTTCCAACTATACAAGGTTAGAATGCGTGTGAGCCTCGTGTTTGTACAGCGCATATATTCAAAAGACCAACCACTGCTGCCGCGTCGACAAATGCTTCAAATGGCTCTGAGCACTATGGGACTTAACTTCTTAGGTCATCAGTCCCCTAGAACTCAGAACTACTTAAACCTAACTAACCTAAGGACATGACACACATCCATGCCCGAGGCAGGATTCGAACCTGCGATCGTAGCGGTCGCGCGGATCCAGACTGTAGCGCCTAGAACCGCTTGGCCACTCCGGCCGGCCCGCGTCGACATTCCTGGTACCAGCACTGCCTTGAGAAGCAATACCTACTCGTCTGAGACTTTTCTTGGCGGAGTTAACTGCTATTCACAGTTCACAGCTGTTTGTTGAAAATGGAACATTAGTCGTGACAGCAAGTTGCAGACACGCATTTAGTGTATAAGTACTCCAGACAGTTTTCGTCTAACATACGAATTATGTTTCAGCGTGTATAGACAGTGGAAAATTGTCAGAATGAAGTACAGCATGGACATGGACTTGTTCATTAATCAGTGAAAAGGAGAATACAATAAACAAATACTGATTTCTGTTTACATAAAAACTGTTAAACAATAAAAAGTAAAGATAGGAAATTTACGGTGCAAAATAAATATTCGTCTGCAATACTGAAAATGAAACTCTGAACACAGAATGTTACGGTTTGTACTCGTACCTAGGAGTCCCTTCTTTCCTCTTTATAGTCTATTGCATTCTCCTTGGCACGGATTTCACCAGAGATTCTGTTGTTTGCACTGTAACTTTCCTCTAGTAGAGTGTTCTTTAGATAATTTCTGTTGGATACCTGCTGGTTCCTCAGGTTTTTGTCGAGTTCATTCCACATATGCTGTACTACATTGTTGTTTGGGGATTGTGGCGAAGTTGGTATCCGGCTTGGAGTGTTCAGCAGCGCTGCATGGAGAGTTGTATGTTTGGATCATTATTTTATGTGAAAATATAATCCCCAGAAAGAACCATATTATTGATACTTCTGAACAGATGTGTTTTTAGGATGTTTATTTACATCTTGTGGTCCATAATCCCATTCAATCGATTTGCATTCATCCAGCCCCAGATAAATACGGAACCTCCTCCACGTTTAACTGAGGCTGTTACGTATCTCTCTTCTAGCTCAAAATTTGTTTTCCTCCACACTGTCATTGACCCATTTGATTTAAAGCCCGCATCTCGTGGTCGTGCGGTAGCGTTCTCGCTTCCCACGCCCGGGTTCCCGGGTTCGATTCCCGGCGGGGTCAGGGATTTTCTCTGCCTCGTGATGGCTGGGTGTTGTGTGATGTCCTTAGGTTAGTTAGGTTTAAGTAGTTCTAAGTTCTAGGGGACTGATGACCATAGCTGTTGAGTCCCATAGTGCTCAGAGCCATTTGAACCATTTTTTTTTTTTATTTAAACGGTCGAATCGACTCTCGACAGTAAATACAACCTTTCTCCTGAAAGAAAACCCAGCGGATTTATGTTTCTCTGCAAATGCAGCTCGCATGTCGTTCTACGATCTCGGATAGGACTGCAGGAAGCCCGCTTCGTACGCTTTATTCTGACTAAACCTCTGTATAAGTCTTCACTATACTGGTGTGTGTTTGTGGCTTAAGGGCGCTCAACATCGAGGTTTCCAGGGGCCATACGAAGATCAGTTTAAACGAATGTGGTTAAAACGTAGAAAATGCGATGAAAGAACTAACAAGCTAACTGAGATAAAATTGCACTCACTCTCTCTCAGTCTCGCACATGGACACCAGCTTAATCACAGTAACTCACAACATGGAAAACAACGCTGCAAATAGGGAGATGTGCGAAAAATATCAGTTAAAACACAACGCAACGTATTAAAGATGGCACCCTAGAATTTCAGGGAACAAGTCAGACAATTCACGAAATTTTAAAAGTCGTACCATATTCGTTTGCTTGTCAGTTAAAGGAGACGGCAAATCTTCCGGCAAATGAGCTGCCGGCCATTGGTCCGAAAATAAAACACAGTCTAGTACAACGTGGCGCACTGTGAACTGTACGCCACAAGCACTACACATTGATCCGGTGCAAGAAGTTACGCGTCTAGGGCTGTGGCCTGTGCGAAGACGTGTAGCGAGGACCTCATCTCTCCTGCGTGGCTGGAAGGGGGCGCGCCACACCAGCGTCGAGGACTTGGCGAGACGCAGCTTATTACGTCACTTTCAGCCATTCTTGTTCCCACACACACACATGACTCTGTACCTTAACAGCGAGGCGAGAGCATGCAGGGGTGTAGCACACCGAACTAACTGAGGATCGCGACTCGCGTCCTTGGCTGCTACAAACGTCATTTCGTTCCTTGCAGTACCAATGTGCTCTGTCACCCATCAGACTGGATATTCTGGACCACTTTATCTGCTGGGTACAAGCGTTGTAGAGAGTGAAGGGCACTCAGGGAATCGGGACGGATGAAGAATTTAGCACTCGAAACACGTCTCATCGGCTCCAGTGCCCATAAGATTGCATATAATCCAGCGTCGAAGACAGTAAAGTCTTGAGGCAATCTGATCTTGAGGATACGATCGGGGAAAACAACAGAGGAACCAATGGAGTCCCCCTGTTTAGATCCATCAGATCTGCTGAAACGTTTGAGTTCAGCTACTTATGCAATAAGGGTCATTGCAAATTTTGGTGATAAACATCTTAGTAAATTAGCTTACTACGCCTATTTTCACTCATTGCTTTCATATGGCATCATATTTTGGGGTAATTCATCACTGAGGAATAAAGTATTTATTGCACAAAAGCGTGTAATCAGAATAATAGCTGGAGTCCACCCAAGATCATCCTGCAGACATTTATTTAAGGATCTAGGGATATTCACAGTAGCTTCTCAGTATATATACTCTCTTATGAAATTTGTTATTAACAACCAAACCCAATTCAAAAGTAATAGCAGTGTGCATAACTACAATACTAGGAGAAAGGATGATCTTCACTATTCAAGATTAAATCTAACTTTGGCACAGAAAGGGGTGAATTATACTGGCACTAAAGTCTTTGGTCACTTACCAAATAGTATCAAAAGTCTGACAGATAACCAACAAGTATTTAAGAAGAAATTAAAAGAATTTCTGAATGACAACTCCTTCTACTCCATAGAGGAATTTTTAGATATAAATTAAGAAAAAAACAAAAAATATATATAAAAAAATTAAAAAATAAAAATAAAAAATAAAGAAAAACAAAAAACACAATAAAATAAAGTTGTTATATTAACTTAAGTATGTTGTTAAATTAACCTAATTATGTCATGTATTGGAAAATTCGACTCGTTCCACATCATTACGAAATATCGTATTCATGATCCATGGAACTAGTATTAATCTAATCTAATCTAATCAGGGTTGTGGTGCTCAGTGAAAATGTCATAAAAACTTGTGTTGAAGACACAGGGGAATGCAGTCTCTCCTGCGCAGCACTAAAACTAAAGTCACTTTGGGGGTCTGCAGTAAACAGAGTGGCGTCCGATTAAAACCCTGGAGTTGGGGTTGTACTTGCTCCACGTCCACAACAAATGACTCCAGCACATGCTGTACTCGGAACCCAAACGACCTTGTTGCTCAAAGACGGTTGGAGAAATGGTATTCATGAGGCGAACAAACAGCAGCATGGTGTGCAGGTGAATTCGGAACAGTGGGGGACGCACCACGAGGAGCTGCTGCCAGATGGTGAATGGCGGTTCGCCAGCCTCAGCACAGAGACTGGGTGTCGGGCTGATCGCACAAGCAGCCGTGGTCAGCCTGATCCCTTCATGGTGGACAGCGTCAATAATCTTCAGATAAGAGGGCCTCACTGATCCATATACTGTACACCCTTAATTTAGCCGCAAACGGACGAAAGCTCTATACAATTGGAGCAGACACGCCCTGTCCGCTGCTTAGGACCTGTGGCTAAGGCACTTAAAGATACGAGGGCGGTTCAGAAAGTAACCTCCGATTGGTCACAGTGCGGGTTGTGGGGGGAGTAGCGACGCCATCTGTGCGTTCACGCACTCAACAGGTCAGTCGGCATCAAGCCGTGGTCGAGTGAACGTCGTACCTGCGCTAGTTTAGTTTTTGTGGCAGTTTGAAATGTGTGCTGCAATAGAAAACCCCGCCAAATGTGAAGTGCGTGCTGTCATAAGGTTTTTTACAGCCAAAGGATATTCTGCAGCAGCTATTCATCGTGAGCTTTGTGCCGTGTACGGACCAAGAGTTATGAGTGAAGGAGTTGTCCGTGAATGGGTACGTTTATTTAAAAGTGGACGAGAAAACGTTCATGATGAAGAGAGGAGTGGTAGACCATCATTGGTGACTGACGAACTCGTTCAGACAGTTGATGCAAAAGTTCGTGAAAATCGACGTTTCTCAATGTCGGAGTTGTCTACTGGTTTTCCACAGATTTATAAGACTCTCTTGTACGAGATAGTGACAGCAAGATTGGGTTACCGTAAGTTCTGTGCACGATGGGTGCCCAAAATTCTTACCGACCACCACAAAACTCAAAGAATGGCCTCTGCATTAGACTTTCTGTCACGTTATGAGGACGAAGGAGAACCATTGTTAAACAGAATCGTGACCGGTGACGAAACCTGGATTAAGTACGTGAACCCTGAGACAAAAGAACAATCAAAGATGTGGGCACATTCAAATTCGCCTACCAAACCAAGAAAAGCCTCGCAAGATTTTTCTGCCAGAAAACTGATGGCAACGGTGTTTTGGGATGCCAAAGGGGTGTTGTTGGTTGAATTCATGGAACGTGGTACGACCATTAATCAAGACGTGTACTGTGAAACAATAAAAAAGTTACGACGGGCTATACAGAACAAACGCCGTGGTATGCTGACTTCCGGTATCGTTTTTTTGCACGATAACGCCCGTCCTCACTCTGCTCGCAGAACAACGGCCCTTCTTGAGTCCTTCAAGTGGGACGTTATCAACCATCCACCTTACAGCCCAGACCTGGCGCCAAGTGATTATCACCTCTTCATGCATTTGAAGAAATGGCTCGGGTCACAGCGGTTTGATGACGACGAAGAGCTCAAAGATGCGGTCACAGGCTGGCTCCAGGCACAAGCGGGTGATTTTTATGCAGAAGGAATTTCAAAGCTTGTGAAGAGATACGATAAGTGCCTCAATCGCTATGGAGACTATGTAGAAAAATAGTGCAAAGATGTAGTTGTAAGATGTATATATTAAAATATTTTTATTTAACTTGGTGTATTTTTTAAATCAACCGGAGGTTACTTTCTGAACGGCCCTCGTATTTAGTGCCTTCTAAGTTCTGGATTTAAGATGTCTTAGGTGTGGTAACCACGACAGTTTCGACCCATGTTATTTAAATATCAGTCAAAGTCTTTGAAAACAGAGAGGGAACCATTTCTTTCCATCAGCTGTGGTAGTGTATATTGGCCTCAATTACCTGGGCTGCATGGAGACTGTCGATCAGGCGTCTGTAGCGAACTCTGACATCAAATAGATACAGTCCTCAGCTGGATGCTTCCAGGTAATACACTTATTAAACTCCTCTCTGTCCAACACCAGCATCTCGTCAGTTGAACATATTTCCTGCCGAAACGAATAAAGCTAGTACCTTACACCACAGCCTTTTTCCCACCAATTTCTAGGTGAAGGGCAGAGTTTGAGTATGTCTGCCACTAGTTTCGAGTTGAACTGTGAAATTTTTTCTCAGCAGGATAGCACCAATTGTATGCAATCGTCAATTTTTGAGCTGCATCGCGCTTTTACGCGGTCCTTGTGTAGCGCTATGCATATAGTTGTGTAATTAGATCTGATCTTTATGGTTAGTTACATAATTACAGCCGATCATTACTTCAATTTCCCAACCAAAATAAATAAAGTAAAGAGATTTCTCTCCTGCATCTGAGCAATTTCCACGTGTTAGGAGGTGCACTTGGGATCTCTCTTCAGGAGGGCCAAGGTTCGACTCCTGGAAAGGGCACCGCCATTTTTAATTTCCCGCGAATTCCAAATGCCTCCGGTGGTATAACTGTGTTTGGGGATGCACTTGTGCTTTCTGTCGAGGACAACCAGGATATGAGTCCCGGAAAGGGTACTGAAATTTTTAATTTGCCGATAATTTCTTTGGGAGGGGGTGGGGGTCGGACGTCGACACAACCCTGGGGCAAAGAAATTCCCACGATAATTCGAAATTCTCGCCAAAATTCGAAATTCCCGCCAAAATTCAAAATTCCCACCAGTAGAGTCGGTGGAGGAGGGGGAGGGGTGGGGAGGGAGGGATGTGGTTGGGCTTCACCTGCAGTATCAATTTGATATCAAAATGCCCCAACAACCCCAGTACTCTGCAACTATCGCTTTATAAAACCCAAGAACTTGCTGACGAGGAACTAGGTGGTAGAGTCCTGGTCTCCTTGGGCTGTTGTGCAGTAGAGAACATCGGTAGTTGAGAGAAGGTGGCAAGATTTTTACGCGCCGTTGTAATGCATCGACTGAAACTGATGACCACTTCTTGAAAAGTAGCTAGAACATAAGTTGTTCCTGTAAAGTGCAGGTAGTTTATATAAATAACAAACTGGCTAAATGCGAATAGGATTTGCGCTGTGAGGGTTCCGTATAGATTTAATTATGTATAAAGGTGGTTCCTAAACAGATTCCGAAGGATGTAGGTTGAAGTAGGTACTGGGAGATGAAGAACCTTGCACAGTATAGAGTAGCATGGAGAGCTGCTTCAAACCAGTCTCTGGACTGAAGACCACAACAACAAAAGGTGGTTCCTCCATCCCGGGAATCGAGGACCTCGACGAATTTTGCCTGATATCAATCACGATATTCGCAATATATCAGTCCTGGGAATTCCAAGACTTTCGAGAGTGTTTTAATTTTAAGTTTCACGCTTAAATTTTTTGTATAATTTCGCATTTGCATTTGTATTACCTGAGAAAAAGGGGTATTAACAGACGGACGGACTCACAATGGAATAAGAAATGACAAAAAGTATTTTTTTCTTGTGTACAATTGTCAGTTAACAATTTTCGAATTTTTTTCCATTACTTGTACTGTGAAGCCTTGCTTTTTGCAAAATTTCATGCATCTATGTCAATGGGAAGTACCCTACAGGATTCGATGAGTGAGTTTGTGAGTACCAAAATGTGACATAAATGGCTGCTCTTTCGCGATTGGATTGACTTAGAAGCTTACATTTTTTACACCACCGTAGACTTTAGTATATGACATAAATTTCGACTTGCTATGTTTACCCGTTTCTGACGAAAAAGTTCTTAACAGTGGACAGACAGACAGGCAAAGGACAACAAAGCAATCATATATTCGTCCGTTTCTACCAGTTGAGCTGCGAAACACTCAAAATTTAGTATTAACCCCCCCCCCCCCTCCCATTTGTTCCTTGCCTTAAACTACTCATTTTAAGAGCTCTACCAAATGTGTAACTTAGACCCTAAAGCTGTGGGACCTACTACACAGGGTGTAAATTTTAAGCTGACAAACCGGAATAACTCTAAAAATAAGCTTCACATGAAAAAATGTGTAGAATCCAAAGTTGAAGTTGATTATTTTCGAGGGGGACATCTGCTGGTGCTAAAATTAGCCCATCACCCCAGCCCCCTGGGGATGGGGCGGGAGGCAACTTTAAAATTGCAAATGGGAACCCCAATTTTTTATTGCAGAATCAGATTCTACACAAAAAACTACGTACATTTTGTCTTAAACATTTGTTTTTATTCTTGGTAGTTGGTGCTGTAATTCAAGAAAATCTTCGTTTATTGTAAGCTATGAACCAGTTTCGACCTATTGATGTGCTGTGTGACTGGCGTACGAAAGTTACGTATGCTATACGAATGCATTGCATTATACTGATGACAATCACTGGCAGTAAATCAATAAAAGTGGCAGGCGCGCAATTTCTAACATTGTTTCATAAGTAAACAGCCGCTTGCCTGGTTAGAACAATTGCAGATTATGCGTCGAGGACAGTGTTTGTGGCTGTGTAAAGAGGGATGTTTTACTGATGGTGTTTGTAAACTAGGTAGGCAGCGATTACCATTTTTTGTTACTGTATTCCTCTCTTAGTATCCCACTACAATTTTTACACCCACACTTCCCTCGAATGCTACACACATCAACAAAAGTTTTGCACCAACTCGGTTCCCAGAACTTCTGAAGATAGACGTTGACTGTGGATATTGTATCACACACACAGTCCCATTGACGGTTCACATATGTCACTAAACTCGTCCAACGATGTAAACAACCATGTATGAGTAGCGCCATAAGACGGAGGGGGTCCGACAGCCGATCAGTTCCAGTCATTCCACCTGGTTCCTCCCTCGGCAGCTGAATGGTCAGCGCGACAGAATGTCAATCCTCAAGGCCCGGGTTCGATTCCAGGCTGAGTCGGAGATTTTCTCCGCACAGGGACTGGGTGTTGTGTTGTCCTAATCATCATCATTTCATCCCCATCGACGTGCAAGTCGCCGAAGAGGCGTCAAATCGAAAGACTTGCACCCGTCGAACGGTCTACAAGACGGGAGGCCGTAGTCACACGACATTCCATTCCACCAGGAAGGAGGTACACGGCTCGTGTCGTCTGTAGTTCAACCATACCTACACGGTCAATACCGCGGTACGATCGCGTCCGCATTGTTACTTTATGCCAGGAAGGGCTCTCAACAAGGGAAGTGTTCAGGCGTCTCGGAGTGAACCAAAACAATGTTGTTCGGACATGGAGGAGATACAGAGAAACAGGAACTGTCGGTGACATGCCTCGCTCAGGCCGCTCAAGGGCTACTACTGCAGTGGATGACCGCTACCTAAGTATTATGGCTCTGAGGAACCCTGACAGCAAGGCCACAATGATGAATAATGCTTTTTGTGCAGCCACAAGATGTCTTGTTAAGACTCAAACTGTGCGCAATAGGCTGCATCATGCGCAACTTCACTTCCGACGTCCATGGCGAGATCCATCTTTGCAACCACGACACCATGCAGCGCGGTACATAGGGGCCCAACAACATGCCGAATGGACCGCTCAGGATTGGCATCACGTTCTCTTTATCGAGGAGAGTCGCATATGCCTTCAACCAGACAATCGTCGACGTGTTTGGAGGCAACCCATCAGGATGAACGCCTTAGACACACTGTCCAGCGACTGCAGCAATGTGTAGGTTCGCTGCTGTTTCGGGGTAGTATTATGTGGTGCCGACGTATGCCGCTAGTGCTAACGAAAGGCGCCGTAACGGCTGCACGATACGTGAATGCCAACCTCCGACCGATAGTGCAACCATATCGGCAGCATATTGGCGAGGCATTCGTCTTCTTGGACGAAAATTCGCGCCCCCATCGTGCACATCTTGTGAATGACTTCCTTCAGAATAACGACATCACCCGACTAGTGTGGCCAGCATGTTCTCCAGACATTAACCCTACAGAACATGCATGGGATAGATTGAAAAGGTCTGTTTATGGAAGACGTTAACCACCAACCACTGTGAGGGATCTACCCCGAAGCGCCGTTGAGGAGTGGGAAAATATGGACCAACAGTGCTTTGTTGAACTTGTGGATAGAATGCCACGACGAATACAGGCTTGCATAAATGCAAGAGGACGTGCTACTGGATATTAGAGGTACCTGTGTGTGCAGCAGTCTGGACCACCACCTCTGAATGTCTCTCTGTATGGTGGTACAACATGCAATGTGTGGTTTTCATGAGCAATAAAAATGGTGGAAATGATGTTTATATTGATCTCTATTCCAATTTTCTGTACGGGTTCCGGAACTCTCGGAACCGAGGTGATGCAAAACTTTTTTTATGTGTGTGTATTGGTGATTCCTTAATGTCTCAGAATGTATCTTATGGCCCGACCCCTTCTTTTGATCAAATTGTGCCACAAACTTCTTTTCTCTAGCTACGTGATCTATCTACCCACCTAATCTTCAGCATTCTTCTGTAGCCCCACGTTTCTAAAGCTTCTATTTTCTTATTGTGTAAACTATTTATCGTCTACGTTTCACTTCCATACATGGCGACAATCCATACAAATTCTTTCAGAAAAGACTTCATAATACTTTAATCTATATCTGATGTTAAAAAATTTCTTTTCTTCAGAAACGCTTCTCGTGCCATTGCCAAACTACATTTTATATTCTCTCTACTTCGACAACCTTCAGTTATTTTGTTGGTCAAATAACTCATCTACTACTTTAACTGTCTCGTTTCTTAATTTAATTCTCTCAGTATCACCTGACTTAATGCGACTAATTTCCATTATCTTTGTTTTGCTTTTGTTTTTGTTCATCTTATATCCTCCTTTCAAGACACTGTCCACTTTGCTTTTCGAAGTCCTTTGCTGTCTCTGACACAATTACAATATCATCTACAAACCTTAAAATTTTTATTTCTTCTCCCTGAACGTTAATGACACCTCCAAAATTTTCTTTGTTTTTCCTTTGCTGCTTGCTCAACGTGCAGGTTGAGTAACATCAGCGATACTTTAAAATTATGTCTCACTCCCTTCTCAAACTCTAGTTCCCTTTCATGCCCATCGATACTACTCCATCCGTATTCTATGAAATCCACTTTAGGTCAGTTCGCCACATGATATACTGAATTGTTTGTTGGCGAAAATATCCGTGCAGGAGATGAACCCCGCGAAGTCAAACGCAGTCGTCTTAAGAATATCATCATTCATTGCAGCGACGTTAGGGGGTATTCGCAACAGTGTGCCGGCGCACTTTATCTCTGTCCACTCTGATTGTCCGCAGTATGGCTTGGTGTTTATTTTATTCAGTTGTAGCGAATTTCCATACATCACTTTCTCTACTGCTCTCTGGGCTGTGTAAAAGGTACCGACGCATTTCTCGGCACAACGAAATATAGAGGAATTAAATGTATTCATGGAGTGCACGGTGAGCGTCGCTCAGTTGTACATTAATGCAGTGTCTGTATTTGACAGTGTCTATAAACTTCGATTCAATGTAAGAGACACTGCATTGCTCTTAACAGATACTGTCAGATGCAGACACTGCACTAATTTATTTCCAGCCAAAGTCAGGGAAACCCGACGAGAAAACTAAATTACTTTCTGCCTGTGAGGGTATCACGCAACTGTGCGAATTATGGGAGGCAGACACTGGGACATATGGAAGTTTGGCTCTGTCCGCTAAGCGTGTTCGGATTATCGAAGCGGTTAAGGCTACCGCTTGCCTAAAGCGGGAAATCCAAGTTCGAGTGCTGGTCCGGAACAAATTTTCATTTTTTTCCAGTTGATTGTATAACTGCGGCGGTACCGTATTCACAATCTGCTAATACATTTCATTGCTCAGTTATGTCTGGACAACAAAGTTGAATTTGATTTCATCAGTTTGTTGTACAATGTAAATGTGAACACAAATAGACCTAAAGCACACTGGTTTTGCCCCTCAGGCAAATTCTCGTAACCTGTGCAATACTACCAAAAAAAGATTTCATAGTTCCCAAACTGTACGATACTGCCTGCTAGCAGAAAATAGATGTCGTCTTCGAGATATGTACAACATTTTCTAATTTGATCTGCATAGCAAAAAAATGAATGGCAGAGAGCTGAAATTCCTACGGTACGTTAGTCAAACTGGACAGAATGGTATTATTTCTAATGCTAGACAAATGCTGACACGAATAAGGGTGGCACAGAAAGAGTAACGTTACATGTCTCCAGCAGGCAGTGTTGTGTGAAATGGCAATAATGATTGTTAAGTATGTGTTGACAGTATTCAATCACAGCTATGCTTAACAATGCTTACAATGGAAGCGCTCTTAAATTTGAAATAACAATTTAAATGTGACGCGTGTATCATGAGATTAGACATATTACACTTTCACAATCTTTATCTAAGATGTATGGCTTTCACTATAATACCAGTACGTGTGTAATTCATTTTCCATACAGAATTGGCAGCAAAAACCTATATTATGACATATGTCCAACATTTTTTCTAAAGCGCAGTAAGAGCGCTTCAACCCAAGCTAACTGGCGATGGAACTACATGATTTATGAAATGGTAGTATTACAAATGAAATAAAAAATAACTAATAAAAACGATTGTGACAGTATTAGACAGTGAAAAGAAACCATTGTGGTGAAATGCTCTAAGCTACTGAGACGAGCCCTCGTAGAGAAAAAGGTGTGTACCAAAGCGGAAACCTGTCAATGTAGACTTGAAAATATGGCCTTAATAAATTTTTCAGTTCTTTTGAAAGTCTGTTTAGAATCGGACCTGCTGAATAGTGGACACTATTCTGAACACTGATAAAGGAAGCGTTATGCAGGTGTTCCACGAGTAAGAACTGCACTTCCTGTTGACTGAGTCTATAATATGTCATTTATCACACGTCCCACGAGGACTTATGTGTACAAGGGTGGCAGAGTTAGAATTCCGATTGAACATTGGCCTCCATGAAATTCACAAACTGACACCCGTCGATCGTTCTGACCGCTCTTATCTGGGCTATGACCATTCTCTGTGCGAACAAAATTGACCCAAAACATTATACAATAGGAGACAATAAAATGGAATCAAACAAAATAAACATTCACCTTTTAATGCCATTGACGCTGGATGTTATTCTTGTAGTTTCTGCACAGGACCCTGAATATGGTACTTCTAAGAAAGCTTTTCATTTAGCTCGTTACCTAAGAATTTAAAGTATTCGACTTCATTGATTATTTCATCATCCTGTGATAATGAAATTTTATTTTTTATGAGCGTTGTGTGTTAGAAACTGTACGTATTGTGCGTCTTTGACGCTGTAATCTGAGAAAATATGCTGTCTAAGAATATATTGCAATCTTGAGCAACCATTCAGCGTAAGACTTCATTGGAGCCTGAATGAGAAGTAATATTTATGTGACCCTTGGAATATTTCTGAATTTATGAATCGGAGCAATAACCTTATTTAATTTTGCGTGTCTGCCTCTCTTGCACATAGTTCGGAACAGACACCAGGAATGATTTACTGAACGAAATTGTACAGCTACTTAGGTGTCACGAATTGACTTTCTAACGGTCTGTGTAAACTTCCTGTTTTATTTTATGGAGTGCTCGAATTTTGAAGCAGAACATCTCGTTTATATTAGGAAATTTTTCCTCTGTTATTACAATCGGATTTGACAGAAAACATTAAAGACTACTGCGCCACGTTTTAAGAAGTCATAGATGAAAACACAATTCAGTTATCTGAGTACAGTGCTGTCTCGCTGGAGTACAAAAAAAAAAAAAAAAGAATGCAGTGTGGTTTGGTTGGTGGGTCACTGCCAGGGACGAACTTCATGTTGTAGCAGCACAAATTAGTAATTTCTAGCAAAATCAGGGGTTAAAAGAACTTTCGCCTTTTGTAAGTGGTTTCGTATAAAGAGCAAACAGGTTTACCTCACTCTTTACATCACACAGCAAAGATCGAGATCAGTTATTTTTAAAAACAGGTTTAGTGATGTTTCCTCCCTTAAGCACCTAAACGAATTAACTAACACATGAGAGGCTAAAAGTCTCGCTGACGTACTGCACATGCAGTTGCATTTGTAAATGCAAATCATTGTCAGCAATGAATTTTATGTTCCAGAAACGCAAATGAGTAATTTTTAGCAACATCAGAGGTTAAGAGAGGGTTTTCATTTTGTAAGTATAACCAGGAAACAGATTTACCTCGCTCTGTACATCAAACAACAAAGCTGAGGTCAATTATTTCAGTGACGATACCTCCCTTAAGCACGTAATGAATTAACTAACTCTTGAGAGATTGAAAGTCACTTTGACATATTGCACATGGAGTTGCATCTGAAAATACAAAAACGGAAATTACTACCATCTGACAGTAGAATAAAATGTACAATAAAAGTTCCATACTTTTAAACTGTTGAACGTTTCTTGCAATTCGAACTAAAAATCAGTGTGGTGCTTTACTACATTTAAAAATTAATTTGTAACAGTCCTGTCTCCATCTACATATTTTGTCAAAGGAAAGCTGAAACATGTGTGTAAGACAAACATACATTTTTACATGAAAATTAAAAGGGGTGCTTCCAGATTTTGAAAAATGAAAATGTTTGGGTTTTTCCAAAACTAAATTAATCTAACGGTACTGTTGTGCGATATATCAAATTAAATCACAGCTCATCTCTATAGCTCCGACATTTTCTGAGTTATACTAAAATGCATCCCCCAAATTGTTGGAAAAATTGGATTAATTTCAATGTTTTGAAACGCAAAATACAGAAACCTAGCACGGTCAAAAGCTGCTAGAATTTACGATATATATTAACTGAATGGCCTACTATCAAATATTAAGAAATCGGAGAAATTTGGGACATATATGCCCAACAACTAGTCAAAATTGCATGATTTAATATGAGATGACCGACCCCTTATATCTGTATCCTTTCCTTCCTTCAGATGCTGGAAACATTTCTACATGTAGTTTTCAGTGAAGCTGCGCAAGAGTTCCACTGTTTTGCTTCCCGTCAATGAGCAAGAACACGCCTGTTGTTAAACAGGACACAGGGGATCCAATTAGTAACATCAGGCAGAGAATTTCCATTTCCGGAATTAGCTTTACAATCAAGGCAAAGCTCCTGAAAATATTAGCAGCAACCAGAGAACTGCAATTATTTTTAATTTATTTCTGGCACAATATGTTCCATACAAAAATGTGAAAGCCTAATGCGTGATTGGACAACTGTTTTATTGTGTACGAGTATGAAGTCGATAACTTGGCCTACACCGCTACGAGCCGGTAGTAGGTAACAAGAATATTATTTAGGATGGAGCAATAAATAAACCGTGAGTAATTTAAGAATAAGACGAATAGGAGAATATATTTGTCAGCTTCAGAAGAAGTATCACACTTGAAAGTAAGAATCAGTGTTAAAAACGCGTTGTGATCCGACCAGTAAATAAGCACCGCAATTAAAGTCAACTTGCAATATATACGTTTATAAATGATGACTGACAACCTCAGCTGCTGACAGGTGTTGTTGTTATACCTCGATGTGGACAGTTGAAAATGTGTGCCCCGACCGGGACTCGAACCCGGGATCTCCTGCTTACATGGTAGACGCTCTATCCACTTTTTTTTTTTTGTAATCTCATTTTGTTCGTTATTGTTCGTTTCAAATGTTCTTGGCGGACGTCACCTGACGCCCATTGAAGTTCGTTTTTGATCGATTCACTCAGTTTTTTTATTACAGAGGGCAGCTAACCCTCTGACCGAACACGCTGAGCTACCGTGCCGGCTGATCCATCTGAGCCACCGAGGACACAGATGAATAGCGCGACTGCAGGGACTTATCCCTTGCACGCTTCGCGTGAGACTTACATTCCCAACGTCCACAATTCTACATATGTATTGTACCCTATAGACATTTGCCCACCCACTCATTACTCGCGCACGCTTTGGCGATTCCCGTAAGAGTTTGGGCAACCTGTGCGCATTCGCACAGACGAAGGTCAATGGCTGGGTAGCCGGTCGGGGCACACATTTTCAGCTGTCCACATCGAGGTATAACAACACCTGTCGGCAGCTGAGGTTGTCAGTCATCATTTATTCCAGGGAAAAGCTGCACGGTCATCAACAGTAACTGTTCTTTCGAGAACTAGTTAGTCTTCGTATATATACGTTTATTACTAACAGCAAATAACTTGGTAAAACAAAGAGAGTTGTGAATGTCACAGAAATTAATAATGTCGAACGTATGAAATCGATATCAGAGGCGAGAATTTTAATATAAGATTAATACAGACTCAAAGAGACCAAATGAATTAGCGTTATCAAATAATGTTTTAGAGATAGAGGATGACGTGTGGTAATACTGTCACATTGTTTTTGATTGTCTCAAAATCGATGATGGATGAGCGGTAAAATAGCGTAGGGTATCGTGAAGTACAGATCAAGACAAAATTCCGTTGTCAGTGCTTCCGTAATTCATGTAGAAGCAGCTAATATTGCGGATTGGAGCAGCAGTGCAGGGCAGCCAAAATATCTTACGAACGAGGTAGTTTCATAATGTTATTACAGAACTACAAAATGAATCAAATTTTCTAACTTATAGGAAAATAATAACTCATATTATTAATAATGGAAGGAGTAGAGGTAACAACTCACTGTGTAATTGAGGCGCTGAGTCGTCGATAGGTACAAAATAGCTGTAATTGTTGTGGTTAGTACATGTCGCAACTACTATTACAAGCTCTGTGGCTCTTAGTTATTTACAACTGTTCTTTTTTCAACAACGTAATCTCATTTCCTTATCTTCTATACACATGTCCAGTTTATGCCCCCATCGATGGCTTAGTGCCTCAACTATAATCTTTACTCCTTCTGTTATTTGTATTCCATAACAGGCTTCTCATTACTATAATTAAAACTCATATTTCTCGCGAATTGTTAAGAAATAATGTCTCAGCTATTTTCCGAAAAAAAACCTACTAAGATTCTGTTACCAAACAAGTCTCACTTTTAAGAAATTGTTTATCGTATGTAAGCCAAGCTGCGAAAATAACTTACCCTTTAGTCTGACAAGGAATTTTCAGTAGACGTCGTCGCACTTTTTCATTTAAAATTTTTAATCGCAGCATATGTGAAACGTAATAGAATCGCTTAAGCGAGTCGCTGCGTAACAAAACAAAATAAGCTCTAGAGACGTATTATCTTTGCATCTTGCGAAAGGTCACGAGACATCTTGCACATTGGGCTCTTTGTTAGTTAGCAGAATGGAACATCTGCGTTCATCAAAGGTTTTATCTTAATTGCTGTTCATTGCTATCTCCCTTTTGTTTCATTAATTTTTAATCACATCCTGTGAAGTTAGGTGCAATGAGTAGACAAAATACATTTAAACAATTTCCGTATGAAAGTCACAAAAGAAACAGATAATAGTGTTCTATAATGTTAGTCTGCGTTGGCGACGTAGATGAAAGGAAAGTTTTTGAGAAATTCTCAGTAAATTAATACGCAGCTGTTTGTAAAACTATGATCTTGGTTTCTAATGATCTCGTAGCCCACAGGTCGTTAAAACATGATACAGGTCAACACTGAAAAACATTTTGATGTATTTTATGCTCGTGGTTTTTGGTGTCGTGAATGTCAATTGTTGTTGTTGTTGTTGTGATCTTCAGTCCTGAGACTGGTTTGATGCAGCTCTCCATGCTACTCTATCCTCTGCAAACTTTTTTATCTCCCAGTAACTACTGCAACCTACATCCTTCTGAATCTGCTTAGTGTATTCATCTCTTGGTCTCCCTCTACGATTTTTACCCTCCACGCTGCCCTCCAATACTAAACTGGTGATCCCTTGATGCCTCATAACATGTCCTACTAACCGATCCCTTCTTCTAATCAAGTTGTGCCACAAACTTCTCCCCAATCCTATTCAATACTTCCTCATTAGTTATGTGATCTACCCATCTAATCTTCAGCATTCTTCTGTAGCACCACATTTCGAAAGCTTCTATTCTCTTCTTGTCCAAACTATTTATTGTCCATGTTTCACTTCCATACATGGCTACACTCCATACAAATACTATCAGAAACAACTTCCTGACACTTAAACCTATAATCGATGATAACAAACTTCTCTTGTTCAGAAATGCATTCCTTGCCATTGCCAGTCTACATTTTATATCCTCTCTACTTCGACCATCATCAGTTATTTTGCTCCCCAAATAGCAAAACTCCTTTACTACTTTAAGTCTCTCATTTCCTAATCTAATTCCCTCATCATCACCCGATTTAATTCGACTACATTCCATTATCCTTGTTTTGCTTTTGTTGATGTTCATCTTATATCCTCCTTTCAAGACACTATCCATTCCGTTCAACTGCTAATCCAAGTCCTTTGCTGTCTCTGACATAATTACAATGTCATCGGCGAACCTCAAAGTTTTTATTTCTTCTCCATGGATTTTAATACCTACTCCGAATTTTTCTTTTGTTTCCTTCACTGCTTGCTCAATATACAGATTGAATAACATCGGGGAGAGGCTACAACCCTGTCTCACTCCCTTCCCAACCACTGCTTCCCTTTCATGTCCCTCGACTCTTATACTGCCATCTGGTTTCTGTACAAATTGTAAATAGCTTTTCGCTTCCTGTATTTTACCCCTGCCACCTTCAGAATTTGAAAGGGAGTATTCCAGTCAACATTATCAAAAGCTTTCTCCAAGTCTACAAATGCTAGGAACGTAGGTTTGCCTTTACTTAATCTAGCTTCTAAGATAAGTCGTATGGTCAGTATTACCTCACGTGTTCCGATATTTCTATGGAATCCAAACTGATCTTCCCCGAGGTCGGCTTCTACTAGCTTTCCCATTCGTCTGTAAAGAATTCGCGTTAGTATTTTGCAGCCGTGACTTATTAAACTGATAGTTCGGTAATTTTCACATCTGTCAACACCTGCTTTCTTTGGGATTGGAATTATTATATTCTTCTTGAAGTCTGAGGGTATTTCGCCTGTCTCATACATCTTGCTCACCAGATGGTAGAGTTTTGTCAGGACTGGCTCTCCCAAGGCTGTCAGTAGTTCTAATGGAATGTTGTCTACTCCTGGAGCTTTGTTTCGACTCAGGTCTTTCAGTGCTCTGTCAAACTCTTCACGCAGTATCATATCTCCCATTTCATCTTCATCTACATCCTCTTCCATTTCCATAATATTGTTTTCAAGTGCATCGCCCTTGTATAAACCCTCTATATACTCCTTCCACCTTTCTGCTTTCCCTTCTTTGCTTAGAACTGGGTTTTCATCTGCGCTCTTTATATTCATACAAGTGGTTCCCTTTTCTCCAAAGGTCTCTTTAATTTTCCTGTAGGCAGTATCTATCTTATCCCTAGTGAGATAAGCCTCTACATCCTTACATTTGTCCTCTAGCCATCCCTGCTTAGCCATTTTGCACTTTCTGTCGATCTCATTTTTGAGACGTTTGTATTCCTTTTTGCCTGCTTCATTTACTGCATTTTTGTATTTTCTCCTTTCATCAATTAAATTCAATATTTCTGCTGTTACCCAAGGATTTCTACTAGTCCTCGTCTTTTTACCTACTTGATCCTCTGCTGCCTTCACTACTTCATCCCTCAGAGCTACCCATTCTTCTTCTACTGTATTTCTTTCCCCCATTCCTGTCAATTGTTATGCTCTCCCTGAAACACTGCACAGCCTCTGGTTTATTCAGTTTATCCAGGTCCCATCTCCTTAAATTCCCACTTTTTTGCAGTTTCTTCAGTTTTAATCTACAGTTCATAACCAATAGATTGTGGTCAGAGTCCACATCTGCCCCTGGAAATGTCTTACAATTTAAAACCTGGTTCTTAAATCTCTGTCTTACCATCATAAAATCCATCTGAAACCTGTAAGTATTTCCAGGCTTCTTCCATGTATACAATCTTCTTGTATGATTCTTGAACCAAGTGTTAGCTATGATTACGTTTTGCTCTGTGCAAAATTCTACCAGGCGGCTTCCTCTTTCGTTTCTTACGCCCAATCCATATTCACCTACTACGTTTCCTTCTCTCCATTTTCCTACTGACGAATTCCAGTCACCCATGACTATTAAATTTTCGTCTCCCTTCACTATCTGAACAATTTCTTTTATTTCATCACACATTTCTTCAATTTCTTCGTCATCTGCTGAGCTAGTTGACATATAAACTTTTTCTATTGTGGTAGGCGTGGGCTTCGTATCTATCTTGGCCACAATAATGGGTTCACTATGCTGTTTGTAGTAGCTTACCCGCATTCCTATTTTCCTATTCATTATTAAACCTACTCCTGCATTACCCGTATTTGATTTTGTTTATAACCCTGTATTCACCTGACCACAAGTCTTGTTCCTCCTGCCACCGAACTTCACTAATTCCCACTATATCTAACTTTAACCTATCCATCTCCCTTTTTAAATTTTCTAACCTACCTGTCCGATTAAGGGATCTGACATTCCACGCTCCGATCCGTAGAACGCCAGTTTTCTTTCTCCTGATAACGACATCCTCTTGAGTAGTCCCCGCCCGGAGATCCGACTGGGGGACTATTTTACCTCCGGAATATTTTACCCAAGAGGACGCCATCGTCATTTAACCCTACAGTAAAGCTGCATGCCCTCGGGAAAAATTACGGCCGTAGTTTCTCCTTGCTTTCAGCCGTTCGCAGTACCAGCACAGCAAGGCCGTTTTGGTTAGTGTTACAAGGCCAGATCAGTCAATCATCCAGACTGTTGCCCCTGCAACTACTGAAAAGGCTGCTGCCCTCTTCAGGAACCACACGTTTGTCTGGCCTCTCAACAGATACCCCTCCGTTGTGGTTGGACCTACGGTACGGCTATCTGTATCGCTGAGGCACGCAAGCCTCCCCACCAACGGCAAGGTCAATACGGGAACAAAATACCATTTTTATGACAAGCTCTTTGGCTCTTCTTGCTCTGCATTCACGTCTAATGATTACTCTGCAATTCATAATTAAGTCCCTGGCAGAGGGCTCATCGAACCCCCTCAATCTGTTTCTTTACCCTTCTACTTTCGAACAGCGCGCGGGAAAAAAAGAAAACTTATATCTTTCCATGCGAGCTCTGGTGGATGATCATTTTTCCCTTTGTGGGTGGGCACCAACAAGATATTTTCACGCTCGTAGGAGAAGGTAGTTGATTGAAATTTCATGAGAAGGTCAATCCTATCTGATGCACATTACACATGGCACAGCTATACTCCAGAATAGGACAGACAAGCATAGTGTAAACAATCTCATTAGCGGACCTGTTGCATTTTGTAGGTGTTCTGCCAGTAAATCGCAATCTTTGGTTTGCGTTCCCCACGACGTTATCTATGTGATCGTTGCAATGTAAGTTATTCATAACTGTAAAACGTAAGTTTGTAGTTGAATTTACAGCCTTCAGATGGTGTGATTTATCGTGTACCGAAATTCAGCGAATGCCTTTTAGTATTCATGTGAATGATTTCACACTTTTCATTATTTAGAGTCAACTGCGACTTTGCGGACATACAGGGTTCTTAAATAGTTTAGACAAGAAGAGAATATAAGCTTTCAAAATGTAGTGCTACAGAAGAATGGTTGAAGATTAGATGAGTAGATCACGTAACTAATGAGGAGATAATGAATAGAATTGGGGAGAAGAGGAATTTGTGGCACAATTTGGCTAGAAGAAGGGATCGGTTGGTAGGACACGTTAGAGGCATCAAGGGATCACGAATTTACTTCTGGAAGCAAGCGTGGAGGGTAAAAATCAGCCGGCCGCGGTGGCCGTGCGGTTCTGGCGCTGCAGTCCGGAACCGCGTGACTGCTACGGTCGCAGGTTCGAATCCTGCCTCGGGCATGGGTGTGTGTGATGTCCTTAGGTTAGTTAGGTTTACGTAGTTCTAAGTTCTAGGGGACTTATGACCTAAGATGTTGAGTCCCGTAGTGCTCAGAGCCATTTGAACCATTTTGGTAAAAATCAAAGAGGGAGACCAAAAGTGAATACTCTAAGCGGATTCAGGAGGATGTAGGTCGCAGTAGCTACTCGGAGATGAAGAAGCTTGCACAAGATAGAGTAGCATGGAGAGGTGCATAAAACCTGTCTATGGACTGAAGACCGCAACAACAACAACAACAACACAGAGATCTTGTCTAAATCATTTTGCAATTGGTTTTGATCGTCAGATGACCTTGCAAGACGGTAAATGACAGCATCATCTGCGAACAATCTAAGAGGACTCCTAAGATTGTCTCCTAAATCGTTTATGTAGATCAGGAGTAATAGAGGGCGTAGGACGTTTCCTTGCGGAACGTCAGGTATTACTTCTACACAATGACATTCCGTTAGTTACCACCAACTTTCTGACAAGAAATAGCGAATCAAGTCACACAACTAAGATGATATTCCACAGGCACACAATTTGATTAAAAGTCGCTTAAGAGGATCGATGTTAAAAGCCATCAGGACATCTAAAAATATGGAATCAATTTGACGTCCCCCTGTCGATAGCATTCATTACTTCGTGAGAGTAAAGTGCTACTTGAGTTTTCTGTGTACGTATTCTTCGAGGTGAGTCATAATGTTCGAACGTGGTATATGCCTCAAAATCCTACTGCAGTTTAACGTTAGGGGTCTGTAATTCAGTGGATCACTCCTATTTCGTTTATTGGGCACTGGTGTGACTTGTGTTTACGTACGGATCTTTCGCTGTGTGAGCAGTCGCATATGATTGGCAACTATAGACCTATTGTATCAGCATACTCTGAAAGGAATCTGCCTATTGTGTAACTTGGACTGGAGGCCTTGCCTTCATTAAGTGATTTAAGCTGCTTCATTACACCGACATTATGTACTTGTAAGTTGCTCATGTTGACAGTAGTTCTTGATTACTAAGTCTACTGTAGTGACACTGTCGTCAGTAACATCACCATTGTTAGCGCGGAGTGAATGTACTGTGATCTTCTTAAGGGTGTTACAGGTCTCAGAAAATAGTCCAAGAAAAGGGAGACACCCCTTTATAATATATTTGATATTCCACGGATGTGGAGAGAGCCAAGAACCAATAATAGTGATTGTTTCAGTTCAAAAAATAAAAAAAAGTAGTAAAATACGCTGATCTCCGTCTGCCATATAGCCAGTAGACCATAGTATGCATCTTCCTGTTCCTAAATGCAACGTTTTTGACGATGGTATCATAGAGATGAACAAGTTTGTGATCGAGTTTATTATACTTTGGACAAGTTAGAGCCCACCAACCTCCCCTATCGCCCCCCCCCCCCTTTCATACGGCTCAGTGTTGCGCAACAAAAATCATGAGCCGCGACTCTCAGAGATGCGCAGAGGTGCCTTACACTGACAACATCCCAGGGTACCCCTGCCAGTTACAACACCAAAAAGAATCGCTTCTGGGCTCTTGGCAAGATCAATGTGTACTCGTTTTTATGTAACCCAGGTAAGGATAAAGGACAGGTAAAAGGAAGGGAACGTTATTTCACTTTCTATAGTAATGTGTGAGATCAGCCACGAGTTTAATATTTTTACAGTTGTCAACACCTTTGACCCATACTGAGACAGATTCGGAATCATTTATTTTGCGATGATTCCTGGTCCTGATAACCAACGGCATGGTGGACATGTAGTACGATTTTCCCATGTCTCTGTTGTAGACTTCACGAATTTGAAATGTCCGATAGACCATGACGCCACGACTGTTAAATGATTCGAATCCTGGTACTTTTTCTACTTTAGGACCACGTACTAGAGCAACAGTCACCCAGCCATTTCCATGCTGTGTGGAAACATTATTCGTTAGCGTAAAATTCAAAGCACAGCCACCAAAAACTGACGGATCATGCAGAGATGTTGACAACTGTAAGAAAATTAAACTCGTGGGTGATCTCACACATTACTGTAGAAATTTAAATAAAGTTACCTTCCTTCTACCTGCTCTTTATCCTTATCTGTATTACATGAAAAAGACTACGCATTGATCTTGCCGAAAGCCGAGAAGCGATTCTTTTTGGTATTGTATCTCTCATGGGCACCCTGCGATGCTCTCTGTGTGAGGGACCTCTTTGCACCTCTGTGAGTCGCAGCTCATGATTTTGCTAGGGCTAGGTGGTACATAGACTGTTTATGGGTTCTTCTAAAAGTAGTTTAAATGTTGTTTTGTTACACAGTGTAACATCTATTCGTTGGTTCCGCCGTTCTTCACGTATCTTGAAAAGTTACAAAAACTTGATATAGTTTTAACAAAAATAAACTATTTCGCTTATAGCTGGAATATAAGGGGCGATTTAAAGGTGCCACGTTTGCAGTGACACCAGCAAAGTGACCCTGTTTCGTATGTAAATGGGATAACAAGGCAGGAATCTAAATTGCTCCATAGTATACTAGCCTACAAGAAAATCTTTGAAGCATACAGAGAAGATTCTTATGAATCTAAAAAACAAAAATCTGTTATCATCTCCACACATTACATTTGACCAATTGAAAGAGTCAGAATGTTTCAAGTATCTTTCAGAAGTTAAACTGAAAGATGGCAGGTTTCCATCAGGTGACATTCGAAAACATATGTTCTATTCGAAACGAAGAAAAAGAAAAACAAACCTGACTGTGAGATCTCAATCAAGCAACTAATTACAAAGTTCCTATGCAACAAAAAATACCAATATTACGTTTCTTTTGTAACCAGCAAGCTGAATGAGGTTAATAACTTAGGCTCTTTGATGAACCTCGAGACTTAATTTTAGAACAGTTATCTTGATTTAATTTTTTCGCCCTGAAAATCTGGGTGGTCAGTAGAGCGCCTTCATCAGCACATCAGAGTGATGGAAAGACAGTATTAGAACTGCTCAAATACCGATATGATGAGTCACCGAAACGAGCAACAGTCAATCAATCATAGAAAAAGATACATTAGAGGCTTTCAATAAAAGGTGGAAAGGATGTAAAAGCCAATGCATATATAATCCCTACGCAACAAAAAAGAATTTTTGCGTTTGTACTTCAATAAAGTTCTGTACATATTAAAAAATTAAATTTCTTTTTATTCCAATTAGTGCACCCATTTTGCTAATTTCCAAGTTTATTGTGATACCACATTGTCACAAAACTGCATGTCATTAAAAACTGTTAGATATAGATTAACTGTCCAGAAAACCATATGATTAAGTTACCATCTAACAAAATGGAACCAATAAATGTTTTTCCTCTTTCGCTTATGCATCTGAGACATCATGCAATCGCTATTACTTGAAGTGGCAAAAAGCAAGGATACCTTCTAATGTCGGATCGGAGCTCCTTTTTCCCGGCGAACTGCAGTAAACAGACGTAGCATGGATTCAACAAGTCGTTGGTAGTCCCCTGCAGAAATATTGAGCCAAGCTGCCTCTATAGCTGTCCATAATTGCGAATGTGTTTCCGGTGCAGGATTTTATGCATGAAATGATTTCTCGATTATGGTCCATAAATCTTCAATGGGCGTCATATCGGGTGAATTGCCCAGATTATTATTCAAACCAATAGCGAACAGCTGTGGCCCGATGACATGGCGCATTTTCATTCACAAAAATTACATCGTTGTTTGGGAACATGAAGTCCATGAACGACTTTGTTTGTACGTACAAATGATATTGTACATTTAAATTTTCTCTCTTCCATTACTTATTAGCAACTGAAGCCTACTACTCGACAACTGAAATGGCGGATATGATATTGTGCTATGGTTTAGCAAATGGACGTAGCCTGCGAGCCCGTGTCCTCTACGCTGAAAAATATCCACAGCGCAGAGTGCCCTCTGGTAAGCTGTTCGGCTGACTCTTCCAGCGTCCGAGGGACACAGGTACCCTTTCAACTTGGAGGACTGACAGTGGAAGGCCCTGCACAGTCCGCATGCCTGACATGGAGGAGCGGGTGCTACAGTCAATGGAAGAAACTCCAGGGACCAGTGTGCGACGATTAGCAGCAGCAGATGGCGTGTCTCACTCTCTCATTTTGAGGGGGGGTGGGGTACTTCATGAACAATTGCTGTGCCGATATTATGCAGGGTGGTTCATTGATAGTGACCAGGCCAAATATCTCACGAAATAAGCATCAAACGAAAAAACCACAAAGAACGAAACTTGTATAGCTTGAAGGGCGAAACCAGATGGCGCTATGGTTGGCCCGCTAGATGGCGCTGCCATAGGTCAAACGGATATCAACTGCGTTTTTTAAAATAGGAACCCCATCTTTTATTACATAATCGTGTAGTACGTAAAGAAATATGAATGTTTTAGTTGGACCACTTTTTCGTTTTGTGATAGATGGCGCTGTAATAGTCACGAAGGTATAAGTACGTGGTATCTGTGGTGTCACCGCTAGACACCACACTTGCTAGGTGGTAACTTAAATCGGCCGCGGTCCTGTAGTACATGTCGGACCCGCGTGTCGCCACTGTGGGATCGCAAACCTAGCGCCACCACAAGGCAGGTCTCGAGAGACTGAGGAGACCTCGTCCCCAGTTGTACGGACAACATAGCTAGCGATTGGACGTGCTAAGCCTTGCTCTCATTTGCCGAGAGATAGACAGTAGAATAGCCCTCTGCTAAGTTAAATGGCGACCACCTAGCAAGGCGCCATTTGTATCAGTGCCAATAGCTTACGAGTATGCAGGAGAGATGTATTCCAACAAGAGAATAAAGTTAAGTATTAAAAAAGCTACGTATTTTTCTTTAGTGCATTTATAAGTCTCATGTTCCAGACTTCACGCCCGTCTGCGTTAGCCTTGTGTGCCCTATCGGCTACAGCATTGTGTCTGGGCTGTATGGTCTAGACACAACAGTATCACGTAACATTCCGCCAGTACGGACAGTATTTGCTTCGTGATACATTACCCGTGTTAAAATGGACCGTTTAACAATTGCCGAAAAGGTCGATATCGTGTTGATGTATGGCTATTGTGACCAAAATGCCCAACGGGCGTGTACTATGTATGCTGTACGGTATCCTGGACGACATCATTCAAGTGTCCGAACCGTTCGCCGGATAGTTACGTTATTTAAGGAAACAGGAAGTGTTCAGGCACATGTGGAACGTCAACCACGACTTGCAACAAATGATGATGCCCAAGTAGGTGTTTTAGCTGCTGTCGCGGCTAATCCGTATATCAGTATTCGACAAATTGCGCGAGAATCGGGAATCTCAAAAACGTCGGTGTTGAGAATGCTACATCAACATCGACTGCACCCGTACCATCTTTCTATGCACCAGGAATTGCATGGCGACGACTTTGAACGTCGTATACAGTTCTACCAGTGCGCACAAGATAAATTAAGGGACGATGACAGACTTTTTGCACACGTTCTATTTAGCGACGAAGCGTCATTCACCAACAGCGGTAACGTAAACCGGCATAATATGCACTGTTGGGCAACGGAAAATCCACGATGGCTGCGACAAGTGGAACATCAGCGACCTTGGCGGGTTAATGTATGGTGCGGCATTATGGGAGGAAGGACACTTGGCCCCCATTTTATCGATGGCAATCTAAATGGTGTAATGTGTGCTGATTTCCTACGTAATGTTCTACCGATGTTACTACAAGATGTTTCACTGCATGACAGAATGGCGATGTACTTCCAACATGATGGACGTCCAGCACATAGCTCGTGTGCGGTTGATGCGGTATTGAATAGCATATTTGATGACAGGTGGGTTGGTCGTCGAAGCACCATACCATGGCCCGCACCTTGACCAGGTCTGACGGCCCCGGATTTCTTTCTGTGGGGAACGTTGAAGGATATTTGCTATCGTGATCCACCGACAACGCCTGACATATGCGTCAGCGCATTGTCAATGCATGTGCGAACATTACGGAAGGCGAACTACTCGCTGTTGAGAGGAATGTCGTTATACGTATTGCCAAATGCATTGAGGTTGACGGACATCATTTTGAGCATTTATTGCATTAATGTGGTATTTACAGGTAATCACTCTGTAACAGCATCCGTTCTCAGAAATGATAAGTTCACAAAGATACATGTATCACATTGGAACAACCGAAATAAAATTTTCAAACGTACCTGCGTTCTGTATTTTAATTTAAAAAACCTACCTCTTACCAATTGTTCGTGTAAAATTGTGAGTCATATGTTTGTGACTATTACAGCGCCATCTATCAGAAAGTGAAAAAAATGGTCCAACTAAAACATTCATATTTCTTTAGGTACTACACTAATATGAAATAAAAAAATGGGGGTTCCTACTTAAAAAACGCAGTTGATATCCGTTTGACCTATGACAGCGCCATCTAGCGGGCCAACCATAGCGCCATCTGGTTTCCCCCTTCAAGCTAGACAAGTTTTGTTCTTTGTAGTTTTTTCGTTTGACGCTTATTTCGTGAGATATTTGGCCCGGTCACGATCAATGGACCACCCTGTATACAGCGCTTTCAGGCCTTAAGGCCACAGGATCATCATTACAGCTGGCGGTACTGTCAATGGTTGTTGGAGAAGTGTGCCGCGGAGCTACTGTTCACATCCAAGATTTTATTTAGCTGTGAGGCCGGATTCACAAGAGATGGTGTTGTGAATTTACATAACCAGCACGTATGGGCAAAGTAAATCCCCAAGCAATTCAGAAAAGGAGGCATCAACACCGATTCTCGAAGTATGGGTAGGCATATACGATGATAGATTAATTGGGCCATACGTGATACCACAAAGGTTAACTGGGGTGCATTATCTGGACTTTGTCATTAATGTATTGCCCACCTTGCTGAAAGTTGTGCCATTGCAGCAACGAATACAAATGCTGTTGAGTCATTGTGGTTCACCAGCACAATTTCGCCACAGTGTGCGCGAACATCTGACGCATACATTTCTAGACCCCTGGATTGGTTGGAGAGGCCCCACATCTTGACCTGCTCGTTACCCAGACGTCAGGCCCCTAGACTTTGGTTATGGGGACACTTGAAGGAATTGGTCTACTCCACGCCAGTCAACGATTTGCGGACTCTCGTCTTCAATGCATGCCAACAAGTACAACAATCTGGCATAGTTCAAAGTCTGCGTCATTCCTTACGCCAGATAGGAGAGTGGTGTATTGTCATGAATGGACGCCAAGCTGAACACCTTCTGTAAACACGTATTCATTGCAGAAGGTGTGCATTTCCACACCCATGTTTACTGGACTTATCTCAGAAAGTATGCATTTCGGAACCCATATTTATTGGACTTATTTTTCTTGTTTCTATGAGTATGGCTCTGACAAGAGAACCTCGCCATCGCACCCCCCTCAGATTTAGTTATAATTTGGCACAGTGGATAGGCCTTAAAAAACTGAAGACAGATCAATCGACAAAACAGGACGAAGTTGTGTGGAACTATGAAAAAATAAACAAAATATACAAACTGAGTAGTCCATGCGTAAGATAGCCAATATTAAGGAGACGGTGAATCCAGGTGCGCCGTGGTCCCGTGGTTAGCGTGAGCAGCTGCGGAACGTGAGGTCTTTAGTTCAAATCTTCCCTCTACTGAAAATTTTATTTTCTTTATATTCGCAAAGTTATGTTCTGTCCGTTCGTTCATTGACGTCTCTGTTCACTGTAATAAGATTAGTGTCTGTGTTTTGCGACCGCACCGCAAAACCGTGCGATTAATTGACGAAAGGGCGTGCCTCTCCAATGGGAACCGAAAACATTTGATCGCAAGGTCATTAGGTCAACCGATTCCTCCACAGGAAAAGACGTCTGATATACTCTACACGACACTGGTGACAGCATGTGCGTCACATGACAGGAATATGTTGTCGACCCACCTAACTAGTACACTTGGCGAATGGGTAAAAAGATTCTTCTACCCTGCCCGATTTAGGTTTTCTTGTGGATGTGATAATCACTCCCAAAAAAGTGATGAAAACGTAAGAGTTTGTCACATAAACTGAAAATAAAAAGTTAAACTTTTCACTCGAGGGAAAACTTGAACCAAGGACTTCTCGTTCGGCAGCTGGTCGCGCTAACCACGGGACCACTGCGCTCCTGAGCTCACACTCTCCTAGATAGCACATATCTTCCGCATGGACTACTCAGTTTGTATATGTTGCTTATTTTTTCATAGTTCCACACAACTTCTTCCTGTTTTCTCGATCGATCTGTGTTCAGTTTTTCAAGGCCTATCCACTGTGCCAACTTATAACTAAATCTGAGGGGGATGCGATGGGGAGATTGCCTTGTGAGCACTATGGGACTTAACATCTGAGGTCATCAGTCCCCTAGAACATAGAACTACTTAAACCTAACTGACCTAAGGACATCACACACACCCGTGCCCGAGGCAGGATTCGAACCTGCGACCGTAGAGGTCGCGCGGTTCCGGACTGAAGCGCCTAGAAGCGCATCGTCACACCAGCCGGCTTCTATGAGTACTACCACGTCTCGAAGTGTGTGACTTTTCTTAACACGCTGTATGTCTGATTTTTTTGTAGTCAAGTAATCAACATAAATTTACTTTCACGTTCCTCAAACCAATGTAGCATGATTCTGGCCTTCTGATACGGTGAATAATCCTGTTGGAAATTGCCTTCGCTATTGGGAAGACATCAAGCATGAAGGGAAGTAAGGTGGCCCATGGTGATGTCCATGTAGTTCACAACTGCCAGTGGTGATCCACAGGCTAGTGTCGGGGTGATCCCGTGCCCACTACATTCGTAACTGACGATGTTGTTGAGTCCACACGGGAATACGTAGGTGTCGCCTGCTGCAGAATTCCGTCTTCAACAGTGTGTACTGATGGGCGTGCTTCGAAAGACGCGTTCCTGCGCCGACACTGTTCTCTATCGTCAGCTCTATCAAAGGTTGCCTCCTACTCTAATGGTGAGAGTGGCCAAGCCACTGACCTCCACGTTCACTGATGCGGCCTGGACGTCCAACACCTCGTCACCTACTTTTGTTTTCACTGTCCTTTCCATCAATGTGTAGTATCCAAGATCTCCATGTCAAAGTGCTGTGTATTCATCGCGGCCAGCCTCGGGTAATAAGTTGGCCAGTGCAAGTCATGCTGTTATGTAACTGGTAGTAGTGGAGCAATGGCAGTTCTGGCTCATGAGTATATCAGTATTTCATCTGAAACTTTTCAGGATGCAATATGTCTTATTCTTGACACGACACCGCGGCAGTAGCGCGCGAACAGGCAACCAGCTTTGTAGCTTCAGAGACGCTTGTTCCCAAGCGCTGGGCGACAACAGTCAGCCCTTTGTCGAAGTCGCTAACATCAATAGATTTGCCATTTTGCAACCGGTATAGTCACTGGACTCATTCCCCATTTGACTCTACTCTGTCGATTTACCTTCCTTACTGCGAAAGTGCCTACAACGCTGGCAAACAGCATTCAATGGCATTTGGCAATGGCCTAAACGTTTTGGCTCATTAGTGTACTTGGTAACGTTAGTGATAGTTTATAAGCTTCTCACTTATGTTTTCCTCATGTTATTAACATTATCTGACGATTGCTGCATGCCGAAGCATGCTGTATAGCTGGAATATGTAAATTTATGGTCCAATCTAAGCGGAAAATGGAATAAAGAAAACAAATAATATCTAACTCATATAAGGAACGTATTTCCTCCATTGTTAAAAACACTTGCCTTCCAGATATGCTGGAAAAGTGGATTTCCCTGTCGGTTCCTCCTATCGTCGAAAGAATGATGCTTCATTCCTCTCTGCTCGGCCTGCATACCTTCCTTACTATGTCACTCGCCCGCAGCCTCACATGGAGTCTCGCATTCAGTCTCACGCTGGGCAGTGGTCATAAGTATTGGATTTGCCAGAATCAGGTGCCAAGGAGTAAATATGTGGCTGGTTAGAAAGTGCAGACGATTAGCAGCACACGTAATGTGAATTGCACAATAACTTCATTTAACGAGAACAGGAAGTCCGAGAGAGAGAGAGAATCCGTTAATCAGAGCCTAGTGGTCGTAATTGTTCACAACACAGAAACCCTACAATGACCTGCTGAAGCTTTGGCTGACTTAGCTCGTAGGTGGTTAGTCGGCTTCACTGGTCTCAGTCTATTTTTTTTTTTAATTGACTTCCGGTTCGTGCCCATACAGCCATTTCAAATCTCAATATTGGAAAGACAATACGACAGTGTGTTTGAATTGACTTTCATGTCAGGCCAATACAAAATCCAGTCCCCAAGCAGAAAAAAAAAATCTCAGACCAGGCCGCGAATAGAACCCAGACCACTGCGATTAGCTATCTGGGTGTTCTGTAGGTAACGAAGCGGACACGCTGGCAACGCTGCTATGCTTACTTACGCCAGCTCAATAGTAGGGCTACGTGCACGTGCAGCCGGACGTGTGGCTTCAAGTGCGCCGAGGATTGGCGAGGCCATCACATTGTTACCAACCTCTGGATGGGTACTGTTTGGTGTGGTATCGACACTGTTAAGACACCACAATAATATTTAATCCTAACACTGTATAAAAATAGTGTACGAGCTGTATTTCTAATTATAACAGGAAATATACAGATGGTCCACTATATGTCCTTTCTTTTGTTTCACTAGCATTCTTTTTGAAATCATATAATGTTAATAACTTTAATGTTTCATTACTCTCATTTCTACGCTATCATGTAACTTTTATCTAACTGTTATATACTGTATATGTTGTTTATTCCATCTCTAACCATGAATAATTAAAGGTGGCATGTCGGCTAAACACTAGTGACCATTATCGGACTGCAGTTGGAATGGAAGTTGGAAAATCGTCTATAACGGTACAGAGACGGTGCAGGCGGGAGAAGGAGAGATTTGCGACTCTGTGTGATAACGATAAAGAACCTGCATCCGAATTTGTTGCAGACACTTTCCTTTAATCACCAAAAGGGTGCGGGATCTCTCAAAACAGTTATCACTGAAGAGGCCAAAGCCCACGCTGCTGCCGTGTTTGAGCAAAGACCCTAAAAGTCCTTGAGATAGTATCACAGAGAATCCGACTCAGTTTATCGTTCAGTAGAATGGATAACGAACGGACTCGAAAGGTTCAAATGGCTCTGAGCACTATGGGACTTAACAGCTGAGGTCATCAGTCCCCTAGAACTTAAAACTACTTAGGTAAGTCAGTACAAAGGCCCCACTCGAGGTTCACGAAAATAAGAAAAATATGCTCAATAGTCACTCCGTGCAGCACATGTGTGTGTCAGTTAATTAATAAACAGAGAATCAAGTTCTGAATTTAAGTAACAGACGCACTGAAGGCACGTTTTTAGCATCAGACCTCTGACAAACCGCTAACGCCAAAGTTCTTATTATGCGGAGGAACTTTTCAGAATAAAAATATGGTCATTTCTGAATAAAAATTTTGACTAGTGATTCGATTAAAGGGCGATACTTACCTACACCGCAAACAAACATTTAACTAATTCCGAGCAACCTGAAATCGATGACAAAGCGTTCTATGAGGAGCTCACGGTGGTGTCCTCATGAAAAGAGTAAACAGAGAACTTTCTAATCGCCATCCATTAGCGCCGGGTCTGCCTTAACCCGAAACGGGAGTGCTGGACCAGGCGAAAACAAAACAACAGCGAGAAGTACCTGACCGATGGAAATACGCCCAGTATTGGACTCCTAGCAAAAGTAGGCCTAAAGTTACAATTGAAAAACTGCAGTCACATTCGTTGTTGACAACGTGATATGGTATTGGTGATGATAATCTTATCGGTGCGTGTATTTTACGTGAAACGATGAATGCGGTAAGGCATGTGCACATGCTATAAAACTTTCATTCATCCCAGTGTTGCAAGCTGGGGCGGTATGGACAATGTGCACTTCATGCAGGATGCCGCACATCCCAACTTTGCATTTATTTCATGGGAAAGGCGTGACAATGCTTTCCCACACCGTGCTATACGACGTCGCGGCAGTGTTGAGTGGCCACCAAAGAGTGCAGACTTGACATTAGTTTTATTTCTTTGGACGCATTTGAAAGAGAAAATGTACGCCAGAACAGCGCTTGATTTTGAAACTTTGGAAGCAGAGATCAGGGAGGAATGCGCGAGCTTACCGAAAAGTATGTTGCAACCTTCTGTCAGAAACGTTGTAACCCACTGCAGTGTTGGTGCCCATGTTGACGTACGAAATGGCAAAGACAATAGCACACGGTAAAAATGAAATTGACCATGTAATAAACTTTATAACAGGTCTGGAATGAAATAAAATTAGAGACATAATCATTATACTGGCAATAATAATAATAATAAAAATAATAAAACGCCAGGAAGAGAAACAAGGGTAAAAAATACTGAATGAAGTTTTACTAGCCTGTCAGATAACCACCACCACAATTTAGGCAACTTGGTGCTGTGTGTTCTTGGAACGTGCATCAATAACCCTCCCCCCCCTCCCACCCTATACGAAAAACCTACATCTATATACGACGGTACTCCCGGCTAAAAGCGGTCCTGCTTCGTAAGCAATACGTGATTTTGCTGTTTCCAGCGCGTCCGACATTCCAGTCACGTGACGGGGGTGGTTAACTGTCGCCGTTTAAGCTGTTGCTTCCTATGGGCGTTTTTTCATAATTCTCTGATAAATCCAAGTAGTGTACGCCGTTATGCCGTGTTCAGTAATGTATATAGTGGTCTGGTAATGTTGCTGCAGCCCTTCCATAGTGTTTTTAAAGTACATCGTATTCGCCGTTGCCTGCAGAAATTATTAAATTAAATTGCAATTGTGAAATAAATTTAATTTCACTATTGCAATTTCGGCCTTTTTGAGCAATTTTTAAGTGATACTGCAAAAGGTTTAGCTTCACACATGTCAGTCTTTAAATTCCTGCTACATGTATACATGTCATTGTCAAAAATAGGCCTTTTCACAATGCTGACATCATTCGCGTAAATCTTTACAAATTGACGTTGTAGCACACTGTTTACATGTGAAGTAAGGCCGTTGGCGCGAAAATACTTTCACAAGTCAGGACTGCCTGTGCACTAGTCAGAGACAGTACATTCCAGATCTACAGATGTAAGCTTCAGGTCATAACATGTTTCCACATCTCATATTGTGAAAAGGCCTATTCTTGACGATGACATATACGCATATCGGAGGATTTTATAGTTTGACATGTACTGAAGCCAAATCTTTTCAGGGCGACTTCAAAATGGCCCAAAGCCCGAAACTGCAGTTGTGAAATAAGTAATTTCTATTGTCAACGGTGAATATGATGTCCTTAAAGAATTCTGCATAACTGTGAACACCGACCATGAAAGGTCAACCTTCTGGAGTTGTTGGTATCCCCTAGGGCTTCGTCCTCCATGTGAATGGCATTTTCAGTTTATCCAGTTTCCTGCACCACTATCCCAAATTTTGGATTTCACTCTAGCGTTGCTTCTGTATTCAGAGACAGAACTAAAGCTCCTTGCGGGATATACTGTGAGCGTGAGAGAAGATAACCGGGATATCAAACAAAGTCGAATGATGTAGAGAAATAATTTGCTAGAACTGCTGTGGAAAGCCGTCATCAGATTTTGGAATGATGAAATTCATACACAGGTTATCAAGTGGTCAATTGTTCGTTTTTGCGTCGTTTTTAAATTGAAGCAACAATATGTAATCACAGGCTCGGCGTCCAAGTGCGATCAAAAGCTGCGATGTTAGCTCAGCAGTGAAAGAGATATGAGATGAGCGTGAGACCACGTCACGTTTGCCCCTACTCCACGCCGAGAGGGGGTGAATTTATGGGACGCTGTTCGCAGAATGTTTAATGAGAGTGCCAGAGTGTGTGGCGAATGGCCATAATCAATATCTAAATCTACATTTATGCGACGCGAATTAGTATGAAGTATATGGTAAAAGGAATTTTTTATTATACTGTAGATTAAGATTTCTTAAAGTTTAGTTCACTGGTGATAACGTGCAAAAATGACTGCATGTGCACCTCTGTGTCACCTGTTGTTAGTATAATTTTATCTGCACGACCTCTGCGAGATACACGCAAAAGGCTGGAAAATATTCAGAGTTTCTGCGTTGAATGGCGATTCTTTAAGTTTTAGAAGCTGGCTTTCGCATGATGTGCGTTGTGGTTGTTGATGCAGATTGTCTTTGTTTAAGTACCTACCAGTCAAGATTTCGCAATCTTTCCGTTGCAGGCACAGTTCTGCGAACTTTCTAACTGGGTTCTGCCTGTCTCTGCGAAACGTTCGGTCTTCTGACGTTACTGACCGTGCCTACACGTGTTCAGTGGGTTTATATTTTAATGAAATATTACTTAATTGTTAGTAAGGTTAAAAGAGGTCCCCTATCTCTTGTCTTTTTCGCGTCTAAACTCTGTTTCTTACTCTTATTTAACAATTATTTTTCGAGAGAACTCTCTCGCCATATGCCATGGACTTTTGGAGAGATTTACGACTCTTAGAAACTGGGGGAAGGGCATTATTATCCTTCAGTTCCACAGTGTGTATTTATGACCCTGTAGATTAATTAAAAGCGCAACGGATTCAGTGCGAAGACTTCGAGACTATGATAAAGGAACGATATTTCTTTATATTTTTGGCGAACATTTCGTACAAGAATGTTCTTTATATTATTGATTTTACAAGGAATGCAGAGAAACGATAGGCCATGGGTGGGGATGAGGGCAAAATTGACTCATACCCCATAAAACTGACACTCACTACAAAGGAAGAACTTAAGTCTCACGGCACACGTCCTGCATCAAGGAAAAAAAAAAATTAACATGCAGTGAAAGAGATATGAGATGATTGTGACGTATGATCAGTGGGAGATCAATGGCAACTATCTTTAACATCAGCATGGGAACCTCGTGGGAGGAAATAGAGAGTGTGGATACACTAGGTAGCGAATAACTCTGACTCTCTCAACAGACGATCATTCACACGACAGAAAACTGCTCGAGGAATAACACAATATATTGATATCAGTATGTTCTATATTCGCAGACGAAGGTTTCAAGGCGCACAAATCGAAGTTCACTGTCTTCCATACATTGTAAATGCGAAAGCTTTTGAACTGGACGTATGTGTGCAAGTTGATATGGTTGTTACTCCTTTACGCTGAAATGGCTCAGCGGATTTGGATGAAATTTGGAATGAAGATAGCTTATACCATAATTTAACGTGTATGTTACCTATTACCCCAAGGAAAAATATATCCCGTGAGATCGTAGACGTGACTATTGTTCCGGTGAGACGGCCAACGTGACTAAAAAGTCTTCCATGAAACTTAACTATCAAGTGAGTGTATTAAGCTTAGCGTAGAGACAAGTTTTCAACTGTTAAGAGAATCTTCTGTCGGTTCTTGGTAGAACAACATTACAATAAATAAAAAGCACCAGTTTGCTTTTGTTCTGCAATATCACTTTTATTGTGTTAACCTGTTTTCGACTTACAAGGCCATCGTCAGACATTTACTGAGTATTGTTACCAAAGAAGTTACAATGTTTGCAAACAACATTGGAAGAGAAGTAACACGTATAGTTAGTAAGTCTATGGTCTAGACTGAAGCAGAAACATACAGTAAGTAACATCTTTGACAGTGTGGTGGTAATGCAACGAAAAGTAAAAAATTGAACACTAAATAAATAAAAATGGAGTAGACAGGAAAAACGTTAACACAAAATAGGCGCAGCATGCCTACATAACAGTTTCTATTAATAAACAAAACTAATAAAATAAAATAAAATTAGTACTTTGCAAGGCTACATCAGGAGGTATAAAACATGGAGAGTGATACACAAACCAATTAAAAGAAGAAACAATGATCAATTTAACTACAGAATACACAAGGAACTTAAGCAATATCAATAAGGTAAACAGGAATAAATAAATGCAGGAAAATGGAGGGTTTTTAGGGAACATACAGGAAATGTAATCTTTGAGAGTGACGGTACTGCATTTTAACATTAACATTGTGTTCAAAACAGTGGCTATGTAGCAGTTTCCGTAAATAAATGAACAAAGTAAAATATGAACGATATTTGATGAGAAAACTACAAGAGGTAATGAAGTCTTCACGAGTTGTCAGCCGAGTAGCGTCGTCGTCTCGTAGCAACGTTTCGACTAATGCGTCTCCATCATCCTTAGGCGAAGTCTGAAGATGATGGAGATGCATACCATCGAAAAGTTGCTACGAGACGACGACGCTACTCGGCTGACAACCCGTGAAGGCTTCATATATGAAATTCGCCGAGAAAGCCTGCACTCACATATAACTACAAGTGGTGTTAAACACGTTCAAAAATGTTCAAATGGCTCTGAGCACTATGGGGCTTAACATCTGAGGTCATCAGTCCCCTAGAACTTAGAACTACTTAAACCTGACTAACCTAAGGACATCACACACATCCATGCCCGAGGCAGGATTCGAACCTGCGACCGTAGCAGTCACGCGGTTCCGGACAGAAGCGCCTAGAACCGCTCGGCCACCGCGTCTGGCTGTTAAACATGTACAGTAATACAAGTACCAGTTAAAAGAAAGCCTTAACTATTGAAACTACAGTCTATATGGAATACATAGACAACTTCGATAAAACAAAAGAACTTAATGAATACAGGAAAATGGGAATATGTAGGAACAGACGGTGTGGGAAGTAGTGAACAACAGAGATGATTATATGAAGTTTAGGAGAGGGGGAAGTGTTGAGCTGTGTCTGGTCATTTAGGATTAGATCTGGACTGTGAGCAAGATGTTTGTTAATTTACAGGGCTTCCAGCAGGTTGAGTTTATGGCCTTTGTTTGCTAAATGAAGTACATGGGACACTGGCTGGTAGTTGTGACCCTTACTCAGTACATGCTCAGTAAATGCAGAGTCTGAATTCTGCATCCACCAGCTGCCTGACTGACCGATGTAAAATTTGTGACAATCAGAACAGGTGATTTTGTATACCTCACTGTTGGATAATAACTGGGTCTTATCTTTGCTATTAAAAACACACTGTGCTGTCGTGTTCTTAACATAGTAGGAAAGCTAAACTTGCAGGCATTCAGTGCTCTGCCGACAATCTGTGATACTTCACTCATAAATGGTAGTGTGCACCATCTCTTGCAGACAGTGGATGGGGAAGCAGGTGGGGCATAGAGGAGGGGTAAAATTTTCCATTTTTGTTTCCTGTGCAAGATGTGGTCAATAAGAATTGGACTGTAGCCATTGGCTGTGGCAATAAATTTTATTGTATCTAACTCTGCTTTAAAATCGTTTCTGGACATGGGGATAGATATGAGACGGCGTACCATTGAGTGGAAAGCTTCATGTTTGTGAGCTGTGGAGTGTTGTGAGCAAGAAGGTATTACTGTGTCTGTAGTTGTAGTTCTTCTATAAATTTTGAAATAATGTGTGTGTGTTCTGATGTCAATGGTGAGATCTAAGAAGTTTATGGATTTGTTGCCAATATCCATTGTGAACTGAATATTTTTATGTAGTCTGTTTAAGTTTTTCAAAAATGTGTTGAGTTGTCTTGTAGTACCAGTACACATACACAGAACATCATCTACATATCTAAACCAGTATTTGATAATTGCGCCCAAAGGTTCTGTTTTTAGAAAATTTTGTTTAAAATGATCCATAATTATTTCAGCCAACAGTGGACTAAGAGGGAAACCCATAGCTAAGCCATCTAATTGTTTATAAAGAGTCTCTTGGAACTGGAAATAGTTCTGTGCCAAGCATGTATGAGTGGCCAATCTCAAGTCATTCATTTCCACAGAATTGACATTAGACTTGTGCATCAGCTCTGTCAGAATATCAATGTATTTTACCACTGGTATGTTCGAAAACGAACTGCAGACATCAAAGGATAATAATTTATCACCATGTGAGAGAGATAAACCTTTTAACTTATTTACTAGAGCCATGGAGTTTGAAATACTGTACCATGCTTTGGTTTGTATTTAGTGTTTCTCTTAATTAGGACATCTAGTTAACTAGCTAGTTTGTAAGATGGAGCAAGGAACGATGATACAACTGAACGAATAGGAACATCTTGCTTATGCAGTTTAGGAAGTCTGTACATTCTAGGAGGCACTGGGTTCATATTAGTTAACAGTTTTGCTTCAAACTCAGAGAATACGATTTGCATGAATTGATTGCATATTTAACATCCTATTTGAATAATTTAGTAGGGTCTTTAGGAAGAACTTGGAAGGCTATGGTATTCAGGAAATCATTAACTTTATCCACATAATCACATTTGTTGAAAAGTACAATACTGTTGCCTTTATCAGATTTTGTGGCAATGAAATCTTGGTGTTGTAATTTCTGTTTTAAGGACTTGAGGGTGTGAAAGTCAATAGACCGTGGGATGTTACACACGAATTTGGTTTCATTCTTTAGTGCATTGGCAACTAAATATTTTGCAGTGGTGTCTTTCGTTGGAGCATATTCAGTATCTACTTTCATAACATCCAGTTGTTTTTCTGATGGAGGGTGGGGAGGCGCATATTTAAAACCTTTCCCAAGCACTTTTTGTTCATTTGGTTCGACAGGTTAATTACGCGTTGGGAAAACTTTTGTTTACAATTTGAGGTTAGAGGTGCACTCACTTTCCTAATCATAGTAAATGTCTGAAGATAGCCTTGTAAGCCGAAAACCGGTTAACACAATAAAAGTAATACTGTAGAACAAAATAACAAAATTAAACTGGTGCTTTTCATTTATTAAGTTTTTAAATGTTTTCATAAATGAAATAAGCACGTACATTAATTCAAAATTGAAGACAACAGAAATGTTACTGTAGGATAAAATCGTCACTAAACTCTGTAACATTTTAATATATATGCATGAAAATATTTTGCACCACTTGGATGCTGTGGAAGTGTATTGGATTGTGATATTATCGGGATTCTTGAACATTGACTTAGCTTATCTATTTGAACTTGAATGATTCATAGTTTCTTTGGTAATTTCCTTTTGCTTTGTTAGTAAAACCACAGGGCACAACTAGTATTTGACAAAAAATCAACAATTTTAATAAATCTTAATATACTGGAACATTCCACCTGTAGAGGTTTCGACATGATGCGGAGTTGATTGTGATGCAGTGAGTTGCACCTACTATGGTTGGACAATAGATTCAGGGCCAAGCAGTAAAAATGCAAGAAACTCGGTCAAGTGTGGCACCCATAAATTTGAATACACATATGGGTATTCGATTTACTCAGTGAGTTAAGATCTATTTGATTAACCAGTATCTTAGAGTGGATCCTCTGCTAAAACTCACTTGGTGCTCAATAACTCACAGATATGTGAGTTCAACGTGAATAGTCAGATAGGAACCAGCGGCACGGTTAGATAATTTAAGCTGAAAACAGACGTTACAGATAATTTGCTGAAAGCGATCAATGAAATGAATTACTTGAGAAATTCATACGAAGGTAAGTCAATACAAAGGCCACACTCGAGGTTCGCGAAAATAAGAAAAATTTGCTCAATAGTCACTCCGTGCAACTCGTGTGTGTGTCAGTTAATTAATAAACAGGTAATCAAGTTCTGAATTTAAGTAACAGACGCGTTGAAGGCACGTTTTTAGCATCATACCTCTGACAAAGCGCTAACGCCAAAGTTATTATTATGTGGAGGAACTTTTTAGAAGAAAAATTTGGTCATTTCTGAATAAAACTTTTGACTATTGGTTGTATTAAAAAGCGATATTTACCTACACCGCGAACAAACATTTAACTAATCCGAGCAACCTGAAATCTATGACAAAGCGTTCTATGAGGAGCTCACGGTGGTGTTCTCATGAAAAGAGTAAACAGAGAACTTGCTAACCGCCAGCCATTAGCGCCGGGTCTGCCTTAACCCGAAACGGGAGTGCTGGACCAGGCGAAAAACGAAACAAGAGCGGGAAGTACCTGACCGATTGAAAAACGCTAAAAAGAGCGGGGGGGCCGATACTCTACACCACGACAGGTTGCAAGACATGTTTGGACAAGACCCAAGGAAAATTTCCACCACTCTGTTTTCTGGCATTACGTAAGAACATCCAAGGACACAGATACACACTACACAGATTATTTGCGACGTGGATTAAGGATAAGAAGCATAATGAAAGATAAGAGAAAACTAAGCTGCTAGGCTGACCACAAAGCAAACAAAGTTAAATAAATGACATGTAAATGAAAGGAGACTGAAACAAAGGCCTGTCAACATTTTCTAAAATCTTCATTGAGACTTTCGGTGTCTTGTCCTAATTTATTTCGGTATTTTTTTTCACCATGTACATGTTCCCCCAGTGGAGACGGAGGCATAAATACATTACAGTCGTTTTGTGTAAAGACAGCACTCCACGTTTATTAAGCAACAGCCTCCTTAATAAGAAGAATGTGTATTTTACCCAAACAGGTGGAACCCAATCTTGTAATTCATTCTGCAATCATTGCATGCTTTTAGAACGTAACTGAAGGTTGATGGTTTATGTTACCCTTTTTCAGCAATCAAACAAGCCTGTTACCATTCACAGCGTCCTTCTTTGTACAAATATCGGTCTCCTCTGTTGCTGCGGCCTAATGATGGTACCATGTACTTGATCATATTTGAAATTTGGGTCATAAAAGCGTTTTGTAGACAATGTTTTTTTGTAGAGTTGTACATGGGCTACTACGTTAAGAACTGGCCTACTAATATCACTAGATACATTAGGTCTTGATTCGCTGAAACTGTGCTTTGTTATATGAATGTTTATGACCCAATATACAATTTTAAGGTAATCTGACCTTAAGTACTGAGAGAAGAAGCAGTCACAATAGAACACGCAGTAAACAGCGTAACTTGACAATGGCACGCTTAGCTTGTATGGCTGAACGCCACACAGTGAGAAAATCATTGGGAAAATTCTGTCAAAATTACGAAGAGTGGATGTGTTCAGCTTGTAGCCAAACGCAGTGCAATGGGACGATTAATTGTGAATGTAATTATAGCACTTTATCTGAAAATGATCTGTTACTGAAAATGTCTGTTGTCAAAGAAATTGAATATTGATTTAGTTCAAGGACAAAATCTGCATGTGATTTTGCAAAAGCTGAAGGCGAACACTGAAAAAGCGTGCCACAGCAGTCTGCACTACGAGGACAGAGCCTAAGCTTACCTTTCACGTGAAAATTAAGTCATGCAATATAACCTTGGGAGAGTTATGTACGACTGAACTACGTTACTTCCTGTGACTGAATAGACAAAGAGCGTGTTGGCAACAAGTGTGCCCACTGTGGCATCACACAAAGCATACATCAAAATGACGTAGTAAAATTACATAAATGACTTAGGGGAGAGGAAATGAATTGAATAGTCCTAGATGTAAAAGATAATAACAAAAATGAGTACATAATGTATCGGATTGTGTAACTACGACGCGATCCTGTAATCAGCGTCAGAATTATGGAAAACAAACTGTCTCTGTGCGTCTGCAATGCTGCCCAATAACAAAAGATCTGAGACACGTAGGGAAGCAAGTTTTAAATATAACCTATAATTATTTCTCCTGGACAATTCCTTCTACTCCATCGATGAATTTTTATCTAAAAACTGGCAGTCAGTAAAGAATTTAGTTTTTAAGTGTAGTTACAGGAGTAGGATTGAAAAATATGTTAATCAATATTAACCCTAATCATATATGCATATACTGTATTTTCGATAAACGAATCGTATAGATGATCTGTGGAGCGTGTACCTCACCATTTAGTTAACTAAAGGAATTGTATTAAAATGAAAACCTTCCGAAAATACTTCCGCACCTAACACGTCTCTCTCTCTCTGTCTTCTAGGAAACATATGCAAAGTCGTAAACGAATTGTATCGCTTAATACTTAATAACATGTAAGTTGAGCAAAGTTGACACTTCAGTTTCATCAAACTGTCCCTGTGCGTTGGCTACACAATCTGAACTAAACCAAAGAAAACTTATTTTATGAACAATTCCCGATACTTCCAAGAAATCCAATTATGTGACTAATCTTACATCAGTTCTGACAGTTTAATCTAAAGTCATATTTAGTTTTATGGAATGCCCAAGATGAAGGCGGTGTCGAGTCAGTAATACGCACGTTCAGTGATAGGAAAGCATCATTTTGTTTTGAATCAGAAATTACTTTTAAAAATGGCAGCATTTGTTGCGAGCGGACGCCCTGCTCTGTATTCATCCATGTTTCCGTGAAATCGCGTTCAAAGACACATTACGCAGAACTATAACATCGATTATTTCACTAAGACAGCATATGTTTTCCTTCAGTCGTTCTACCGTTTCAGCGTTACTTTCGTACTCTTTTTTTTTTCAAATACCCGCATAGGTAAAAAACCACACGCAGATGAGGCGGCCACAAAGCTTTGTTTATTGTACGATCTTTTATGTTGGGTTCATGACTAGCAGGAAGCCATTGATGAGACGTGGGGCTCATAGGTCAATCTCGCTGGAAAAACCTGTGCTGCCTGTTTCTTGAACTGTCCGCAGGTCCCGAAAACATCTGAACTGATTATAATTTTAAAGGACATGGGTACTATAAATCGACTATTGGTAACTCTGCACCAAAGTCCTTATGTTTTAATTCTGAAGAGGAATTTATTTGACAATGAGAATGTTTCCGGTGAACCAGCATTGATTAGAGAGGCTGTTGACATGGGAAGAAAGGCGAAACAGAGCTTTATCTCTCTCTATAATATTTTAAACTAACCACTCGTAGTCTTTAACCCTCTATTCAGGAAATAACACCTGATCACATGAAACGATGAAAGGACGTAGGTACAGAATGACAAGAGGTACGTTTAACTTCTGTCTGTTGTGAAAGCCGCCTAACAGAATTTTTTCTGGTTACCAGTAATTATCTGCAAAATGTGTGCAACCCCTTCCGGATTACGGTTCGATAGCTTAGAATTACAGACATCGCCACAGAATCGCCATATTATCACATTCTCAACACTACATTTTTCAGTGTTATTAACTTCATTGATAGCCAGTTTCAGTGCAGTGTTTAGTTTCTGAGGCAAAGTTTTAGAAGCTAGGGCTTGTCTGTGGATCATACAATGAGAGCCAATAACAGTACGATGTTTTTTTGGCAGTGTTTAGGAAACCAGAACGTGAACCTAATATGGTTTGCGCTGAGCAGTACAAATTTCCATAACTCCGTCCCAAGACAAACCATTGTCAACAAAAAATTCATTAACGGTAGAAAGTACATCAGAAACTTTTGATGTTGTTTCAGTCTTTTTGGAAACTGTAGGTGTACGATTATTTTCTTCTCGTCCATAAATCGACAGTTATCTATTGAGTAAATTTGTTGAGCTATATCCATAGAATCACAATGTAAGTAAAAAAAATTTAAAAAATGGAGAAATTTTCAGCCTATTAATTAGCTGCTTTTTCACATTCAGGCCATTTCTTCGATTCTACGTCACACACTGTTGTTTGAAAGGGGTATCTTGACCATTTTTCGCTGAATACCTTCCCCAAACACAATTTTGGTTGCTTTAAGAATGGAAGGTTTGATTAAGGTCTGAGCAGTTTTATGAGGTTTTATGTTTTCTGCTTTTAAGAGAGGAATTCCATACGCTGCTTCAATAACTTTCTCATTTTCTTGCTGAAAGATCCGAGGAGAGTCCAATTTCATGCATTTGAAGAACGTATTTTTCCGTGCACAATCTTCTTTTGGCAGATATTTTCAGCCAATGTACAAAACCAATAAAAATGCTATTTACTTCTACAGAACACAACAGGCGTAATACTGAGTTAATAATGCAGAGCGCAGACTGGCGAATGTGTTGTGTCAGGAATAAATCGGCAACACGCGAGGCAAAGCTGATGCTGCCAATTCTACAAAATAATGTACTCTCTGACTGTAATAAGAATATAAAATTTTTGACTTGTCTGAGCACACGGGTCTGCTTTCCTGATGCTAGGCGGTGGCGCAGTTCACCTCCTGCTAATGTCTGCCTATAGATAAAATCTTCAATTAGAAATACTGACCACGGCTGAGAAGAACGCGAGCGCCAGCAATGTAGTTGCGACTGGTATGGCGACGTCTAGACAGGGTAGTATACACGTTTCTAAAAACCTTTACATGGGTGCAACTACGTGAAAATTGTAACTGCGACTGACGTGAAGAAGACTGAGCTAAGTGAATATATTAAACGTCTTCAGTGGTCTGATTCTTCCAAGATAACGTTGATAAAATTCGCCATTTGTGCGCATGTTATCAGCAACTCTTGTATAAATAACTTATCAATACTGTTACTGTGTAAGAAACTCCTAAAATGTTTCATTCCATTACACGTTTCGCTTTAATCGGTTAAAACGTTGCCAGTGCTAGGATTTTCTCGTCCGTTTCTTGCTTTTCGTGTGGATGTGATGTCTGCATTCACTTGTCACTAGAATTTTCGCCTTTGGCAGTAGAGTGGTCACTGAAACCTGCGAAGAAGGGCACACAGCAAAACTGACCAAGTGTACTGGTCAGTCAGTATTTTTCAGACGGCTAATGACACAGCCCTTAGCAATCGCAGGGCATAAGGGAGCGAGGGTAGCGACTGTTTCCCCGCTCCCTTCCTCACCCTTCACACGCAGCTGATGGAATAAGGCCGACGCCACTGTTATTCCTGCTATGTGAAGTGGAGATGACAGTTACTATTTTCATCATTTATGTTTGAAATCAAGCATTAATGGTAACAAATGACTGATGAAAGACACCTTTACTTCCATACACAATGAGGAGGCTAACTGTTTTTCATGATTTTTTTAATTTACCGAACCAGCATCGAGCACATGCTCACCATCAGCTCTCTTATAGAAGATACATAAGATAATACGGAATATATATATATACCGATGAAACAGTTAGAAATTTCAAAGCGAGATTCCGGGAACACACGAACAGCAGTAAACACAATCCCTCAGCATACAGTACATATTTGAGAGAGCAAAATCACGAAACGGCAGACATACAGTAGCTCAACGCAAGTCAGTTCTACACACTGTAGGCAAGGGCAAATATCTAGACCTTCTGGAGAAACTAAAAGTATTTACTCCTATGAAGAAATTTCCGGGTAGTATTGTTAACGTACAAAGCGAGCTAAAAAACAAACATTTTATCAAAAATTTTACAAATATCGTCGTTCAAAGATGAAGCAACCTTTCAAAAAAAACATAACAGACTGTATCCTGATATTCACACATTTTACTTTTATCTATACTAATAATAAATCTGTAAAACTCTCGTGTCTGTTTGTCTCCAAAAATACCATACAGATTTTCATTAGGTTTTTGCAGGTAACATAAGCATGGTTTGAGGTACCGCACAGGCCTTAGTTCATCAAATTCGGATCACGGAAAAAAAGCTTTCGTGACATAACTTGTTAGTAAAACTCTCTGGTCTGTCTATCTGTTTGTCTGAACACGTTAATCTCTAAAACTAGTGGACAGATTTTTATGGGATTTTCATTCGTAACTTCAGCATAGCTAGGAGCACCGTGTAGGCTATATTTGATTAAAATCGGATCACGATAAATATTTAAAGATATTCACGGATATTATAAAATGTTTGTGTATATGTACACTGAAGCGCCAAAGAAACTGGTATAGGCATGCATATTCAAATGCAGAGACACGTATACGGACAGAAGACGGCGCTGCGGTCGGCAACACCTATATAAGACAAGTTTCTGACGTAGTTGTTAGATCGCTTACTGCTGCTACAATGGCAAGTTATCAAGATTTAAATGAGTTTGAACGTGGTGTTATAGTTGGCGCACGAGCGATTGGACACGCCATCTCCGAGGTAGCGATGAAGTGGGGATTTTCCCATACGACCATTTCACGAGTGTACCGTGAATGTCAGGAATTTCGTAAAACATCATATTCCGACATCGCTGCGGCCGGAAAAAGATCCTGCAAGAACGGGACTAACGACGACTGAAGAGAACCGTTCAACGTGACAGAAATGCAACCGCCGGCCGCGGTGGTCTCGCGGTTCTAGGCGCGCAGTCCGGAACCGTGCGACTGCTACGGTCGCAGGTTCGAATCCTGCCTCGGGCATGGATGTGTGTGATGTCCTTAGGTTAGTTAGGTTTAAGTAGTTCTAAGTTCTAGGGGACTGATAACCACAGCAGTTGAGTCCCATAGTGCTCAGAGCCATTTGAACCATTTGAAATGCAACCCTTCCGCAAAGTGCTACAGATTTCAATGCTGGGCCATCAACAAGTGTCTGCGTACGAACCATTCAACGGAACATCATCGATAGGAGCTTTCGGAGCCGACGGCGCACTCGTGTACCGTTGATGACTGCACGACACAAAGCTTTACGCCTCGCCTGGGCCCAACGACACCGACACTGGACTGTTGATGACTGGAAGCATGTTGCCTGGTCGGACGAGTCTCGTTTCTAATTGTATAGAGCGGATGGACGTGTACGGGTATGGAGACAACGTCATGAATCCATGGACCCTGTCTGTCTGCAGAGGACTATTCAAGCTGGTGGAGGCTCTGTAATGGTGTGGGGTGTGTGCAGTTTGAGTGATATGGAACCTCGGATACGTCTAGATACGACTCTGACAGGTGACATGTACGTAAGTATCCTGTCTGCTCACCTGCATCCGCTCCTGTCCATTGCACATTCCGACCGACTTGGGCCATTACGGCATGACAATGTGACACCCCACACGTCCAGAGTTGCTACAAAGCATCTCCAGGAACACGTTTCTGAGTTTAAACACCTCCGCTGGCCACCAGACTCCCCAGACATGAACATTATTAAGTATATCTGGGTTGCCTTGCAACGTGCTGTTCAGAAGAGATCGCCGCCCCCTCGTACTTTTACGGATTTATGGACACCCCTGCAGGATTCATGTTGTCATTTCCCTCAAGCACTACTTCAGATATTAGCTGAGTCCATGCCACATCGTGTTGCGGCACTTCTGCGTTCTTGCGGGGGCCAGACACGATATTAGGCAGGTGTAACAGTTCCTTTCGCTCTTCAGTGTACGTATGTGTGTATATATTGCTTTTTATAATTTTTAATTTATGGGACCAGTAACGAGCACATGCTCATCATCAGCTGTCCTAAAGAAAGTACATAAAATAATACATAATTTGAGTACATACATCGATCATGTTTGTTCTACACTCCTGGAAATGGAAAAAAGAACACATTGACACCGGTGTGTCAGACCCACCATACTTGCTCCGGACACTGCGAGAGGGCTGTACAAGCAATGATCACACGCACGGCACAGCGGACACACCAGGAACCGCGGTGTTGGCCGTCGAATGGCGCTAGCTGCGCAGCATTTGTGCACCGCCGCCGTCAGTGTCAGCCAGTTTGCCGTGGCATACGGAGCTCCATCGCAGTCTTTAACACTGGTAGCATCCCGCGACAGCGTGGACGTGAACCGTATGTGCAGTTGACGGACTTTGAGCGAGGGCGTATAGTGGGCATGCGGGAGGCCGGGTGGACGTACCGCCGAATTGCTCAACACGTGGGGCGTGAGGTCTCCACAGTACATCGATGTTGTCGCCAGTGGTCGGCGGAAGGTGCACGTGCCCGTCGACCTGGGACCGGACCGCAGCGACGCACGGATGTACGCCAAGACCGTAGGATCCTACGCAGTGCCGTAGGGGACCGCACCGCCACGTCCCAGCAAATTAGGGACACTGTTGCTCCTGGGGTATCGGCGAGGACCATTCGCAACCGTCTCCATGAAGCTGGGCTACGGTCCCGCACACCGTTAGGCCGTCTTCCGCTCACGCCCCAACATCGTGCAGCCCGCCTCCAGTGGCTCAAATGGTTCAAATGGCTCTGAGCACTATGGGACTCAACTTCTGAGGTCATTAGTCCCCTAGAACTTAGAACTAGTTAAACCTAACTAACCTAAGGACATCACAAATATCCATGCCCGAGGCAGGATTCGAACCTGCGACCGTAGCGGTCTTGCGGTTCCAGACTGCAGCGCCTTTAACCGCACGGCCACTTCGGCCGGCCCCGCCTCCAGTGTTGTCGCGACAGGCGTGAATGGAGGGACGAATGGAGACGTTTCGTCTTCAGCGATGAGAGTCGCTTCTGCCTTGGTGCCAATGATGGTCGTATGCGTGTTTGGCGCCGTGCAGGTGAGCGCCACAATCAGGACTGCATACGACCGAGGCACACAGGGCCAACACCCGGCATCATGGTGTGGGGAGCGATCTCCTACACTGGCCGTACACCACTGGTGATCGTCGAGGGGACACTGAATAGTGCACGGTACATCCAAACCGTCATCGAACCCATCGTTCTACCATTCCTAGACCGGCAAGGGAACTTGCTGTTCCAACAGGACAATGCACGTCCGCATGTATCCCGTGCCACCCAACGTGCTCTAGAAGGTGTAAGTCAACTATCCTGGCCAGCAAGATCTCCGGATCTGTCCCCCATTGAGCATGTTTGGGACTGGATGAAGCGTCGTCTCACGCGGTCTGCACGTCCAGCACGAACGCTGGTCCAACTGAGGCGCCAGGTGGAAATGGCATGGCAAGCCGTTCCACAGGACTACATCCAGCATCTCTACGATCGTCTCCATGGGAGAATAGCAGCCTGCATTGCTGCGAAAGGTGGATGTACACTGTACTAGTGCCGACATTGTGCATGCTCTGTTGCATGTGTCTATGTGCCTGTGGTTCTGTCAGTGTGATCATGTGATGTATCTGACCCCAGGAATGTGTCAATAAAGTTTCCCCTTCCTGGGACAATGAATTCACGGTGTTCTTATTTCAATTTCCAGGAGTGTATATCTCCTCCGAAACCAATGGACCGATTTCGACCAAACTTGATATACATATCACTTACTGCTTGGAAAAAAAACTCTGTGGGTTAAGAAGAACCTACCTATCAAAGGGTTAAGGAGTAAAAGAAGTGTCGGCCACGACACGAGAATATACACATTTTATTCATCCGGAATTTGAGAACGAGATCACTTAGTGACTTTGAAACGCGTACGTTTCATATGTATTCATTACCAGCGATGGCGAGGCATGACAGAATCTCTGACCAGAGAGTTATTTATCGTGGCTAGTCTGCGCTTGACCGCGCGAGAATTCAGTTGTGTGTGGCGAGTCGGCAGAGGGAGTAGACAGTTGGATAGTTGTACTCAGTCAGTGCTAGTGTGTAGCGAGTCGGCATGCGTCCGCGGTGTGCTCTGCCCACGAGTCTGGTCAGGAAAGTGGTGGACGATATGTATATTATTGTAGAAGGTAATGAAGCAGCATTGCGCTCAGCTAATAACGTATGTTAATTGTAATTAGTTTGTTCAAAAATGATGCCCCAATAATAACTTTTTATAAAGTAACTCATTTAAAGATAAAGATTCATTTCAAGCTAAATAATATTTCCTATGCATTCCCTCCAAGAATCAAAATTAAATATAAGCCAGCATTGCACGAAGCTATGCCGAAAAATAAGGGCAGATGTTGTTGTTGTTGTTGTGGTTTTCAGTCCTGAGACTGGTTTTGATGCAGCTCTCCATGCTACTCTATCCTGTGCAAGCTTCTTCATCTCCCAGTACCTACTGCAACCTACATCCTTCTGAATCTGCTTAGTGTATTCATCTCTTGGTCTCCCCCTACGATTTTTACTTTCCACGCTGCCCTCCAATACTAAATTGGTGATCCCTTGATGCCCCAGAACATGTCCTACCAACCGATCCCTTCTTCTGGTCAAGTTGTGCCACAAACTCCTCTTCTCCCCAATCCTATTCAGTACCTCATCATTAGTTATGTGATCTACCCATCTAATCTTCAACATTCTTCTGTAGCACCACATTTCGAAAGCTTCTATTCTCTTCTTGTCCAAACTATTTACCGTCCATGTTTCACTTCCATACATGGCTACACTCCATACAAATACTTTCAGAAATGACTTCCTGACACTTAAATCTATACTCGATGTTAACAAATTTCTCTTCTTCAGAAACGATTTCCTTGCCATTGCCAGTCTACATTTTATATCCTCTCTACTTCGACCATCATCAGTTATTTTGCTCCCCAAATTGCAAAACTCCTTTACTACTTTAAGTGTCTCATTTCCTAATCTAATACCCTCAACATCACCCGACTTAATTCGACTACATTTCATTATCCTCGTTTTGCTTTTGTTGATGTTCATCTTATATCCTCCCTTCAAGACACCATCCATTCCGTTCAACTACTCTTCCAAGTCCTTTGCTGTCTCTGACAGAATTACAATGTCATCGGCGAACCTCAAAGTTTTTAATTCTTCTCCATGGATTTTAATACCTACTCCGAATTTTTCTTTTGTTTCCTTTACTGCTTGCTCAATATACAGATTGAATAACATCGGGGAGAGGCTACAATCCTGTCTTACTCCCTTCCCAACCACTGCTTCCCTTTCATGTCCCTCGACTCTTATAACTGCCATCTGGTTTCTGTACAAATTGTAAATAGCCTTTCGCTCCCTGTATTTTACCCCTGCCACCTTTAGAATTTGAAAGAGAGTATTCCAGTCAACATTGTCAAAAGCTTTCTCTAAGTCCACAAATGCTAGAAACGTAGGTTTGCCTTTCGTTAATCTTTTTTCTAAGATAAGTCGTAAGGTCAGTATTGCCTCACGTGTTCCAGTATTTCTACAGAATCCAAACTGATCTTTGCCGAGGTCGGCTTCTACTAGTTTTTCCATTCGTCTGTAAAGAATTCGTGTTAGTATTTTGCAGCTGTGGCTTATTAAGCTGATTGTTCGGTAATTCTCACATCTGTCAAGACCTGCTTTCTTTGGGTTTGGAATTATTATATTATTCTTGAAGTCTGAGGGTATTTCGCATGTTTCATACATCTTGCTCACCAGATGGTAGAGTTTTGTCAGGACTGGTTCTCCCAAGGCCGTCAGTAGTTCCAATGGAATGTTGTCTACTCCGGGGGCCTTGTTTCGACTCAGGTCTTTCAGTGCTCTGTCAAACTCTTCACGCAGTATCGTATCTCCCATTTCATCTTCAGATATAGATATAGAGCAGATATAGATGCAGTTTTACTGAGGTAAGAATTTTGGTTCACTTATTTCACAGGGGCGTAGGTCAGCGCTGCTGTCCTTATAAAATTTGTCAGGTTTAATTATTGCTGTTGAGTTGTTACATTTCAGTTCATGGTTCATTATTTAATTAATGTTATTGTGGGTTTGTGATCAATCTTCATCCCTTAACGATATTTTGTGGTGAGTTTACATTTGCGCAATTTTTATTCTTTAATTTTGCGAGGAGGTTACGCTTGGCTCATTTTATTATTCCGTTAATATAGACAAACTTTATTGCGGGGAGGTTACAACTTACAACAAATTTTACACATTTTTACACATAATTTTAGACCTTTACGAAAACTTCTCTCACTTACAAACGCCGAAAAATGATGAATGGAAAAAAGGTTATCGCTTACTACGTTTTCGCTGTTCGTGCAGTTTAAGCGTCGCATCAGGCGTGACTTTTTAATGTATTACTTCTTTACTACCAATATGTGCAGATTTACGTTATTATACGGCACATACTTCAGGAGACATGAGATCATAGATACTGAGTACGTGAAAAATGCCGCATCGTGCTTGTCGTGTAAGTTAATTACTACTTTGGTAATAACACTATTTGCAAACAGTATGCACATATGCTGGTGAATGTACGTACAAAATTATGTGATTGTACAGCACAGAGACAGGGCGAGAAGGACATGGACAGGGAAACGGAAGAGGAGGTGATGGATGGGGAGAGAGGGGAAGAGGAGAAGATGGGCAGCAAGAGCGGGAAGGAGGAGATTGCCTAATATAACCGAAGTAAATACACGCCCAGGCAGCACCAGGTAGTCACCTACTATTAACTATGTTTTTATATATTTTTTAGCAAAGGGGAAAAGAAACATAGACATCTGAAACGTTATCAAAACCAAAGAAAGAATACTCAGAAAGCCATATCTTTGATATCTTAGGTATATTTGACAACAAAACATGTTACTGATATTTCGAAGTACGATTTGTGTCATGTATAATAAAATGAGAATGCGTTATAAAAATCAGTAGAACATCTGAAAAAAATTATATGAGGGATTAAAAATGAAATATAAATAAGTACTTAGCAGCCCAACTTAAAATAATTATAAACACATTCCACCACCCATAACACATAGCCTGTAGCATTTATTATCTATTAATTTATGTGTCTGCTATAGGGCCGCCGATGATGAGCACGCCCTCGATACCGGCCCGATAAATTAAAAAATATGAAAAACAAGCAGTCTTGTCTTTATACATGCGAATAAAAATATCTTTCATCAACTATGCGTGGGCTATACGACACGTTGAATACAAAGTAAATGATTGAAGTGCTGCGCTAGTATTATATACATAGTGATAAAACTAACGTACTTTATGCAGACTTCCCAACCGTAATGTGATGAATGTATTTTAACACCAGCCAGTTACAAGTGTAACAAAAACATTACCACTTCTGGTCATTAAAAATTGTAACACCAAGAAGGATAGCAAATTATGCAATTTTACTGTTGTCCGTACTCAGTATAATCTCAAAAGCAGATGATTAAAATTGTGGGTGATTTGGTGGTACAAAGGGTTCGAAATTTACTATGCAAAGATGACACCCCTTGGTAGGAATAATGCCTTTAACCCAGCTGGGCATCGATTAAAACTGAGTTCTGTCGGATGACGGATACGGGTACGTCATTTGACTCTGCTTCGACTCTGTGCCGGACTTCGTCAGTCATTAGTGGCTGGAGACCACCGGCGTGGCGGTCGGTTGGCAGCCCGTGACCAGTTCTTTCATTGGAGAACGTGCTGATCAGGGAAACAATTGCACGCAGTCCGTATCAAGATATATCAGGCCAGCATAAGCAATATGCGGTCTTGTGCTATCTTGTTGAAAGGTAATGTCACAGACACCTCTAAGACATGGCACAGCCACCTAACTTAACGTGTCAGGAGTACAGAGGCTGCTGCCCAAATTGACGGCCAGGCAAATCAGAGGTGATCGTATTGTGTGCCTAAGGACACCCCATACCATCATGCCCAGTACTGGGTCAATATGACGATGATGAATGTTACGAATTTGGTGTGGCAGTAGAAGATTGCAAAAGGAAAGCTGAAATTTTAAATTTCGTGTTTAAGAAATTGTTCACGTTGGAGGCTCCTATGACATACCGTCGCTTGAACATCGTACAGACTCGCGTTTGCAGGTCACAGTAATAAGCATCCCTGGCGTAGGGAAACAAGTGAAAGAGCTGAAAACAAATAAGTCGCCAGGTCCGGATTGAATTCTAATTCATGTTTACAAAGATTACTCTACGGCAATGGCCTCTTACTTCGCTTGCATTTATCGCGAATCTCTCGCTCAGCGCAAAGTCCAGAACAAGCGGAAAAAAGCGCAGGTGATTCTTGTATATGAGAAAGACAAAACAACTGACCCACAAAATTACAGACCAATATCATTAACGTCTGTTTGCTGCAGAGTTCTTGAACATATTCTGGAAAATAATGACGTTCCCTGAGACGGAAAAGCTTGTACCCACGAATCAGCACCGTTTTAGAAAGCGTCGCTAGTGCGAAACAAAGTCTGCCGTTTTCTCGATGACAGTCTGCGAACAATGGATGAAGGGAAGCAGTCAGATTCTGTATTTCTAGATTTCCGGAAATAATTTGTCACGAAGCCCCACTGCAGACTGTTAACGAAGGAACGAGCATGCAGAACAGGTTCCCAGATATGTGTGTGGCTCGAAGACTTCTGAAGTATCAGAACCCAGTACGTTCTCGTCGACGGAGAAGACATAATTTGGAATTTTACCGGTGAGGGCCACGTCAAAGCACAGGTTTATGAAGTGGAAATACGGGTCTGTTTTATCTTAAGCACCTCTCTGTTGATGCGAGTGGTCAAATTCAGCAACATGTGTTGGTCAAAGTTCATCAACATAATGGACAGCATATCGAACCGTTCCTGTGACTGTTGATGTTTTCTCCGGAGTGTTTAACGTCGGCTTAATGCCTTTTCGGTACGCAACACTCACGTTGCCGAGGGTATCTCTGCTTTTCTCACGAAATTCTCTATCTGCCCGATATGTCACATGACCACCTTACCATTGGCAATTTTCAAGTTGAATCCAACATGGCGGCGTTCAAGACGGCGTACATGTTGGTGACATTGCCTATAAGGTAATCCCCCTTCCCTTTCCTCAGATGTAGTGACACTGTTTTACTGTTTGTTACTCGGTTTGGATTTTATGAAGATGTTTTGTGACTTTCGGACCATCCTGTATTAAACAATTTTAATTTAAGCGAGTATACTTTCATATATACACACATCAAAAAAAGATTTGCATCACCTCGGTTCCAAGAGCTCCGGAACCTGACCAGAAAATTGGAATACAGATCAACATAAACATCGTTTCCACTCTTTTTATTGCTCATAATAACCACACATTGTATGTTGTACCACCATACAGTGAGACCTTCGTCGTGGCATACTATCGATAAGTTCGTCAAGGCACTGTTGGTACAGATTGTCTCACTACTCAATGGCGATTCGGCGTAGATCCCTCAGAGTTGTTGGTGGGTCACGTCGTCCATAAACATCCCTTTTCAGTCTATTCCAGGCATGTTCGATAGGGTTCGTGTCTGGAGAACATGCTGGCACCCTAGCCGAGCGATGTCGTTATTCTGAAGGAAGTCATTCACAAGATGTGCACGATGGGGGCGCGAATTGTCGCCCATGAAGACGAATGCCTCGCCAATATGCTGCTGATATGCACTATCGATCGGAGGAAGGCATTCACGTAGCGTACAGCCGTTACGGCGCCTTCCATGACTACCAGCAGCGTACGTCGGTCCCACATAATGCCACCCCAAAGCAGCAGAGAACCTCCACCTCGCTGTCTGAGGCGTTCAACCTGATCGGGTTACATCCAAACACGTCTCCGACGATTGTCTGGTTGAAGGCATATGCGACACTCATTGGTGAAGAGAACGTTATGCCAATTCTGAGCGGTCCATTCGGCTTGTTGTTGGGCCCCTCTGCACCGCGCTGCATGGAGTCGTGGTTGCAAAGATGGACGTCGCCATGGACGTCGGGAGTGAAGTTGCACATCATGCAGCCTATTACGCACAGTTTGAGTCGTAACACGACGTCGTGTGGCTGCACAAAAAGATTTATTCAACTTGGTGGCGTTGCTGTCAGGGTTCCTCCGAGCCATAATCCATAGGTAGCGTTCATCCACTGCTGCAGTAGCCCTTGGGCGACCTGAGCGAGGCATGTCATCGACAGTTCCTGTTTCTCTGTATCTCCTCCATGTCCGAACAACATCGCTTTGGTTCACTCCGAGACGCCTGGATACTTCCCTTGTTGAGAGCCCTCCCTGGATCAAAGTAACAATGCGGACGCGATCGAACTGCGATATTGACCGTCTAGGCACGGTTGAACTGCAGACAACTCAAGCTGTGTCCCTTCTTCCTGTTGGAAGACTGTAGCTGATCAGCTGTCCGGCCCCCTCTGTCTAATAGGCGCTGCTCGTGCATGGTTGTTTACATCTTTGGGCTGGTTAATGACATATTTGAACAGTCCAAGGGACTGTGTCTGTGATACAATATCCGCAGTCAACGTATGTCTTCAGGACCTCTGGGAACCGGGATGATGCAAAACTTTTTTTGATGTCTGTATATATTAGGTTATACACTTGTACTTAAAGTCATTACCACTGTGTGAAACAATTGTCATATCTTATAATCGGTATGTCGCAGTCGATAGGTGCCATGCAGTATGTTTACGTCTTTCGGTGAGTGGCTGAACCTGGGCAGCCGAATATACGCTGTTCTGTAGCCGACAGGCACTGCTTACTGTTCTTATACCAAGCACAGTCATAGAAGTGAAACCTTTTACTTGCTGTATCCCACCGTGTACCTTTCAACATTTTGTTGGACGATTAACCATTATAAATCATGACATTATCACATTTACGCCACTTAATGAGTATTATTTACGAAGACTTTTGGTAAATAATTAATGTGGCGGCTACGCATTACATGTTATGTGCATGTTTCAGTAGCTTTTAGCCTAATGTATGCCTTCTTGAACTGCACTTCACTTGAGGATGTACGTACAGAACGAAACAGGTTGTGGCGTAACAAATGCACCTAAAGTAACAACTCTAGTGGTTTTCATACGATCCACGTTGTGCTTATAATTGTTACTTATGATTTCAAACTCTGTCAGATTGTTAACAAACCTACGTAAGAGACGAAGGGTAATCTGAAACTGCTGATTCCAATATATCATATTCTTCCGCAATATTTTGGCTACAAAACCCTAGTTATCACCATAATCTCCATTCAAAGCGACGGCCTTACGCCACCTTATTGGTGAGGGGGCGGGGGTGAGGCTGTATGGCCGCATGGTACCACTCTAGTGGCCGAAGTCGAAGCCAACGTCTTGTTGCATCAGTAGCCTTCCCATCATCCGACGTACTACTTCCCGCGGAGTGCATCTTTCATTGGGCCAAACGGGTGGAAGCTGGAAGGTGCGAGGTCTGATATGTAGAGTAGATGAGGAAGAACAATCCAGTAAGGTTTGCTGAGGTCCACTAGGGTGAGCAGACTTGCGTGGGGCTCGTGTTGTCATAAAGGTGTTTGACTGTGATTCGTTGATCACCTCGAGTGAGAGTGTCCGCACATTACACCACTGCAGGGGTCACAGATGCGTGTGGCCGGCCTATACGCGGAAGATCGGTCGTGTTTGCGCGTCCTCGTTGCGATGATGACAAACGTTTCGCGCAACGACTCATCCTGTTTTAGTTCGATGCCAGATCTCCGTAGATATTCGGGAAGCGCCTATAATATCTGTGACGTTATGGTTTTCCGTCAAGCGAAACTCAGTGACAGCTCTCTGCTTGAAACGCACCTTCCTTATAGACGCCACTTTGAAGGCTACGTATATTGCCGCCATCTATCGGAGCTTCATGAAACTACAGGATCTGACGTGGGAATATTCCGCGATGTCCCAAACAAATTCCGCATTTTTCAACCAAAGTTAGCCGAGAAAAAAATGTGTTATATGAATGCATGATGTCTGTTCTTCTGGACATGTCCGAAAGGCACCACTCATTCCCAGAATTGATTCGCCTTGATGGGCAATGGATCCACCTCCTTCAATGCGTATACACAAAAATGTCCGACCTCCTGTGGGAATCTCAGAGCAGCGAGCATGGAGGAAATGGACTGGGACTGCAGATACACTATGTGATCAAAAGTATCCGGACACATGGCTGAAAATGACTTACAAGTTCGTGGCGCCCTCCATCAGTAATGCTGGAATTCAGTATGGTGTTGGCTCACCCTTAGCCTCGATGACAGCTTCCACTCTCGCCGCATACGTTCAATCAGGTGCTGGAAAGTTTCTTGGGGAATGGCAGCCCATTCTTCACGTGGTGCTGCACTGAGGAAAGGCATCGACGTAGGGCGGTGGGGCATGGCACGAAGTCGGCGTTCCAAAACATCCCAGAGGTGTTCTATAGCATTCAGGTCAGGACTCTGTGCAGGCCACTCCATTATAGGGATATTATTGTCATACAACTACTCCGCGACTGGTCGTTCATTATGAACAGGTGCTCGATCGTGTTAAAGATGCAATCGCCATCCTCGTATTGCTCGTCAACAGTGGGAAGCAAGAAGGTGCTTACTCTGTGCTGTGATAGTGCCACGCAAATCAACAAGGGGTGCAAGCCCACTCCATGAAAAACACGACCACGCCATAACACCTCCGCGTCCGAATTTTATTATTGGCACTACATACGCTGGCAGATAACGTCCACCGAGCATTCGCCATGCCCACACCCTGCCATCGGATCACCACATCGTGTACCATGATTCGTCACTCCATACTACGTTTTTCCGCTGTTCAATCGACCAATGTTTACGATCCTTACACCAAGCGAGGCGTCGTTAGGCATTTACCGGCGTGATGTGTGGCTTATGAGCAGATGCTCGGCCATGAAATCCAAGTTTTTCTCACCCCCCCCCCTCCCGCGCCTAACTGTCATAGTACTTGCAGTGGATCCTGAAGCAGTTTGGAATTCCTGCGTGATGGTCTGGATAGATGTCTGCCTATTACACATTACGATCCTCTTCAAATGTCGGCGGTCTCTGTCAGTCAACAGACGAGATCGGACCGTACACTTTAATGCTGTAAGTGTCCCTTCAGTTTTCCACTTCACTATCAGACAGGAAACAGTGGACCTAGGGATGTATAGGAGTGTGGAAATCTCGCATGCAGAAATATGACACAAGTGACACCCAATCACCTGACCAGTTTCGAAGTTCCTGACAATTCCGCAGAGCGCCTCATTCTGCTCTCTCACGATGTCTAATGACAACTGAGGTCGATATGGGGTACCTGGCAGTAGGTGGCAGCCCAATGCTCCTAATATGAAAAACGTATGTTTTTGAGGGTGTCCGGTTACTTTTGATCACATAGTGCAGGTGGCGCTCGGTGAGAGTGTGGGTCGGCCGTGAGGTGCGCCTAGATCGTCAGCGTAATTGCGATAACACCATTGCGCAGTGATTACCCCACCTGCCTATTAAGCAGGACATCCCGTGTTCGAATCCGCGTCCGGTACACATTTTCACTCGCTACCGTTGATTCCGCTTGTAGTCCTTCCCCCTTCCCTTCCCTTTCCTTTCCTTTCCTTTCTCTCCCCTCCACCTTTAATTTACATATAGAAATGTGTTACATTACATATTGAACGCACCTCGTACATGCTTCTATGGAATAAACTTTTCTTCAATGACGAATTACCCTATAATACTAAAACAACCATTGAGCTAAAATAGAAAAATTATATCTACTTCTATACACTTTCATCTCCAAAATGTGATATTATGGGTAATGTCAAAGTTAGAGATTATACGTTTATGAAAATCGATAACACGTTGGAACGGAACTTGTTGTCCCATTCCAAATTTATTCCACATTTTTTCTCAATAGATTCCAGTACAGGAGAATTATGGGGAGAATGTTTTTACTCTGCAGAAATAAATCTGTGGGTAACAATCAGGAGAGAATGGAGCAAGGGGTGTATATTTATTCATTGATTTTTATTTCGTGTGTGCCACGTTTCTCTGTATCCCTTCCCTTGTGCAACGTGGGTTTTATGAATGAGATCTTATGTGAAGTAGCAGAAAGTTTTGGTCGGAGATCGTATCATGGCATGAGTACAGTGGTTCTGTGGTAGGATGGTACCAACCCCCAGAACACGAACAAGTTTGGCAAAGATAGTGTGCAAGTCAGGTCAGACAGGTCGCGAAGGCAGGAGTATTGGCTCTGTCAGGTTGGCGAACCATCCTCTCCACCACCTTTTGAACGAACAACGGTTAGGCGAGGTGTCCACAGGTCCACCTGTTCCTGGATAGCCGTTCTGGACAGACTTGGAGACACAGCTCTCGATTTTGGTAATGTTAACAAAGGTATCAGAATGTCTCGAAACTGCTCGTTGATAAAGTCCAGATGTTGAAATCACGTGTGAGATTACCACCAAACCCCCGCAAGGGAGTTTATTTTCATAATTTAGTCAAATTAGTAAGAACTTTGCGTTTGTGCCTTGGTCAGGCCATGCACCATGGGCCTTAAGTTCATGGTCGTATTATTGCTCTGTGTTTAACGGAAGTTCACTCATTTAATGTATTTTAATGTGGTCTTTCTTTTACAGTAATATTTTGGGGAATTTTATTTATTTTTCATATGTTTTCTTTGTGTACTTGCTTTCCCGCCACGTGGTCGGTTGGAGCAACCGACACATTGGTAAAGTGCAGTTTCGATCTGAAAAAGTATAGTAGACGAGTGAATAACCATACGGTAGTGGGTGAGTGTAAGACAGGGAAGGAATATTCTTGTGTGTCCGTATTTTTTGCATTTCTGTTGACTAATGCTACTTGGACAAGGGTGGGGAGTAGTACTGATGTGATAGTTAATTAATGATTCGTCTGCCCCCCATAACGATTTGATTCGCCTTGAATGAAGTGCGTTACGCAAAATACACGGTTTAAATTTTTGTATCTAGGAAAGTTCAGATTTTAATGCCCATTAATAGAATAAAGACTTGCAAAATTTTCCCACCTCATGATAGTAAATGTTCTTCCCTCCAACTCAGTAACGTGGTGTCGTTTCTAAAAGCAAGATTAAACCAAAATTGACAATCACAGTTAAGTGCACCACTTGCTATCCTTACTTCAGTGTACGTTTTAAGGAAAATTGAAATATTTAGGCAAATACTCTTCCACCCTGACTGAGTTCGCTTGTAGTGTCTTTGATGAACTTTTTCTGCGTGACCTATAGTAATTGATTGTAATAAGCGTGGGTTTAGGTACAACTGTGTGCCTGCATAAAATTACATTGAAGCCAGGTCTGCGCTCCCCTCTCCCTTTCCATAATTACGTGGCTTAAATAAATCATGTTAACTAGAGAGACGATGATGTATATTCCAACAGACACACGGTTACTTATTGAAATGCCATCGGTATTGAAAAACTATCAATTAACCTATACCGTCGACTGATTATTTCCTCCCTTCATCATAAATAATAGGTGAAAGTCGGTACCACAGTTGAATGATGGGTCATGAAGGTAAATAAAGGCTCTATGCTCCGTATTAATCCCTGCATGGGTGCCTTCTGTAGTGGTTCTAAGATATTGCGTTATCCGTTGCGTTCAAATTTTTACCAGTTGGTTATACCCTCTGAAACCTCTCTTAGAAAAATTTATAAATGACAGTGCTGGAAAACCTCTACGTTATTTGATTTTCAAACAGTTGAGCAAAACTGAACATACTCAGACATTTCTCTCTTTACTTATTCTGATCAACACTAAGCTGACACACAATATTTTTAGCGCAACGCAATCTGGCTTTCAATAATCCCTACAAAAGAATGGCCCTCACTAACAATAACCTGTACCTTTCATGAACCACTTACCTCACAAAAATCTTCGTTACTCGAACTACTGCAATACAGCGAGCGCCAATACTGCCAGCTAAATAAAAGATTCTAACTACTGAAGGCACTAACTACTGATAGGCATAGTTAGCAAATGAAAGATTTTGATAGAGAAGAAACAATGTATTTACCTTAATAGTGTTCAAAAGTCATTATATATCAGTTCATGACATCCAGTCTTACAAATTTACTGTCTCATGGACACACGTCCAGATCATCCGCTCTCAAAACTCCGCCATCTCTCTCCCCACATCCACCACTGCTGGCGGCTCAGCTCAAACTGCACAACGCTACGCGCTGTTCACATCCAGCTGCCCAACACTACAATAGCGAATATTTCAACAATGCCAACTGTGGTGTCACCGCCAGACACCACACTTGCTAGGTGGTAGCCTTTAAATCGTCCGCGGTCCGTTAGTATACGTCGGACCCGCGTGTCGCCACTATCAGTGATTGCAGACCGAGCGCCGCCACACGGCAGGTCTAGAGAGACTTCCTAGCACTCGCCCAGTTGTACAGCCGACTTTGCTAGCGATGGTTCACTGACAAATTACGCTCTCATTTGCCGAGACGATAGTTAGCATAGCCTTCAGCTACGTCATTTGCTACGACCTAGCAAGGCGCCATTATCATTTACTATTTATCTTGTGATGCATGTACCGTCAGACCGATGTTCACCAATTATGGATTAAAGTTAAGTATTCCAGAAGCTACGTACCTTTTTTGCTAGTCTCTATTCCTTTAACTGTTCCAGACCTCACGCCAGCCTGCGTGAGCTTAAACGCGTGCCCTTCGGCTTCCTCTCATAGTGGCTTGGCTGTCTTGCCAAGTCACAACACCAACCAGCCACAGACTGCAGACAGCACAGCCAGTGATTTTCATACAGAGCGCTACGTGGCGTTACCAATATAAAAACCTAAACAGTCTACTTACACCTCCCGCTAGAAATTAATACCCGGCAATAACTCGCAAGGGCCTGTAATTTCGTGGACCACACGAATTTGTTAAACCGTTACTACAGAGGACAGCTTGCAAGAGCTGTAGGACATGATAAGCGACAGTAATTCTCCTACCAGGTCGACTTTCAACATTAACTGTACGACCCGCTGATATGATTGTTACGTTTACAACGTAACTTCCAGTACCGGTCGTTAACAGTATAAAGACCTAAGAATGTAGAATATTCTTTTTCTTTTGGCGATTTATCCCGGTTCATTATTCTGAATAGTTTGTCAAGCCTTGTGCAGTACTTAATTGAATGTATTGTGTTTTACCTAAGTTCGGTGACAATCCAGTGACGTCATTCATGTCGGGCTGTGCCACGGTCTGTCAGTAGTATCATTTCCTACTGGGTATCTTCTGTAAGACACGGTGTGTGGCCTAGCGTGTGCTGCACTAACGGACCGAGAAAAGCATTTCTTCCTCACATGACAGTTCACCTCATCTGGAGCAGACCGCTTACTTGGCATTCCTACTCCGAGTTTACTACTGGTGTGCGAGCTCGGGAGATGGTTCCCCTTAAGCGGGCGCAAATCGGCGGTGGTGTCGCTGGCGACGCGGGAGGCGAGATAGGCGCTTCGCATACGCGGGTCGGTCCAGCGGCATTCATTAGGCACGACGCGATCTACGGTGCCAGGTCACCTAACCAGCCCCCGCCTCGCCCCGCCCTTCTGCGCTACTTCTGCTCGAAGCACCCCTCGCCAGCAGCCGCTTTAATTAAATTTACGGAATTCCGAACGCAATCTGTAAGCAGCCCCGGCAGCGGTAACAGTGGCGCTTCCTCCGCCTGCTAACCGTTAAATAATTGAAGTGCCCGCCCAGTCGTTTTTTCCCCCCTCCTTATGCGACTACTTCTCTTACCAGCCCCGCTCATCCCGCGATCTACCCCACTCGCTCTTCTTCACTCCTTCCACCCAACTCCTTATTCCGGATACCTGTTTTCTCGTTCCCTTTGTCTCCCCGCGCGCTTTCCCTCACACACCTCGTGCGTGCTCTGAATTACGTATAAACAGTGGAGGGGAGGGGGTGAGAGTCGGGAGGAGGGGTGTAAAAGCGCTGGGAAGCGTCGTGCCGCCGCCTTTTTTTGTCCGGCAGCGGCTTTTGAAAAATTCAGACCGCCGCTGTTATTTGACCAGCGCCACTGTAGCTGCTGTTACGGTGATATTATTCCGCTGACGAATTTACGGTCCTCTCGGGCACGTGTTGCACCAGCGCTGCGCCACTTGAGCTGGTGTCGGGCTGGCTCTCGCGCCTGCGTTGGCTCCTCTGTCACAACCGCTGGCTGTTAATTTGGGAGACGTGGTGGGGTGACTGGCCTCCGTCACGATGAGGAGTGCTTTCCTAATACCTTGACAGCGATATCTCCGCAAGACTCTGCATCTCCACTGCGGAGAGCCCTCAGTTGGAGAAAGGCGTTATATCGTGTACCTCATCAAAGATAAAAACAATCGTAAATAAATTGGCTGAACAGGAAGCTCCCCATTATTTACATGATTATGGACCCGACACTGCGTGGAATTTCCGAAGAACACGGATAATACAAAATACAAATGTTTTACTTGTAGCCGGCCGCGGTGGTCTAGTGGTTCTAGGCGCGCAGTCCGGAACCGTGCGACTGCTACGGTCGCAGGTTCGAATCCTGCGTCGGGCATGGCTGTGTGTGATGTCCTTAGGTTAGTTAGGTTTAAGTAGTTCTAAGTTCTAGGGGACTGATGACCACAGCAGTTGAGTCCCATAGTGCTCAGAGCCATTTGAACCATTTTTTTTACTTGTAAATTATAGATCGCAGCAATCAGTCGTTCTTTTTAAATTTTATGGGGCAGATCTAGATTTCGGCTAGAAGCTAGCCATTCTCAATGCTAAGAATACAAGAAGTACATAGTCAGATGATGTCATAAAAAGTTACAAGTAATGACTTAACTCATATGGTTTGTATATTACATACCACTATTATTTTCGCTCAAAGCATGTAAGTCCCTGTTGATCGGCCTTCACCCACAGTTCATTGAATACTACTGTTTGCGGAAGGCAGGCTGTATGGAGAACACATCGGTTGGTTATATGGCGCCATCTACATGAACTACGTACATAAAATTCAAGGTAAGTAAATCACTTCAAAATTTGCATGAGAATTACATAAACTGAAACATAAGTAAAATTCTTTAAACAATTTCAATAAAAATTTTGGGAACAGCAATCAAAAAATTTTATAAAAACTTTTTCCTTTTTAAAATTCAGTCTTGATCGCACCACGTATGCTACAAGAACATAGGTGACCGGTTTCGGTCATATCACATGACCATCATCAGACCCATGGCATCTTTCGAAGATGGCAGGCGGAGCACACTTCTCAGCTGCTGTAATGTCAAATTTTTAAATTCTTTACATTGTAGTCGGACTTATTTCATATTTGCCGGCACGGAATAAAATTTCCATGTTCACTCGTTGTGAGTCCGTTATTATTATTAAAACATCTAAATTACGTCAGATGGGTAAAACTTTTTGAATTTTTTAAAAGTTTATAAGACATGAGAAGACACATGCTGTATACACCTATTAGTTGATATGGCTTAAATATTTTTATCTTTATATTATATCTCCCTTTATTAAAACATAATAAGTATGTTGTTCATCATATTTACTAAATAGTTCATAGACGGCGCCAAATGTCAGTCAGATGCATGGTTGGTGCAATTTGGCTGTTCCGCTATAGATGTAGAGGGTACTAACCTCATTAGTCCTTAAAACCGATGCAAAACAACCAATGTACTGAATTGCTGTTAATAATACTGTATATGCATCTTAGCTAACTGATCATGGAGGAAGTACTGTTGGTTCAGAATTATAATCGTCGTACTCGTAATTCTCATGAAAATTTGAAGTGGTTTACTTACCTTGAATTTTGTATACGTAGTTCATGTAGATGGCGCCATGTAACCGACCGATGTGTTCTCCATACAGCCTGCCTTCCGCAAACAGTAGTATTCAATGAGCTGTAGGTGAAGCCCGTTAAAAAAAAAAAAAAAAAAAAAAAAAAAAAAAAAAAAAAAAAAAAAAAAAATTACATGCTTTGAGCGAAAATAATAGTGGTATGTAATATACAAACCATATGAGTTAAGCCACTACTTGTAACTTTTTATGACATCATTTGACTATGTACTTCTTGTATTATTAGCACTGAGAATGGCTAGCTTCTAGCCGAAATCTAGATCTGCACAATAAAATTTAAAAAGGACGACTGATTGCTGCATTATATAATTTACCAGTCAATATAACAGTCGCTCAGTGCAACCGCTTTCCGAATGGAACGTAACCTGACAAATGTTTTACCCGAAACTGCTATTCATTGTACACGGTAGAGTGACATTAATGTGATCACCGGCTGTGTTCGACGTCAAGGAGCAATAACCACTCACAGGTGACAGCACTACCAGTGGACAGTATATGAAGCACGTTTGATGAACGTGGAAGGCAGTGGAGTCGATGTCGTAACGCAGAAACGGAGCGATTTATCTGACGTCCAGAAGGGCATACTCATTGGCTTTCGGGCCAACGGTAGTAGCACTTCAGAAGCGGCTAAGTTTGTTAAGTCTTCACGTACCACCGTGGTTAAAGTTGAAAGATGATTATTGTTAATGAAGTAAAAGATTCACGCAGTGGACACCAAATGAAAAAGCTACTCCTTATGTTTCAGATCTAGACTGCCATAAAAATGTGAAAGAACTGTTAATAAGAACTCAGGGAGAAGTTGTAGTCTAATTTACAATCGATTTATCGATCTTAAACATGACAAGACAACAAAATTATTAAAGAAACTTCATACAAAAAAAATATTTATTTGGCAAATGCCTCACTAAAATGGGATCTATGGTGGACAAAGTGATCTGCTGGGGATCGACACACGACAGTAACCAGAACACTACTCGATCTATCTCACTTCATAGACGTGAATCCAGGTTATGGCATCAAATTACGGCACCACCAAGCATCTATATTCTACAATACAGAAAAAAAAGGTTCGAAATAACAGGGTGCTGAGAAATACATATTATAGTGCTACGTCGCAGCATCGAATACTTTACCGTCCTGCTGGTCAAGGCGGCCCGACATGATGCGTTCGGCGACTGAAGTCATGGACGGGGGCAATCTGTTATTAAATGCGTGTTCCCAAAAATGTAAGTACTCGTTCTCGCGTTCGGTTAATTCAGAACGCAGGTACTTCCCTATGAGCCTCTGAAACCCCGATGGATTCCAGTGTGCAAGTGGACCTATTTGCTGGTGTGGCTAACCAATTTGACTCCGTCCCATGAATGTGCATGTCGGAATACGTCAAATGTTTAGACGGCCGACTCAAGACAAATAAGTACACGCTTGCGTCACTCGTTGTGACTGTGGTGATATAAGCAGTACCTCTGATGGTTCAGTAGGTAACTGGCACATGCTCTAAGTCGCACCCTAGCAAAGGACACAAGTCTCACCGTTTAGGTAGAGACGTTGAAAGGTGGCTACACTGAGTCACAGCGCCAGAGATTGCGCCAAAGAGTATTATTCATCCGCCTCCACTGGCAGTGTTTGTTGAGATGTGGTAGTGGAGAGTGTTTGTCGAGAAGTCGTGGTGGAGAGTGCTTATTGAGAAGTGGGCAGTAGGAGTTGTGATGTAGCCGTGACTAGTTGTGAGCATGTTGTATGCAGTTGTTCTGATGGGCTAGACAGCCGATGCTGTTCGATTGCGGATGTTGTAATGATCAGAGTGTATGTTTCGTCAATATATATGAAGATAATAAAAAAAAATAAAAAAAACGTGCATGGGGGTTTAATTAAATATAATGCAAATAATTTTGATTTTAGTTGCTGACTGTCCGGTTACGCAGTCTCGTAACCGGTTGGCCCTGACTAGTATTAGTACGCAATCTGACTGCATAGAATAACAACAAAGAATGAAAGAAAACTTCCGTTAACACAATTAATTAATTAAGTCCCCAGCAACTATAAAAACTACGAAACAAAAACTACGGAACAACAAAACACAAGTGTAACTGTTCTGTGTGTGGAAGTGTGATTCAACGTACACATCTGGCACGGTTCTTCCTCAATAAGACAAGGTATTTTAAGCACCATTTACACTGAAGTAATTAAAAAAAGAACAGAAATACTATAATTGCACATAAAAACCAGAATTACACTCTAATACATGAACACAAGCCAGATGCTTTGTTGACTGAACCTGTGACCAAGAGACATTGTTAGTTAGGACATTTGAAATAATAAAAAAAATTTTTTTACCTTCATATATATTGACGAAACATACACTCTGATCATTACAACATCCGCAATCGAACAGCATCGGCTGTCTAGCCCATCAGAACAACTGCATACAACATGCTCACAACTAGTCACGGCTACATCAGAACTCCTACTGCCCACTTCTCAATAAGCACTCTCCACCACGACTTCTCGACAAACACTCTCCACTACCACATCTCAACAAATACTGCCAGTGGAGGCGGCTGAATAATACTCTTTGGCGCAATGTCTGGCGCTGTGACTCAGTGTAGCCACCTTTCAACGTGCAGTTCTTTACTACCGAAACGCCAGTACAAGAGACATGTACAAAGGTGCTAATCTTCCTTTCTCTGTATTTCCTCCTCAGCTCAGTTCCATAAGCACATTTTTCTTTTTTAAGTTCCCCTGCTTTCACACAAACCAGTCACGAGCTGGAGCCCGGCATTATAAGCTCGAAGAATGGTCTTTGCACTGCAAACCGATTCGACCAATCAGAAACGTTAAAGTTAATTGGCGGAAAACGGAAAAAAATTCAGCTTCACAGCCTCTTTCCCACACGTTTGCCATGTCTTTTGCTTACACAATACAGGTTGGAAGCACAGCCCTCCATAAACAGCTTGTTATCTCTCCTGTGTCGTCCATTTCAAAGTATGCAAAGAACGGCCATAAGCACGCAAACAGCTTCGTGCATTGACAAGACATGTTTTGAAACAGAGTCTGGACGTCTGGGCGCCAATTTCCCTGTCCCACGGACATTTGCAGAACGTTTACATTTATTTTGGCAGCTTGCCCCCTAACAAGGCCTACAATGCGCTGTCGGCGATTTTTCGGCGCTAGGCCGTATACCTGGACGTCTGCCCCCTGTCCTGGCGCCAAGCTAATGTGTTTTTGCACAATGCAACTGCAGCACGCGGCCGTCTGGAAATGTCTCCTCATCGTTCCCTAGAAAAAACGCGCTTTGTCGGCCCACCAACGCCGTGCTTTTACTGCAGTCGTTTAAGTCGGCACCCTGTTCCTTTGAACACAGGTAAAGCTTACCATATTTCCTTCCCTAGAGCATGCAAACACGACCATAAACTGCTGCCCACCATTTCATCACAATTTCTGAAGTCAAATCGCCTTAGATCGTATTCCCTACACCAAATCAGAAGTGAGAGTGCCCTGCAATCTCTCAAAGTAGACCATGAATGGCAAAACGGCGCTTTCCAAAACCGACGCCAAGGAAACTGTGGTGCGCCATGGGCCATATGTGACAGGGGTGAACGACGGCTGCGGAGAGGTGTACGGGAGAACAGAGGTGCAGCTGGTGAGCAGCTGAACACCCACATGACCCAAGGGTATACCAACAGTGTCTCCTCAACAACGGTTCAGCGAATGTCGCTACCTTTAGGGCTCTGAAGCAGGTGCCTGGTTCATGCACTCATACTGACTGCTGTTTATCTGTGATGAAGGCTGGAATTTGCATGCCAGAACCGCAATTTGACAAATCATTGGAACAGTCCAGGCCGGAGGAAGGAGCCTGTGGTCTGGCGAATGTTTTCGTGGCATTCTCTGGGTGATATCGTCGTTATGGAAGGCACAAGGTCCATGCCACAATACGCATCTGTTCTTGTGGACCATGTCCACCCCTAAATCCAGTTTCTTTTTCTTCAGTATGGTGACACGTACCAGCAGAGCAAACGGTTCAAATGGCTCCGAGCACTATGGGACTTAGCATCTGAGGTCATCAGTCTCCTAGAACTTAGAACTACTTAAACCTAACTAACATAAAGACATCACACACATCCATGCCCGAGGCAGGATTCGAACCTACGACCGTAGCGGTCGCGCGGTTCCAGGCTGAAGTGCCTAGAACCGCTCGGCCACACCGGCCTGCCCCAGCAGAGCAATGCCATGTGTCACACAGTTCACAGTGTACGTTTAAACTTCTTTATTTAAATGAGTGTGTTTGTACTTAAATTGCTGAATGATTGAGAGGATGAAACTTCTACCTTATTTGATTCTGAAACAGCTGAGTAAAACAGAACGTACTGAGTGTACTTTCTCTTTACTTTTTCTTATCCTGTCAACGCTGACCACAATATTCCAGTGCAACGCAATTTGACTCCTCAAAAAAATTACAACCTCACTTCAAGTAATTAATTCAAAAGAATGGCCCTGACTAAAAAGAAATCTTAGCAATAACCTATACATTTCGTTAAGCACTTACATCACAAAAATCTTCATTACGCGAACTTCTGCAATACTGCGTCAGTACTGCCAGCTAAATAAAAGAGCCTAACTACTAAAGCCACTAACTACTAATAGGCAAGTGGTTAGCAAAGGAAAGATATTGTTGCAAACAAAATAATGTATTTTTTACCTTAATAATGTGCCATCCAGTTCAAACACGAATGTAAATCGTCATTGACATCCAGTACAAAGATATATATATACACTAATAATTTTCAATCTCCAAGTCGGATACATCCAGATCGTTAGCCTACGCTAACACTTTAGACCTCTGCCCTCCATCAGTGCTAACTTACATCTAACATCCATCACTGCTGGCTGTTCAACCCCACCTGCCCAACAGTACTTCCATCGCTGCTGGTGACTAACTGCCAACTGCCCAACACTACTGGCGATTAACTTCCAACAACGAGTCCGACCAGCCACAGAGTCTCTTACAAAGAAAGCGCAGTCAGAGATCCAATGCAAAGCGCTACACAGCGCTGCCAACACAGAAGCAGCCCAGTTACAACGTGCGTGATTCGAAGACCACCAAGGTGAGTTTACTGTATTCTCATGGCCACCGAATTCCCCAGATTTAAAGCTGATCAAGAATCTGTGGGACCACCTCGATCGGGCTGTTCGCGTTATGAACCCTCGACCGAGAAAACTAGCGCAGCTGGGGGCGGCGATGGAGCCGGCATGCCTCCACATCCCTGTCGGTACGTTCCAGAATCTCGCTAGCTCTCTTCATTCACGTCTCACAGCGGTCCACGCTGCAGAGATGGTTATTCACTGAACAAATCTACTGCCGTCCTGACGTCTCATTTCACTCTCCACGGGTGACAGAACAAGGGACACTTAACACTGGTGTTAGAACGCTGACATCTTCTCCTTAGTGCAACTTCTGAACCTACAGCCTACGGTAAGGTGAGTAACAAAAATATATTTTGGTCGTGGAGAAGAAGTTTTGACAGTTGTGGATTTTGTAAATTAGTTATTAATGTTTTTGACAGGTGGCCACATTAACGTGACTGGACATTGTATAAGTCGCGATCAAAAAGTTTGCGTTCGAAGGACGTGCAGGCCAGAAACGGTATGCCAATGAGATGAAATCAGCTTTAGCAGTGAAGCAATCCACCTATGCACCAGGTTGAAGGTCCTGTAAGTAGGCTGTTTATGTTTTCTTATTGGCAACGTTACGTAGCGCTTTGTATGAAAATCACTGGTTGTGCTGTGTGCAGTCTGTGGCTGGTTTGCATTGTTGCTGGCTATTGTAGTGTTGGGCAGTTGGCTGTTAACAGCGCGTAGCGTTGGGCAGTTGGAGGTGAGCCGCAAGTAGTGGTGGATGTGGGGAAGTGAAACGGCAGTTTTACTGTTATAAATGATCAGGACTGTCTTTATGGACTGTGAGAAAATTTTAGCTTTTGACCAACATTGTATCAATAAGTGCGTGCATTTGATATCTTTGTTATTGTAATTATGAAAAACTTTATCAAATCATTATTGGCCACTGCCCAAAACAATTTGTAAAATTTTTTGTGGGGAGCATGGGGGCTATGTAAGTAGGCTGTTTATGTTTTCTTATTGGCAACGTTACGTAGCGCTTTGTATGAAAATCACTGGCTGTGCTGTGTGCAGTCTGTGGCTGGTTTGCATTGTTGCTGGCTATTGTAGTGTTGGGCAGTTGGCTGTTAACAGCGCGTAGCGTTGGGCAGTTGGAGGTGAACCGCCAGCAGTGGTGGATGTGGGGAGAGAGATGGCGGAGTTTTGAAATTTGTAAGACTGGACTATGTATATTATGAGTTTTCAACACTATTAAGGTAAATACATTGTTTGTTCTCTATTAAAATCTTTCATTTGCTAACTATGCCTATCAGTAGTTAGTGCCTTCCGTAGTTTGAATCTTTTATTTAGCTGGCAGTAGTGGCGCTCGCTGTATTGCAGTAGTTCGAGTAACGAAGATTTTTGGTGAGGTAAGTGATTTGTGTAAGGTATAGGTTAATGTTAGTCAGGGCCATTCTTTTATAGGGGTTTTTGAAAGGCAGATTGCGTTGCGCTAAAAATATTGTGTGTCAGGATAAGCACAGTCATGTATAATTTTTCTAAGGGGACGTTTCAATACTCGTTCCCTAAAGCACAGTGTTCTGCTGCGCGAAGTAACTGTCTACTGCAAATCCTCGTCCGGCAGGAGTCGTCGACCCTACAGGGCCTTTTTCAGGGATCAGAGGAACAATAATCCCATAGGGAGAGATCAGGACTATAGGCCGGATGCTCGGGTGTCTCTCACTTGAATAGGCCTAACTTCCGTGTTACGACATTTATGATAGGGGGAAGCGCGTTACGATGAAGCAGCAGGGCCCTTTCTGACACCATTTCATACTGGTGGTTTTCCACAGGCATGCTGCTCCATACACGTTCCTCATTCTTAGACGGATGTCTACCCATGTTTGTCCTTCGGCAGCCAAGAATAGAATAACAGCACGTTGATCCTGTTTGGACGCATTGGGCAATATCGCACGTCGGAAAGACACAATGCCCCTTTAATCCCTTGCCTACATGTCGGTGCGTATATACACGAATCAGAGTCGCACCACACTGCATATACGCTGCAGCAACGCCGTCAAAAGGAAAGTTTTTGATCGCCCCTTGTATCTATAAAAAAGGACATGCTACATGTCACATTTTAAAGACCACTGAATTACCTACTTCCTACTTAATAAAAAAATCATGTTTAAAGGTCCAGTATTCATTTACATGGAATTGATTAAAGCAGCACAGTCGAAACTTTACGATATCGGCATTGATTTTTGAGTCTTAGAGACGACGAAGCTCCAAAAGACTGGAAAAACGCAACGTTTACATAAATATTTAAGCAGGGAAACACGACATATTGTGCAGACTGTCGTGGTATTAGTGTAATCCCACCCATGACGAGAATATACAGCTGTGTCCTAAAATTCAGGATAGAAAAACAAATAACTGAATCTGAAAAACGATATAGATTCAGATTTTGTCCCTCCTTTACTGATGGAGTGTTTATCTTCAAAAACCTAGCTGAGAAAAGGATAGCAAGGGGACTTATCACCTGTCTTGTCTTTGCAGACCTCAAAAAAGCTTATGTCACAGTTCCACAAAAACAAGTTGTGGACAAGTCTGGGCTGCCGTCAAGCTACGTGAGAGCAATAGAACTGCCCTACAAATGCTGTACGGAGTGAGTTAAAGAGCATGTATGGGCGAAAGAGTCAGCCTTCAGGAATTGTGAAACGAACCCTGTCGTCCAGAACCGCATGCCACAAAGGGCGCAGATTCACCACGAGGTGGGGAAACTCACAGGAGCCTATTGTCTATTGAGGCCTAAGCGCTAGAGTGTGCGAGTGAGACAGACGAGAACTTACGTCATAGGGAAACCAGTAGAAGCCCTTTGTGGCCAAGGAGACGTAGCAGTGTTAAATATGGCGGACCTAAGATAGGCCATAAAGGGAAACATTTATGGAAACTATTTAATTCCGTAGTAATTCAGGGAATGAAGCCGCAGTAATTTTAATCTGCCATCCTCCATAAATTTTCATGGTGATGTCAATAAAACTTGAATATATATATACTCCTGGAAATGGAAAAAAGAACACATTGACACCGGTGTGTCAGACCCACCATACTTGCTCCGGACACTGCGAGAGGGCTGTACAAGCAATGATCACACGCACGGCACAGCGGACACACCAGGAACCGCGGTGTTGGCCGTCGAATGGCGCTAGCTACGCAGCATTTGTGCACCGCCGCCGTCAGTGTCAGCCAGTTTGCCGTGGCATACGGAGCTCCATCGCAGTCTTTAACACTGGTAGCATGCCGCGACAGCGTGGACGTGAACCGTATGTGCAGTTGACGGACTTTGAGCGAGGGCGTATAGTGGGCATGCGCGAGGCCGGGTGGACGTACCGCCGAATTGCTCAACACGTGGGGCGTGAGGTCTCCACAGTACATCGATGTTGTCGCCAGTGGTCGGCGGAAGGTGCACGTGCCCGTCGACCTGGGACCGGACCGCAGCGACGCACGGATGCACGCCAAGACCGTAGGATCCTACGCAGTGCCGTAGGGGACCGCACCGCCACTTCCCAGCAAATTAGGGACACTGTTGCTCCTGGGGTATCGGCGAGGACCATTCGCAACCGTCTCCATGAAGCTGGGCTACGGTCCCGCACACCGTTAGGCCGTCTTCCACTCACGCCCCAACATCGTGCAGCCCGCCTCCAGTGGTGTCGCGACAGGCGTGAATGGAGGGACGAATGGAGACGTGTCGTCTTCAGCGATGAGAGTCGCTTCTGCTTTGGTGCCAATGATGGTCGTATGCGTGTTTGGCGCCGTGCAGGTGAGCGCCACAATCAGGACTGCATACGACCGAGGCACACAGGGCCAACACCCGGCATCATGGTGTGGGGAGCGATCTCCTACACTGGCCGTACACCACTGGTGATCGTCGAGGGGACACTGAATAGTGCACGGTACATCCAAACCGTCATCGAACCCATCGTTCTACCATTCCTAGACCGGCAAGGGAACTTGCTGTTCCAACAGGACAATGCACGTCCGCATGTATCCCGTGCCACCCAACGTGCTCTAGAAGGTGTAAGTCAACTACCCTGGCCAGCAAGATCTCCGGATCTGTCCCCCATTGAGCATGTTTGGGACTGGATGAAGCGTCGTCTCACGCGGTCTGCACGTCCAGCACGAACGCTGGTCCAACTGAGGCGCCAGGTGGAAATGGCATGGCAAGCCGTTCCACAGGACTACACCCAGCATCTCTACGATCGTCTCCATGGGAGAATAGCAGCCTGCATTGCTGCGAAAGGTGGATATACACTGTACTAGTGCCGACATTGTGCATGCTCTGTTGCCTGTGTCTTTGTGCCTATGGTTCTGTCAGTGTGATCATGTGATGTATCTGACCCCAGGAATGTGTCAATAAAGTTTCCCCTTCCTGGGACAATGAATTCACGGTGTTCTTATTTCAATTTCCAGGAGTATATATCTATATATATATATATATATATATATATATATATATATATATATATATATATATATATATACCAGTTTAGGATTTACTGTTAAAGTGAAATTCACAAGTTTTGCAACAAAGACCTGAGTGCTAAAATCTGAACGCTTTAGTCGATCTTGACGATCGACATTTCATATACAAACGCATCATTAAAATGACAAACGTTGTAAATATCAACCCTGTAACTTTATTTGTTTAAAAGATACAGTAAATTTAAGTTATCAGTATTTTCAGTTAAGTATCAGATCATAATTTCCTCCGCACAAAACACATTGAACGATGACAGCATGACACGTTATTGAACCTATTAGGTAATAGAATATTTGTTGTAAAGTTTACTGCATAATAGTTACTTTTGTTCTTTATTTATTTATCAGAAATCACACTGGTGCAAGGCTAGTAGGCGTGGCATTGAAAGTTAAGAGGGAATTTTATTGGTTTTATATAAAAGAATTTAACGTTTGTTATGTAATATATATTATTGTTACTTTATTTAGAACGTGAAAGTGGTCAAACTTTGATTATTTAAATATGTTAAAATGTAAAATAATGTAGAATAAGCTGTAGCCAATCAGATGGACGGCTTCAGGAAATGGAACTGCCCTAGTCAGTTGGGTGAAGATGTTCGGCACGCGGGAAACGTGGCCGGAGACGGGTAGAGGGACAGTTCTGGTCTGGACACCAAAAGGTACAGTTCGGATTGAGACGCGAAAGCGGACAGTCGGTCTTTAGGCAGCTAGGAAGTGAAACGACTTAGAAACTTTCGCGTTGTGTGTTAGTCTCTGAGCTTTGAGCAGCCGCGCGCCTGGTGTGAACTCTAACATTTCGCGTAGTTAACGAGATGACTTGTAATTCGCGATGAGATTATCAATGATCGAACTGTGTCAAATGGATATGCGCTCTATTGTAATAGTAATTGCCGGCCGAAGTGGCCGTGCGGTTAAAGGCGCTGCAGTCTGGAACCGCGAGACCGCTACGGTCGCAGGTTCGAATCCTGCCTCGGGCATGGAAGTTTGTGATGTCCTTAGGTTAGTTAGGTTTAACTAGTTCTAAGTTCTAGGGGACTAATGACCTCAGCAGTTGAGTCCCATAGTGCTCAGAGCCATTTGAACCATTTTGTAATAGTAATTCTAAATACGACAACTTTCGCTATTAGTTTTATTTCTGAATAAAAATTATTCTAACCAAACCGCAACTGTGTGTCCTACATCATTTACGGGTCGTAAATTTAGTTCCCGATATTAATATTACGGTTATTATATGTTATGTTAACTATGTATTTCTCATACTTGCCATCAGCCAGACAATTTAACCAAAGGGTCACAAGTGTTTAATTTAGGGCGTGTATAATGCGACACGTGCGGTTCAACCCCTAGCCGAGTTTGAGCCAAGATATTTCGGTGAAGAGGAAACGCATGTGAGCCCGAACATCTATGGGATGTTAGCTCACAACGGCAATGGTAAAAATGAGAAATCAGCTTTCGCAAGAGTGTGAGATGCAAAGGGTCTGCACCAAGGACGCACACTCACTCCTACATTGTTTAAGGCCTAATTAGGGGAGGCGTTGACATCTTGGAAAAGGAAATTCGGAGGAATAGGTATCCACTTAAACGATGACATCTTGTTCGCGTGATAGTAGCTGGAGATGAGGAAGATGAAAATTAGATGCTTCGAAAATTGAAAGAAGAATATGAAACATAGGGACTTACTATAAATAGTGTATATCTAAAACAATATCTGATGGCGTTAGAAAATGCTGTTAATGAAACAGAAGTGAGTGCTGATTTTGTTAAAGGGTGTCGTAACTTTTTGGGAATGACGCAGAAGTACGGATGATAAAAAAAATGAAACTGGTTAGGGCAAGAGAGCCATAAAATAAGGAAATAGCATCCACTGGAAGAGCAACATATCGCGCAGTACAAAACAAATCACTGTCGAAAGTATCAAGACGTATGGCGCAGGGTTGTGGGAAGACCCTACCTGTAGGCTCTCGTGATGGTTCTTGGAGGCGGTGTAGTGGATTTTCCAGGCTTAATCACGTTAGACATAACAGACTCAGGGAGATCAAGGAAGCCGTAAGCACAATTCTAGACTGAGTAGAAAGGAAGCGTCTAGTCTGGTACTGTCACTTACAAAGCGTACCACACACAATGGGCAAAACGAACATAGCAGTGGATGCCGCATCAAAGGAGAAAGCGCGCCAGGCCTTCAAGGTGATGGGAAGATGACGTTACAGGAACAATGGCGGCTAGAGGTCTTAATGAAAAAGACTGGAAGGGCCGCAAACGATAGAAATTGGGATGCGAGAGGTGGCGGCAGCAGTGCAAATCCATTTGCTGTCATCTCACTTTCGGGAAGTAACCATCCAATTTTTGTCTGTTTCTGTTTTTCATTTACTCTTCCCTGACGATGGTTCTCTTTTCCTGCAGAGTGGAAACATCGGTATAGTTAAACGAATTTTATCCCGCATATTCTAACAACAGACGATGATTTTCTTTGTCTCGGTGTTTATTAAAACCGGTTGCTGAGAGCCTCGGTTTCACTCTTCCTCTACCAAACACACTTCGTGCATTATATACGCTTCACTTCATCATCACCATTTATTGCCCATAAATAGATTCTTGGCAGAAGACAAAAATTAATAAATAGTCAAAATAATATATAACGAAATGGTCAGTGCATCTACTTCACAAACCATGACTAAATAGAATTGTGATATCACAAGAGTTGAATACAAAAATTTGCTCATTTACTGCTGTCTCGAGAATTCTCGGCGATGGCGGTTGGATCAGCTTCTTCCAGGGTCGCCTAAGTCTTTCCATCTCGTTCGCGGACGACCTGTTGGACGTCTACTAGTTGGCTGCAGTACTAATACTTCGTTAGAGAGAGAACCCTCTGGTCGGAGAACACGTTCTGCGCACTACTGTCTCCTTCTTGCAGCCACACTCCCAAAATCAGCTTCCTTAAACCACCGATACTTATCTAAAAAAAAATCCAGTTTAGTGCCATCGCTATTTAATAAATCGCATACGTTTTCGCCATCTACGTTTTCACAATCAAAAATTTATTTCACAGGACTGGTCAGACGAACAGCAGTACGCTATTCCTCAACAGCTGTTTCCTAAAGCTGGCCAATAAGCTGAAAACTAGTTTGAAATTAACAAAAATCTGCAGAACAAAAAGAGTGTACCTGTTATTCAACCTTAAATCTGGATTTTTCCTACCGAGAAGTAACGAAAGAATCCATAAAAAGAATTGGCGTCAATTAAAATGTGTGGAGAAAGTTGAAAAGAATTATTAAAATGCACGATGCATTTCGTGCCCTGGGGACTCATTTTCAGGTGCTTCGACAGTCTACATCAATTTTACACCATTTCGTTTCATTTTGGGCTGTTTCTAGTTCTAGGTGTATGCTTCTGAAGAATGTTTATGTACAAATACACACTTTCTCCTAAACAGCACGTTTACAGAAACATTTTGACAGAGCACACTTTCGAACACAATTCAAAACAACTCACTTGTTTTTTTTTTTCAGAAATCGCCGAACTGTGGGCGGATAATCCACAAACCAGAGATTCTGCGCTACGGAAATCTGAAGCACTCTATACCTGTAACCAAAGATAACTCTGGCTCTGGTCTAGTGACGAAAGAGTTGTGTAACACAAAAGAAGTAATTTGGTATCAACAGTGCACTCTGCAGTGTGCAAGAATTATTTATTTATTTATTTCAATCTGTAATCTGGCCTGAATATGTTCTAAAACTGTACCCTAACTACACAGCGTGACAGGTTTAAAGGATCACTTATTCTAAACCCCGTAATTCCCAGCCATTGCGATGTTTCAATTAGAAATTTCGTTCAAAGGTGCGTACAAACTTCCTCAGTAATGGCGAAAAAGAGTGGCACCTTGCGACGTCATCCTCGGTCTCGACGGCGCTTCAAACAGCAAGATGTCGACACATGCCAAAAAAGTCCTTAGCCCAGAAGTTCATGTTATGTGTAAGATGAGTTAACTGTATCACATTGGCACCAAACTTCACTGAAATTCTACCCAAGGCCACCACGGTGGTGTCACACGATGGGGAGGTCGCCAAAGGCCTCTTACCATCGTTTCTCTCCCCTTCTTTTGACACCTCTTCAATGGAAGTTACAGCTGCGACAGAAAGCGTTGAAGTCACGTGGTTTTCTTAAGAGTGGCGAAGGAAAACATTTAAGACATACCACTGCTCGTAATACATACGAAAAGGTGGCGTTGGATGGCATAAAGGGCGTCAACGAAAACCCCCCCCCCCTTTCACTGGGGCATTGATTCCCAAACGTTTAGCGGTCGAAACGACAGTTGACGGTCCCACGCGCAGCAGGCAGGAGTTCTTCACGAGCTTTGACGCTGCTGACATCCCTCAGAGTTTCAGCCCTTCTCTAAGGACGTTGTGGGGCTCCATCTCAATCGAAAGTGATCACACCAATTTTGAGTGCAACGTGACCACAATGTATACTCATGTGTACAAGTTAGGACCACTAAGGACCATTAAAAACTATTCGACGGAATTTGAATGTGATCCGAAGCAACAAAGGATTCGTATGTTTTTTCAACGCTCTTATTTTGTGATCTCCTATGGCGTGATCACAGAGGGATGCGTCATTGACACATGATTGAATAGGACGGCAGACGGTTCCTCTAAGAACCTCCCCCCCCCCCCCCCCCACACACACACCAGTTTGGCAAAACCTTAGGTGGCATGCGCCTATCTTTACCAACAGCTTTAAAAATGTGCCATTACATACAAAAACCGTGACGAAGTCCTACATGCTTGCACACCGGCAACCCCTTCGACACTCTCTAATTAAGGCTGGCCTACTATCAGGCGCAGAGCAGAGTTTGGCGGCGAAATAGCAGCAGCGTAGCCTGCTGCAGGTGGTTGGCACTATCATCATGCAGGTACATTTTTAAGGTGATCGGCCAACGTGTATGGGTGGCACTAAGCATTTAGCCGAACTGGGGGTCTCAGGAGGCCCCTTTCCATTCAATTCAGGCAAGTGTCAGTGTCATATTCACTCAACCCCACTCCGCCCCCCCCCCCCCCACCTCCGTGACCATCCACATGAGGTCGCGAAAGAGGAGGGATAAAAAAGCAGAAATATCCTTTCCTGCTTCGGATCACGTCCAAATTTCGTCAAATGGTGTTTAATGGCTCAAATGGCTCTGAGCACTATGGGACTTAACATCTGAAGTCTTCAGGCACCTAGAACTTAGAACTACTTAAACCTAACCAACCTAAGAACATCACACACAGCCGTGTCCGAGGCAGGATTCGAACCTGCGACCGTAGCAGTCGCGCGATTCCGGACCTCAGCGCCTAGAACCGATCGGCCACCGCGGCCGGCGGTGTTTAATGGTCCCTGGTTATTACATTCTGTACATGAGAGCAAAAATTGTGGTTTAATCACGTTTAATGGGAATGCGGTCCCAAGGTGTCCTTACAGATAGATTGAAACCTGTGGATGGTATCAGCAGTGCCACAGGTCGTGAAGAAACTCTTTCTGTTGCTCATCGCAGTGAAAACTGTCATCTTCGACTGCGATATGTGTGGGAATCGACGCCCCAGGGTGGTTTTATTGAGGTTCTTTATGCCACCCCTGATTCTTTCTCGTGTCTGTTCTGAGCGGCGATATGTCTGGAATGTTTTCCTCGTCCACTCATAAGAAAACCGCGTGATCTCGACGCTTTGTGTCACTGTTGTAACCTCCGACGCAAAGGGGTCTAAAGAAGGGGTCAACTGGGGGTAACAGGGGCTGTGGCGCTCTTACCATCATCCGACACGTTCGTGATGGCATTGGGCAGAGTTGTGGAGAAGTCTGGTGTCAATGTAACATAATTGTTTCACCTTACATGTCAAATGATCTTCTGAGGTGTGGCTTTTTTTTTTTTTTTTTTTTTTTTTTGGCAGGTGTCGACACCTTGCTGTTTGCAGCGTCGTCGAGCCAGATGTGACGCCACAAGGCGCCAGGCTTTTGCAACATTACAGAGAAAGCTTGTACGCAGCTTTAAGCGAAATTTTAAACTTAAGAGTCGCAGTTTGTGGGAATAACTGGGTTTCAAAAAGGGGATCGTTTAATTTTGTTTGCGCATTGGTCGTAGTTGCTGTAGGGGCTTACTGTTAACTTCAGTTCTGCAGTTATCTTTGCTCTCTGTAAACAAAGCGTCGAAGTCCAATTGTGAAGATGTTTAGAGTACTGCAAAATACTAAGAGTGACTAACGTGGGTCCTATACGTCATGTGAAGCAGAATAATATTCTGACCGTTATTAAGAAGAGAAATTTTTTTAATGAAGTATGTGTCGAAACATACAGATCTATTAGAGTTCAAACATTAACTAGGGTGCGTCCAAAATGTCAGACGTGTGCTGACAGCCTTCAGTTGATTTTCTTTCTGTGTATGCCAAACTTATCATCACAAGAGTAACTAAAACCATAACACAATATACTGAACTTCATTGTGAACAATAACAACCATCAATAATGTTGATACTTTTACACACAGTCGCATTAGCATTTCTGACTGCAGTTACTAGCCATAACATAATATACTGAACTTCATTGTGAACAATAACAACAACCATCAATAATATTGATATTTTATATACAGTCGCATTAGCATTTCTGACTGCAGTTACTAACCACCATCTTCAGATCAAAGGCAGGTGCTGCGAGCGGTCTTCGTTGTGTCGTCATCTTCAGCAAAAAGCATTAAACAAAATACTCATTGGCTAGATATATGGACCAACTGTGCACAACGAATCCTTAGCACAGTTTGAGACATATACATGGGCGTTCGAACGAGAGCATTAATGAAAAATTGTTTTGTGTTCGTACACAATCTGGAAACATTGTTTACGATCAGCAGGATGGTGAACTTATACTTTTGCGTTGATTTTATTTTGTAGTATGTAAACTTCGTATGAAAATTACTGCCTCTAGAAAAGGAGACAGGAATAGCCAAACTGTTTCGTATTATAGAGAGCTACTGCGCAGCCTGATTTTTGATACGATCATTATGAGAGCACTTACTTATTCCCGCAAAACGGTCACCTCCACTCAGAATCCCCAAGAAATTTGAATGGCTCTTTCTTACTCAAGGAGGCGCATGCTTGCTACGGTTGGTGCCCAGGCAGGATGAGGAATCTCTGCGGACCGCGCAAATTTTCTGAGTTCTGGGTTCTGGTAGGCAGAACTTGGCCACTCCTCTTCTCATCAGTAGTTACGAGACCTTTTTTTGTGGGCGGTAGCTTCGTAAAGTTTGGTCGCCCTGAGGTAATAAAACACTGGCATGCGAAAGCATCAGCCCTGTTCCCCTGACTCCAGTGGCTGCAGTCGGACTGCGCCTTGGAAGACGCCGATGGAGATCGCCGTCAGCAGTCATTGTCGTCTAGGGCCTTGATGCTGTGTGTTACCTTGGATAGAAGTTGGTAATGTCACACACAATTAAATGCTGTTGTTTTGAAAGTAAGAAGTCACTTAAGTACAAACAATAGATCGATCTCGACCAAAGTCTTTGTCAGTGCGGTCTGTAGCCGTAGCTGTGTGTATGAAATTATTTCCACGTTTGCAAGTGCATACCGAAGTGAGCAGCTGTTTTCTGTTATAAAACGAAATAAATTTTTCAGATTCAAAATTTCAGACATTCACCCTGGATCAGTTTTCAAAGTAATTACCGCGAATAAGTTTTCTGCTGAAATAGGGAAGATAGTAGCACAAAAGAGGTGTCATGTCTCATGCACAAAAATTAATATTGCCGTTGCTCTTCTGCTTTGTACATGTTTTTTCTAAATAAATTTAATTTTTATGAAAACTGATTTTAAAGTACTTTTATTTTTTTCGACCAGCTTAAGCTTCTAACTTGTGTATTTGCGTCATGTCAGCTTTTGAGATGGACTCCCCTGGTGTAGATGCTTCGAGTACCGGATGACTATCTCGTACGGAAGCGACACACCATATTATATCTCTTAAAAAGAAATAATGTAACTATTTATTTTGAGGAAACACTCTCCTAGTAAATTTGTTTGTCCTTTGATTTATCGTGATCTGTTACTGATTTTTAGTGGAGTTAGTTTTTACTTTTAGCTTTCAAAAAAATACAAAAGAGGTATAATAAGCAAAATAATGAATTTCGTAGGTTGCCAATTACGTATTATATCTGGTTTTATCGAGCGCCAGGCTCCCTACAAATTACTGTAAATGCAATAGTGTAGTACTACTCAGCTCCAGTTCACTATCACAGAAAATAGACAAGTTTTAATAAAATTATTTCACTGGATTACTTCAATTAATCTCACTGAATATTTTTACATAATTTCTTCCGCTCCGGCTATCAGACATTGTGCTGTGAAAAAATATTTTTAAATGTACCGCGTAATGGAGGCTAATTGTTAACAATCAGAGATCACTGTTACTCGCTCCGCAGCTGCTGGAAACATGCTAAATAATTTTCATTAAATATTCTTTTAATAAGATAAATGTGGCGTAGGTTCTTGAAATAACACACGGAGATCACTTTATACTAATATATTCTTACTAGGACACAGTTTACACCATTAAATATTTGCAATTACGTTACGACAGAAACAAATGCTAGCGCAGCACAATAGCTTGCGTACCTTATTCCAGCTAACACCAGAACGAACAGAACAAAATAGACTAGACAGAAGAATGAGCATTGCATTGTGTTTTATAATCTTACAGAGATGATAATACTTCTTTTAATTACTTACACATTATAATCTCATACACTAAAAATAATGTCTTTTCTGCATTTATCGGTATATATTGTGTATTTTTACAGTTAAATCAATGTTTGCAATTCATTTTGAGTCACATACAGTGTACCCTCCGCACAAGCAATTTTAAAGTCAATAATAGTGAAATTGTAACCTCGCAGCAAGAATACGAAAAGTCAATGTTAAGTGAAATGTTGTCTTCCCACAAAAGTGAATAATAAAAATGAGCCAAGCGTAACCTCGTTGCAAAATTAAAGAATAATAATTGATCATTAAACCCACAATAATGTTAATTAAATAATGATCTAGGAACTGAATGTAACATCTCAACAGCAATGATTAAACCTGATAAATTTTATAAGGGCAGCAACGCTGACCTTAGGCCCCGTGAAATAATTAAACCTGATAAATTCTTACCTCAGTAAAACTGCATCTATATCTGCTCTTATTTTTTGGCACAGATTCGTGCAATGCTGGCGTATATTTACTTCTGATTCTTGGAGAAAATGCGTAGGAAATATTATTTAACTTGAAATGAATCTTTTTCTTCAATGGAGTGGAAAAATTCTTTAAATTGAAATGATTACTTTTCTTTAAAAGATTTACTTTATAGAAAAATTATTATTGGGGAATTTTTGAACAAATTAATTACAATTAACATACATTATTAGCTGAGCGCAATGCTGCTTCATTACCTTATACAATAATATACATATCGTCCACCACATTCCTGACCAGACTCGTGGGCAGAGCACACCGCGGACGCATGCCGACTCGCCACACACAACTGTATCCGACTTCTACTACAGACAGAGTGCAACTCGCAACTGTTCCTGCCGACTCGGTACACGCAACTGAACTCTCGCGCGGTCAAGCGCAGACTAGCCACGATAAATAACTCTCTGGTCAGAGATTCTGTCATGCCTCGCCATCGCTGGAAATGAATACATATGAAACGTACGCGTTTCATAACCCTCCACTGGGGGGGGGGGGGGGGGGGGGCAAAAATTTGGAAGCCATGGTGAGTTATTTGGACTTGCCATGAGCAACAAATTTTTTCTTAACTAATTAACTTTACAATTACAGAATATACAGATATATAGATGTAGAACATGAAGTGAATATAGTGCACATGCACTGAGTACAGAACATATCAGGGGAAGACAAAATATATATACAATGAGTACAAAACATATCAGCAAATCACAAAAAATGTATATGCAATGAGTAGAAATCATGTTAACAAAATGACGAAAGTGCACATGCACTGTAGTTCAGAACATATTTGAAAAATCACAAAATGTATAGGCCAGAAATACAAATCATGATAACAAAATGATGATATTTTTTGTTACTATGTCACAAGAATTAGGATAGGAAAGGGAAGGATTGCGTCATGGTTGTAGCACTGTAGGTTTCAAGCAGCTGCACTGAAAGTCCATATCTTTCTACAGAAGCACAACACCAAGTGAGGCAATCTAAAGTTCTTTTCCCAGAAGTATTAATCAGCGTAGCCAAGACACTGAAATGCCGTAGTAATATTCCATGTTATCCTTACATTAGGTACACCAAACAGTTGGACCATAATAGCATCTTCATCGCTCATGGTGGTGGACAGCATGTCGTGTCAACACCACGTTCTTGTCTGTTACAACAACGTAGAATTAGTGCAAAAACCAAATATAGCGCTCCATGATCATGAGGATATACAGGACAAACGGATATTGCAGTAATTCCAGGTAATTAGGTTAGAAGGTGAAGGACATTAAGTCAGATACTAGTCTTCATTGAGAATTACACTAGTAATGGGTGGCACTCATTGCCCAGTCATTGAACATTTCTGTACCATGTACGTAGTATTACAGAATAATGTCCTTGAGTAACTTTACAGAGAACATTGGCACTCATTGCCTAATTACAAACCATCAGAAGTCATTTGCAGAGAACATTGGCACTCATTGCCTAATTACAAACCATCAGAAATCATTTACAGAGAACATTGGCACTCATTGACTAATTACAAATCATCAAAAGTCATTTACAGAGAACATTGGCATTCATTGCCTCATTACAAGCCATCACAAGTCATTTACAGAGAACATTGGCACTCATTGCCTAATTACAAACCATCAGAAATCATTTATAGAGAACATTGACACTCATTGCCTAATTACAAACCATCAGAAATCATTTATAGAGAACATTGGCATTCATTGCCTAATTACAAACCATCAGAAATAATTTACAGAGAACATTGGCATTCATTGCCTAATTACAAACCATCAGAAATCATTTACAGAGAACATTGACACTCATTGCCTAATTACAAACCATCAGAAATCATTTATAGAGAACATTGGCATTCATTGCCTAATTACAAACCATCAGAAATAATTTACAGAGAACATTGGCATTCATTGCCTAATTACAAACCATCAGAAATCATTTATAGAGAACATTGGCATTCATTGCCTAATTACAAACCATCAGAAATAATTTACAGAGAACATTGGCATACATTGCCTAATTACAAACCATCAGAAATCATTTACCGAGAACATTGGCACTCATTGCCTAATTACAGTCATTTACAGAAAACATTGGCACTCATTGCCTAATTACCATCAGAAATCATTCACAGAGAATATTAGCATTCATTGACTAATTACAAACCATCAGAAGTCATAATTAAAAATGTTAGTAAATGGCATAATTAATCTAATTATAGTAAACATTGTCCTCATAGTTCATCTTATTACACTAATCAGTGGCATTCATTTGCCAGTTACAAAGCATTTTTTTTTGCTAGCAATGCATTGCGTTGGGTTCGATAATTAATAACAATATTTGCTTTTGAGTTACTGCTGCAAATGAAGATGTGTAACGTCATTCGTCATGAGTCAGCTGTATCAAGATTATGAAACAAGTGGAGTATATGTAATCACATTCATAAATGACTTGGGTTTAATGAACAACTGCTTATAGTACATTAATTTCATGAATAATTTCTCCTGCAAAATATACAAAAATGGATTATTAGACTGAAAGAAGAAACGCATTTTATGCTGAAAAGTAGTGAACTTCGAATTAACAGGTAGTGAAATGTGTATAAAATGTGTTTCCTAGCTATCCTTTCCAAAACCTTCAGTCATCATACTATGCAATACAACACATACTGTCAAAACGAACTGCAACAAATACTTAAATAACTACAGAGCATAATAAATTCATAAACTTCAACATCATCCTCGTCTGTAAAGAAAAAACTTCATTATCCATCACTTCATTATCATAACTCCATTATTATCATCATCTGTAAAGAAAAGCTTCATTATTCATAGCTGCATATTCTTCATCATTATTCATCACCATTCATTATCATCTGAAAAAAAATCACTTCATTATTCATTAGACAACTATTCCTTATTTCTAGCATATTTCCTCACTAAAACTAAGATGTGAAGTTCTGTCTGACAGCCTGCATCAATCGCTTCGTATTCTGAAAGAAAAATTAGTTAAGACTGCTATTCTATGATGTGTATAGTATATTCTTGTTAATGCTTGTTAATTCTGATCCATTTACTCTTCCTCATAAGGTTTTTGCATCTTCTTTCGTTTATTCCGTAGGTGAAATTCCCATTTCTGTTTAATTTATTTCCTTTACACGTTATTTCTTTCTGAAAATGATGAACAAAGATTAATGTCTTGCATTTAATTCATATACCCATTAGATAAAACTGGTTTATAGTGATATAATTAAGCATACAGCATAGAATGACAGAAAACGTATTATGTAAAAAAATATAGACAGTGTTCAGATGCAAAAATGTACACAGAATATCATAATGCAGCAGCAAAAAATGTAAAAATAGTCACGATGTTGAGATATCGTAGGGCAAAAATGTCAAAGTCAACTGGTGTTTGCTATATCTTAACTAATTCATAATGCATACAAACAAACAGGAAAACAATCATACATACATAAAAAATGGAAAATGTGCACGGTCTGATGTGTAACAACAAGAAAAGCGACCTGCTAACCTTACCTTGCCGGGCAGTTGCCAAGAAAAAAATACAATAATCATCAGTAAATGTTCATGTGAATATAATTGCATAAGTGGTCACAAAAAAATTAGGAAATGGCATTAAGCATGTTAAATCATAAAGTATCTTCATTCAATAAAAGGTTTAATATTTGATATGTGGTGGTTTCCTTTCGATTTTCTGGTTCTCAAAGTTTCGACGTGTACTACATTGGGGTGAGGAATGCTGCGAATCCGATATGGACCTGCGTATAGAAGTTCAAATTTACTACATCTACCTTTTCCTCTATTGGATAAATAGTGTGTACGTACTAATATCTTCTGTCAAACGTGAAGGTCACGGCGTGTACAAACCTGTTTTTGCTGTCTTCTCCGGCGCTCTGCGGCACGTTTGATGTTGTTCAGCGCAATGTCAATTATTTCATGGTGTCGTAGTCGACGAGATGTAGGAAATGTTATTAATTCTTTAATTTTGTTAGGTGGTTCAACATTTTTCAGTATAATCGACGGAGATAGCATAGTGGATTCATTTGGTATGGAATTAATTACATCCTGGAATGAGTGTATGTGTGTGTCCCAATCAATATGTCTTTTATGGCAGTATACTCTACACAGTTTACCAATTTCTTTCATTATTCGTTCACAAGGGTTCGAAGAAGCATGGTACCTGGATATATATGTATCGGAGAAATGTTTCTAGCTCGTAACATACGTGTCCATATAGCAGATCGAAACTGTGATCCATTGTCGGAAATAACTTTCAACACATGCCCTACATGAAATAGAAAATGTTTTACAAATGCTTTCGAAACAGTTTTAGCAGTAGCTTTGCGTAACGGAGTGAAGGTAACAAATTTTGAAGTGAGTTCAAAGTGTAACCTCCCCACAAGAAATTTTAAAAGTCAATAATAGTGAAATTGTAACCTCGCAGCAAGAATACGAAAAGTCAATGTTAAGTGAAATGTTGTCTTCCCACAAAAGTGAATAATAAAAATGAGCCAAGCGTAACCTCGTTGCAAAATTAAAGAATAATAATTGATCATTAAACCCACAATAATGTTAATTAAATAATGATCTAGGAACTGAATGTAACATCTCAACAGCAATGATTAAACCTGATAAATTTTATAAGGGCAGCAACGCTGACCTTAGGCCCTGTGAAATAATTAAACCTGATAAATTCTTACCTCAGTAAAACTGCATCTGTATCTGCTCTTATTTTTTGGCACAGATTCGTGCAATGCTGGCGTATATTTACTTCTGATTCTTGGAGAAAATGCGTAGGAAATATTATTTAACTTGAAATGAATCTTTTTCTTCAAAGGAGTGGAAAAATTCTTTAAATTGAAATGATTACTTTTCTTTAAAAGATTTACTTTATAGAAAAATTATTATTGGGGAATTTTTGAACAAATTAATTACAATTAACATACATTATTAGCTGAGCGCAATGCTGCTTCATTACCTTATACAATAATATACATATCGTCCACCACATTCCTGACCAGACTCGTGGGCAGAGCACACCGCGGACGCATGCCGACTCGCCACACACAACTGTATCCGACTTCTACTACAGACAGAGTGCAACTCGCAACTGTTCCTGCCGACTCGGTACACGCAACTGAACTCTCGCGCGGTCAAGCGCAGACTAGCCACGATAAATAACTCTCTGGTCAGAGATTCTGTCATGCCTCGCCATCGCTGGTAATGAATACATATGAAACGTACGCGTTTCAACAGTCATTTTTATTTATGTTTCACCTCGATAATGGTGAATATTGCAAAAGGGACACTACACGGCCCCCTGGGCTACAAGGAACACACTACTTAATGTTTGGTTCTTGTAGACCACGAGTATCACTTTTCTTTCTTTCGTTGGTCACTTTCAGTTCACTTACCGTGTATTGGGTCATGGGTACACATTCATTTTGAGTCTTTTTACATAAGATGGCTGGGGACAGTTGCAATATAACAAGCTCTTCCATTTGGACGAGGGCCGCAGGGAAACCCCAGAAAAACCTCGGCAGACCTGATAGATTTAACCCTTTGTGTTACTTACATAAGTTGGTTCTACATGTTTTGGTATTACAAGTATTTACATCAAATGTAAAATTTTCTGAAAAAGAAACAAATATATAGTTTTTATATGAAAGTGTTCATCAAATTTTTTATATTGTGTTGGTAATATTTTGAGTTTTTTTTTTTCGGCGAATTTCTCGTCGTGTGGTGTGGATGACGCTGTATGTCGCTACCGCGATGCCTCGTGCCCGTTGCCATGGAGCGTCGGCTGGAAACTGTTGTCTTCTTTCTTGTCCGTAGGCGGCGGTCAGGATGTGGAGTACGGAACGACGTTATTTTGTCTGCGTGGTGCGTCTGCATTGTTGCGCAGCGCTCGTTAAATTTGTCAGCACGGGAGAGGATGTTGAGTCGTGCAAATCATGAAACAAATGCACATATGTTATAGAACGGATTTTGTAAGATGTTATGGCTGTGGGTGAGAATTGATTAGTCAACAATATTGCATCATCGGGGCACAGGCTCAGTTACTTGGTATTTTCGTGTTCGTTTGCACGTACTGGTGCTGAATGATGCAGGAGATATGATGCTGAAGTAAGCACTGCACATCCCTGTTGTCATCACTTCGTATGGAATGTTTATGTTTCACAATTTTTGTTTGACGGCGTTCCACCGTAGTTGCCATTGCAGTAACGTCCTACTACGTGGTCCGTGACGGTATATTAATTGTTGGCGCACAGGAGGTAGCGTCCAAACTAAAAATGTTGTCCGTACAGTTTCGAACACAGACTGATCACAGTTTTGTGTTTTCGGTCACTGCACACAGATACAGGGTGTTTAAAAAATGACCGGTATATTTGAAACGGTAATAAAAACTAAACGAGCAGCGATAGAAATACACCGTTTGTTGCAATATGCTTGGGACAACAGTACATTTTCAGGCAGACAAACTTTCGAAATTACAGTAGTTACAATTGTCAACAACAGATGGCGCTGCGGTCTGGGAAACTCTATAGTACGATATTTTCCACATATCCACCATGCGTAGCAATAATATGGCGTAGTCTCTGAATGAAATTACCCGAAACCTTTGACAACGTGTCTGGCGGAATGGCTTCACATGCAGATGAGATGTACTGCTTCAGCTGTTCAATTGTTTCTGGATTCTGGCGGTACACCTGGTCTTTCAAGTGTCCCCACAGAAAGAAGTCACAGGGGTTCATGTCTGGCGAATAGGGAGGCCAATCCAAGCCGCCTCCTGTATGTTTCGGATAGCCCAAAGCAATCACACGATCATCGAAATATTCATTCAGGAAATTAAAGACGTCGGCCGTGCGATGTGGCCGGGAACCATCTTGCATAAACCACGAGGTGTTCGCAGTGTCGTCTAAGGCAGTTTGTACAGCCACAAATTCACGAAGAATGTCCAGATAGCGTGATGCAGTAATCGTTTCGGATCTGAAAAATGGGCCAATGATTCCTTTGGAAGACATGGCGGCCAAGACCAGTACTTTTTGAGGATGCAGGGACGATGGGACTGCAACATGGGGCTTTTCGGTTCCCCATATGCGCCAGTTCTGTTTATTGACGAAGCCGTCCAGGTAAAAATAAGCTTCGTCAGTAAACCAAATGCTGCCCACATGCATATCGCCGTCATCAATCCTGTGCACTATATCGTTAGCGAATGTCTCTCGTGCAGCAATGGTAGCGGCGCTGAGGGGTTGCCGCGTTTGAATTTTGTATGGATAGAGGTGTAAACTCTGGCGCATGAGACGATACGTGGACGTTGGCGTCATTTGGACCGCAGCTGCAACACGGCGAACGGAAACCCGAGGCCGCTGTTGGATCACCTGCCGCACTAGCTGCGCGTTGCCCTCTGTGGTTGCCGTACGCGGTCGCCCTACCTTTCCAGCACGTTCATCCGTCACGTTCCCAGTCCGTTGAAATTTTTCAAACAGATCCTTTATTGTATCGCTTTTCGGTCCTTTGGTTACATTAAACCTCCGTTGAAAACTTCGTCTTGTTGCAACAACACTGTGTTCCAGGCGGTGGAATTCCAACACCAGAAAAATCCTCTGTTCTAAGGAATAAACCATGTTGTCCACAGCACACTTGCACGTTGTGAACAGCACACGCTTACAGCAGAAAGACGACGTACAGAATGGCGCACCCACAGACTGCGTTGTCTTCTATATCTTTCACATCACTTGCAGCGCCATCTGTTGTTGAAAATTGTAACTACTGTAATTTAGAAAGTTTGTCCGCCTGAAAATGTACTGTTGTCCCAAGCATATTGCAACAAACGGTGTATTTCTATCGCTGCTCGTTTAGTTTTTATTGCCGTTTCAAATATACCGGTCATTTTTAAACACCCTGTATGTTTAGTTAATGTTTGTACCTCGCGTTTTTTCAGTTGTACAGCACATAAGTATTCACTGTCCAAGTTGATCACTAATACAGTTCTCAAAGTTCACACTTCCTCCGCGAATACCAACACACTGTTATAGTTCCTGTTAGTATTGTTTACAGCATGACTTTGATACAATTGTATTACATGATTACTGGTTTTTTTTATATCACATAGTGACACAGATGTCTGTTCGTTTACACAATATGTTACAATGAAATTTCACAGATCAAAAGCACTTTTGTTCTGTTATTGCATACAATTAAGTATTACATCATACACGCAACGGATTCTGGCCTGACTTGCAATACTTTTATATTTGAGCATTAATAAATTTGTCATAGGGTATATTCATTTGGGGATTAGGACCGCCGCGCATGTGCTTGCTCCATAAGCTGTTAGCGTAATCGCGTATCCTATAAAAGGTTTGCAACTGTCAAAAACAGGCTGTAAAGTAGAGCTCTTATTTAATCTCAAATATTGTGGCTAGATGCTTATACTTTCTCTTTTAAGGTCAAAGCACAGCATCACAGATGTCACATGGTATGAGCACAGTCTTTTGCATACACCATTTCTATTCATTTTTCATGTGACAGATTAGAATATTTAGTGCATTCTTTAAATAAACATTTATCACACAGCATAATAAAATTTATAGTTACTAACTCTAATAACCACTGAAAAACATCTTACACTTACTGATTATGTTTCTAAACAAATACTATCATTGGACTGATGGTCCTTTAGCTTCTTTTTACTCATTTTTGAAGGCTGATGTGTAAATCATTCCTTGAAATAAAGACAAAACATCTTACATACTAAGCACAAACAAAACATCAAATTCTTACAACTACACAAAAATATATATTGAAGTCTGTGCAAAACCTACATATTACACAAAAATACGGTAAACCATTCATGTCCTGTTGTCAGGTACCACAAATCCTTTGATCTTCCCGCTCATTACATCTGCTATAAGGTAGCTACAACCGTGTGGTATTTGTCAGTAACTACTTCGAATATCTATCGAGGTGAGATATTTGACTCCATAGATTTTCTGTATTTGTTCTTCTAAATTAAGGTCTCGTCCTAACGTGTACTATAATTTTATTAATGTTCCTGGTGTCTAGGACAAGACTGATTTTTCCATCTGGCTTGGCTACAACTACCAGCGGACTGCTGTACGGCGAAAGGGATGGTTCTATTATACCCCATTGCAGCATTTTTGTATTTCTTTGTTAACTGCCTCCCTTTTCGTCCACGGTACTGAATATGATGCTTGGCAGAATATCGCATGGGGAAACACATCTATATTATACATATACCCTTTGATGATTCCAGGTTTTTCAGAGAAAACACCACTGTAGTTATTCAATAACTGTGCGAGCTGCTTTCGTTGAGATTCAGTTAGATAACATGATTCTTGTGCTTTATTGTTAAGGGTTTCGGTCCAGCGAAGCGTTTCGTTGTGAGCTACGTCCGAATAATATTCTCCCTGGCCCCTTAAATTGCTGCTTAATTGAAATATGGGCATCTCTTCACTTTTTACTCGTACGCTCGGGTAATCTTTACCGGGTGTACTTACTGTTCGTGTTAAATCCAGTACAATCTGCTTATTTTCATTCAGTAGGGAGATCTTCCCTCTGCAGAAATCAATTTTTGGTTTTATCTCGCTCAGGAAACCTCCCCACAGAATGCAGGTACTCTCAATCCTTTGACTACGAGAAAGATACATTTTACGTTATCTTCCCCGTAGGCATAAATCTACCAGCACTTGATACTGAACGTTTTGAGCTTGTGCTCCCATGGCTCCAATGACACAGCAATTTTGTACAGGAAATGTCGGTAAGTTGCGGTTTTGGCTCAAGGTTTTGAATAGATCATAGCTCATAACATTAGTAGTGGCACCTGTATCTATATATATTTCTACTGGCAATTCATTAATTCTAGCTTTTATGATGGTTTGTACTTCAGTTATTTATTTTTTGTTACATTGGTTTGATTCCATAAGTAAATCATGTTGTGTACTGTTTCCATCTTGGTACCTCAGTAATAATACATTATCTTGTGTATTGTTTATAGGTGTGCCCCCTGTTGTTTCGTCGACTATCAATTGGGAGCTTATTGTGGCCGTTGTTCGTTTGACGGTCTTGAACTATGGGGGTTTCCGTCAGTGGGCATTTCTACTATCCTTACGCTGCTATTCGAGTCTGTCCATGTTTGCCGTATTGCATTAGTATTCTGCATAGAATTCCTATTGTCACGCTGGTACTGGTTACCGTTAGGAGGCGGTGGTGGTGGCACAGAAGTTTGCATCCACTGCACCGGGTAAGTGCGGTTGTTGGCACTACTGCTTTGTTGTTTCGACGTTTGTTATTGTAACTATTATTACTGTTACTGTAGCTGGGATGTCCTCTATCTTCCCACCTACGTTTTTGATTGTAAGATGGTTGACCGTTTCCGTTCTTCCTGTTTTGTTCTGTGGATTGATCTTCCTTTCCATTTCCGTGGCTTCCAAAATTGGAATTGTTGTTGCCATTTTTAAACTTGCGTGGTGAACCATTACTATTCTCCCGGACTTTATTTATCCTATTTTCTTCCTGGGAGAGATTGATTTCGTCCAGCACAGACAAGTACCGTTCCAGGTCATTTTCGGGTACATTTATTAATTTGTCTCATATATAACCGGGCAATCGTAATTTTAAGATTCTGATCACATCACGGGCTGATATAGGGTCATCCCAATATCTAGTTTTGTTGATATATTTTTCAAAATATTTACGGAGTGTACCCTGTTTGTGATTGTACATTTGCGGGCTGTATACTTCAGGCCTCAGGCGTTCTTGAATAGCCTTAGACCAGTATGTCTAGAAAAGATTTTTGAAATTGTGCCAGGCTATGGCAATTTTCTATGACTTCATTTGCCCATAAGGCAGCGTCGCCTTGTATATGTGCGATTATGAGCTGAATTTTTTTGCGTTCATTCCAGGCACTCGGTAATACATTTTGGAATCCTTTTATGAAGATTACCGGATGCACTGTCTTCTTTTCCGCGTTAAATACTTGGAATTGTCTGTGTTTTATTAAGCTTTCATCAATGTTATTGCTTGTGGAAGTAGAAGCTGCCCCCACGGGGTTAAGAATAGGAATGCTTCCTGTAAATTGTGTGTTTTCTCTTTCCGAATCGCTTTTTTGTTGGTATGAACTGTACGTAATGTTCTCATTACCGTACACGTTCCTAACAGGCGTGCAACATTAGCATTTGCAAATGTGCACGCTCGAGTTCAGCAATTCTGTGTCATTTCTTGCTGCCACAGCGGTACTGGCAATTTGTATCTCGCTTCGCTTTTTTCACCTGCGAGTGGTAGCGTGTCTACTGTGGGTTGTTTACATGCAGCTGCTCCGTTAGTTACTTTTTGCAGAACAGACTGTATTTTGCTTTCTACACGTTCTGTGATCTGGATCTCTTTTTCAGTGAGCCAATCATGGAACTCTTTTTCTACTTTCTGGGCTTGATCATTTAAATGCGTTTCTATGGTTTCTTTTTGTGTCATTTCTAAATTGTCCATTCGGTTAGCAAGCTGTTCTACTTCATCCCGGATGACTGTGTGTGCCGTCTGAAGCGTTTGCACATCTTGTGCTATGTTGCTTACAATGTTCGGCAGTTCGGCTTGGGCTTTCTTTATTTCTGTCATTTCTGAATGTATCTTTTCGAACATTGTACCTATACTTTCTATTAAGACCTTTTCTCTTTCTTCATTTTGTTCCCTTATCTGATTGACTAGCTTTTGATTCCTCCCTTCCCTCAATCTCTCTCTTTCTTCGTTTTGTTCCCTTATCTGATTGACTAGCTGTTCGTTCTTTTTCTCTAATTTCCGTAAAAATTCAGCAAATGGATCCGGTATTGGTGAGCATACCGATGTGGTAATTGTTCTAATCATTGGAAAATTATCACTAGCACTACTAGTAGTACCTATCGGTTTTACTGTTTTCGTCTGCTGGCTACTTCCTGGCATATCAACGGAAACTACATTGTTTACATTTTCTCCCCCTCGATCACTATTAATATTTAGTAAGTCAGTGTCACTATCCATATCGCTCAATAACTGCACATTATTTGTAACATTGGACACATTATCTGGTTGCAAATCTAACACACGTCCAACTTTTCCCATAATGACGATAACTTTCACTGGGCTAACTACAAAAATTGTTCCAAACTACAAATGCGGACTAAGTTCATAAGTCAAACTGCTTATTGTTTCCAAAATCACAAAATCTTAATATCTACAACACTGTACACCATGTACCATCTATGATACTATACTTTGATGATACGGGCCTATGTAGCAAGCTTTTATGCATAGTGGCCCTTACCTTGATTTCTTTTTTCTTTTCTTTTCTTTTTGCTATCTCTTCCTCTCAGGGTCTATGCAGTTCTTCTCCGCTTTCCTCGTTCAAGTTTATACATGAAATGGAATTTGATAGACATTAGAATACATACAATACATGTTAACAATTACATACATGTTGAAAAAGTTGAAGTGGTCTTCAGTCCTGAGACTGGTTTGATGCAGCTCTCCATGCTACTCTATCCTGTGCAAGCTTCTTCATCTCCCAGTACCTACTGCAACCTACATCCTTCTGAATCTGCTTAGTGTATTGATCTCTTGGTCTCCCTCTACGATTTTTACCCTCCACGCTGCCCTCCAATGCTAAATTTGTGATCCCTTGATGCCTCAAAACATGTCCTACCAACCGATCCCTTCTTCTAGTCAAGTTGTGCCACAAACTTCTCCCCAATCCTATTCAATACCTCCTCATTAGTTACGTGATCTACCCACCTTATCTTCAGCATTCTTCTGTAGCACCACATTTCGAAAGCTTCTATTCTCTTCTTGTCCAAACTGGTTATCGTCCATGTTTCACTTCCATACATGGCTACACTCCATACAAATACTTTCAGAAACGACTTCCTGACACTTAAATCTATACTCGATGTTAACAAATTTCTCTTCTTCAGAAACGCTTTCCTTGCCATTGCCAGTCTACATTTTATATCCTCTCTACTTCGACCATCATCAGTTATTTTACTCCCTAAATAGCAAAACTCCTTTACTACTTTAAGTGTCTCATTTCCTAATCTAATCCCCTCAGCATCACCCGATTTAATTTGACTACATTCCATTATCCTCGTTTTGTTTTTGTTGATGTTCATCTTATATCCTCCTTTCAAGACACTGTCCATTCCGTTCAACTGCTCTTCCAAGTCCTTTGCTGTCTCTGACAGAATTACAATGTCATCGGCGAACCTCAAAGTTTTTACTTCTTCTCCATGAATTTTAATACCTACTCCGAATTTTTCTTTTGTTTCCTTTACTGCTTGCTCAATATACAGATTGAATAACATCGGGGAGAGGCTACAACCCTGTCTCACTCCTTTCCCAACCACTGCTTCCCTTTCATGCCCCTCGACTCTTATAACTGCCGTCTGGTTTCTGTACAAATTGTAAATAGCCTTTCGCTCCCTGTATTTTACCCCTGCCACCTTCAGAATTTGAAAGAGAGTATTCCAGTTAACGTTGTCAAAAGCTTTCTCTAAGTCTACAAATGCTAGAAACGTAGGTTTGCCTTTTCTTAATCTTTCTTCTAAGATAAGTCGTACGGTTAGTATTGCCTCACGTGTTCCAACATTTCTACGGAATCCAAACTGATCTTCCCCGAGGTCCGCTTCTACCAGTTTTTCCATTCGTCTGTAAAGAATTCGCGTTAGTATTTTGCAGCTGTGACTTATTAAACTGATAGTTCGGTAATTTTCACATCTGTCAACACCTGCTTTCTTTGGTACATACATACAAACCCTAAAAAAAATATGTTATCTCTTCGGGCCCCACGTAACAGGGCGCTATTTATTATATCTCTCAAAAAGAAATAATGTAACTATTTATTTTGAGGAAACACTCTCCTAGTAAATTTGTTTGTCCTTTGATTTATCGTGATCTGTTACTGATTTTTAGTGCAGTTAGTTTTTACTTTTAGCTTTCAAAAAAATACAAAACAGATATAATAAGCAAAATAATGAATTTCGTAGGTTGCCAATTACGTATTATATAAGGTTTTATCGAGCGCCAGGCTCCCTACAAATTACTGTAAATGCAATAGTGTAGTACTACTCAGCTCCAGTTCACTATCACAGAAAATAGACAAGTTTTAATAAAATTATTTCACTGGATTACTTCAATTAATCTCACTGCATATTTTTACATAATTTCTTCCGCTCCGGCTATCAGACATTGTGCTGTGAAAAAATATTTTTAAATGTACCGCGTAATGGCGGCTAATTGTTAACAATCAGAGATCACTGTTACTCGCTCCGCAGCAGCTGGAAACATGCTAAATAATTTTCATTAAATATTCTTTTCGTAAGATAAATGTGGCGTAGTTTCTTGAAATAACGCACGGAGATCACTTTATACTAATATATTCTTACTAGGACACAGTTTACACCATTAAATGTTTGCAATTACGTTACGACAGAAACAAATACTAGCGCAGCACAATAGCTTGCGTACCTTATTCCAGCTAACACCAGAACGAACAGAACAAAACAGACTAGACAGAAGAATGAGCATTGCATTGTGTTTTATACTCTTACAGAGATGATAATACTTCTTTTAATTACTTACTCATTATAATCTCATACACTAAAAATAATGTCTTTTCTGCATTTATCGATATATATTGTATATTTTTACAGTTAAGTCAATGTTTGCAATTCATTTTAAGTCACATACAGTCATTTTTATTTATGTTTCACCTCGATAATGGTGAATATTGCAAAAGGGACACTACAACCACCTTACCGTAGCGCCACCACCCTGCGTCAGATGCCGGTCGTGTGTTCTGCGCATGCGCGGCCCCGCCGCGGTCGGCTGCTGCGAGTGGAGGGGAGCACGCGAGTCCCCCGGTCCGGGCCTCAGGATATTAACCGCGGTTGGCGCCGCCATTAATTCTCACTTAAATCACCCGCTATCAGCGCTCCTTACCGAGGCCGGGCCCCTATTAGTGAACTTGCCGATCTTCAGCGCCATGACTCCTCTCTAACCGCAGATATAGTTCAGCGGCCGAGTGCACTGTATTCGAGCGAGGAGCAAGGGCTCCGGGGTCCGCCAGGGCCTACGTTCTCAGTTCCCAGAGTAATGACACATCCCAAGGCCTACAAAATGTGTATCCAAGAATTCTTTTTCTGAACGATCTTTCAGAGCTTCTCCCAAGGCTCGCGAAGATCTGTTCCAAAGTAACGTTACCTCGTAATGAAATACCTCGTTGGAAAGCATAACACTGCCCTTCTCAAAACTTCTTAATTTAATTCGGTTAGACCCATGTTTCGTTTGAATTCGCGTCACTTTTCTGTGTAGATTTTGGTGTAAATCCTCGCACCCTGATGTGAAACAGAAACAATATCATAACTGTACGTGGATTTTTTTTTATGACCGACGTTTACTCTAGGGTAGTGGAACGTACTTTTTATATATTTATCATTTATCGTTTATCATTGTCCCCTCCTAACTCCCCTCCTCTTTCTTAATACGCATCGAATGGAGTACAGGGCAACAACTCCTCCTGCACCTCTGGAAACCCAAATACCTCAAATTTAATACCTACTTCCACATCTACATACATACTCCACAAGCCACCGTATGGTCTGTGGGAGCGGGTATATTGTACCACAATTATTCCCTTCCTTCCCTGTTACATTCACAAAAAGAGCGAAACAAAAACGACTGCCTATACAACCTCCTCTTATCTCATCTACGTGGTCCTCACGTGAAATGTACATTGATGGCAGCACAAGCGTGCTGCATACAGCTTCAAATGACAGCTCCCTAAATTCTCTCAACAAAAAAATGGTTCAAATGGCTCTGAGCACTATGGGACTTAACTGCTGAGGTCATCAGTCCCCTAGAACTTAGAACTACTTAAACCTAACTAACCTAAGGACATCACACACATCCATGCCCGAGGCAGGATTCGAACCTGCGACCGAAGCGGTCGCGCGGTTTTTCTCAACAGTGTGCTGGAAAAACAACGTCCTCTTCCTTCCAGGGAACCCTATTTGAATTCACCAAGCATGTCCATAATACTGGTGTGTTGATCCAACCTGTCGGTAACAAATCTAGCAGGATAATTCTGAATTGTTTCAATGTCTTCCTTTAATCCGACCTGGTGGGGATCCCAAACACTTGAGCAATACCCGAAAACGGATCGCATTAGTGCTCTGTAAGCGTTATTCTTTACAGATTAATCACACTTTCCTCAAATTCTCGCAATAAACCTAAGTCAACGACTTGCCTTCCCTATTATTGTCCATACACATTCGTTCCATTTCATATCACTTTGCAACGTTATGCCCAAACATTTTGTGACTTTGGTGCCCTCGGGAAAGGCTACTGGCAAGACTGTGGCAGCCACCTTTGCAAATCGTTGATTGTAGGAAGTAGGTACAGTGAGACGAATGACCTCTGACAATGCTCCGCAATTTAGGTCTCTACAATGGCTATACATGACAAGAAACCGTAAGACTAAACCAGTCTTTATTTCACCATAATATCTTTCGCCGAAGCCAGCTTAGAGGATGATGAAAGTATCTGGAAAATCATGTAGACTCTACTGTTGCAGGTGGCACAAAACATCGGTTGTGATCTTCGATCATTCCAGGATGCTCTGAATGTGCTTCCCGATGAATATGCTTGCCCCAGTCCTCATTCTGAAGAATCAAGAATGTCCTAACTGTATAAAGGAAACGGTAACATGGCCAAAGGAGCACAGACTCCCTCGACAATTAATCGTAGAGATGGAATTAGAAAACTCGAAGCGAGCAGTGGAGAGCAGAACTAGATATGGGAGCAAAGGGATGAGGCAAGTAGAATTTTATGTTGGCCAGAAGGTTTTAGTGAGCACTCAGCAATTACCTAACAAACACAATGAATTAACAAAGAATTTTTCAAAAGCTTTTCGTAGTCCACACAGGATGTGAAGGATCCAGCATCCTAATCGAAAGAGTGATACTGCAAGGTATCTAAAGATAACTATGAGTAACAAAACTATGGTAGATGTAAGTATTTCTTTTGCGCTTTGTATGTTCTGTCTGATTTTACTTTGTTTGGTTGCCTTCAGAAGTAAGTGTGTATTGTCATATGCACATAATTCAGTTTTTGATGAATGGTAAAGATGGAAGCCGGCGAGATCTAGGCAGGACTCAAGTTGTGTATGTCATGTCGTAAGAAAAGGCAGTACCTGAATTCTGATACTAATGTAAAGATCAAGAGTGGTTCATTCTGTCATTAGTGGGTAACACTAACCTGATGGCGAGGAGAAGACATCTTGCTGACGCTTGTCACGGACATTATTAAGCAGAAAACACGGGCTCTGACATGTCACATGTGCCTGTCGACATACACTCCATTCCGACACACTGCTGTCACTTGCTGGGTTGTGGATAATTCGAGTTGGGTCTTGCAGACAACTTCAGGTACAATGTAAGAGGCTGAGCTTGTAACACCATGGCTCAAATGCTCTACTCATTTTTTTTCATTTAATATTATATCGTTAAGAACCTGTAAATGTTTTTGATTGAATAGATAACACAAAATTGTATACTCTTTTCTTTGTTAAAACTTTGATGTCGTAGTTTGTTTCAATGCAAAGTAGTGTATCTGTACTGTAAATACTTTGTCCCATTTGGAGGGAACAAAACTTACTGTATATAATTGTAATTTTGTGTGAATAATTTTTTGTAGAAGTGTCAATATGTGAAAATGTTCTGTTTTATTTAATGTGTTTGTTTGCTGTTATGTAAACTGCTGACCTTCACTTAGGGCTCTTAGTTATTCTGTATGTAAAAGGTGTAGTGGTTCCCCTCGGGAACGGAACTGTGTAGCGCGCACAAATTGTGGTTGGCCTAAGTGGAAAAGGCGGAACTGATAGTCAGTCGGGGACGAGCCAGCAGTCAGAGATGAGCTACGAGTCCGTGCACTGCCGTGTAAAAGTTGCATAGTGCTGGTTTCGAGAGAGGCTTTTCTGTTATTTTCCAATGCCTCGGATGGATGGATAAATAGCTGGGCTATTCTGGAATTTGTATCTATCATCGCCACCAAGAAATGACAGAGTCCAACAACTCTGCCTGCAATTCCACCTACCAACATGCAGTTGCTACCACATTGCGCAATCATTGCAACGTAATACTATAATGATGTACAGTGAAGGATCAGCTTAATGGGTGTGCTAATGTGCTGAAATATAAGGTAATTTATATCTGAATTTATGTACCTACCTTGACTTTTCTCCTCATCATAACACCTCTCAGGGTCCTTTCCGTTTGAACTAAAGTAATTACCGAGTGTCCCTATTGAAAGAACTTTTATGACCAATGTTATGCTAATTAATGTCTCTTGTACTTAGTAAAAAAGAAAGTTAAAGTTAATGTGGCAAGAAAGTGGGTTAAAGTAAATGTTGGTTGATGAAAATAATTTTCCTATTAATACTGCTTATTAAAGTGCTGTTGCCAACTGCAAAATTAAAAGTTCTTAAGACTCAGGCTTATAAAGTTTTGCTTAGTAAATGATCACATTACTGCCTGTTGTAAATCGCAGAAAGTGAGTCAGTATCTTACATAAATGTTGATTTTATGTCTCACGGTAGTAAAAGTGGAAAACTGCATAGTAGGAAATTATATGTTCATGATTACTAAGTGTTTGTCTCTCTTGTGTGCATATTAACAGTATAAAGACCACTCAGTTTGTGTAAGCCTTGAAAGTGATAGTGTTTTCCTGTACGTGTTATAATTTAGCAGATAGTTTGTGCTGCTCCAGTTGTTAGCTTCAATCTTAAAACATATGTGTGTCAGAGGTCATTGCACTCGCGTGTGGCCAAGTCTAGGTTGTGTTTGTCCGTTATAGTTACTTATACCTACTTTCTAAAACGAGAATGTTAATCATTCTCTTGCCTAGTTAGGCTGGCGGCCGTTTTCTTTATCCGTTGAACAGTGCAGATAGGCAAAATTTTGTTTGGTACTATTCAAATACTTACGTAATTCTGTCTTTCATTTCCGATAAGCCACCTCCGTTAGGAACAACACGGTCAACATAACAAAATTCCTCTCAGAGGGTAACACAGCTCTGTTGTTTTATACCATAATTGCTATAACAAAATAGTTCTGTTTTGTAAACTGCCTCCTACTTTAAGGTTATGGTATAGCAGTAGCAGTTAGGAGAGTTATAAGCTGATCAGCGTCATCACGGATCAACACCGAGGTGCAGCCACAAAACCCTCCCAAGTGATCCTCCAAGACGCCTATTAAAGCAGTTATCCTCCAAGTGCCCTAGCAACATGCCCCCATAGCCGAGTGTAAGAGAACTGTGAAGTGTGAAAGATGAATTTGGTGCGATGTAAGTTTTGTGTGAACATGTGTAGATTGTCCTTTCGAAGTCAGTGCTTCTGCTTCTTTATGTTAGGTTGTGTATATATGTAATTATGCTTTATCTTTTGTGTTCTGTGACAAGTGTGCTTCCATTATTATTTCTTGTTAAATAATGGCATTTAGTGGGTAACCGTAGCCCGTAAACGGCCCTTGCATGACTAGCTCCACTTAACTTACACGTAGTTAACCTTGACATCTGCCGATTGTTGTCATTATTTTTGTTGAGTGTTGCTGAGCAGTACATCATTAAAGGAAGACATTTAACAACTAACTTATTATGTATGCACAATCAATTTCCTTTGTACATTATCTTCAATATGTGACTCCGATTACATGTGCAGGCTTGAAATTTCTTGTCCTCACTCTGTAACTTTTGATGAATTATTCCTTCATTTTATTTTGTGTATGCTTTTAATTTTGAATTGTCATTGTGTTGTTGCGTATTTGATACCCTTTTATGCATTCAATTTGTTTTATATGATCGTATGTACTCAAGTTTCTTTTGTCGAGCTAGTCCCACAGAGGTGCATGATTTTTTTCCTTATACATGTACAGTTACTCTAGTTATACACAGTTTATTAGAATTGTTTTTCTTGTATATTATTGATTCATATTTGTGCATAAATTGGTTCTCTAACTTTTCTGTATGCGCAATTTCCTTTTGTTTGCATTGGGCTATTTCTAAGCCAATTCAACAATGTAATCAAACACAACTACTCATAAGTATGCATGTTTTAAACTTATTTTGATCTGGGTTTGAAGCTGTTTACTCACATAACTGGTATACATAATTGTTATAAATATATTCAGGGCTCTTTCCTATGTTCACACAAGTCGATCCACTGTAAAAACATCTCTTTTAAATTTGTTGTGATTTTGGGAGCTCTGTGAAAGAAACAAATATCTTTAAATGCTTGGAACAAAGGCTTCCCCATGCAAATATAACTCCAGCACACTGTTTTTTTGCAGGATGAGGAAGATCTGTCAGATCCCTCTCATATCTCTTTGTTTTTCTAAACTGTTCCTTGGCTTTTGCCACTTGCTCAATGTTTGTGAATATAAACAACCTGTCAGAAAGAAAAGTACTATTGATTTCTTTAGGTTTGCGTGTTGGATAAATGAGAATCTGGGTCCGTCCCCCCTGCGGGTTCGGGGGTTAGAATAGGCCCGCGGTATTCCTGCCTGTCGTAAGAGGCGACTAAAAGGAGTCTCAAATGTTTCGGCCTTCTGTGATGGTCCCCTCTCGGGTTTGACCTCCAACTTTCTAAATTATTCCGAAGAGCGAGCCAATTGGGGAAGGGCGCCTTACATGGTGCACTGTATCCGTCGTGTATTGAGACCTTTAGCCGGCTTTTTCGTCGTTGCAATGGTGTCCCGCTCGTTTTCCATCTCTTGGGCTAGGATACGTCCCTGGGTGCGATTACCACGCTGCACTCTGCAGTGTTGCTTTTAACTGCGACGACGACCTTGGACGTTTTTGCACCTAAGATCCAGCACGGTAGCCAGTCCGTTGTGGTGGGGCCGCCATGTACCCTGTTGGTTGTAGCCCCCTGACAACACAGGGATCGCTCTACTGATGCCTGCGCCGTTAACTCCCCACGTATGCCAAGGCGTAGATGCCCATCTCCCTGGGGCATCAGGACTCCCGGCAATGGCCATCCTGCCAGGTGGCTATTGCTGCGGCTGGGTGGCGCCCGTGGGGAGGGCCCTCGGTCGGAGTAGGTGGCATCAGGGCGCATGACCCGCAATGAAGCGTGGTACATCATCTCTCGCTGGCGGCCAGCCGCCAGCAGTCTCTAAGCGTTCGAGGGCTCATTTTAAAGCTAACGTTTATGACCCCAAATCGTTCCCATCCCTGGCCACACCATGGGAGGAACGAAAGACAATGAATGACAGTGACGTGTATTCGCCCAGGTATCTCGTCTGTACCAGAGCTGATGGTGACTCGTTTCTATCCGTGAAGCCTCAGTTCTTTGTAGAGAATTTAGAGGACAAGTTTGGGGAGGTGGAGCGCTTGTCCAAAATGCGCTCTGAGTCAGTTTTGATAAAAACGGCATCCTCTGCCCAGTCACGCAGGTTACTTGCTTGTGACAAGTTGGGGGATGTTCACGTTACCATCACCCCACATAAGAGTTTAAATATGGTCCAGGATGTTATTTTCCATAGGGACCTCCTTTTGCAGTCTGATGACGAGCTGCGCGCCAATTTAGAGCGCCGAGGTGTACATTTCGTCTGGCGTGTTCATCGGGGTCCGAGGGACAATCAGGTAGCTACCGGTGCCTTCATCTTGGCCTTCGAAGGTGATACCTTACCAGAGAAGGTCAAGGTGATGGTCTACCGGTGTGACGTCAAAACCTATATCCCTCCCCCGATGCGGTGCTTTAAGTGCTGGAAGTTCGGTCACATGTCCTCTCGCTGTACTTCTAGCCTCACATGTCGAGATTGTGGACGCCCATCTCATCCCGATACTCCATGTGCTCCGCCTCCCGTCTGTGTCAACTGTCGAGAGCCTCATTCCCCTTGCTCGCCGGACTGCAGTATCTTACAGAAAGAACGCAAAATCATGGAATATAAGACCCTGGACCGACTGACTTACACTGAAGCTAAGCGGAAATTTGAACGGCTACATCCCGTGCGCATGATGTCATCTTATGCCTCCACTGTCACTCCTGTTCCAGCTCCTTCAGCTGCAAGATATACAGTCAGCTCTCAGAGTCAGAGGACCTCACCTGCCCCCTTGACGATGGGGGCCCCTTCTCTCGCTGTTGCTCCCACACCATCTACCTCGGGAGCAGCACCCACTAAACCACCGGGGACACCAGTCCCCACTTCTAAGCCGGAGAAGCTTCTTCGGCTTCTCTCGCTCGGAAGGGATCCCTTGGGTCACTCCCTTCCCAGGTTCCTACCAGCGGCACAGCAGACACCAACCAGTGGCTGAAGAAGCCACAGGTCGCTGGTCGACGGGCTCCGCGATCCTCTTCGGTCCCAGAGACTGACTCCGATAAGCCCTCTCAACAACGGCAACCAAAGGAACAGTGAGAGAAAACGACTTTGAAGATCCGTAAGTCCAAGACACCTACGGTGGCACCTACTCCACCGCTACCTAAAAGCTCTGCGTCTGAGGATGAGGTGGAGATCCTTGCGTCCGCTGAGGACCTCGATCTCACCGATCCCTCAGACGCAATGGATAGCACTTGCACGGGTGCTCCATCGGAGGCAGCAGATGACCCAGCGGCGTAATCCGCCTTCCCAGTCCCGTCACGCCTTTCTCCGCAATGGACAATACCATCCTCCAGTGGAACTGCAGCGGTTTCTTCCACCATCTAGCTGAGCTCTGCCAGCTTATCAGCCTTCACCCTTTCTTCTGCATTGCTCTTCAGGAAACTTGGTTTCCAGCAATGCGAACCCCCGACCTCCGTGGCTATCGGGGTTATTATAAGAACCGGGCAGCATATGAAAGGGTGTCTGGTGGCGTCTGCCTCTATGTCCTTCACACTCTGCACAGCGAATCTGTCCCTCTCCAAACACCTTTAGAGGCTGTCGCTGTTCGGGTGTGGACGCCACAGGCTGGTACTGTCTGCAGTCTTTACCTTCCACCGGATGGTGATGTCTCGCAGCATGTCCTGGCTGCGCTGATAGCCCAATTGCCGCCACCTTTCATGCTATTGGGCGACTTCAACGCCCATAACCCTCTGTGGGGTGGGTCAGTGGCAACAGGTCAAGGCGCCACCGTTGAGCATTTATTGTCGCAGTTCGATCTCTCGATTTTAAATGATGGTGCCTTCACACACTTCAGTGTGGCGCATGGCACATACTCCGCCATTGACCTTTCAATCGTAGCCCTAGCCTCTTACCGTCTGTCCAATGGAGTGTGCATGACGACCTGTGTGGTAGTGACCACTTTCCGATCTTTCTGTCACTACCACGGCGTCACTCTTTTGGGCGCCCTAGCAGATGGGCTGTGAATAAGGCTGACTGGGACTTGTTCTCCTCCACTGCCGCTATTGAGCCTCTCTCTAATGATGACATTGATGCGGTGGTTCAATCGGTCACCGCCGGCATCGTTACTGCCGCCGAATCTGCCATTCCCCGTTCCTCTGGGTCCCCTCGGCGGCGGACTGTGCCTTGGTGGTCGCCTGAGATCGCTGCAGCGATTAAAGATCGCCGGCGGGCGCTACAGCGTCACAAGCGACATCCCTGCATTGAACACCTCATCACCTTCAAACGGCTGCGTGCGTGGGCCCGCCGCCTTATCCGCCAAAGCAAGCATGAGTGCTGGGAGCGGTATGTGTCCACCATTGGCCTCCATGTCTCTCCATCGCAGGTCTGGGCCAAGATCCGACGCCTCTATGGCTATCGGACCCCTGTCAGCGTCCCTGCGCTCTCACTGAATGGAGCAGTTTGTACAGACTCCGGCGAAATTGCCAACAGCTTGGCAGAGCATTTTACTCTTAGTTCCGCTTCTTCCAGTTCCCCACTGGCCTTCCGCTCCATTAAAGAGCGGATGGAACGTCGGAGCCTTTCGTTTCGCACCCACCACCCAGAATCTTACAATGCTCCATTCAGTGAGTGGGAATTTCGCAGTGCCCTAGCCGCTTGCCCTGATACCGCTCCTGGGCCAGATGGCATCCACTGTCAGATGCTGAAACACCTTTCAGTGGACTGCCAGCCGCGCCTCCTCGATCTTTACAACCGTCTTTGGGTCGAGGGGGAGTTTCCGTCGCAATGGCGGGAAAGCATTGTCATCCCCGTTTTGAAACCTGGAAAGAACCCTCTGGAGGTGGACAGCTACCGTCCCATTAGCCTCACCAACTTTCTTTGCAAGTTGCTTGAACGGATGGTGAGCCGGCGCTTGAATTGGGTACTGGAGTCTCGGGGCCTTCTGGCTCCGTCTCAGGGTGGGTTCCGTAAAGGCCGCTCCGCCACCGACAATCTGGTGGGCCTGGAGTCGGCCATCCGTACTGCCTTTGCCCGCCGTCAGCACCTGGTCGCTGTCTTTTTCGACATGCGGAAGGCGTACGATACGACATGGCGTCATCACATCCTTTCTACGCTTCATGGATGGGGTCTTCGGGGTCCTCTGCCGATTTTTATCCGCAATTTTCTGTCGTATCGTACCTTCCGCGTGCAAGTCGCGGCCTCGTATAGTTCCTCCCACGTCCAGGAGAACGGTGTGCCACAGGGTTCTGTTTTAAGTGTCTGCCTGTTTTTAATAGCCATTAACGGGCTCGCTGCGGCCGTGTGAAATTCTGTCTCCGCTTCCCTGTATGCTGACGACTTCTGCCTTTACTACAGCTCTACTGGCATTGCAGATGTTGAACGTCAGCTACAGGGCGCTATCCGCAAGACGCAGTCTTGAGCTGTAGCTCATGGGTTCCAGTTTTCAGCAGCCAAGACCTGCGTTATGCATTTCTGCCGGCGACGTACTGTCCACCCGGAGCCGCAGCTTTCTCTTAACGGCGAACTTCTTTCAGTGGTGGAATCACACAGGTTTTTGGGGGTGGTTTTCGATGCCCGGTTGACTTGGCTGCCTCATATCTGGCAGCTCAAACAGGCGTGTTGGCGGCATCTCAATGCTCTGCGATGTTTGAGCCACACCCGCTGGGGCGCCGACCGATCTACCCCGTTCCGGCTCTACCAGGCGTTAATCCAGTCTCGTCTGGATTATGGGAGCCTGGCTTATGGCTCAGCTTCCCCATCTGCGTTGCGGGTGCTGGATCCAATCCTCCATAGCGGGATACGCCTTGCCACTGGTGCTTACAGCACCAGCCCTGTGGACAGCATACTAGTGGAGGCTGGTGTCCCTCCACTGCGGTTACGACGCCAACAATTACTGGCTGCTTATGCTGCCCATGTTTTTAGCTTGCCCGGGCATCCAAATTACCGTGTCCTGTTCCCGCAGTCAGTCGTCCATCTGCCAGACCGTCGGCCCCGGTCGGGTTGTCCGATCGCTGTACGCGTCAAGGAGCTTCTCTCCGGGCTTGGGTTTTTCCCTGTTCCACCTCCTTTCCGGGCACCTCTGCGTACACCCCCGTGGTGTGTTCCTCGCCCTTGCCTTCGGTTCGACTTGGCACAGGGCTCGAAGGACTCAGTCCCTCCAGAGGCCTTCCGCCGCCGCTTTTATTCCATCCTGGCCACGTATCAGGGCTCTGGAATCGTTTACACTGACGGTTCGATGGTTGCTGGTCGTGTCGGGTATGCGCTAACTCTAGGGGACCATTCCGAACAACGTTCCTTGCCGGATGGCTGCAGCGTTTACACTGCTCAGCTGGTCGCCATCTTTCGTGCCCTAGAGTATATCCGCTCCTGCTCAGGTGAGTCCTTCGTTATCTGTAGCGATTCCCTGAGCGGTTTACGAGCTCTCGACCAGTGTCTCGTCTGGTGATGGCTATCCATGAGTCCCTGCATACTCTTGCGCGTTGCGGCCGCTCTGTGGTCTTTGTGTGGACCCCCGGTCACGTCGGTATCCCGGGCAATGAATGTGTTGACCGCCTGGCCAAACAGGCCACCAGTGAACCCACCCTGGACATTGGCCTCCCGGAGACTGATTTGCGGGCAGTCTTCCACCGCGAAGTTCTCTCGCTTTGGGACACTGAATGGCGCAATCTGCCCACGCCAAACAAACTCCGTTCTCTCAAGGCGACGACGCGTGTGTGGCAGTCATCCATGCGAGCCACTCGCAGAGATTCAGTTGTTCTTTGTCGGCTCCGCATTGGCCTCACCTGACTGCCTCGCAGTTATTTATTGCGTCGTGAGGACCCGCCTCTCTGTCGCTGTGGGGCGGTTTTGACGGTGGTGCACATTTTATTAACCTGTCCGCTTTTAACTGTGCTCAGGCAGACATTTGCGCTGCCTGATACGCTCCCTGCCCTTTTACTAGATGACTCTGCCATGGTGGACTTAGTTTTGCGTTTTATTCGGGCAGGGGGTTTTTATAGTTTAATCTGAGTGCTTGTTTTTTAGTGTTGATTCTGGCTTTTAGCCTCTGATTTTAAACTGAGTTTTTAATGTGTTCTTGGTGGTTGGCTTTTCCTCTTTTTTTCTCTATGGTCGGCCAACCACCGTCACACTCAGTGTGTTTTAATTTGTTTTGTCTGATCTCTGTCGGAGTCTTTCTCGTCCTGTGTCGTCTGACGTCTTTCCTGCTGTTCGTTTTTTATTCTCTTTGGGCGGTTTTAATTTTTTGGGAAAAGGGACCGATGACCATCGCAGTCTGGTCCCTTTAATCCCACAAACCAACCAATCTGGGTCCGTACTCATGACTCCACTTCGTGAGCTACTCTTCTTTTCACCTTCAGCCGCATCCCTTTGATAGGTATTTGGTTCTTACCCCCATAACGATTTTTTCCAGACAGTAAGCAATAAGTGTACCAATTTTGGTTTAAAACGGTCCAGTGGCTTAGGAGGAGATGCGGAACATTCATACATATGTAATCCATTTTTGTAATACGTATAGATTTACATTGCCAGTTCCACAAGCGAAAATTCCTGTGAAACAGCAGTAGGCATCTCATGTGTACTGTAAGTAAGAAACGTACCAAAAACTGTGTTTTAACCGAATAGAATGAAAAATATATTGCTCTGAGAAAATATTTTTCCGTAGCTACATGGACATTACCCCACCAGTATTAATAATCTGCATAGTTGGTCACTGAAACTACAACTCCAGGAAAGGTAACAATTAACGGAATTCTGCTTATTGTGCGTAAACAGTGTAGTAGGGAGAATATGCTATCTTAAAATTGTTTGATTATTTGCAGGTATACAGAGCACGAAATTTGGTATACAGGGCTGACACTTGTAGCAGCAACAATGGCTGTCATCTGGCTGAGAAATGGGTGGAACTTGGTTGTGTGACAGATTCGTTTACATAGGTTCTTGGTACTTCAACTTTATATCACTATGGTCCTGAACCACTGATTCCATATTCAAGAAATAGTCCTGGAATCCTGACCAAATGTGAGTGACAATGTACTGGAATGACGAACCATAGTCGTGACTGGCCACAATCCTAGAGCTGCCGAATTCCGACACCTAGTGGTAGACATGAAGGCCAGTCGAATGAAAACCGAAAACCCGCCTCAATGGGACCATGGAATAGTTTCATTCAGAAGTACAAGTGACGTTGAGTAAGTGAAGAAACTAGATTTTTCTTCTGAAAGCATGTAGGTTTGAAGGATGCGTATTATGGTGCTACTTATCGGAACTTCATTAAAGTGCTGGGGCTGAAGCGGAAATATTCAACTACGTCCTACAACAAATTCGGCAGTTTTTCAATCGAAAGTGACGGAGAAAAAAATGTGTTGCGTTAGTTATTGAAAGCCCTCGTAATGACTACGCACATTTACATATTTATCCTACTGCGAGACGAGACGATAAATATTTATGGGCGTTTTGACTTTATGCCACGTCGCAGTTTCTACAGTGTCTTTACAGCGCCGTGCATTGATTGTGGCCCCGCGCAAGAGGAAATCGACAAGCAGAGGGCCCCTGAAGTCGAAGAAGATGGTCACCATGACCTGAGCGGAACTTGTGTGAACAGCGTTGGATTTCTTTGGCGGACAAGATGTGGGATGTTTCAACTATTGGTTTTGCCGTTTGTCCTAGCGCTCCCACATAACATCATGATGACCTTCTTCTTCGAATGCAGGGGCGTTCTGCTCGCTTGGAACTAGAATCAATGCTCAGTGCTATAAACATACTTTACAGAAATTGCGACGTTTCATAAAGCCAAAACGCCAAGGAATCCCGTCTGGCGGAGTCATCCAGTTTCACAATAATACTTATTTCGGACATGTGCGAAAGAACAGACACCATAAACACATAATTACGGCGATCACAAGCCAAAAGTCCGCCCCTGGTAGCTGAGTGGTCAGCTCGACGGAATGTCGTACCCAACGGCCCGGGTTCGATTCCCCGCTGGGTCGGAGATTTTCTCCGCTCAGGGACTGGGTGTTGTGTTGTCCTTATCATCATCATTTCATCCCCATCGACACGCAAGTCGCCGAAGTGACGTCAGCTCGAAAGACTTGCACCAGGCGAGCGGTCTACCCGACGGGAGGCCCTAGCCACGCGTCATTTCCATTTACAAGCCAAAGATAATTTCTGTGTGAATGCACACATTGTCTCGAACTCAATGGCTTTACCACGAGCATAGAGGTTAACGGGCAGGGAACACTACTCTCGTAGTGTGTGGAGTAAGTTAGAATGTGGGTCTGTTGCAGGGCGTGCACGGTATAAGTCTGCCCAGCGTCTTCGGTGGCTTAGAGTTAGAGCACCTGCCTAGTAAGCAGGAGATTCCGGGTTCAAATCCCGGTCGGACACACATTTTCAAATCTCCTCGTTGATTTCTATCAGTGTCTCGTACACAGCTGATGTTTATAATTTATTGAAATGGTAAACTGTTTGGGATAAATGGGATTTTGGGTACTCGCTCGCCTGTGACACTTTCCTTCTAAAATTACGCTTCTATGATGTAATATCGAGGGGAACTATTTTCAGACCTCTGCGATTGAAGGGTGCTCACTGGCGAGAACGCATGACTCTCTATGTGAAGATTCCGCTTTCAGAAGGAGTTTCCAAAGAGCGAGTTAAAGCCTGATGTTCTCGTGTTGCTGCAAGTTTCGCCTCACGACCTTCGATGGCGTCTTGAAACCACATAGTCTCTCAGCCGTTCTGATGTATTCAGAGAGACTCAACTGTTTTCTAGGCTTTTTTATTCCTAAAGAAAAGTAAATCAAAATGTAATGAGCAGGCACCCGAATCCCGTAAAAAACTCAATGAATTCGTTTTTCCTAACAAAGACTATAATTAAAACCTATCGAAAGAAGCAAAGTAATATCGTAAAGTTTTTAATACATAAAGCCAAATTAGTAAGTCTATATATTCTAACCACGTAAATTTGCCATTAGTTTCTATTCGTAAAGATAAGACTGCAGTGTTTATTTCTGTCACTCACATAAGCTTCCGAATACATCTGTCATTGTGTTAAATATTAAATGTGCTATCTCCTGGTTATTTACTGTACTACAAAAATAAAAGTTCCATTTATTGCTTCTGTGGTGTACTACGCTGTGATGATTAAACATCTGAACTACTAAACAGAACAGACGATTTTAGATAAAACTGTAAATGACGATCCTTTTTTTGTGTTCCAGTTTTGATGAAATAAAATCTGTATCTCGCCTCAAAGAATGTTCAAGTTGAAACTTCCTAGGAGATTAAAAGTGTGCCAGACCGAGACTCGAACTCGGGACCTTTGCCTTTCGCGGGCAAGTACTCTACCATCTGAGTTACGCAAGCACGACTCACTCCACGTCCTCACAGCCTTACTTCTGCCAGTACCTCGTCTCCTATCTTCCAAACTTTACAGAAGCTCTTCTGAGAGGCTAGCAGAACTAGCACTCCTGGAAGAAAGGTCCCGAGTTCGAGTCTCGGTCCGACACACAGCTTTAATCTGCCAGGAAGTTTCATATCTGTGTACACTCCGCTGCAGAGTGAAAATCTCATTATGTTCAAGTTATGTGTAGGAACACTGAAAGCTCGTGTAGTATGTTTGGAGACTAGCGTGTTCAAACAGACACACGACGATTTTAGATATAACTTCAAAGTACGATGCATTTTTTCAAGATCGGATTTTGCTGAAATAAAGCCTGTACATTTCCCCAAGGTATGCTGAAGTTATCTGTGAAAACTCCACAAAAATTCGTCTAGTAGTTTCGGGGATTACCGTGTTCAAACAAACAGACAGGTACGAAGGTTTTACAATTTTGTTGTTAGTATATATTTTGCTTTCGAAATTTAGTAATGATTTTTGGTTTTCTACGTTTTCCCCCTTTCTTTGCTTACGTCAGTCCAGTTCAATCAACCTATTATAAGCTTACTTTGCTTGCAAACAGAAATGGCGTTCTTTGAGGGACCTAATCTTCGATTTTGACTTAATGCTTTACATAAAATTTATCTTTAGCCTGATTTGAAATTATATAAAAGATTTGAATTGAAGGACTTGTTCAAATTCTGAGATTCGAGTAACACCACAGCAATGACACTACAAGCCACATTTACAAAAGAAATTTACTGAGGCTGAGGAGGCAGATTATCAGCAAGGTGGCGGGACTGGCAGGCAGTGGTTGTGAAACCTCCCCTAAGAAAAGTTTTATAATTGACAGTGCTGGAAAACCTCTACGTTATTTGATTTTCAAACAGCTGAGCAGAACTGAACGTACACGGACATTTCTCTCTTTACTTATTCTGATCATCACTAAACTGACACACAATATTTTTAGCGCAACGCAATCTGACTTTCAATAATCCCTACAAAAGAATGGCCCTGACTAACAATAACCCATACCTTTCATGAATCACTTACCTCACAAAAATCTTCGTTACTTGAACTGCTGCAACACAGCGAGCGCCAATGCTGCCAGTTAAAAAAAAAAAGATTCTAACTACTGATAGGCATAGTTAGTAAATGAAAGATTTTGATAGAGAACAAACAATGTATTTACCTTAATAATGTTCAAAAGTCATCATATATATATCAGTTCATGATATCCAGTATTACAAATTTACTTTTTCTGACGGACACACGTCCAGATCGTCCGCTCTCAAAATTCTGCCATCTCTCTCCCCACATCCACCACTGCTGGTGGCTCACCTCCAACTGCGCAACGCTACGCGCTGTTCACATCGAACTACCCAACACTACAATAGCGAATATTCCAACAATGCCAACCAGCCACAGACTGCACATAGCACATCCAGTGATTTTCATACAGAGCGCTACGTGGCGTTACCAACATAGAAACCGAAATAGCCTACTTACATAGCAAACAGCCTACTTACAGTTGGAGCTTAGCCTCACTTCAGATGGCACTGTGTTTTTGCTTTGAGTAATGGCATGCTTGTCGGCTCATTAATTTTCTCACCATGTATATTACTTTTCGATGATCTATGTTATTTGTTTTCCAGTTATATCAGTTGTATTAACTTTGCCAGGTACAATATACAGGGTGTCCCAGCTATCTTGTCCACCCAAAATATCTCTGGAACAATAACAGCTATTGGAAAACGACTTTCACCGGTATCAATGTAGGGCTGGGGCCCATGAATGTACATATTTAGAAACATTCTAAAACGAAAGCATATGTGTCTTTTAACACAAACTTATGTTTTTTTTAATGGACCTCCTATATTTTTTCTTCAGCAATCCATAGCATGACAAAGCACATACACAATGGCGTTGATTGCATCGCAATATTCTCATTACATCTCGAGATATTAAGACGCGAAGTTGACGCTTGAAACACCCGACATGCGCTGCTAGCGACGGCGTGAGGCTCAGGCGTGAACCCCATGCTGCCCGTAATCGCGATGTGATTGACATGCGTAATCACACTTCCATACTTATCAAGAGGTCCGAAACGAATAATACGGTCTGCTGCCATCCTGCTGCGATTACGGGCAGCATGGGGTCCTGAGCCTCAGGACGTGCGCTAGCGGCGCATGTCGGGTGTTTCAAGCGTCAACTTCGCGTCTCAATATTTCGGGATGTAATGGGAATATTGCGATGCAATCAACGCCATTGTGTATGTGATTTGTCATGCTATGGATTGCTGAAGAAAAAATATAGGAGGTCCATTTAAAAAAAAACATAAGTTTGTGTTAAAAAACACATACGCTTTCGTTTTAGAATGTTTCTAAATATGTACATTCATGGGCCCCAGCCCTACATTGATACCGGTGAAAGTCGTTTTCCAATAGCTGTTATTGTTCCAGAGATATTTTGGGTGGACAAGATAGCTGGGACACCCTGTATATCGATACTGATATCTTCGTAAAGTCTTTACTTAACCACTGCAGCGAAACGTTCTTCTTTGGTGAGCCATTGGCCATGAGCGAATCGCGTTGCTTGGCAGTAGAGGGTGTTGTGTGCGTGCTTCTTTGAAAAGAAATCGGGTGTCGCACTCAGCACTGCATTGGAAAGAGTCGCTTTGCAGTGCCTTGAAGTGTTAACATGTGTCTGGTTCTGGAGTTATATATGTAGGAACATACAGTTCTGATGAACTCATTTTCACGACGCACAGCTGAGGTTTTGAATAGTGTGTACGATCTGCAAGACCGATAAGATCCGTCCAAATTATTTACCGTGCTGAATGCTGTCTAAACGTCAGAGGCGAGTCAAGTCGCGTCTTGCATCCTTCCGTGCGTCGTTATACGAGGGAGTACTAAAAAGTCATGCCTCCGGATTTTTTATGAGAAAACTCTTGAAGTTTTTAAAACAAGACAAATGTTATTAACATTATACATCTTTGTTCTTCATCAGGATGTTACAGCAGTTGATAATGGATTGTCTTTTGTCTCTAATGAAACCTGGGAACCACGTCAAGAGCCGAGATGTTATGGGATCAATCGCGACTTGTCTTTGTCACTGCGCCAGGCGGTTATGCTCAGTCTGAAGTCCGCACCGTCGTCAGTTCAAGATCAGGTGGCCAGACATTCGCTCTGCGATTGAGGAAAAGTGCAGGCGGTCGGTCCAGCACGTGTCCTTGCGGCACACCGGCACTAATTTGGACCCTGAATACATCCCATGCTGAACGTGCATGTTGAACTTTTTTCCTGAAGATAAAACCGGAGGCGACAGACGCCTTAGACTGGGACCCACTGATTGGAGAACCTGGAGAGGAGACTGTCGTGAGAAACGCTATTCGAAGCACGGGAGGCGGCAAGGAGGACGGCTCCGAAGAGCTTGCGGTGTTCCGTCGCGTCTATTGCCTCCTCCACGAGATGGAGATGTTGATGAGTCTTGGAAAGTCCACGACGAAAACCATACCTACACTTCCATTTTTGTTGGCCTTACTCCACTACTGGCCAATAAAATTGTTGCACCACGAAGATGACGTTCTACAGACGAGAAATTTAACCGACAAGAAGAACATGCTGTGATATGCAAATGATTAGCTTTTCAGAGCATTAACACAAGGTTGGCGCGGTAGCGACACCTACAACGTGCTGACATGAGGAAAGTTTCCAACCGATTTCTCATACACAAACAGCAGTTGACCGGCGTTGCCTGGTGAAAAGTTGTTGTGATGCCTCGTGGAAGGAGGAGAAATGCCTACAACCACGTTTCCGACTTTGATAAAGGTCGGATTGTAGCCTATCGCGATTGCGGTTTATCGTATCGCGACATTGCTGCTCGCGTTGGTCGAGATCCAATGCCTGTTAGCACAATATACACTCCTGGAAATGGAAAAAAGAACACATTGACACCGGTGTGTCAGACCCACCATACTTGCTCCGGACACTGCGAGAGGGCTGTACAAGCAATGATCACACGCACGGCACAGCGGACACACCAGCAACCGCGGTGTTGGCCGTCGAATGGCGCTAGCTGCGCAGCATTTGTGCACCGCCGCCGTCAGTGTCAGCCAGTTTGCCGTGGCATACGGAGCTCCATCGCAGTCTTTAACACTGGTAGCATGCCGCGACAGCGTGGACGTGAACCGTATGTGCAGTTGACGGACTTTGAGCGAGGGCGTATAGTGGGCATGCGGGAGGCCGGGTGGACGTACCGCCGAATTGCTCAACACGTGGGGCGTGAGGTCTCCACAGTACATCGATGTTGTCGCCAGTGGTCGGCGGAAGGTGCACGTGCCCGTCGACCTGGGACCGGACCGCAGCGACCCACGGATGCACGCCAAGACCGTAGGATCCTACGCAGTGCCGTAGGGGACCGCACCGCCACTTCCCAGCAAATTAGGGACACTGTTGCTCCTGGGGTATCGGCGAGGACCATTCGCAACCGTCTCCATGAAGCTGGGCTACGGTCCCGCACACCGTTAGGCCGTCTTCCGCTCACGCCCCAACATCGTGCAGCCCGCCTCCAGTGGTGTCGCGACAGGCGTGAATGGAGGGACGAATGGAGACGTGTCGTCTTCAGCGATGAGAGTCGCTTCTGCCTTGGTGCCAATGATGGTCGTATGCGTGTTTGGCGCAGTGCAGGTGAGCGCCACAATCAGGACTGCATACGACCGAGGCACACAGGGCCAACACCCGGCATCATGGTGTGGGGAGCGATCTCCTACACTGGCCGTACACCACTGGTGATCGTCGAGGGGACACTGAATAGTGCACGGTACATCCAAACCGTCATCGAACCCATCGTTCTACCATTCCTAGACCGGCAAGGGAACTTGCTGTTCCAACAGGACAATGCACGTCCGCATGTATCCCGTGCGACTCAACGTGCTCTAGAAGGTGTAAGTCAACTACCCTGGCCAGCAAGATCTCCGGATCTGTCCCCCATTGAGCATGTTTGGGACTGGATGAAGCGTCGTCTCACGCGGTCTGCACGTCCAGCACGAACGCTGGTCCAACTGAGGCGCCAGGTGGAAATGGCATGGCAAGCCGTTCCACAGGACTACATCCAGCATCTCTACGATCGTCTCCATGGGAGAATAGCAGCCTGCATTGCTGCGAAAGGTGGATATACACTGTACTAGTGCCGACATTGTGCATGCTCTGTTGCCTGTGTCTATGTGCCTGTGGTTCTGTCAGTGTGATCATGTGATGTATCTGACCCCAGGAATGTGTCAATAAAGTTTCCCCTTCCTGGGACAATGAATTCACGGTGTTCTTATTTCCATTTCCAGGAGTGTAGAATCGGTGGTTTCAGGAGGGTAATACGAAACGCCGTGCTGGATCCCAACGGCCTAGTATCACTTGCAGTTGAGATGACAGGCATCTTATCCTCATGGCTGTAACGGATCGTTCAACCACGTCTCGATCCCTGAGTCAACAGATGGGGACGTTTGCAAGACAACAACGAACAGTTCGACGACGTTTGCAGCAGCATGGACTATCAGCTCTGAGACCATGGCTGCGGTTACCCTTAAACGCTGCATCACAGACAGGAGCGCCTGCGATGGTGTACTCAACGACGAACCTGGGTGCACGAACGGCAAAACGTCATTTTTTCGGATGAATCCAGGTTCTGTTTACAGCATCATGATGGTCGCATCCTTGTTTGGCGACATCGCGGTGAATCCACATTGGAAGCGTGTATTCGCCATACCAGCGTATCACCCGGCGTGATGGTATGGGGTGCGATTGGTTACACGTCTCGGTCACCTCTTGTTCGCATTGACGGCACTTTGAACAGTAGACGTTACATTTCAGACCTGTTACGGCCCGTGGCTCTACCCTTCATTCGATCCCTGATAAACCCTACATTTCAGCAGGATAGTGCACGACCGCATGTTGCAGGTCATGCATGGGCGTTTCTGGATACAGAAAATGTTCGACACATCTCGGTCACCTCTTGTTCGCATTGACGGCACTTTGAACAGTGGACGTTACATTTCAGACCTGTTACGGCCCGTGGCTCTACCCTTCATTCGATCCCTGATAAACCCTACATTTCAGCAGGATAATGCACGACCGCATGTTGCAGGTCATGCATGGGCGTTTCTGGATACAGAAAATGTTCGACTGCTGCCCTGGCCAACACATTCTCCAGATCTCTCACCAACTGAAAACGTCTGGTCAATGGTGGCCGAGCGACTGGCTCGTCACAATACGCCAGTCACTACTCTTGATGAACTTTGGTATCGTATTGAAGCTACATGGGCAGCTGTAACTGTACACGTCATCCAAGCTCTGTTTGATTCGATGCCCAGGCGTATCAAGTCCGTTATTACGGCCAGAGGTGATTGTTCTGGGTACTGATTTCTCAGGATCTATGCACACAAATTGCATGAAAATGTGATAACATGTCACTTCTAGTATAATATATTTGTTCAATGAATACCCGTTTATCGTCTGCATTTCTTCTTGGTGTATCAATTTTAATGGACAGTAGTGTACTTATAGAATGACAGTGTGTTCTATCAGTCAAGTCATAAAAGCCATCAATATCACCCATTACACACTGATTGCTGGATAAAGGCCTGCTGCATTACAGTTTCCTGTTATGTGCTTCAACGAAGCTCCTGCAAGTGTTTTAATTCCAGGTACAAAAGTGGAATTAGGTTGTCGTGTTGGTCTTTTCTCATCTTTGGAATCCAGCATAGAACTCAATATATTTTCGATATGTTAGCGTTGTTACACGTCCCTCCCACCTTCATTTAATTTGCATAACGATCAAAATAATTTCTTAAATACCAACTTTTCCCTTGGTCTATTTATTCGCTTCCCTGACTGCCCTGTGACCCGTAATATGTCCCAACATGTGTCTCCATTGCTCGCTGGATAATCCGGTTTTTAATGGCTTGCACTTTACGAGCGGCAGGCATAAAATTTTAATTATAAGCGCGAAAAAAATGTGCTGCGATCTTGAAACTTGTTGATGGTGGTACTGCTTCTATATTGGCACGTTGTGGCTTGCCAGGGACCTTCCGATTCAAAAACCACCTCGTCGTCATTCTGTAAATGGCTGCCAGGCAATGATTTATTCGCCTGAGGAAAGAGGAAAAATGGTTCAAATGGCTCTGAGCACTATGGGACTTAACTTCTGAGGTCATCAGTCCCCTAGAATTTCGAACTACTGAAACGTAACTAACCTAAGGACATCACACACGCCCATGCCCGAGGCAGGATTCGAATCTGCGGCCGTAGCGGTCGCGCGGTTCCAGACTGTAGCGCCTAGAACCGCTCGGCCACACATACCGACTGGAAAGAGGGAGTCACTGCGTTCCATGTCAGAAGAAATTTAATAGATCACTGAAGCAACATATGTATTAACTTCTCATGTTCAGCGTTGATAGTATTATAGATTTTTTTGGAGACATCACGTTGACTGTAGAAAATGATTTATTTTATTCCAATACTGCGATTTCGGCGTTTGGTTCATTATCAAATAACATCGCAAGAGCTAAAAGAAAAAAAATTAGAAAAAAGGAAACACGGTGTATATACACACAGAAAGCGGTATGTTGTCAACAGATGTAAAATAATGTTATGATATGAAGCTTAAAATTGTTGTCGCTGGAATGTACTGTCCCTGAGAAGTGCACAGAAATTATGACATACGAATGTATTTTCGCGGCAACACCCTCAGTTCACTAGTAAAGTGTCAGACTACTGGTTTATAACGAATTGGTTTAAGGATGTCAACATTGGTAACAGTTTACACAATTTATTTCACTTCAGGATGTACAGAGCTTCGCACCTGTTTCGTGTTACTATATTCGTAGAAGAAAATGCTTAGCTGAGAAGATTTGGACGTCTGACATGTGGTGAAGCAAAATGTAAATAATGTGTTATTTTCACGATCCGCCGGCCATAGTGGCCGAGCGGTTGTAGGCGCTACAGTCTGGAACCGTGAGACTGCTACGGTCGCAGGTTCGAATCCTGCCTCGGGCATGGATGTGTGTGATGTCCTTAGGTTAGTTAGGTTTAATTAGTTCTAAGTTCTAGGGGACTGATGACCTCAGCAGTTAAGTCCCATAGTGCTCAGAGCCATTTTTTTTCACGATCTTACTACTGTCTGATGGAATGTTTGTTGGAACTCTACACACACACACACACACACACACACACACACTGTGCTTAATTTTTTTTTTTTTAGCTTTTCCAGTACAACTTGGTAACTATCCAAAGGCCGCAACTGAAGTGAAATAAATAATTTTTTACAGTCGACGGCGGACATGATATCTTTAAAAAATGTGGAAGTGTAAGTCCTGTGCAGAAAGAGCTGAAAAGTTGACCTGGAGCAAAAGCACCTTTCGACAGCATCGTGTTACGTTTCATCGTGACTGCCTACCTTAATTTCCTCAGGACATTTTGGATAGTATGTTTCCTTGGTGGTTTGGCCCTTACGGCCATAATGTGTTAGCACCACATCAGGGCAGATCCAAATTACAGCAGAATCTTCTTCAACGGTGGTTGGGTCTTTGCCTTATTCGGCGGTGTTGATTCCGTATGTTTCCATTGCTTGCTTTGTTCGCTTTATAGCTAGATGCCGTAAAATATCATGCGTCACTCACATAAACCACAATACCGCATGGTTGTACAAGTAATTAAAGTGTAGCTACTCACAGAGGTCCAGTCAGGGCAGTAATTATCGTATGACAGCGAAACTGGATGGATACTGTTTTACGCTGGAAACTATTAGTTCCAATTCGGCCACCAGGTGCAAATGGTGCTGTGAATGCAAGAAAGACGTACAGAAATTTTCCCAAATGTAACGGATTAGGAACAGGAAGTGGGTTGAAAAGATCAAACAAGTGAGAAACGTGTAATGTTGTTTTCATTATTAATGGTTCAAATGGCTCTGAGCACTATGGGACTTAACATCTATGGTCATCAGTCCCCTAGAACTTAGAACTACTTAAACCTAACTAACCTAAGGACATCACACAACACCCAGTCATCACGAGGCAGAGAAAATCCCTGACCCCGCCGGGAATCGAACCCGGGAACCCGGGTGCGGGAAGCGACAACGCTACCGCACGAACACGAGCTGCGGACTTTCATTATTAACTACCGCTTACACAATTAGTTCAATATGAGTAGCAGAGACGTTGATGAGATGCTGCAGCAGTAAAACAACGTCATGAACTGCTGCTCGCAGCAGTTTGGTGGAATCTGAGAAACGTTTTCCTGTATAGAGGCCTTCAGATCAGGTACAGGTCGAACATGCGTTCGATTAGATATCACCAGAGCCAAAAAGCACATGGATCTAGATCGGGTGATCATGGAGGCCATGAATCTGGAAAATCTCTGGAGATAACACGTTCGTGGAAGATTGCACTATGATGATCTTTCACTGGGCGAGCGAGATGAGGTATTGCGCCATCCTGCATAAAAACCGTAGTTTCCGCACAGTTGGGCTTTTCAAAAGCAGAAATCACACGCTATACAATGAAGTCTCGATAATGTGAAGACGTGACGGTACAGCTGACGGGCTCTCTGGGTGTGTTTCCTTCGAAGAAGAACGGACCGACAATAAAGGTGCTTGTGAATCCACATCACACCGAGTGGAACATTTCCTCCTGCACAACACGCGGTTTAACAGAATCCCGAAGTCGGCAGTTCTGTGTGTTCATTTCACCATGCAGTGCAAAATGTGTCTCGTCACTGCATAGAATATTGAACAGCCACAAGTCGCCAACTGCGATCCGTGCCAGAAACTGAAGAACAATGCCAGAAAGTTGCTGCAGATCATGAGGTTACAGTTCCTGCACCTTCTGTGTCTTACACGGGTACCATTTTCAACTAGACCGCAAAACTTTCCCTACTGTTCACTACGGGATGGTCAATTCTCGTGCCACTACACAAGCACGAACCTGGTCACATATGGTATGGTCATTACAGCAGTAGCAACGTCATACAATAACTTCCACAGGAATAGTACGCTTTCCTCTTCCAGGTCTAACACCAAGCGCACCCGTGACTTAGACTTTCATTACCATCTTCTTTAAACCATTTAACGTCTTCGAGCCTCCTCTCACAGTCAGCAAAACTCTCTGCAATTGCTGCCGTTTACATAAAACAGTTTCATTATCAGTGCACAGCCTCTAATCTCGATAGCCATACTGTTCACTCACTTTATGACTTGTCAAATGACAGCATGGATATCACACTGTCATACAAATATTCTAGAGTGGCAGATTTTCAGTTAGTGGCCACAATTCGAACTAACTTTCTCGCAAGATAAACCGGTTCCACATTAAGCGATGCCACACAATATTTACAGCCGACGCTGGATCTCCGAGAGTAGTTGCACTTGAATTAAAACCTCCTGGTAGGTAATGAAAACTCATTGTAAACAATTCATTCCAGGTACATACTGAACCTCTAGTTTTGGGAACCTTATTTAGTTTGTGTAAGTAGGCTGTTTAGGTTTTTTATTGGTAACGCCACCTCTGTATGAAAATCACTGGCTGTGCTGTGTGCAGTCTGTGGCTGCTTTGCATTGTTGTAATACTCGCCATTGTAGTGTTAGGCAGCTGGCTGTGAACAGCGCGTAGCGTTGCGCAGTTGGAGGTGAGCCGCCAGCAGTGGTGGATGTGGGGAGAGAGATGGCGGAGTTTTGTAATTTGTCATGAACTGCTATATATATTATGACTATTAAGGTAAATACAGTGTTTGTTCTCTATTAATATCTTTCATTTGCTAACTATCCCTATCAGTAGTTAGTGCCTTCCATAGTTTGAATCTTTTATTTAGCTGGCAGTAGTGGCGCCTGCTGTATTGCAGTAGTTCGAGTAACCAAGATTTTTGTGAGGTAAGCGATTTGTGAAACGCATAGGTTAATGTTAGTCAGGGCCATTCTTTCGTAGGGATTTTTTTTTGAAAGTCAGATTGCGTTGCGCTAAAAATATTGTAGATTGCGTTGCGCTAAAAATATTGTGTGTCAGTTTAAGCACAGTCTTGTATAATTCTTCTAAGGGGACGTTTCATATGTCGACCCTTAGCCGAGGATACCTCACTGGAATCTTCTGATTTTTTTTCTTGTAGTTTGTGTAATTAGTGTAGCTATTGTTTATTGCTAGCGCGTAATTGTAGAGAGAATTTCCTTTGTAGTTGTAGTTTTTCATTGTTGTACACAGTTGTGGCATGCATTTAGATTTGCACCAAGTATATCGCAGCTGCAATTAACTAGATATTATTTTCAGTGTTATGTTAATGTGTTCTCTTATTTTGCTCTTCAAATTGTGCTTTTCTGTGTTATCGTGTGAAATATTGTGACAATAATGGCGTGTGAAAAACGTAACACTAGGCTCCAAAGTAAACTGAGAAATAATAGTGACGACGAGCGTAGCTTGCCAGCACCACTGTGTAATGAATTAACAGACGTTCAAAGTAGTAATTTGGTAATTGTGCATAGGGAAATGGAGCGGGCGGCAAACAATGGCGTGGACAGTGAAACAATTAGTGAAGAGGGAAGCATTATCGATCGATCGGTCAGCAACAGCCCGCCTCAGGAATCGGGAATGACAGGACACAATTTTGCAAATATTGTAGACTCAGGTTTTGGGTTCTCACCATTTTCTCAAATGAGTCAAAACACATTTTCCGCTTGTCAAAATGTGAATGTTGCCGGTGCAAATTCACTGCCGAAAAGCACTGAGGAACATGTTTCAGACACCAGTGCATTGTTATTACAATTAATGCAACAAATGGGACAAAAGCTTGAAAAGTTAGACACAATGGAACAACACCAGAGACAAACACAGCAACAGTTAGACACAATGGAACAACACCAGAGACAAACACAGCAACAGTTAGACACAGTGGAACAAAATCTCAAAAAGTTAGACACAGTGGAACAAAATCTTAAAAAGTTAGACTCATCGGAACAAACTCTTGAACAAACACGTGAAGATTTAACTAATGAGTTACATAACATTGAACCGAAATGTCAAAAAGTCTGTAATGACGTAAAAACACAAATTTGTGAGCATTTTCAACCTATTTTTTCGTGGCATGAAATGCATTACAGAATCACGAAGCAGCCATAAAAGAACTGCAAACTATTGTTCATGAAAATCATGAGACCCTGCAAGCTAAAATTGACTCAGTTGCATCTACCGATTCGGTTATGCAACTTGCAAAAACTCAAGAAAACTTAAAGGGCACAGTAGATACTCTGAAACTTGGTTCAGAAAAACACACTGAGGAAATAAGTACACTATCGGAGAAAGTAGCCGAACTTTCGGATCAGTTCACTAATTTATCTACGAAGGTAGATGATAATCTGAATGACACAAAACCGGTAGTCTTTAATGACACAGAAGAGAGCGAACAAATTAGGAATCTGAAACAAAATCTGAATCAAATTAATACGCAACACCAAAGAGAAATCCGGGAAGTACAAGATCAGCTGACACAGGTAATACAAGAATTACGTATTTCAGAGGACACTCGCGCTCCAACATGGGAAGAGGGACTTAGAAATACGGAAAAGCCGCAAAATATTAACACAGGCCATTTCGGAAATTATGAAAGAAACTGGCAATGTGCACCGAATTTTGAGATGGAACGGCCGACACGACCTAACAATGACCGATATGCGACTCGCCGACGTGATGATTTTGACTATAAGCTGTTCATTACTACACGTAAATTCAAAACATTTAAGAATTTTGCCAACGACATTCATCCACAAGCGTGGCTCCATCAATTCTCTCATTGTTTTCCTCCCAACTGGTCACTGGAGCACAGGTTAGAATTTATGTGTGGCTACTTGGAGAATGAACCAGCTGTAAGAATGCGATCGGTCATTCACGATTGTCACAGTGAAGGAGATTTTTATCATGCCTTCCTCTCAGCATATTGGTCTCAAGCTACGCAAGACCGAGTAAAACATAGCATCATAATAATGAAACATTTCGAACAATCGGAATTTTCCAGTCTTGTGAAATATTTTGAAGACATGTTGCACAAGAATCAGTACCTGTCAAACCCATACAGCCCCTCAGAACTCATCCGCATTTGCTTAATCAAATTGCCTGAACATTTACGACATATTATTTTGGCAGGACGTTGCAAAGACGACATTGAAGCTTTTCAGGGACTCTTACAAGAATTAGAAATTGACACTGACAATCACGGAACGCGAAAACAGGAACACAACAATTACAGGTCATATCCGTCGCAATTCCACGATGAAAGAAATAAAAACTGGACGTGACAAGGCTATTCTCACAACACAAATCGTGACCAAAACAGACACCACACGTATGACAACCGTTGGCAGAGTAGTAATAATTACAGGGAAACATCACCTCTCCACGGTAATGACTATTACAGAGACAATCAGAGAAACAGACAATATGGGAACCAAAATAATTATTATTACGGGAGACAGAATAACTTTAGACGCAACGGTCCACTGCGCAGTTACGATTCAGGGAGAAATTCTCCACCACTTAACCGACAAGAAAGAAACTACAGGAACTACCGACATGACGACAGACGATGTGATCGTAACGACAGACCTGAATTGCATCAGAACTGGCGGGATTCTAACAGAGCTGGGCCCTCTCGGCAAGGCGAATTTGTATAAGTTCGGTCTCCTAATCCCAATAACGACGCGCGCCAACAAAGAAACAGACAATGACCCTCACCACAGGCAGCCACCTGCGCCGGCTGGCTCAGAGAAAAATAACACAGACGCTAACCTTGAGAAAAGATTTAGCATTCCTTACCGATGTATAAAACATGACAATTGCTTTTCAATTGAAAGTCTGCGTACTAGGAAGAGTAAAGGTATACTCCACATTTCACATGTAAAACCGTTTATTGAAAAATAATCTGCTTTTTAACTTTGTCTTTGCCATATAACTTTTCACTTCACATTTCTAGTATGCTTTGTCAGACTTAAGAAACTGTTAACATGCAACAATGTTTGAAGTTAAACATCCAGTCAAGAACCAAGAGAACTTATTTAAACAGAAATTACAAATGCATTGTTATAGTGAACAGACGAAACAGTGTTATTGGGTGTGTACATTCTTGCTTGTTAGTTGCATGATTATGTAATGACTATAAGGCTTACATACTTAGAACATTTACCAGTACTGGTAATGAAATTTTAGTGCAACATTTTGGTTTACTTGAAAATACATTATGGATTCAAGGTGCTTTCTGAGAGATACCAGATGACACAGTGGTTAGTTTATTTGACAGCTACACGACTATATCACGACGCTACTAATGTGTGACACAATTTACCTTGTTGCTTTTGCGGTGTACCTGTTTTATATCTGCACAGTTTTTCTGAATTCTTCTGGAAAGTAAAACATGTTTTAGTAGTAACTTTTGTGGTATAGCAATAATGAGACAGCCTTTTCCGTAGCACAACAATACATTACAGCACAGTACTTTCTTCATCACGGAAATAAGCATAATAACTAAGATATCTATACTCAAAGCATTTCACTTTTGTTTATCATGAGGTAAGTACATTGACTTCTGCAGAACTTAGCTTTCGGAGGACGATAACTACGAGACTTCCACAGAGATTATCTTACAACATGACGCACAGTTTAGCGCTACAGTACACGTATTTGAGTGATTAATTTCGCACTTAAAACATTTATTTTTTTTAAGATATTTGAAGTGCAATGATACAAGGGTTTTCCGTGATACATTTGATTCCATTGCTGTAATCTGTAACACCTGAGGGTATAATTACATTAATCATCAGGGGGGTACACGCTTACTTTGTGTACCATGTGTTTGGCAAGCACAAGGAGCCCTAGCTAATATGGTATTTGCTTACACAACTTTACACATCGGTACCATATTTCTCTAACACAGAATTACACAGCTATCTGATTATTTAACAGAGAAACAAACATTTCTTTACTACATCAGTGACAGATGTTTACGTAATTACACAGTTGGATAACTTCACACTTACAAAATTGTATGTTGTTTGTACTTTGTGAACTGTTCATGTTTTTTCAGAACCATTGTGATACTATGAGAGCTTTGAATGATGTATTTGGTATGGGATCATGATTTTTAAAGTACGTTTGAGGTAGATGACACTATTGAAATGAACAGAGAATTTTTTCAGGTTTTGACATTATTGCAGAAAGCTACGACGTTTTTGAGATTTGACTGAGGTGTTATGATGTTATTATTACGATGACGATGTGTATTATGCTGTTGAGGAATGTTAATTATGGTATTTATTTATTATGATGAAACACTGAAGAAGTGTCGACGAATATCTATAAGTGTAATAAGGTAAGGAATAATGAGTAGTGGTTAGGTTTGTGAAAAAGGATGTTGGAAACCAAGAATCGTACTTTAAGAGTTATGAAATGTGTGTAAATGTGTGAATGTATCACAATGCCGGCGAAAAAATTTTTGGACACTGTTATATTTATAGGATTTTGTTTCTACACATTTGCAACACAAATTCTTGACCTGTGAAATATTTTTATATGAGACTGCCACTGTAGCGGAAACTGCTGTCGTAAATATTTCCGTACGAAAGTTAAGTGACCACCTGCACGTAATGCGTCGCGGGCACCCAGCTGTGTCAGACGCCTGGAGAAAAAGCCATTAGTGTGTGCCAGAGGCACAGGTAGAAAAAAAAAAGGGAGACCATTATCCTCGCTATTGACGTTCCTTTGTAGAGAGCATCGCAAAAACGACACGGTCGAACTTGAAAACATATGATTACACTGTGGAGCTCTTAATTTATGATATTTACTAAAATGCCTAATGAAACGATGAGAAACATTTCACGGCCATTGTCTTGCTAATTGAGAGAAATGCCATATGGCTTGCTTTATGTATTTGTTTACTCATTTTGTTTAATATCTAGTTCCTAGCTGCACTGCAGCATTGGTTAAAATAAAATTTTATAGATGTACTAATATAAATATTTTCTGTTTACAGATCCAGTAAATAATAGTTTTGTGATATATTTCCAAAAAAAAATGAGGGAGCACAAAAAGACATTTCCCTTCACAGGAACTGCATACATAATTTTCTTTACAATACTTGGTTATTTATTTCATAGAATAAGTTTTTGTGGTGCACCACTTTAATTACATAGACATTAAGATGTGAATATACATTTCCCTTGTCTGCATTGTTGTCTTTACTGTAATATTTTTCTGCTTGAGCTTTGTCATGTTTAGATATAATTTATTACCTTTGCTTTTGCTGTTTGCCATGTATAGTGCTACTAAATTTCACTTTGTATTATTCTTTTAAGCCAGTTTTACTACTGATTTATTTTTCTTGTTTGCTGCTCATTGCCTTATATTAGTTGTAGTTTATGCTGCTTGCTTTGCCTTTTGTATTTTTTATCATTGCTGTTTGTGTTAATTGTTTTGTGCTGCTGCATTGCCTCGTTCCTTAGTTTAGCATCTGAGCTCAGTAGATTTAAGTTAGCTTAAGAGGGGTAGACTATATAAGAAACTAACTATGATGAATTTGAAGAAATGCACTGAGAGGCTATACGAAAAAAGTACAGAAAACAGGTATAGATAGGACTTTTTGGAAATAATGAGGAACGAAGGGAGATCTCCGAGAAGTAAAGAAAGTTTTCTTTGCAAAATACTGCAGTAAAAGAAACCCTGTCCTTTCCTTGTGTTATTCTGCTATATGTTTGTGTACCCTTGAGTATTTATGTTTTTTTTTCTGTCTTTAGTTGTTTATCTGATAAGATCTATGTTGTAGAATTTTTGTAATACCATGTTATTTACTTTGTAAAGATGTTTAAACATTATTTGTTCTGTTTTGTTTTAATGCTCATGTGTGAAGTTGATATTCCAAAAGTTATTCTGATCTTTCATGTATGTACTTATGTCATAATTCCTGTGACACTGATGTATATGTTATTTCTGTTCTTTTGTAAAGCCCATATTACTACAAATGTTATCTGTATTGTTATGTTCTTTAATGATGTGTTTTGTACCTTTGTTATTGTGTTCTTATGTTATAAAATTGTACTTGACACCAGTTCATCAAATTAAGTAACTTGTAAGTTCCATTTCACTGCACACTCTTCTGTTGGTCATAGCATATGGACAATATGTGAGAAGTAGGGACTGTTAGTGTTTGCACGTGTGTTAATAATTCAGCAAGGGACTGGATAACAGCATTGCTGGTTCTAAGGACAATTCCAAACACTTTGTGAGTGCACAAGTGATGGTTATGGACTTGCTATATTATCTGCAAGACTCTTCATTGGTGATTGTGTACCTGCACAGTCACAACAGATGGCTGCTGGTCATTTCTACAAGGACTACAGTGGGTCTACACCTTTGCTGACTCACCAGTACCATTATTTCTACAAGGACTGCAGTGGGTCTGCACCTCTGGTAGCCCACCAATACCACAATCTCTACCAGGACTACAGTGGGTCTACTCTGTGATGACCTACCTACCAGTACTCTTCAAAACTTCGACTGACTCTGCTGTGGGTTTACTCTGTTGTGGCCCATTACCTGTCTGCATGTCGAGAGTCAGCACTGTCTTTCCGTTGGAAGGACAACACTACTTCTTCAAGACTGCATGGAAATCCACTACTTCTGTGTGCAATTTCTTTTACTAATGAGACTTTGTGAAAAAAAACTATAATTACTATTATGATGAATGATCAGAACTATCTTTATGGACTGAGAGAAAATTTTAGCTTTTGACCAACATTGTATCAATAAGTGTGTGCATTTGATTTCTTTGTTATTGTAATTACGATTATGAAAAATTTTAACAAATATGTATTGCCCAGTGCCCAAAACAATTTGTAAAATTTTTTGTGGGGAGCATGGGGGCTATGTAAGTAGGCTGTTTAGGTTTTTTTATTGGTAACGCCACCTCTGTATGAAAATCACTGGCTGTGCTGTGTGCAGTCTGTGGCTGCTTTGCGTTGTTGTAATACTCGCCATTATAGTGTTAGGCAGCTGGCTGTGAACAGCGCGTAGCGTTGCGCAGTTGGAGGTGAGCCACCAGCAGTGGTGGATGTGGGGAGAGAGATGGCGGAGTTTTGTAATTTGTCATGAACTGCTATATATATTATGACTATTAAGGTAAATACAGTGTTTGTTCTCTATTAATATCTTTCATTTGCTAACTATCCCTATCAGTAGTTAGTGCCTTCCATAGTTTGAATCTTTTATTTAGCTGGCAGTAGTGGCGCCTGCTGTATTGCAGTAGTTCGAGTAACCAAGATTTTTGTGAGGTAAGCGATTTGTGAAACGCATAGGTTAATGTTAGTCAGGGCCATTCTTTCGTAGGGATTTTTTTTGAAAGTCAGATTGCGTTGCGCTAAAAATATTGTGTGTCAGTTTAAGCACAGTCTTGTATAATTCTTCTAAGGGGACGTTTCATTTGCAAAAATCACTCTAAGCTACTCGTCCGCAGCTCGTGGTCTCACGATCGCGTTCCCGCTTTCCAAGCACGGGGTCCCAGGTTCGATTCGAGGCGGGGTCAGGGATTTCCACCTGCCCTGAGATGACTGCGTGTTTGTGTTGTCCTCATCATTACATCCTCATTCATGAAAGTGGCGAGATTGGACCGAGAAACGGTTGGGAATTTGTGTGGTCGCTGATAACCTCGCAGTTGAGCGCCCCACAAACAAAACATGATCATCATCATGATCTACCGCTACGGTCGCAGGTTCGAATCCTGCCTCGGGCATGGATGTGTGTGATGTCCTTAGGTTAGTTAGGTTTAAGTAGTTCTAAGTTCTAGGGGACTGATGACCACAGATGTCAAGTCCCATAGTGCTCAGAGCCATTTGAACCATTTTTCATCATCAACTAAGCAACTCGCTAGTTTTCGTTATTTATTTTGCTGTCCATCCAGTCAACAACTTCAACTGTCGCTTATGTGCTATACACACGCTGGTTGTGCAATAGCGACGTGGTCTGCAATGTTCCAGGTACCAAATGACGTCTCCCCTATCAAACTGGACTATCTTCAGTGTGGTAAGGAGTAACTAGCTCACAAATGCTGCGACATTGGGAATTACGAACGAAACTAAGCGGATCGAGGAGAGCTCGCGGAGCCCACTGAGCAATTACGGCATGTTTAGGACACAGCAGGTGGTGAACATTTTAAGGGCACGACGAGCGGGGGCGGCCAGGTGCATCGGCGGGCTGTCGAGGAACCACGCGCGCCGCAGAGGCGTCCCCTTCCGAGCCGCGCGGGCAAACAAGGTAATATCGACGTGTAATCGGAGGCCCGGGCCGCGTGTTTATTCTCTTTGACACACATTCATATGCAAACGGCGTTAACGTCGCGTCCAAAGAGAATGGGGGTGCAGGCGGAACAGCTATTGATATGGAGATATTCGCGCGGCGCGTGCAATATGTCGGAAAATTGTTAGAGCCCTTCTGAATGGGTATTTGTGTTTGCGGGCGCCGTTGTGGTCGGGATGGCGGCGGCGGCAGTTTGGTGATTAAGCCTCGCCGCGGCCTAGCCGAGGGAATCCAGAAATCCCGCAGCGACAACGGCCGAGGCGGCGCGGCCGGCGGGCACGCCGTGCGTCAGCTGCTTCACGCGAGCGCACCAGGAACCGGCGCCGAATACCGGCGAGGAAACCACACGGCTATCGGATTTTTGTAATTTTTCGTACCGATGGTTCGTGAAGTTCAGAACTCAAATATCACTCCTCTAAAGCAGTTGAAAGCGAGTCTAAAATTCCTTTCGACAAAATCGACTTTGAAGTTTTCCGAGCATTTTAAATTCGCAGAATCTAGGACGGATATTAGATGTGTCACGTGATACTGTGATAGAATGCTTGTCTGCAACTTCGGCGGCCCAGGTCGATTCCCAGCCCATGCAAATTCTTAAACAAAGATGCATATTCTGCAAGTATTTCCGTGAAGAACAAGGCACAAAAAGATAAAAAAAGTCATTGTAATGTTATTTTGTTGAGGTAATGTTTACTAACAATCTGTTATAAGATATTGGTAATTAATAATTTGAGATGAAAATATAGTCTTGGTTGCGGAGGTTTTCATTTTCCAATTGGAATGACGCGTATCGACTGTGAGAATCATCTTCAGATTGTGGAAACTGGTCACGGCGCATGCCCGTTCTCCTGATCTTACACCTCTGGACTTCTTTCTGTGGGGTACGTTAAAGGAGAATGTGTACCGTGATGTGCCTACAACCCCAGAGGATATGAAACAACGTATTGTGGTAGCCTGCGGTGACATTACACCAGATGTACTGCTGCGTGTACGACATTCATTACGCCAGAGATTGCAATTGTGTGCAGCAGATGATGGCCACCACATTGAACATCTATTGGCCGGACATGTCGGGACACACTCTATTCCACTCCGTAATTGAAAACTGAAACCACGTGTGTACGTGTATATCACCCCTCATGGTAATGTACACGTGCGTCAGTGAAAAAGACCAATAAAAAGGTGGACGTAATGTGCTGTTCCAGTCTCTTCTGTACCTAAGGTCCACCACCGTTCCCCTTGGATCCCTACGTAATTAGGTGCTCTCCGATACACATGATCGAACAGAGGAGGAGTGGCACTCAAGCGTCAACTTTTGGTTACAATATCTCCGGATGTAATTAACATTTTACAATGCAACAAACGGCACTGATTACGTATTTGTTTATATGTTCAGATGTGCTAACATAACTAACGGGGTTCCATTTAAAAAAACGTAGGTTTTTGTTAAAAAACATATTTCTGTGCTTTTTTTTTATGGTTTGTATTAACCAATTACACTAGCCCCTCTCCTCACGTTCGGTCTATGGAATCGATTCGTCAGTATTTGATGTGGTTTACGAAATATATCCAGCGGTAATGTTAGGTGACTCACCCTGTATATTGAGAGACCAGACAAACTTGTGTTTCCAGTAGTTGCAGGGAAACAGTCTGGATGATTCACTAATCTGGCCTTGTAATGTCAACCAAAGCGGCCTTTCTGCGCTGGTACTGTGAACGACTGAAAGCAATTTGAAACTACAGCCATAATTTTTTCCGAAGGCATGCAGCTCTTCTGTATGTTTAAATGATGATCCCATCCTCTTGGGTAAAATATTTCGGAGGTAAAATAGTTCCCCATGCAGATCCCTGCTCGGGGAGTCCTCAGGAGGACGTCGTTTTCAAGAACAAAATTGGCATTCTACGGATCGGAGCGTGGAAAGTCAGATCCCTTAATCGAGCATGTATGCTACAAAATGTAAAAAAGAAAATAGGTAGGTTGAAGTTAGATATATTGTTTGTCTTGTTTGTTTTCTTTTACTGGGTCATACACGACCAACTCAAAACTATAAAACACGAAGATAGAGGGGAGTTGAAAAACGACTATACGTCAATCCCAATCGACGCGAGAGAAGACAGCAAGAAACAGGGTCGTGCAGAAAGAGCTATAAGATACATCATAGAGAAGCAGAGGTCCAGAACTAAAAATTGAATGACTCGCCATATTGCCGCGCTGGATAAAAAGTAAAACGCGGCCGACAGCCCGCGAGTCGTCCGCTAAAACGGCCGATACTCAGACGGCAAACCCAAGTGGGAACGTAAACGGCTAAAAAATGGGCATTCCGTCAGAAAATGGCAGACAATTAAGACTTGGGCGCAATATGCACAAAGTGGTGTGGGAGCACCACTTAACAAAAGGCGACGGCTGAAGAGGCAGTGCCCTATACGCAACCTAGTTAAAACGACGTCCTCCCGGCGGGAGCGCAGAGAGGAGGTCGTCCAAGCCGCTGGCAGAGGCTTAATAATCTGCAGCTTGTTCCCAAAAAGGGAGGACCAGTGGCGATGCGAAAGTGACACCCTCTCCTGACAGACGGCAAGACAGAGATTATCGGTGGCGATATAGGAACTAGTGGGCTGACGCACGAGGACTGCAGCCTTGGCAGCAGCGTCAGCAGCCTCGTTTCCTGGCAGACCGACATGACCAGGGACCCCACAGAAACATCACAGTGGCTCCACCAAGAGTGAGCAAGTCACAGTTTTCCTGGACCCCTTGCACTAAGGGATGGGTGGTGTACAACACACAGAGACTTTGAAGGGCGCTGAGAGAGTCTGAGCAGAGTTGGCGCCAATGACGAAGGCATACCCGGCACCGTGTTTAGTCCGAGAGCCATCAGTGTACACAAAGGTACTATCGCCAAGTTCCATGCCAAGATCGTGAAACGAAGGCGATAGAGAGAGACTGGAGTAGTGTCCTTACGAAGCGAATGGAGGCCAAGGTGAACACGGGCCGTATCACAAAGCCAAGGTGGTGAAGGTGTAACCTCCCCCTCTCTTATCGACCTTAATAACAGTAAAAATTAAACCGCGTGTACCTAATGGAAATTTGGGAAAAGCAATCGTCACCGAAGTTAATCTGTCGGTAAAGAGGGAGGAAAGGGTTACATCTAAATGAAACGAAAAATGCAAATGAAACTGGTGGAAATTAATTTTGAAAAGTGGTAAAGTTAATAAAGAAAGTAAATGTGCAGTAGTTACGTTAACAATTAACTGGCGTTAATTAGATATTTGAGATTTGGGGAAAATTACGGTCGCCAGTCCTATGGACAACTACTACAATAACTGAAAAAAAGGTTATTGCACATATAATTAGCACTAGAAGCGTGGCAACTGAAGATTGACACGTGTAGTGTGAAAACTGAAAGTTTGTCAGAAGTAATAAATTTCGCTGCACTCTGACTTAATTTAGAAAAAGAATTAATAAAACCGGAAAATTGAAAGTTAATTTAGTGACTCAAATTAATAGTGAACCTTTTTTTTGAAGCACTACGAAATTCAATAAAATAAGATTAGTCTTGGGCTACCTCAACAATCATTTCAAAAGCTATTCGAATCTACGCAATTTAGAAATAAGAGATTTAACTTTGAACTTGAATTAAATGATTTTAAAGAATTAACAATAGTAAAATTTAGTACTTACCAAGCTGAGCTGCAGTCACAGGTAAGCTAAAATAAGGTAACAAAACTCGCACTCTTAATTTGTGCTTGCGTAATCTAAATATTGTAGCCATCTATGAATACCTTAACTGAACTTTGAAATTAAAGCCGTGAAATCGAATGATATTACTTTAATGCTGGCGTTTGAATTTCAACGACACTCGAATTCATTTCGGAAAAGGTAGGGACCCTGCTTGGTAATGCAATTGGGACAATGAGCAACAAAGGTTCATGCTAAGTTGCTGTATTTTTGTGATGCAACAGTTTGAAAAGCTGAGGTCTGCCATACAGTTCTAAAACTTTACGTGCTTTTAGTCTTCCTTGTTGAAGGTTTGAAGTCGTCGATTGGGGAGGTGGCGACAGTCACTCATTGTCGGCCGTCGCTGTTGCAGAAGCTGGATGTTGGAGCGCCTTCTTCTCGACACGGTCACCAGGCGAAACGGGCTCTTGATGTGTGCCAGCTAATACTTCCAGTCCGCGACACCGTGCCAGAAACTATCATAGCAAGTCGGGCGCAATTACATGCTGCCAAACCCAGAAAGCGCGGAAACTCTTGGGAGCGTCACTCAACACACCTGCTCCACCGCCCTACTCAAGCCAGACTCAGCTCTGCCCGCGCTCCACGCGGCAGAGTTAACACTACCAAAGATCCTAAACACTTTGGTTCTCCACACAACCTATCGATGTAATAGTTCGATAGCATAGTTTTCCCTTGGCAAGACCTAGCGTAAAAATACAAATAATATTTACAAAACAAACGAATTATACACCGACATAAATGCATATATATAAATTGTAAAACAATTATAATATATAAAGACACAGAAATGTCATTTCTTCTGGTAACAAAATAAGGAAAATTTATAGTACAATAGATGTAAATAGGAGGATATGCATTTCCGGCGTTACAAAGTGTTTACACCCACTGGGGAAGTTGCAGGTAGTGTGAAGTTAAGCCGCCAGAGCAAATGCTGAAAGCGGACACCTGGAGGTAACAGGGAAGAGGGGCGCTCCTCATACTAGCGATCAAAGGAGTCATCGAAGAAGGAGGCGTAAGATGTGTGGCCACGCATGGCAGACAAACGACATGCATACCTGATGAGAAGAAAGTCATGGCAGTAGGACAGTCTTAGTTCAGCAGTTTCGGCATACAGACTCAGTCGGGCTAGTGTAAAATGCGCCAGCGGCCAAATGGATGCCACGATTGTGGATAGTGTTGAGGCAACGTATGTTGAGACAGCCAAATGGATGCGACGATGGTGTATAGTGTTGAGAGGGCGTAAGGGACCGCGTACAGCGGGCTGCCAGGTACGAGACATGGGAGGACCGAGAGAGTGTCCTACCGAGCATGAGCCCCAGGAGTTTCGTAGTTTCAACGAACGGAAGAGCTACAGGCCCAAGGTGGAAAGATGGGGGGAGAAACCAACTGCACCGCCAGAAATTCATACAAACGGTTTTGTCAGTGGAAAAACGAAAACCATTGTCGATGCTACATGAGTAAAGACGATCGAGACATCGCTGAAGACGCCACTCAATGAGACAGGTCCGTGGAGAACTGCAATAGATGGCAAAATCGTCAACGAAAAGAGAGCCGGAGATACCCGATGGAAGACACGCCATAATAGGGTTAACGGCCATAGCAAAGAGGACGACGCTTAGGACGGAAACCTGAGGCGTACTGTTCTCCTGGCTAAAGGTGTCTGACAAGTCAGAACCCACATGCACCTTGAAAACTCGGTCTTTTAAAAACTCCTCAAGGAAACGGGGCAGATGGCCACGGAAGCAGCATGTGTAGATAGTATGGAGGATACCAGTTCTCAAGTGGCTGTCGCAGGCCTTCTCCAAATCGAAAAACACGGTCATAGTCTGGGATTTCCGCAGAGAGCCATTAATGACATGGATGGACAAAGTGACGAGATGGTCAACTGGTGAACGGAGACTCGAGCCACCATACCAGTCAGACATGAATCATACGTTCCATCACCTTGCAAACACTGCTGGTGAGTGAGATGAGACGGTAGCTAGAAGGAAAGTTTTTGTCCTTACCGGGCTTAGGTATGGGTATCACGATGGGTTCACGCCAGTGTCCGGGAAATGTGCCCTCTGGCCAGATTCGGTTGTATGTTTTAAGCAGAAAGTGCTTGATGTAAGAGAAAGGTACTGCAACATCTGAATATGGACAGTGTCTGGCCGTGGGTGGAGGATCGGGATGAACTGAGAGAACGGTCTAGCTCCCTCATGGTAAATGTTGCATTGTAGCACTTACGATTCTGAGAAGGGCATCGCCCGAGCCTCCTCCGCACGTTTTCGATGGAGGAAGGCGGGGTGATATAGGAAGAGCTCGAAATTTCTACAAAATGGCGGCGCAAGGTGTTGTAGATAGCAACAGGGTCCACGATGACATCATCTGCTACTGTCGGGCCAGAAATTGCGGAATGGATCTTTGTTCCAGAGAGCCGTCGGAGGTTGGCCCACACAACGGAAGAGGGAGTGGAACTGTTAAAAGAGCTAGTGAATGAAATCCAGCTAGCTTTTTGGCTCTCCCGAAGATCACGACGACACTATGCACGGTCTGTTTATAATGAATGCAGCTGGTCATCGTAGGACGATGGTTAAAAAGGCGAAGAGCACGTCTCTACGAGTGAATTACGTCTTGGCATGCCTCAGTCCACCAAGGGACTGGGACACGGTATGGTAAAGAGGAAGTGAGGAGAATGGCACATTCTACAGTGGTAAGGATAACGTTTGTAATATATTCCACCTGGTCATGATAGCTGGGGAATCTTGTTGTTCGAAAGTCGTCAGGGATGAGCAAAGCTTCCAGTCAGCCTTAGTAAGCTGCCATTTGGGTGTGCACGCAGTTCGGGTAGGAGTCAGCAAACAGATATCACATGAGACATGGTCGCTCGAGTAGGTGTCAGAAAGAATGGACCGCTCAAGATGACAGGCAAGCTGGACGGTGCAGAAGGATAAGTATAAATGGGAATAGGTGTGCGAAGAGTCGGAAAGGAATGTGAGTGATCCTGTGTTAAGACAAAAGAAGTTAAGTTGATTAAGAAGGTCAGCCAAGATGGCACCTATCTGACATGTTCTGGGAGAACCCCAAAGGGGATGGTGCGCATTAAAGGCACCGATTAGCAGAAATAGGTGAGGTAGCTGCCCAATAAGCTGGAGGAAGTCTGCCCTGATGACATCGAATGCTGGTGCGATATAAATGGTTCAAAGCGAAAAAGTCAACCTGCAACAGTCTGAAGATGGCTAGTCAAATGGTTTAAATGGCTTTAAGCACTATGGGACTTAACATCGGAGGTCATCAGCCCCCTACACTTAGAAATACTTAAACCTAACTAACCTGAGGGCATAATACACATCCATGCCTGAGGCAGGGTTCGAACCTGCGACCGTAGCAGCAGCGCGGTTCCGGACTGAAGCGCCTAGAACCACTCGGCCACAAAGCCTGGCGTAGCTAGATAGGGAGATGGGTTGACAATGAACGTCATCCCATATGAGCAGCATGATTCCCCTGTGAGAGGGAATGCCGACCTCTGGGGGAAGGTCAAAACGGACTGGGAAGACATGCGAAAGCTCAAAGCGGGCGTGAGGACGCAATTTTGTTTCCTGAAGGCAGAGTGTAAGGGGATGCTGTGGTTCTAAAAGCAGCCATAAATTCTCTTTGTGGGATCGAAAGCCACGAACGTTCCATTGGAGGAGAGTCATGATGAGGAAGAAATGAAGGGATGCCACCTCGGTGCCTGCCGAGTGCCAGCCTGCGAAGAATCGCTGTTCCAGAGCCAGACGCAGGAAGATCCTGCTCCATGAGTTCCACAGAAGCATCAGCTTTCTTGTTCTGTCGGTCTGTGGAGTCCAACGAAGAAAAACGGTTGGTGGTGCCCACAGCGAAATGGGGGCTGGCCAGGTGAAGGTATCAAGTGGCGACACTGTCGAAGAGGATATTTGAGTCGGCAGAGGAAAAGACCGTTTGGCTTTGTTGGACTTCTTCTAGTCTTTTCAGTTAGAAGAGGAAGACTCAGTTGTTGGTTGGCTGGAGGGACCAAGGAAGTCTTCACAGAAGTATTCCTCCTGTCCTTTCCGTTCTGCCAGTTGTGCAGCCTGTGGTTTCGCCCTTTCAGGCGAGAGTTTGATGGCTTGTTGCACAGCTGGGTGAGGGGACGGCGATGCTACCTTGACACTGGGCCATTTCATAACCTCAGAGCTCAATGTGAGATCCCATGTCTGCGTGGCCATGTCGTTCATGAAGCGAGATCTCCTGGACAGCCTGGTCATCAAGATACACAGGAAAATCTCGAGAGGAGGTGGCATGGCCGCCATTGCAGTTGATACAGTGGGGAGAAAGAGGCAGACAATCGTCCTCGTGTGCACCCCTACCACAGGCTAAACATTTGGCTGGGTCTTGCCAAGACGTTCTAGTGTGGTTGAAACGATGACACTGGCAGCAGCGCATCGGATTCGGAATGTACGGTCAGACTGTGATAATTTCATAGCCTGCTTTGATCTTGGACAGAAGCATCATTCTCTGAAAATTGAGAAAAAGAGGGCACTAAGGAGGAATCTACCTTTTTCATCACCTGATGGATAGCGATGACATCCTGATCAGAGAGACATGACTGGATTTCAGTCTTGGTCAGACCGTCGAGCAGCCTAGTGTAAATAACACCATGGGAAGAATTCTAAGTTCTATGGGCCCCGACACGAACAGGATAGCCGTGGAGAAGCGAAGAGGGAAGCAGTTGTTGTGCACGAGAATCAGAAGTAGTCTCCAAAAGCGAAGTGCCATTCCTCAAACGAGAGCAGGATTTCGCAGGGCCGGCAATTGCATCAACACCTTTCTGAATAATAAACGGATTTACCGCTGCGAAGGACTGAACATCTTCAGTACGTAACACCCCGAGGAACTGTGCAGAAAGATAGGTCTTTGAATCGTTAGCCTCATTCCGTTTGCACTTCGTAGACGTTGATTGTGAAGATGATTGACTCACTGTGAGAAAATCCCCCACGATTGCCAGTATCTCCAATGGTGCCCTCCTTCCAACTGGAGGGCCCCTTCACAGGGGGGGGGGGCGGGGGGGGGGCGCACCCGCCTTAGGTGATTGTTCACACCTCAGGTCAAACCTCCCGAACACCTGACAGAGGTAGAAATCGACAATTGGGGAAGGTAGCAGCTCAGGCAGTCACCCCTCCCTGGGCTTGGCCTGTACCAGGGGTACATGCGAAACCTACCTGTCGACCTGGGGCTGGGAATTACGCATTACTCAGTCACCTGTTACATGTCAGACGATTGGGCCGGCCTTCATGAGTGCACAGGGAAGATGAAGAAAAGGAGGAACCCCAATCTCCGAAGTGGAGGAAGGATAAGAGAAGGGAAACAAAGAAAGGGAACGAAAAACAGTGGTGAGACTGTTCTTATGTCAGCGAAGGAGAATGCGAAACATTCCAAATAACACGCCAGACATGTTCCCCAAGGGAGGGGAAAAAGAATAGCAAAAGGATATACATCCAGCACAGAAGGATAAGGATGCTGCAAAGGCTGGGGCCCCGTGGTAGCCAAGCACGAATCCACCAAAGACTGGCGAGCCCCTAGGAGATGAAAGATATAGTGGGACTTAGTGAAGTTCCGTGGCAGGAGGCACAGGACTTCTGTTCGGGTGAATATAGGATTATAAATACAAAATCAGATAAGAGTAATACAGGAGTAGGTTTATTAGTGGCTAAAAAAAGGAACACGGATAAGCTACTATGAACAGCATATTGAACACATTATTGTAGCCAAGATGATGCAAAGATCACATCCACCACAGCAGTACAAGTTTATATGTCAACTAGCTCCACAGATGATGAAAAGACTGAAGAAATGAATGATGATATAAAAGAAATGATTCAGATAGTTAAGAGAGACGAACATTCGATAGTCATAGTGGATTGGAATTAGACAGTGTGAAAAGAAAGAGAAGGAAAAATAGTGGGTGAATATGGACTGAGGGAAAGGAATGAAAGAGGAAGCCGCCTGGTAGAATTTTGCTCAGAACATAATTTAATCGTAGCTGACACTTGGTTTAACAATCTTAAAAGAAGGTGCCAATGGGGAGGTTACCGTAAGAAAAAGACTGAATAATCAACAGAAGGATAACGTTCTACGAGTCGAAGCGTGGAATATCAGAATCCTGAACGTCGTAGGGAAGCAAGAAAATCTGAAAAGGGAAATGCAAAGGCTTAATCTAGATATAGTAGGGGTCAGTGAAGTGAAGTGGAAAGAAGACAGGGATTTCTTGTCAGATGAGTACAGGGTAATATCAACAGCAGCAGCAAATGGTATAACGGCAGTAGCATTCGTTATGAATAGGAAGGCAGCGCAGAGAGTTTGTTACTGTGAACAGTTTGTAACAACAACAACTGTACATATAATAATTTTTTTCTTCTGAATTTCGATAAATTAGTGTAAGCAATGTTTTGATTTCATTTCTTTTCCTTTTCGTGTCATTATGTTAAAGAAACTGTATGCAACTTTCGTTGTGAATATTAATATTTATGTCAAATTTCAAGCAATGATATAACTGAATTGAAGTGTAACCCATGTTGAATTTACACTCCTGGAAATGGAAAAAAGAACACATTGACACCGGTGTGTCAGACCCACCATACTTGCTCCGGACACTGCGAGAGGGCTGTACAAGCAATGATCACACGCACGGCACAGCGGACACACCAGCAACCGCGGTGTTGGCCGTCGAATGGCGCTAGCTGCGCAGCATTTGTGCACCGCCGCCGTCAGTGTCAGCCAGTTTGCCGTGGCATACGGAGCTCCATCGCAGTCTTTAACACTGGTAGCATGCCGCGACAGCGTGGACGTGAACCGTATGTGCAGTTGACGGACTTTGAGCGAGGGCGTATAGTGGGCATGCGGGAGGCCGGGTGGACGTACCGCCGAATTGCTCAACACGTGGGGCGTGAGGTCTCCACAGTACATCGATGTTGTCGCCAGTGGTCGGCGGAAGGTGCACGTGCCCGTCGACCTGGGACCGGACCGCAGCGACGCACGGATGCACGCCAAGACCGTAGGATCCTACGCAGTGCCGTAGGGGACCGCACCGCCACTTCCCAGCAAATTAGGGACACTGTTGCTCCTGGGGTATCGGCGAGGACCATTCGCAACCGTCTCCATGAAGCTGGGCTACGGTCCCGCACACCGTTAGGCCGTCTTCCGCTCACGCCCCAACATCGTGCAGCCCGCCTCCAGTGGTGTCGCGACAGGCGTGAATGGAGGGACGAATGGAGACGTGTCGTCTTCAGCGATGAGAGTCGCTTCTGCCTTGGTGCCAATGATGGTCGTATGCGTGTTTGGCGCCGTGCAGGTGAGCGCCACAATCAGGACTGCATACGACCGAGGCACACAGGGCCATCACCCGGCATCATGGTGTGGGGAGCGATCTCCTACACTGGCCGTACACCACTGGTGATCGTCGAGGGGACACTGAATGGTGCACGGTACATCCAAACCGTCATCGAACCCATCGTTCTACCATTCCTAGACCGGCAAGGGAACTTGCTGTTCCAACAGGACAATGCACGTCCGCATGTATCCCGTGCCACCCAACGTGCTCTAGAAGGTGTAAGCCAACTACCCTGGCCAGCAAGATCTCCGGATCTGTCCCCCATTGAGCATGTTTGGGACTGGATGAAGCGTCGTCTCACGCGGTCTGCACGTCCAGCACGAACGCTGGTCCAACTGAGGCGCCAGGTGGAAATGGCATGGCAAGCCGTTCCACAGGACTACATCCAGCATCTCTACGATCGTCTCCATGGGAGAATAGAAGCCTGCATTGCTGCGAAAGGTGGATATACACTGTACTAGTGCCGACATTGTGCATGCTCTGTTGCCTGTGTCTATGTGCCTGTGGTTCTATCAGTGTGATCATGTGATGTATCTGACCCCAGGAATGTGTCAATAAAGTTTCCCCTTCCTGGGACAATGAATTCACGGTGTTCTTATTTCAATTTCCAGGAGTGTATTGTAACATGTTTAAAATTGTAATTGTGCGCCTGGTCCATACGTAGGCAATGTATTAGGATATGTGGAGTGCAAAACCTTTGGTGAATACCCTGTCTGTAGGGGAGCGGTAAAAGGTGGATGGCAGGCGAGCGCGGGAATATGCACACGGGCGCTTCACGGCATAACGGGCTCGGCAATAGTCGGAGTTGGGCATCGGTCTGAGAAACACGCTCTGAATCGAGGAGGCTCTCCTGGAAAACGTGATTTCATTGAGCCTCGGATGTGCCGTTTCCGACGACTATACAGCATGGCTATATTCCATAGGCACTAAATGGAAAAGGATGGCGACGCTAAGAAGGAGCAAAGTGCCGATACACCAAGAGCCATAGCTGTGATTGTATGTGTGCTGTGCGCCTCGCCATCTCGCCGCCCGCCAACCGCCGCATCGACACGAACAGGTTGAATCTTTAGAATTGTATTCGTGTGGACCAGTGTTAATTTTGTTCCTGACTGTTCAATAACAACTTAACTTTTACCAGAATTGTCCTATCAATTAATTATCCTCATCACTAACCTAGACAGGGTCCTTTCCACATGTTGTGCAATCCGAGTGTCCCGAAATGAAGATTTAAAGTTTATGTTAATAAGAATTACCTGCAGACCTATCTATGCTAGAAAGATGTTTAAGGAGCTTTATTGTTAATGAAAATATAAGCAAAGAACAAATGTCTGACAAAGTTGGAAGATTATTTTGGAATTGGTTTAGTAATGAAGCTTAATTAATTTGAGACAAAAATAATGGTAGTTAAATGAGGAAGTAATAAGACAAAAAGAGTAGTAACTCATATATTGTAAATCTTGAGTGCTTAATGCTTCCAATAGTTAATAGTTTCAACACAGTGATCATAAAAGTTTCAGGGTCCCCCCTCCACTCTTTTCTTTTCTATTCATTTAATTCTGAAGTGTACTGAACTGATTTGACCAGCAAAGTTAAACTCAATATAAAACCTAAATTTATCAGTGTTTTACCCTTATTAAAATTGACATTGTATGTGTATTTCAAAAGTGCTATTTCTAGGGTAACCTATGCCCGATTTCAGTCGGATCAATAGACAAAACGCAGTTTGTAGTAATCATTATAGTGTGATGTTGTGTATTTATAGCTTGTCCAAATTAGTACAGAAAGGGAAAATATTAGTTCAGTAGATTTTTCTGGTTCTAAAATATTCCATATAATGCAGTATTACTACGTGTTGTTATGCTTGTACGTACATCCACTTGTACAAGGATAAAACTCACGTAATGCCTAATTAGGATGGCGACCGTATTATTAACAATTGGTAGCATCTGCTGTGTATGTTTCTTGCCCGTCCTAACGTGTAGTTGCACTTTATACTTGCTTGACGTATCGTTGTTGTTACTGAGTGGGTGTAAGTCTGATTTTGCCTCCATTCAGGTACACGCGGTCAACATATTTACTAAAATCCTTTCTTATAAGGTGAAGCCCGTCAACTTACCATAGTACAGGCTTTAATGAGTTAACGTACGCCCGGGCGAAGACGTTACAAGTTCAGCGATAGGGTTGTTATTATTAGAATCGACAACAAACCAACAACGACAACGATAGTTCAGGTATACATGCCGATGTCGCAAGCTGAAGATGAAGAGATAGAGAAAGTGTATCAGGATATTGAAAGGGTAATAAAGTGTGTAAACGGATATGAAAATCTAATAGTCATGGGAGACTGGAATGCAGCTGTAGGAGAATGAGTAGAAGGAAAGGTTGCAGGAGAATATTGGATTGTGAAAAGGAATGAGAGAGGAGGAAGACTAATTGAGTTCTGTAACAAGTTTCAGCTAGTAATAGCGAATACTCAGTTGAAGAATCACAAGAGGAGGAGGTATACTTGGAAAAGGCCGGGTGATACGGGAAGATTTCAGTTAGATTACATCGTGGCCAGACAGAGATTCTGAAATCAGATACTGAATTGTAAGGCGTACACAGGAGCAGACATAGACCCAGATCACAGTATAGTAATGATGAAGAGCAGGCTGAAGTTTAAGACATTAATTAGTCAGAAAGAATCGATACGGATAGAAGTCGGATACGGGAGTACTAGAGAATGACGAGAAACGGTTGAAGTTGTCTAAGGCTATAGATGCAGCAGTAAGGAATAGCTCAATAGGCAGTACAGTTCAAGAGGAATGGACGGCTCTAGAAAGGGTAATCACCGAATCTGGGAAGGAAAATTTAGATACTAAGAAGGTAACTGCGAAGTAACCATGGGTAACAGAAGAAAAACTTCAACTGTTCGATGAAAAGAGGAAGTACAAAAATGTTCGGGAAAACTCAGGAACACAGAAATACAAGTCGCTGGGGAATGAAATAAATAGGAAGTGCAAGGAAGCTAAGACGAAATGGCTGCAAGAAAAATGTGAAGGCATCGAAAAAGAAATGATTGTCGGAAGGACAGACTCAACATACAGGAAAGTCAAAACAATCTTCGGTGACATTAAAAGGAAAGGTTATAACATTAAGAGTGCAACGGGAATTCCACTGTTAAATGCAGAGGAGTGAGCGGATAAGTGGAAAGAATACATTGAGAGTCTCTATGAGGGTGACGATTTGGCTGATGTGATAGAAGAAGAAATAGGAGTCGATTTAGAAGAGATAGGGGATCCAGTACTAGAAGCAGAATTTAACAGAGCTTTGCAGGAGTTAAGATCAAATAAAGCAGTAGGGATGGATACCATTCCGTCAGAATTTCTAAAATAATTGGAGGAAGTGGCAACAAAACGACTTTTCACGTTGGTGTGTAGAATGTAAGAGTCTGGCGACATTCAATCTGACTTTCGGAAAAGCATCATCCACACTATTCCGAAGACGGCAAGAGCTGACAAGTGCGAGAATTACCGCACAATCAGTTTTTTTTTTTTTTTTAAAAAAAAGGTTCAAATGGCTCTGAGCACTATGTGACTCAACTTCTGAGGTCATTAGTCCCCTAGAACTTAGAACTACTTAAACCTAACTAAACTAAGGACATCACACACATCCATGCCCGAGGCAGGATTCGAACCTGCGACCGTAGCAGTCGCGCGGTTCCGGACTGAGCGCCTAGAACCGCTAGACCCCCGCGGCCGGCTCAGCTTAACAGCTCATGCATCCAAGTTGCTGACAAGAATAATATCCCGAAGATTGGGAAAGAAAACTGAGGATGCGGTAGATGACGATCAGTTTGGCTTTAGGAAAAGTAAAGGGACGAGAGAGGCAATTCTTACGTTGCGGTTAACAATGGGTGCAAGACTAAAGAAAAATCAAAACACGTTCATAGGATTTGTCGACCTGGAAAAAGCGTTCGACAGTGTAAAATGGTGCAAGGTGTCCGAAATTCCGAGGAAAGTGGGGGTATGTTATAGGGAAAGACGGGTCACATACAATATGTACAACAGCAAAGAGGGAAAAATAAGAGTGGACGCCAAGAACGAAGTGCTCGTATTAAAAAGGGTGTAAGACAAGATTGTAGCCTTTCACCCCTACTGTTTAAATATGTACATCGAGGAAGCAATGATGGAAATAAAAGAAAGATTCAGGCGTGGAATTAAAATTCAAGGTGAAAGGATATCAATGATACGATTCAGTGATGAAATTGCTATCCTGAGTGAAAGTGAAGAAGAATTACATGATCTGCTGAACGGAATGAACAGTCTAATGAGTACAGAGTATGGACTGAGAGTAAGTCGAAGAAAGACGAAGGTAATGAGAAGTAGCAGAAATGAGAACAGCGAGAAACTTAACATCAGGATTGATGGTCACGAAGTAGGTGAAGTTAATGAATTCTGATTCCTAGGCAGTAAAATAACCAATGACGGACGGAGCAAGGAGGACATAAAATGCAGACGAGCAATGTCTAAAAGGATATTCCTGGCCAAGAAAAGTCTGCTAATATCAAATATAGGCCTTAATTTGAGGAAGAAATTTCTGAGAATTTACGTCTACAGTATAGCATTGTACGGTAGTGAAACAGGGACTGTGGGAAAACCGGAACAGAAGAGAATCGAAGCATTTGAGATGCGGTGCTACAGACGAATGTTGTAAATTATGTGAAGTGATAAGGTAAGGAATGAGGAGGTTCTACGCAGAATTGGAGAGGAAAGGAATATATGGGAAACACTGATAAAATGAAGGGACGGGATGATAGGACATCTGTTAAGACATGGGGGAATGACTTCCTTGTTACTAGAGGAAACTGTAGAGGGCAAAAACTGTAGAGGAAGAGATTGGAATACATACAGCAAATAATTGAGGACGTAGTTTGCAAGTGCTACTCTGAGATGAAGAGGTTAGCAAAGGAGAGGAATTCGTGGCGGGCCGCCGTATCAAACCAGTCAGAAGACTGATGACAAAAAAAGGAAGGGTGTATACATGGAAGAGACCTCGAGACACGAGAAGGCTGATTTTATAATGGTAAGACAGAGATTTTGGAACCAGATTTTAAATTGTAAGATATTTCCAGGGCAGATTTGGACTCTGACAACAATTTATTGGTTATGAACTGTGGATTAAAACTGAAGAAACTGCGAAAAAGGTCGGAATTTAAGGAGATTGGACATGGATAGACTGAAAGTACCAGGGGCTGTAGAGAGTTTCAGAGGAAGCATTAGAGGACAATTGACAAGAAAGAGGGAAAGGAATAGAGTGGAAGAGAGTGGGTAGTTCTGAGAGATGAAGTAGTGAGGGCAGCAGAGGATCAAGTAGGTAAAAAGACGAGGTCTAGTAGAAATCCTTGGGTAGCAAAGAAGACATTGCATTTAACTGCTGAAAGGAGAAAATACAAAAATGCGGTAAATGAAGCAGGCGAAAGGGAATAGAAACATCTAAAACACGAGACTGACAGTAAGTACAAAATTGGTAAGCGTGAATGGCTAGAGGGAATCGAACCCGAACCGCCACGTGGCACACAAGCATTGTACCATCGTAAAACCTTTCTCGCACAAGGCAATTAGAGATGCTATGTAAACTTGAAAGTTTTGAAAGTCTATTTTCTCGAGAATTTTTGAGAGTTGCGTAGAACTACTTCGGGACACTGATATTTTGTTTCTGAGATTGACGTGCCACAATTATAAGACATTATAAAAATCCGATAGCCGTGTGGTCTCCTTGTAAGTCGCGAATGATCTTAATAAATCTTGAAACATTTGAAAGACGGTTTATTTCTTTTGTGCCAACTGAAACACAAAGAAAATCAAGGTAGTTTTGATAAGAAATTATTTTGTACAAGTCCCAGATTCTTCTGTTGCCACCACTGTTGATAGGTAAAGGTAGAAGTGAATCACGCCTTAGGTATATGTGTACAAAATATGTTTTTTCCAACACAGGGCGCATTCTTTAGACATAGTCAGGTAAACATGTCTTGAACCTCGTGGAGTGTTTTGGCATGTATTAGAACCCTTTCAGTAGCCTGCAGCTCGGGACACAGCTTCACAATATCGTCTTATCAAATACAAATATAAGTGCAGCATAAGGAAGAGGCAAACTGAAGTGAACCGACTACGGATTGTATCTATACACAAGCCCTTATTCAAGTACTACACCAACACTTAGTGCGAGAGCAAAGTATTCGCGTTAATCGTATTTCTTCTGAGAAGCGAACGAAGCATTACAACCAGCAAACTATCTGAAAAATTCGGAAATATCTGAAAAATTCGGTCGCCAGTGTACTACGGCAAAAAACTTCTATCCGAAAATAGAGGCGAGTTTGCTGTTAACAATGGAATGAACGACGAAGTCACTGTCTGTGGTTCACTATCACATGATTTGCAAAAAAGATTGTGATTCCAGTACTCTGACTATCCAGAGGAGGTTTCCGGAATTAAGACTTCTCTTCTTAAAACGTTGTTTTATCGCTTTTCTCATAACTTCAAACTGTGATTACAACTATTTGTTTTACATCGCTTCAACCAGAGAAAAGTTCTACTTACGACGTCTCAAAATCTGCAGTTCTGGAGCTGCAAAGCGCAGACTAGAAAAAATATTTATCCACCTTTTTTAAAAATGTCGTTGTATCTCCTGCATCGCACACTAGGAGGCCAGAATTACTACACATGTCCATCTAACAGAAAGTATGCAGCTAACACACTCTCCCTCTCTCTTCCGTAATCTCGTAAGAGAAGCAGAGGCTAATTGCCACGATGTAATTTAAGTATTCGGTCTAGTCTCGTCAAATGGAGTTCTTATTTTTACTTACTTGGATGTATGATGTCGAGCTACGCTGCTCTCTGGAAAAAAAGTCGTAAGTGGCGCCATGTAGCTGCAATGTGTGGCCCATTTAAAGAATTAATTACTTACAGCAATAGCACTCTGCAGAAATTATATTTCTCTTAAAAGAAATACGTAACAGAAATTATTTAAAAAGAATAGCAAGTCAAAATCTAAGTAATGAAAATAGAAATATTTCCAGCGACTTACACTATATTACCGTCTGTAGTAAATTACAGTTTACACTTATACAAACTTGAATAGTCAATTTTTAATACCATCTCCTTCTCGGTGGCAATCTCCAAACGCCCCGTTTCGTCATCCATCCACAAACGCTTTCTTCCATATTCAAGAAAAACGGGAGACATCTCCTTGTCACGACCGTAGAAAACGTTAATTTTAATGACATGTCTGATCAGAACGTTTCAGCAATTTTAATTGTGTTTCACATAATAACTGGAAGCGTACATAGGTTTCCAGGTGCGTGGAACAGACGTGTGACGAGCAGGATGAGATAACGATAACGAGTCCCGAGGCAACCGGAAGTTCTTTGAGTCTCAATGGCAGACCAAACACGCCACGACGACGAGGGTTAAGCTCACAGGTATCAAGAGTAACCTTCTGAAGCACAAAACGGAGGAATTTTCATCTTTCTGAGTCTAATATTTACCGTCTTCAATTTTTCGTAAAAACGCGGATTTTGCCTAAAACATTGCTCTGGTCAGATTGAGCCTTATAACTTTTAATTACGACATACTTTTGCATGTTATGACCAATTTTTAAGCTTCTAGTCTTATTATTCAGTGCCACAGATTTTTTTTTCTTAAGATCGTATATTTTGCGTTACGTACTCATTTGAACATTCTGAGACCTTACAATATTGAACATTAATATACTTAAGCATACACTGAGTTTGGAAAGGTTATTTTACTTTCTACTTTCACTCTTAGATTATGGTGAAATCCTTTGTATGGTAAGCACAGGCGCGTTATGAAGACGTCGCGCTGGTAACAGGGAACTGGGGTAAAGCCCGGCACACTTGCTCGTCCCTGTACCTCTTCCAATGACACAGTGCGTGTTTAGCCTCATCACCTTTTGTTTATTTTTGTGAAAAAAAATTATTTCTGAACAAAAGTAAATATTGTAAACAAATGATGTTAGTACAGCTGACCTCTTCGAAATGAAATTGATTTTAGCTAAAGTGGATTTTTTCAAATCACATACATAAAATAACATAGAAACATGAAATAAAATTTTCGATTGTCACAAAATTAATTTCGTTATTTAGAAGTATCAGTCTTTACCTGAAAGAGAAACAAACAAAAGCATTTCGATTTTCAGTACTCATTAAATCACAGTCGTAGGCACCAATGTGTATGTCCATAGGAACCACTTTCACTAAAACATTTAAGGTACTGTGGTTCGTGTCCTTCTTAACACTATAACAAAAAGGGGTCGCGGGGAAGTCACTATGGTTGTTGTTCTCACTTTTTTCTCCATACAACTTGTAGGTTGCCTTTAATGAAGCCTCCATATCCCTGAAAAACACGTAACGTAACCCAAATTTCTTTTCTCACCTTATATCTAAGGCAGGACAAAACAGCATTTTATACTCTATTTTCCTTCTATAATTTAAGTAAACAATTGAGAAGCTATCAGAAAATTTTTCGTTTTTAAAAATATATTATTTGGAAAACTATTTTAACTTTTTCAAAACAATTATTGGCAATACGCCGCTTCATAAAATGGTGACGTTACTTTAGCTCACTTTTATTAGTTACCTCGTTATTGCAATTGAGTCACGAACTTTGCAGTTTTTTTAACCATAGCTATTATTCTCTGAAAGTCAACACGGGCTTTTGAAATAGTTACATTTTGGGCTAGTTTTCAACCTATTTCATTGCCTTAAATGTCGCTTTACTTAGAAAATCGAGTAACCTTTGTAAGCTCTATCTTCATATGGCTCAATTATCGTACCGATTAGTGTGCTAAAGAAGTCATTTGTTCGACAGTAGTTACTTTGCTTTGATACACACATAATTAAAAAGCTATATTATTATAATATATCAATGCTCTACAATCTGCATTTCTTAGCACCTTCGTTTATCTTCATTGTTGTCAGTATGTGTTAATATTTATCTGTTAATTGGCCACCTGATTTAAGCAAGACTACGCGTTTCTCAACCCTTTTTACGAGATGTGAGGGAATTGGAAACCAATTTTCCACCATTTTACGATATACGTCAGCCTACTACCATGATTTCTCCTATTTTTCTCTATTTTCATCTATCCATATGTTTCACTTCACAGTCAGCCAGAAAGCGATGAAGAACTTAAAAAAATTCTACTTATGCTATTTACTCAACGGGATCAGGAACTACGATTATAAATAAAAGTTCTGTGTTTTAACTGATTGATATGTCTTGGAAAGTTCACATGTACAAAATATATAATATCTTCAATAGTAATAATAATAATAATAATAATAATATCCCTATCGAAGCAGCGCTATTAACAGTTTACAGGCGACCTCTACGGGAAGTTCCAAGTAAAATGGTCTATCGCCCTGACTTCTAATCATCAAAAGTTAATTGCTCGCCTTAAAAGAGGAAAAATAATCTCGCCACCTGCCACTCTGTTTTGTCAACATTGCCGAGCGCTCACAAACAGTTACTTCCGTGAAATGTAAGCGATTCAGGATCGCGCACAGTCTTTGCTGGTTCACTACCTACTTTTACCGGAATCGCTTTATTTAGCTGTCAAGTTCTGACGTCATCAGAAGCACAGCCCACGTAGGCGTTTGACTGACGCGGACAGATTGTAATCTCTGTGCGAAGTGTCTCTTCCAGCTGCCTCTTTGGCTGTATTTATATAACGGCGCGGTGGGCCACCAAACGTGACATCCGCTATCAACAACCCTAGGCACAGGTAGAAGTATGTAAATGGCACCTTTTTCGGACACATATTAATTAATATCCGTGTCGTTTAACAATTTACAATGTTCTTAATTTTTATATAAATAGAGTTAAATTTGCATTAGTAACTGAAAAAGATGTAGCTCGACTGCATTTAAACTTTGCCAGCTAGAATTCTTAGAACAGAATAGGCAGTAGACCATGACCTCTGAACTGCCTCTTTAATGTTCCTTATAATTATTATTATTTAGAGTACAGTCTTGAAACTTGGTACAGCTGTATTATGGCATGAACATAACCGAGTGCTGTAATTAGAACTTTGCATTACAAATACAAATGATATTTAATCTATCATGAATAAGGACATTTTTGTTCTAAATTTGGATTTTAGTAAATAATTTGAAAACTAATAGAAGTAGATTATTGGTATCACCTATTTAATGTTTTTACATCAAACTGAGGCTACATACGAATTATCATCTTTCTGTGTCTAATATTTACCGCCTTCAATTTTTGGTAATCACGCCGATTTTGACCAAAATATTGCTCTGAACATGTTGAGACTTCTAACTTTTAGTGACGACATACTTTTGCATATTATAATCAGTTTTTAGCGTTCTGGGCTTAATAATCAGTGCCACTGATTTTTTTCTTAAGATCGTATGTTTTGCCTAACATATTCCCTGGATCATTCCGATATCTTACGATATTACCATTAATATGCTTAAACATGCACTGACTGAGTCTGGAAAGGTTAGTTTCATTTTTAATTTGACTCTTAGTTTACGATGAAATTCATTGTATGCTAAGCACAGGCGCGTTATGAAGTGAATTGGGTAAACCCCGAGACACTCGTTCGCCTCTATACCTCTTACAATGATGCAGCGTTTGTTTCAGCTCACTGTTCCAAGTTTATTTCACTCACTCACAAATGGCAGTCACGTGAACGGCCAATGATTTGGTAGCTATGACACCCTGGTGGCACACGCCTCAAGTTTTTCTGAGCGTCTCTTGCTCCAGAATGTGTAAAAAGCATTTTTTGCGACATGAAAACACAAAAAACAATAAATTACTTCGATTCGCTCTTTTTACCAAGTAAGCAGTGTTTTCTGGTAAACGGATTTCGTTAATACTACCAGGGAAATTGCACATGAAAAGCGGCCACTTTACACCAGAGGAAAATTGAGCTGTCCTCGAGGGAGCATATAGCTGGACAAGTGATAATCATTTTCTATTTAATTCTCCGGCTTGGCGGCATTATATCATTAGGCTAGGTAAACAGCTCCATACTTCTGAAACTTCAAAGAAGGGATATGTGGACATGTGTGAATATCAGTGAACTATCAGATTGTAAGAACGAAGTAGAAGGGAGTTGGTTGGGGAGTGGTAAGGTACCGGGATTAGAAAATTATGTACACTTGAACAGCAATTAATTATCAAAACAAATTAAAATCTTTACATTTAGAAAATACACGATTTAACAGTGGGGGCATTGGTGCCTAGTGAATAAGGCTGTCAAGACTATTTCACACTCAACTTGAAACGCCAGATCGACGTGCCGTCATCATTCCTGGATAAATTCCGAAACGCGTCTAGGAGGAATGACGTCATTCCTTGCCAGATGTTTGACTTTTACCATAGTGACCCAGTCAGTCTGAATGCAGAACTACTGACTGTTTTAATTTCAAGTTTGATTAGGATAACTAATGGCTATAGAAATACTTTTTCAAGTGATATAATTACAAATTTAACATTTGTTTTCCTTTACTTGTACTGTGAAAATTGCTTCTTCGATTCTTGATCAACACGAAGTACCCTATAGGGTTTGATGAGTGAGTTTGCGAGTATCAAAATATGTCACATAAATGGTCGTACCTTTTGGACTGCATTGACTTGGAAGTTAACGTTTATTATACTGCCTAGGAAGCATAGACCTTAGTATGTGACATAAATTTTAGCTAGTTACGTCTACGCGTTGCTAAGCAAAATGGGTTTTAATAGATGGTCGGGCGGAAAGTCTAATAACAAACAACAAAAAATTTTGTTTTCGTGTGATATAATTACAAATCTACATCTTTTGGATTTTTTTTGGTTGTACTGTGAAACCTTGCACTTGCCAAATACTCGATTTAACAGTGTAGGCATTGGTGCCAAGAGAATAAAGCTGTCAAGACTATTCACACACAACTTGAAACGCCAGATCTACGTGCCGTCATCATTCCTGGATGTCTGATGATGGATAAACTAAGAAACGCGTCTATGAGCAATTTCATGATTCTAGGGCAACGCGAAGCACCCTATAGGTTTTGATGAGTGAATTTTCAAGTATCAAAATATGTGACATAAATGGGCGTATCTTTTGACAGCATAGACTTAGAAGCATCAATCTCTTACGCCGCCAAGCGACCATAGACCTCAGTATGTGACATAAATTGCAGTTTGGTACGTCTGGCCATTCCTCAGAAGAAATGTTTTCAACAGTTGTACAGACAGGCAGAAGGATAAAAAAGTTATCCTGTAATGGTTCCGTTTGCACCGACTGAGTTGAGGAACCTTAAAAAACAACCCATACCACAGCACTTTGGTGTGCCCAAAATATAATTATCAAAAAAATTTAAAAAACAAAATGTATTTCAGCAGTACGTAGTTACTGCTATACGGTGTTACTTCTTAACAATTACAGATCAAGAACATCAACTGATCAAACGCTAAACAACTGCATGAACGGTTTAAGACCAATGATAAATGTCTACAAAGGCGATGTCAAAATAATTTACAATACTAATCAATTGCAGCAAGAGTTATTAACAGAAAATGACAGATCAAGAACATAAACTCATGGAATCCATAACTAAACTTAGCAACTGCACAAAAGACTTCAAAAGGTCCAGTGATAAACGCCTACCACGGCGAAGTCAAAACCACTTAAAGTACTTACAATTTTCACACAGATTTTATTTAGGAACATGATCCATGGGCCACAAAGACCACCTTACGCTGACACTCACCAGTTCCAAGTGAACAGAATTGCACTACAAAAAATTTGCATCTACATTTACATGTACATGTACATGGATACTGTGCAAAGCACACTTAAGTGCTTGGCTGAGAGTTGATCGAACCACCTTCACAATAATTCTGTGACAGAATCTGAAACAGTGCGGGCAAAAATCGAACACCTGTATCTTTCATGCGAGCTCTGATTTCCCTTATTTTATTACGATGATCGTTTTTCCGCATGTAGGGCGGCGTCAACAAAATATTTTCGCATTCGGAGGAGAAAGTTTGTGATTCGAATTTCGTGACAAGATTCCGCCACCACGAAAAAGGCCTTTGTTTTAATGATGTCCACAGGAAATCCTGTATCATCTCAGTGACACTTCCTTCCATATTTCTCGATAGTACAAAAGATGCTGCTCTTCTTTGAACTTTCTAAATTTACTCTGTTATCTCTATCTGGTAAGGATGTAAGTAGGCTGTTTGGGTTCTTATGCTGGTAACGCCACCGCAACGTAGCGCTCTGTATGAAAATCACTGGCTGTGCTGCGTGCAGTCTGTGGCTGGTTTGCATTGTTGTTGGCTATTGTAGTGTTGGGCAGTTGGCTGTTAATAGCGCCTAGCGTTGCGCAGTTGGAGGTGAGCCGCCAGCAGTGGTGGATGTGGGGAGAGAAATGGCGGAATTTTGAGAGCGGATGATCTGGACGTGTGTTCGTCAGAAACAGTACATTTGTAAGAATAGGTGTCATGAACTGCTATATATATTATGACTTTTGAACACTATTAAGGTAAATACATTGTTTGTTCTCTATCAAAATCTTTCATTTGCTAACTATGCCTATCCGTAGTTAGTGCCTTCAGTAGTTTGAATCTTTTATTTAGCTGGCAGTAGTGGCGCTCGCTGTATTGCAGTAGTTCGAGTAACGAAGATTTTTGTGAGGTAAGTGATTTGTGAAAGGTATAGTTTAATGTTAGTCAGGGCCATTCTTTTGTAGGAATTATTAAAAGTCAGATTGCGTTGCGCTAAAAATATTGTGTGTCAATTTAGTGTTGATCAGAATAAGTAAAGAGAGTAATGTCTGAGAACGTTCAGTTTTGCTCTGCTGTTTGAAAAGCAAATAACGTAAGAGGTTTATCAGCACAGTAATTCATTAATTTTTCTAAGGGGACGTTTCATATGTCGGCCCGTAGCCGAGGATACATCACTGGAATCTTCTGATTTTTTTCTTGTAGTTTGTGTTATTAGTGTAGCTATTGCTTATTGCTAGCGCGTAATTATAGAGAGAATTTCCTTTGTGGTGGTAGTTTTTCATTTTTGTACAGTAAAACAGTTGTGACATGCATACAGATTTGCACCAAGTATTTCGCAGCTGCGCTTGCAATTAACGAGATATCATTTTCAGTGCTATGTTAATGTGTTTTCTTATTTTGCTCTTCAAATTGTGGTTTTCTGTGTTATCGTGTGAAATGTGACAATAATGGCGTGTGAAAAACGTAACACTAGGCTCCAAAGTAAAATGAGAAATAATAGTGACGACGAGCGTAGCTTATCAGCACCACTGTGTAGTGAATTAACAGACATTCAAAGTAGTAATATGGTAATTGTCCACAGGGAAATGGTGCGGGCGGCAAATAATAGCGTAGACAGTGTAACAAATAGTGAACAGGGAAGCATTATCGATCGATCGGTCGACAACAGCTGGCCTCAGGATTCCGAAATGACAGGACGCAATCTTGCAAATACTGTAGATTCAGGTTTTGCGTCCTCGCCGTTTTCTCAAACAAGTCAAGACACATTTTCTGCTTTCCAAAATGCGAATATTGCCGGTTCAAATGCACTGCCGAATAGCACTGAGGAACATGTTTCAGACACCAGTGCATTGTTATTACAATTAATGCAACAAATGGGACAAAAGCTTCAAAAGTTAGACACAATGGAACAAAATCTTCAAAAGTTAGACACAATGGAACAAGACCAGAGACAAACACAGCAACAGTTAGACACAATGGAACAAAATCTTCACACCACGCTTGAACAAACACGTGAAGATTTAACTACTGACTTACATAAAATCGAATCGAAATGTCAAAAAGTCTGTAATGACGTAAAAACACAAATTTGTGAGCATTTCCAACCTATTTTTTCGCGGCATGAAAATACATTACAGAATCACGAAGCAGGCATAAAAGAACTGCAAACTATTGTTCATGAAAATCATGAGACCTTGAAAGCTAAAATTGACTCAGTTGCATCTACCGATTCGGTTACGAAACTTGCAAAAACTCAGGAAAACTTAAAGGACACAGTAGACACGATTTCAACACAAATGGACACTTGAAACTTGGTTCAGAAAAACACACTGACGAGATAAGTACACTATCGGAGAAAGTAGCCGAACTTTTGGATCAGCTCACTAACTTATCTACAAAGGTAGATGATGATCTGAATGACACAAGACCTGTAGCCATCACTGACACAGAAGAGTATGAACAAATTAAGAAATTCAAACAAAATCAGAATCAAATTAATACGCAACACAAATGAGAAATCCGGGAAGTACAAGATCAGTTGGCACAAGTAATACAAGAATTACAAATTTCAGAGGACACTCGCGCTCCCACACGGGAAGAGGGACTTAGAAATACGGAAAAGCCGCAAAAGAATAACACAGGGCATTTCGGAAATTATGAAAGAAATTGGCAAGGTGCACCGAATTTTGAGATGGAACCGCCGACACGATGTAACAATGACCGATATGCTACTCGCCGACACGATGATTTTGACTATAAGCTGTTCATTACTACACGTAAATTCAAAACATTTAAGAATTCTGCCAACGACATTCATCCACAAGCATGGCTCCATCAATTCCCTCATTGTTTTCCTCCCAACTGGTCATTGGAGCACAGGTTAGAATTTATGTGTGGCTACTTGGAGAATGAACCAGCTGTAAGAATGCGATCGGTCATTCACGATTGTCACAGTGAAGGAGAATTTTATCATGCCTTCCTCTCAGCATATTGGTCTCAAGCTACACAAGACCGAGTAAAACATAGCATCATAATGGTGAAACATTTCGAACAATCTGAATATTCCAGTCTTGTGAAATATTTTGAAGACATGTTGCACAAGAATCAGTACCTGTCAAACCCTTACAGACCCTCAGAACTCATCCGCATTTGCTTAATCAAATTGCCGCATCCGCATTTGCATAATCAAATTGCCTGAACATTTACGACATATTATTTTGGCAGGACGTTGCAAAGATGACATTGAAGCTTTTCTGGGACTGTTACAAGAATCGGAAATTTACACAGACAATCGCGGAACGCGAAAACAGGAGCACAACAATTACGGGTCACATCCGTCACAATTTCGCGATGACAGAAATAATAAATGGACACGACAAGGCTATTCTTACAACGTAAATCGTGACCAAAACGGACACCACCCGTATGACAACCGTTGGCAGAGTAGTAATAATTACAGGGAAAGATCACCTCTCCGTGGTAATGACTATCACAGAGACAATCAGAGAAACAGACAATATGGGAACCAAAATAATTATTATCATGGGAGACAGAATAACTTCAGACGCAACGGTCCAGCGCGCAGTTACGATTCAGGGAGAAATTCTCAACCACGTGACCGACAAGAAAGAAAGTATGGAATCTACCGACATGACGACAGACGATATGATCGTAACGACAGACCTGAATTGCATCAGAACTGGCGGGATTCAAACAGGGCAGGGCTCTCTCGACAAGGTGAATTTGTAGAAGTTAGGTCCCCGAATCCCAATAACGATGCGCGCCAACAAAGAGACAATAGGCAATGACTCATACCGCTGGCAGCCACAAAACGTACGTATGAAACTAACGACGCAGCTGCCGTAGCTAGTAATTACGTAAAAATGGAAGACATTAGGGACATCTTACTCCAGGAACACGACGTAAAACATAACAACATTGCATATCCTGTGATTCACATTACAGTAAATGACGTAAAATTTGCGGCAGTACTTGACTCTGGCAGTCCCATTTCAGTAATTAATGAAACAGCTTTTAGCAAATGCAACAAATCCAACGATTGTCCCACACTTCCTTTACGTAAGATTAAATTACAGGGTGCAATTTTTGGAAAAAGTGTAGATGTACGCCAACAAACCAACTTAGAATTCTTTTGTCAAAGCCACAGCTTCTCTATGAACTTTCTTATTGTTCCATTATTGTCCACGGAAATTATATTGGGAGTAGACTTTTTGAATGAATACAAAGCAATCTTAAACTTTCACGATGCTGAAATAAGTTTAGAGAAAGTATGTAAGTCAATTGCTTTCGAATTTGAAGATTAGCTCTCAAACCATGACGAGGAAATTAATCGGCTTTACCTTCTGTTAGGCAACAGTTCGGAATTTTCGACGGAACTTGACACTAACAGTCACTCTGCAAGTACTGACAGGGGTGATATCGACGGCGTATTTGATACTAATGAGTTAATTCAGAATAAAATTCAAACAATTGAGAACTGTAATGACATTGATAGGCAGGGCCTTTTTGAGATTTTAGAAGCACATTCCACAGTTTTTACTTACAAAACAGGAACAATCAAGGGATTTCAATACCAATTTCGTGTTCGTGAACATACTAAATTTTGTGTTAGACCATACGTAATTTCGACACATTATAGGGACCGTGTTAGAACAGAAATACAATCTATGCTTGACGAGGGCATTATTGAGCCTGCAGTAAGCTCATACAACAATCCATTACATGTTGTTGAGAAGAAAAATGGGTCGATCAGACTTGTCTTAGATTCGAGACAAGTCAATACTATCATCATTCCTGAAACAGACAGGCCGCAAACGATGGAAGAAATTCTTCAAAATTTTAATGGTGTAAAAGTCTTGTCTTCTATTGATCTCAGATCCAGCTTTTATCAGATCGAACTTCATCCAGAATGTAGAAAATACACAGCTTTCCTTTGTTTCGGCGTTTGTTATCAATTTCGGAAACTTCCTTTTGGTTTGAACATTTCTTCGGAAGCGTTCATTCGCGGGCTAAATGCCATATTACCTGATTTCTTAAAACGTCACATCACCTTATATGTTGATGATATTCTAATAGCAGAAGCCTCATGGGAACAACATAATCGCATCCTCAACAGTTTGTTACGTATTTTTGCAGAATCTGGAATTACAGTTAATTTGGAAAAGTCTGAATTCGGTAGGTCAAAGGTGAGGTTTTTGGGACATATTATTTCTTCTGAAGGCATTCAGCCGGATCCTGAAAAGTTAGAAGCAATCAGAGCCATTCTAGTTCCATCCACCAAAAAACAAGTCCGCGGTTTTCTAGGTCTCGTAAATTTTTACCGTCGTTTTCTGAATATGCAAATTCTAATGACACCAAAACTTGGTTCTCTCACTGGCAAAAATACTATTTGGAACTGGGATGAACAAGCACAGTTGGAATTCAATTCTTTGAAAGAATCGCTACTTAACGCACCAATATTAGGTCATCCAGATCTGTCACAAGATTTCTACCTTAGCACGGATTCTTCTAAAGTCGGTCTTGGTGTACATTTATTTCAAGAAGCCATAGAAAATGACACTACTGTTCAGAAAACCATTGCTTTTGCTAGCGGAGTGCTAACAAAATCTGAAACAAATTATTCCGTTACTGAATAAGAAGCTTTAGCTATCGTTTGGGCATTTAACAAATTCTGTTTCTTTCTTTCTGGTAAGCACGTTAAAGTATACAGTGATCATCGTGCATTAGAATTTCTTATGTCTTCAAAAGTAAATCATGACAGGTTAAAACGTTGGGCATTGTTTCTGCAAGAATTCCACTTCACAATAGTCTACATTCCCGGCAAGGAGAATATTGTTGTGGACACACTGTCACGCGCACCGGCTTGGCTTGAGAAAAGTAACACAGAAGGTAACCTTGAGAAAAATTTCAGTATTCTTTACATTCAGAAAGTCGCCTTTGAAAGCTTCATCACCACATCTTTGAAGGACATGGCTCATGAACAAGATAAAGATCCGATTTGGAAAGACATCAAAAGTAAATGGCACACGAACACACACTCAGATTCGGCAATATTATCTGGTTAGAAACAACATACTCTTCAAACGCTGCACTGTTGATGACAAGCTAGGGGTACTTTGCATTCCAGACGATTTTGTTAATAAGCTCATTTGGTACATTCATTTCAGCTACGCACATTTTGGTCCACGAAAATGTTATCATATTCTTCGAACGACTTGTTATTTTAACAATATGGAAAAGAGAATTCGAAGAGTCTTGTCTGTTTGTAAACTTTGTCAAAAGGCGAAACCATCTACTATCTCACATCGTGCTCCGTTGTTTCCTATCATTTCTTCTAAATTAAAAGAATTTGCTGCTGTTGATCTCTTGGGACCCCGTGTCAGAACACCGAATGGATTTTCGTACGTTCTAGTCGCTGTTGACCTTACTTCAAAATTTGTTTCTTTCACTCCGTTACGTAAAGCCACTGGACGATCTGTATCCAACGCCTTTGTTAAAAATTTCTTACGTGAAGTTGGACACGTTAGTAAAGTCATTTCAGATAACGGACCGCAATTCAGATCTTCTGTTTGGTCACGCACGCTTCGGAACCATAAAATCAAACCTGTTTTTATTTCATTGTACTCACCACATTGTAACCCGTCTGAACGGATTATGAAAGGAATCAATACGCTTTGCAGACTTTATTGCCACAGAAAGCATCAGCATTGGGACAGATAATTACACTTATTTCAAAACGTGCTGAATGAAATGCTTCACGACTCCACTGCTTTACCACCTATTCTTGTACTAAAGAATGAAGAACCACCGAACAGAATCAGAGAGCTTGTACCTTTTCCGAATACAAGTAAACTTCGACACAAAGACATAATTGATTTGGCTATTAAAAATATAAAATCTGCAGCAGATAAAAGGAGAAAAATACACAGTAAAACAAATGCAAAGAAATTATATATTGGTCAGAAAGTTCTCATTAAAGCTCATTCATTGTCACATAAGAAGAAAGGTTTACACCACATTTGACAAGTAAAAGCGTTTATTGAAAGATAATCTACAATGTTTGAAGTTAAATATCCAGTCAAGAACCAAGAGAACTGATTTAAACAGAAATTACGAATGCATTGTTATAGTAAACAGACGACACAGTGTTGTTATTTGTACATTCTTGTTTTTTAGTTGCACAATCACGTAACAACTATAAGGCTCACATACTTAGAACATATACCTGCACTGCTAATGAGATTTTCATGCAACATTTTGGTTTACTAGAAAAGACATTCTTTATTTGAAGTACTTTCTGTGGCATTGAAGATGACTGAGCATTTGGTTTCTTTGACAGCTACACGATTATATCACGACGCTACTAATGTGTGACACAATTTACATTGTTGCTTTTGTGCTGTATCTGCTTTATATCTGCACAGTTTTTCTGAATTCTTCTGGAAAGTAAAACATGTTTTAGTAGTAGTTTAGTGGTATAGCTACAATAAGACAGCCTTTTTTGTAACACAACAATACGTTACAGTGTAGTACTTTCTTGATCACGTTAAGCATTTCGCTTTTGTTTATTATGAGGTAAGTACATTGACTTCCACAGAACTTTGCTTACAGGCGACGATAATTACGATACTTGGCACATTTTTTACCCTTAAGTAATGACAGAGATTATTTTACAACAAGACGCACAATTTAGCGCTACAGGACACGTATTTGAGTGATAAATCTTGTACTTAAAACATTTATTTTTAAAGATTTTTGAATTACAAATAAAGTTTTCTGTGATACATTTTATTCCATTGCTGTAATCTGTAACACCTGAGGGTATAATTACATTAATCCTCAGGGGGCACACGCTTACTTTGTGTACCATGTGTGTGCCAAACACAAGGAGCCCTAGCTAATATGGTATTTGCTTATACAACTTTACACATCGGTACCATATTTCTCTAACACAGAATTACACAGCTATCTGATTATTTGACAGAGAAATAAACATTCTTTTTACTACGTCAGTGACACATGTTTACGCAATTACACAGTTGGATAACTTCACACTTACGAAATTGTATTTTACCTGTACTTTGTGAACTGTTCATATGTTTTCGGAACCATTGTGATACTATGAGAGCTTTGAATGATATGTTTGGTATGGGATCATGATTTTAAAGTACGTTTGAGGTAGATGACACTATTGAAATGAGCAGAGAATTATTTTTAGGTTTTGAAATTATTGCAGAATGCTACGACGTTCTTGAGATTTGACTGAGGTGTTATGATGTTATTATTACGACGACGATGTGTATTATGCTGTTTAGGAATGTTTATTATGATATGTATTTATTATGATGAAATATTGAAGAAGTGTCGACGAATACGTGTAATAAGGTAAGGAATAATGAGTAGTGGTTAGGGACTCTGGTTTGCGAAAAAGGATGTTGGAAACCAAGAACCGTACTTTAAGAGTTATGAAATGTGTGTATATGCTTAATGTATCACAATACCGGCAAAAATTTTTTGGACGCTGTTATATTTATAGGATTTTGTTTCTACACATTCGTAACGCAAATTCTCGACCTGTGAAATTTTTTTTTTATATGAGACTGTCACTGCTGTCGTAAATATTTCGGTAAGAAAGTTAAGTGAGCTTCACGTAATGCGTCGTGGACGCCCAGCTGTGCCACCTGCCTGGAGAAAAAGCCATTGGGTGGAGAAAAAAAGAGAGACCATTAACCTCGCTATTGACATTCATTTGTAGAAAGCATCGCACATACGACACGCTCATTACTTGGAAACATTATATTGTGGAGCACTTACTTTGTGCTACTTACTGAAATGCTTATAAACTGATGGGAAATATTCTTACATCTGCACACATGATTATGACAAGTGTCTTTCTACGAGAGTTGAGAGAATTTATACTAACTTATGAAATGTCACATGACTATTGAATGATATTTTTATGCTTTGCTTTTCATAGTTGCTTATTTCATTTGATATCTGGTTTCCAGCTGTGTTTCATCATTGGTTTTATAAAATAAAATTAAATGCATTTGCTAATGTGAACACTTTCTGTCAACAGATCTATTAAATAATAATTTTATGATCCACATTCTTCGAAAAAGGAGCACTTGGAAAGGAAAGAACAATAAGAAGGGATTAATAACAGTTACTGCATACATTTTTTTTCAACTACTTGGTATTTTTTTGGTAGAATAACTTCTTGTGGTGCACCACTTTAATGACATAGATATTAAGATGTGAATAGACATTTCCCTTATCTGCATTGTTGTCTTTAGTGTACTATTTTTTCTGCTTGAGCTATGTCATATTTACATTGGCTCATATTAGTTGTAGTGTTGCATTTGCTTTGCTAATTTAGATTCACTGCTGCTAGCTTTGCCAATTTGCATTTTTTTCATTGCTGTTTGTATTAATTGTTTTGTGCTGCTGCATTGCCTTGTCCCTTAGTTTATGCATTTGAGCTCAGTAGATTTAAGTTGCTTAAGAGGGGGTAGGTTATATAAGAGAATGAGTTATGATGAATTGGAAGAAATGCATTGAGAAGTTATACGAAAAAAGTTTGTAAAAGAAAAGGTACTGTACAATGAAGAATAATTATTTTAAAAGAGGATGAATAGAATACAGAAAGCAGGCTTAGATAGGACTTTTTGGGAATAATGATGAACGATGGGAGATCTCCATGCAAAATACTGCAGTAAAACAAACCCTGTCCTTTCGTTTTGTGTTATCCCTCTATGTGTTTGTGTACTCTTGTGGATTTGTGTTCTTCCTGTCTTTATGTGTTTAGTTAATAAGATTTATGTTGTAGAATTTTTCTAATACTCAGCTACATTCACTATGATGAGGAATACTGTTATCCTCAAATATAATTTGCATTTATAATATGTTATTTACTTTGTAAAGATGATTAGACATTATTTATTGTTTTGTTTTAATCCTCACGTGTGAAGTTGATGTTTCAAAAGTTATTCTGATCTTTTATGTATGTACTTATGTCATAATTCCTGTAACACTGATGTATATGTTATTTCGATTCTTTTGTAAAGCCTGCATTACCACAAATGTTATCTGTATTGTTATGTTCTTTAATGATGTATTTTGTACCTTTGTAATTGTATTCTTATGTTGTAAATTTGTAATTGTATAGATACCAATTCTTCAAATTCAGTTTCATTTCACTGCACACATTTCTGTTGGTCACAGTATATGCACAATATGTGAAAAATAGGGCTGTTAATGTTTGCACATGTGTTGATAATTCAGCAAGGGACTGGTTAACAGCATTGCTGGTTCTAAGGACAATTCCAAAAACTTTGTGAGTGCACAAGGGGTGGTTTATGGACTTGTTATATTCTCCACAAGACTCTTCGATGGTGATTGTGCACCTGTACAGTCACAGCAGATGGCTGCTGGCCATCTCTACAAGGACTACAGTGGGTCTACATCTTTGATGACTCACCAGAACCATTATTTCTACAAGGACTGCAGTGGGTCTGCACCTCTGGTGGCCCACAAATACCGTAATCTCTAACAGGACTGCAGTGGTCTGCTCTGTGATGACCTACCTACCAATATTCTTCAAAACTTCGACTGACTCTGCGGTGGGTTTGCTCTGTTGTGGCCCATTACCTGTCTGCATGTCAAGAGTCAGCACTGTCTTCCCGTTGGAAGGACAACACTACTTCTTCAAGTCTGCATGGAAATCCACAACTTCCATGCCCATTTTCTTTTACTACTCAGACTTTGAGAAAAACACTGCAATTTTACTGTGATGAATGATCAGGACTGTCTTTATGGACTGTGAGAAAATTTTAGCTTTTGACCAACATTGTATCGATAAGTGTGTAGATTTGATTTCTTTGTTATTGTAATTATGAAAATTTTTTTCAAATCTGTATTGGCCACTGCCCAAAACAATTTGTAAAAATTTTTGTGGGGAGCATGGGGGCTATGTAAGTAGGCTGTTTAGGTACTTATATTGGTAACGCCACCGCCACATAGCGCTCTGCATGAAAATGACTGGCTGTGCTGCGTGCAGTCTGTGGCTGGTTTGCATTGTTGTTGGCTATTGTAGTGTTGGGCAGTTGGCTGTTAACAGCGAGTAGCGTTGCGCAGTTGGAGGTGAGCCGCCAGCAGTGGTGAATGTGGGGAGAGAAATGGCGGAATTTTGAGAGCGGATGATCTGGACGTGTGTCCATCAGAAACAGTACATTTGTAACACTGGATGTCATGAACTGCTATATATATTATGACTTTTGAACACTATTAAGGTAAATACATTGTTTGTTCTCTATCAAAATCTTTCGTTTGCTAACTATGCCTATCAGTAGTTAGTGCCTTAAGTAGTTTGAATCTTTTATTTAGCTGGCAGTAGTGGCGCTCGCTGTATTGCAGTAGTTCGAGTAACGAAGATTTTTGTGAGGTAAGTGATTTGTGAAAGGTATAGTTTAATGTTGGTCAGGGCCATTCTTTTGTAGGGATTATTAAAAGTCAGATTGCGTTGCGCTAAAAATATTGTGTGTCAGTTTAGTGATGATCAGAATAAGTAAAGAGAGAAATGTCGGTGTACGTTCAGTTTTGCTCAGCTGTTTGAAAAGCAAATAACGTAAGAGGTTTATCAGCACAGTAATTCATTAATTTTTCTAAGGGGACGTTTCAAGGATCCCAGACAGAGCAGCAGTACTCCAAAAGGGGACGGAGTGAAGACAGCCTCTTTAGTAGATGTGTTACATTTCCTAAGTGTTTCGCCAGTGAAACGTTTTCTTTGGTTTGCCTTCACCACAACATTTTCCGTGTGTTCTTTCCAATTGAAGTTGTTCGTAATAGTAGTTTCTAGGTATTTAGTTGAATTTTCGGCCTTTATATGTGACTGATTTATTGTGTAATCAAAGTTTAACGGATTCGTTTTAGCACTCATATGGATTACCTCACACTTTTCATTATTTAGGGTCAATTTCCAAATTTCGCACAATACAAACACCTTTTCTAAGTCGTCTTTCAATTTGTTTTGATCTTCTGATGAGTTTACTAGACGATAAACGACTGCATCATCTGGAAACAACCTAAGACGGCTGCTCAGTGTTTAAGACACATGCAGGGTAACTGAATCAACGGCCGGCGCCCTTGCAAACAGGCTTTATAATTGGAAAAGATGGTTTAGGATTTACACGAAATTTGGTTAAAATACAAGAAATGCATTAGTAACTAATTTGAGGTTCAAAAAATGGTTCAAATGGTTCTGAGCACTATGGGACTTGACATCTGACGTCATCAGTCCCCTAGACGTAGAACTACTTAAACTTAACTAAGCTAAGGACATCACAGACATCCATGCCCGAGGCAGGATTCGAACCTGCGACCGTAGCAGCCGCGTGGTTCCGGACTGAAGCGCCTAGAACCGCTCGGCCACAGCGGCCGGCCTAATTTGAGGGATCTTAAGCTTATGTCTGAACACGTCATCGCTGGAAGGTAGATTATTAGGCTTATAAACTCATGAGCTTCACGGCGCAACGGCCTATCGAAACACTAGGTACAATGCGTGAAGTTCGTGAAAGCTTCATGGTGAATCGCCTGCATCTCATACTGCGTGCCACAAATGGCAGAACCGAACTTATACTAAAGGCCGCTTTGGAAGAAACCATCATAGCGGAGGTCACCCTTATCGGTACCATGTACAACTGAAGTATAGAACACAAAAGTAAGGCAAACGCTTAATCTCAGGAGTTCAAAGTAAGCCGACCAAATACAGGGTGATGAGAAACAGTCTGAAAAGTTTGTAACAATGTAGAAGGGAAGGTGGTGCTGAGAAGTAAGTAAGAAAGAAAAATTCGATACGCAGCGCCGTTTATGAGTTTATCAGCATTGAAGTTAGTCAATCGAGCCGTTGCGCGCAAATTCAAGCAGCCCGTCAGATACAATCAGTCTTAGTTTTTCTCATAGAACAGATGACGGTGCACGAGACTTCACAGCCTTTGGCTTTGGTCCGATCGTTACTATCGCCCCATGTCATTTTTGTATCGCTCTCGTGTTCGGTTCTAGACAACCGAACGAAGTTCACGTTTGGCTGTACCGTCCGTGGCTGGACGCTTGAATTTGCGAGCGCAGCCGCCTGATCCGTTAACTTCAGTGCTCACTCGAAAACGACGGAACGCATCGAATATTTTTCTTAACAATTATTTCTCTGCACAGTCTCCTTTGCAACAGCCTTACAAGGTTTTCAGACTATTTATGACCACCCTGTAGGTCTATACGGAAGAAATCAGGTATGCGCGGCAGGTATAAACGGCAAACGAACAAATGACAAGTTAATTATTACACTGGCGGATATGTGGAAAACAGTTAATAGCCAGTAACGTAGATTCACTAGTATCAGTTGGCCATCAGTCTTATCAAAATCTAAGGCGCTGCAGTCATGAACTGTGTGCCTTATCCCGGCGGAGGTTCGAGTCCTCCCTCGGGCATGGGTGTGTGTGTTTGTCCTTAGGATAATTTGGGTTAAGTAGTGTGCAAGCTTAGGGACTGATGACGTTAGCAGTTAAGTCCCATAAGATTTCACACACATTTCTTATCAAAACTGATACCTGGATATATGAGGAATATGCATTACAAAATGATTTGTGGAATGCCACAAGACTAACCAAATCATACAGAGATGCCCCTTTTCGGGCTCATTCCTGAATTCAATAAATAAGGCATTAAATGCGGCGAATCTATCGTATAGAACACAAACACCCAGGCATAATTAAACACTATTCTAATACTGTTTTAATCAAATACAGAGCAACAAGACAGAGAAAGTACTGAATGCGTTAAACGCTATTCTAGTTAAATACAAAACGCCAATGAATAAAACAAGGCTAGCAAGGACTAAACGGGTAATACGTCAGACAAGTAGGTAATACGCCAGGCCCTTAACAGTAAGTGGGTCAAAAACTATTCTAATAAAACACAAAACATCAGTAAATTAAAGAAGGCTGGCGGTACTAAATATGTAAACTGAGACAAGCATTTTAAAGTTAACTTTACAGAGAAATTTAACGGAAAGCACTGGCCGGCCTACGCGACATGGCGATTAGGTAAGAAAAATCAAATCATCATCCAAGTTCTCAACAAATCGCGAATACGCGTCCAGAAAACCGACTAAACACAGCCTGGTAGAAAATGAAAACGAACACCTTCGCTCACAACAGGAACTCGGATCAACGATCACAAATATTGGCTGGTCCCCCAAAGGAACCAGGATGCAGTGAGTAACACATCAGTTAAGAACAAAATTACTGCCTGTTACAAAAGGGCTCACCATACAGCGCATGACACGGGCACGCAACACGCAGCGGTTCCCCGAGCAGACCGCATTCCTCCAACGGTAGACTTGTTGTTGCTGTGGTCTTCAGTCCTGAGACTGGTTTGATGCAGCTCTCCATGCTACTCTATCCTGCGCAAGCTGCTTCACCTCCCAGTACCTGCTGCAACCTACATCCTTCTGAATCTGCTTAGTGTATTCATTTCTTGGTCTCCCTCTACGATTTTTACCCACCACGCTGCCCTTCAATACTAAATTGGTGATCCCTTGATGCCTCAGAACATGTCTTACCAACCGATCCCTTCTTCTAGTGAAGTTGTGCCACAAACTTCTTTTCTCCCCAATACTATTCAATACCTCCTCATTTGTTATATGATCTACCCATCTAATCTTCATCATTCTTCTGTAGCACCACATTTCAAAAGCTTCTATTCTCTTCTTCTCCAAAATAGTTACCGTCCATGTTTCACTTCCATACATGGCTACACTCCATACAAATACTTTCGGAAACGACTTCCTGACACTTAAATCCATTCTCGATGTTAACAAATTTCTCTTCTTCAGAAACGCTTTCCTTCCCATTGCCAGTCTACATTTTATATCCTCTCTACTTCGACCATCATCGGTTATTTTGCTCCCCAAATAGCAAAACTCCTTTACTACTTTAAGCGTCTCATTTCCTAATCTGATTCCCTCAGCATCACCCGACGTAATTCGACTACATTCAATCATTATCCTCGTTTTGCTTTTGTTGGTGTTCATCTTATATCCTCCTTTGAAGATACTATCCATTCCGTTCACACTGCTCTTCCAAGTCCTTTGCTGTCTCTGACAGAATTACAATGTCATCGGCGAACCTCAAAGTTTTCATTTCTTCTCCAAGGATTTTAATACCTACTCCGAACGGTAGAGTATGTGACTGTTAAATTGTAACCAGCGGGATGGCGGCATTAACACTGTATAGGCCAGGCTGCCGCCTTCCAGCTATGTTCGGCACAACAGAGCGTGCAGAAGACGTAGGCAAAACTGGAGCTCCATCTCTCCACACCACAGTCAGCAAACTACTTCCACCTTGCCTGCCGAACACGCCCCTATACCACCGTCCGCTGCTGCTCACGCTCTCTCTTACGGGCAGCGGTCCTGCTGTATCCCTGCAATGGGGTAGTGACACACACTGGCCAGATACAATCGATTACGGTGCACTAACATCAGTAAGGGTTCCAGAAAAATGTAGCAACACATGAAGCAATACTGATCCTATGATGTTTGGGTTCTGGACGGAACACAGGGGGCAATACTGACCCCACGACGTATCTAGAAGACAGGTTGAAGTAAGGCAAGCCTACGTACAAGAACATTGCAATGTAATAAGGTCAGAGTATATTTGTCGCTTTTGGAGCGCTGCGGACCCTGTAGAAGTGGCACCGGGCGGTCATGTGGCCCTCCATGGTTGACGTAGGTAACAGCAGCGAAGTGGTGTGTGTTTGCCAGTCGGCTGTATGCAGTCGGCGCATTAAGGTTCGCCGTGGAGCCGTGAGGAAATGGCGGAATGGAGCGATTGTTCATCTTTTGGTTCTGCAGCTCTTGCTTTTCTTTCCGTGCTTGCAGTTAAATTATAGGATATAGGTTTCGCTCTTTTGCAAACACTTAACAACTCATAACCACAGCCGGCCGCTGTGGCCGGGCGGTTCTAGGAGCTTTAGTCTGGAACCGCGCTGCTGCTACGGTCGCAGGTTCGAATCCTGCCTCGGGCGTGGATGTGTGTGTTGTCCTTAGGTTAGTTAGGTTTAAGTAGTTCTAGGTCTAGGGGGACTGATGACTTCAGATGTTAAGTCCCATAGTGCTTAGAACCATTTGAACCATAAACACCATCCAAACAGAATACAAACAGATATAAAAATGCCATAAACTGACAATAGAAGAGAACTTCCACATACAGAAGGGAACGGCAGAAGGCAAACAAGTTTTAAGTGAAAACACTACATTCTATAAAGGCACATTATTTAACACGTTAAAGGAACTTTCAGAAAAGGCAACACCAACACATAATGCAGCTTACACACATCCACACGCACTCACACACACGCACACACACACACACACACACACACACACACACACACACACAGAAAGAGAGAAAAAATATAAACTACTCCTTTTGCTTGTGCCTTTGTCCAGCAGCTTTCGCAGGGTCCGCATGGTTACAGTCGGATTTGGCATGGTTAATTTTAAGATGTGGCCAGGTGCCTTTCCTGTCACCACGGGAGAAAAAAAATAAAATTCAAATACGGCGCTAAACTCCCTCGGGAACAAATGAAAGCCGGCGGGGTTAGAAAGCACAATAACATAATTATTTATCTCAGGTTTCTGCTACCAGTAACTGGTAACAGAAACCTGAAATACATAATTTTCCCACACTGTCACGGTTCACAAATATAGCCATTATGGCTGAAAATAACAATAACGTAATGCTCATCGTGTTTTGTGAAGTAAAAAGGCGTTTATAAAAAACGCAAAACTATATAACGAAAAATCACTGTAAGAAGCAAATCGAAAGAAACACTTCCTCTAGGCCTCACTTTATTAGATCACTTACAGCCGAAAATGTGTTCACGTTTTACAGTTCTCAATAAACAAAAACCCACTGATCAAGAACAGACGTGCCGTAACACGTTTGGGTAAAAAGAAAAAAAAAACGATGTGTTTGTAAAAAGGCGGAACCTACATCCTATAATGGTGCAAATGTGTTTGGACGTGCCCGTGACCTCACCGTGAAGGAGGTTGCTCAATTTGCTGGCGTACGAACGCGCACAGTGTAACGTGTCTACAAGAAGTGGTGTACCGCCCGTAGCCACGTGACACCGCTTAAGGGCAGTAGTTGTAACAAGATCTTAACTGCCCGGAGCAGAGGTTAGTGAGATGGCTTGTTAATGACAATCGATTTCAAAGTCAACAGAAATTGCAGCTGCCAGTAAATACGTATCTATGTCAAACAGTTTACGAGGAACATTGCGAAGGGATCTCGATGCAGTGGCTGTTTCGAGTCGTACCTCTCCTAAGGCTGCTGCTCATACTAGTACGTAAGGCCGCACTTCTTGAAAGAGCCAAACAATATGGTGTGAAGTGTGGTCCAGCGAATCGTGAGTTGGCCTCCTTTAAGATGATGCGAGCCGTCGAGCGCAATGACGGCCCAGTAAAGGCGTTCAACCAGCAGTGTGTGGACGGTGACGTTCAGGCCCGAGGTAGTTCTGTTACGTTTCGAGAGTGTTTTTAGCGCCATGGCTTGGGTCCAGTCATGAAGCGAATATGGAGCAGGATGTTTATCTCAACATCCTCCGTGAGTCAGTGTTGCTCTTTCTATTGCATCTTCATGAAGAGCATCGTGTCGACCTCCCGTCTCTGCTGATGCAGACATGCGACTTTGGTAGCAGGAGATCCACCTTTCTGACGTAGAACCAGTGGACGGTTTCTTTGAATTTGGCATCAAGCATTTAACAGTGACACATGGAAGTGATGAACGCTTTGGTACGTATGGTAAAACATTTTCTCTAAGTAGCTGCTGGAGGCCCCCATAATCGACCTTTACACTTTCATCCGTCATTTTCAAACAAAGAAACGTTCAACAAAACCCAACGTTCACTACTTAATAACTCCTACGGTGTTACGGTGATTATTAGATTGTTAACGCAGGCAGAGACTGTAGAATCCCACCTATCTATTTGCAACTGGAGAGCTCAGTGCTCAATAAAAGGTCTGGAAATAGGACATTGCTGTTGGTGGAGAAAATGGTCGTGTCATCGACCAGTCGTGCTCAATAGGAGAGGATTTTTCACTTTGGAACACTTTCCAAACTGTCCCATGTAGCCAAACCGGTGATAGAAATTTAATGTATTTTCTTATTCCATTTTTAGATGATGGAATTTACTTTTTATAAATGTGAAAACACATTATAAGGTACAACTTGATAAAATATCTAGCATATAAAATACTAACTGTTACTCGCTGCTTCACTGGCATATCAGTAGTTTTATATGAAGAGTAATGACGGGTAATCACGCTAGTAATTTTAAGTGTCTGTATGTATAGTGCTATGTATAAAAATGTTTGTGGCGCCAATACGGAGGTACATAATGTATGTGTTTCTCTCATTCCGCTGTATATAGAATATGAAACCATGCATTATACACTACTGGACATTAAAATTGCTACACCAAGAAGAAATGCAGATGATAAACAGGTATCCATGGACAAATATATTATACTAGAACTGACATGAGATTACATTTTCACGCTGTTTGGGTGCATAGATCCTGAGAAGTCAGTACCCAGAACAACCATCTCTGGCCGTAATAACGGCCTTGATACGCTTGGGAATTGAGACAAACAGAGCTTGGATGGCGTGTACAGGTACAGCTGCCCATGCAACTTCAAGACGATACCACAGTTCATCAAGAGTAGTGATTGGCGTATTGTGACGCGCCAGTTGCTCGGCCACCATTGACCAGACGTTTTCAATTGGTGAGAGATCTGGAGAATGTGCTGGCCAGGGCAGCAGTCTAACATTTTCTGTATCCAGAATGGCCCGTACAGGACCTGCAACACGCGGTCGTGCATTATCCTGCTGAAATGTAGGGTTTCGCAGGGGTCGAATGAAGGGTAGAACCTCGGGACGTAACACATCTGAAATGTAACGTCCACTGTTCACAGTGCCGTCAATGCGAACAAGAGGTGACCGAGACGTGTAACCAATGGCACTATCACGCCAGGTGATACGGCAGTATGGCGATGACGAATACACGCTTCCAATGTGCGTTCACCGCGATGTCGCTAAACATCATAATGCTGTAAACAGAACCTGGATTCATCCGAAAAAATGACGTTTCGCCGTTCGTGCACCCAGGTTCGTCGTTGAGTACACCAACGCAGGCGCTCCTGTCTGTGATGCACCGTCAAGGGTAACCGCAGCCATGGTCTCCGAGCTGATAGTCCATGCTTCTGCAAACGTCGTCGAACTGTTCGTGCAGATGGTTGTTGTCTTGCAAACGTCCGCATCTGTTGACTCAGGGATCGAGACGTGGCTGCACGATCCGTTACAGCCATGAGGATAAGATTCCTGTCATCTCGACTCCTACTGATACGAGGCCGTTGGGATCCAGCACGGCGTTCCGTATTACCCTCCTGAACGCACCGATTCCATATTCTGCTAACAGTCATTGGATATAGGCCAACGCCAGCAACAGTGTCGCGATACGATAAACCGCAATCGCGATAGGCTGCAATCCGACCTTTATCAAAATCGGAAACGTGATGGTACGCATTTCTCCTCCTTACACGAGGCATCACAACAACGTTTCACCAGGCAACGCCGGTCAACTGCTGTTTGTGTACGAAAAATCGGTTGGAAACTTTCATCATGTCAGCACGTTGTAGGTGCCTCTACCGGCGCCAACCTTGTGTGAATGCTCTAAAAAGCTAATCATTTGCATATCACAGCATCTTCTTCCTGTCGGTTAAATTTCGCGTCTGTAGCACGTCATCTTCATGGTGTAGCAATTTTAATGGCCAGTAGTGTATTTTGTAACCACATTCATTATATTCGTTCAGAAGTAGAGTTTTTAGATGTTTATCTGCCTCACCTAATGCTGGACGTGAGATTGTGCCGCCAGAGCAACACATACCAACTGCTTCTCCCTTTCGTTTTAGTGCTTTATTGTGCCTATATTTTTGATCCATCTCCTGTGATGAGTAACTTATGGTTTACGTAGTCAGCTAATAGATCATAGTCAAACGCAGCCTCAACAAAAGCCTCCCATGCTCCACATGTGAAAGCACGACTCTTTTTTGGCTTACAGACTTTAAATGACGCCGTTGTTGTGTCTTCAAGCATCTTGGAAGCTGTAAGAGACGTGTGACGCTCAACGCTTGTGGCCGTTCTATTGTCTCTGTAGCTCTACGGATCGCCTGACGTTCTGCATACAAGTTCCGGCGGACGTGAGATTGATCTGAGGTTTTTTGGACTCGAGTAACTTCCACAGTTTGTGCTCTGTTAGAACTGTGCGCTAAATGAGAGGCTTATAACAATAGTTTTAAAAATGATTCTCGGGCTTACCGTCCGATCTGATAGTTATATGTTGACCAGATCTTTCCAGCTATGTCAGGTGGTGTAGGAACTCAATGTCACAAACCAATAACATTAGGTTTGCACTGTCACGGAATAATCTATAGATACTAAGAATGCCAACTATGATGTCAGCGTTGTCTGCATTCCGCTCACGTATACAATATTTTTAAAAAATGTTAATAATACCCAAAAAGATATAGCTGTCTAAAGTGGCCTATCGTCTTCCTGACGTTCAAACCATCGGAATCGGTTTAGGGGTAGAGTCGTGAAAACGTAACAGAACGGGTTATTTTCGCTATTAATAATAAGGGTAATAGTATGGAAGTATGGATTAAACACATTGAAAACTGAATAAGCATTGTATTTATTACGTTGAATCATGTTACGTAACACATATCAACCAATTAAAGCATTTTCACAAATATGATAAAGTTCAAAAGTGAAAGAGTAAATACCTTTTGCAAAGAGTATACACCGCCTTAAAATTCTTCACATCGATGAATATCTTGTATTACATACTCTTTATAGTAGCCTATCTTCTTCATCAGGATTCAAGCTACGTCACGATAGATTTCATGGATATCGGTTCAGCGTTTTAGTCGTGTAAACGTAACAGACAGGGTAGCCTTCGCATTTTAGTAAGGAAGTGTGGATTAGCATGGATTAAGCACGTTGAGAATTGTGTAAGCATTGTACTGTAGCTGTTACCCACGGCTGCGCTCGCGTATTAGCAAAATGAGATGAAATGTACGTATGGCTTTATTGGACTGGAGACCCCGGTTGGAATGTTCGGGAGCTTGGTGCAAGTCTTTTTATTGGACGCCACTTCGGTGACTCGCACACCGATGATAATGAAATGATGATGAGAACAACGCTCACATTCAGCCCGAGCAGAAAAAACTACACGGACGCGAACTGAATCCGGGAATACATGTTCGTGAAACAGCAACCCTAACCACATGACCACGATCTGTTCACAAAAATCTGACCGCAAAAAAGAAGTTATAAGAGACGAATGACGCTCAGCGGCTAAAATGTGATTTGTGACTGAAATTGTTATAGAAGTACGGATTAAACACATAGAGGATTGTATAAACACTGTATTCATTACTTTGAATCGTATTATGGAGAATATATCAAATAATAAAAGTATTTTCACAAATATGACAAAGGTCAAAACTCAAAGAATACATAGCTTTTTCAAAGAGCGATTGCTCTTCCATATTTCGCGTTATTTTCTTCAAGCCAATAAAGGTGTTGTACACTTGCTGAAGTAGCCTGTGTTCTTCCTCAGCGTTCAATAAATCTCCATATAAAATTTTATCAAAATCAGTGCAACAGTTTAGTCGTGAAAGTGTAACAGACAAAGTTAATTTCGCATTTTATTAAGTATGAACATGTATGGATTGGATGCTAAAAGACATTCATCTGTTGCAAAGTGCAACACGGTGCACGAAATACGAAGTGTGGCTTAAGTTTCCACATGTTATATAAGTAGTTTTAAGGATATACAGAATTTTACTTGCATTAAAAGTTTGTGCAAATGGTTTTAGTATCCAGTGTAAGCTGAAAAAAAAGCGACCTATCACGAGGGAGGTATCCGAATGGGACGGAATTAGGCAGGAAAACAAATGATTATAACTTCACAAAAATTGGATGATTTATTAACGAGGAAAACTTCACAAACTGAACTAGTCAGTAACGCATTGGACCACCTCTGGCCCTTATGCAGGCAGTTATTCCGGCTTGACATTTATTAATAGAGTTATTGGGTGTCCTCCTGAAGTTTACAGTGCCAAATCCTGTCCAACTGGCGCTTTAGGGCGCCAAAATCCCGAGATGGGTGGAGGCCCCTGCCCATAATACCCCAAACGTTCTCAGTTGGGGAGAGATTCTGCGACCCTGCTGGCGAACGTAGCTCTGGTAAGCCGTGTGCAAGTATGTAGATCCGGGATGGCCTGCCATGAAGGATGACGAAACGAGGCGGAGAATATCGTCGACGTACCGCATTGCTGTAAGGGTGCTGCGGATGAAAACCAAAGGTGTCCTGAAATGAAGGGAAATGGCATCCCAGACCATTACTACTGGCTGTCGGATCGTACGGTGGACGACAGTTATGTTGGTATCCCATCGCTGTTTGGGGACTCTCCAGTGATGCCTTCGGCCTGAAATCTCATTGACAGGAGTTACATTGTCTTCAGGATCGAGTCCCGCTTCGAACTGACCACCTGTGGAGAGCCAACACGTATAATACAGCACTTAAATGTGGAGGACTTGCAAATGTATAAAAATTATGCACCACACAACATCATGTATAACAAAGGCAAAACTGCTTATGGTGGTCTCTAGCGCATATTATTTCACGTGACTGTAGAATCAGTCAGTAGTGACCGTTGCAAGTACATGGGATCGACAGAAAGTCTTACTGAATCATTGCTTCGCTCCGAACAACGGACAAGGTCGTGCTGAATTGTAACGCCTCCGATTTCTTATGTGAAAATTCTTATTATTAACATTGTACATCTTATTTCTTCATGTTTACATTTCTGCAGCCCTCTTCCGCAAGAGGGCTCCAATTTGCAGCATGTAACATGTCAGTGGGTAACGTACGAGGGTCACTCCAAAAGAAACACACACTATTTTTTTAAAATCCATCTTTTATTCTACATGTTTGAAAGTTTTACAGTGTGTAGATACATCATTTAGGAACAATATTTTCGCCGGCCGGGGTGGCCGAGCGGTTCTAGGCGCTACATCTGGAACCGCGCGACCACTACGGTCGCAGGTTCGAATCCTGCCTCGGGCATGGATGTGTGTGATGTCCTTAGGTTAGTTAGGTTTAGGTAGTTCTAAGTTCTAGGGGACTGATGACCTCAGAAGTTAAGTCCCATATTGCTCAGAGCCATTTGAACCAACCAACAATATTTTCATTTCTCCACATAATTTCCATCCCTCTGAACTGCCTTACGCCATCTTGGAACCAGCGCCTGTATCCCCGCACGGTAAAATTCTGGACCAACCTGTTGGAGCCACTGTTCGGCAGCGTGCACAAGGGAGTCATCATCTTCAAACCTTGTTCTACGAAGAGAGTCTTTCAGTTTCCCAAAGAGATGATAGTCACATGTAGCCAGGTCAGGACTGTAAGGCGGGTGTTTCAGTGTTGTCCATCCAAGTTTTGTAATCTCTTCCACGGTTTTTTGACTGACATGAGGCCGTGCATTGTCGTGCAACAGCAAAACATCCTCCTTTTGCCGATGTGGTCGAACAAGTCTCAGTCGAGCTTGAAGTTTCTTCAGTGTAGCCACATATTCGTCAGAATTTATGGTGGTTCCACTTGGCATGATGTCCACAAGCAAGAGTCCTTCGGAATCTAAAAACACCGTAGCCATAACTTTTCCAGCAGAAGGTGCGGTTTTGAATTTTTTTTTCTTAGGTAAATTTGCATGATGCCACTCCATTGATTGCCTCTTCGCCTCTGGTGAAAAATGATGGAGCCATGTTTCATCACCTGTCACAATTCTTCCAAGAAATTCATCTCCACCATTCTCGTACTGTTCCAAAAGTTCGCTGCATACCGTTTTTCTTGTTTCTTTGTGAGCCACTGTCAACATCCTGGGAACCCACCTTGGACAAACCTTTTTTAACACCAACACTTTCAGTATTCTGCAAACACTTCCTTCCCCTATCCCAACGTAGCGGGACAATTCGTTCACTGTGATGCGTCTGTCAGCAGTCACCAATTCGTTAACTCTCTGCACATTGTCTGGAGTGTGTGCAGTACGACGCCTGCCGCTCCGAGAACAATCCTCGATATTGCCGTGCCCGCTTTCATCACGTAACCTGCTTGCCCACCGACTAACTGTACTGCGATCGACAGCAGCATCTCCATACACCTTTTTCAACCTCTTGCGGATGTTTCCCACTGTCTCGTTTTCACACCACAGGAATTCTATGATAGCACGTTGCTTCTGACGAACGTCAAGTGAAGCCGTGATCTTGAAGACATGCTCTGATGGCGCCAGTCACGGGAACAGGTTGAACTAAGTTTTAAAACAAGCAGGAAGGATGTATCTACACATTGTAAAACTTTCACAATGCAGAATGAAAACTGTATTTTTACAAAAATAGTGTGCATTTCTTTTGGAGTGACCCTCGTAACTATGTCACTGCGTGAGAGACTGCATGCTGTAATCGAGGTTCGAATTCGAAAAGGTTCGTCTACATATGGAGCACCCTTGGCTTCAGCATTACAGTGCCATACCAGACACGGGCGCTGCGATATCAATACAAAAGACGACTAGCGTTTCACTGTCATCGATCATGCTCCATGCAGTCCCGACTTGGCCCCATCCGATTTTCATCTCTTTCCAGAACTGAAAGAACACCTTCTAGGACTTCACTTTGATAGTAAAGAAGCGACGCAAGCAGAGTTGTGGTTATGGCTCCGTCGACGAAGTCAAACATTCTACACTGACGGTATCAACAAACTGGTCTCTCGTTGGGAGAAGTGTGTTCATCGTCAAGGTGACGATGTTGAGAAATAAATATGTAGACGTGAACAATAGAAAATGGTTCAAATGGCTCTGAGCACTATGGGACTTAACATCTGAGGTCATCAGTCCCTTAGAACTTAGAACTACTTAAACCTAACTAACCTAAGGACATCACACACATCCATGCCCAAGGCAGGATTCGAACCTGCGACCGTAGCGGTCGCACGGTTCCAGACTGAAGCGCCTAGAACCGCTCGGCCAAACAGGCCGGCTGAACAATAAAGATGCAGAATTTAATAACTTGTGTTTTATTTAAAGAGATTTAATAGCATGCATATAAAAAATTCGGAGGCATTACTTTTCAGCAAGCTCTCATGTTTACATTCCGCCCCCCCCCCCCCCCCCCCCCCCCAGGGGGCAGCCATCTTAATCGCATCGGTCATATGATCACGTACACAGTTGTGTGATGGAGTTACACTACTGGCCATTAAAATTGCTGCACCACGACGATGACGTGCTACAGATGCGAAATTTAACCGACAGGAAGAAGATGCTGTGATATGCAAATGATTAGCTTTTCAGAGCATTCACGCAAGGTTGGCGCCGGTGGCGACAGCTGCAACGTGCTCACACGAGGAAAGTTTCCAACCGATTTCTCATACACAAACAGCAGTTGAACGGGCGTTGCCTGGTGAAACGATGTTGTGATGCCTCGTGTAAGGATGAGAAATGCGTACCATCACGTTTCCGACTTTGATAAATGTCGGATTGTAGACTATCGCGATTGCGGTTTATCGTATCGCGACATTGCTGCTCGCGTTGGTCGAGGTACAATGACTGTTAGCAGAATATGGAATCGGTGGGCTCAGGAGGGTAATACGGAACGCCGTGCTGGATCCCAATGGCCTCTTATCACTAGCAGTCGAGATGACAGGCACCTTATCCGCATGGTTGTAACGGATCGTGCAGCCACGTCTCGATCCTTGAGTCAACAGATGGGGACGTTTGCAAGACAACAACCATCTGCACGAACAGTTCGACGACGTTTGCAGCAGCATGGACTATCAGCTCTGAGACCATGGCTGCGGTTACCCTTGACGCTGCATCACAGGCAGGAGCGCCTGCGTTGGTGTACTCAGCGACGAACCTTGGTGCACGAATGGCCAAACGTCATTTTTTCGGATGAATCCAGGTTCTGTTTACAGCATCTTGATGGTCGCACCCGTGTATGGCGACATCGCGGTGAACGCACAATGGAAGCGTGTATTCGTCATCGCCATACTGGCGTATCACCCGGCGTGATGGTATGGGGTGCCATTGGTTACAAGTCTCGGTCACCTCTTTTTAGCATTGACGGCACTTTGAACAGTGGACGTTACATTTCAGATGTGTTACGACCCGTGGCTCTACCCTTCATTCGGTCCCTGCGAAACCCTACATTTCAGTTGGATAACGCACGACCGCATGTTGCAGGTCCTGTACGGACTTTTCTGGATACAGAAAATGTTCGACTGCTGCCCTAGCCAGCACATTCTTCAGATCTCTCACCAACTGAAAACGTCTGGTCAATGGTGGCGTAGCAACTGGCTTGTCACAATACGCCATTCACTACTCTTGATGAACTGTGGTATCGTGTTGAAGCTGCATGGGCAGGTGTACCTGTACACGCCATCCAATGCCCAGGCGTATCAAGGCCGTTATTACGGCCAGAGGTGGTTGTTCTGGGTACTGATTTCTCAGGATCTATGCAGCCAAATTAGGTGAAAATGTAATCACATGTCAGTTCTAGTATAATATATTTGTTCGATGAATAACCGTTTATCATCTGCATTTCTTCTTGATGTAGCAATTTTAATGGCCAGTAGTGTAATTGGAATTAAAATACAAGGTGAAAGTATATCAATGATACGATTCGCTGATGACATTGCTATCCTGAGTGAAAGTGAAGAAGAATTAAATGATCTGCTGAACGGAATGAACAATCTAATGAGTACACAGTATGGTTTGAGAGTAAATCGGAGAAAGACGAAGGTAATGAGAAGTTGTAGAAATGAGAACAGCGAGAAACTTAAAATCAGGATTGATGGTCACGACGTCAATGAAGTTAAGGAATTCTGCTACCTAGGCAGTAAAATAACCAATGACGGACGGAGCAAGGAGGACATCAAAAGCAGACTCGCTATGACAAAAAAGGTATTTCTGGCCAAGAGAAGTCTACTAATATCAAATACCGGCCTTAATTTGAGGAAGAAATTTCTGAGGATGTACGTCTGGAGTACAGCATTGTATGGTAGTGAAACATGGACTGTGGGAAAACCGGAACAGAAGAGAATCGAAGCATTTGAGATGTGGTGCTATAGACGAATGTTGAAAATTAGGTGGACTGATAAGGTAAGGAATGAGGAGGTTCTACGCAGAATCGGAGAGGAAAGGAATATGTGGAAAACACTGATAATGAGAAGGGACAGGATGATAGGACATCTACTAAGACATGAGGGAATGACTTCCATGGTACTAGAGGGAGCTGTAGAGGGAAAAAACTGTTGAGGAAGACAGAGATTGGAATACGTCAAGCAAATAATTGAGGACGTAGGTTGCAAGTGCTACTCTGAGATGAAGAGGTTAGCACAGGAAAGGAATTCGTGGCGGGCCGCATCAAACCAGTCAGTAGACTGATGACCAAAAAAGAAAAGTGTAATTGGGACATTTTTCAATGGGCCAGAGGCGCTACAATGCTATATTATTCCTTATTGTGGCTGAGTGAGGAAGTTACACTTGGCGCTGTCGACATCCAGTGCGGTTCCGGTAGCCCAGGCCTAGCTGGTAACTTCGAGGAGCTCTTCAAGAAGGAAGTTAGCCAAAGTGAATGAAGTGGAAGCGTGGTGGCCCCATTAGTTTATTACACGAAATCGAGGGCTCTGGAACCGTTACTCTAACAAGGGAACCTCCCCATCGCACCCCCCTCAGATTTAGTTATAAGTTGGGACAGTGAATTGGCCTTGAAAAACTGAACACAGATCAATCGAGACAACAGGAAGAAGTTGTGTGGAACTATGAAAAAATAAGCTAAAAATACAAACTGAGTAGTCCATGTATAAGATGAGCAACGTTAAGGATAATATAAGCTCAAGCGCGCCGTCGTCCGGTGGTTAGCGTGAGCAGCTGCGGAACGTGAGGTCCTTGGTTCAAGCCTTCGCTCGAGTGAAAAGTTTTGATTTCTTATTTTCAGACAATTATGAAAGTTCAGGCACTCACACATAATGAACTTCCCTCTCCAAAGTTCCAGGACATGTTCAGATTTCCTTGGACATATGCAGGATTTGACGGTCTACACACGGAAAAATTTGAAAACGTTAAAAACATATGTTTTGACAGAGCACAGGGAAAACTGTGCGACTGTGAAAGTGTGACAAACTCTTATGTTTTCATCACTTTTTTGGGAGTGATTATCACATCCACAAGAAAACCTAAATCTTTTTACTCATTCGCCAAGTGTACAAGTTAGGTGGGTCGACAACATATTCCTGTCATGTGACGCGCATGGCGTCACCAGTGTCGTATAGAATATATCAGACGTGTTTTCCTGTAGAGGAATCGGTTGACCTATGACCTTGCGATCAAATGTTTTCGGTTCCTATTGGAGAGGCACGTCCTTTCGTCTACTAATGGCACGGTTTTGCGGTGCGGTCGCAAAACACAGACACTAAACTTATTACAGTGAACAGAGACGTCAATGAATAAACGGACAGATCATAACTTTGCAAAAATAAAGAACGTAAATTATTCACCCGAGAGAAGACTTCAACCCAGGACCTCTCGTTCCGCAGTTGCTCACGCTAACCACCGGACCACGGCTCTCCTGGGCTCAAACTATCCTAGATGTTGCCCATCTTGCGCATGCACTACTCAGTTTGTATATTTTGCTTATTTTTTTCATAGTTCCACACAACTTCTTCCTGTTTTCTCGATTGATCTGTGTTCAGTTTTTCAAGGCCTATCCACTGTGCCAACTTATAACTAAATCTGAGGGGGGTGCGATGGGGAGGTTCCCATGTAAGAATCGCAGAGGAACACTATTAGGTGAGAAGTTTATGCTTAAACTGTGTCTCGGGTCTCGCCAGAAATTTGACACTGAACATTCACTTAATGCGGCTTGCCACGGTTAATGTTTCGTGTGTGTTTATGAATGTAATTTTTGGTGAGTAATGGCGTTTCCTTTTTTTCCGTCTGTGTCGAACGAGAGTGGTGGAATATTCTATCAAATGTTTTAATTTATCACTTTGGCTGAGGACTGTTTTAAGCATTGCGTTTTTACGTTAGGTGATAATTTCTTGAGCGCCATAGCAGATCATAGTTTCTGCGTCGCTTGACCACAAGTACTTTAATTTATATTTTGCCGTGTTCTTCAACTGTTTCGAAGTATGTAACTTGCAGCTCCCTTTTTTTTTTTGGTACCTAGATCTCATTACTTGTTTAAACTAGTGTTTTAACGATCAAAAAGGCTTCATTTTAAATCTGTTTCTTCATCTCTATTATGATGCTCTTAATACTTTTACGTGAGTACGTGACATTTCATTACGTGTGTGTTGTCTTTAACATCTAGATTAGTTAACAGATTGATGACAATTTAAGCAATAATGTTACTTATGGATTAGAGATAGGTAAACTGGAGAGGGACACTCTGATACTAATGACGCTTAAATGCCTCATAGTTGTGGCTTGCCGATGAGGTTCCTGTCCCTGAAACAGGAATATTTAGATGTTTCAAATCCACACATAAACCAGAGAAATCAACCTTGGAAATTTCACTAGTGCAGCCCACACAGCTGAACACAATTTACCGCTATCTTTAATCTGAGAAACTGCCATTGTGCTTCAGTTTTACATGGTACTTGTTTCGGCTGGCTTTGTGTTTTTGGAAATCTAAACTAATTAGTTTTGACTCAAAACTTGGATAACGTAGTTGCTATCTTGGCTTTCATTACTCACTCCAGTAGGCTACAAAATACAGACGCACGTGTGCGTCGCAGACTTGCAATCAGTGTCAGCCAGGCGGTTCTTCGCTTGTTAACGATGACAACTCTATTTGTAATATACTTGATATCAGCTAATAGAGAAGACACTGCCGATTCATCCGGAATTCGCACATAACCGGACATAATTACATGCAGAAAACGTCTGTAACCTTACTGTCATATGTCTATGGCACTTGCAGGAAGGAAAATTAGAATAATCACGCTTACTATTAGCAGATTAAAAATAAATAAATAAAAACCACCAAACAAAGTACCCAAAGTAATGTGTGTACCTCGCACAAAATAGATACCCTATGTTAAAAAAAATTATGAAAAAGAATGACACAGTCCTTAACATCAGTGACTGTAAGAAGCACGCAGTTTGGTAACCTTTCTCGTACGCAGTAGCAAAGATTTTCAAACAATTCAGTGTAAGCATTAGTTTCTGTAGAAAAAAGTAAACTTTCACATCAGATAGTAAACAAACCAAATAACACAGACTAACTGGCACCGTGTACATCAGATAAGATCAGCTGTCAAGAAGGCAACCATGTTTAACTATTTCAAATTGACGAGGCAAGTGTGACGAGCATCATACAACCATTCGACACTAGTAACGTAATTAATCAGCAGCAGCTGCCCGTTTGCATGAAACTGGACGCACTGTTGACAATACTGAAAACACCTAATGATGCTACGAGTAAGAAATATAAGCCATATTTCCAAGCAAGAACTTGAGCAGCCAAATAAATCACTTACTTAATTAAATGACTGGTAACTAATATACCGGAGTTCTCAATATGTCCAAGAAGCTTTGGCTTCAGTATGTTACCCACTGTGAGTTATTTCTCATCTTATTTTGCTATGTTCCTTCAAAAAGCAAATCGTCACAAAGGAAAATGCAAAACAAAATGTTAAAACATCCTCTTGCTCTCTTTATTACGATTCACATAATTTCTCATACTAGTAAACGAATTACAGTCTTTGACAGAAATGTTATTTCCTCTGCGTACCACATCTTCTAGTAGAATTAGTTTAAGGAAGTAGATTGACCTCGTAGGACGATTGATTTCAATGTTTTCATTCTTCACTGACTCAACGATATGTGTACAACGAAAACCTGACAACTTAGAGGAATTTTTCATTATAGACCGCCGGTGAAGCAGACTCTGGCAGTAAGCAGGTATTTTATAATGCTGTATTTTGCTGTCATTGACACTCGTCGTTTTCTCAATTAAATAACAACGTAATATCCTCTAAGTGCGACCGCTGAAACAGGCTGTGATGAAAAGTTTCAATTGAAAGCCTGACGATGGAACTTACCCTATGAAATATGCATCGGAAATAAAAACCTAAAAAACCAAAGCATTTACACTCGATGGACATTTATTCATGAAAGATGTAGAAATGCCTGAGTAGTAGATCATATCGTTCCGTACTTCAGACTGATACGGTGAGGCTTTCGAACTAAACTAGCTTATGGCTCTGTTCCCGACGGACACGGCCAATTGAAGACTGTCAGAAGGCGAATTATCTGTGATTCCACGTGAATCTCGTCAACTCATTACTGATGCAGTGAGTGAAATTTCGGTACAGTGCACTTGTCACATCGGCGTCAGTTTATTTGTATCGTTAACGCTGTACCCAACTTATTCTGGAACAATACACGTGTATTTGGAAAACAGCACAGTTTACCACGCGTAACTTCCAGGCCAGGCTTTCAGAGAACAGGAACTGGAGAAACACGAGACTGCAAAATCAGTTGTGCGTTCGGCGGCGGCGAATTTGCGCACACTCCGCTGCAGGCTGGCAACTTCTGCGCAGGAAACGAAATGGCTACATTTCCTGGCTTCCGTATTCAGACAGTGTGGTTGGCCTCCACAGGCTTTATTTTATTTCCTAAGTTGAAATCTATGTTGAAACGGGGAAGACTCGAAACCATTCGAGGGATAAAGGGAAACTCACAGGCAGAGTTTCTCGCAAGCATCGGAAACGAAATCCGGCAAGTGAATACGCCTCTGAAAAAGATACACACCAACACAGTATGAGGTTGAGAAGTCAAAGTGCCCTGCTCTTCGTGAGAATCACGCCACTGCTAAGAATTACGAGCAAGTCGATCGAACGTTAATCAAAATATGAGCTAAGGAGAAGAAAATTAAAAGCGTGCAGCGATAAGGCAGTGTTGTAGGTCCAAAATCAGTATCTGCCGAAACGCTTCACGAGCTGGGATAAGAAATACTACATTTCTTGACATGTCATAGTATAGTTTATTAACCAACAGACGACACAAGTGACAAATAATACACACACAGTTTTATTATAATGGAGTGGGATTGTAATGTGCATCTGAACCACGTCACTGTGAGTCCAAAATGCAGCGTTAGTATATACTGACAAAATTGATTCGTACGAATGTGTCACGTGCGAGCCACTTTATGTGCACACATTGTCATTGTGACTCATGTCCTTTCGTGGACCTCAAGGACCCCTTAACTGGTGGAAATTTTATATAATTCCAATTATCTGCTGACTTTCTTGTACACTACATCTACTGTCAGTACAAGGTCGATAAACTACTGCAGGCTGGGAAGTATCATAGTTTTTCAGTCAAATTTCCATTGCACCCAACGTGTAGTTCTGATAACACATTGATTCCGGGAATGACGACTTTTCCACTTGGATCGTTGTTGAATGTTCATAATCACAATCATAAATAAATACATTTAACGACAATAAAAATCTTGATGCTCACCATAAGCAGCTATGAAAATCTTTATGACTGCTACCAGTTTTAATTTTTACTGTTCATAATCAAGCACAAGAAGCTTTCCAATTACAGCATCTGTGTGGATGTGTACGACCCTACATCACGCCAAAAACACAAATTGGACAATAGAAATCAATGCATGAACTTTAAACTCTTTTTGGATAATTCAACATATCATTAGTTTACTGTATCCAACATCTAGAAACTTCTAAATTGTCGTGGTTCCGGTGTTTTGCTGTGATAAGTTACAAATATCCAGATTAATTATATCCATTGTAGATGAAAAGTGCAACTGTGATTTCAATTGGCAGTTTACGTAGTTATGATGTGGAACCAGTATCGTTCTTCAATTTGATAATATTGATAGCGAATTTATGTGTTGAAGAATTTAAATGAATCAAGTAAACACGTTCATTCCTCTGTTTTGTGTATACACCAATTTATATTGATGTTTATTGTAAAACTGAAATACACATGGACATAATGACATAATATCATTTTCAAGAGTCTGACTCACTAATATCATTCATTACAACTGACAGGTTGTGATTTATATCGGTCGTGTTGCACCACTACGATGATATCACATACCAAACTGAGTAATCCAGCGCAAACGACGCAGTGTGTCAAACTATGTAGGTATACACAATGCAATGAAAGTGAATACATCAATTTTAATTAATCGATATTACTTAATAAAGATATATTAAAAGATGTATTGTGCACCTAATAACCACTGGATCATGTTAATGAGAGAACGAATCTTTACACGCTAAATGCAAGCGAAAGGCAAATATCAGCAAATTATTTTTGCAATTTTAACCTTTGGGTGAAAAGTAGTTTAATTTCTAAGTATTCCCTATATTTTCTTCTTCCTGCACATGTAGTTCAATCAAGTAGTAATAATTAGTGAATACACATCAAACTAATCGATTTCTGTGAGGGGCAACATTTAAAATTGAGATATACTTATTTATGTTTTAAACTGTTCTAAAGTCAATATTAATGTTATTTTAAGTTGGTTTTGATTCCTAATTAAGAAATAGACAACGCTGTATGTAATTGTGGTGTTTTGAATGGAACTGCTTCAGACAGGAGGTAGTGCTAAGCTCTTTTATGATCCAGACGTATGTCCAATGTCGCCATTCTCCAGGTAATATGTTTTGAAAATGTAGATTGGCAAAAGTTTACCTTGTAAGCCAGTTTAATGACTGTTTTTGGGAAACCAGTGATTATGACACAAATTTCATGATGTAATTTGGCTATATAAACTCATTATAAGATTATACAAGATGATCGAAGGAGGGAAATTATCGGAAGTAAATTCGTGCAGAAAGCGTTCTACAAAAAGCACGGGTTGTAATACTTATGATTAAATGGCACTATCCCTTACTGAGACTAATCTGATAAAACAGAAAAGATGTTGCTGACTGAGAAACATTATTTCGATATTTTATTTTTGTTATCATGAAACATGCAAAATTGTGGAACAGGGTACTATTAACTAAGTGGAAAGTGATGACGTGAAACTTCTGGGTAGTATTTTGTGTCGTTATCACGTACTGGCAGTATGGACTATCACGTGAAAGGGCACACGGCAGCACGTTTCTTGCCTTCCAAGGTTCTCTTGTATGGAGATCGAAAAAACTGTCTTCCTATTGCTTCGTGACAGAGAACAGAGATCCCCTGAGCGACTTCACGACGCTGTCACAGAAGAACACAATGGGTTGACAGAGGTGCTTGGGTTCAGACGTAAATTCGTGGGTGCGCATCTGTGTACAATACAGACCCTTAGAATCACGAGTACTTTTCATTAAAGTGCTTAAATGCTATCAGTATTGTCTATTAATCGTAGAACTGTGAATTTCGTGTGAAATTAGTTCGATTCCATTACTGCTACGATGACTTCCACATGTAACAAAGATTTGAGCCGTTTACGCAAAATAGAAGGTATGATGGCACCCCGTAGTAATTGCCCTTGTGATCCTTACGAATGTGCTGTCAAGTATCAGGATAAACCTTTACAGCAATCCTTTTATTAACAAAGGTGAGTAAACACTTTACAAGATCCACGGACCTGCGCTACCTCTGCTCTAAGAGACGAACACCGTCGTAAAATTTGTCGTGAGTGGTAAAGAACTTGGGATATGTAGCTACGTATGCACCTGAAACACCCACGTAAACTGTTAGTTAGGGAACAGCCTCACAGCACTCTCACGTCTTGGACAGTAATGTTGACTTGGACTGCAAGCTCTACTCATATTAGATGTTGACATTGAACTGAGGAAGAAGCTCACGGCACGAAAGCTATGTCTGGAGCACAGCATTGTATCGACGAGAAATATTGAAATATCGGAAATTCGAAACAGAAGAAACTGGAAGCATCTGAAACGTGACGCTAGCGAAAAATGTTAAAAATACGTGGACGGATGAAGTACGAAATAAACAAATACTACAAAGAGGAATAAAGTCTCCGGAAGCTTCTCACCAGAAGATGGGATAAGTTAGCTGTATCTCTGCTACAGCAACCAGGAATAGTTAGCTTGGCGCCGCAGCCAGCAGTACAGGAAAAAAAAAAAAAAAAAAAAAAAAACGTATTATAAAATATGTTGCGCGCGATAGGTACACAGATATGAAGAAATTAGTACAAGATAGAGAAAGCTACAAAAGTTGAAGAGCACAAGAGTTTAGTTCTACATCTACATCCATACTCCGCAAGCCACCTGACGGTGTGTGGCGGAGGGTACCTTGAGTACCTCTATCAGTTCTCCCTTCTATTCCAGTCTCATATTGTTCGCGGAAAGAAAGATTGTCGGTATGCCTCTGTGTGGGCTCTAATCTCTCTGATTTTATCCTCATCGTCTCCTCGCAAGATATACGTAGGAGAGAGCAATATACTGCTTGCCTCCTCGGTGAAAGTATGTGCTCGGAATTTCAACAAAAGCCCGTACCGAGCTACTGAGCGTCTCTCTTGCAGAGTCTTCCACTGGAGTTTATTCATGATCTCCGTAACGCTTTCGCGATTACTAAATGATTCTGTCACGAAGTGCGCTGTTAGTTAATGGTTAATAATCTTAAATCTTGTATTAGTCGAGATACTGAAGCAAGTACGCTTTTTAATGAAACTATGTACTATTTTTCATGACACTCGAGAGCTCTTGCAAAGACGAGTACAGCGTTACAAGCTTGTCAATGTCATTAAAGGATCAGAGAAGGAAAGCTGCAGGATTCCACTATAGCTCTCGGATAAAACGTTTTCGGTTACCCTGACGCGTCCAGTTCGGATAAAATACCAAACTTTCGATAACTGCCTCCATTGTCGTCGTCAGGAGCTAAGTCTGACTATCGTGAAACTCACTGATTCACTTGTGACTTCCGCGGAGCTTCTTTAGTTCCAGGTTAAGCAAATCGCTGATGTTCCTGCTTCCCCCCGGGGACCGGCGAGTTTCCCACTTTTTATAGCGGTGGACGACATCTGACTGGCTCGTTACATCATGATGACATCACGGAAGTGGTGCCTAGTGATGTTACGTTTGCTCTCTACACTGAGGTGACAAAAGTCATGGGATGTTTCCAAATTTCGTGTCGGACCTCCTTCTGCATGGCGTAGTGCAGCATTTTCAGGTGGCACGGGCTCGACTGAACAAGTCGTTGAAAGTCCCCTGCAGAAATACGGAGCCACGCTGTCCACAACTGCGAAAGACTAGCCGGTGGAGGATTTTATACTTGAACTGAACTCTCGATGATGTCCCATGAATTTTCGATGGCTTTCAGGTCGGGCGATCTGGGTGGCAACACCATTCGCTGGAAGTGCCCAGAATGTTCTCCAAACCAATAGCGAACAACTGTGGCCCAGTGACATGGTGCACTGTCATCCATAAAAATTTCACTGTTGTTTGAGAACGTGAAGTCCATGAATGTCTGCAAATGATCTCGAAGTAGCTGAACATAACCAATTCCAGTTAATGAAAGGTTCAGTTGGACCAGAGGACCCCGTCCATTCCATGTAAACATAGCCCACGCCATTGTGGAGTCACCACTAGGTTGCAGAATACTTTGCTACAACTTGGGTCCATAGCTTCGTGCGGTCTGCGCTACACTCGAACCCTGCAGTCAGATCTTACCAACGGAAATCGAAACTCATCTGACTAGGCCACAGTTTTCTAGTCGTCTAGGATTGAACCGATATGGTGACGAGCCCAAGAGAGACACCGCAGGTGATGTCGTACTGTTAGCAAAGGCACTCTCATCGCTCGTCTGCTACCATAACCAAGTTTCGCCGCCCTGTCCTGGTGTATAAGTTCGTCGTACGTCCCTCATTGATTTCTGCGGTCATTTCACACAGTGTTGTTTGTCTGTTAACACTGATGAATGTATGCAAACGCGGCTGCAGTCGTTCATTAAGTGAAGGTGTCGGCCGCTGCGTTGTCCGTGGTGAGAGGTACTACCTGAAATTTACACTGCTGGCCATTAAAATTGCTACCCCAAGAAGAAATGCAGACAATAAACGGGTATTCATTGGACAAATGATTTATACTAGAACTGAAATGTGATTACATTTTCACACAATTTGGGTGCATAGACCCTGAGAAATCAGTACCCAGAACAACTACCTCTGGCCGTAATAACGCTCTTGATACGCCTGGGCAAACAGAGCTTGGATGGCGTGTACAGGTACAGCTGCCCATGCAGCTTCAACACAATACCACAGTTCATCAAGAGTAGTGACTGGCGTATTGTGATGAGCCAGTTGCTCGGCCACCATTGATCAGACGTTTTCAGTTGGTGAGAGATCTGGAGAATGTGCTGACCAGGGCAGCAGTCGAACATTTTCTGTATCCAGAAAGGCCCGTACAGGACCTGCAACATGCGGTCGTGCATTATCCTGCTGAAATGTAGGGTTTCGTGGGGATCGAATGAAGGGTAGAGCCACGGGTCGTAACACATCTGAAATGAAACGCCTACTGTTCAAAGTGCCGTCAATGCAAACAAGAGGTGACCGAGACGTGTAACCAATGGCACCCCATACCATCACGCTGGGTGATACACCAGTATGGCAATGACGAATACACGCTTCCAATGTGCGTTCACCGCGTTGTCGCCAAACACGGATGCGACCATCATGCTGCTGTAAACAGAACCTGTATTCATCCGAAAAAATGACGTTTTGCAATTCGTGCACCCAGGTTCGTCGTTGAGTACACTATCGCAGGCGCTCCTGCCTGTGACGCAGCGTCAAGAGTAACCGCAGCCATGGTCTCCGAGCTGATAGTCCATGCTGCTGCAAACGTCGTCGAACTGTTCCTGCAGATGGTTATTGTTTTGGAAACGTCCGCATCTGTTGACTCAGGGATCGAGACGTTGCTGCACGATCCGTTACAGCCATGAGGATAAGATGCCTGTCATCTCGACTGTTAGTGATACGAGGCCGTTGGGATCCAGAACGGCGTTCCGTATTACCCTCCTGAACCCACCGATTCCATATTCTGCTAACAGTCATTGGATCTCGACCAATGCGAGCAGCAATGTCACGATATACGATAAACCGCAATCGCGATAGGCTACAATCCGACCTTTATCAAATCCGGAAACGTGATGGTACGCATTTCTCCTCCTTACATGAGGCATCACAACAACGTTTCACCAGGCAACGCAGGTCAACTGCTGTTTGTGTATGAGAAATCGGTTGGAAACTTTCCTCATGTGAGCGCGTTGTAGGTGTCGCCACCGGCGCCAGCCTTGCGTGAATGCTCTGAAAAGCTAATCATTTGCATATCGCAGTATTGTCTTCCTGTCGTTTAAATTTCGCGTCTGTAGCATGTCATATTCGTGTTGTAGCAATTTTAATGGCCAGTAGTGTAGTATTTTCGGCACGCTCGTGGTACTGGGATCTTGGAATATTGAATTCCCTTACGGTTTCTGAAATGGAATGTCCCATGGACCCAACTCCACCTACCATTCCGTGTTCAGGGTCTGTTAATTCCCGTCGCGCGGCCACAATCACGTCGGAAACCTTTTCACACGAATCCCATGAGTGTGAACGCGGTGCTACCGCCATCTATCTATGTGCAAATCGCTATCCCGTAATTTCTGTCACCTCAGTGTGGATCTAGTGTTGCTTGCAGGTCCAACACTCGCATCGGTCGGTAAACTACGAGATGCCTTACCGCACGTTGTGAGCACTGGCTCTTCAAGCATTGGTGAATCGATCGCGAAAATGCTATCTATGGACGTAGAAGACGCATCTTCAGTAGGCACTATCTCCGTGACGTCATCCAGCCTATCAGACGCCATCGTCTGACATAAGAGTGGAAACTTTGCCATTTCCTCGACAACAAGATTTAGCCGATGACGGTGACGGTGGACGCACTCATTGAAAGTTTGGGATTCGAATGTGACGTTGCAAGTTTACCGAGAACGTAATATTTAAAGACTGTCTTGAAAGGCTTCGCAGTGACCATTGCGCTTGCTGTATGTGAGCAGCGCTTGGGAGTGTTTACATCGCAGCTGCTGGCAACGGCTGCCTTACCTCTCAGTTTCACTATCTTTCTCATATAATTTAGGGAAAATTTATAATGCCAGCAGTTAACCATCGACATAATTACGTGTTCTCATTCGTATTATGTTTCAGCGAAAATGATATTTCAATATCATGAGCTGTTCACTAAATGATAGTGCCTTAGCACGTTACACGGCTCGACACATCAAGCTATGCGTCGAAGCGATTTAGATACTTGATTCACAGCTCCCTCTCCTTGGGGTGGGGTCTTCTCCAGTCAGTAATGTTTTGGGCCATTGTCATGAGAAGAATCGCGCTATTGCGTACATGTGTGTGAAAATTGATTTTCTCTTTCAGTCATCAGGTAGATACGCGTATCGAAGCAACTGACTGCGAGACAGAAAATCATCTGTAAACGCTGAATATACGATTCGTAAGGGCGAGTGGACGTAACGAGATTCCTGCACGATTCTGTGTCGAGTATACGTGAGAGCTTCCTCCTCCTCTAACGGCAGTCTGCCATACCTGATTATGTAACCTGTTTCCCCTTTCATCATATTCACCGATTACAATTATTTAGCCAGAGAGTGATACAGATCCATTCGCGTAACAACTATTAACATATATGAATATGTCGGTCTCATCGCACAAGGTTTTATACCACAGAAATCGATGTAAGTGACTGCGAGATAGAAAATCAACTTCAATATCTGAACAGAGAATAGGCAGCTGGACCTGATGGGACTCTTACACGGATTCTACGCGGATTATGAGAACGAAGTCTTCCTCTTCTAGCAGCAGTCAACCGTAGGTAGCTGAAGGAGTGAACTGATTCTGACAGTTTGAAAATATGTGGTTCATTCCTGTTTCCAAGAAGGGTGACCAAACAGATGCACACAACTATATGTCTACATCAATGACGTCAGTATCTTTCAGAATTTTGCACTCGTTTTATTCTCGTGTACTATGACTTATCTGAAGACCTAAAATCTTCTCTGTAGGAATCAAAATAGATTCGTCGGAGTTACCCAGAAAGCAGTAGATACCGGTGCCTAGGTTGATGCAGTGTTTCTTGACTTCTGGAAGGCATTACAAAAAGTTCTGCACTGCCGTCTACCGAAAAAAAAATACTAATGTACGGAACACCAGACCAACTTTGTCATATGATTGAAAGCTTCGTTTCAAACAGTTTACAGCATACCATCCGTAATGGACAGATGCCTTCAGACATAAAAAACTTCTGGAGTACCCGAAGGAGTGTTCTAGGACGATTACTGTTCACATCATGTATAAATGACCTAGGGGATAACGTGGAAGTCCTACGAGGATGTTTCGGAAGGTTTATTGTGTACAGACAAGTTGGAACGCTAGAAAATTGTAGCGAGATGCAGTAAGACAAGAAGAGAACCAACGCTCATTGCAGGGATTGGCAGCTGACCTTTAGCACAAGCATATGTAACATATTGTAATACTTACATTGATTAGAAACAGGTTTAAATTATGTAACTATGTATCTGAAATTTATGAAGTGTGTATTCTGTGTTGTTTAAACTCCTTGAGCTGTTGTTGTTGTTGTGGTCTTCAGTCCTGAGACTGGTTTGATGCAGCTCTCCATGCTACCCTATCCTGTGCAAGTTTCTTCATCTCCCAGTACCTACTGCAACCTACATCCTTCTGAATCTGCTTGGTGTATTCATCTCTTGGTCTCCCTCTACGATTTTTACCCTCCACGCTGCCCTCCAATACTAAATTGGTGATCCCTTGATGCCTCAGAACATGTCCTACCAACCGATCCCTTCTTCTAGTCAAGTTGTGCCACAAACTTCTCTACTCCCCAATCCTCTTCAACACCTCCTCGTTAGTTATGTGATCTACCCATGTAATCTTCAGCATTCTTCTGTAGCACCACAGTTCGAAAGCTTCTATTCTCTTCTTGTCTAAACTATTTATCGTCCATGTTTCACTTACATACATGGCTACACTCCATACAAATACTTTCAGAAACGACTTCCTGACACTTAAATCTATACTCGATGTTAACAAATTTCTCCTCTTCAGAAACGCTTTCCTTCCCATTGCCAGTCTACATTTGATATCCTCTCTACTTCGACCATCATCAGTTATTTTGCTCCCTAAATAGCAGAACTCCTTTACTACTTTAAGCGTCTCATTTCCTAATCTAATACCCTCAGCATCACCCGACTTGATTCGACTACATTCCATTATCCTCGTTTTGCTTTTGTTGATGTTCATCTTATATCCACCTTTCAAGAAGCTATCCATTCCATTCAACTGCTCTTCCAAGTCCTTTGCTGTCTCTGACAGAATTACAATGTCATCGGCGAACCTCAAAGTTTTTACTTCTTCTCCATGGATTTTAATACCTACTCCGAATTTTTCCCTTGTTTCCTTTACTGCTTGCTCAATATACAGATTGAATAACATCGGGGAGAGGCTACAACCCTGTCTTACTCCCTTCCCAACCACTGCTTCCCTTTCATGCCATTCAACCCTTATAACTGCCATTTGGTTTCTATACAAATTGTAAATAGCATTTCGCTCCCTATATTTTACCCCCTGCCACCTTCAGAATTTGAAAGAGAGTATTCCAGACGGGAAAAATTACGGCTGTAGTTTCCCCTTGCTTTCAACCGTTCGCAGTACCAGCACAGCAAGGCTGTTTTGGTTAGTGTTACAAGGCCAGATCAGTCAATCATCCAGACTGTTGCCCCTGCAACTACTGAAAAGGCTGCTGCCCCTCTTCAGGAACCACACGTTTGTCTGGCCTCTCAACAGATACCCCTCCGTTGTGGTTGCACCTACGGTACAGCTATCCGTATCACTGAGGCACGCAAGCCTCCCCACCAACGGCAAGGTCGCTTGTTCATTGGCTTTAACCTATCCATTTCCCTTTTTAAATTTTCTAACCCACCTACTCGATTAAGGGATCTGACATTCCACGATCCGATCCGTAGAACGCCAGGTTTCTTTCTCCTACGGTAAGAAAATTAGAGTTATGTAATGTGTATATGAAAAGAGCAAAAGAATATGTTGAAATGATAATTATAATATGAATATGTTCATAAAAAGAAAATGTTTGTTAAAAGCTGTTTCATGCTTAGGGCAATTGTACTCGTAACATGTAAAAGCTGTAAGGAAGTCCCTCCGCAACGGAAATGGCATGGCGCGATGTAAAAGGTGGGTTTGGCGGTCAAACTGAGCGGCTCCTTTGTGTGAACGACACGCAGTATGTGGCTAGCCTTAGCACAGTGCAACTCGACGGTGCTAAGAGAGGCAATTGGAAGCTGCCGTATAAAGGATTTGCCTCGGATGTGGATCTGGCTATTATGTGGTATTGACGGCATAATGGAATGGTTGTAGAATGTTGAAAATCCGACACCAAGAAGAGATTTGATAAAGCATTCGTACATCAAGAGCCATGAGTACAGTTAGCCGCCAAGTCACCTGCCATCAATCTCTGCCACTACTTCACAAACTTCATAAATTCAGTTAAGTGTTGTATATGAGCATGGACCAGTTAATTTGTGTGTTGTTTCAGTAACAATCATATAAAACCTAAATTCATGTCCGGAACCACATTTTCAATCCTGATCACGAACCTACGCAGGGTCCTCACCTAGTGCTACTAAAACCGAGTATCGTGATTTAAAATGAACAATTCTTGCATTCAAGTGTTTAAAAGTGGTTTTTGTCTAAAATGAAAGGAGTAAAAGCTAAAACCACAAACGTGAAGTTGGATAGGCTTTTGCTAAAGTATCCTTAGTTTATTATAAAATATAGTTTTGTACGATTACAGTGCAAGATTGTGTAAATATTATTGTCTAGAATACCTGCTTCACAGGCGATTAAAAGGCAAATACATACAAATCTTTAAAGAACAGATTAACGATAGTAATGTTACAAGTGAAGTTATGCTCATTTTCAAAAATAGTGTGGTTTTGGTTTCTATCATGAATGGTTCCTTTTTTGAAGTTAATTAAGTCTAGTGTTGTATTTTATTGTCTTGCAAAGTAATTTATGAACTACTACAAGTGAAGTGAATTATTAGCTTTTAGAGTTAGTCTTTACTATTGTAATAATCAAAGAGTTTTGACTAGAGAAACTATACTAGCTTATGGGCCCCATCATGCCCTCCACCTATTAAGATAAGATGTTATTCATCTTTATTTGTGTTTTTCATGTCAGTCAAGATAGAAGCTCCTCATGTCCAAATTTAGTTCTGCGCTTCGTGCTGTGACATTTCAGCATTTGATTGTGTATTCTCTTGGGTGTGGCTGTCATTAGTATGAGCTTGGTGCAAATCTACTCCCCACAATTTACTTGTGTGTGTATTATTGGTAACTGCTGCTATACGCAATACAGAGTGCAGTGTCAGTTTGTATCCTGTTTGCTGTTCAAAGGGAAATGTTAACGAAAGTAACTTCAATAACCAACCCACAATCTTCTCAAATGTATATTTCCAAATTAATGTGCCTAATTGGGCTGGCGACCGTTCATCTTTTTTCATTCATTTATGAGTTTACCATTTTCATTAACTCCCAACGTTAAAGTCCGTTTGGTTTTCCGTTAATTTCACCAAATTCGAAATTACAGTCCGATACCTTTGTCCATTAGACGTACGCGCAGTCGAACTTCGAAATACTCTCAGACGATAACATTAGCGTGTTTCACGGCACGTTAGAGTGAAATAGATGCTAGTGTTATAATACTGCACATAAATAGTTAGAAAGTCTCATTATTACATGAATACACTATTGCAGAACAATGAGTGGTAGTAGTGACATCTATAAAATTTTTATGAGTCTATGTATGGAGCGATTTAAAGTGGAATGAATACAGAAAACTGATGGCAGGTAAGGCAGATGTCAGACTGAGTTCCACTGGACGAATCATCAGCTAGTGGAGGCCACTGTCGAAGGGGTATCTCACAAAAACATTGGTCGACCGAGTCTTGATTATTGCTCGTCAGTATGCGAGCTGTAGAAGACAGGATTGATACAGAAAATAAAGAAGATGTAAAGAAGAGCAGTGCGTTTCATTAATGGTCATTTAGAAAGCTCGAAAGCTTCAGAAAGGTGTCTTATTGGAAATTAAACAGTGGAATATCCATGATGGAAAAACAACAATATTATGAAATAGGCAGATTGCTACTTACCATATAAGGAAGATGTTGAGTTGCAGACAGGCACAATTAAAAGATTGCTATAATTTAATATTTTGGCCAAAGGACTTTCTTCTGAAGTAAAAAAAACGCTCACAAGCACAAGCTACACACAAATGACAATAGTCTTTGGTTGCTGTGGCTGGACCGCACACAGCAACTGTACCTGATAGGAGCAGCAATCTGGCACTGATGGATGGGGTAACATGGAGTCATGGGATGAGGATGGGGAGGGATAGCATGGTAGGTGTGGGGGAAAGATGTATTGCTGTTAATGGCACTGTGCAGCGGCTACATGCTGCTAGATGAAGTTAGGATGTTTGGAAGGGGGCTACTGGAAAAGGACGATCGCCAAGAGACAGCTGGGCGGCTCAGTTACTGAACACACTGCCCGCACCACCACTGACACCAGATCGCTGCTCCCATCAAGCTTAAACACATTGCAGTCATTTCGTTGTGCCTATTTGCGACTCAGTGTCTCCTCTATATGGCGAGGAACAATCTGTCCGTTTCATACTTTTCGTACTAATAATTATGTATGTGACACAAGCTGTTTTCTGATGGCACTTTATTTTATCGGGGTAGTTCCAAGCCTTTGCGCACCATCTGCAGTATCTGTGTGACAGAAGACAAAATATTTATTGTAATATGTTATTTATGACGTACACGATACCTCTCCTAAGAGCCGTAAAGCGCCTTTTTCCCTGTATCTCCAGCATATTTTTGCAACTTCGTTTTTGGATTGTGCAGCTGGAGTCAGCCGAAACAAACAGCGCTCATCGCATCTTACATGTGACGCCCAGTGTCGGCGGAAAGTGTCGGTTTGTTTCCTGTTAAAACCAAAATTCTTTTTAAAGCAGAATTTTACGTTCCCAGTAGATAGAGAAGTCCCAGCTTAGTCTAGTAAGATATCAGTTTTATCAATATGTATTAAAAGGGACAGTAAAACTTGAAGAAGATCCAGAACTCTAGCAACAACAACATTGCCATAGCCCACGCTGACTGCTACTGCAAACATGCATCACTACTGACGAGGGAACAGTCTCAAAAATCAATTAACGATCATGATGAAACATGGCAGGTGTATAGAGGGGTCAAAATATTGCAACACATATGTTTTTGTTTGTGCCTAATTTCACGTTTGAGGGGTAAAACACAACCCAAAAGCTAATTCGGCATATTATGTTTGGAAAGAATATCTTCGAAAGGATGATATATAAAAATGTTTCTGATATAAAAGTTGAGATGTAGTTAAGGCTATTGAAAACTGTGTAATCTAATTTTGTAATAATTTGACATTCTCCAAATTACTGCACCACCATTAGTTAAGTCTGAAAAACGAAAATTTTTGTTACAACGTAAATTAAAGAAGCTTTCAAGCTACATACATCATGTGTAATATGGGTGGTTTCTGAAATATTTTTTGCAAATGCACTGTCAGGGGATTTTCAACATACCTAATTAAAATATCTAAACATTCATTATTAATCTAGTTATTTACTTTCCTTATACTTATCTTATGTTTTACATTGTTATTTTACGTTTTACATTTATTTTTTAGTTTACCCTTTCACATACATGCATTTTCATAAATTAAAGTAGTACATAACTTGTTATTATGATTCAAAATCATTACAATAATCATAAGCTGTAAAGAAAAGCTTAAAACATAACGTTTCCTTACACTATACGCGTAAAGTTAACGAATTTTCTTCTCATAATATACATGACAGAGGACACAATATAAAACAAAATTCATCAGGATTTCAAATTGTCACAGGTGATTCTCTAAATATCTTAATTTGCATCGAGCATATTTGAGTGCATTGGCAAGACATGGTGAAAGAACTGATTACGTGCAAGTAAATACAGTTCAATTACATTTTTTCTCAAGTGGAGATTGACATGAAAACAACTGAACAGAACTATATATGAAAATCTTCTCACAAGGTCCATCCCATATCAAAAGTCACTTTTACGTCTCATGTCTGTACCTGTGTCGTCGAGTCCTTTGGGATTACCAGATGAATAAGTTACTTCTCTTTGGACAACGCTTTTTTCGCACTGCCTCGTTCCTTTTCATGGTTTGTAAAGAAACTAAAGGTGACTTTGGACTGAGAATGTAAGAATCTCTTTTTTAAGCTCCAATGTCGTTATGACAGCATCGAAATCTGGTCAAAAGATATTTGAAAGATATTTCTTTCGCAGCGAGTGAGAAAAATCTATGTTATTGTTAGATTTTTAGGGCTATAATGTGAAACAACCATATAGAACATTGCATCTGTGGCAAGGAACTTGTTCATCTGGTGATTCCAAAGGGCTCAACAGCACAGGTTCAGTCATAAGATGTACATGGCTTTAGATGTTGGAAGAATTTTGTGAGAAAATTTCCAGATCTAGTTCTGTTGAATGATTTTGATGTCAATCTGCACCTGACAAACATTGTAATTTAGCTGCAGTCACTGGTACATAGTCAGTTCTCTGTCATGTACACTGCTGGCCACCGTAAATGCAACACCAAGAAAGACAAGAGGTAGCACAACAAGATTTATTTTGTAGATAACATGTTGACCAAGTATCAAATGATTACGTTTACAGACGTCTGTGACATGTGGTTCCTGCCAGAATCAGTAGCCAGAGTAGCCGCCATTGTTGGAGATCACCGCTGCCACACGTCTCGGCATTGAGTCAAAGAGACGTTGGATGTGTTCCTGGGGTACAGTAGCCCAAGCAGCTTCCACACGTTGCCAAAAATCATCTGGTGTGGCAGCTGGGGATGTAATCTGGGTCACTCGTTGAGCAACCATGGACCACATGTTTTCTATCAGCGAAAGATCCGGAGAGCGAGCCAGCCAGGGAAGCAATTCAATCTGATTATTGACGAAGAACCTTTGGACAATGCGTGCCACGTGTGGTCGCGCATTATCCTGTTGAAATATGGCTGTGGCCGAGCCCTGAAAGGTAAGGAAGGACAACTGGCTCCAGCACCTCGGATATGTAGAGCCGGTTATTTAAAGTACCGGCAATGCGTACTAGAGGCGTGCGAGAGTAATATCCAATACCGCCCCATACCATAATACAAGGTGCAAGACGAGCGTGGCGGTGCACAATGCAGCTGTCCAGCATCCTCTCTCCACGGTGTCTCCACACTCGAATCCGACCATCGTGGTGCTGCAGACAGAAGCGTGCCTCGTCAGTAAAGACAACGTCATTCCATTCTGCCGTCCACATCCGTCTGTCATCACACCATTGGCGACGGAGACGTCTGTGGTTCTGCGTCAATGGTAGACGAAGCAATGGACGTCTTGCGGACAGACCACTCTGCTGTAAACGGCGTCGAATGGTACGCGCAGACACTGGATGATGCGTTACAGACGCAATGTGCAGTGCTATGGTTCGGGATGTCACTGAGCGATCCGTCACTGCCATGCCCACAATTTGCCTATCAGCACGTGCAGTGGTGCACCGAGGTGAATGCGATCGAACACGTCGGTCCGTCGTACCCTCCTGCATCCAACGGTCACATATCCGCATTACAGTTGTTTGGTTTCGTCCAACGCAACTAGCGATTTCTCTGTATGATAATCCACAATCTTGGTAAGCCACTATCCTTCCTCTGTCGAACTCGGATACTTGATCAAAAGATGTTTGCTGTTGTCTACGAGGCATAACTGATCGTCTTGTAAAACAACCACAAAGTAAACACACGTGCCGAACGTACACTCGTCGAAATCGCCAAGCCTTAAATGGCGCTATGAGGTGGCGCCACAGGCGCGCGTGATGTGCGTCTGCGCTGAAATTCTAATCAGTTGCATATCTCATCACTGCAAACCCATGGTGTAAATTTCACTTGATTCGGATGCTTCCTTCAGGGTGTTGCATTTACGGTGGCCAGCAGTGTATATAATGTGAAAAAAATTCGTTCATTTTGTGTGCATGATGTAAGAAGACTTCATTTTTTAAGCATTTATTTACAGATTATCGTTATTGTAATGATTTTGTATAATAATAACAAGTTATGTATTACTTATTATTTTCATTTAACAAAATACATTTATGTCAAATGGTAAACAAAAAATAATGTAAAATAGTAACATAAAACAGGTGTAACTGAAATGAATAACTAGACTAATAATGAATGTTAAGATATTTTGATTAGATATGTTGAAAATACTCCTACAGCACACTGTGTGCAACTAATTTTCTAAACTGATATTTCAGAAACCAGCTTTATTACATATGGATAGATGTAGTTGAAAGGTTATTTAATTTATGTTGTAACAACAGTCTTCATTTTTCAAAATTAATTAATGGTGGTTGGTTATTTTTTATTTCTGAGAAGTCAAATTCCAGTTTTCATAGTAGTAGCTTTACAATTTGATTATACAGTTTTTGAGGACGATAACTACATACCAACTTTTATATGAGGAACATCTTTTATACATCATCGTTTCAAAGATATCCCATCCAAAACTAACATGCCAAACTAGTTTACTGCCTGCTGCTTCATTCACAAAGACTGTGTGGTCTGTATATATTTTATTTGCTTTTCTTTGATCAAATTTTTAATTTGTCCAGAAATTTCAATACCTTCTAAATTTTCCACGCCAATTAACGCCAGAGAAGCACGGTCTTTCCCAAATATGCTTCTGACCAAAAACCGTTTATGGTGGCTGGAGTTCAAGTATTTTGTTATTAATGCCTTTTGCTTTTTTGTGATGATATTTCCATTGAAACTTTCGTCCCCTAACGCATATTTTTTACATCTAACCGAGAAGTTAAGTAATAATTTTCATAGATTCAGCTTCAGCTTCAAAACTTTTTTAAAAGAACAAAATATTTTCTTTAAAATTTTCATCTTCTATTTCACCCCCTTTGGGGTTGAATACCCAAAAACAGTGAGACACCTATCTTTTAAATTTCTAACATACAAGCCAAATACAAATTTATATTTAATGTCTAATAGAGAAGCCAAATACAAATTTTCATAGATTTAGCTTTGAAAGTGCGTTCATAAAGAAATACTTTCACTCCTTTAGGTTGTCCAAGTTCCAAAATCATTGAAACATCTATTTTTTTATTTCTAGCTGAGAAGTCAAATACCAATTTTCATATATGTAACTTGACAAATGGTTTCCTAGTTCCTTAATAATGATACGTTTCGAAAAAAACTTTCACCCACTTTTCCCCCCTTAGTGATTGAATTTCCAAAAAACGTAGAAACACATATTTTTTATTTATGGCTGGAAACCAAAGGCCAATTTTAGTAGTTCTAGCTTCAAAATTACCTTAATAGTAACTTATTTTCAAAAAGGCTTTCATCTCCTATTTTACTGCCTTATGAGTAGAATTTCGCACAATCCCTCCTCAAACGATGCCTACAGTATTAGATCAACACCCTCTCCAAATTTCAGATTTGTCTGTAGCGATGTGGGTTGAGCAATGATGAGTCAACGAATCAGTTTGGTCCTATTTCGCCCCCTTCGGAGTTGAATTTCCAAAAACAGTGAAATTTTTTTTTTAAATTTCTGATGGAGAATCCGAACACCAGTTTTCGTCGATTTAACTTTAAAAATGCTTTCACAATGAAATATTTTCATGAAAAATTTTACCACCTATTTTACCCTCTTAGGGTTAAATCCCCAGAAACTATGAAATTCATGTTTCTTATTTCTAACAGAGAAGCCAAATATAAAATTTCATAGATTTAGCTTCGAAAATAGTTGCATACCGAAATATTTTCATTATAAATTCACCCCATATCTCACCCTCATTGGGGCTGAATTTCCAAAAGCAGAGCAACGCAGTTTTTTTAAATTTCTAATCGAGAAGCCAAATTCAATTTTTCATAGATCTAACTCTAAAAATGCTTTCACGATCAAATACTTATCAAACGTTTCATCCCCTATTTCTCCCCGTTAGGGATTGAACTTCCAAAAGCATTGAAACACATACTTTTTTTTATTTGGAACCGAGAATTCCAATTTCAATTTTCATAGATGCAGCTACAAAAATACTATAGTAGTTCTTTAACAATTATGTATTTGCACTGACTATTTCACCCTCATACGTGATAAATGTCCAGAATTGATGAAACGCGTATTTCTTTATTTTTGACCGAGAAATCAAATACCAATTTTCGTAGGTCTAGCTTCTAAACTGCCCTAACACCGACATACTTTGAAAAACCCTTCATCCCTTATTTCACCCCCTTTGTGATGGAATATCGAAAAATCCCTTCTATAGTATGAGAGCAACACCCTCTGCAAATTTCAAGCTTCTATCCTTCGTGGTTTGGGCCTCATATACAGAGATTAGCTAAAGATAATACAAATCAAATAAATAAATAGTTTAGAAAAGTTTGATTAAGGATACAGAATCCTAGCTTGAATGCCATAATTTCTGGGACAAAATCTCAGTTTCCCCCATGCTTATGCACCTCCCCACTACAGGCACACACACACACACACACATAAATTCATTCATTCATTCTAAAGCACTCAGAAATTAAAAATTTCGACCTAGATTTGATACTGCAGTGTTAAGACCCATGTGAAACAGCGAAACAAAGATTTAGTCAACTCAGAAATAGGTGGCTAACTACTCACTTACAAAGTAACCAACTTGAAAATTCACTAAAAGCACTTAACTAGCAGAGTAGGTACGAGAAGAAACTCAAAACTTAGAGAAGATGCTCCCTATTTGAGCACAGCAACTGATCTCCATTCTCTTTTCCAACGTTACATTTAACCAAGCGGCATTGTTAAGCTAGTTCACATCACCAGTTGCATTAGAGAAACGCGTATACGGCGGTTCGCAAAAGCCACTGAAGATTGCATTTGCAGTGTTCAATTGTAACCTGAGTTACAGCCACGGCATTCAGAGCTGATGGCGCCTCCGGTAATCAGGTAATACCAGCGCGAGGATAATAGATCGCTCATGTTGCGTAACACAATGCCCCAGGCAGCTCCGCCTACAGGACACCTAGCTTCTATTTCCTGTTACGCCTGCTTTACGCTAGAGCGAACACAGGCGAGCGAACACCAGCGAACGGGAATTCTCTCCGGTGTCGACGGTACCGGAATGTGAGCGAACTGCATTCGGTCGTGTTCGGTTCGCATTCAATAGTGTTTGTTCGTGTTCCACTGGTTGTCCGTCTTTTGGTGAATTATCAAAACAAGTTTGCTTCCGCTTGCGTTCGGCGCTATAAATAAAGAAAAGTTTCTTCTGTTATCTTGTCTACCTCGTCGCTGAAATGAGTTGCATGAACGATGGAGTGGTACGAAAATGTGATGTGACTGATAGTCGTATTCAGAGCTCGTCAACAATGTGTTGCTGTTGCTGCATAGGTTGTTTGTGTTTCCGTTGCCACTTGACTGACCGAAACTTGCAGGGGTAATTTTATTATGTCCGCTTGAAGGTTGTGTACTGTTTGATTTTCATTCTGTAACAGTAGGCTTTGTAGGGCTGTTAATGTATTCGCTCCGATATTTTTGTGGACTAGACGCTCTGAGTAACATTCGATTGAATGGCTTGTGCTGTACTAAATTATATTTGTTCCAGTGTTTTTTTAAATGGTTCTCTGGTTGGCGGTTGTGTATTTTTAATTTATTGGATCTTTTTGTTAAATTCTGTCACTAGTTGCTTATTATTCCTTTAAAATCAATAGCCAGTGGTTTTCTATAAATGTATGTGTAGTACTGGTGGGCAGTTTCTACTTTTTTATTTGCGTGTAATTATTTAATAAACTCTGCCACCTGTTGTTATTATTCTTCTAATTATGTCCCCAGTGGCTTTCTATTGGTGTACCTGCAATTCTAGCGAGCTTTTGCTGCTTTTCTATTCCATTAATTAGTTATTAAATTCTCCCACCAGTTGCTTATTACTCTTTTAATTTCTGCTCAATGGCTGTGAGTGGAACTGTAGCTCTGTTCGTCAGCTGCTGGCTTGTTTGTTGCATTGCCTAGTTTTTAAATTCTGCCGCCAGTGGCTCGTTATTTCTATAAACTCTGCTGCCACTTGCTTGCAATAAGTGTAACTGAAAATATGGTGAGCAGTTATGGCTTTGTTTTTTAAAATTTTTTACACTTGTGAAAAAGTTTGATTATTTAAATAAAATGATTTGTTTAAATTTAAATAAAGCTATTTTGCTTCAGCACCTTATGACGCGACAACACCTCCTATCGTATTCAAATACCTCGCACTACTTCACTGGGCTAGTTTAATGGCAGAAAGACATCCCGAGCAAAGTGGTTGAAAGCAGCGAGGCAGGTAGGGCTGAAGTAAAACGTCAAAGGGGTTGGGTGGGTAAGAAACACGTGCGCGCCACTAGCCCGAAAATAAATGTACATTAAATGTCTACGTCTCAAAAATGAGATCGACAGGAAGTGCAAAATGGCTAAGCAGGGATGGCTAGAGGACAAATGCAAGGATGTAGAGGCTTATCTCACGAGGGGTAAGATAGATACTGCCAATAGGAAAATTAAAGAGACATTTGGAGAAAAGAGAACCACTTGCATGAATATCAAGAGCTCAGATGGAAACCAAGTTCTAAGCAAAGAAGGGAAAGCAGAAAGGTGGAAGGATTATATAGAGGGTCTATACAGGGGCGATGTACTTGAGGACAATATTATGGAAATGGAAGAGGATGTAGATGAAGATGAAATGGGAGATATGATACTGCGTGAAGAGTTTAACAGAGCACTGAAAGACCTAAGTCGAAACAAGGCCCCGGGAATAGACAACATTCCATTAGAACTACTGACAGCCTTGGGAGAGCCAGTCCTGACAAAATTCTACCATCTGGTGAGCAAGATGTATGAGACAGGCGAAATTCCCTCAGACTTCAAGAAGAATATAATAATTCCAATCCCAAAGAAAGCAGGTGTTGACAGATGTGAAAATTACCGAACTATCAGTTTAATAAGTCACGGCTGCCAAATACTAACGTGAATTCTTTACAGACGAATGGAAGAACTGGTAGAAGCCGACCTCGGGGAAGATCAGTTTGGATTCCGTAGAAATGTTGGAACACGTGAGGCAATACTCACCCTGCGACTTACCTTAGAAGAAAGGTTAACGAAAGGCAAACCTACGTTTCTAGCATTTGTAGACTTCGAGAAAGCATTTGACAATGTTGACTGGAATACTCTCTTTTAAATTCTGAAGGTGGCAGGGGTAAAATACAGGGAGCGAAAGGCTATTTACAATTTGTACAGAAACCCGATGGCAGTTATAAGAGTCGAGGGGCATGAAAGGAAAGCAGTGGTTGGGAAGGGAGTGAGACAGGGTTGTAGCCTCTCGCCGATGCTATTTAATCTGTATATTGAGCAAGCAGAAAAGGAAACAAAAGAAAAGTTCGGAGTAGGTATTAAAATCCATGGAGAAGAAATAAAATCTTTGAGGTTCGCCGATGACATTGTAATTCTATCAGAGACAGCAAAGGACCTGGAAGAACATTTGAACGGAACGGATAGTGTCTTGAATGGAGGATATAAGATGAACATCAACAAAAACAAAACGAGGATAATGGAATGTAGTCGAATTAAGTCGGGTGATGCTGAGGGAATTAGATTAGGAAATGAGACACTTAAAGTAGTAAAAGAGTTTTGCTATTTGCGGAGCAAAATAACTGATGATGGTCGAAGTAGAGAGGATATAAAATGTAGACTGGCAGTGGCAAGGAAAGGGTTTCTGAAGAAGAGAAATTTGTTAACATCGAGTATTGATTTAAGTGTCAGGAAGTCGTTGCTGAAAGTATTTGTATGGAGTGTAACCATGTATGGAAGTGAAACATGGACAATAAATAGTTTGGACATGAAGAGAATAGAAGCTTTCGAAATGTGGTGCTCCAGAAGAATGCTGAAGATTAGGCTGCACTACGTACTGGGAGATGAACAAGATTGCTCAGGATAGAGTAGCATGGAGAGCTGCATCAAACCAGTCTCAGGACTGAAGACCACAACAACAACAACAACAACAACTTCTCCGAAATGAGTCTGCAAGGTGCATATGTCGATAAGAAAATTTTTCTTCAGGTGGTCGTTCCTGTCATGTCCCTGAATACTGATCGTAGCGTAAATGCTTCAGCGATCCGAGGGATTCACAGCAGAAATGCCAAAGGCAAAGAAATGTAATTGGTAGAAAACTGCCGAAGCTCTCAGTGGTTTAACTGGGGAAGTGGCAGAAATGATAAATTCGTTAGATGCTTGCAGAGGACGACACAGCTACCTCTTGACATCGTATGTGACTCCGAATCTATCTTAATATTTTATTTTTAAAAAGATATATTCGCCATTAATTGTAGTAATTATTTATTTCCTAATTGCAATGTCAGTCTTTGGACATTTATCAAGTGGTACAACGAAAGCTAAAAGCATACAAAAAAATTTACAAACATGCCATGTAGACAGTGGTACATTAGAAAAATGTTAAAAATAGCACATCACTTATATTTTGCTGTGGCACATGTCAGACTATGAAGTCCCACAGTATCTACACATGACTTTTTTTTCTTTATTGCCAGTTTCATTATCCTCACCCCTTCTGGGCGATGGGGTGGGCTGTCAGCAATTCAATATTCTGCTCTTCAGCCAAGAGAATTGTTAAAAAATATGACTAGGATGAGACAAAGAAGATGACGATTCGTCTACTATTTTAAATTAAAAAATCAAAGACGGATATGTAAAAAAGGAAAATACGTATATTTTAAAAACACATTACAAAAGAAACAAACACTGTGAGGAGCCAACAGTACGGAGAGGTCACTGTGTCATCCTCAGGCCTTAGGCGGATGTGGATACGGAGGGTCATGTGGTCAGCATACCGCTCTCCCGGCCGTTGTCAGTTTTCGTGACTGATGCCACTGCTTCTCAATGAAGTAGCTCCTCAACTGACCTCACAATTGCCTCAATTGGAACCGCGCTCGCCAACAGCACTCGGCAGATCCGGACGGTGACCCATCCAAGAGCTAGCCAAGCCCGACAGCGCTTAACTTCGGTGATCTAAAGGGAACCGGTGTGTTACCACTGCGGTAAGGCAGTTGAAAAAAACACATTACAGAATGGTGAAGTTATTTTACGAAAAAGCGCTGAAGCACTGCCTTGGGAGAAAAGTATTTCGGGGAGACAGGACATGTTCATAGGGTTGAGGGGCAGAGAGAACTATGAAGATGAGGGTAGGACTTGGGGTCGATAGTGGCAAAACAGAAGTTCGGAATGATGGAGGGTGGGCGGGATTTTGTGTGTGAATTTGGTAGTCGTAGCTAGGAGTGGGGTAAGTGCCGAAAAGATAAAGTTGGTATGAGGGATAAATATCAGGGCAGATGTGATTGTCCGGAACAGGGAGTTCGTTCAAGTTAAGTAGGATATTAAGTGCGTGTACGTGTAGGGTCTGTGGAACGTGTTTGTAAAGGCGCAGCAGCGTACCACTGGTGGTGATCAGAGGAGAGACAATGAGGTATTTAAATCTAGTTTGCGGATAGTATAGGATATGCGATGGTGTGGAGGGGAGGGAATTAGATGAGATTGTTGTTGTTGTTTTTGGGGGAGGAGACCAGACAGCGAGGTCATCGGTCTCATTGGATTGGGGAAGGACAGGGAAGGAACCATCCCGGCATTTGCCTGGAGCGATCTAAGGAAATCACGGAAAACCTAAACCAGGACGGCTGGACGCGGGATTGAACCGTCGTCCTCCCGAATGCGAGTCCAGTGTGGTAGCCACTGCGCCACCTCGCTCAGTGAAAATGGTTCAAATGGCTCTGAGCGCTATGGGACTTAACATCTATGGTCATCAGTCCCCTAGAACTTAGAACTACTTAAACGTAACTAACCTAAGGACATCACATAACACCCAGTCATCACGAGGCAGAGAAAATCCCTGACCCCGTCGCTCAGTGAGATTGTAGAGGACCCATGTGGGGGAAGGTAAATGGATGAGGAAAGTGATATGGAGTGCATGACGTTCGATGATTTTGGGAGACTTGTGGAACTTTGGTGGGGTGGAGGTCAACTGAACATTTGCACAGTAGAGGCTGGGTCACATCAGGGCTCTGTAGGTGTGGAGAATGAGTGTATTGTGGAGTATAGTAAGTTCAGCCTGTTAGTAGTTTTAGCCTGTTGTGACCTTTATGTAGGATGGTTAGTAGGTGAGGTTTCTTTGGTGTCACCGCCAGACACCACACTTGCTAGGTGGTAGCCTTTAAATCGGCCGCGGTCCGGTAGTATACGTCGGACCCGCGTGTCGCCACTATCAGTGACTGCAGACCGAGCGCCGCCACACGGCAGGTCTAGAGAGACTTCCTAGCACTCGCCCCAGTTGTACAGCGGACTTTGCTAGCGATGGTTCACTGAAAAATTACGCTCTCATTTACCGAGACGATAGTTAGCATAGCCTTCAGCTACGTCATTTGCTACGACCTAGCAAGGCGCCAGTATCAATTGCTATTTATCTTGTGATGCATGTACTGTCAGACCGATGTTCACCAATTATGGATTAAAGTTTAGTATTCCAACAGCTACGTACTTTATTTGCTAGACTCAAATCCTTTAACTGTTCCAGACCTCACGCCAGCCTGCGTGAGCTTAAACGCGTGCCATTCGGCTTCACCTCCTAGTGGCTTGGCTGTCTTGCCAAGTCACAACAGTTTCCACGTTAGTCTCCAGTTGAGAGTAGATTTAGTCCCAGATATTTCAGTATATTAGTTAACTGGATAGGTCAGTTTTAAATGGTAACCGCTGGTGGCCGAGCGGTTCTGGCGCTACAGTCTGGAACCGCGCGACCGCTACGGTCGCAGGTTCGAATCCTGCCTCGGGCATGGATGTGTGTGTTGTCCTTAGGTTAGTTAGGTTTAAGTAGTTCTAAGTTCTAGGGGACTTATGACCTCAGCAGTTGAGTCCCATAGTGCTCAGAGCCATTTGAACCATTTTTTTTTTAAATGGTAAGGTAGAAGTCATGGACGGTGTGCGTGCTTCATCCTGTAATTATTGCCTGGGTTTTGGAGGGGTTGATCCTGAGGAGACATTGGTTATACCATGAAGTAAGCTGATTCAGGTGGATTTGGAGGGAACTTTGGGATTTTTGGACTGTAAAGTAGAGAGCCAGAAAAACTGTGTCATCAGCATACTGAGCCAGATGGATTGGTGGAGGTGGTTTGGGCGTATCAGCGGTGTAGAGGAGGCAACAGAGAGGAGAGAAGACCAAGCCTTGGAGCACTCCTGCAGTGGGATGGAAGGAACTGGAACTGGTATGGTTAGTAGTGACAAAGGATGGGCAATTAGGTAGGAAGGATACAATGAGGCGGACATAGTTAACTGGAAATGCATATGTCTGCAGTTTGAAAAGGAGATCATGATGCCATGCACGGTTGTAGGCTTTCTTATGACGAAGGAGACAAAAATATCCGATTTGCTATAGCTGAGCTGGTGGCACAGAAGATGTGTGAGGTGCATGAGCTGGTCATCAAGGAGAAACTGGGATGGAAGTCAGTCTGCTTAACGGGAATGTGATGGTGTTAGTTCAAGCATTGATAGATGCGTCTTGAGAGGATGGATTCGAAGACCTTGCTACACAGTGACGTGAGGCAGATGTGGCGGTAGGAGGAAGTATCATCAGAAGATTTGTGTGATTTGAGCAAAAGTACGATTTTGGAGGGTTTCCATTCTTGACGCTAGTAACCTGTGGAGAGGATAGTGGTGTAAAGGGTTGCAAGGGCGACTAGAAAAGAGATGCCTCATTTTTTGAAGTATCGACTAGTAATGCTATAGTGACAGGGGGAAGCGTTGCGTTTTTTGTGGGGTGTTTGTTTATGTCGTGTGCTGTGATTTGTGTATTTAATTCTTTTTGTGGTATGCTGTCCAAGTACCGGAAGCTGGGAGTCAGGGGTGGGACAGCGATATATGTACTTTCGTGGATGGCAGGGAAAAGTGAGTAATCAAAATGAGGGTGATCAGGGACGGAGAAGATGTCTGTGAGAAAGGATGCAAAATGGTTAGCTTTGTTCGGGTTTTCAGGTAAGGGAAGGTTGTTGCTGAGAAGCGGGTAGTGAAGTACGGGGTTATTGCTAATGAGTAAGTGGAATACCTTCTAGTACCTGTAAGCGTTAATGGCGACTACAGTATCGAGTCTGGTGCATAACTGATGCCAGTCTCAGGATTTTTTCTTCGCATTTAACAAATTCCTTATGTGTCTGTATTTGCCGGTGACGTCATGTCACCGTCAAAACTAAGGCTTTTCAGTGCAGAAGCACAGTAACATCAAACGAGCGAGAAGCTCTGTACATCGTGAAATGATGTAATTTAGTGGGTCTGCTGCCAGTCATCAGACTAGGCTACGGAAAGGGTGATCGAGCCATTTAATAACTGCTTTGAGATAATAAGTCTTTAATTTGTCGAAGAAATGTGCAATCTGAAATAGTAGTTGTATTGCCACTGTTCGTCAAGAAATTCTACTCGATCATTGAAGAAAAAATAAGTTTAAAGAAAGATGTAAAGTTGTTGATTTTGCCGAGCCAGGTAGTATCTGACGTTAATTAACAAGTAGCTGTCAAGGTTATTATTGCCTTTCTTATAAAGCTAGTAGAATATTTTATTGGAGCATTTCAGTTTTGAAACGTATTAATATTCTCTAGTTGTATGTAGATGGAGTGTAGCGAAGGATTTGAAAATTAAATATCGCGAAAACTAAGATCGATAGAGCAACTAACGGTATGTTTACTGTGAAAAGTTAAAGAAATTTAAACAGAAGTTTGTAAATAGATTGAAAATAACACATTGCGCTGTAATCTAAATATGTAGTGCCTATAATGTCACTACGTAGTGCCTACAAACAGTGTGCCACAGCCCAGAGCGATCAGTTGCACCGTTGAAATTTGAAAAGAGGTTAGCGTACCGCAGGAAGAGGTTAAAATCAAGGATTCCATTGAAAAACGTGTTTTTCTGATACAGAAATGCCTCGGGTTAGAACACAGTAGTTTTCAAACACGATTTAATGTTCCAGAAGGACCCGAGACGAAAACCATTTGCAAGCTCTTTGCCAAATTCCAGCGAAAGTTCAGGATTGTTAATGATCTAGCAGGGAATGTTGACCCCAGGCAAACTGTAGTTAATCCTGAAAATGGCGCCACCGTTTCTGGAATTATTCAGCAAAATCCAAGGAGATCCGTCCGAAGAATTATAGTAGAGACTGGTTTGAAGTGCTACAGAATGCAGAAAATACTGAGACAGAGCCTACTCATGTTTCCATTCAAAACGAAGAGCCATCAGACCAAAGCTGTACGAGATGTGAGACAGAGGGCTGAATTTGCGAATCAAATTCTCACAGTAATTAATAATACAGGATTCGATGTTGGCTGCATCCGGTTCCGCCTTAATAAAATCGTGAATAAACAAAAGCGGCCATTTTGTGGTTCCGAAAATCGCCTTTTGTGTGAAGTGAAACCACTGTATTCTCATAAAGTTACTGTTTGGGATGCGGTGTGCAGCAGAGGCATTATTGGCTGTTTTTTCATGCGAAAAAACGATCACTAGTAATGGTGCTCTGCAATTTTGGAAAATATGTCGTCAAACAGCTAGCGTTGGAGGATTCAAAGAAGCGTAGCTCGTTTTGTGTTATCATAGGGTAGAAAGTGTCGCGATATAAAAATGGGGTGGCAACTATAAAAATACGGGTCTTTTACGATGCGGAGAGCCCTTCTCACAAACTTCCAACCATTTTCGTGACGCCAACATACATAGGGAGAAAATAAGAGAGATCAGAGCTTGCAGGGTGAGATTTAAGCGTTCGTTTTTCCCGCGTGCTGTTCATGAGTGGAACGGAAGAGAAACTGTGTGAAAGTGGTTTGATGAATCGTCTCCAAAGCACTTAGACGTGAGCTGCACAGTAGTTATGTCGATGTATATCTTCTTCTTAGGTCTACAGCCATCAAGTTGGTTAGCAGCAGTCCGCCATGCATTTCTGTCTTCGGCCTCTCTCTTGAGAGTGGTATAAACATAAAACTCAAAACAGCATTTTCTATCAAGGAAGAAAACTATACTATAAATTACCAAAAGAGATTAAAGAAATTGCAAAAATACACTTATTTAAAAAGGCAGCTAAAAAGTACCTGTGATGCAATACATTTTATACATTGATGGATTACTTAGATAAAACAGAGTAGGGATTTGATAAAAAATGTTGTACAAATAAATAATAATAATAATGATTATAAAACATCCAACATTCCACATAACACCTTCACATTATGTTTTTTTCCTTCTTATTTGTTTTCTAGAAATACTTACCCCCAAGTTATGCATAACACAATACTAACACCTCTTCCTTTTGCTGAGCTCAACATTTCAGTCATTATAGAGCGATGTTGACACAGTTTTTAAGGATAGCAAATGGGAAGCTGTGGTACAGAAAATGTACCAGAGATCACCAGTGTGTGTGTGTGTGTGTGTGTTTGTGTGTGTAGTGAGTGAAGTGTTAGGAAACAATGTCTGTTTAGTGTGTGCAGTGACGAATAGAGAGATATGAGGGAACAGTGTGGCATTACATTACTTAATAAGTTATCCGTAAAAAAAAATTATTGTATACCAGGAGTAAATCTAATGATTGTCGCTAACTAGAAGTCTGTAAATGTATATGTATGCGAATTAGCTTATTTTAAATTGGTCTAAACTTGTAAATACTTTGACATGTCCTATATCCTTGTAAAAAGAGATCTACGGATGAATAGAGCTACTACTACTACTACTACTACTACTACTAATAGGTGGTGCAGCTGGTATCCTCCATGAACTGTTTGATGTAGTCTAGTCTCAGTTTGGCGCGTCTGTTTTTCTCTTTTACCGTTCCTTTGGTGAAACTTTTAATGTTTTTCGATGCAACTTGTATGAGATGGAACAGATTTTCATTTGTCCTTGATGAATTCTGCTGGTATATCATCAACTTCAGTGGCTTTCCCAAGCTTTAGCTGCATGACTGCAAGATCGAACTCATCGCGCAAGATGTAGTACCCCTCTTCTTCCAGATCGATTTCCTCAGCGTTCTCCAGTTCCAGATCTCCATTATTTCCCACATAAAGTTTCTCAGGTATTGTTGTGATGTTTGTGATGTTTCTCAGGTATTGTTTCCACATTCCTACTATGTCTTTCTTCTCATGTAATATTATTCCATCTTCATTTTGGACTCCACTGCATTTTATTTGTGTGTTTCCAAAGAACTGTTTAAGCGATTTATGGGCAGATTACAGCTTTACTACATTGACCAATTCACTGACCTCTTCGCGTTGGTTCTCCAAAAATTGTTGTTCAGCCGTTTTTGCCTCTCGGTTGATTCCATTCCTCAGCGCTCTACATTGCCGTTGTGCTTCCTCAGTGTTGTCTTGTTTCAGGTTAAGTCTTTAATTTATGTTGTTATTATGATTCACACCTGTTTGCAGATGCTTTTTGGTGTTGGCAGAAGTAGAATGTGCCATTAGAATACTCGACGTAGGGCTCGAGAACTTCTGACTTGCCGTCCTCGGACTGCCCGAAATTACTACAGACACAGCGGTAATCCTCCGTGGTAATGGGGAACCAAGTCGACACACCGGGGCGACGTCTGACGCCTCCGCGGTGCCCAGGAATGGCACCATTAATGAATGGAATGACATCATTAATGAATATATTCGATCAGAAATCGGTAGCTAACGTAGAATATTCAAAATTTATATGTGTATGCATTGGTGAGGGGTTGAACTGGAAAAAACACACTGAGGATCTGCTGAAACGTTTGAGTTCAGCTACTTATGCTATTAGGGTCCTTGAAAATTTTGGTGATATAAATCTCAGTAAATTAGCTTACCACGCCTATTTTGATTCTCTGCTTTCGTATGGCATCATATTCTGGGGTAACTCATCATTGAGTAAAAGAGTGTTCATCGCACAAAAGCGTGTAATCAGAATAATTGCTGGAGCTCATCCAAGATCATCCTGCAGACACTTATTTAAAGAGCTAGAGATCTTCACTGTAGCCTCACTATATATATATATATATATATATATATATATATATATATATATTTTCACTTATGAAATTTGTTATTATCAATCCGAACGAATTCAAAAGTAATAGCAGTGACATGGCTACAAGGCTCGGAGAAAGGATGATGTTCACTACTGAAGGTTAAATCTAAGTTTGGCTCAGAAGGGGGTAAATTATGCTGCCACAAAAGTCTTTGTTCACTTACCTAATAGCATCAAAAGTCTGACAGATAGCCATATAGCATTTAAAAGGAAATTAAAAGAATTTCTTAATGGCAACTCCTTCTACTCATTAGATGAATTTTTGGATATAGTAAGTGGGTAATTTCCCCAACCCCAACAAAAAAAAAACATTATAAATATTGAGTGTCATGTAATATTTTGTGTAATGTAATATCTTGTATAGACACCTTTTATTAACCTGACACGTTCCACATCATTACGAAGTGTCGTATTCGTGATCTATGGAACAAGTTCTAATCTAATCTAATATAATCCAAGGCCGATCCAGCGGTTATGCACTGCAGCCGTCCCAGCGTGGCAGGCGAATCGATGGCGGCGCGGCCTGTGTGAGCAGTTCCGGCCGAGCTATCAGCCGCGCGGCACGGGGCGGAGAGGGGCGGCCCGCGCCAGGTCCGACCAGCTGGCCAGCCGCTGAAATACGGGCCGCGCGTCTGCCGTGCCGGCGCTTTGCATTAATGATGGCGAATAGCGACCGGCCGGTCGGCAGGCTGCGCGGCTTCATCAACCCTCGCCTGCCTCGGCACCCGAGTTTTTCCTCCCGATTCGACTCGATCCGTGGCCCTGCAGCACATCCGATGGAACTCAAATATTTTTTATTAGTCTCATAGTTTTCATATGCTGATCAGATCTGCCTACTGCTGGTTTTTGGCACGTATTTCGTATGCCCCACTGAAACCTTCCCGTCACCTCTATATCTCTTTTGTTACGCAACCTTCCCTTCTACAATAACCTATCAAAACTTCCCTTAGGATTTCTGTCTCTTGCTTAATAATAACAAATGAAATTATCCTTTGAAATTAATTCTGTTTCTCAATCTTCGCATACAACTTAAAATGCTTCTTGTTAAAAGTGATTTGCTGATTATTTCGACGGTCTCGTCGTAGTGGCCCTCAGTCATTACCAGCAATAACCCAAAACTGTTCCTTACCTTTTTTACTGTAACTGGATCGCCATCTGACTGCTACATCGAACTGCGACATGAATATACTTTCTCTGTTTTACTATACTCTATTAGCTGCTGGTGGGCTGTCATAATAAGTGGCTGTATTTATTATCAAAGCTGACGTTATTCTTTAATAGCAAAGCTGACGTTATTCTTTAATTAATTTAACTGAAGTTACGTAATTCATGGTTACACTTTTTCTTGACAACAATAAAATTTTGCAGTGTTTTACGTTGATGGTTTTTGGGATGGATTATAATCAGTATTGCAATATTGCTGGCAAAAATTAATTATATTCTCAAAACCATTCTTCAAATATTTAGTGTTGGTAATGAAATGATTTTACAAACGTTCAAATGGGACTTACTTTTTACAATAATCTTACAACTAGCATTGCGCAAACATACCTTCAGTAGTCTTGAGTTTCTCAAAAAAATAATTCAATAATATTACTTCCTCTTACGATAATAGTTAGCTGATGTCTCTGTACATCCGTTTATAATCTCCTGTAAATCATAGCTGGTGGCTGGCAGGCACACCGCTCCTCTCAACCTCTCGCTTCAGACCTGCTACCGACTCGCTTCACATCTCGCTTACTACTGACTTCCTACGAACGCCAACAGTGCTTTCTGGTGCAGACAATTCCTACTACCATTACAAAATGTATCAATGCACGATCTTTACCGCTCTTTTCTTAAAATGTATCCATACGCGGTCTCTCCCGCCCTTTTTTAAAAGTACATCAATGTGCGGTCTCTCCCGCCAACAATACTTTGGTGCAGACATTCCCTGCTACCACAATTATTTCCAGCATGACAAATATTAATTATTCCTATTTACTCCCATTAATAAAATATAAACATCTTTCATAAATTGTGGTTTGACAATAAACAATACAATTATATACGTCTTACACCAGTCTGAACTTTCTCAAACCCATAATTTCTGTGGATGCGATTATCTCATTAGAGTCGTTTTTATCAGGCTTGCAGGTCCACGCCTGCACTTGGTGTGTGCTGTTTTCCTTAAATTTTACTATCTGTCGTTATGTTTACACGGAGGTGACGAAGATGGTTCAAATGGCTCTAAGCACTATTGGACTTCAGATCTGAGGTCATCAGCTACGTTTACACGGAGGTGACGAAGATGGTTCAAATGGCCCTAAGCACTATTGGACGTCAGATCTGAGGTCATCAGTCCCCTAGACTTTACTTTACTTTACATATGGCAAGGGCCTTATCGACCATACGCCTGGTCTATGAGCCTCTTCCACTTCTGCCTATCCAATGCGGCGTTTTGTCCAGTTGCTGTTGCTGTTCATCCTAGTTGTGTCCTCCCGAATGTTATCCCGCCATCTGATTCTGGGTCTCCCTCTTCCTCTCGTTCCATCTATTGTTCTGCTCAATGCCATTCTAGGTAGTCTAGTCTCTGTCATTCTTGCTATATGTCCTCCCAATTCAACCTTCTCCTCTTAAGCACTTCGACGATGTTACGGTGTTTGTACAGCTCTCTTAATTCTTCATTTCTTCTTATTCTCCATTCCATGTTATTTTCATCGTATACAGGTCCAAAAATTTTCCTTAGTACTTTTCTTTCGAATATTAACAGTTTTTCTTCATATTTCTTTCTAAATATTAATGTTTCACATCCATATAAGATCACAGGTATAATGGTCGATTGATACAAGCGGATTTTGAAGTTACTGCTAAGTGATCTTTTTCCTAGAATTTTGATGAAACTAAAAAGTGTCTTGTTTGCTGTTGGTAAACGGGCATCTATTTCTATATCTGTTGTGTTATTATTACTAAAAACACTTCCTAGGTACTTGAAGTGGTCAACAGTCTTGACATTGAATCCATCTACAGTCAGACGTGCATCTTTTCTGGTTTTCTTGCTTATGGGCAGGTATTCTGTGTTTTCTTCATTAACATGTAATCCTATTTTCTCAGCAATTTTGTAGTAATTTTGCATCATTCTGATTAATTCTCTTTTGGAACTACTTATTAGTGCTATATCATCTGCATAGGCAAGTCTTGTAATGTTCACATCCTGTAGCTGGATCCCTTGTGGACTGGTCCCCTAGAACTACTCAAACCCAACTAACCTAAGTACATCACACACATCCATGCCTGAAGCAGAATTCGAACCTGCGACCGTAGAAGCCGCGTGGTTCCGGAGGTGACGAAGTCTTAGGATAGCGATTTGCAGATATACAGATGGGGGCGGTAGTGCGTACAAGAGATATGAAAGGGCAGCGAATTGGTGCCGATGTCGTTTGTATTTGGTTGTTTCATATGAAAAGGTGTGATTATTGCCACACGACGGGATTTAAGGGGAGCCGGAGGTGCCTATGCTGTCCATGTTAAAATCACTAAGTTTGAGGAACATTTATGAATAAACTAACAAATACAAAAATTTGCATTTTTTCTACATATAGAGTGGTTTAGTATTGCAGTTATGACAGAGGGATTTTGGAGTATCTTTTCTAGTTTCCTTCCAATTATTTTTTTTATTAATGACCCAAATTTTTTTTACAAATAATTGCTTTATAATTAAACTGAAATGAAACTACTGAACATATTGCCAAATGGCTGTATTACAATGTAAGTTTGACCACTAGGAGTGCTGTATAAAAATTTCATCTCTCTAGCTTGACTGGATTTTGAGAAAATGTTCCTTATATTCGAAAAATTCTAATTTACGGGAAATGGCTATCAAAGTTTCTCAATACATTCCTGCACTATTGCATGGATTATCAGGGTCTTCTTCTTCATCCTCCAAAAGCTTCCTCTTCTGTCTTCTTTTCTGGCCTGTTGTTCCATCATACTTCATATGCCTTTCTCTTCTTTCTGCTCCTCTTATGCTTTCTCTGTCAATATTTCTTAGTGGCCGTACAGTGTTCACCCTAGCTGTAAATCCTAATGCCTTCAGAACTTCACACTTCAATCTGTTCCCTTGGTTGTAGGTTGCTATTGCATCATAAATGCCAAAGTGCAGTGTTTTTATGCTTACAAACACCCTTTTAGGAATCACTTTCCAAATCAAGTTGTTTACGCTCTCATTAGGATTCTGCGTCTTTCCGTGTAGACATTTGTGTAACAATTCTGGCTGTGCTAAGTCATGAAAAATTGGCTTTATTGTTCCCTCCTGCATATTACCCGCTTTACACAAGAAGTATAATACTACCAACAACAGGCGCAACACTGAACTAATTCGAAACGGTAAACAGCAAAGAGACGATGTTCCGCACTCTTATTAATTGTAGTATCGCAACTTGGTATTAGTGTTAATTTTTTTTCTCTATGTTCTTCCTCTTCTTATATACACGGTTACTAAAACGTGGGATCCTAACCAGAACAAAAGTGTACGACAATATTAAATGGAGCAAGGTGTTCGAAATTCTGAGGAAAATAGGAGTAAGCTGTAAGGAAATACGGATAATATTTGTCACAGAAAACAATGTAGTCAACCCTTGCACACTCGCTGTTTTATGCGTAACATAAGGCGCTGTATGCGTAACAGGCCGAGAAAATCCCAAGCAGTTCGCCAGGAAGTCACGAGAGGGTGTTAGATGCATTCAGCGGCCGCCCATTTCCTCTGCAGGCGTGGGGAAAATGATAATAACTCCACTTCTAGGGCGAGTAGAACAATAATTCAAAGTTTACATTAAAGAGGAATGTTCAAATTAATTTTCGGTAGCAAAAAAAAAAAAAAACGTAATTTTTTGGATTTGACCACCTCCGGCTCCCCTTAACGGACTTTGAACGTGTTACGCTAACTGGGGCTAGACGCATGGGACATTCCATTCCGGAAATCAGTAGGGAAGTCAATATTCCGAGAACCACAGTGCCAGAAGTCTGCCGAGAATACTGGATCTGGGGCCTTACCTCTCAGCACGGACAACGCAGTGGCCGATTGCCTCCACTTAACGACCGAGAGCGGCGGCGTTTGTGTAGAGTTGTCAGTACTAACAGACAAGAAACAATTCGTGAAATTACAGCAGAAATCATTGCATTAGGACAGTACAGCGAAATCTTTCGTTAATGGGCTATGGCAGCAGACGGCCGATGCGAGTTCCTTTGCTAACAGAATAAAACTGCTTGCACCGCCTCTCCTGGGCCAGTGACCATACCTGTTGGACCCTCGACAACTGGAAAACAGTGGCTGGTCACATGAGTCCGACCTGATGTCAGGGTTCGACTGTGGCGCAAACACCTTGAAGCCACGGACCCAAGTTGTCAGCAATTCACTGTGGAAGCTGGTGGTGGCTCCATAATAGTGTGGGCTGTGTTTATATTCAGTGGACTGGGTCCTCTGGTCCAACTGAACCTATCATTGGAAATGGATATGTTCGGCTGCTTGGAGACTATGCGCAGCCATTCGTGGACTTCATGTTCCAAAACAAAGATGGAATTTTAAATCAGGACAATGCGCCATGTCACCGGGCCTCAGTTAGATTTGAAGAACATTCTGGAGAGTTCGAGCGAATGACTTGGCCACCCATATCGCCCGATTTGAATTCCATCAAAAATTTGTGGGCTATAATGTAGAGGATATCTCGTGCACTAAACCCTGTACAGACAATACTTTCATAAATATGGGCGGCTATAGAGGAAACGTAGATCAATATTTCTTCAGGTGACTTCCAACGACTTGTTGAGTGTACACCACTTCCAGCTCTTGCTCTACGCCAGGCAAACGGAGGTCCGAAACGACATTAAGAGGTATCCCGTGACTTTTGTCACATCAGTGTATTATTAACCTCATCGGACAAAAATTTAGTCACCCACAGCGCACGCACAGATGAATCGTTAAACCATTACAGTTGGCGCAGCTATCGAGGCACGTGCTCAACCGCGCGTGCCCTGACCCTACGTGAGCATACGGCAGTAGCAGTCAGTGAGACATTTATCTTTTATGAGGACATTGTAGGTAAATCAAAAGGCGTGACAAAGAGGCAAAAAAGGGTCAATCCTGTTTGACCGTGCCAGTGGTCATATGTCCGTGAAGTTAATGGATTTGTTGGTGTTTCGCCGCGGACTGTTCAGCGTATCACCAAGTAATGGTGTGACACACGTCGCCACGTAGCAGCGCGTCAGAATTGTGACCGGAAAAAGATCCTCACTGTAACGGACCGCAGATGTGTTTCACGGGTTGTGAATCGAAGTAGCTCCAAAGCTCGTCTGGAATTGCTGTAGGCCTTGAATGGAGGTCCATCCACACCAGTTAGCGAGAGAACACTACGACGGGAACTACATGCAGTGGACGTATGCAGTTGGTCATTCTGCAAGAGCCCATTGCCCTCCCATGCACTTAAAGTTCCGTGTCTTCATAGGGATGGAAATCGTCGAACGCGGACTGTAGCTGACTGGCAAAACATAATGGTCTGACGAATCACGTTTTTGACTATATTGAAATGATGAATGTGGTCGAATGCACAGAAGGTCACATGAAGCATTTCATCTTGAATGCGTGCCAGGTCAGGTGCAAGTTGGTGGTGATTCTGTAATGTTCTGGACGTGGGCCTGATCATTGAAGTGATGAATAAGGTAAACCAACATGTTTATTTAAACACACTGAATGATCAGGTGTTGTTTTTCAGTCAACAAGTGCACGACGAGTGTGCTATTGATGGCCCTATTTTTCAAGACGGCCACTGCAAAGTTCATGGAGCTGGTAGAATATGCTACTGGTTTTCTGAACACTCCCCTCCTTATTACATCCAGATTGGCTTACAAAACAGCCTGACTTGAGTCCCGTCGAAAATCCTTGGGATACTGATCAGCGAGTAAAATGCCGACATCAGAATCCCCTCATTTTTATGGAATTGCGCCATCAAATCTTCAGCGAGTGGGTTAATCTGGATACGACACACCTATACAGCCTTGTGGAATCATTTTCCAACCGAATGCAGGCGCTTATCAAGTCCAGGCGCGGAATTACACGGTATTATATGATGATTGTTGATGTCTTAGCGGTGACTAATTTTTGTCCGATGAC